>NC_139388.1:156505500-157772000 GCF_054392235.1 Sus scrofa
AGGGATGAAAAGCTCTCTCTGTTTTTTGGCTGAAGCTTTCAGTTTTGGGAGAGGGTACAGAGAGGATGTTCAATCTCTCCTCTCCATAATTTGTAGATTACACAAACCCTTGTGCTTTTAATAGACGGTTCCTCGTTAGCACAACAGAATAAAACAATTGTTCTCTATTATCCTTGGGAGGCAGCGCCAAGTTTCCCCCCAAAGAAATTATCATATCAAACAGCCACTTTAAACGCAATGAGAAATACAGGCTTTATGGGAAACCTTTGGATTTCTCCCTTCTGCCAAAGGAGTTCTAAAAGATGAGCGCTTTTGTTATGGATGGCTCTGGAGTTCCTCTAATAGGTGTACCAGATGAAAGATGACTAAAGACATCCCAGATGGAAGAGTTGGCTAACAGCGGCACCATAAATACCTGATGGATATACAAGCCTCTTGGCGTGAAATACAGTCTTTGCTCTGATTTACACTTTTAGGGCATATTTAAAAGAACGCCACATTTGCTGGTGGGGTGGGGGAGAAGCACTAATAAAAAAAATGTTTAGATTAGTGGGGAAAGGGTAAAAAAGCCTCTATTCCTTGACATATATGTTATTTTGTTTACTTGCCAGAGCCCCTTCTTTGTCTCTAAGGACATCTTTGCTTTTCTGAAGAGATTTTTTGTTTGTTTTCTGTTTTTGCCAGAGAAGGTAAACTCAATTCCTCTAGATTAACTCTGAGGATTTTGCAGGAAGAAAAACCTGTGATGTTATGGAAATAGCATTGACCTTTGAGTTCAGAGATGGGACTCTTTTATACGCAACTCTGTGCTTACTTTTGTCACATTGTTGGCTACAGTGCCTTGTCTGGTACTTAGTAGGCTCTAAATAAATATTTGTTATTTATCTGACCCTCAGTTTTCCAATCTTCAAAATGGGTGCTAGCAATATCTACACCACAGAATTCAACCTATATTTAACAAGAGTCTCTGTACGCCATAGTCTTTGCTCAGCGCTTTGTACAAGAAATCTACCTGTATGAGTACAGGATGGAAAGGAAATGAATAAAAAAAAAAAAAACCCAACATGTGAGAAGGTCATACCATAATAAAGTCAAACAAACCTGAGTTCAAATCCCAACTCAGCCACTTGCTAGTAGAGTTGCTTTGGGAAAATTACTTAGCCCATCTTGGCTTGCAATTGTCAATTTCTAAAATGGAATATTAATAGTCCCTACCTCATAGGGCTATTGAAAAAATTAAATAAGATGATGCATTAAAACTCTTAAGAAATTGCCTGCCTATAATAAGTACTCCATAAATCTCAATCAGCAATTTGGCTGGACTTAATGAAACCTAGTGCCTAGAATGAACTCTTCAAAACTTTTCTCTGATCAAACCATTGCTTGAGTGATATTTTTATTAGGACATCACAATTTAAACAGATGTCAGTACATCTGAAAAAGAATCCCACAGGAGTTTCCTTCATGGCTAAGAGGTTAACAAACATGACTAGATCCATGAGAATGTGGGTTCGATCTCTGGTATTGCTCAGTGTGTTAAGGATCCAGTGTTGCCATGAGCTGTGGTGTAGGCCGGCAGCTGCAGCTCTGATTCAGCCCCTAACCTGGGAACTTCCATATGCTGCAGGTGCGGCCTTAAAAAAAAAAAAAAAAAAAAAAAAAACAAGATGAAGAAGAATCCCTGAGACAATGAAAGGTATTGAAATAATTTCAAGTGAAAAAATGGTTGAATAGTCTATCTACTATTTCGATTTAAGAAAAAAATCCATCACTCCACACATATTTGAAGAGGGATTCAAGTCCTAGGGGATTTTTAAAAGAAGAACTGGAAACATCTGATGGGAAGGTTGATACTACTTCTATTTAGAAGAGGACTTCTTGATATTTAAGGCTTTCTAAAAATGGAATTATCTCTTTTATGTTGTCATTGATCTCCTGTCACTACAGTTAAGAAGAGTAGGCCTACTGTCTGCCTGATGTGGATCTGAATATAAGGTAGGGGACTGGACTTCCTTCCACCCCAAATGTTCTGTGACTCCACATCATGATTAGCAGGCTGACTCTCCTAATGCTATATATTGGATGACAAAAATTCAGAGTTTTCCTGTCTTTCCAGCTACTTAGTGGTAAATGTGTGCTACAAATTCATTCTGCTAATTCCATTCCATTTACAGAAAGTCATCACTTTACACCGATGTGTCCTTCCTTGGGTACAAGGCCAAGCCCTTCACATTTTTTCTTGATTCTGTTCTCTCCCACAGTCTCTCAGATTAGCTCTTAAGCCTCTTTCTCTTTAAATGTTTGCCTCCCACAAAAAGGAGCCAAATCTAAACCTGCAAATATGTTCCAAGCCCTCCTGTGTTTCTTGCTAGCTAACACTTCATTTTTCATCTTTTCTCTCAGTTGATAACATGTTCTTACTTCTCCGAGTACTCAACTCCCACTCACTCCTCAATCTACCAACATCCCCAACCTGGAACTGAAACAATTCCAGAAAAAGCTTTCCTATCGCCAACCCCAATAATCTTTCAGAACTTTGCGTACTCTCCTTCTCTAACTCTTTTTTTTTAATCCTTCCAAAGTTTATTAATTCTTTTCACAATCTTTTGCAATTATGTTTTCAGGTAAATTAAACAGAACAAGCGAAAAATATATACATAATAGTATGAATTTGGAAATCTCTAAAATATTCAACTTTTTTTTTCCTTTTTCAAAATGCATCATTTTGTTTTCCTAAGACAGCTCCAAATCTTATAATGTGACAGTCATATGATTTCTTTAGTTAACATCAAAATTTCATGAGCATTCTGGAAGCTTATAGCCAAAGCTGTCCTGAGATTTCAAACAGTAAATGTTTCTTTGATGTTTATGTTATTGAACACAAACTTGTGGATAATTTGTCTTCAGCCTTGTCCATTTTCTGTTCCTAAAACTTTTACCTACACTTTGTTTTTGTTTTGTTTTGTTTTGTTTTCAATGAACACGCTGATTCCATTTAGCACAATTTTTTCTCCCATTAGATTTGGGTGAAAGAACCGAACAGTTAGGGGTGAATTAATATCATTGGGGGTTCTATCCTACAATGCAACAATAAAAAAACTAAAAATGAAGTTCTCTTATCTTTCCAGGCTTGTCTCTCACTGCCCACCACAATTACAAAGGTAAATAGGCCATGAGAACTGAGCAGGCAACACCTTAGCAATAGTATGGATATAGGACATTTTAAGGATATGGAAGAGAAATGATGAGTGGTTCATTTTGACTCATTTGGCCTGAGTATAATGTTGGTGGTGGGGCATAAGGGAATTTTACAAGAGCTTAAATTCCAGGCTAAGGAATTGATTGTTACTTATATCTTCAACAAGAAACTGTTTCATTTTTCTTAGTAGAAAATTGTCACAATCTTTAATTATAACACATTGAATGAATGACTGGAGGTAGGAAAATCCATTTGGGAGGAGCTATTTATTTTCTGCATCCTTCTCTGCTTCCTATACTCCGGCCTGTTTGGTTTGACTTGAGGAGAAGGTATTCAAAATGAGCACTTGCACAAAGTTATTATAGTACCATTGACCATATTCTCTATGCTATATTTTATATCTTTTTTAGTACTCTGTGATCCATTGGCAACTCAATGATAGATATTTTCTATAACATATAATACATTACTGGGAAAAAAAACTGAGTACTTGCTTAATATCAGAAAAGGAGCTTATAATATTGCCACTATCATCATGAACTTCCCAAAGTACAGACGTGGAATACTGATGGTACTAGAGATGGTGTGGGGTGGGCTAGAGAAAGAACATTAAATATCCTTGTAACACATGACAAGAATTTAAATTATCTTTCAACCCATCCAATGATACCAACAGGGAAGACATCATTTTGGTACTCTGTAGCTTTAGCTCTCTAACACTTTGCTAATCACTTTTCACAAAGAAGTTATGCCTTAGGCACAGAGCCGTCTAGACATGAGGCTCTACAGTGGGAATTTAGTAATACTATTTTGTTTTCATTTATTCATTTTTATTATTACTATCTATTATGGCAAGTGGGATTGCTTTCCATTTATATTGGCATCATACATCTTCCTTTTAAAATGCATTCATCTAAATAAAATTCATCTAAATAAAATTTAAGAAAGAGGGGAGTTAATTTACCAAAAAAAAAAAAAAAGTTAAATAAAAGTACAAGAGCTATGCAGTTATGGTGAAAACCAATGAATAGAATATGGAAAACCATAATTTGTTAGAAAATGTGGAATTTGGACTCAGACAAAATTGGCTTAACTATCCAAGGCATGCTGAATAATGTAAGGCAATTTTCTTAAAGTGTTTTGGCCGTAGCATCTTCATTTGGAAAAATGAAGAAAATAATACCTACTTAATAGGGCTGCTGAGAGAAAATAAAAAAGGAAGTATATTTTTTAAGTGCTGAGCACAACACAGTGCTTAAGATATGTGGTACATATCAGTGTCCTCTTCTTTTTCCCTGATGACCACAAGGATTGACCATTGCTTCTCCATCCCAAGGCTCCCCCTTTCACCGTGTAACCTGTGGGTAGGCTCTTGTGCCTAAAAGCCTCTGATTGAGTTCTCTCCTTGCCGGTTTCTCTACTGACAGGTTGGCACAGGGCCGGGCATCCTGCTTGTAAGGGGGGAAACTCTGGGCTGCAAGTAGCAGGAGCTCTCAGACAAGCGCTCTCCATAGCATCCTCCTTCCCCCTCATTGTCAAGGAGTAGGGTTCTTTGTTCCTTCTCCTCTCCTCTTCTATGTGCAAAGTGGCTAACAATCTGCCCTTTAATTGATTCCAATTATAGGTGAACTCAGGGGAGTTCAGGAGCCCAAACTGGAGCAAAGCAGTGAGAACCAACTTATTTATGGCTTCTCGAAGATTATTCATCAGCTATAGAGTCAAACCTTACTGCACCTCTTACAAGCTTGGGAAAAACATGTAGTTTCACTTTCAAAGCCACAATTTTCTTATCTGCAAAATAGAATTACTAAGGCCCTCTTTTTTGGGTCACTGTGGCCCTCTTTTTATGCTAGAAAGTAAAGGCTTCTAGCATAGTTCCTGGAATCTGATATGATGGCCACCCCACAGTATTAATTCTCGCCAAGTATTAGCACATTCATGGACAGAACCACCATTTAATAGCTGAAAAGAATTTGGAGATTATTAACTTTTTTCTCTCATTGGAAACAGGAATCTTCTTCAGCTTTAAAACTTTCCACTCTCCAGATGGAGGATCCCTTCTTTGAAAGGTAGTTTCATTGTTTGATAGATTATAGTTGTTACAAATTTGATTCAACCACTGAGTTTAAATTTGCTTTCATTTGTCTATTTTCCTTTCTAGAGCAAGACAGGGTAAATCTAAGATTTAATGGCTTATGGATCATTATGAATCTGTCTCGAGGGGGCTTCTGATCTGTTATTCTTACAGCCTCTCTGGTTTCTATGAAGGACTTTGCCATTCCTTTTGGTTTTTCGGCACTGGATGGTTTTCCCCTAAACTTCAGGTAGTCCCACAAGTCTCATTATGGTCATTCTGTTGCAAAAAGAACCCTATGACATTCAGACAAAAATCTTGCATAATTCTGGGATTTCTAGACAGCAAACGAGAGTGTTTAATAAGTCCGAGGTTTGTCTAAATGGGAAGACAACACAAATTGTCTTCAAAACCTAGATTCATGGAAAGATTGAGGGAGGAGGCCAGCCACATGGTGGGTAGGGGATCAGCCACCACACAGAAGAGTAAATGCAATGTAGCATGCCTGGCTGGGCATGAATAGGACAAGATCATCCAGGGCAGGAGCTGGGAGAGCCCTTGAACTTGCTAGCTCTTCCCTTCTGATATTACTGGTGAGGAAGCTCCCATGGAGGAATGAAATGTGCAGTTACACAACAGGCAAGTTAGGGCCCAGTTCTCTGATGCCTAATCCAGGGCTCTTCTCCCTACACTAAGTTGTCTCCTGTCCACCACTACTGCCTTCCCTCCTGATACCGTCCCCAGCCCCTAAGCCTCATTAGACCACCGTCAGTAGAGCCATTTTCAGTTCCGCATAAGATTAGACCTTCAACGTGGCTCCTGAAGCCTTTAATCCTTAGGATCAAAGGATATAAGAATCTAGAGTCTGGGAAGTAGAATGTAGATAGTCTGGTACAAATGTTCATTTTAAGAAGGAAAATCAAAAAAAAAAAAAAAGGAAAGAGACAAGATTTGAATTACTTCCCCAAGGTTACACCTCTTATTACTGACAGAGCTGGGATGTGAGTAATAATAGTAACTGAAGTTATTGAATGTTATTATGTGTTAGATATGGAGTGTTATGATTTTTCCAAGCATTGTTTCATTTATTGCTCTCAACAAATCCTAGGTATGCACAATGCTGCTTGCATTTTTCAGATGAGGAAACCAAAGCACGTGGCACTAACCTGTCTCCTGAGAGACTATGTACTTGGTTATGTACAAGAATTGGGGATACAGAGGTGACTAAACCCCACCATCAGCCACATGGAGTATATACTCTGGTCAAAAGACACATACATAAGGAAGTGAGCCTTAGGCACTGTGGTGAGTACAACAGTAAGAAATAGGGACAAAGGCAGATCAGAAAACAAAGTAACAAATTCATCTCTGGCCTACTTTACATACAAATTTGAGTCACATTACTCTTTTTTATATGTAATATTATATAATAAAGGCATTTTCTACATTTAAGGACTGTTTTTTTAAGACCCTCATATTGGTCTATAAAATAGGTGAACTATCATTTCTTCAAATCAAACTGTTTAGTAATATTCGCTATTGTAAATAACTCTTCAAAACAATCTTTGAATACTAAACATTTTCCCCTTTTTACTTTGACCTTAAAATATAATTAGTGTTTCAACGTGTTCCAATTTCTTTTCCAAAAGCTATACCTCCTTCATTTTACATACCATCAAGCCAAAGTCCAAAAGCATTAAGCTGTTTGACCATGTCAAAATAATTAATAATTAGTTAAGAGGAGCCTGGAACACAGGTTCCTACAGTTTCCCAAGGTAATGCCTAAAGTTCACAGGAGAAAAATACTTCTCTGGGTTAGAGTTTCTCAATCTTAGTACTATTGAAATGTTGACCAGATAGCCTTTCTTGTGAGAGACTATCTGGTGATTGTAGCATATTTAGCATCGTCTTTTGCCTCTACCAAATATACATACATACCAGTTATGACAACCAAAAACATCAGCAGACATAGCCAAACATCCCCTGGGTTGGAGGATGGTGGTGGTAAAATTGCCCTTGGTTGAGAGCAAGGGCTCCTGCCACTTTGATCTGAAATGAGATCTGCATTGACATCAATGACAGTAAAAAGACATCCTTTTCAATATTAATAAACTTTGATTCGCCACCATAGGTGGACAAATGAATCTAGTAATCTAGTATAACTTAAATATTAAACATCAGCAAATTCAGGATAAGATACCTATAAGAGTTTTGAAGTAGGTTATTCCCCCAAAAAAAACAAGAAGAAATTTATTATTTTGAAAGGCTTTCAGGATTCCTGCTGATGCCCAAGAGAATGTATGATCCACAGACAAGAAAATGAAAGAAAAGAACATAGACATAGTCATCAACTCTGTGGCTACCGTGGTCTTCCAAGCCACTAATCTCTTAGGATTTCTTCGAAAAGACAAACCACACGGAGAGCTTGTTACTTGGAACTAGTGTTTATGAGTCTTTGGATAGTGATATGGGGCCTTGGGAAGACTCTGGCAGTCAATAGGATGACTGTAAAACTCAAGGGATCGCTTTCAGCTAATGTATAGGTGTCTGGTTTCTTAGAATACAGAATTAAGGTAGTCAAAATCTTACAATGAGTCTACCCACATGGTCACTGACTGCATCCCTTACCATTCTGATTTCAGGGGACCATAGTTAAAGAGGACAGTGGACCTCTCAAAACCCATTTAGCATAAAGTAAGCAGAATTTGGCACAATTTAAGATTTGCTTGAATTGCTCTCATACATTTATAGAAAGAAAAGAGTCATAACTAGGTAGAAAAGTGGCCTGGAACTTTGCTTTGGGATAAACTGCCATCCAACACATAGACTCAAGGGTTTTCACAAGAGAAGACTGGGTCACTGTTCATCCTCATCTATCTCTATAACCTGTGCTTTCAGTTTGATGAGTAAATGCCTGGCCAACAGCACATAGACTCCTAAGAAAGAGGCTCTGGTGATTACTAGCTAATAACTCATAGGCAGCTTTCTTCATTTCTCTGAGCCCAGTTAATTTAACTGAACATACTTCCCCAGATCACTTTAGGATTCAATAAGATATTATAAAACTCACCTAGCATAGCATCTACTACATGCTAAACACTCAATAAATGTTAGTTCTCTTTCCCTTTATCGTTCTTAGATAGTCAGACTGTGGGCTAGTGAGCATTCTTAGGACCTTAGCTTGAGGATCCTTTGGCATTTTGCTAAATGAAGTTTCAATTAAGATCTGGGACAGAGTTGGACAGTGACCTCCAGGAGGAAAAGAATCATGCCAGTCGTTTTCTGTTATATGAGAGATACCTCAGTGTTTGGCATATATTAGGTGCTCAATATATCTTTGCTGAAAGAATTAATATACCAGTAAATAAGTTGATTAGACAATAAAGTTATGATATTGGGAAGGAACAAATAGCATTTCTTTAGTGTCTACTCTGTGCTAATTATCTTGATATACACTCTCTAGCCATTAATTTATTTACCTTTCTCAAATTTTAGCCCCATTATTTGGAAGATGGAACTGTGACTTAAGTAACTTGGCTAAGGTCACTTGGTTACTAGAGTATTTGGCTGAACTTCAAAGTCCTAACCCCTACACCTCAGAATGTGAATGTCTTTGGAAATAGTCATTGCAGATGTAATTACTTAAGATAAGGTCACACTGAGTAAGGTGACTGCAATAATGCAGTGTGACTGGTGTCCTTGTAAGAAGAGGGGAGATTGGCACAGGAGAAAGGGGCCATGTGATGGTAGAGGCAGAAATGGCAATGCATTATCTGCAGTGCAAGGATAGCTGAGGATGGCTGGCAAACAGCTGAAGCTTGTAAGCCTTCAGGACACCAGATTGCTCAAAACTCACTTCTGAAGATGTTGTACCCCTGATTTGCATCTCAAATCAGCATGTTTCAAAATGGGCCTTTATTTACCTGGATACAATAATAGTACAGACAGACCTGGCACTCTAATGCCAAGTTACGCATGAGGCAATCTCTGATGTCCCTTCACTGGCATTATGAATTATTATCATATGGCTGAGAAGACAAGCTCTCAGGGTAAGAAGTCCATATTTGAGGTACGAAACTCAAGTTAGGAGTACTTCTCTCACTAAGTACCAGTTATTTAGCCTACAACTCTCAAATCAAATTCATCTGTGAATCTGGGTGAGATGATGGGCTCTGTTCTATCTACTAAATGCTTTTGTGCATAGAATAACATCTTGAGAAGCTACCTTATGCAAAAGATGTTCAATGCTGTAAAATATAGTTGTTAAAACTAAATGTCACTTACTTTTTCAGAGATGAATTAATGAACAGCCTGGTCAAATTCAAAGCTTTTTGGTATATAAAACTTCATAAATGGAGCTCTCCCATGAATAGGCAAAGTATAACACAAATCTGTTTAGATGGGTTTTTTTTGGGGGGGCATATTATTCTGAGTATTTTATTTGTTCCTCAAATGAATCACCTCTGTGGAGGTGAACAAAGACCACCCAAATGAGAATAAACAATATTTACTGACAGCAAGAGAGGCATCCACTACCACCTCCTGTGTTTGGCAGAGACCCAAATCAAAGGCAAGGGGAGGAGTTGAAAAGCTCCATGGTAGCAAAATGGGAAGGCCCAGCCTGATGGAAGGTTATCTGGGTGGGGAAGCTGGAGGAAGGCTGTGTAGAAAGGGGCATCCTATGTAATTAGTGAGGGGGGCATGCTTGTCTTTCCCCTTTTGGTCCTAAGTGGAGGGGTGTGGGCAAAAATGGCAAGCTGTCAGTTTGGGGCTGATTGCTGAAAATGTGTGGTCTGGTTTTCTGACATGAAACCCCCCCTTTGTTGTCTTCAGTCAACTCAACACATGAGGCAATATCCCAGGGCAGAGAATTGGTTTGGGGCAGAGAATAGGTTTCTGGCAGAGAATCCTGGGTTCCCAGTTAGATGTCTGCCAAGGCCCAAGGCTGCACCAATCCAAATGTACCTTCCATTGAACATCCTCAGGCAGCTGGACCTCCTTTGAATTCATGCCAAAGGACTATGACTGCCTGTTCCTAGAGTCTGTTCTAACCATGTAAGCGAGACTAAGACCTTCCTCAAGTGAGTTGATAAAAGCCCATGCCCTTTGAAGGCTGGAAGCTTGGACAGTTTGGCAATAAGAAAGACCCTGTCATAGAACTATAGCATCTTATCCAGGAATTGCTTATTCTTGGCTTCAAAGTTGCCCCTTACACACTGAAGCTCTTTGCGGGCATGGTGAAGTTTGAGCAGTACCAGCCTGTCCTCTCCTTTTCCTTGTACTTCTCTATCTTGGCCTGCAGTCTCTCATAGTCCTGACTTGGGGGCCTGATCTACCATCATCTTACCACAAAGTTGAGGCATGGAAAAACACTGCCAACCTTTTTTAAGGGTTCAGTTACAGTCTTTTGCATCTGGTTCCCCTTTTCCTGGCTGAAGGTATCCATCCATTTCATGGCCATGTCTAGGGATATCACCATGTTCAGAGGGTTAATCTAAGGACCTCTTCACGGCAGACTTGGACTAGACCAGGTCAGCGCTGGTGCTCTTCTTCACATCCTTTGGCAGGCTCTTGGTCTGCTCTTTCAGCTGCTTAAGTTTTTTATCGTTCCTTTCAAAGTCTCCCTCCCTGCTGTCCAATCTTGGAAAGAATTCAGCTTATGACCCTGAATGTGACCCTGCTGCTGGGGTCCTCAGCTGTAATGTGGTCCTCTTTGCTTTCTCAATGAGACTTATTTTACTTAGAGTGGAAAGTTATGCTAGGGACAAAGTCAATACAGACATATATATATATGTATGGAACATCACAGATATAAAGAATGTTTGTAGGGGGTTGTATTGGTGCAGAAGTAAGAAGCTAGGAGCAAGGAAGAATTCTCCCCTACAGGTTTCAGAGGGAGCATGGTCTTGCTAGTGATTTGATCATCTGGTTTTTAGAACTGTGATACAATAAACTTCAGTCACTTTAAGCCACCCAGTTTATGGTATTCTGTCATGGCACCCCTCAGAAGTTAATGCAGACCCTCTGCATGAACTATTTCTGAGCACACTGGAGTTTACCTTGGAAGACTGTTCCTCTCTGTTGCTGAAGGTACTCAAACACAAATAGGAAGATTTCTCAGTGGTCATGTTGATGAGGAATTTAAACTATTATTATTTTTGGCTGCTCCTGTAGCATGTGAAGTTCCTGGTCCAGGGATTGAACCTGTACCACAGCAGAGACCCAAGCTGCTGCGGTGACAACACCAGATCCTTAACCCGCTGCATCACAAGGGAACGCCTAAATTATTTTTTTAGGGTCCCACCTAACCTGGATTCCATGATCTTAAGATAGGAAAAGTTGAAGAGGAATGATTCTGAGGTTACATTACAATATTTGGAGGTGACTCTGGGGAGTATTACTAGCATAGTTGGATTTTTCTAAATCTCTCCAGTCTCATAAGCTACAGCCATCAGTTAGATGTTTTTTAAGTGTTGTTCTGGTCTCTTTCAATGATTTATCCACTTTCAAATAGTGTTTGCCCTCCATGTGGATCGTGGCTTTAATTGCTTTGTCTATACCTTGCCATTTTTCAGATCTAGGAGTGAAAATGTGTGTTCCAGATATAAAATACTGTCTTGAGCTAAGAAAGCATGAGTGATTAAGACTCATCCAAGCCTTTTAACAGAGCCACAAACTTCTCTCCTCTCAGGACTTAAGTGTTAGATGTCTATGACTATGAAAAGTACAAAATTTACAAATAAAGCAAACTTTACCAATTTCAAATATTCCCTCTTGGGTAAGTTCCTTGTGGAAATGGAGTTCCTTTTATTGTTAAAGGCATCTCAGTTTCTTCCCTGTGATTATCCACCAGTATTGGATATTGATTTATCATTTTCATAAAATTGCAAATGGGAGCCTGTTGCCTGAGACCAGTCATAAATTATAAAAATGTGTTCATCTCCTCTGTAGGGACTGATCTTCTTATGGGGAGAATTTCCCAGAGCTAAATTTAACTGCTTTGCATATGTTTGTGAGAAAGTTTGATGTCCCTGGTCCTCTGATGGGGAAAGAAAAGAAGAAAGAGACAAGCATTTGCTAAAACCTACTAGGGGCCAAATTCTTTGCATGATGCTTAATTTAATGCTCTTAAAACAATGGAGCACAACCACCCTTTGCTTTGATAGAAGATAAAATAGACACACAAAATGATGAAAAGACTTTCCTCAGGCTAGTGAAAGAGTAGAGCCAGTTTCAAACCTAACTTTGTCTGCCTCTGAAGTTCAATCTCTTTCTACTTACTGCATTGCCACTCTGAAGTAGAATAGTAATTTCTCAGATGGGGTGGATGGGGTGGTTTTTATTAACATCTACCTAAACCTTGTGCTCTTCAAGTTCTGATAGATTTGCTCCAAGGAGCCATTAAGAAAGGCCACTGATCCAAGGGCTATAAATTAACACCTTCTTCATACACAGCAATAAGCAGCTATTTAAAACCTGGGTAATATCATCCTTAAAATAAAGTATCAGGTGTCTGGGTATTTATGCTTTATCACTCTTGGTTTTCCATCCTTGACTACATTAATAGAATTTTTCTTAATTCCTTTTCTCTTTTTATGGCTTTGCAAGGGGCTAATTTGCAGGCAAAATTGCTAATTTTACAGTTGCTTTCTGCTTTGTCAGCATGAGACTGACTGAAGAGTTATTAATAGAAGAATAGGATTCCCTTTCCATCCTTTTGCTCCTGACTGTTGTAGGATGTGGGACAAAAACCATTATTTAATAACATTTGTTCTTCTTGAAAGGTCATCATTCCAGCCTTTCAGTTTTCACTAAAGTATAGCAGAATCAGCAGCCACGGCAGGCACTTTCTCTTCCTGAAAGGCTTCTGGAATTCCTCCAGGCTATATGGTTGGCATAAAACTGTTTTGAGATCCACCTTGGGAATGGGCTCCAGCTGGGAAATTCTCTCAGTATTTCTATGCACTTTCCAAATAGTAATTTCTAGCTACAATTATTTTTAAGTGCTCCAGTCACCTACCTTCCTGGAAAGGATGCTGAATTTGGGATATATCAGTTAAGAATTGTGCTTGGCGGTTAGTAGCAGGTAATAGAAATACAGTAGCATAAACAGGAAAAATTTATTCTTTACATAAAGTATATCTCAAAATGGGCACTCAGGATTGGTTTGGTGACCTCATACTGTCATCAGAGACACAGGCTTCCTTCAATTGTATTGTCATTACTATGTGGTTTCCATCCTTAGAGCTGACCCACGGCCTCAGACAGCCACTGAGCACATGACCATAAACACACAGTTCTAAGCCAGAATCAGGACATAGAGTAAAGGGCAAAAGGACAGATCAGTTCTCTATCCATCTCTTATGGGACTTTCCCAGAGTCCTCCCAATAAATTCTGTTTACCTCCTTAAACTATAAAAGACACTGGGAACCATAGTCTTTCAGCTAGGTACATTGCTGCTTCCATATTAGCTAGGATTATCTTATCTATGTCTGTTACACAGATCAAAGAGAATGACTAAATAATATTAAGTCAGTAAGCTCTTATTAAGCACCTAGTTCATGTCTGGAAATGAAGTAGAAAGATTTGATTAATTCCTTTAAGGAACAAAAGTTTACATGTCTTTCCCTCATGTCTTCTTAGCCTAGAATGCTTTTTCCTTCCTTGCTCACTTGGAAAACTTGTATTAATTATTCAAGGCTGGTCTCCAGTGTCACCCGCTGTCTGAGGTTTCTTTGGAAAATGCTTCCCAAATGCCAATTGCTCAGCCCTGTCTGCATAGCACTTTATCCTTAGTTCTATTATGCCACTCAATTCCTCAGAGGCAGTATGCTGAGTGAGGATAACATGAGAATTAGGCAAAGCTGACTTTTATCTGTCACTTACTAGCACTGAGCCAGATGCTTTTGCCTTTTGAGTTGCAATTTTCTGTCTCTAGAATGGGGAATGCTAAATTCCACACCAGGGACTTTTGTGAAGATTAAATGAGATACTATGTGCAAAGTATGGCTGCAGGCAATCCTTAAAATATGTTAGTTTATTTCATTATGCTGTACTATATGACAGTTAATGATTTACAGAAAAGAAGCGATAAAATTCCATCTTATTTAAGACACTGCAATTTTGTGGATTTTTTATAACATTCAAAAGAAATTTAACACTCTGATTAATAAAGTTTCTGAGATACATTATTCATATACCTTTTCATAAAAACCTACTTAAAGATATATTTTATCCAAAGGAGAAAGACATCAAAATTCAACAGCCAAAAGTAAAGAAGTTCAATATGAAAAGACTGGCAATGAATACCAACCCATGCAGCCTAAAATTAAAAATAAATAATGAAAATTATAATTGTAAAATTGTCATTAAATATTAAAAAATAAATAAATACAAAGATAATAAACTATAACAGAAAGGCATAAAATTGCTGGGTCATACAAATAAAAACAAAAATAGTATAAAAGACCAGAAATTGATAAAAAGTGAAATTGATGAAACTGAAAATTATTGTCCTTATTTTTTATAGCAGAGTTGCCAAAGTAGCTATATTATTAAATATAAATGTGAGCAAGTTATTTAAAATTATAAACATAACTAAGAATAGAGTTAAAAGCAAACTGGACCCCTTTCAAATCTCTAGATGAGAACAAAGACAAAATTCCCAAACTATAACTAAAGATTTTTTTAAAAGAAGGAAAAATGAAGGTCATATTTTTTTAAAATAACAGAAAATGTAAAAGTCATACATAAGACCATAATAGTGTTGTTAAAACAATAATTAGTAATTACAATAAAATTGATAATTAAAATCAATGTAAATGGTTAGCTTAAATCAAAATAAGAACTGACATGTCTAAAACAAAACATCTTCAAAAAACTGATGAAAAGGAAGGGCAGGAGAAAAGCTAGACTACCAAAAAAATTAAGAATACATTGTTTTTGTTGTTATCATAACAGAGAGACTTGAAATCAAGGTAGAATTGATTTCATGTTCTAAACAAGGGAGTTTACTAAAAATATAACATGAGACTATAACTGTAATGATTTTTAAAGCATTGAAATGAATAGAACCCAAGTGTATGAAGCAAAATTCATGAAAATGTAAGCTAAAACCGCATTTAGATAAAAATTTGTAGGCATAGAGCATTCAATAACATAAGTAATTTGAAATAATAGGTAGATACAAGCAAAGCTAGAGAAAGAGAAAGAGAAAGAGAGAAAGGGAAGAGAGAGGGGATCAAACCTGGTCATTTATAAATATAAAATATACTTTCTTTACAAAGACCCATAGAATAGTTTTAATAATGACCACATACCATTAGAAAATCTTTAAATTCTCCATGAATTTCAGAAAATAAAACTATCACGCGCTACATATTCTGGCAGAAGTGCAACAATACTAAAAATTAATAACAGAGATATATAAAATTCATTTATAAATGCATATGTGGTCTCGATTTGTATGCCAAAAAGGAAGATATCTAGAAAATACTTAAAGGAGTTCCTGTCATGGCACAGCAGAAAGGAATCCGACTAGGAACTATGAGGTTGTGGGTTCCATCCCTGGCCTCGCTCAGTGGGTTAAGGATTTGGCGTTGCTGTGGCTTTGGCATAGGTTGGCAGCAACAGCTCTGATTAGACTCCTAGCCTGGGAACCTCCATATGTCACAGGTGTGGCCCTAAAAAGACCAAAGACAGAAAGAAAGACAGAAAGAAAGACAGAAAGAAAGACAAGAAAGAAAGAAAGATAGAAAGAAAGAAAGAAAGAAAGAAAGAAAGAAAGAAAGAAAGAAAGAAAGAAAGAAAATACTTAGAGATACCTGTAAAAATTATGAAATGAAAACACTAATATCAAAATCTACTCACTTTGCCCAAGATGTAGTAAGAGGAAAATTCACAAAATTTAAGTAATTGAAGTGTATTAATGATATACCTAAGTAAGACTTCCAAAATAAATAGCTTAATTGCTGAATAAATGCAAGAGGAGTTTCCCTGAAAAAATAAATAAATCAGTCATTAGTTTATCTAAGAAAAATAGGTAAGAGAAAATAAAACATATTAAATTAGGAATGAATTAAGACACATGTTTTAAAGCTACAGAGGAATTACTTACAACTAATGTTTGTGTAATCTACTGTAATAAGTTTTGAAATTCTGGGTGAAAATGATTATCTTCAAGGGAAATACATATGTTTAAAAGTAGATTCAAGAAACAAAATCTGTGATTTTGTTCTGTAAACATGGTGTACTGAAAATCCTGTCAACACACCTAGAAACATGAATAAAATAAGAAAAGGGTATTTGTAAATGTAGACCTGAGATTACAAGACCACGAGAAAAATTCTTAATGATGAGATAGAAAGTAGGGGCATGAATTTAGATAGATAAGCAAACACTTTAAAGTAACTGCCCTTTGTATATTTATAGATGCAAATATTTGTTACAATCTACTATCTGTCCAGAATGAGATTATGAGACCTATGACCAGTGCAAAGTGGCAAGTAGAAATAAAGACACTATGAATGGCTTAGATTCCTAAATCACTATATTACTAATAAAAATGAGACTAAAAAGTGGGGAAAAGGAAATTGCACCACATGGAAATTTAATTCTTTTAGACTTGGGGTAAAAATATCTCCCATGTGAATTGTTGCTTGAATCAATGGTATCGTCAGTCCTAAAGCCACAACCTAAGAATTTAATTTAAAACTGTTCTGGGTTAAGAACACTTTCTAGCATTTAAAATAAGCAACACAATTCCTCTCTTGAAAAATAGGCCCTTAATCCAAGTCCCTTGGTAGTTCCAAATATAAAGTTCTAGCCAACAAAATTTCACAATAAAAAATGGACAAATTGCGCTTAGCATAAATCACACAAATCACAAAGAAAAATCACCATAAGTGAGGTCAACAGAAAATACCCACAGCAAAAATCAACTCCTGAAGACATTCATATGTATTTTCTATATGTTTAAAGAAATGAAAGAGGAATTTCAAGTAAAGATCAAACAATTGTTTTAAATGAAAGAGAAGACCCAAAAAGAGTCAAAAAGAAATTCTAAATATTGAATATGTAACAACAAATTAAAAATTTAAACAATATATTAGCTATCAGATAAGATAGCTAAAGATTGACTGAATGGGAGAAACACCTAATGAAATTAACAATTAAATACAAACTAAGATATAGATAACAAAAAAACATTTATGAAACCTGGAGTTCCCATTGTGGCTCAGTGATAATAAACCTGACTAGTATCCATGAGGATGTGGTTTGATCCCTGGCCTCACTCAGATGGTTAAGGATCCAGCATTGCTGTGAGCTGTGATATACAGTGCAGAGGCAGCTTGGATCCCGCATTGCTATGGCTGAGGCATAGGTCAGCAGCTGAAGCTCCAATTCAACCCCTAGCCCAGGAAGTTCCATATGCCATGGTGTGGCCCTAAAAAGCACACACACACACACACAAAGAGTTTATGAAAACTGGAGAATAAAATAGGGAAGTCTAATATATTTCTAATTATAGTCTTCCCAAAATATGATTTAAAATTGGAAAAGATAACTTTCAAAAGTATACCCCCCAAAATTAAATACCTAGGAATAAACCTGACCAAGGAGGTGAAAGGAAAGATTTATATGTTGGAAACTGTAAAACATGAATCAAGGAAATGAAAGAGGAGTCAAAGAAATGGAATGATATTCCATGCTCCTGGATTGGAAGAATTAATATTGTTAAAATGGCCATACTACCCAAAGCAATCTACAGATTTAATGCAATCCCTATCAAATTACCTATGACATTTCTTCACAAAACTAGAAAAAAAAATCCAAATATTTATATGGAAACATAAAAGACCCAGAATTGCCAAAGCAATCCTGAGGTGGAGGAGTGGGGACAAGCAGGAGGCATAACTCTTCCAGACTTCAGACAATATTACTAAGCTACAGTAATCAAGATAGTGTAGTACCAGTACAAAAAACAGACATACAGACTTATGGAACAGAATGAAGAACCCAGAAATAAACCCAGATACCTATGGTCAATTAATCTTCGACAAAGGAGCCAAGAATATAAAATGGGAAAAAGACTGTCTCTTCATGAAGTGGTGCTGGGAAAACTGGACAGCAGCCTGTATATCAATGAAACTAGAACACACCCTCACACCAAGCACAAAAATAAAATGGTCTAAAGATTTAAACATAAGACATGACACCTAGTAGAGAACATAGGCAAAACATCCTCTGACATCAACCATACATTGTTTTGTTTTGTTTTTCCCTTTGTGTGTGTGTGTGTGTGTGTGTGCTTTTTAGGTCCACACCCACAGCTTACGGAGGTTCCCAGGGTAGGGGTCAAATCAGAGCTGTAGCCACCAGCCACAAACACAGTCACAACAATGTCAGATCTGAGCCGTGTCTGTGAACTATACCACAGCTCACGGCAATGCCAGATCCTTAACCCACTGAGCAAGGCCATGGATTGAACCCGCAACCTAATGTCTCCTAATCGGATTTGTTTCCACTGAGCCACAATGGGAACTCCTCGAATGCTTTCTTAGGTCAGTTTCCCAAGGCAATAGAAATAAAAACAAAAATAAACCAATGTGACCTCATCAAACTTACAAGCTTTTGCATAGCAAAAGAAACCACAAAAAACAAAACTACACATATATAATGAGAGAAAATAGTTGCAAATGATGGAACCAAGAAGGTCTTAATCTCCAAAATATACGAACAACTCATACAACTCAATGGCAAAAAACAAACAACCCCACTGAAAAAATGGCCAGAATACCTAAATAGACATTTCTCCAAAGACATATGGGTGGCCAACAGGCACATGAAAAAACACTCAGCATCACTATTAGAGAAATGCAGATCAAAACTACAATGAGGTACCACCTCACACCAGTCAGAATGGTTATCATTAATAAGTCTACAAATAACAAATGCTGGAGAGGGAGTGGAGAAAAAGGAACCTCCTACACTGTTGGTGGGAATGTAAATTGATGCAACTTCCATGAAAAACAGTATGGAAGTACCTGAGAAAACTAAATATAGAACTACCATATGACCCAGCAGTCCCACTCTTGCACATATACCCAGACAAAACTTTCATTCACAAAGATACACGCACCCCTGTGTTCACTGCAGCACTATTCACAAGAGCCAAGACATGGAAACAACCTAAATGTCCATCGACAGATGAATGGATTAAGAAGATATGAACACAGAAAAGAACACAATTTTCAGCAATGTAGATGGAACTAGAGACTCTCACACTAAGTGAAGAAAGCCAGAAAGAGAAAGACAAATGCCATATTACATCAATTATATGTGGAATCTATTATATAGCACAAATGAACCTATCTACAGAACAGAAAAAAACCTCATAGACCTGGAGAACAGAACTTGTGGTTGCCAAGGGGGAGGTGGAGAGAGTGGGATGAACTGGGAGTTTGGGCCTAGTAGAAGCAAACTACTACATTTGGAGTGGATGGCAATGAGGTCCTGTATAGAACAGGGAACTATATCCAATCACTTGTGATGGAACATGATGGAGGATAATATGAGAAAAGAATATATACATATAATTGGGTCACTTCGCTGTATAGCAGAAATTAATAGAACATTGTAAGTCAATTATAATTTAAAAATATTAAAAAATAAAAAAAATAAAATTGGAAAAGAGAATATATTTGAAGAGATAATTACTAAGAATTTTTTACCATCTGAGAACAGTAGACAAATGAATACAAATATAAAAGAATACCAAAGATAAAGGCTAGTCTTAAAAGAAAATAAAGAGAAGAGCTAACTTATCTTTAAGGGAACAAAAATCAGACTTAAACTTAGCTTCTTAAAAATCACCACAAAAAGTAAAAAAAAAAAAAAAAGTGGGGGAATAAAATATATATTGAATGCTAACAGAAAATAAGTGGAAAATTATAGTTGTATGCCCAGTGAAACTATTTTTCAAGATCAAAGGTAAATAATTTTCAGGTAAATGAAACTGAGTAGATTTACCACCACAAAGCCCTCAATAAGGAGTTCTATAAAGATGTATTCCATAAAAAAAGACACTCTTTCCAGAAGAATTAGAGATAAAAGAAGGAATAGTGAGCAAATAACATAGTTAACATGTGGGGGAAAAGAAACAAATATCTTCTCAATAAGGCATAAATAACAATTTTCAATCTGTGGATTTAAAATAAGACCAGTTGAAACTAAACTACTATAAAAGACACCATGTAAGCCAAGAAGTAAACCATTAGAATTAGAAAAATTTAAATTATATTTTAATAATATGCTAATACCATTCAGGATCAGGGTAAAGACACTAATATAATTCAAACTTTCTTAAGCATAAATATTTAAACCTCAAGGTTGACCACAAAAGATAATAGAAACAGAGTATATCCCTTCAAAATTAGCAGGAGGAGAACGGTATGAAATTTAAAAAAAAGTCTGCTCACAAAACAAGAAGGCAAGTACATAGAATTAAAAATGAATAAGAAGCACAAAAAATGCTGAAATTGCAAATATATTAATAAATATAATAAATACAAATGAATTAAAGTAAGTAAAAGCAAAATTTGTCAGATTGAAATTCTTTAAAATACTGATACTTATTATTTATAAGTGATATAAGATTACTGAACATTTGAAATGAAAGGGAAGGAATGAGTTCTTAGGCAAATATTAGCCAAAATAAATTTAAACCAGTTATGTCAAAAGGAAATAAAATTGATATGAAAATCAAAAGCATGTTTTTAAAATAGAAAAGGTTACTAAAAAATAGTAAAAATTTAAATTCTCTTGTAACTTTAATGATTCTAAAGCAAGATGGATTTAAGATTAACCTCAAAATAATATAAAGCATAAAAGAAAATAAACCAGGTAGAAATGAATTAACCTATGACCTATTAGAAATGTTAACACAATTATCTGTGAAAACTGAAGCACAAAATCAGTAAAAGTCCAGAAAATTTGAACAACTAGCAAGCTTGAGCTAATTAATATCTATCCATCTGTCTATCTATGTCAGTCTTGCATCATGTCAGAAAATACCCATCCTATTTAAACACTTGCACACCCTTTATGAAAAACTGTCCTAGGACATAAAGCAATCTCACCCAATTTTAAAGAATTACTATTCTACAGACTGTATTCTCTGATCTCAATCTAACTAATGCCATGAAAATTTATCCTTAAAATATGATTAAATACAATATAAAATTGGAAATTTTAAATTTTACTTTTAATTACAAGCCCAGTTAAATATACTTCTACCATCCAGCATGCTTACAGCAGAACTGACTAGCAAAAAAACAAAACCCTGCTGATTAGTCTCATTTTAAATTCATGATCATTAAACTCAAGTAGAACTTGGTAAACTCAAGACAGCTTGTTAATCCTGCTATTTCATTCATCCTTCTACTCTCTTATGCAACTATTCACACCTTCTTCTTTCTCCCCAAACCACTCCACCTGCTCCCATACTTCCTCTCAGCTTAGATCTTGCTTCCTATTTCCCTCCGAAGAGGCAATCAGAAGATAATTTTAATAAGCTCAGGTCAGAAAATATATTCACCTATTTCTTCTTTACCTTTGTTTTGATGCATAAACTACTCATGGCCCCTATAGACCTCAACCTTTCCACTTTTATACCAGGTCCCATTTTCTGTCACCTGCACAAGAACACAGTTCCAGCACTTCTCCACTTTATGTCCTATGTCATCAATTTTCATCATCATAGGTAAATTTTCCTCCAGAGAACATATTTTCTTCCATATATCATAGAATTTTCCCTCTCTTTTTGTAGGAAGAGTCCTTATGATGGCTGTGAGAATGCCTCTGATGACCTCCAGCTACAGAGTGCAGTTGACAAAGAACCCAATTGCTATGCTCCGAAATCTACCTCTACATTTTTACCAAGGCCATGTTTCCCACAAGCTACTCTTAGTCAATGGCCACGTGCAGCAGGAAAACTAACATGGGTACACTGAGTTCACCATATAAGACTTCTCTGGTACCTTTGACTCAAGGACTCTTTGACAGCCTTGTGGAAATGTCCTTATGCCACACTGCAGTCTATGATGTGCCCAGCTAACCTTCAGTCCCCTTCTCCTTCATGCAAAATCAGACTTGCAAGCAGTCAAAGGACTATCCCAGTCTTTTTAAGTTCTCTCCCCATTTTCTTTAATACAGGTATGTTTCCTAATAAAATCTTCACACATTTAATTTCATTTTGGAATCTGTCTCTCAGAAGTCTCAAACAAATTCACTCCTCTAAAATGTTTACCTTCCTCGGTCTCTAATTCCTCTCCTCTCAACTTTGTCTTGAATCCATTCTAATCACATTTCTGAGCTAGAACTCCATTGAAACCATTCTAGTCAATAACACTCATAATTCCAAGATTGCTAACTTGAAATGTTAAATCTTATCTATATTTTAGTTGCTCTGCCAGCATCATTTGATATAGTTCATCCCTCACTCTTCCTTTATACTCACAGGCGGATAGGACACAATCAACTATAGTTTGTTTATTCAACTCCTACTCAGCTTCTCTATGTAGATGTTTTAAAGGTATTTCAGATTTGACTTGTCCAAAACTGGGGATTTGATGATCTTCCCTCCAAATATTCCTTCTCTCTTAATTTTCTCAAATCTGTAAATGACTAGTCCACCCTGAAAGAGGGGACATTACTACAGATCCTATGGATACTAAAAGGTTAAGGAAATAATACTATGGACAATTAAGTGTTCACAAATGTGATAACCAAAATGAAATGGAACAGTAACTTGAAAGATACAATTTGCCAAAACTCACACAAGACAATTGGAATAAGCCTATATTTATTTAGAAAATTGAGTTTGGCTAGAGTTGGGCCTGCTCTACATTGGTGAGTCACCATTTTAAATATTTGCTCACTATCTTCCCTGAAAAGAAGTTTTGGTTATTGCTATGGCCAATATTAATACTTTTTAATAATTAATAAATAATAGTAATCAATATTCCTTTTCTTGAGTGACTTCTATGAGCTAATATGCTGTGCTCGTTGCTTTTGATACACATTTTTTACAACCATCCCCATTTAATAGAAAATTTTAGCTCAGTAAAAAATTAGTTTGTCCATTGTCCAACAGTTAGCTAAGTGAATAAACTAATATAATTTGTCCATTATATCACAGCTCCATACAGTGAAAACATCTGTCTGACTCCAAATCCTATGCTCTCTCCATAGCCCCATGCTAGTGCATAAAAAGGTAAAGCTGTCACCCTAGACCATATGAATCAATGAGAACTTGCTGTCCATTCTCTAACGGGTTAATGCTTTTGCCTACCCCTGTTGTAGCTTCTTGGAAAAAGACATTAGGTCTTCAACTCTACAGCATCTATCATTCAACCTGAGCATTTGATCTGCTAGTCTGCTTTCTTGTGCATGCTAGAAAATAAAAGTAGGAAACCAGGAACAGTTTAGCCACACTTATTAAATATTTATGGTGCTGGCCAGGAATGATGTAGACCTTAAAATTATGAATTAGAAGCACACATTCTGAAAAAGAATTCAGTTCAATAAGAACAAAACCAGGGAGTCCTGGGAGAAGCTTCTGGGTGCCCACAGAAGATGCGAAACATAAGCAGCTGTTATATATTTCCTCTGGCTTTTGCCATCGATGGTGCAACTCTAAGGTGGTACAGTTTTTCTATGTATACGTTTTTCAAGAGAGAAGAGGGGAAATCATGACTTTATTTGTGGATTCAAAAGCAACAAGAGAGAGGAAATGGTTTGGGAGAGAGAGAAAATGTGTTCCACCCACTTGTTTGTCCATAGTCTGCCTCCCAAGCATGTGACTTAAGTGTAAAAAGTCAGGTAAACCGGAAAGTTAAACAGTATTACAGAAAGATCTGCCTTTGATATAATTTAATATATTTTTACTGAGGTAAAATACTCATAACATGAGATTTATAGTTTTATCCATTTTGAAGTATACAGTTAAATTGCATTAAGTACATTCAGAATATTGTGATACCATCACCACTATCCAGTTCCAAAACTTTTTCTCTACCCTAAATGGAAACTCCATATCTGTTAGTAGTCACTTCCCATTTCCCCTTCCCCCAGCACCTGGCCACATGAATCTCCTCTCTGTCTCTATAAACTTGCCTATTCTGAAGTTTTGGCATAAATAGAATCATGCAATCTGTAACTTTTCATAGTTGGCATCTTCTTTCACTTAGCATCATGTTTTCAACATTCACCCTCATGGTAGCATGAATAAGTACTTCATTCCTTTATATGGCTGAGTAATATTTCATTGTGTGGATAGTCCACATTTTGTTTGTTCATTCATCAGCTGATGAACTTTTGAATTGTTTCTACATTTTGGCTATTGTTGAATAGTGCTGCTTATATGTTATTTTAGATCCACTCAAATCTGTTTGTCAGGTATTGAAGAAAGTTGCAGTAATTCCCCTTTTTCCCCAAGTGTCCCCCACCCCACGTCCCTGTCCCAGGTGCAAGCTCCACTCCTACACTGCTGAATCAGATTCAATTTTATCTTCCCCAAGTCCCTCTTCTTCCACCCTATATAAAGCAGCTCCTCACTCTGCCATTCTCTATTGCAGGCTCTTTCTCATTTCCTTCTTTCCTCACATTCATTACAATTTGTAATAGATACTCAATTTGTTTAATGTCTGTCTCCTCTACTCCCTAAGGAAAGTCAGCTCCTTAGGGATAGGAGACCCTATCTACTTAATCACTAAGGAGTTTTTCTAAGCACTAATGACAATGCCCACCACAAAGAAAGGTTTAATAAATTACCTGGTAATGGAGATATTTAGCTAAATGGGCTTTTGAGATGTTATTGGACATCTTGCTGAGGTCTATTTAAATTCTGGGATTCAAATATTGTTGCTTAAACACCTTATTGACTGGATTGGTAAATGTTGACCAGGCACTTTGAAGAGAGCTATGTTGATGCTACTGTTTTGCTTAGGAGTAGCCAGATCCTGGAGAGCTTGTTAAGCCAAGCCTCCTCTTCTTAGAGTGTCCTTTCCCCAGATATTCATCTGGCTCACTCCCTGCGTCTTGGCTTCATGGTCCCTCTTTTTTGAGACACACGCTAACCACCATATTTAAAATTGTGGTCTGGGGTTCTTTTCTTACACTTCTTATCCTCCTTTTTTGGGTTGTTGTTCTCCTCAGTGCTTATCACCATCTGACAAACCATCTTGTCTCTCTTTTGCATCTCCCCACTAAAATGTAACTTTAGGAGGGTGGAAATTTGCATTGGTTTCTTTCACTGCTATAATTCAGTATCTTGCACAGTTACCATATGTACAAGTGCTTGATTAATATTTGGTGAATGAATAAATAAACAAGTGAATGCGACATTTTTTCCTAGGGACAAAGGTTGGCCCCACTTCCAGTCCATAAATTTTTGGCTCCTGGCTTTGAGTTACTGAGTCTTAGCAGCAAACCTAGAACTATTGAGTTCTATTATGGGTCAAACTATTGGGAGCGTGTGTGCCTCCCTAACCTGTACTTAAATGTTATTTTCCTGAGCACAATCCTACTCCCCTTCCAAAGATGTATATAGCTCCAATTCTTGCAAATAATAGTATCTAATATGAACTTTTTCTATCTCTTCTGAATGTACTGCCACAGTCCATGTTATTGAGGAATGTGAAATGACACTTATTGTATGCTGGGCATGGTATAAGAAATATATCAATTATAGTAATGAACCCAGGAGCCAGGTGGGTATTATTTTATCCCTTTTACAGATAAAGAAATAAACATCTGTAGTTAATCCCTAAATCACCTAGATGTAAGAAACGATGCTCAGGATGAGCCTATACTATTTGACAGTAAATCTTCAGATCAAACTATTTCTACCCTTGGATCTTCTATTAGTTTCCTATTGCTGAAAATCCATCATATTTAGTAGCTTAACACAATACTCATTCATTATATCACAGCTCCATACAGTGGATATCTGGTACTGTATGGCTGGGTTCTCTGCTCAGGCTAAAATTAAGATATCAGCCAGGTGTGTTCTTACCTGGAGCTCAGGGACTTCTTTCAGCTCATCCCTGCTATGAGTAGGATTCAATTATTTCTGGTTGTAGGACTGAAATCCCTGTTTCTTGCTAACTCTAGCTCCAGCTGTGCTCAGTTTCTAGAAACTACCCATATTTCTCATCACATGGCCCCCTTAAGCTGGTAGCAAATCATGGACTCTTTATTATACGTGTAATCTCTCTGAGTTCTTCCAATACCAGCCACAGGGAAAACTCTCTTTTTTTATGGTCCATGAGATTATATTAGATCTACCTAGATAACTTCCCCCTGCCATATAATCATATAACCTAATCATGTGAGTGACATCTCATCATATCCACAGGTTCTACCCCCATTCAAAGGGGAGGCTATTTCTTATACAGGGGTAAGGATTATCAAGCTCCTTCTTAGAATTGTGCCTACCAAGATATTGCAAACCTGAAATGAGACCTAGTGTTTCAACAGCAGTCACATGGCCTCAAAGCAGGCATCATTATCCTGGTGGCTTTTCTATAATCCACAACCTCCTGAAACAGCCAGGGGCAGATTTCTGTATTTTATTACTTCAGTCTCCTCCAATTCCATGAGATTCTTTTTTTTTTTTTTGGTCCAAGATTTGGCTAGCCTGTGAGTACTGAACCAATAATAATTAATTGTCTAATACACATAATGATGAAAAAGGAGCTGGGAGAGAAATAAAAGTAAACTTTTAAATACATTCATAAGTATAACTAGAAAATAGACAAATAAGTCAAGAAATAGCCAATGTTAATTTTCTTATCTTCTTGAAAGATACACTTGGTACCACACTTCTCCTAGAATTTTTGTTTTATTGAGTTTCATGTAAGCTCTAAGCTGCAAGAATTAAAGCTCCATGCTGGCGTCCACACAACTAAATCTGAAATGGTCTGAAATGGCTGTGAGTGATTGATGCTAATTATGATTAAAAACTAAGTATATGAAGGTCTCTTCAACTGAAAGGCCATTGCTATACAGAGAGCCGCTGGGCTCAGCTTTCTCCTGCTCACCCCAGCACACAACTTGATGAGACAACACATCTGCCTCAGATTTCAATAAATGTCCCTGTGGGAGCATGCAGAAAGTAGACTTACTTGAAAGAACAGAAGGATCCTATAACATTCCAAAGTATAACAGCACGTCCTAATGGAACACTTTAACCAGTAGGAACTTTGTCTACCCTAGGATTTCCATGTCATCTCTCAAACCTCCAACAAAGAAATGAAAATTTACAGCTGCTGGTTTTCTAAATAACTCTCCAAGAAATCCAAAAAGTTGCTTTGTTCTCAACTCTGTTAGAGACTTTGAATCTGTTTAGCTTGTAATGCCATTATTTTTCTTATCACTCTTGCAAGACTGATAACTTGTTGAGTGAGGAATATATGCCTTATTGTATATATTTATATAATTTAATATACAGTATGTAGTAATTGATTAATAAAATGTCTAGTGATGTATCACCAGCCAAATCAGTGTTCTGTTATCATTCATGTTGTGCTGTCTTATCTTTAAGCCTCCTTAAGGTTATATATTTATGAGTTAGTGGCTTGAATTAGGGCACCGATTATTAATGTGAGCTAACCAGAGACACATAGGGTCTGTCTCTACTCATAGCTAGTTGTAGTGCAAGCCAGCTGGAAGCATCTGGGATGGATTCACAAGGATCTGGTGAAAGCAATATAACACAGTAATGGATTAACAAAGTTCAGACAGGGACTGGCAAATCCATCCAGAAAAACATTGAGCTCCAAAGGAAAGTTAATCTGGGTAGTGACAACCTCTTGCACCACTCAGATCCATTTGTTCTCTCCTGTCCTAAGGAGATCTAGGACTATAATACATATCCTTTTTTTAATAAGAGAAAGTATTCTTCTCTGAGAGAAGAGGTACAAAAGTCCAATAATTCATATTCAATACGGTGGCTAGTTGAATTTGTAAAGCACTAAAGCGAGAGAGTTTGTAAAAAAAAAAAAAAAATGCTACAGCCTTACTGCTGTAATTTGTCTAGAAGGCAAAATTGTTATTCAACCACTTTATCAGTGCCATCTTAGATTCCTCTCACCCTGGTCTAGCATGTTAGCTGATATGAGTTATTTGCCTAATGGGTGACCCAGAATTTAATACCTGAGAGGTAAGAACTAAGTACTCTGTCCTTGTTCAAGTATGTTTGCTGTAGTTGACCATAGTCATTACCAGGCACAGAAGTATGAAGAGATACCCCAGTAGCTCCTTTGGATTCCAGACATGCCCACACCCTTTCTTCTAACAGGGACAGGCAGGGTAAATTACCTCAGACAGTATGTAATACCCTTCTTAGCCTATTGGTCTACTGACATATGAGGAGTCCAAAGTGACTTGGTAGTAGTGATGGTACCCGGTTTAGTAGAACACTATTTTATCCCGTAGCAAGAGACTAGGATTGAGGCAATGGAAGCACAGATTCCACATGTGGATTACAGGGCATGAGAGTTGGGGTGGACACTTTCACTTTCACCCCTTATTTCCCAGAGCCATCTATTTTAAATGGGACAAAAATAACACCAGTTCAAAGTGTATACCACATCTTGAAGAACAGCATCCCACTCTGCAAACATTGACCCTCCATCATGCCTTAACTAAATATTTACAGGCCATTCCATTTTTATCAGGTTGGCTCTTTCTAGGTGGTAGGGTATGTAGTAAGACCATAAACCCATAATCATGAACCCACTATCACTCTTCCTTTGCTGTAAAATGGATATCTTCATCAGGCAACGTGTTGGATGAAAAAACCAATGGATAAGACTTGTTGCAAGTTTTCAGAAGTCTCTGATGAAAACCACTCTATTGGAAGGGAGGACAAACTGCTATCTGGAGTATTTGTCAATTCCGCTAAAACATAAATGACTTCTTCCTCCACTGTGAAAGGATTTTGATATTACGAGATCTGCTATCAGTGACTCCCTGGTCTCCCTGAGGCATTGTTCCTTGTTGTTTGCTGCTAGCAGATTTGCACCTAGCAGTGACAATGTTAGATTAGCCTTGCTGAGGAGGAGCTTCTGTTGTTGAGACTGGTGCATAATCTACATATCTGCTGCCATGGTCTATCTATTCATTGTACAAGCACTGGGATATGCGATACTGAGGAAAGAATATAGTTAATATCCTTAGCATAGGATCCTGTACTGGAGGCTGTCTAGTTGTATTAAGTGTGAGGCAGAGATCTGTATGTTCCAATAACTACCCCCCCCCGCCTCCTCTATAATTGATACATGTTAGACAAATCCTGGGATTGCTTTAGTTTAAGGATTTTTTTTTCAGAGTTAGGCTTGTGTTTTTCTATCAGGGCTGTGCTAAGACCTAACTTTGATTATTAGCCAAGAGGTAATGAGGGGTGGTACAGGTGTGTCTTGAGAGAGTGACTTTCTAAGGTACCTGGTTAGGTGAAATAATTATATAGTTTCCAGGGAAAAGGAGCTTACTCTCCTCTGGAAAAGATGAAGATGCTGCTTTTACTATCCAGAAATGTCCAAGAGAATTTGGGGGTTCAAGACTCTCAGATTTGTTGACTCAGATGTTACCACCCCTGGGTCTCATGGTTCTACTCTTTTTCTATGCCTTGGCATAGAAGACTTATCAGTCCCTTTCGTAATTCAGTCACCCTTATCTTCCTGGGCCATGTTTTCATCACAGTTCTCTATAAAGACTCTATAAGGCAGAATCTGAGGCAAGGATTGAAGTGACGTGAGATACTTTGTTTACAAAAAAACAAGCATAGAGAAATGAAGGTGGGAAAGACAAGGAGAATCAATCCTTTGAGACAAAATGCAATGCATTTTAGGACACTGGCCACTTTTTCACAATAAGCCAGAAAGGCTTAGAGCAGTTTATCATTAGATATGTTTGACTGACCTGCAGGACTTCTTTGGAAGGTTTACAAAGAAATTTTTCACCTCTGAGAAACTCTGCCAAAGATAAATGAGGTAGAATTATATGACTAGCTCTTATCTATCTCTCCTTTGTCATTGCTCTTGGTTTGCTCCGTTGTACTAGATCAGCTTCTATAACAAATATGAGCCATAAGGCTCTGCAAAAATACCTAATGTTGGCAATGACCAAATGTTTGGAAGCCATAAATAATAGTAAGAGTTTATGAAATAAAATAGACATTCAAGCTGACCCTTATACAAGGAATTGCAGATAATTAATATTGTATGGAAAAGACTGGGTAGAAAAGAACCAATAGGACCAAATGTTTATAGAGAATTCTTGAGAATTTTCTTCTGACTCACATGAAAATATGTTTAGATATCCATGATTATTTCAAAAATCAAGAAATAAAATTTACAATATAGTTATATAATTCTACCCTAAAAATAAATTTCTTCTTCTTCCATAATGAAACAGCAATGACATAAAAGTCATCATTTAAATAGTTGGTGTATTTTTTTATCTTTAAAACAAGTCAAGTATTTGATATGAAACAGAGGCAAGGAGACAACTTAGGGAGTACCCACTCTTGAGGGACCTTTGGGCTCATACCAAGATTATTTTATTTTTACTTAGAGTATGGTCAAAACAACATATAGTTCCCTCATATATATGCACTTTCACACTGTTATTACAAACACTATATAAAAACTGCTGGATTGTATTTTCTGTAACGGCCTGGACCATGTGTTTTAGTTATCAATGGTTGCAGTATGTCAAACTTGGTAAGCATTTAATTAGTATTTATTGGATAATACAATAAGTTAATTAATCAATCATCCCCAAAAGGCTTGATACACTTTTCCATCTGTCATTTCTTATTGCTCTTGGCTCACCCCATTTAAAGTTTTGATTCTATGTCAAGTACAAATTAAATTTATTAACCTGTTTTTGAGTAGGCCTCCTCAATCTTTCTCATAGCTCTCCCTCAGTGCAGTGAATATAAATATAGAAAATTGTATAAATTCATGGCTAAAAGATTAGCCTTTGTAATGCTATGAGTTTAATACATAAGTTGAACATAGTTGAACTTTTATGGTCATCTAGGGTAACTTGGGTACATTCAAAGGATTTGTGACGGTGTATCATGTCGATGTCCATAGATTTCCAGGGGATATTTATTTTTATACTAAATGTATAAAAAGACAAACTCTAGATTGCCTTACTGTAGCCTTATTTGACAAGTAACACTGGATTCATTATCATGGGCCAAATTTCTCCACTGAAAGCAAATTTTTTCCTTCCTTTGTCTTATGTGATATGCTTCAATCCATGGTTAATAGTCATTAAAAATAAGCCTGAATGTTAATATTCGTTATGGCCAGTGGTCCAGAGCATGGATCCACGGGTGATTCTCTATGTAATGAACAGAACTGGAATTGAACAAATAACTGAAATGGGTTCAAAACAAAGTGTCATAAGAAGGGCATTATTTTTCTCCCTCAAAAATGTAGAAATGTCATTCTATAAGACAATAGCTATCCCACAATATTTCCATAAGTTACTAATGTTTGAGGAAAATGAAAAAAAAAAAAAACCTGAAAGATAAAGGGAAGTCACCAAATCTCCATTCTGGCAGAAGTAGGCTTGTCGCACTTAATCTGTTCCTCAAGATTCAACATTTTTAATATCAGTTGATTTTGTCAACATCAATCAATTGAAAATACATAGGGAATGTAGATTGTTGGAAGAATAAGTGGTTGGGGAAGTTCTTGGAGAACTCCATGGGAATAGAAAATGACTATCTGGTAAATAAAAACACCAAAGATATAACAAGATATTAGCTATCATGGAAAGGAAGTAAGTGCTACTAATCCCTGGGGACATTAGACAAAAAGTCCATAATATTTGTGCTTCAAGTAGCAATCGATGCTCGGAAGATAACAGCTTCTTGGGAAGTATTAATGGATCACAGGTCAAACAAACTCAGTGAAACCAGATCCAGTTACATGGAAAGATGGTAGTTCAAAAGGGGACACCGCTGAATTCTGCTGTTTTATCCAAAGCTACATTCACATAGTGGAGTCTTGGGAAAGCTGGAAGTCTAAACACAGAAGTCTCTCAAATTTTCCTTGCCTGCTTAAGAAAAGGAGTAGAGCATCAATTGTGTGGGTTGGCTGAATGATGCTTGAAGAATGAAGTTGTCCAGCAATTATCAAAGCCTAGACTGCATCTATTCATGTCTCATTTAATCTAGTGTTATGAAGTATGACATGCTGATTAAACTTCTTAACACATCTTAGAGGTAAGATAATTTTCCAGTATTACAGATAGTTTCAAAAGTGACTATCCTGATCATATTCCATGAAGCTAACAACCTACTGATGTCAAAGAAGACTGTACAGGTTAAATTCTCTATTTCTTAGCGTAGACAGATGAAATATGTTAGGAGATTTCCTTCCTCCTGCACATTTTCTCCAATTGGTTTAACACTCCAATTGGCTTCACACTGTTATCAAAGAAGCGATAAATGTTCTTTCTCCCAAGAACTGAGTGAGTAACCTTCAGAGATCCTCAGACTACTGGTCTCTCTGTCTATGTCTCGAAGGCCAATATGATGTAACTATAAGGACAAGAGGCCCAAAGACTGAACATAAAAGCTACTGATCACAACTCTAACACTAACTCATTCTGTGACCTTGAGACAAGTCATTTTTCTTTTCCAGGTCACAATTTTCTCATATGTCAAATGAAGGCATTCATTGAATAATCTGTAAGCACAATTTACAGCTTAATTGTTCTTTAATTCAAAGCATAATTGGGGGTCTAGATTTTCCACATATTTTAGACACCTCATTTACTCTAACAAAGATTAGACTTTCTGGATATTAAGTGTGGTTAATGTAGGTTTGATGTGAAGGATTTGGAGAAAGAAACTTAACTTTGTTGAAATTTGTAGACTCTTCCAAGTTTTCTTTGGGTAACTTTGAGAAACTCTGAAAGAACTCATTTGCATATCCAATCTCAGTGGCCTGAATGGTTTGAAACATGTCTCTCAGTTGGACAAATCAATTCACTCTCATAAATAGGTCAATCTCTTTTGGTTCTCTTTGGGAATAGCCTTTCTGCTTAAGAATATTTTAAGAAGGAAATGGGAGCTATTCAATGCCTTGTGTCTTTCACATTCTGCCTCCTAGGTCCAATGGACCTTTAATGAGTGCCCAATCTGAAAGTGAATTGGGGGTTACTAAGTCATTTGCAAAAGAGTATCCATTTTGATTCAGTAATTAGAAATGTTCAATCTTTTATTATCCTCTCTATGGCTGATTGAATGTGAATTCTTCCTATATACAGTTACCCAATGGTTCTTCTTTTCTATTCTATGGACCCTAAGATATAAAACAGAGAGATATGAAAGGGTCCCTCAGGAAGTTTAACTCTTCCTACAGTGATGGAAAATGTTTTGAAGTTGGCAAAGAACCAACTTCTAGAATTCTTTAGAATATCATCTAAAGGAAAGAATTTATATCAGATTTTTCAAATTCTTATTTTATATCTACAACTGAGTATGCTTTCAATAAATATTTTTGCTTGTGATTATTAGTAGTAGTATATTATTTTCCAAAATAATATCAATCCTAGAAAACTGGCTTTCTACTTTATGTAACCCTTTTCCCCAGATCATATCCTCACTAGGGGTCTAAGGGTGCTGAATATACATGATGTATTGGATATCATCTGTTTCTCCTCCAGATCTGCTCTCCACATTTCTGCACTACTTGATCCAGGAGACTGATCTGTGCGAATATACTAAGGGGCTGACCTGCCTTCTAACTTTCAACTGGGTTTGATCAATGAGTAATATCAGCAAGAAGTCAGAGGACAAGAGCTATTTATTGCCTGCTTCCTTCCATTATGATTGGTTAGAGGCCATCAACTAAAGGTTTCATCCCCTGTTGGGCAGTTCTTTTCACACAGCTCTGTCCCTAGTTAGTAACTATTCTCCATGCTTGCCCGTCAAGCCAGTGCTTTTCTATTACAAACCAGAGGACACTGCACTATGCTCTCCGGTTTACCTACACCCAACCACATCTTGGTAAATGGTCCCTTTATTACATTTTCTTTAAATTATCAATTAATATGTGGCATGCCCTTCCTGATAGGACCCTAACAATGCACATGGCCTCTAGGCTTTCAGTTCTGTGAGGACAGGATTTCTATTACAAGTTATTCATTGCTATATCCTCAGCACTTAGCACAGTTCCTGGCTTTATTAGGCATTCTGGATATATTTGTTAAATGAATGGCTGTTCTTTAAGGAGGGTTTTAGCACAGGTTTTATGGAGAAAAAGACTCATAATTTTGAAGGCTCTCTTTGAGAAAAAGAATATGCAAATATATTAGTGTTGCAAAGTATAAAAAAATATATAATCTTATTACTAAGGCCCCTCAAGACCTTGAATGGGTCCCATGCAAATGAAGGGCCCTGAAACTTAATTTCCTTTAGTTTCAACCTGCTTCTTCTTGAACCTCAAATCACAGTTTCAAGGAATCTGCCAGTTGCCTTCATATAAATGTAAAGAGGACAGCATGATATAATGGAAAATACATCATATTAGGAGTCGATGCACATGAATGGGAATTCCAACTCCTCTGCTTACAAGTTATTTTCCCATAGACTTGGTCTACTTCATCAATAACAGAGGGATGATATTCATCTTTCAGAGAATTGTGAAAATTATCTGAGGTAGCTATGTAAAGGTTGCAGTAGGTGCTTAGAGATTGGTCAGTCTTGCCCTAGGAAAGGTATTTTCTCAGCATCCTCTGTTCAAACCTTCCCCAGGCCTGCTTCCTATAATGCCATAGATGTATGATCATGGAATTGGATCTTCTTGATGATCTGTATAAGAACAAGACTAAGCAGATGCTACTTCAAGAACAGACCATGGCCCTGTTCACACTATGGTCTGGAGTCAATATTTTTACCATGGGCAGTCTAGCCTCTAACACAACTTGCCTCTGGCCAAACATATAGCCCTGTTTGCCAATGATTCCTTCCTGTCACTGACCATAACTCAGCCTGATCTCTGAGGAGCCATTTAGATGCTCTAAGCAAATTTTTTCATTGCTTTCTCAGAGGAAAAATTCTCCCCATATTTCATTTTCTAAGTGATCCTCAAAGGATGTCATCTGCCTTCTACACAAGCATTTTATTATAGGTTTGAGTAAGCCACATTTTAGAGCTTGGGTTATCTATTTTTGCAGATTCTATGTGCTCTCTTATTAATGCTCTCTTCTTCCAGTTCCTCAAATATGAACTACACACAAAGCCTTGCTTAAACAATTCAAAATCCATGAGGATAGGACATGATATTTGCTTTATTTATCATTGTGTTCTTAGAATTTAGTGCCTGGCATGTAATAGATACTCAATATGTTTTAATTAATAAGTGAATTATTGAGGACATCAGTAATCTAGGAGATATTCATTATAAGTATAAATTAAGAAGTCAAGCACAAGCAATATTTTATGCTGTATATCACAAGGCTAAATATCTTGTGAGAGAGTGAGTTCTTCATGACTGGTGGTGAAAAAGTCAAAACTGGTGAATATCTGTCAGGAATTCTGTAAAGAAAAATCTTGCCTTAAATTGATGATGGAATTAGATGGTTACCTATCATTTCAATACCAACTCAGAATGTAAGATTTCATAAATTCATACTGCATAAGTGTTAAGTACTCGTTTGTGGCAATTCGGGGGCTTAATTGACCTTGGAGGTAATTCCAGTTCTAATAAACTAAATTTGGTACCTTGTCCAAGTCAACTTCTCTGAGCCTCAGTCTCAATATATGTAGAATGATCATAACACTGTCACAGGATCATAAATGAAATATTAAATTTGAGTCCTTACTCACCACTCTAAATATTTATTAACTGCTCAACAGGTATTAGATGCCTCTTCTACACTATCCCTCAAATGTATACTCTTAATAAAGCTAGAGTAGTTAAGGAAATCCTCAAGAATATAATTTGTGGAAGATTCTGGCATTGTAATTCAGAAAACCTGGTTTCATAATCTATCACTGGCCCTAACCACCCCTGAGACTTTCAACAAATCAAACACCTCTTATTCTTCAGTTATAGTAAGAAAGCCCTAGATGACATACTGCCTTAGATTCCCTCAAGCCCTTAAGATGTGTATGCCTGCAGAAAACTCAGTTTACCTACAAAAATTCTCAGAGAAATATTAGAGAGGAAAATCCATACTTCCTTACTGGATTTTCTTACCATTATGGATAAAATCCTAGCATGTGGCTGTATCTGACGTGGTCTCATGAGTATAGTATTATGTACGCTGGGCTTTGTGAAGTATAATAAGCCAAGTACACTCCATTAGCCTTAATCAACCTATCTTGGCTGAGAGGAAGGCATCCTACCTCTTCCACAATTGTTATTGTGGCAGACCTCTTCCACAATAACCTCTTTTCTTCCTGGAAAGAGACTGAAGAATTAATACACTGTAGCTATTAAGATAATATTTCGATTTTTCAAAAGGAAATATTCTTAACATGCGCCTGGAATCCCTCCTGCTGCTACACAGTAGGGCCCTCCACTTCCTTAAATGAGTCCTCCTTATAAAGTCCAGAAAATTCATTCTCTGCTAAACAAGTACTTGCATAACTATAGTGAGGAACAGGTCATTTTCACTTCCTGTCCAGAAACCCTACAGTGCACTGGTATGCCTTCCTAAAATTTGATTAGTTCTTCAAATAAAAAGCCTGATATCTTCTCATTATATTCTTCCTCCTCTGGGAATAATTTTCAAAAAAATAATATGAGTAATAGAGCATAACATTAAAATGGGGTGAGTTATTCAGTGGAGATAAAGAGCAGGAGTCAAGAAAAGATTCTTTTGCCTCTAACTGAGAAACTGAGCTGCCCTCTCCGTTTTGATTATAAAGGGAAGAAAAATTTTACTCAACTGTGAAGGCAAAAGGTTTGATTGATAGAGCTGTTATCCTTGGTGAGCTTTATAATGACTTAGTTTGGATGGGTTGATTTTAAGAAAAATTGATTTCGAAGATATGCTTCTACTTCCGTGTCTGCATTAAAGTCATAGCACCTCCTTCCAACCCCATCGCATATTCTCATATCACTTTCATCATTAATGAGCAGTGTTAGGTTCCAGATGGTTTCAGGCCTTGATCTGTTGGTGCACTGGCAGACCCTGGCTGTGTTAAGTTTTGAAATGTTCTTATCTAGAAGTTTCAATGAGAACCTCTGTTTTTGCCACTTGCTCTAATTCCAGTCACTCCCAGGATCTGCTACTCTGAGACTTTTCGGGAACTCTTTACAGACCCAAGTTGCCCCAGCTCAAAGGATGAGTTTGGATATGCCTGGAGCTTGAGTCCAAAAGGCACAAGAATACTGTATACTAAAAGAAAAAATAGAGAGAGGACCACAATAGAGGCACCACCTTTTGAAAAAGATCTGGAAAAGCAACCTCAATGTGGATATCAGAGCACATGAGTTCCAGAATCAGCAAATGCTGACTTAAGCAGCCAGGGAAAACAGGGGCTGCTCCACATCATTTCAACCTCATATCTGTATTTTAAGGAGTCATTATTAACTCTATGTATAATGAAGGCATTGAAACTCAGAAAGGTTTCATGACTTTCTTAAGGTCACACATTTATTGCAGATTCGAAACTTGAACTCATAACTCTTGAGTCTTTGTTACTAACTGACTCTCATAACCAAAAGAACAGCATTAAAATCTTTCTTTGACCAAAATTAAAACCACTCACCTTTAAGTTAAAAATGCCTTATAATCACTAGGATCTTTTCTTTTCAATGACTGTGGTTGTCCGTAGTTTTCAGGATAAAGTTCAATGTTCTCTCCTTAAGCCACAAGTCTCTCCATTGCCTTTCTTCCTACTCCTTTGCCGTCCTCTCTCCTAATCCTCAGAAGCATGTCTTACTCTATGCACTACCCTCCACCCTAGACAGTAATTGCAATTTTCCCAGTATACATGCTACTCCTCCATATCACTTCTCCCCTTTATTTATACACTGAACTCAAATATATCTTTAATAATTAACTCTATGGTCTCATCTTCTGAAAAGCCGACTTTGACTCCAGCTTAATTTAGATGCCTCTCCTCTGCCCCCCCACACACCATGGGGACCACCCTTAGAGCAATTCTTCATAATAACCCACTGACTTGCTTTCCTCCTTCACCAGATTCAGAATGTCCTAAGAACAAAACTACCTTGAAGTTGTCTTGTATCCTCAGCATCTATCCCAGCAACTGAAGCATAAAAAGTGATTAAAAAAATAAATGATTCTGAATGAGTAAATTATTAAACCAAGATGGATCAGGAATGACTAAAAAGACAAAAGGGGGATAATCTCTATTTGAGAAGTCAAATTCTTTCAGCCACAGATTTTACCCACCTGTACAATTTTCCATGTCACTCCCTGCTGTCCTCTTCCAACTCCTCCCATCTTAGTCTAGGAGGGATATTTTCTAGTATAAGACATTTCCTGTAAGAATATACTATAAGTAAAATTTCTATTGAAATTGCAGACTGCCAGGTCTGCAACCATGAGCCATGAGCAAGTCCCTGGCAAAAATGGAAAGAAGAAATCTACAGAGGTGGAAAGAAAGTTTGGGGGTTCCTATTGTAAACACAGAATCCATGGCTTTCCATTGGCTGAGTCTCCACAGGCTCTCCTTGGAAGCTCTTGCCAGGAAGGAAGAGGAAGTTCTTTTTTGTCACTTTGGGCTCTGCCTATCATCACAGAGCACGAGAGCTCCCTCTTCTGGTCTCCCAACTCTATTTGATTGAATTTTCTGTTTATTCATTTTTGACCACCCATTTATGATTATCTTTGGCATGTTAAAGTTTGATATTATGCTCTCAACTTTCACTGACAATTGCTATGAAAAATAACCCCCCAAACTCACTGCTGATCCTATGACGATATTAGGAAGTTCTTAGAAAGATTAGCTCTGGAAGAGCTTAATTTTTCCTAAATAGATTGTATCCTTTTTCCACTTTTGCAATATAAGCTATGTAACCAGTATAGTTTCATATTCATTTTATTTCCTAGGAACTTTAGAGTCAAATTTCTTGTAAAATCATAGCAACTCTATAAGTCCTCTGGTTTGCAAATTTAAATTTTTATTTTCCTTTCTGGTCTCTACTTCAACAATGTTTTTTGAGAGCTTATTGCATGCATGGAACTATTCTGGGGGCTTAGTGTATATTAATTAACAAAACAGAATTAAAATTCTACCCTCATGAAACTTATCCAGTATAGAGATATATAATTTTTATGTAAATCATACAAACTAATTCCAAAATTAATGCCATACATATGATTTAAAGTTGATGTTTACATTTATTCAATACCTGTTCCTTCTTTTATAATGCATTTATTATAAATATATTTCTCAGCTAAATTTTGTAAATGCTGACATTCACAGATTTGAAACCTATAAGAAAAACATAAAATGTTGGTGGAATTAAAATCACCACATTTCAGACTTTCTTAAATAATGGTAATAGAAAATTTATAGGCAGATTCCGTAATCCCTAATCAGCGTTTTCTAACACATTAGCAGTTGGTGTCTGAAATCTGACATTTACTGTGAATGAGTGCCTGACAGCTTTTGTTGTAAGTTTGGGCTTTTTTGCTTAGTAATTTGCTCCCTGCTATCTAAGGGGAGGGAACTTTACTTCCCAAGATGCCCTGCAAGGTGTCAATATCAGATTTCCAACCCATCCCAGAGCTCACTGTTCCCCACCAATACCAGCTACTCTGACCTGAAAGTTTCCTTGTTCGGAGTCAGATATGACTTGCCCAAGGATTGGAGGGCTTCTTCTGAGATGTCCCTGACAGTCTTCAGAAACATCAAGAGAGTCTCTTTTTTTGTTAAGGCCTTACAGAGACAGCCAAAGAATCACTGAAGCTGAATGTACTTCATGAACTAAGGATATACAGCTTGCAATGCATTTAACAAAAGCACCATGGGCATTGGATTGTACATACTATGCAATGGGAACCTGGTACCTATGTCCCATTCAACTTCCCAAAAGGGTTACAGCAAACCTTTAGAGTGAGGTAGCTAAGTAAGTGAGATCCACTGTATCTATCATTTCTCCTGTCATTGCTTAAACTCTTCTCCTGGGCCTCATGCTTCCCTTGTCTTACTGCCAGACATTCTGTGAGAGGGTCTGACCAAAAGGGGACTGACTTAAAAATGTACCCCATTATTGGGACAAAAACTGAAAATCCATTCACTAAACCTGACACTATCTACCCCATCTCTATTTAACTATTTCACTCTTAATACCATATAGGCTGCACATGCAACAGTGGTATCTAATCCAGCCTAATCTGTCAAGCAAGATGAGTGGATTACTACTAAATATGCAAACTAGACAGAGAATGACTAAAGAATATGGATGGAAAAAATGGCAGGGACTTAGACCTCCTACCAGTTTCCTCTTGTTTGTGTGCTCATAGGATATCGTCACCTGTTGGCTCAGAGAGCAGTGTTCCTTTGTTTTGTTTTTTATATATTGAAAAATGTGACTTTTATACTACACTGAAGGAAAGAGTAGCCTCCCCACTTCACCACTTATGTATGTAATTCATTTTCTTTTGATAAATATACCACATTCCTGACAGCTTATTTTCATTTTCTTTCAGGAAGTTGGCAGGAAAATGTGCTCTGAAGTTACTGATACACGAAACATCATCAACAAATCTCAAATGCATGGTACTAGACAAAAGAAGCCCCTCCCCAAAGACTGTATACTACCATATGAATTCAGGCATACAATATTCAGGAAAAGGTGAAACTAAAAAAAATGAGAACAAATCATAGTATTCAGGGTTGAGAGGTGGGTGCTGGACTTGCCTAGAAAGAAACTTAATGGGGGAATTTTGACATAGAAACAGAGATGAACCTGTCATGACTTTAGGAGTCGTTGCATGACTCTGCATATCTATCAAAATCTACAGAATTGTACAGCCAGGAATGGTTTTGGTTTATGTAAAATAAAACAATAAATAAATAGCAAAGTCCATGTGATGAAAAGAACTCCAGATACATGTCTAATAAGTATGAATTTGCCATGCTACTTAAGACACATATTTATACTTATTAACCTTTAGACTTACGATGTCCAAAACTATACTATAATTTTGATAAGATTGATTCAAGTATTTAAATAACCTATAATCATAGATACATAGTATCTAAAAGTTGTAAAGAATCTTGAGGGTAATTTACCATTAGATTAGAAGATCAAGAAAAACATATATTCATTGAAATAGATTCAGAAAAATCCTCTGATGACATCTAACTACCAATCTTAACCAGGAAAAAAAAAAGACAAAAATCCTCTCAGCACACAGGCATAGAAAGGAACAACCCACCATCTAATGAACCACATCTGCAAAAACCGATAAGCTAACATCCTACTTGACAGTAAAAGACTGAATGTTTTCCCCTAAGATGAGGAGTAAATCAAGGGACCACTTCGGACCACTTCTGGTTAACAGTTTGCTGGATGTTCTACCCAGAAATATGAGGAAATTATCTTTTTTTTTTTTTCATGGCTATTTACCAAAATCTACATTTTAAATATGTGTGGGGTTTTTATACATCAGATATAACTCAGTAAAGCTTTAGAAAATTACTGATTTAAGTACAGTCCCTTCACCTACTGTGAACCAAAGCCTAATCAAGTTCTTAGACTCCACAGTCTGACAACACTGGATCTTAGAAATAGCCAGGAAGTCAGGAAGTCATTAGGTAGAGACAGGCCTGATGGGTTGTTTTTTGTTTGTTTGTTTGTTTGTTGGCTTTGGTGCAGCGGGGGTGCTGAAATTATCTTATGGAAAAAAAAAGAGTAAAAAAAAAATCAGACTTCCAGAAATCCTGTTCATTGAGAGCACAAACTATGAGTTCTAGCCTGAGAAATAGAAAAGAATAGTATAAAAGACTTATGGTGTTGGAATCACACAGATTCAAATAAAATTCTGAATTCACCAGTTCTCAGTTGTGTGACATTGATATATTTATTTCACTTTCTGAGTTTCAATTCCTGTTCTGTTAAATGGGGGCAATAATATTTTTTTCTAAAGTGTGCTATAAGGAACACATAAATTATTCCGCATTAAGTGACAGATACTAAGGATTTAGTAAATATTGGATACATTACCTTCCTCTTCTACAAAGTCCTTTCAGTCTTTTCTGATTTTATTTTTTCCCCAAAGCCTTGTAGATACTATCTACCCAATTATTTACTGAGTATTTTCCTAAAATCAACCCCAGTGCTGGGTAGTGAGGCATCATAGAAAAGCCAGGTGTGGCATTTATCTAGAAAGAGCTCAAAGTCTAGTCAGAAAGACTGATGTAGAAACAAATGTGATCCTGCAATGAAAGTACTACAAAGGGTAGAGCTGACAACAAGTGGAGTGGATAACTTTGATCAGATGACTCAGATGAGGTTTTTTTCCCAGAGCAAAAAGTATGTCTTAAAAGTTAAATAGGTTTATGTGGATTTGGACACAGGGAAAAACATTCCAAGCTGAGAAAGCAAAAAGTATACACTACAAACACTTTACTAGCAAAGTGCTACTTGTAACTCGTGCTTCATGACATAGGTCTGAATCCACACACATTGAGACTAACTTTAGGTGTCACCAGCAAAGCCCATTAATAATTCCTAGAAAATAAAAGTAGAATCTGGGGGAGTTCCTGCTGTAGTGCAGTGGGTTAAGAATCTGACTGCAGCAACTCAGGTTGTTTTGGAGCCCCATTGCAGTGGGTTAAATGATCCAGCATTGCAGCAGCAGTGGCATAGGCTGCAGCTGCAACTCAGCTGTAGCTGGGAACTTCCATATGCCACAAATGTGGCCAAATAAATAAATAAAATCTGTGTAATAAAGTCTGAACTTTCTTTCCCTTTGTGCTTCATCTAGTGTTACTAGCTCATAGTGTGCCCCATGCAGAAGCTTTGCACTTGGCACTTCAGACCAGAGTTCCTCATGTGAAACACCTCAGGGACTTGTGCAGAAGCACTGTGCACAGCACTGCAATTCAAGATGGTGGTAGTGGGCCATGTGCATAGATGCTTTGCCTGCCCTGTGAGAACACCGCCCCCTCTCTGCTCCAGAGATTCCTATAAAGCAGCCCTGTCTCCAGCCTTTCTGGGAGAGCATCTGCTCCAGAGCATGAGCTCACATCTCTCCATTCTTTGATCATCCTTTGCTTCTGAACTGAACTTGGTCTTGTTCTATTGGAGAGAGAGGCACCAGACAGGAGGACCCCTGTGGGGCCTGACTTGGGAGGGTCAGTAACATAGGGAATCCTCCAGCAAATGTTTAACTGCACAGAGATGAACTCCATGGCTCACTCAACAGGGGCTACTCATTCTATATGACTTTCACATCCTTGGTGTAGCCCAGACTCTGGGAAAGTAAATGGAAGAGACCCAGACCATCAATAACATAATCTTGAAAAAAAGGGTCTATGCCTTCTAAGCACAAGTTCCCCATCCAGTTTGTCTTTATCACAACATTAACATCATTTAATGGTCTCTCCCTCTTATTCTACAGAAAGTAGAGAAATTGCAAAATGACATGCCCTTGGGCATGTCAGATATAATCACTGAATGTTAGTTTTCCAAATTATTTGCAGAAGGAATGAAACAAATTATCTGCCTCTAAAGAAATTGCTGAGCACCTTAGAGAAAGATACCAACTAATTATATCACAACCAGAAAATCTGAAACATCTGGAATCAGATCTTTTGGAATACACATCAAAAGCTATACATTGAATCAAACAGGGGAGCAGTCAGTCTTCTAAGCTAGAGGAGTTAATTTGATTTGAAGCCACAGACAGTAGTGCTCCACTTCCCTTACCTATACATTGCTTCTCTTTTTATAAAGCGTGTTCTAATACATTGCCTTGATTTGAAGTTGCCTAGATATGAGGCATCATGAAATCCTGCAGGTACCAAATTCTTGATTTCAAGATGTGTGTTCATTTTATTGCACTATGCCCCTTCTGAAAGAATGAGTGTGCCATTCTTCCCTCCCCCACCATACCTTTTAGAAGAATCTTGAGCAAATGAAGCTCACTCTGATTGATCAATTTTGATGGAGAAAAGGTGAGATTGAAGATCAGGTACGTGAGTCCAGGGATAGTCAAACTTGGAAGGTCCTACAAAGATAAAACAATAATTAAAAGGAACTAAAGAGAAATAAGGGGAAAAGAAACTACTTATGTGCTTTGCACTGTGCTAAGTGGTTAGCCACAGCCAGGGATAGATATTAATATATCTATTATAAAGATAAAGAAACTGAGGCTTCTTCAGGTAGTAAAAATTGTCACAAAGTCATCAGTCTCTTACAATCATCATAAAAACCTTATTTGAATTTTGAATCGAACCTGATAGTTTACAATATGTTGCTAAATCCATTCTTTCACTTGCTCCTATTTTTATCTATCTAAAAAGGATAAGACATATTTTCTGAACTCTATTTTAGACATGATCAGACTGAGGCACAGAGCTTTAAATACTTTGTCTAATTTATTACTGGAAAAAAAAAACCTCACTAACCCAAAGCTTACAATAATAAGCATTTTGTTCTATCTCCTGAGTCTGCAAATTAAGTATTTAAGCAAGGATCAGCTCTATGATTCTTCTCTTCCATGCAGCATTGAAATCTCTCAGTAGTATTCACCCAGCAGAGGGACTGGTTTGGAGGATTGAAGTTGGCTTCACTCATGCCTGGAACCTTGGTAGGCAGACTTTGTTTAAAAATTTTTTGAGATATTATTGAAAAATACCATTGTTTAAATTTAATTTAAAATGTACAACCTGGGGATCCTTCATGATTCAGTGGGTTAAGGATCTGGTGTCGTCACTGCTATGGCTCTGGTTATAGCTATGGTATAGGTTCAGTCCCTGGCCTGGGAACTTCTCACATGCCAGTGGAGCCAAAAAAATAATAATAATAAAGCACAGAATGTGATGATTTGACATACATATACACTGTGGAATGATTACCAAGATCACGGGGACTTTAAACAGAATGCGTACACATGGCCTTCCGGCATAATGGTCTCAGGTTAGTTCCATCTAAGGTAGAAACTGCATGACTGACATTTATAACCTAACTTGGAAAGTCAACATAATTGCTTCTCCTAGATTCTATTGGCCAAAGTAGTCATAAACTCACACAAATTCAAGAGTAGGGAACATAAACTCCAACTCTACAGGAAAGGAAAGGCAAAGTACCTGTGATGATGTTTCAAGACTGCCATAGACTTACAGGTAATATTGCAACTGTGATTTAAACCCAGCTTGGACTTGAAGTTCCATTCCCTTGATGCAGTGTCTGAGGAACCATTACCAACTTACAAACCTGCAGGGATGGCAAGTTAGGGGAAAGGAACTATAACGGATCAGTGGCCACTCAGAAGGCACAGACTTGGGGCTGGGCCTAGAATCCATCACCAGTCGTGTCAATCTATCATGAAAATCTAAAAATCTATATTTTTATGTGAAATCTGCCAATTTTTAATTATTAGTAAATAATTCAACATTTTTATATGCTACCCAAAATAATTTTAATCTCTATTTTTTTTGCTTTTTTTGGGGGGAGGGGTGTTGCACCTGAGGCATCTTAAAGTTCTCAGGCTAAGGGTCCCATTGGAGCTACAGCTGCTGGCCCACAGCCACAGCCACAGCTATGAGGGATCCAAGTCACATCTGTGACCTACACCACAGCTCACAGCAATGTCAGATCCTTAACTCACTGAGTAAGGCCAGGGATTGAACCCAGATCCTCACGGATTCTGGTCAGATTTGTTTCCGCTGTGTCACAGTGGGAACTCCTTTCATCTCTGATTTTTATCTCAATGTCACATCATTTGAAATTTTCTGTTTGGCTTTCATGTAGGGAGGAAAATGAGATAATTATTTGTTTCCTTCAAAGCAAGAAGAATAGGTTACAGTTCAGGCCAGGAGGCAGAGAGCATCAGGTTCCAACCCCAGTTTTGCCACCTGCGAATTCTGCACCTGATGTTATATCACTTATGCTTTCTGAGTCCGGGTCCTCATCTTTAAAATGGGGATAATAAATAATAGTTACAAACAAAATAGAACAAAATGAGGCAATATATGTAAGAAGGCTAGCATAGTTCATGACACTGAGCAGGTGCTCAGTCAGTTGTGTTTATCATTATAGAGGGGAAAACATCCTCCCCCACTCTAACAGGAAATAGTACAGAAAGCTTTCACCCAGAGTCAAAAGCCTGAGTCTTATTCTGACTCCACCTCTGACTTTTGATTTCCTGACTTTAGCATTCTAGAATCTCAATGACCTCATCTACAGAATCAGAACAGTAATATCAGTTACACCTACCTCAATATGCTGGGGAGATCAACAAATCATGTGTCTGAAGAGTATCATAAACTGCTCCCAACATTTAAGACACAATCACAAGTACCACCATGGGTCCATGGATGGTCAAATGCCAGAATCAGAAAAGCAAAGGGCACAGTGGTCAGAGGTGAGTCCGGGCTATGGTTTTGTATTCATAAGGTGGGAAAGTAGGAGGCCCCTATAAAGCTGAGGTCTGGTCAGGCTGTGCATCGAATAAAGTGCATGAAAACAAAGACCATGGTCTACACAGAGACTGAAGGACCAGGCAAGCAGCATGGTGAGCCCTGAACTTGGAATGGGGTCATTACTTAGATGACCTTGGGGATATCAATGTATTTCTTTGAAGTTTGCTTGAATTCCTCATGGATAAAATGAATGATATAATTTCTTCCTCAAAAGGTCAATGTGAAGATCTACTGAACAAGTTTGTGTAAATTATCTGACAATGTCTCATGCATACCCTTAATGAACATTTATTGAATCTGACTCTGAGCCATTCTGAAGTCAGGCAGAAGACTGAAGATATTTCCTTTTTAAAACTCAGAACACACACTCACACACATAGATGGAGATACAAGTACATCTAAAACTGTTGAAATAAGCCCTGTCGATTGTACCAATGTCAATTTCCTGGTTTGAATGTGGTATTATAGTTATGGGAGATGTAATCATTAGGGAAAAATAATTGAAAGCTATACGTGGGATCTCTATATTTTGTCTGTTTGCTACTTTCTATGAATCTATAATTGTTTTAAAATTTAAAAAGCTTAAAAAAGAGTCAGAAGAAACAGTGGAACATAAATGAGAGAGAGAAGAAAGAAATCAGCAAGGCACAGCAGAACAGAAGGCAAAGACTGGAAATGTGGAGAAAGTGGGGGCAGAGGCAGGAACGGAAAGGAACTCAGGGACGTAGAGAACAAACTTGTGGTTGCCAAGGGGGAGGGGGAGAGGGAGGGAGAAGAATGGAATGGGAATTGGGGGTTAGTAAAGGCGAACTATTACATTTAGAATAGATAAGCAATGAGGTCCTGCTGTACAGCACAGGGAAATATATCCAATCACTTCTTTTAGTTTCTTTTCCTTTCTATTTTCTTTTCTTTTTTCTTTTTTTTTTTTTTTTTGTCTTTCTAGGGCTGCACCCTCAGCATATGGAAGTTCCCAGACTAGGGGTCAAATTGGAGCCACAGCCACAGCAACGTCAGATCTGAGCCACATCTGTGACCTATACCATAGTTCACCAGATCAAACCCACGTCCTCATGGATACCAGTTGGATTCATTATCACTGAGCCACACAGAACTCCCCCAATCACTTGTGACAGAACATAATAGAAGACAATATGAGAAAAAGAATATATGTATACATATATGTATATATATGTATATATATCTGGATCATCTTGCTGCACAGCAGAAATTGACAGAACATTGTAAATCAACTACAATTTTTTTTTTAAAGAAAAAGAAAAAGGCTGGATAAAGCCTGTAGGGAAACAAAGAGCTTTGAAGTACTGATCCTAAAGTCTCAAATCTGAGGTCATTTTCTCTTATATCCTCCATGCTTCTTGCATGGTTACTATTCTGTTAAGAAAGCTATCTCAGCACCCAGTCAGAATGATAGTTGCAGATAGAAATAGGAACAAAGGACCAGAATGAGAGTCTGCTTCATAGAATGAAAGAGGAGACAGAGGAAAGAAAGGTGGCCACCAGAAAACATCCCGAAAGTGGATTATTCCTCTTGCTGTGTGTGGTTTTACAAGTACACAGAGCTTGCTCTGCAGCAAATTTTGAGCGGTGCATTTGGCTTCCAGGCAGATTGGTGATCATTCTCTTGATTATGCAATCCACAGAAAGGTTAATTATGCTAGTGACTATGGCTGGGAAACAATTCTTAGAAAATGCTTTAATAACAACAGGTTGGCAGTGTATGAAAACCATCTGCTTCCCACAAATGTTAAGGTAAACTTTCAAACTTGTGGGGTTAGCAATTACAGATTGTATAGTAGTTTAGTGGAGGGAAAATACATGCTGTGTTGATGTAGACTTTCTGGATCTTCTTGACACCCAGACAAAGAGGAGCACCCTGTTATTAGAGGGATGGTCTTTGGGCATATCAAAACTTAGAGTAAGTCATCATTGTTTGCATGTATTAAAGCAAACAGAACAAGAACATCACACAAGGGAATAAAGTATTTATACTGAACGTCTCCTAAGTAAATTAAGCCTCTCCGGTTTGCTCTTGCCTTGACCTACTAATGGGAACAGGATCATGGGTGGAAGATTTGTTTCTTATAAAAATATTCAGTTTATTCTACAAAGGAATATAAAATGCTGCTCCTCTGACCTTGTGGCAGGAGTTGCTCTCAAGGGCTGCAATTGTGGTTGTTCCAGCTGCTTTGTCATGAAGAGGTCTGGTCTCCAGCTCTTCTGATGGCAGGGCTTCACGGCTCCCCACCACCACTCTGGAGGAGAGAAATGGAAGTGGCTAATGTGTTCCCAACCTAGGAAATGTTGTCAGGGCTACTAATCCATCACTCTAAGGGTACTTCTCAAAGAGACAGATTCTTGTGAAAATCATTCAGCTGAAGCTGAGAGGGAATATTTTAAGCAGAGTGGAGTTCAAAATTATGAATGGCAGCAGAGAGTGGACACAAATCATATTTGCTAATGGAAGTGAAAAATCTAATTGGTCCCTTGTGGTTTCAGCTTGAATAGCAACACCTTATAATGCTTAGGCCCTAGGTGGCTTATGTCCATTACTTATTGAGGAATGGCCACATAAATATATGAATTAAAGTTTAAGGCAATCTTTGATTTAGAGGTGATTAACGCTCTCTACAGAGCATTCTCATCCTGACTGAACATTTGTGATGTTTCTGCTAAGATATGGAAAGGCAGGGTGAAGAAAATGGTATTATCCACCACAATTTGTATATATGAACATCTTATAGGGCAGGTTATGAAAAAAGAAGACTTCTATCTTTGTCGGTAGACTCAGGGCAATAAAAAGAGCTCAAAATCTGGAATCAGATATTTATTTTAACAGAGACTCTGCCACTAAGTAATTGACCTTGTGCTGGGTATTTAAATTCAGTGAATCACAGAATTTTCATAATTAAAACTGGATAGATAATAATATACTTTCTCATAGGATTGCTATATGAGAGATAGCTATCTCTCCATGTGACAGATACCTATTATTTCCTTCTTTCTTGTTAATCAGGTCCCAGTTTTGTTGAGGTACTCACACTTCCCCTGGCTGTGGGCTCAGAGAAAGGACCCTTCCCAGGCCTAAAGGGTTACTCTTGACTAATCTAAGCCAAACATGGTCATTTCACTGGGGCATAGGTATGTGACAAAATTCTTGCCGAAGAGACATGAAGGGAAGACTTTAGGGGAAGGAGGCCCCTAGGAAATGGATTATTCATTCTTACACAAAGAACTATAAAGACAACTTCATTTTTCTGCCTCAGCATAAGGTCGGCTGCCTATGAGACCTGAAACTGCAGCAGTCATATCAAACATTAAAACAAAGACAAGAGAATTTTAAAGAACTCAAGCTATATCCAGTATGCATTTACCAATAAGTACCCAAAAAGCCATCCTATCTCTGGACTTCTTGTTATGTAAGATGATAAATTTATCCTGTTTAAGCTAATTTTTTGTCTTACTTGCAGCACAAAGGGAATCATACTTATTACAATATAAGTACCAACTAAATAATGTCTGTGGAGGGCTACCCTTCAGATATGGGATGAATCAGATGCAAATGGCACCTTATCAAAGTTGTAACTCAGCTTCAAGTCATCTCAATCTCAGACTGTATTCATGTGATCTGTCCTCTATTTACCACATTGACCATATGGCGAACTCACTCTGGAGGAAAATGACATCACCAAGAGCTTCCACAAATTCCCATAAATAATGTCTGGCTTTCAATCACACATACAGCACATATCAACAAGCATGACTAAAAGGAAAAACAGTAGAAAAAGCATGGAAGGTAAGCTGGTTGGGACCCATCAGATATACACTTTAAAACGACTGTGAGTAAAACTTTTTTAAAAAATAGATGACAAGATAAAGAATGTAATCATAGAATTTAAACATTAAAAAAAACAATAAAAACTCTGGAACTAAAAAATACAATAATATAAATTAAGAATTCGATATGAACATAATAATGAACTAGGGTTAAGTCAATAGCAACCATTCAAGCTAACATAAGGAGATCAAGAAAAGACAGAAATTTAGGAAGTATCATAAGAGACATAAGAGAGAGGATAAAAAGGTCTATAATGTATATAGCTGTAACTATATAAAGGAGGAAGAGAAAAAGTCAAAGGCAATACTTGAAAGCGAACAGCTGAAAATTATCAAAAACTGACAAAAGGCAGTGAGCCACAGATTAAGGCAGGATATATAAAAAGGAAATAATACCTAGGCATACCATAATTAGACAACTGAAAATCAAAACCAAAATCATTTTAAAAGCAGCCAGAGGAAAAAACTCATTTACCTTCAAAGAAGAAATAGTAAGACTTAATACCTGACTTTTCCATAGAAACTTCAGAAGCTATAAAACTATAAAAATGCTTTTTAAAGTACTTAAGGAAATAACCATTACCTCCCCAAACTCAAACCAATGAAAAATGGTATATACCAACATAAAAAAGTATTTGTGTCCTACAAAAACAAAACAAAACAAAAAAAAACACCTAAACAATGATGTTCATCACAGTTTTATTAGTGATAGCCCCAAATGAAAAACAAGCTAAGGGCCCAGCAACAATAGAATGGATACATAAATTTCGACATAGTCGATAGGATACTACATAGCAATTAAAATAACTTTTACACATAAGATGGATGATTCCACAGATTTAACATTGAGTGAAAGAAGCTAGAAACGAAAGTACATTTTGTATGATACCATTTATATGCAGTTCAAGAATAGCCAAAACTAACTTATTGGAAAATACAGATTTGCAATTACTTCTATAGGAAGGTTGTTGTCTGTGGGAGAGGATGGGGAAAATTTCTGGAGGGCCCTGTATTTCAAAACCTTGATTTGGATAGCACACATAAAAATTCATCAAGCTGAACATTGAAGTTTTGTGCTTTTGGATGTAGATAAATTATTCCTCAATACAAATGACATCACTTATACAAGGAAGAAAAGAGCAAAGGGTAAATAAAACTATTTCCATACAAGCAAACAAAAAACCCTGAGAAAATGTGCTGTCAACCGAATCACACTAAAAGTAGTTAGTTCTTCTATAATAGGAAAATAACCCTAAACAATAAAATGAAAATGTAGGAGAGAATTAAGGGAAACTGAGATAGGTACATTAAGTATATAAGCCTAAATGAAAATTGTCTATACAAACGATGGTAATAATGTCTTGTGAACTCTAAAATGCATGTGTTACTTTGCTTGATATTAACAACAAAACTCCAGGAAGCGAATAAATGGAGTATAAATGTTCTAAATCATAGCAACATCTGGGAAGTGGTAAAAGATCTAATTTATATTAGACTGTAATTAGTTAAAGGTGCTTGTAATATCTAGGATACTCACTAAAAGTATGGTAAAAGAACCAACAGGTTCATATCCAACAGGTTAATAGAGGAGAAATAATGAAGACAGACATGAGAGAAAACAGAACATACAATATACCAGAATATACACTAAGTATAAATGAACTAAATATTTCAATTAAGAAAATTATCAGACTAAATAAAACAAAATACAACAATATGCTCCTTGTGTTTAAATATAAAGATATAAATGAACTATAAGTAAAAGGATAACTTAGGGTAGATTTCCATAGAAGGAGACCCTAACGCAAGAATTTGAATGCAAATAATTTAGTGTTATATGATGCCCAGCATCGTATGTAAGGGAGTGAGAAAATAAGACAGGGAAAGGAAGGATACTGGATGCATTAATGAACAGTTTAATTCTTGGGGCAACTATAACTGAGTTTTGTTATGGACTGCTGCAAGTTGGTATAAAACATATATCACAATTGTCTCAACTGAGGCATGAGAAAACTGAAGTATTTATTCCTAAACTCCCAGACTTTATCTTTAGAAGGTGCTGCCTGGAAAACTACTTTGTGCCTGCCTTAGGAGTCAGTTAGATAAAAATGTCAGGCAGAGAACCTAGGGCACCTTCAAAGGATACAGCTGGATGCTTTGGCACTTCTTGGAAGAGTGATGCTGAGGAGATATGAGCAGAGCAACAGACCTTCATTCACTAATGAAAAAATATATACAATGCAAACACTAATTAAAAAAACAAAACTAGGGTAGCCATACTAATATCAGACAATATGGGCAAGACACAGTTTTAGAAATAAAATAAATATTTTATAGGATAAAAGGGTGATTAAGCATTTATTGATTAGTATGAACTCAATTGGATAGCTTCACAGTATACAAAATATAAACTATATTAGAAAAAGGGAAAATAAATTTATAATCATCATCAGAAATATTAGCATGCTTCTCTCAGTAGCCAACTTATACACTGACAGAAATATCAGTAAGAAAAAAGATCTAAACAGCACAAACGACATTCTGGAACTAATTGACAGCTGCAGAACACTGTAGCAGAAAGCAACAGTAACAGAACACATATTATTTTCAAGTGTATATAGAACATTTATCAAAATTGACCATATGCTAGACTATAAAGCAAATCTCAACAATTAGTCATATACAGTATGCCCTCCAAACAAAATGGTTTATAGATAGAAAACTCACAAAAATGTCAATAGAAAATCCCTAAAACTAAAGATTATGCAAGATATCTCTAAATGAACTTTGCATTAAAGAATAAATCACAATGAAATTTAGAAAATACTTTGTACAAACGTCAAAACTTGCAGGCTGCTGCTGAAGTAAAGGCCTGAAGAAAAATGTTTAGCTTTAACTGCATACATTAGAAAAGAAATTTTAAAAGGCCCAAACCCAAATGTTTTAAGTAATTAACTAAAAAAGTAGGAGGGAAATAAAAAAGGCAATAAAAAATAAAATGGAGGAAATAAACAAAGCAAAAGTGACTATTAGAATAACAAAAGGAATAAATACCTAACAAGATTGGTCAAGGACTGAGAGAAAGAGAGAGGGAAGGGAAAAGGAGGGGTAGGAAGTGGAGAGTGATATTTGATAACTGGGCATAAAAAAGAACATATCACAACACATCCTGAAAATACATTTTTGAAAAGAAGAAAGGATAAGGAGAGGATATTATAAAGAAGTTTATGTCAAGAAATTTTAAAAGTTAAGTGAAACTGCCAAATTTCTAAAAGAAGAAAACTTGCCTAAACTGACATAAGAATAAATAGAAAACTTACATGATCTATAGCCATTAAATCTCCAAATAAAAAACTCCACTAAATGTAGGAGTCTCTAGGCTCAGACAGCCTCAACTAGTTAATTCATCCATATTTTTAAGGAGGAAATATCATTAGTCTTGCACAAATTTTTCCAGATAATAGAAAAGAGCTAACTTTATGAGATCGGCATAATTTTGATTCAACCTGGCAAGGATAAAAAGAGGAAAATATCAGAAAAACCTCTCTCAAGAACATGTAAAGATCATAAATAAAATATCAAGTCCAATCTGGCACTATAAAAATGATAGTGTCCAAAGCCAACTAGAGTTTACTCCAGAAATAAAAATCCCCAGTTGGTTTAGCACTCAAAGTTCAATCCATGTAATTCAGAACATTAACAGAATAAAGAAGAAGGGAGTTCCCCTTGGCTCAGCGGGTTAACAACCTGACTAGTATCCATGAGAATTCGGGTTCAATCCCTGGCCTCGCTCAGCAGGGTAAGGGTCTGGTATTGCTGTGAGCTGAGGTGTAGGTTACAGACTCAGCTGAGATCCTGCATTGCTGTGGCTGTGGTGTAGGCCAGCAGCTCCAGCTCCTATTCAACACTTAGCCTGGGAAATTCCATAAGCCACAGGTACAGCCTTAAAAAGAAAAAAAAAATGAAATAAAGAATAAAACAATGTGGAGTTCCCATCACAGCTCAGCAGTTAGCAAATCCATCTAGTGAACCCATCCAGCATCCATTAGGGTGCAGATTCAATCCCTGGCCTCACTCAGTGGATTAAAGATCCAGCGTTCCCATGAGCTGTGGTGTAGGTCGCAGATGTGGCTCAGATCTCATGTTGCTGTGGCTCTGGCATAGGCCAGCAGCTACAGCTCCGATTGGACACCTAGCTTGGGAACCTCCATATGCACTGGATGTGGCCCTAAAAAGACAAAAGGTCCAAAATAAATAAATAAATAAATAAAACAATGTAATAATATGAACACATGTAAGCATTTGATACAATTCAATACCCTTCAGTCCAAACATTCCTAGCAAACTTGGAATAAACTTTTTTTTTTTTTAATGTCCATACCTGGGGCACATGAAAGTTCCCTGGGCCAGGGATTGAATCCAAGCTAGAGCTCCTTTAACCCACTATGCCGGGCCAGGGATTGAACTCAAGCTTCCACAAGTGGTTGCCTTGGGATTCTCTATGCCACAACAGGAACTCTCCAGAGTGAACTTTCTTAATTGGATACATAGTATCCTTTAAAACCTTATATCAGGGAGTTTTCTTGTGGTCCAGTGGGTTAAGGATCTGGTGTTGTCACTGCAAAGCCTTGGGTATCATCACTGCTGTGGTGCGGGTTTGATCCCTGGCTCAGGAAATTCTGCATGCGGTAGGCACAGCCAAAAAAGAAAAAAAAGAAAAAAAGAAATTATATCAAACATCTTACTTAATAGTGAAATATTGAAAGCTTTCTCCATGAAATTGAGAATGTGATAAGAATGCTTGATATTACCATTTCTATTCAACATTGTACTGAGGACTGGGCTGGCACAATGAGGGGAATAAAAAAAATAAAAGCATAAAGACTGGTATGGAAGAAATTAAAAGGTCCTTATTCATGGATGATATAAGTGTATGAAATAGACAATCTGAGAGAATATATAATTTGAATTAATAAGTGAAAAAAGGCAATAGTCTGCATCTGTTAGCCTCAAGCTCCCAATCCATCCCACTCCCTCCCCCTCCCCCTTGGCAACCACAAGTCTATTCTCCAAGTCCATGATTTTCTTTTATGTGGATAGGTTCATTTGTGCCATATATTAAATTGCAGATATAACTGATATCATATGGTACTTGGCTTTCTCTTTCTGACTTACTTCACTCAGTATGAGAGTCTCTAGTTCCATCCATGTTGCTGCAAATGGCATTATTTTGTTCAGATTATGTTGTGTAGCACTGGGAACTATGTCTAGTCACTTGTGATGGAGAATGATAACGTGAGAAAAAATAATGTATACATGTATGTGTAATTGTGTCACCATGCTGTATGGTAGAGAAAAAACAATGTATTGGAGAAATTAAAAAAAAAAAAAAAAAAAAAAAAAAAACCTATGCTTATACCAATGGGAAAAAAAAAGTAAAAAAGCAAGGTTGATATTTTTAAACTTTTAAAATAATAACAAATAGAAAATATTTTTAAATAATATCATTTACAGTAGCATCAAAGGCATGAAATACTTTGAAAAAATCTTAACAAAAGATGCACAAGACTTCTGCACTCACAACTATGAGACATTAGTGAGAGAAATTAAAAAAAATATATGCTTACTTATTGGAAAACTCATACTATTAGTTCAATGTTGTGCCATTTGACATTTGTAGCAGGGCTAGTTATTACTATAAAAAATGACCAGCCAATTCTAAATTTTATGTGGAAATCCAAATGCTAAGAAAGCTAAGATGATTTCAAAAAACGCAATACTGTGAGATTTACCTACCAAACATCAAGACTTGTAAAAGTGTACTGTATTAAGACATTGTAGTACTGGAGCATGGACAAATATATCAATAGAAGATGAGCATATTCAAAAATAAACCTATACATGTATGGTCACTTGATTTAGACAGACAATTTCCTGCAGTGCAGTCAGGAAATAATGGACTTTGCAATAAATGGTACTCGGTCAATTGGAAATTATTATAGAAAAAGTGAACCTTGATCCCTTCCTAGCAGCAAACAAAAATTAATTCCCAATGAAATGTAGGTATAAATATAAAAAGTGGAACATTAAAACTTCCAGAAAAAAAAAAAACAAAATATCTTTATGGACTGAGAATAAGCAAAAGTTTATTAAATGGGATGTAAAAATCAACATTAAAAATTATAAAATAGATTATAAGAAATTAAGAAATTGTATATTCCCAAAGATAACATTTAGAGAGTGAATAATTCAACCACATACTAGGAGAATATATTTGCCGTATGCACTCAGCAAAGAATCTACATCCAGAATTTTTTTAAAAAATATCCGTAAATCAAGAAGAAAAAGACAGAAAACCTGAATTGGCTTATCACAAAAGAAGATATTCAAATAGCCAATAAGCATATGCAAAGGTGTTCAACTTCATTATGCATTAGAGAAATGTGAATTGAAATAAAACTAATACCACTACACATCCAACAAAAAGGGTATAAATAAAAATTCTGACAGTGTCAATTGTTGGTGAGTATGTGGCTCTACCAGAACTCATTCTCTACTGGTAAGGGAATAAATTGTTTGAACTACTGTGGGAAACCTTTAAGCAGTACCTAATCCAGCTAAAGATTTACACACTACAACCCAAAAATCTGGCTCTCAGGTATACAACCAGCAGAAATATGTTTCTGTTTTACCTGTATATCAAAAGGCGAACACAAAAAATCATAACAAATCAAATGTCCATTAATAGCAGAATGAATTTTAAAAATATTGTACAGCAGCAAGAAAGAACTATTGCTACATGCAACAACATGGATGAATCTGACACACTAATTGAGAGAATCATACAGCAAAGTACATAATTCCATTTTTTTAGAATGCAAAAATAGGCAAAACTAATCTAAAATGTTGGAAGTCAGATCATCAGTTAGCTTTGTTTAGGAAGAGGCACAAGGGATATTAGCAGGGTATAGGAAATGATCTCTCTTTATATCTCAGTGCTAATTACATAAATGCATGTGCTTTGTAAAACTTAATTGATCACTTATAATTCATGCATTTTTCTGAAGATACAGTATAGGTAAATAAAAAGTATTGAAATAAAATAAAACACGTGTACTAATGTACTTTGTAAATGAGAAATATGTAAAAGCAAAGTGGATGTCCCTCAGTAGTTTATAAAGTTTTTATGAATCAGTTGTAGGAACATGCTAAGAGATCAAGAGGCATTTGGTAAAGACAGAGAAGAAAAAAGAAATATACAACAGACTGAAAGATTGGTGTGAGGAAAGGAGAGAGGCTGGGAGAAGGATGTTCCATTTCTATCCTGCTAGCTCTCAGATTCATTGATGTAAATTATGTAAGAATCCATGCAACTGCAGCAGTTGGTTAACTGCTAAGTACTAAGCTCTGGGCTTTTATTCAATCATGCCAAGCAGGTAGGTGTTTTACATCCATTTTATGGGTGAGTATAATGAGGCTTGGAGAGGTTAGGAACCTGTGCAGTCACAAAATCAGTAAAGACAGAAGCAAGGATGTGAATCCCTGTCGATGTGACTTCTAGACTTTATTCTCAATGGCCACCCTCTCCTGCTAATAAAATAGTCAATAGTTAGCTATTTAGATATATGTTTTCAAAGCCTAAGTAAATAGCAAGTTCTAAAGTTTCCCCACATCCCAAACTATTTTCCTAATATTTATCTTCCTTTATCTTTGATGAACAGAGAAGATATTATACAGGAAAGGAAAAGTGATGACACAGCAACAAATTGATGCCCTAAAAAGCTTTATGGAGTTGGGTCCTTGGAAGTGTTTGCAGTTTGCACATGCAGGAGAAAGCAATGGAGTTTTAAAACACAATGTCTCATGTACACTGACTTCATCAATCACCAGAGAAAACAGCCCTTTTTCTGAAAGCAAATATGTTCCTTCCATAGTTCAGAAAGTCCTCCTTATTCACATCCTGACCTTGGCCTCAGGCTGATCTGGCACCTGCAGTGTCAAGACCACACTGGAAATTCCCAGAGTGACATCATCATTACCCTGTGCATTTCTTTCATCCAGCCAGCACTTTTCTTTGCCTCATTTTAACACTTTGGCATTCAGAGTCCTTCTCTTTTGGAAATCTCATTAAAACCTGTTTGTTGTTGACCTACTGGGTGAATAAATGGTCTTATGGCAATTAATCCTCATCATACATCTTTAGAGAAGCTTATTGGACTCCTATTTTACATTGGAAGAGAGTGAAGGTCAGAGATGTTAAGGGGTGTGTTCAAGGTCACACAAATATGAAGGGACAGAGCCAGGACCTATCAGATGCTAGAGACTGGGCTTTCCTTTCCACATATACCTATAAAATGCCCATACATAAGTGTAGACTCACATGAATAGCAAAACATCTTTAAAAAGAGAGAGGAATGTGAAAAACAAAAAAGCATAAACACAAAAATCTTAGTGATCTGGGGCTATGTGAAGGGCCAATCGTGTGTATTTCAGTGGCCTCTAAAACATTTGTAATTGAATTACAATTACTCAGCTTCATTTTACAATTAATCGCATCTGCTTATACATGCACTCGTTTAGTCAGGCCTTTAGTTAACAGTAGAAGCCAGGCACTGGGCTAAGAAATGGGATGATGATGATGATGACAGCATGCTATCTTCAGGGACCTTACCATCTAATTGGGAAGTTAAACAATTACATCAGCAACATGATATATTGTCAGTCATGACGGGGAAATTGTGACCCAGATCATCAAGTAGGAAGTACAATCATGATTAGAGTTCTGTTGTCAAAAGGGCATGAAAATGTGAAATATATTTAAAACAAGATATTATTATTTTTATTTATTTATTTTTCCACTGTACAAGATATTATTAAAATAAGGTGGGGCATTTATATGTACATGACTTAATAACTAGAAGCTGTGGAGTTCCTGTTGTGGCGTAGCAGGTTATGAACCCAACTAGTATCCATGAGGATGCAGGTTCGATCCCTGGCCTCACTCAGTGTGTTAAGGATCCAGTGTTGCTGTGAGCCGTGGTGTAGGCTGCATATGTGGCTCAGATACCACATTGCTGTGGCTGCAGCATAGGCTGGCAGTTGCAGCTCCCATTCCACCCCTAGCCTGGGAACTTCCATATGCCACAGGTGCGGCCCTGAAAAAAGCAAAAAAAAAAAAAAAAAAAGACAAATAAATAATAATTTAAAAAAAACTAGAAAAGGTATTTGTTAACTTTTTTGTGATAATCAGACTAAATAAGAGATTGTTCTAATATGATGGATGACTTTGTTTTACAGTAAAATCAAAGATTATTAGCATTTCTGGTTCTACCTTCTGTTCCTAGCAGGATAATATGAAAAGAGCAAGGTATTTTAGGCACAAATACTGAGTGTAAAGATGAAATACATCATTAGCTTTTCTGGTTCTTTTTAAATTTCTATTAGAAAAAGTCATCCATAAGAATACTAGACACAGGGCTATTCTGAAGAATCAAGAAAGGAGTTCCTTTCATGGCTTAGTGGTTAATGAACATGACTAGGATCCATGAGGATGCAGGTTCAATCCCTGGCCTCGTTCGGTGGGTTAAGGATCCAGCTTTGCCGTGAGCTGTGGTGTAAGTCACAGATGCAGCTCAGTCCCATGTTGCTATGGCTGTGGCATAGGTCGGCAGCTGCAGCTCTGATTCAACCCCTAGCCTGGGAACTTCCTTACTGTGGTACAGCCCTAAAAAGAAAAAAAAAAAAAAAAAAAGAAAGAAAAAAAAAGAAAGGAAAAACAAGGAAGACATGTATATAAACACAATTTGTTACCTATTACTCAGAAAATTTTTGGTTGCAAATGCCAAAAATCTAATTCTTTAAAATTGTATGTGTTAAAAATATCTGTCCACACAAAAACCTGCACACAGATGTTTACAGGAGCTTTATTTATAACTGCCAAAACATGGAAGCAACTAAGAGGTCCTTCAGTAGATGAATGGATTAGTAAACTGTGATATATCCAGATAATGGACTATTATTCAGCTTTAAAAAGAGGGAGTTCCCATTGTGGCTCAGAAGGAGCAAACCTAACTAGGATCCATGAGGTCACAGGTTTGATCCCTGGAATCAATCAGTGGGTTAAGGATCCAGCATTGCCATGAGCTGTGGTGTAGGTCACAGACATGGCTCGGATCCTGCACTGTTATGGCTGGGGGGTAGGCCAGCAGCTGCAGCTCTGATTCAACCTCTAGCTTGGGAATTTCCATATGCTGCAGATGTGGCCCTAAAAAGCAAAAAAAAATAAATAAATAAAAAATAAAAAGAAATGAGCTATCAAACTATGAAAAGATATGGAGGAAATTAAAATGCATATTACTAAATAAAAGAAGCCAATATGAAAAGGCTGCATAACGTATGATTCCAACTATATGACATCTGAAAATCTATGGAGACAGTGAGTGAACTAGTCTTGCCAGGGATGGGGGTAGGGGGTGGGATAAATAGACAAGAACACATAAGATTTTTAGGACAGTGAAAGTATTCTGTATGACATTGTAATGGTGGAAACTTGTCGTTGTATGTTTGTCCAAACCCACAGAATGTACAACACCAAGACTGAACTGTAATGTGACCTATGAACTTTGGGCAATTATGACCCATCAGCATAGGTTCATCAATTGTCACAAATGTACCATTCTGGTTGGGGGGAGGTAATGGGGGAGGCTAAGCATGTTGGAGGGGGGGCAGGAGGATATGGGAAATCTCTGTACCTTCCTCTCAACCTTGTGAACCTAAAATTGCTCTAAAAAATACTGTCTTAAAAAAAATGTAATTTACCATCTCCAATGACTGGAAAGGGTGGGGTGGGTCCCACCTCAAGCTCTGTTGGGCCTGGGGGCAATCAGAATGCTTTCCGTCCCTTGCCTTTTTTACTCTTTTGGCTTCATTCTTTTCTATTGGAAACAGTCTTCTTGAGTCTTCTGACCTCATCCTGGCTGGCAATCCTACAGGAGAGACAGTCTCTCTCTTTTTACTTTTATGTATATAAATCTTAAGGATCCTGGTGGGCCAGGCTTTCAGCCTGTACCCATCCTCTGAATCAGTTCATGGGACTAGAGGGAGGGGATTAATTGACCAGCTAGGTACGGGCACACTCTCACCCTGCAGTGACATGGAAGGGCACATGGGATTGCAGTTCTATCGGAATACCATGACTAGGTTCTGGGGGAGGGGTGAGTCTCCAAAGAAGAGGAGATAGAGAAAACACGTTAGGGTGTCAGATCTACACAGCCTACCATACACAGTGACTAAGTGAAGATCCTCAGATTTCTACAAACACTTCACAACACTTTAGCTATATGATCTGGGCCTACATATTTCATGGCTCTGTGCTTCATTTTTCTCATCTATAAAACAAGCCATTTCCTTTCTAAGAATTAAGTGAAATAACAAGCCCTAGCTGCTTTGAACCTTGCGCGTAGAATTGCTCTGCAGGAGTCCCCATTGTGGTGCAGTGGAAACGAATCAGACAAGGAACCATGAGGTTGCAGGTTCAATCCCTGGTCTCGCTCAGTGGATTAAGGATCTGGTATGGCCATGGGCTGTGGTGTAGGTCGCAGATGCGCCTCAAATCCAGCAGTGCTGTGACTGTGGTGTAGGCCGGCAGCTACAGCTCCGAAAGGACCCCTAGCCTGGGAACCTCCATATGCCGCGAATGCGGCCCTACAAACAGTTTTTTTTTTAAAAAAAAAGAAGCAAAAAAAAAATTGCTCTGTAGAAGGTAGCCATTACTAATAAGATTAATCCCCATCTCAAAGACATGGGAACAGAGGCTCAGAGAGGTTCTAACTTGCCCTTGGACACATCCATTGAACACCCCCTCAGAGAGATCACAACAACAAATACAAGAGCCTGGAGTCTTGCAGACATTCTTTGCACTCTGGGAATTATACCAATGATTTATCAGTGATGACATCTGCCCCTGAGGGAGATAAGGCTCACTTTTAGCAGTGCTTATGGACAATCGTATAATAATCGTAAGGCCTTGTGCTGCATGGTGCTTTTATTTTTCAAAGTGTTTCCCATCAATTACATCATTTTACCCTTAAATATCCCTATGAGTCAGGGAAGGCATTATCACCATTAGTTGTTGTTATTATTATTGATTTTTTTAAATGCTCTGCTTGTTATAGAGCAAATACAGTCATTCCCATTTTTGAACAGTTTCTAATATATTTTTTCATGAATTCTGGTGCTTAGCTTTTTCTGACTTGAATAACTGTCTCCACATTGAAAATGGCTAATTTCCTTGACAAATACACCACAAGATGGCTTAGGACGAGACTCACTAAGGAGTAGGGGAGCTGGAAAATGGATTTTTATGTACAAACAAATGAATGACAAAATCTCTATTTCCCAGTCCCGAACTTCTGCAGAAGCTGGAGTCAGGAGGACCAAGGAATCTGTGAAATAGCTAACACTACAAGTTAGCAGCTGTTCACATGTGGCCCAGACAGTTGCCAAATGAATGCGTGTCTCAATGTAAACAGAATCAGTGGAAAGTCTGGGTCTCATGAAATCTTGAAATCTGCTGGATAACTCCAGCTGCATGAAAATGAGTTCTTATCTTCTTTTCTCATTATTCAGTGTAGAAAGTCTGATGCAAACAGGAGAGTTTTCATCTAGGTAAAGGTCGGGAGTCCCAGATGCTACCAGTCCGCTCTGCCACTGACCAGCTGTCTGGCATTAGAGCAGGACACCTGCTCTCTGAGCCCTATTCACTCCTGGAGAGTGGATATATTGTGAACTTTTAAGAGAGGTAAGTCTGGGTGTGAGTGCAGCTTCCCTACATTCTGAGTGCATGGTGAGCTATATAATTATCTGAGCTCTGATTTCATCTCTCAAATTGCTTATATTTGAAGATTAAATAGCATCAATACAGACAAAGACTTAATACAGTGCCTGCCACATACCAGGGATCAATAATTATTAGTTTTTCTTTCCCTAGAACAAAACAAAGAAGTAAGCCTATATATATTTGATAGGTAAATAGATATATACATAGGCACATAGTTGCTATGAATATATGTATACATAATTACTGGGATAAAATTAAAATTTTGTTATTTCAAATGATTATGAATACATTTAATATGCAGTATACATGGATCATTTTATATTATTTCAAAGTCTCGAATAAATATTCCAGCTTCAGAAAAAGTATCATTGTATAAAATCCAGGGTTAGGATCACCCCAGTCTCTCACATAGTAATTATTTAAGGACCTCCTATGTGCCAAACCCTTCCTTGCATATAACAACTAGCGAAACAGATGTGGTCTCCACCTTGCATCTAGTGAAAGTTCAGGAAATGATGACAAAAAAACGGTTCCTCTGGAGAGCGTATCTAGGGAGGATATCTGGGGAACAAATCAAAGGGCCCCCAAATTCATCCTCAGCAGAATTTAGCCAGGTGGAAACAGAAGCTGAGGATACTAGATAGAGCAAGGGACATGTATGCATTAGATCTGAGGAGGAAGCCAAGAGATGCTCCCAAAGGTAGAATTGATGGCAAATGATTGGCCAGAAACAAGATCCTCATCTAAAACTATAAAACAGGCAGTCACCTTAGGATGAAGGTCTATGTTTTCGATCCATCGGCCTCTGGGTTTTGGGCCTAGCACACTCCCGCTGCACCACTCTGCTGGCGGACAGTTCTACCTTTTCAAGAAATTTCACCCTTTTCTCTAAAACCATCTGTATACATCAGCAAAAACAGAAACTTCGCTTATCAACTTGCTTTGATATCCAAAAATGCTTGAACTGGTCCCAAAAGGTAATCAGTTTCACAGCCCATCCAATGCCTTGTGGGAAATCTAGTTTCACAGTCTGGTTAAATCACATAATAGTCACATGTCTTTGGGCAAGTCCCTTAACACCGAGGCTTCAGTTTCCCCGTTAGCGAATGTTCACAGTCATAAACCAATTCACTCTTCTTTTCAACCACCCACATGAGACCAACACTTTAATGAAAAATGGTATTTTGATGTCACCCCTTACCCTATGATTTTATGCATTTATCATAAAGCCTGATTTTATCATCAGCTAGTTACTACTTATTTAAAAAAAAATGAAAACATCCCTGCATAATAAGACTCTTATGGAAATGCTGAGGGAATTGGAATTCACTTATAAAAATCAAGTAGCGAAACGATTTAGCTGTTGCTTCACTCCAGCCTCAGCTGTGCTTTGCATGAAAAAAATGAGTTCATCTTGGAATGCATCAGATTCTGCTTGGGTGGGTAGTGCTTCTAATCGAGGAATATATATTTTCCCTCAATCACAGGAAAACAAATTGTCAGTGGCATGTTGCTTTGATATTTCAACCATTTGCTGGATTTCCAGTTTCCTAAATGTCTTAAACAGAAACATGAAGTATGAATAGGCCAAACCAGGGAACCCAGTATTTATGAGCCTTTTCAAACCTTGTAAAGATTTGATCAGCAAATATGCCAATTGATACACCATAATGTTTTACAACTGCAGTTGTCTTGGTCTATAAAACTTATTATAATTCTAATGGGATTTCTGCTTTTTTTGCAGACATTTCTATTTTACTGCCACCTAGTGGTGTATATAAGAACTGGCAGTTTTGTTGCTGGAGTTTTAGGAGGCAGATTTTTTTCAAGTTTAAGATACAAATAACCCTGATAGGTATTTTCCTCTCCTTGCTCACTCATCTCACCTTCCCCATCCAAATAACCCCTCCCCTTACACACATAAACACAATATTCCAGGCAAAGTCTATATGGCTCTAGTACGAATTATGGCCTACCAGGTAGAAAAAGTCCCAAATCTATTTTTATCAAAGAGCCCTCATCGTCCTGATTTTTTTTTCTTTTTTCTTTCTTTTTTTTTTTTTTTTTTGTCTTTTTGCCTTTTCTTGAGCCGCTCCCGAGGCATATGGAGATTCCCAGGCTAGGGGTCTAATTGGATCTACAACTGCTGGCCTATGCCACAGCCACAGCAACGTGGGATCCGAGCCGCGTCTGTGACCTACACCACAGCTCACAGCAAGGCCGGATCCTTAATCCACTGAGCAAGGCCAAGGATCAAGCCCGCAACCCCATGGTTCCTAGTCAGATTCATTAACCACTGCGCCACAGTGGGAACTCCATCATCTTCCTGATCTTTAATATCTACCAAACCACAGTGAAAGCTGATATTTTCACACCCTTTTGACTCCTCTTTCCAAAAATCTCTACAAGTTGGAAGGCAATACAGAGACCTTCTAGACGTCTGACAACAGAAGTTAAGAAGGCAGCAGTGTTGAGGAGCCGGTATTGGTTTCTTAGGATATGGGCTGGATTTGGCAGAATCATGGCCCAGGATAAGCACACTGAGATGTCAACTGGAACTTCTTTTCTAGGAGATTCCTGGGGCACCAAGCAAAACACACAAGAGAAAATCCCATTCACAATGTACTGAGCACACAGAGAAAAAGAAAGGTCCGAACCTGCAGAAGTTCTACGGCTTCCCACACAAATATCATTCTAAGCCTACATAGCACCATTGAGTCCCACTAGATAGACAAATTTCAACTTGGCAGAGCAGCGTCCCCACAATAAGTATTTGAAGTGGGGGTGGTGTATATTTTGGTTGCCGCCATGATTAGAGTGTGCTTCTGGAAACTAGTGCTTGATGTCCTGTTACTGTTCTGGCCTCTTGGCCTTCTTAATCAATGGAAATTGATAAGAGGCCAGGCAGGAAAATCCAGGCAAGCCTTTATTGGAGCCCCCACAGCAGCAGGGGGGAGTGACAACAAACAGTAGGTTCCCTTGTCTGTTTACTCACTGGGGGGAAGGGGACAAGCTGGTTCCTTAGATGGAGCTGGGTAGGGGTGGGTTCAGGGGTCTGGCCAGAGGGGTAGCTTAGGTGCTCTGCCCACCCCTTTTGTGGTGTTGCATGAAGGGGGCATGCTTAGTACGCTGCTTTTTTTCTCAGCTCTTCAGAAGTGGCTGTTGAATTTTCGTTTTCATTTTCATATTTATTTTTGCTTCTTAGGGCTGCACATGGAGGTTCCCAAGCTAGGGGTCGAATTGGAGCTACAGCTGCCAGCCTATGCCACAGCAACTGTAACACGAGATCCGAGCTGCATCTGCAACCTACACCACAGCTCATGGCAATATCATATTCTTAAGCCACTGAGTGAGGCCAGGGATCTAACCCACATCTTCACAGATCCTAGTCTGGTTTGTTAACCACTGAGCCACTAAGGGAACTCCAGGCTGTTGGATTTCTAGACTTTTTTGTATCTTCTTGCCCATAATTTTCCCTGACTGTGCATGTACATAGTTATTTTTAGTCCCCTACCGTTTCTTTGTGTTTTGTTGTTTGAGGAGATGTTTGTCCAGATGCAAGTATTTCAGCCACTGCAGTAAAGGGTCCCATGTCCCAGGTCCCAGCCTATCTCACTTCCATGTTCTAGACAATCCTGCACAATGAAGAAAGGTCCATCCAGAATGCCAACACATCATTCACTTGAGGATGGGGACAATTCTTCATTCCTTCATTTATTCTTCGCTAAAGAATTTCTGAGTTCCTTCTTGTCAGACCTTGGGTTAGAATCTATAGATCTGATGTTAAAGACAGGAGGAGTTAGCCTGCAATAGGATGGACATTATAGTGTTTGAGATTTAGGCATCCCACCCATGTACCCAAGTCTCATAAATGTCAAAGGATCCCAGTGGGTATTCCATTCGTTCTCACCAACACTGTACTTTTGTTGGTTTTCTTTTTCTTTTTTTGTGGATATGGTAACTAGCCAGGAAGCCACTTGAGGATAGGGCAGCCCTGTCAGAGTCATGGATGAGGGTGCCCACTAGAAGGATGTTGATTACTTCCCAAGGATGTTGTGGTCCAGTGCACACATGGTACCGCCCTCTCAAGAGACTCTAGCAGAGCGGCATTCTGATTTTCATGGTATTCATACCAAAGTGGAGGGAAATACCCATCCTTTCTCTTTTGTGTTACACCCTGTCACCTGCTTACCAAACACATACTGCTTCCGTCTCTGTGCCTCCACACCATCTCCTTTAACATCTGTGTTTAGTTATGTTCAGACTTGGGTACATGGGTGGGATGCCTAAATCTCAAACACTCTAATGTCCATCCTATTTCAGGGTAACTCCTAAATACCCACATGAAACCTCTTTATTATTTTCCTCCAGCAACTCCTGTCCACCTCTGGAAAATTCCCTCATGCAAACCTATTACCTGAGGCCTTCTCACCAGTTCACTTCATCAGATATATTAAATTCCACGTTAGACTCAAGCTCCCATTGCATAAGAGCCAAATTGATGTCCTTACCTATGCTTATAAAAAAGGTAGAGAGATGGATAGGGCATAGATGATAGGATGTGACAGAATATCACATGTAAAAATGTTTGAAACATACTCAGCTCTTAATTAAATTCAGCTGTTATCCTTACTACATTTTTTTGACAATTCTGTTATCAATGCCATTTTAAAGATGAGAAACTGAGGCTCAAATTCACAGAGCAATTAGTTCATAAAGTTAGGATTCTAGCTGATTGTTTTCTGACTCCAAAGCCCAGGCTCTTTTGACAAAGCCATACTATGTTCACTCCATTCTACATAAAAGGAACCTATTTTAAGACTGTGTAATCTGTTAATATCACAAACAAGTGACTGTGTGTATACACATTATATTGGTTGCTTCCTTCCTCAAGTGTGGCTTTCTCTCTCCTCGCATTCTGATGAAGAGGCATCCTTTGGAAGCTGTGGTCTATAGTGGTTAGACTGCAGCTTGCAGCTGAAGCCAAATGAGGTGTCAGCTGTGTGTCGGCAGAGCTTATGTCACATGCAATATACACCAATTTATGCTGCTGTAGAGATAATAACAGGCAAATTACGGAAATAAATGGATATCTTTCTTTCATTATGTGCTGTGGGTGGATAAACCGTAAACAACATTTCCTTCATTTGAAAGTGGTAAATGCAACAGATGGGGAAATTTCTGTTAATAGTATATTAGAACTCTTACATATCTCTACTTTGTTTGTAAATACAATCTTGTTCTGAATCACAGTGATTTTCTGCAAGTGTGGGTGTGGTAGTCATCACTCGGTCTCCTCAGTGTCCAGGCACACAAACACCACACTACGCGGTTCTTGTTTGTATTAGGAAGAGCCATGTTACTGGCCTGGCTAAGGGGCTGTAAGCAGGAGCAGGTGTGTGTGTGTGTGTGTGTGTGTGTGTGTGTGTGTGTGTGTGTGTGTGTGTGTGTGTGGTCTTCTAGAACAGAGTCACTTAGTTCCAGGTGGGTAACCTTGATGAACTTTCTTCTTGCAACAGTCATCATGGAATCCTGTGTTGAAATGGAGGTGCCAGAGGGTCCACAGAGACTAGATTGCTCAGCCAGCCAGCACACAGTGGATAACTGTCCTGGAGAATTGCCCAAATCCATGGCAGAATTTGCATAAATAAAAAGGTTTTACTTTTGTTTTCTTAAGCTAGTGAGATTTAAGGGCTGTCTCTTACAACACAAGAGACACAACTTGAACAGTATTGACTATGACAGTGGGTGAGGTAGTCTCATTCATACCATGAAATAGCATGCATACACATCCTTCTCTCCTACTCCAAAATTATATATGCATTTTAATCTCACACACAAGGTCTCCTATGAAGTCGTCCAAACCTATCTTCTGAAATCACTTTCTACCATTCTCCAGGTGAAACTAGAAATAATTATTTGACCATATTTTGCAAACTCTCGCTTTTATTTTTTTAAATCTCTACCTCTGTTATTGCCTTGCTTCACATTTTCTCTTCCCTTCACAGGTATCAAATTACTACCTGTCTTTAAAAGGCCCAACTCATATGCTAACTCTTCCAATGAAATCCACCCTAATCCCATTATTCTGAATTTTTTTCCTTCAGATTTACATATTTATTTTTTGTTGTTCCTTCTAACTCTATATTGTGCATCATGATATTACATATAATATTATATTGGTTTCTGGTTTAAAGCATAATAATTCCAAATATGTATGTAAAGTGAAATAATTACCCCAATCAATTTACTTCATATCCATCACCACTCATAGTTTCAACTTTTCTTCTTGTGATGAGAACTTTTCAAAATCTACTCTCTTAAAATGCAAATCAAAACTATAATGAGGTACCACCTCACACCAGCCACAATGGCCATTGTTAGTAAGTCTACAAATAACAAATGCTGGAGAGGGTGTAGAGAAAAGGAATCCTTCCTACTATTAGTGGGAATGTAAATTGATAAAACCACTGTGGAAAACAGTATGGTGGTACCTCAGAAAACTAAATATATAACTACTATATGATCCAGCAATCCCACTCCTGGGCATATATCTGGACAAAGCTACAATCCAAAAAGATACATGCACCCATATATTCACAGAGGCACTATTCACAATAGCCAAGACATGGAAGGAACCTAAATGTCCATCAGCAGATGAATGAATTAAAAAGATGTTGTTACATATACATAATAGAATACTACTCAGCCATAAAAAAGAAGGAAAGGAGATGTTCAATCATGGACTTGGAGAAGAGACTTGTGGCTGCCTGATGGGAGGGGGAGGGAGTGGGAGGGATCGGGAGCTTGGGCTTATCAGACACAACTTAGAATAGATTTACAAGGAGATCCTGCTGAACAGCATTGAGAACTATGTCTAGATACTCATGTTGCAACAGAACAAAGGGTAGGGGAAAAAATGTAATTGTAATGTATACATGTAAGGATAACCTGACCCCCTTGCTGTACAGTGGGAAAATAAAAAAAAAAAAAGAACGAAAGAATGCCATTTGCAGCAACATGGGTCCAACAAGAGGTTCTCATACTAAGCGAAGTATGTCAGAAAGAAAAGACAAATACTATATGATATCACTCATATCTGAAGTCTAATATGCAGCACAAATGAACCTTTCCGCAGAACAGAAACAGACTCACAGACATGGAGAGCAGACTTGTAGTTGCCAAGGGGGAGGAAGTGGGATGGACTGGGAGTTTGGGGTTAGTAGATGCAAACTTTACATTTGAATGGATAAGCAATGAGGTCCTACTGTATAGCACAAGGAACAATATGCAGTCTATTGGGATAGAACATGATGGAAGATAATATAAGAAAGGCAATGGACATATATGTATGACTGGGTCACTTTACTGCAGAAATTCGTGTAACATTATAAGTCAACTATAATTTAAAAAATGGGAAAAAAGGAAAAAAAAATCTACTCTCTTAGCGACTTTCAAATATGCCATACAGTATTATTAACTAAAGTCACCATTCTGTACATTATATCTTCATGACTCACACATTTTAAAATTGAAAGTTTGTGCCTTTTGACCATTTTCAATCTCTATTTATGTTATTCCCCTGCATTTCATCCATTTCAACCCCCACCCATCTCCCATCCCTGGCAACCACCAATCTCTTTGTTCTTTGTATCTATGAGTTCGGGGTTTTGGTCTTTCTATTTTTTAATTTTTATTCTTATATTCGGCAAATAAGTGAGATTATATAGTACTTGTCTTTCTCTATTTTTACTTAACATAATGCCCTCAAATTCCGCTCATGTTGTAGCAAAAGGCAAATTCTAACATATGTAAGGTGATACCTCATTGTGTTTTTTAATGATTTTTATTTTTTCCATTATAGTTGGTTTACAGTGTTCTGTGAATTTCCTACTGTACATCAAAATGTCTCAGTCACACACATATATATATACATATTTTTTTTCACATTATCTTCCATCATGCTCTACCACAAGTGAATAAGTAGATTTCCCTGTGCTATACAGCAGGATCTCATTGCCTATCCATTCTAAATGCAATAGTTTGCATCTACTAATCCCAGATTCCTAGTCCATCCCACTTTCTCTGCCTCCCCCCTGGCAACCACAAGTCTGTCCTCCAAGTCCATGAGTTTCTTTTCTGTGGAAAAGTTCCTTTGTGCCATATACTAGATTCCAGATATAAGTGATATCATATGGTATGTCTTTCTCTTGCTGACTTACTTCACTAAGTATGAGAGTCTCTAGTTCCATCCATATTACTGCAAATGGCATTTTTCTTTTTAATGGCTGAGTAGTATTCCATTGTGTATATATATCACATCTTGTAAATCCATTCATCTGTTGATGGACATTTTAGGTTGTTTCCATGTCTTGGCTATTGTGTCTCATTGCGGTTTTGATTTGCATTTCCTTGATAGTCAGTGGTGTGGAGTATCTTTTCATATCCCTGGCCATGTATGTCATCTTTGGACAAATGTCTATTCAGATCCTCTGCCCATTTTTAATTGGATTATTTGTTTTATTTGCTACTGAGTTGTATGAATTCTTTATACATTTTGGATATTAAACTCTTATCAAATGTAGGATTCATGAATATTTTCTCTCATTCAGTGGATGCCCTTTTCATTTTTTTTGTTGTTTTCCTTTGTTATGCAGAGCTTTTTAGTTCAATGTAGTCCCACTTTATCTTTTTATTGTTGTTATTCCCTTTACTTTCGGTGTCAAAATTTTAAAAATCATTGCCAAGATCAACATCAAGCCTACCAGCTATGTTTTATTTCTAGGAGTTTTATGGTTTCATGTCTTATGTTCAAGTCTGAACTATTTTGAGTTGATTTTTGTAAATGATGTAAGATAATAGTTCAGTTTCATTCTTTTGTAGATGGCTGTCCAGATTTTCCCTTTACTGAAGATTCTGTGTTTTTGTCATTGTATATCTTGGATCTTTTGTTATAAATTAATTGACCATCCATGCACAAGTTTATTTCTGGGTTCCATATTCTATTCCATTGATCTAAGCATTGACATGTCTCTTCTTATGCCAAGACCATACTTTTTTGATTACTGTAAACTTTGTAATATAGTTTGAAACCAGGATACATGAGGCTTTAAGCTTTGTTCTTCTTTCTCAAGATTGCTTTGGCTATTCAGAGTTTTTCTGGTTCCATATAAATTTTAGAATTGTTTGTTCTTTTTCTGTGAAAAAATGCCATTGGGATTTTGGTAGGGATTGTATTGTATCTATAGATTGTTTTGTGTAGTGTGGACATTTGAAAAATATTAACCTTTCTAGTCTTGTATTATGTATAAGCATATTTTACCACTCCTATTGGTAATCTTGAGAAGGACATTCAAATCTCATTCATTATTGTATGCTGACAACTCAACCTGGTATCTTAAAATTATGTCCAATAAACATGTAATACATATAGATATCAGTGATACAAATATAGTAAGTTTTATCATAAAATCAATGTAGACCATTTTGGGGCTATATTAAAAAGTGTTTCTTTTCTTAACCACTTTCTTACCCTCCCAAAACAAATAAACAAACAAATCCAGGAAGTGTTATGCTAATAAGGCAGTTTTAGAAGTAGGTGAGGATATTAGCCATTGAAAAGCCCTGCACCTACACAAGGCCCCTCTTCTAGGCCATGAAGCAGTACCAGGAAAAGCAGCAGGCCTCCCTCTTCCCCCACAAGTATTTATTGAGTATGTAGGGCATGTCAGGACCTGTGCTAAGTGCTTTGTGTATTTTTTATCACTTGCTCTCAGCAAGACCAGCAGGAAGGTAGTATAACATGGTGAATGTGCCTAAGTTCTGAAGCCAGATGGCATATGTTTGAATCTCAGTACTACCACTAAGTAATCGTGTGATCTAGGACAAGGTATTTAACTTCCTTCTGCCTCAGTTTCCTTAACTGAAGACAAAACTCCCTACTCTATATAATTATTATCATGATAAATGTGTTGGCAAATTGAAAACACTTAGAAGAGGGCCTGCATATGATAAGGGCACAATAAATATTGCTTTGAAAAAAAAAAGGATAATGTAGTTATTTTTATGATCCTTCTTTTACAGATTAGGATGCCAACGCATAAATGCTAAACTCATTATCCAAGGACATGCAACAGTAAGTGGTAGAGTTGATATCTAAACCAAATCTTCTGATCTCGGAGTCAATATTCTTACTTTTTCTATCATGTAGCCTCTTTGAGGCCTTCAGAATGATGGGGCAAAAATGTTACAAAGAATATCCAAGCTTCATCTGGCTGGGTGGAGGGACAGTTAGACAAGACAACTTGTAAGATTCCTTTCAACATTGAGATTTTTGTGATTTGCAGATGTTGAAACTTAAAGAGGGTAAGGTCCCTAACAACCCAGGGCAGAGGTGACCAGAATGGTCTTCCTGTATTTAGAAAGTCTGTTGTCATTCTCTAGGACCTTTCATTAAAACCTCATTTTTCCAGGCCTCTGTTTTTTATACTCTAGATGATGAAAATATATGTCCCAAGGAGAAGTTACAAAACTTTAGAGTCAGGCAGATGTCAACTTGAATCACTGTTCTACCACTTATTTGCTACAAAACCTTGGGCAAGTTATTCAACATCATATCAGACTAATCTTTACCAGGTTTCTGTACCTTGTAACTTTTTGGATACTGTCTCTTCTCCACAGCTAGGACTCTGCCAATAATTTTGTTTATGATTCTGCTATTATCTCCTTTCCCCAAGTGCAACAATTCATTGGTTCAGATATACCGGCATAACCCAAGTTAAGCCAACCGTATTGTTTTCCCTAATAGATGAAACTAAGAAATTTTGGGCTTACTAATCTCTTGAATGGAAATAATGTAAGCTCAAGAACTGTGATGGGTGATTTTTTTCCCATGGTTGGAATCAGAAAATACCAATACATAGCAAAGAAAAGAATAAGTGAAGCTGATCTATGGAGAGAAGCAAAGACAAAGGTTAATGAAAAAAAATCTCCATGTCCCTGACTCTTCCAGAGGCCCAAGTTCATTTCTATACCTGGGCTTCAGAAGACATACCCCCTTTTTCTAGAGTTGGCTTTAGTAAAATTTCTGTTATTTGCCACCAAACGTCCTGTCTAATCCAGCACTGACCCCAGTTTCCTCATCAGTAAAACAAACAAACAAAAAAAATAAAAATCACACCCCTTTTAGGATCATTACTGAGATTAAAAGAGATGCTACATATAAAGTGCCTTATGTGTAAGATACCACACTTACACATAAAGTGACTGGCATATAGTAAATCTTAAATAGAAGATGTTATCCTTTGTTAAATTATGTTTACTTATGATAATTCATACTATTATACCATTACAAATGATCCAGTGTGTTTGTTTTCTTTCATGTATTTAAAATATACTTATGATCACATACTATGTGCCAGCACTGTACTGGCCACATAAGTAAGACACAGTATCTACCATGAACAGGAGCAATTCGAGCATGAGAAAAAGATATTAAACCAGTAATTACAATTGAGAGCAATAGCTGTTAATGTTACAAACCTGGTTCATTTTGCAGAATGAATAGCCCAAAACACCAGGACTCTGAAGTTTGTAGGAAAAGGGGTTTGTTCAAAGGCAGCTAAGGAAGGAGATGGAAAAAGGAATATTAAATCTACCTCCCCAAAAGCAAGGGGCTATGAGTATTTCTGGGTTAACAAATAATGAAGCAGGGTGGTTTGAGGCATTGAGAGTGGGGAAAGGTGATGAGAAAAAGGTGCAATAAATATTGTTCTGTGCAGGTGTAACTTAGCTACTGGCCTCTACAATTTCAAAAGGTCATAGAGCAGACACTTGTGCATGTCCAGTTGAAGAGCCAGTGGTCCTATCCAGTCTTAGCTGGCTCAGCTCAAACTAGACACAACTGATTCCAAGTTCCTAGAAAACAACTCAGGCAAACATCTGATTGTCTAGGCTGCATGCTGCTTGGAGGACATGCCATTCCAAAAATCACCTTGATTAGTGAAAGTAGGTGAATTGGGATTTAACCCAGGTTTCATTAAGACTGCTAGTTTACTGAAGAGAGCAGACCTATCTGCCTTAGGATAGTGGGAACACATAGCCTACAGAATTGGTAACATCTGATTTTATCGTAAAAGTTAGAAACAGGGCCACGAGGAAAACATTTCAAATTAAAAACAACTTCTGCAAAGGCATGAGGGATAAAACCCCCTGGAAATTTCTTAAGGAACAGCAAGCAACTTGGTGAGGCTTCAGTTAATGAGGTGGGTGGGAGAAAGAGTGGGAGATGAGATTGTAGACGTGAACAAGAGCCAAACCAAGGAGGCCATAATAAACAACATGTGTATCACCCAAAGGAGGAAGACAAATGAAAACAAACTCTTATCATATAACACTATTCTAAACATTTGTTAATTCCCTTTAACCTTCCCTGGTTGTAAGCACTGGTACTATCCACGAAGAGATAAAGTTACAGAAAGGCAAAGTAACTTGCCAATAGTAACATCATACTAACTGCAGAGGCAGATTTGGGATCCAGGCAGTTAGGGCTTCTTTTGGGTTGAACTGTGTCTTAGTCAGTTCAAGTTGCTATAACAAAATACCATAGAGTGAATGGCTTAAACAATATCCATCTGTTTCTCAAAGTTCTGAATTCTCAGAAGTCCAAATCAAGGAGCTAGCCAATTCAAACCAGAAAGAGCCTTCTTCCTGGTTTGCAAAGGAACACTTTCCTGTTGTACTTCATAGGGTGCAGGGAGAGAGCTCTGGTCCCTTCTTTCCTTTTAAGGGCACCAATCCCATGACCTCATCTAAACCTAAATACCTCCCAAAAACCCTACCTCAAATACCATCACATTGTGGATTAGGAATTCAACATATGGATGGGAGGCTAGGGAGGGAGCATGAATATTCAGTCCATAGCAAATTTTATGCCCCTCAACTCCACATGTTGAAATCCTAACCCCTAGTTGCTGAGACTCTGACCTTGTATGGAAATAGAATGAGTAGTTTCCTGGTAGCCTAGCAGTTAAGGAACCACATTATCACTGTTGTGGCCAGAGTCACTGCTATGGCTTGGTTCCATGCCTAGTCTGGCAACTCAGTTGTGGGAAAAAAAAAATTGCAGAGGTAATTAGTTAAGACCTGAGTAGAGCGGGCACCAATGTGCTCATGGGGGAAATGTCACGTGAACATGAAGGCAAAAATTATAAGCTGAGGAATGCCAAATATTATCAAAAAACCTCCAGAAGCAAGGATGCAGGCATGGAAGATATTCTGTCCCACCACCCTCAGAAGCCACCAACTCTGCTGACATCTTCTGGGACTCTAGCCTCTAGAACTATGAAACAATAAATTTCTGCTTTTAATCCACCCACTGTGTAGTACTTGTTATGGCAACCCTGGTAAACTCATATAGGGGCCAAAGTCAACCCATCTAATCCGTATGCTACATGACCTTATTTTTCCAGAGCCATGAGAGCATTTGAAAGAGGAAAGAAACTTGGGCATATTTTCATTCTGTTCTAAAATCAGCTTGCCCTTGCTCATCTTTTCACCTGAAGTCCCCCATTAGTCATAAGGATCATTGGCTTGAGTCCTGTATGTTTCTTTGGCCAAAAAAAAAAAAGAAAAGAAAAAAGAAAAAAGATATTGCCTCATATTTTTTGCAACACAGTCTACATCAGTATTTGTCCCTTCTCTTTTTAGACAGGGACTTTAATGCAAAATGCCTCGGTTTTAAAGATCTATGATTAAACTGTTCAAAAGTGGTGCTTTATGGCTTCCTATTTATAAACTCATTCTTTTGAATTATGTGGGCAAAAATAAAACATTGGAGACAATTCTTTTCCTCTTCTTTAGTCTATTTGATGGTAAATGTGAAATTATGATGTTTGGGGGGGGCATTCTTTGGTCCCCTTATTACAGCTATTCATCTTTTTGGGGAGGTGGGGGGAAGAGAGAGCTGACTCTATTGGATAGAGATGTTTCTCTGGAATCTTTCTCTGGTGACTTGTAATCTAAAGCTGTTGAATTCTAGGAAGACAGCTTTAACCATGGTATTTAATCTTGTGGAGACATTTATTGCATAGCTTTTTGTTTTGTCTTGTTTAATATAAACCACTGGAGAGATGTTTCCTGGTTATGTCATTTCATAAAGCAGAGTGTGAAGTAGAAAATCCTAGATAAGAAGGGACCATTCCTTCTTAAGAATTTTATCATAGAATCTTTTCTCTATGGGATCTAGACCCTTAAAGCAATGCCAATAAAAATATTAACTTAGTAGAATAATAAAATGGCTAATATCCACAAAGGAGGAGTAGAGGTTATAAAGGCTACTTCTAGAGTCAGACGCATCTAGATTTGCATTGCAGCTCTGACACTTTCCAGCTATGTTCCCTTTTTTATTCTTTTTTTTTTTTAAGTTTAGTTCAGGTATAGTTGATCTACAATGTTGTGATCATTTCTGCTGTACAACAAAGTGATTTGGTTATACATATATACATATCCATTCTTTTTCAGATTATTTTCCAATATAGATTATCACAGATTATTGGGTAGAGATCCCTGTGCTATAGAGAAGGCACATTTCTTTTATCTTCTCTAAATCTCAGGTTCCTCTTCTCTAGAATGGGGAATAATAATAGCCCTTATTTCACACAATTTGTGGGAATAGTCAATGGGATATTGAATGAAAAGCTTTTAGTACAGTGTCTTGCACGCGATATTCGCTAAATATAAGGTCCTATTGTTATATACAAGAATACAATTTATTGGAAGCCTAGCAGTGCTTATTAGGGTTCTAAGAATGTTATCTCTAGGAAGTTCCTTCATGGCACAGTGGGCTAATTCGATCCCGACCTGGGAATTTCCACATGTCTTGAGTACACCAAAAAGAATGTTATCTGTAATCCTGATAGCAATCTTCTGGGTAATTATTTTTGTCTCTACCTTAAAGATAAAAGAGTTAAATTGCATGTCCAAGGTCACTTGGGTAGGAAATGGCAAATCAAAGGCTCCCTGGGGTCTGAAAAAAATACATCAAATTTCATCTAAATACTTCCAAACTGATAGATGAGCTGCATTATGGAAAGCCTCCCTCCAATGTCATTTTGTTTCAAGTTGGCATTTGTAAAGCCTCTAAGTCAAGATAAGGTCAAAGGATAGTCTTTAGTAGAATATCTGATTTGATCAAGAGCAATTTACTCCTTCAAGCTTTATCACAGAATTTATAGTGAAACTTAAAATGCCATTCAATCTATTAACTGAACCCCACATATAAGCCTTAGCAACATGAAGTTTAAGAGTATCTGAATTAATCAGAACTCTTTGGATCTAACACACAGCACAAATGAACCTTTCCATAGAAAAGAAAATCATGGACATGGAGAACATACTTGTGGTTGTTGGGGAGGGGGGAAGGATAAGATGGACTGGGAATTTGGGGTTAATAGATGAAAACTATTGCCTTTGGGGGATAAGCAATGAGAGCCTGCTGTATAGCAGTGGGAACTATGTCTAGTCACTTATGATGGAGCATGATAATGTGAGAAAAAAAGAATGTACATATGTATGTGTCACTGGGCCACCTTGCTATATGGTAAAAAATTGACAGAACACTGTAAACTAGCTATAATGGAAAAAAATAGTGATAATTATTAAAAAAAAGAAAGATTAGTGGAGTTCCCATCATGGTGCAGCGGGAAAAAATCCAACTAGGAACCATGAGACATGTATCTTTTTGAATTGAAAAATGGGCAGAAGACCTAAATAGACATTTCTCCAAAGAAGACATGTGGACAGCCATGAGGCACATGAAAAATGCTCAACATCAATAATTATTACAGAAATGCACATCAAAACTACAACGAGGTACCACTACACATCAGTCAGAATGGCCATCATTATTAAGTCTACAAATAACAAATGCTGGAAAGGGTGTGGAGAAAAGGGAACCCTCCTACACTGTTGGTAGGAAGATAAATTTGTTCAACCACTGTGGAAAACAGTATGGTATTTCCTCAAAAAACTAAATACAGGAGTTCCCATCGTGGCTCAGTGGTTAATGAATCCGACTAGGAACCACGAGGTTGAGGGTTCTATCTCTGGCCTTGCTCAGTGGGTTAGGGATCTGGCATTGCCATGAGCTGTGGTGTAGGTCGCAGACACAGCTCGGATCCCACTTTGCTGTGGCTGTGGCGTAGGGCGGCAGCTACATCTCCAATTAGACCCCTAGCCTGGGAACCTCCATATGCCATGGGAGCGGCCCATGAAAAGGCAAAAAGACCAAAAAAAAAAAAAAAAAAAAAAAAAAAAGATTAATGAAGCCCATCTCAAGACATTTTAAGTAAAAGGCAAATGCATCATTCCTCTGTTTGGGAATTCTAGAATCTAACTTTAGACACTCCTGGATTCAGACTCTTTTTTCTTGTCACCTTTCACACACTGGCTCTATTTTCAGTTCTGAACTGACTTCCTCCTCTTCTACTGAAAAAAAAGGGGGGGTAGTATGTGTTGATAATGGATCTCTACCAACAGCCTCAACAACTTATCCTCACAGGTTACTGAACTGTGAGCACATAGAAGAGTTCTTTTTCTCTCTGATATCTGGGTACTGGTAATTGATAAGAACTATTTAGCCTCCTTAAGCCATGAAGTGTGATCAATTCTATAAAGAAGTAAATCCTTCAATGGTATTGCATTAATTTCTTATGGCTATTATAATAAATTATCACAAACTTGATGATTTACGACAACAAAAATTGGAAACCAGATTCTCAAAAGCAGTGTAGCTGGGCTAGGGTCAAGGGATCAACAAGATGTGGTTCCTCCTGGAGGCCCTAGAGGAGAATCCCTTCCCTTGCCTTTCCTAGCTTCTGGAGGCCACCTGCACTCTTTGGCTCATGACCCATTCTTCTAATTACTCCACCCTCTTGCTTCATGGTCATATCTCCTACTTCCTCTCCTGTAGTCCAACCTCCCACTGCCTCTCTCTTTTGAGGACATTATTTATTATACTCGGGCCTACTTGGATAATCCAGGATAATCTCCCCATCTTAAGATCTTTAACACCTGCAAAGTCCCTTTTTCTACAGAAGGTAATGTTAATAGGTTCCAGAGATTAGAATGGGAACATTGGGGCCGGGGGGCATTATTCAGTGTATCACAAGCATAGCCCAGGAAGATATGATAACAGATGCAAACAAACAGTCATATCCTCAGGCAAAGAAAGACATATTTTATAAAAAAGAAATCAAATTATACAGAGAATGGAGAAATCATTTTCAGCTTCTGGGATCTGGTTTGGCTTTTTGACAGATCATTATAATAATGATGAGAGCCAGCATTTATATTGCTCCTTATGTGTCAGGCATTGTTCTAAATGCCTTATTTATATAACTCAATTAATCTTTACAAAACATCATCCTCATTTTATAGAAGTTGAAACAAAGGCATAAAGTTGTTAAGGGACTTGCCTGAGATCTCCTTCAACTAGAAGAGCTGAGATTTCAACCCAAGTTATCTGAGTCCCCGATGCATACATTTAACCATTTGAGACGACACTTAAAGAACAGAGAACAGGCTGATCCAATGAGGAAACAGAAGGGTATTGTACACAGAGGGAAGAGAATGAACAAAGGCACAGAGGCAGAAAAATGAAAGGCAGATTCAGACCAGTGAGTAGACCAGATTGGATGGAGTATAGCAAGTCTGGGAAAAGTAGCGGGATAGCAAGTTAGATCTAGCTTGATGTTGGGGCATAGAAGACTTTGAAATTATGCACGACCTCCATGGTTGATGGTGGCCTTTGAGACTTTGGACTAGAGGAGGGGGCTTATCAGAGCTGTGCCTTGTGAGGACTTCTCTGGTGACAATCTGAAGGCTGGACTGGAGGAGTGAGACAGGAGCTGCCCCCTCTCCTGTACTCCCCTGGTGCTTCATATATCATAGAACACACTTATGAGTCTTGCCCACTAGAGAGTGAGACCTAGAGGAGATCCCAATGCATCATCCACCTCTGGCAGCCTGTGCGGGTAGATGATACAATGAAGCACCACACACAATATAGCTAGAGGGCAGGAGTCAGGGTGTGGGGAAGCAGGAGTTGTGGATGCCTGGACTGCTGCTGCTGATGGAAATATCACCACTGTGGAGTCCATTTAATGCACTTTTACCCACATTTGCTGAAAACTTTTAGCATAATAAAAAAATGCCTGAAATTTTTAAATATGTACGTTTATATTAAAATCTTGCCTGTCAATTGTCTCTGTGGAGTCCTGAGTAATTTGTCAACACCTCAAGACTTGTTTTCTTAATTTTTAAAATAGAAATAAAATTATTTTATTGGTAATTGTTAACTTATAAGGTAATAGTTATCAGGCTCAATGAGGGAGCTGGCATATGGATACCACTCCAAATTATTTTTTAACATGTTCTTATTTAATTGCATCACCAACTTACATTTATGACCCTATTATTACTTTCCCCTCTTTTGCATTTGTGGACACTGAACCTCTGGGAGAAGAAGGGACTTAGCCAAAGCTGTACATTGAGAGCCTGGATTTGTAAAATTCCCAGCTGTGTGTACACCTCATAAAGGGAAATGAAGCTTAAGGGAAAGAGCGGGACAAGCGTGACCACACAGGGGAGAGAGATGGGTTTCAGGAAGAATGCTTAAGTCTTTGAGAACATTCCAATGTACAGATTTGAAAAGAACTTCCAGACTAATTGCCTGTCAGCAGCAGCACCCTGGGCGTGGGTGGAGGCCCCAGCCTCCAGCAGGTAGCAGACTTGGTCCCCGCCCAGCAACGGCCCTCTGCGTCCTTAGCAACCTGGAGTAGGGAGCAGCCTTCGCCCAGAGCGGGACTGGTGATTGGCTCAGAGTCCTGGGCCCAATGCCCCTCCCCACCCTGTCCACACAGGTCGGGTTTTTGAGGAGAAGGGCTGACCGCGCGTACCCCTGAGTCGCAGGAGCGGTAAGATCAGCCCCTATGTTCTCTCTAGGGCAAGGACTCAGGACTGACACGAAGTTGCTGGGTAGAGGGGACCCCACAATCATAGATTCTGGTCCTTGAGTTTCCAGAGAGCTTCAAAGAAGTTGAAGGGATGGGACTACCCTTGTAGAGTAGGTCCTACTGGGGAATACGCACTAAGAAAAACTGGCGTCTTCGGAAGAATCCTGGTCTTGTTACTAGACTGGAGTACTAAAAACAAGTCTGCTCTCACTTGCTGTGTGACCTTGGTCAAATAATACCATCTCTGAGCTCTGTTTCCCAATTTGTAAAGGAAGCATTTGGTTTAGAATGATTTCTAAAAGTCTTTCAATCTCAGAGAGGCTCTGAAAGGGAATGATTAGCCTAGAGCCAGGTTTACAGAACTTCTAAATTTCCCTTGGCATCAGTCCTGTTTAAAAACCATCTAGTGCAGGACTTCAATTTTAGATTCACTGGATTATGACAGAAACAGATCAATGGTAATAAGAAAAATCCCTCTTTTCTATGCATGATGCTCCTTCAGATGCATAATCTCACTGCATTCTCCCTAAAGCCTGAGAGCAGAACTGGAATTATTCTGGTTTCATAAATGGGGAAACTGAGCATCAAAATCGAACACAGGTTCACATATCCCTCGAAATCCCTGGTTCCCTCTTTGCCTTCACAAGAATCCTGTCTGGTGATGTGTAGTATAGGAAGGCAGAGTCCCTGAATGGCTCAGTCGAGCAGTTTTGCAGACCTCTTGGGTAGGATTCCTAACTCTGTTAATTACTATTATGTGGTATTGGATAAGTTATTTAGCTACATTATGCCTTAACTGTAAGATGAAAATAATAATCGTGATTGAGTATCTTACATATCCTTTTATAAGAAATATTGAGATAATAATATAGGGAAAGTAGTTGGTTCATTGTGGTTGTTGTTATTGTTATTGACAAGGATGCTACAGTTGTCTAGTGGAAATCAAGAGGAAAAGTTTTGCTTATTTTCCATCACCAAGGGTTTGAAGAGGTTTCCAGAGTCATGTCTTCAGTTTGGAGGACTCCCCGTGGATCAGACGCAGTGCCTGAGATGGTGGTGAAAATCGTAGGAAGTAAACACTTTCGATACCTTGTGGAGAGGCCAAAGATGTAAGTTTACTGTTTGAAAAATACTGTTTTGCTTGGATGATAATGAAGTTTGGGGTTTTTTTTTAATCTAGAAATTTACATTTTAAAAATGCCATCCATGGAAAATTAAGTCATTAAGATGCAACAACCGAATAAAATAACTGTTGATAACTTCTAAGCAGAGTGTTTTCCTGAATTTTTCATCTTTGTAATTCCCTATACTCTTTAATTACTTGGGCTAATTTTCCAAATGGATGGGAAATATAAGTATTGAGACATTTATAAATATTAATGGAGTATTGCTGCTTCTCCTCATCAGGTTTGTAATCCACCACATGTAGTAATTTTGGTAGGGGAGGAAGGGAAGGAGGAAGGTTGTTAGTCAATTTGTTAGAAATTAAAGGAGTGGGATTAATAATGAAATCATAACTTGTAAGAGTTTCACTTACTTTTCTTCGTATTTCATACTGCTCTAAGTAGGGGCTTCTCAGAGCATAACCTAGAGGGCTTTCTTCCTCCAAACCCATCACAGTCACATTTGAGAGAGGATACTCATCAATCTCTGATATCCACTAGATGTTTGGCACCACAAAGTATAACCAGTTCTTCCTTCCGGAGTATTGGTGGTTTGCATAAGAAAAGGAAGGTACTAGACCTGCTTTAATCTAGTAGATATCCCATAAATAGCAACCAGTCAATTATTGACTTCCCAAGATTATTTCCTTAGCTTTTTCCTCTAGTTCAGAAACCCACAGAGCAAATAAATAGACAAACAGAAAGATCTAGCCTCATTGAACAGGTGCAGAAAGCAGTGGACTCCAAACCTGGCTCTCATCAGAATCACCTGGAGAATCCCTAAAAATAAAGACATGGGGTCCAACCCAAGACCTATTAAATCAGAATCTCTGAAATGAGGCCATTAGAACTACTGTTACGGAGTATAGGACTAAGAAGGGAAAATAGGTTTTAGCATCAGTATTATCAGCCCCGAGAGACTCCAAACTGAGTACAATAATCAATTAGTAATGTCTGCCATGGCACAGGAAGTGAGCTTTGCAGCACGAGTCATACATTTGGGATCCCTACGGACCTGAGAGATGTGTTTGATTCCTGGCTTTGTGTCTTTCTAACCTTCCAACATTGAGAAAGTGAATTTACAGCTCTGGCCTCAGATCCTACATCTATCAAGTGGGTATAAAACCTATCCATCTAGCAGGGTTGTTGTGAGGATTAAATGAGAAAAAAAAAGTGTGTAAAACATCTTCACAGTGCCTAGCAGTATATTTGACATGCTTAATAAATGGTTCTGCTATTATTATTGAAGCAAAGCTTTCCATGGATATAAGACAATCAAATCTTTTTCTGTGAAATGCTTGTTGTTTCTTTTATGTTCAATGCCAAGATGTCTTTGTTTTGTAGATGAGTAAGTGAAGTGATAAATGATGTTTCAAGATCTGCTAATTTTGACAAATCCTAGTCATTGTCCAGAAGAGTAAATAAGATCGGTTGAAATGTTTTGCTCAACTCTCCTGCTACCTGAAAGACAGCATTACTGTTCTACTAATTCCATTTCTCTTTGAGATTGTTTGTTTAACCTTTTCATACCCAACCACTTCCTTTTTCCAGAGGTATCAGGGTCTAATACATTTCTAATGTGGGTAGAGGATTAGGAGAAGGGTCCTTGTCCTTTTAAAATAGAGAAAAATTTCATTTGTCTATAAGGTGCCTTTACTTATTTCTCTCTATTCTTTAAACTTTAGATTCGGGAAATAAGATTACATCAGCTACGTCAATTGGGAAATAAAAGACACAGTTCTGTTTCTTCTGTGACACAGACAATAAAACAATTGTTATTTTTTATATTAAGATAGATTTTGTTTCTGTTTTATACGGACTTGATAATACTATTGCTGGAATGACGTAGGATAGTTAATAAGCTTTACTAAAATATTTTTGTATAGTTCAAAAATAAACAACTCTCAAAAAAAAATCTTCCTGAGATAAGGACAGACCCACCACAATTATTTATGCCTTGCATGTTCCAAATTCTGTCTCTAAAATTCATTTTCATCATGCTGTATGTACATACACCCTTCAACCAAGGTCTCAAGAAGTTGTTTTCTTTGGATTGAATCAATGTGAACCCATTAGTAAAAAAAAAAAAAAACCTACCTAGGAAACATAAGTAAATTCCAAAAAGAGGGAAGAAATAAATCTCAAAAGGGAAATCTGAATTAAAAAGAAATATTATAAATTTAAAAATGGATGGAAAAACAGAAATCTTCTTGTGTCACTACATGTAGTTCAGATTTCTTAAAGGATGTTTAGAAAAGAAGGATAATATGTCAGACATAGAAGTGACCTTCAAGGCACAAATCAGTGTATGTTTGCTAGATCTGCTGTATGAAATTACCATAAACTGGGTGGTGTACACCCACAGAAACATACTGCCTCATAGTTCCAGAGATGACAACTGAAACCAAGGTACCAGCAGTGCCCTGTTTCCTCTGAGGTGCCCAGGAAGCACCCTTCTGTTCCAGGTCTCTCTCCTTGCTTCTCCCTGTATGTGTGTCTGTGTACAAATTTCCTCTTTTCATAAGGACATCAGTCAGTTGGCTTACTTACTACTTTAGCATGACCTGACCTCATCTTAACTAATTATATCTGCAGTCACCTTATTTCCAAATAAGTCACTTTCTGAGGTACCGGGGGTTAGGACGTCAGTATATGGATTTGGGGGCTGGGATACAAATTAACCCTGGATATCCAGTCTCCCATTTCACAGATGAGGTGAGACAACAGGCATCAGTGGACCTAAGTGTGGCCTCTTGTGAAGAACTAAGACTGGAATTGAACTCCCTCTCCTTCCTCAGTTTAGTCTATATAGTTATTGACAGGAGATGAAAGGAAAATAATCAATGCCTACTTAGAATGCATATTTCACCAAGGAAGTCAATATAAAGGGTTTAAGGAGTAAAACAGGAGTCCCTTAGTTTGCAACGTTATCATTATCCTTCTTGATGCCTACAACAGCCCTCCAGCCCAGCTCCCTGCCTCTATTCTCACTCACTCTTGGAATCCTTTCTCCTCGGAGTGTGGTCTATGGACCACCACCAGCAACCTCGCATGGGAGCTTGTTAGAAATGCAGAATCTCAGGGCCCTCTGCAAACACTGAGTCAGAATCTGCATTGTTGTCAATTCACAGGTGAGGCCTATGCAACATTACAGTTCGAGAAGCCCAGTTCTCAAGTATGGCTGGCACCATCTTTTTAAAATGAAAATATAATCAGGTGCCACCATCACTAGCCCCAGATTTTCCTGCCTCCCACTCCCTGTGGGCTCCCTTAGCATCGTTAGAGATTATTAGTGCACAACTGTACCCTTAGCACTGAGTGCAAAGTCTGGTACATATTGAAAGCCCAATAAATGAATTACAGTACAACAGATGCCAAGAAAAGTAAAGCTCTAGAAAGACAACACTTAGTTGCTTTAAATATAAGCCTAAAGGCCCATTTTGCTAAAATAACATGAAGCTGTAACTATGGAACCCTGATGAGTAATCTGATAGCTGATCCAGAAGAAGATATGCCAGATGCTAGGAGATAAATATTCTCATTTTCTCAAAGGAGATAAAAGTTGGTAATGAAATCACAGAACTTGAGGCTTGTAGACAATCCCTAGCAAAGTTATGTATCAAAGGATTAACTATACTAGATATGAGAACAAAACACAAAGGTGATGGTCAGTAAGGGTCGGTACATGTTCACTAAAAACAGATCGTACGGAACTGGCCCCATTTCCTTCATTGATGAGTTTACTGCAGTGCAAAGAAAGGGAATCATAAACACACAGTATTTGTAAACTTCAGTGAGTCATTAGGCAAATTTTTCTCATAATCTTGAAATAAGGCAGAGAATTCTGGACTCATCAGTATTAAGGTAGTGACGTAACAACCTGGTAGTGATTAAACAATGGCTGTAAACACACAATGTTGGAGGTAGAGAGGATTGAGAGGATTTGTGTAACCCTGTTCTTAGTCAACATTTTTTTAATCCTCAACTGAAGGATGACAGACAAATCACTTCAGTAAACAGGTAGGTAGTTGAATGAATGCTGGGTAGTGTTGGTAGGAAAACGAACTAAAACCAACAAGATGAAATCTACAGAAATATATGCCAAGTCTGTCTTTAGATAAGGGTAAATGTAAGTGGTTATAGAGAGAGAATAAAAGTTTAGGTTTTACTTACTCTGAAGTAATAGAATACATACTAGTCTCTGCTCCCAGATCCTGGCATTGAACTTCTAAATCCCTTGCAACTTCCTAAGCTATAAGAACACCAGGAACATCTTTTGTTCTTCAATCTGGTCTTTTTCCCTGGTTTCTGACACAAAGCTCTTAAATCCTGTGGAAATTCTTGAGTGATGGTAATTTTATTCTAAGGAGGATACCATCATTGGGCTCCTGGATGGCTTCAGGATGGTTGCTGGTCACTACAAAAACCAAACAATGAATAAAAGCTTAGAATTCTCAGCCCCAACCCTCACTCCATCCTCAGAGGGAAGGGAATCTGGAGACTGAATTAATGATTAATCTTAACTACATGATTAAGCTTCACTTGGATTCCAAAAGTATGGGGTTCAGAAGGCGTATGGGCTACTGAGACATCCATGTGCCAGGAGGGTAGTGTGCCTGCAGACGGCGTGGAAGTTCATGGCCCGTCCTACATACTTTGCCTTATGCATCTCTTCCATCCAGCTGTCCCTGCATTGTATCCTTTTATAGTAAACCATTAATCTAGAAAGTAAATGGTTTTCCTGTGTTCTATGAGGCACTCTAGCAAATTCATTAAAGCTGAGGAGGAAACCGTAGGAACCCTGATTTATAGCCAGTCTATCAGAAACACAGGTAACAACCTGGACCTGTGACTGACATCTGAAGGGAGTGAGCAGTCTTGTGTGACTGAGCCCTATATCCATGGGGTCTGTGCTAACTCCCGATAGATTGTGTTGGAACTGAATTGAAATGTAGCCCACTCTGCTGGTGTCAAAGCGTTGCTTGGTGTGGGAAAAACCTACACATATTTGATGACCAGAAGTGTGGTAATAGTAGAGAGTGGAGTGGAGGATAAAACGGAGGGTTTTCCCTGTACACTTGCTTTTAAGCTCAGCAGGAGCCAAAGGTATCCAGATAGAGGAATGGGGAGGCCCATCATACCTGTCACTGGGAATACTATGCTTCATCCTGCATGCCACAAATGTACGGCATTATGGAAGGTCCAGGGTGTGACAGGTGGCCTAGGGGAGCATTTATAGAATCTGGGAATAGAGTTGTTAAATAAAAAAGGAATTGGTTCCCTTTCAACAAACTCCAGTGAGTAGAGATGCTTCCAGTGAATAAAGTTGGCCTCTATAGTTCCTACCAGTGCCAAGAATCAATGACCCAAAGCACTTTATTCTGTAGTTACATTTCTATTCGTATAAAATCGTTAAGCACAGGGGAAGCTGGCTGTGAGTTTTTATGGGAAAGGGTAGCAAATATTTGTATAATGTACGTTGATATTTAGAGCCAATAAGTATAAAGTTCTGGTATTTTTCCACATGTCTCTTCTGGAGCCCATTCTCTGTGATTTTTTAAATCCCTCAAAGCCCTTCATATTAATACATTAGTTTTTCTTCATTTCTTGAAGTTTTGTAAAGTGTTAATGTTAACCCTCTTAGAAATTAATGCATATATGGAATCAACACCTTTTCTACAAACATTAATTGAGTACCTGCTGAGTGCCAAGCCTTAGGAACACAGTAGTGTGCCTGAAGTTCTAGTGATGGGAGACACTCAACAAACTAGATAAACAATGACCATGCAAGTGAGGATAGTGAAATGAGGAAAAATAGAAGAGGGTCATTAGGGTATATTGAGTCACAAGAGGTGACTCTCTAAGCAAATGGTATTTAACTGAGACTGTACAGATGAGTTAGAATTATTTAATGAGTCTTTACCATGGATTGCTAACAATGTGCTGCCTAAGACTAGCCCAACTTTATCCCAATGAGCATGACTCACCAGATTCCAATCGTCCATAAAAGTAGTAGTTTCTTCTTCCTTCTTCTGACCCAGAAGAAGAGGCTGTAACTTCCCACAGACCTCGCAGCCTCCAGATATTGGACATTTGGCTTTCCCCGCAACTACTTCAAATAGCACCTAAGTTCAACACCTGGAGCCCAAGCAGATTTTTTTTTTTTTTTTGGTACAAGGCTGCCTTATGCCTGCGTCGTAAAAAAGTCACCTTCCAGGATCATAGCACCCAGAGATCAGGGCAGTCTTATAGCTGCTGATTTCCTTCCCGTGAGAACCAGTGGGTACCGAGCGACACCACAGGTGTTTACTCCCATCCTCATGCCTCCACAGTTCTGCACAGAGAATCAACTGTAAATAGATGAGGCAGAGCATTCTGGGCAGAGGGAATAGCCATTAGAAAACCTTTTGGTATGTTTAAGGAGGAGCAAGGAAGCCAGTGTGAGTGGAACTAGTGGTGATGGGGAGAGGGGTAGGAAATGAAGTCGGAGAGACAGTGGGGCTCAGATTCTGGCCCATGTGGTCCATAGTAGGAACTTTGGATTTGTTCTAAGCAGAATGAGAAGACCCTGGAAAATGAGAGCAGTGGAGGACACAATTGAATGTATGCTTTCTAAAGGATGGTTCTGGCTGCTATGTGTTAGGATAAATGATAACAAGAATGAGTAAAGTGAGAGAGACCTTTAGGGAGTCATTACAATAACCCAGGCGGGAGATGGTAGTGATGGTCAGTTATAGTCCTGATATAAAACCTGGATAAACTATGGGATTGAGAAATTCATATGCCTGCTTTTTCTTTTTTTTAAGGAATAACTAATCATTATGTATTGCATTTCCTGCTGTATAATCTACCTATTACCTTACTATCCATGAATTCAGTCTCTCTTTAAAACAGAATGATATCAGAGCACAAGCTATTGTCTTTATTTTCACAATTTCAAAAAATGAATATGTTAAAATCAGACTTCTCCTACGCCCTTTCCACTGTGTTTTTTAATCTCCTACAATAAGTTTTAAATTATTGTTATTATTTTAGGCACTGTGAGAAGTATAAACAAGCATGATATATTGTTTTGGCATATGACTTTAGCATAATACATAGGCACAAAACTTAAGTAAGAGAATATGGCATTATGTGAATGAATGTCAAATCAACGTTGTAAAAATAGGTTCCCATTGGTCTTAAATATCGAGGCTATTAGGTAAAGATTGTTACTTTACTATTTAACTTCTACATTTCCAAAAATATAATAAATAGTAAAAGGCAAAAGCAAAATACTATTTACAAAAAAACTTGACAGGAAAAAAATAATCCTCTTAATGTATAAAGAGCATTTATGAATTAGAAACAAAGATGAGCAGTGCAGTTTCAAAGAAATGGCAAAAGATCTAGATAGGCAATTCACAAAAGAAGAAATAAAAGTGAACACTAGATATGTATATGGTTGGGGAAGTGGGATGGGGAATTCAACCTGAGTGGTAATAAAAGAGATTTAAACAATTAGATTTTTTTTTCTTTTATGGCTGGATCCTAGATATATGGAAGTTCCCAGGACAGGGACTGAATCCAAACTAGAGCTGCGACAGACACCACAGCTGCAGCAACAATGGATTCTTAAGCCACTACTCTGGGCCAGGGATTAAACCTGGACTGGCACCTCTGCAGAGACAAGCCAGATCATTAACTCACTGTGCCACAGCAGAAGCTCCTATTATTTTTTACCAATCAAATTACAAATATTTTTATAGGCGTTCCCATCATGGCTCAGTGGTTAACAAATCCAACTAGGAACCATGAGGTTGCAGGTTCAATCCCTGGCCTTGCTGAGTAGGTTAAGGATCTGGTGTTGCCATGAGCTGTGGTGTAGGTTGCAGATGCGGCTCGGATCCCACGTTGCAGTGGCTCTGGCATTGGCTGGCGGCTACAGCTCTGATTCATCCCCTAGCCTGGGAACTTCCATATGCCACGGGAGCAGCCCTGGAAATGGCAAAAAGACAAAAAAAAAAAAAAAAAAAAAAGGAAATGTTTTTATAATGGAATTACTCAGAGTTGACAAAGGTTTAGAATAAAGAATATTCATTTGCTATTGGTTTTTAAGCATACTTATTAAAAGTGCATTACCTTGGCATAAAATTTCCATCTATGAATTAATTCTATGGAAAGAATTATAGGTGGATTTAATGGTTTGGTTTCAAAAAACTTACCCAAGAATATACAAGCCTGGCTCCAGTAGGGAACCAGGAAATCGTCAAATTAGGATGATTCAAGGAGGGTTTGGTTATGAGAGTAAGAGAATTGCTAGGTGTAGTACAGGAATCATGGGCTAGCAGCTGCTAGGCTGTAATCAGCCCTGAGTCTGCAGAGATGGAAAGAGACGAATATTATTGAGGAAGGAGCATTCTGTAGTTCAGGCCACCTTGAGAAAAGAAGTGACCTTTGCAAGAGACAAAAGTAGCTGGAGTCACTCTTGCAGAGTGAGCCATCTCCTGCCAGGGACAAACCTGCCAAGATCAGAGGACATGGGACCTGACCAGCTGACCAGTCCACAGAGGTATCGTCTACAACCAGAGGACAAGGCAAGGAGGTAGGAGCAAAGGAAAACATCCAGAGGAGAAGCAAAATTTAAATTAGTGAAAATTGAAGAACAGTATACATTCCCAAATAATATAGGACAAGTTAAATAAACAATTGTATATCTTTGCAATGTAGCAATTATCTAGATACTTTAAACATTCTTGCAGAGATGTAAATATTGATGTGTAAAGTATCCACATTATATTGTCAACTGGGAAAAAAAAATTTAAGGATCACAAAATTTATGATCCTAGTTTGGTTTAAAAGCAAAAGACAAGTTCTTGTGTATGTATATGGAGCATTTCTGTAAGTAGATAATATAATAACTTGCCACATTGAGTTTAACCGCTTATAATTTTGAGAAAGCACAGATGTTTATATAGTACTTTTTTTCAGGACTTTATTTTTTAGGTCAGTTTTAGGTTCACAGCAAAATTGCAAGGAAGGTACAGAGAGTTCCCATATACCTTCTGCCCCAATAGTGCATAGTCTTCCCCATTATCAATATCCCCCACCACAGTTACAACTGATGAACTTACACCAACACAGCAAAATCACCCAAAGTTCATAGTTTACCTTAATGTTCACATGGTCCTGTCCATTCTATGGGTTTGGACAAATGTATAATGACAAGTGTTCACCATTACGGTATCAGACATAGTATTATTATTGCCCTAAAAATCCTGTGTTCTGCTTATTCATTTCCCCCTCTCCTTTGCTATAGTACGCTTTTAAATCCATGATCTCTTTATCTCAACCATGATCTCAACCTAATTAAACAAAACCGTGTAGCAATAAATACTGCTCCTCATTTCCATAGACCATGTGAATGTATCCGACAGAAGGTGTCAGTGAGTGTGGTGCATGCTCTCAGAGTGTGGATAGAAGATCTGTCTCAGAATTGTGCATTAAAGCACGGAGATAATTGATGAAGAGGCCAGGTAGTTACACAATCATCTTGCTTAGAAACAGGTGAATACAAGCACAAAGGACATTACATTTCAAGCCCATAGTTGAAATTGTTGCCTCAAAGATTTAAAAACAGCACAGTGCACAGCCCCTAGGTATAATTCACCTGAGGACATTGTGATGCAACAATGTTTCTGTAAAATTAAGGAAAGTGATTCCAAAGAATTATGCTTTATCAGAACAGATTTTAAACACTGATCAACCTGCGCTTTTTTTTTTAAGCGTTTCGTTTCTAAAACTTTTATTTACTATTATTAGGAAATAACAAGGTGGCTGGATAGATTATGTTCTTTTTACCTATTTAAAAATAGGTTTTCCTCAGTTCCTGTAAACTATGAAATTTTGACCTTTCGGACTTTAGTTTTACCTATCAATAAAGAAAGTTTGGGGATCCAAAGGAAAGAGCATTCCTTATGTACCTGGGTGATGAGGAAGGTATTGATTAAAGAGTTATCTTTAAGTTAGGACTAACATAAAATTACCGTTTGTATGGGATGACTGAAAATCAGGTTCGGTGCTAAATATTTTATGTATTTTATCTTAAGTATTATTTTTCTAATCTCAGATTAAACTGAAAACCAGAGATGTGAACTAACTTACCAAAAGTCCACAAGTTATGCTTGGGGCACCAGGTCTGCTGGACATACGGTGTATACCCTTAACTGCTGCCTGAAAATCATATACACACTTTACACAATTATGGAAAAGATCTTCCCTTCTCAGTATCTATGTTGGTGTTTCTCAAACTCTTGTGTACATAGGAACCATGTGAGATGTTTGCTAAAAATATAAATTTTCTGTCCTGCTTTAAGAAATTTTCTGTCCTGCTTCTGATTAATGAAGTATAGAGTGATTCAGGTTTTCTGTCCTACTATCTAGCACCCTGCACAATTACGAATCACTTCAGGTGGTCTAAGGCTCAATCACTGTCATTTTCTCCAAGAACAAGCCCTTCGTTCTATCTGGAATATTTTCTCACCTCTTAATTTCTCTTTCAGCTTTTGTTTTAAGTATCAATACCTTCATGGAGTCATTGCCATTCCTCTTAAGCAGATTTGGTATGACAGTCCTCTAAGATTCTATATCTCTTTGATACATACTCTATTTTTTCAGTTATCACATTTTGTTTAAATATCTGCTTCCCCTACTTATCTTTGAAGACAACACAGTCTGAAAACAGTGAGGAGATTAGAAACTCACTGCAACCTTGACTAAGACAGTAGTAAATCATAGCTAAAAGTCAAGTACAATAGAAGAAAATATCCTTGGTGTAAATCTAATGCCGTAGTACTGCATTTAAATGGAAAAATTAAGTTCCAAAAGAGTAAGTATGTTGGGATATCATCTTCTCTGGTTTAATTTACCTGAAGAAAATGAAAACACTAATTCGAAAAGATGTGCGCATCCCACTGTTCACAGCAGCACTATTACAATAGCCAAGATACAGTAGCAACGTAAGTGTACATTAACAGATAAATGGCTAGGAGATCACATCATGACTCAGCAGAAGCAAATCTGACTAACATTCAGGAGGACGCAGCTTCCATCCCTGACCTTGCTAGTGGGTTAAGGATCCTGCTTTGCTGTGAGCTATGGTGTAGGTAGCAGACGCAGTTCAGATCCCATGTGGCTGTGGCTGTGGCTGAGGCATAGGCTGGCAGCTGCAGCTCCAATTCGACCCATAGTCTGGGAACCTCCATGTGCCTTGGGTGCAGCCCTAAAAAGACGATAAATAAATAAATAAATAAATAAGTGTTATATATACAATAGAGTATTAATTAGCCTTTTAAAAAGAATGAAATTTTGTCATTTATGACAATATGGATGGAACTGGATGGTGTTATGCTTGGTGAAATATGTCAGACAGAGAAAAACAAATACTGTGTGTATCCACTTATATGTGAAATCTAAAGAATAAAATAGATAAACAAATGTAGCAAAACAGAAATTGACTCACAGATACAGAGAACAGCCTGGTGGTTGCCAGAAGGAAGAAGGGTTGGGAGAGGGGCAGGTCAGCAAAGGGCACTAGGAGATACAAACTACTAGGTATAAAACATGTCTGAAATGTACAGCACAGGGAGTATAGCCAATAATGACTTTATATGGAGGAAAATCTATAAAAATCATGAATAACTATGCTATACACCTAAAACTAATATAACATTATAAGTCAAATATGCTTCAACAAAAGAGGGGGGGAGTAAATCATATCAAAGAACAATTGCTGATTGAATTGGTTACTAATTTTGCAGCCAAAGTGGCCCTAATTTGAGAAACTGTTTTTATTCCATAAAGTAATATAGTGCAAATGCCATGAAAAATACACTTTGGTTATTTTCACTGATGTCAGAATGTGGCTTAATGCTAGGAAGAAAGAACTGGGATACTTTGGAAATAACTCGGGTGTTCTGAGAGGAACTTTAGGCCTATATTGGAAGATGGACAGTTTGTGTATTATGGGTGTGAAATGAAGGAGGAATGTGAGAGAAGGGGTGTATGCTTTGAAACCACACAGACCCGGATCTGAGCCCTAGGTCTCTATTATCATTTTATCAATGAGCAATTTACCCACCCTCTCGGATATCCTAATCTCAGAGAAACAGTGGTAAGCGATGGCTTGGAGTGAGATCTTAATTTTCTGCTCAGGAATTGAACTTGATGAAAACCAAGAGTCCTAGCCACTAGATTAGCTAGAGGCTATTAGAAGAATTGCCCTGATCTTTGCCCCCCATTGGAAAGCAAGAATGTTTCAAGGAGACAAGGACTATGAAAACAACTATAAAGTTTATTATTGGAGTCAGTACAACATGTGGGAGAGCACACAGATAAGTGGTTGATTTATTTAAGTCAGAAATAAAATAATACACACCCTAAAGAGGAGTACACCCCTGAGTGAGGAGCGTGCCAGAGAGGTGATTTAAATCACTTATATAGAACAGTTCTATTGGGTCTTTGTTTACCTTTAGCCAGTTGCCTTGTTTTAATTCTCACACCTGATGGACATAGGACCCTCCCCAATATGTGTGTACACCTTTTGACAAAGATGGGCTCCAAAGCAAAGAATGCCAGGATGGTAACAGGACTTGTTATGGCCTGGTGCCCCCTCCCTTCCTGACCCCTAGGAGTCTTACTGCACATGTATTATTGAGGAGATCTCCTTGATCCCAGGAGTGACTGAATGGTCATCCTACTTATGTGGAAAATGAAACAGGCCTAAAAGGACACAGACTCCTTATCAAACAGGCCCGTGTAATGGATGAGTTCCCAAAGACAAAGATAGGCCCAAGGCCACAGACTGCATGGCTCAACAGAATGACCCCTTCTATAAAAGAAAAAAAAAAAGGGCACTCCCATGCATTGGAGGAGCCCGAGCCTCACCTGCTCAGAGCTCTCAATGACTCTATTGGTTAACAAACTCTGCTTGCAATCTCATTGCTCCAGCTTCTGCCCCCTTCTTTCCTGTTGCTCTAACAATCTTATCTCTCTACTCCAGCAGAGCTCAGTGCCTTCAACTAACTTTTTCCTTGATATGTCAAAGAGAAACAAGGCCCGGTTTACTCGTCCTAACAAGTCCCAGCAGTTCTCAGCCCAGGGGCCCATCTACCTCCTACCTCAATCCGTTTCCTCATCTGTACAATGGTGATCATAATACCTACTTTTTAGCATCATTAGCATGACATAAATGAATTTGTGTGAACTTATACATAGTGACGGACAGAAATAAGCACCATCTTCTACAATGATGAAGAAATGACTCAGGTATAGGCTTGGAAGGTGATGTACTTTAAAAATCTTTCTGAGGACTAAATATCTATGATAATAATATATGGATGACTCCATGGCCTAAAAAAGAGGGAAAAAGCCCTCACAATTCATCACAATGACATTTGCTATGTTAGCACAGGTTTTACGTTTCAGCCTCCCCGTGGAGTTCTGTGAGATTTTCACCGGCTCCCCTCCCCCCCGCCCCATTTTATTTTTTATTTTGTTGTCTTTTTAAAAGGGAAAAATCTGGTTGTGTTGATTATCTGTTATTACTTCCAAATAAGAACATGCTTCCATTTCCTGAAATTACATCCCCATTCACTATGTTGGCACACTCATGGCTATCTTCTCCAGAGGGTTTGTGGCCTGTTAGATGGTACACAGTTGGAAACTGCTGAGTTGCTGCCAAGGCTGGCAGACCTTTAAGATGGCATCTGGTGACCTTTTTCTGAGCCCCCTGGGTCCTCCATTTGAGATTTGATGTTCTCGGCAGGGGTGTAATCCAAATCAAATGTGAGATCTGGTGAGATGGAGCTGCATGGGAGGCAGGGGCCAATAGTGGGATCTGTATGTTGCTTCAGGCGGAGGATGCTACTAGAGGCCCTTGAAATGTTTCTTTCTAATCCTGAGATGCTGAGCTCTACTAGAGGGTGGAACTAAAGGGCTTGTTTGCAGGAATAGCCCAGTATAAGAAAAGGGAACAATTGGACAGTTTTCTCCTCATTTATTTATCATCCAGCAATACTGTAATCCTCCCTAATTGCTGTAGTTCCCAGATGACACTAAACTCTTTACAACATCGCTCAGCACAACAGCTGAGGTTAGAAGTATATATATGAGGAAGCTAGCTGTGTCTTACTTCCAAAATAGTATTGGTGACTTTTTTTTTTTTGCCTTCTTTCGAAAGGGCAATTTTCTATTTTCAATACTGCAGGTAGATAGCACACAAGCCCAAAAGAAAGAACTGTGGGTTTGTGAACAGCATAACAACCAAAGTGTGTTGATGAATTTTTTGTGCTAACAGTGGACACATGCCATTTCTCAGCTGGGGAGTCTTTTTCATGATAATTTTAAAGTGCTATGAATGTTTCGTGTGTGTGTTTTAAATAGATTTTACTTTGAACAGATTTAACAGGTTATTTTTGATTTTACGTCTACTGTGGCTATTTTAACAGACAAACAATCACATTTTACATTTCTCAGGCAATTCTGCCTTGAGACTGCCCACAAAAGGATTTTGAAAGTGGTTAAAGTAAAGATGATTTCTCCCCATTGCCTTCATCCAGAAGCGTTAACTGTCTGCCCATGACCATTTTCCCCTTTAAATCCTATATTTCCTGCTTGCTTCCTTCTCTAATTTCTGCTCCTCTTATACTCCCTAACTTCCAGGCATCCTTTCCTGACTCTACTGGCACTTGGAACTGGTGTACAATCAGGATGACTTAGGTTTAAATTCTGGCTCCAGCTTTGCAAAGTCATGTGGAATTGGACAAATCACATAAACCCTCTGAACCTTAAATTCTTCATCCTAAAATGAGAATAATATAAGCACCTACCTATAGAGCTGATCTAAATACTAAATAAACAAATGTTTGTAATGGCTATAATGTGGCTGTCATGTAGTTAAATGTTCAACAATGCTATTACTTTTGAAACTACTGAAAACCATAGTTACTTATCTTTATTATGAGCTTCAAATTGCACTGATTCTTTGTAACATCCACTTGACATTTATTTATATAATAATTAGATATATTTCATATTATTTATATAAATTTTATGCCTTTTTGTACTTTATGAAAATATAAGATACCTACATAATACAGAAAAGTGCATGCATCATAAATATACCACTCACAGAATTTTCATAAATGTCATATAGCCATGCAACAGACACCCAGATCAAGAAACAGAATGGTACCCAAATCCTAGAAGCCCTGCTTGTATTTCCTTCGGGATTTTATACCTCCCCTCAAAGGTAACCATTATCCTGATTTAAAAGTAAGTTTATACCACTTGTTAACCTTACTAGTTATGCTAATTTTGGACAGCCAAATTAAATTAAATTATCTGAGGTCAGGGACTGTATATGTCTTCTCTGATTGCAAGAAATATGTGTTAAATATACACTCTTCTTATAATATTTCCAGGTTGCTCTATTTGACTGTACCTGTCTCTCAAAGCCCCAGCCCTAGGCAAGCCCCACTGTTTGCCTCCCTTGCATCTCCATGAGGACTACTAAGCATGCACCTTCTCCAACAGGTGCCACAAAACCTGTGATCACCAGCATTCTCCGGCCACTGATTTGTGCCCAGCTAATCTTTCTTCTCTTTCTGATCAGCTATCTTCCCTTCTCCATAGTGGCCATTTCAAAACATATGCCTTTAATTCAAACTTGCTACCCCAGCATGTCCCTTCTTGAGACCCAACAGGTCTCAACTTGTATGTGAAAAATTCCAGCTGTCAGCAGTTTGATCAATCTCCTGTCATCATATGTTAAAATTTGCCCACATACTTGTCAGTCTTCATACTAGTCTACCCTGAGGTTTCATTTCTACCTCTGTTCTCTCAGTGACACCCTATCTCACTTTTTCAGGGTTTACTTTTTGTTATCAGTAACATCCTCTCCTTTTCTTTAGTCAGTTGGCTCTTCATCAAAATCCACTAATGGCCCTCTTATCTTCAAATATGATAATAACAACACCTTATCTGAAACCAGCATTGCACTCCAGTGACTACCCCAGCTCTCTCCCCTCTTGCAGCCAAAATTCTTCACAGAGGTCATTATACTTCCTACCTTCAGTTTCTTGTCCCTGCGCTTCCCTTAACACACTTGAGTCTAGCATCCACCTCCACTAACTCATGGAGCCCCCTTACCTAGATTACTGATGGCGTCCTTATGGCTTACTCAACGGAAACTTCTCAGAACTCATCTTTCTCAGCAGCACTTGACACTGTTGACTATGCCCTCTCTCTCTATAAACCTTCTCTACACTTTGCTGCCAAGGCCGCACTCTTCTGATTTCCCTTCTACCTTAGAATTTCTTCTAAATCTCCTTTTAGGGCCCTTCCCCCTATAAATATAGGTGTTCCTCGGAGTTCTTTCCTAAGCCTTCGTTGCTTCTCATGCTGCCATGACCCAGATGATTACTATGAAAAATATGTATACATCAAACTTTTGCCTATGGTTTGGCCGTATTCAGATCAACAAGTATTGGAGCTATTGTTGTATGCCAGATAACATGAAATGCTTTAAAATAGGTAGTTTCCATTGCATCAGTATCAACAGCTAAGGAGTTCCTGTAGTGGCTCAGCAGAAATGAATCTGACTAGCATCGATGAGGACAAAGGTTTGATCCCTTGTCTTGCTCAGTGGGTTAAGGATCCAGCATTGCCATAGGCTGTGGTGTAGGTGGCAGATGCAGCTTGGATCTGGCATTGCTGTGGCTGTGGTATAGGCCAGCAGATGTAGCTCTGATTTGACTTCTGGCCTGGGAATTTCCATATGCCATGAGTGTGGCCTTAAAAAAAAGAAGACAAAAAAAAAAAAAAAAAAACAGCTTAAATTTATACAACCTTCCAGTTGCAAGGCATAGATATTTTGAAATGTATTTTTCCTGATAATGGAATAATATTTGCTCTTAAAGGAAATTTAGAATAATAGTTGCATAAGATATAATATAGAATATAATATAATATCCTAACTTCTATTACCCCGAGATACTGTTTACTTCTGACGTATTTCCTTCTAGATATATTATGTACCCTCACACATAAAACATATACTTATACATGAATTTATAAGGTTGAGATAATTGTATTTTTCATTTATTTGTATGATTAGACATTTTTTTTATAATTAAATTTATTCATAACTATTTTAATGGCTCCATAAATTCTATCATATGAACATAGAATACTCAACATGTCTGTTACTAAACACTTATTGTTTAAAATTTTTCTTTTTCTGCATTTTTTTCCTTAATATGAATTTTTTGAAAACTATTTGGTAAAAAAATTTCAATGTCCTGGATCTTTTTTTTTCTTTTTTCTTTTTTTTTTTTACTTTGTGGCTGAACACGTAGCATATGGAAGGCATATGGAAGATCTGGGGCCAAGATCAGATGCCACCACACCTGATCTTAACCCACTCTGCTGGGCTGGGGCTGAGGATCGAACCAGTGCCTCCACAGAGACAAATCACATCATTAACCCTCTGTGCCACAGTGGGAACTTCTCAGTGTCCTGACTCTTAATATGTTCAGTCTGGTCACCCACTATAAGAATTATATATATTTATGTGACCGCAAGCATTTGAGTTTCATATTTCCAAAGAAGTTTTTGATATTTAAAACAATGCCTTAAAATTATTTTGACTTATAAGTCTTTACTTATTAAACAAAGTTGAATAATTTTTAGATTTGGGGGTTTTACTTAAATTTTTTGAATCATTCCTTCAGTTTTTTTCCCCCTTTTTCTATTGAATATTAAACAAAGGACTACTGAGAAAAAGAAGCTTCATGGTGAAACAATTAAGGAGAGACACAGAGCATAACTCAAGCTGGAAAACTGCCTTGACTTTCTTTCTTTCCTAGTTGCAAACACAGAAAACACCTGTTAGACTTACAAATAAGAAAGATATGTGATAATCTTTAGGGTTCATCTGCCATTTCTTATACTAAGGGTTTTGGAGCAGATGGTTAGATCATCTTTATGAGTACGAGGAAGATGAAGTCTTAGAAGAGACTAACATGTCTTTCTATAGTAAATGATCCCTAGACAGATAATCAACATTTACTTAGTCATTCCACCATGCTGCATTACCACTGTTCACACCATCAGACTACCACCTTCCTTTTCTTATGCCAGGCTAGTGCAGGGCGAGTCTTTCCTGTGAGTAACAAAGTGCAAAACTGTTCCTTCACAGTAAAGAAGATGAGAACTTGAAGGCAGAAACTCAAATAGTGCTCCAGAAATCAGTGACTGATAATGTAAGGCAGACAAGCAAAGACCCCCCAGTTCCTGCTAATCCCACCTATCATCAAATCAATCTTGACCCAGATGATGTGGAAGAGAACAAGCATCCAGAGAGCCACCAGAAACCAGAGGACAACCAGAAACTCAGCTGCAGACTTCTGGATAACAAAGTAAGTGACAAATACTTGAGCTTTCCTTGGTTACCGGGTAGGAAAATTCAGTTAGGTCGAAAACACAGATTCACATCAACACACAATTGTACTAATGGTAATTAATACATTTTGTATCAGATAGAATCATTTTTTCAATCTGAAAATGAATTGTGAGGTCATTTTGTATGTTGTATCTTTTCTGACCACCAACTGAATTGGTCAACCTACTCTGTGACTAACTCAGTGATAGTTATGCAGTAATACGTCATCAGACATGCATATTTGGTGTGTGTTGGAGGGAGAGGGTCCATCTGCTTTATCATTACCGGAAGAGACCATTTATTTTCACAATCCAATGAAATCATGTTTACATATCAAAAAATATCAACCCTAAACTATCTTGATAGAAATATATATCAGTGCACTAGGGTAAGAATCAAGTCCACAGCAAAATAACTTGATAATGATGAATCTAAATGATTAGTAATTTGTAATTAAAAATCGAGAATAGCAACAATTGAAAACTAGATCCAAATCAAGACAAACTAATGATTCATTGATAACAAAGTACCATTTCCAAAAATTGCTGAAATTGCAATTAAATGGTTACATAGAGGCGTTCTGCAGTACTGCCAAGTATTAAGTGACAGCCAGATATTTTAGTAGAATACTGAATTAGAGCCTGCAGTAAACTCTAACGTTACTATTTTTATTTTATAGTTTTAATAGCACTTACTAAATCACTCAGATCCTCTCTAGTTTTCAGTCACGAACAAATAAAAGCCTATAGACTTGTGATCTTTTCCTCATCTGAACTCTGCAAAGATTATAATTTTGAGTGGTTAGCAGTCCACCAATGGACCTCAGACCATTTTCTGCAAGGTCTGGGGATTTTTCTTTTCTTCCCAAGTTTTTCATTGTTCCTTCTAATTGTAAAATATTACATACACATAGAAATTTTGGAAAATGGAAGGAGAATAAAAATAAGATGAAATTAAAACTCAAAGAAAAACAGCAGTATATTTCTTTCTCTTTCTTCCATGCATAGATATATAACAAGAAACATTATGTATATAGTCTTTGTTATCCTGGTCTACTTGCTTCTTATTAAGGATTGTCCCCATGGCTGCAAAAAAATTCATCCTAAGCATCATCTTTAATAGCTCTATGGGAGTCATGCTCAGAACTAACACTTAGATAACGTTTACTGTGTGCCAGGTACTATTCTAAGCTCTTTACATAACTTACTACTCCTAAGCACCTAATGAGGTTGGAAGTTTAATTATCTTCAGATCACAGATGAAGGAACTAAGAAACAAAGAGGTCAAGTGCCTTGCCCAGTTCCTAAGGCTGAGAAGTGGCAGAGCCACAGTTGAGGCCCAGATTCTAGGTTCTTAATGCCCAAGTGGTATTCATTCTTTTATGTGAATATAACATGGCTCATTTAACTAATCCCTTGTTGATGAGAATTTAAATAATTCTAGCTTTTCTCTTATAAATGGAAGTTTATTTCTTGACTCTATCCCTATCACATCAAGCTACCCATTTGGGGAACTGTTTCTACATTTGCCATTGTAATAGGCAAAATATTCATTGGGTAGGCTCTTCTTGGACTAAGATCTGGATTCTTTGCTAGTTCTGTAATGCCAGAGGGAGATGATTTGCCCCTCCTCTCCCGGAATCCAAGGAGGTTTCTTGTGGGAGACTCAGAGGGGCTAACACCCAGCCACCAAACACAGCAAGACCTCATGGTAAGTGTGGAGCCTGACTAATTGGTTCTTTCTGCAGAGCGTGTGGTGCTAGCTGGACAGATGGCAGCCACAGTTGCCTGGTTCAAAGACCCTCATTACCACCTTGACTAAGTGGTAAATGGAATCTTGCCACAGTGAAAGAATTAAACCAATTAGAACTCCTTCTAGATCCTTATCCTCACCCATACATGAAAATAAGCTTTCCTGCCTGCTTCATAACAGGCAATCTGGACCTGCTGTATTTATTCTAAAAGAAAAGTTGCTGATAAAGACTTGAGCTAATGTGAGTGAGGACAGCCAAGTGTGAAACTCTGCTCTAAATTACAAATAAATTGAAGAGTAGTGTTAGTAGGAATAAGTAAAGCAGAAAATATTAAGAGAATCCATAGTTTCATGTATGTGAGAACAGTAAGATATCTTAGAAATCAACAAATACAAACTTTCATTTCACAAATGAAGAATGAGAGGCCCAGAGAACTTAAATCATGGTTTAAATTCCCACAGGTAGAGCCTGGCTCTTCTCATCACCAGCCCTAGAATTTGTCTCTTAATTCTTCCGTGGTCGTCTTTGAAAATAATGTAGATGTGGTTTATGCTATTTCTCAGAAGTATCAGTTCTGCCTTCTCTCAGAAAATAAAAATGAATGTGTGACTAGCAACAAACTCAGTAGCACAGTTTCAAAAATAAAATTAAAGTAAGCTTTTTGCATCTGGCAGCATGAAAATGAAAATGTTAGTGCTTTAATTTCAATAATTATCACATTTGATTAGTAGTATGTTCTTTTCAAAGCCCTTCTGCTGTTATATCTTGTTTGTTCTCCACAGAAGCCCTGTGAGGTAGGTAGAGACACATGTTACCCTCATTTTTTAGACGAATAGACAGATGACAAGGACATTTCCACTCGACTGTGCATTGGCAGCTCCAATTCAATAAGTTCAACGGAAAACCTTTGATCCTGCTCTTCTACCCCTAGTCTGTCTCCCAGAAAGATTCCACTACTCTCCCAGTTGTACCAGCAAGAAAGCCAGGCATGCTTTCGTTTTCTCCCTAACTATGATATCCAACTAATCACTGAGCCCTTTAAATTCCACCTTTTTTAATGTCTCTCAAAATTGTCCTCTTACTTCCATTTCCTCTGCCCTCATCCTAGTCAGAGCACTTTTACACATCTGCAGGAAGATTTCAATTATCTTACAAGAGGATTTATTTTTCTATGCTTCCTTCTCTTCATTGGTCAGCTGTGGTAATAATGATGCTGTGTGAACAAATAACCCCAATACTCTGGTTCGTAGCAAGATCACTTATGTTCACATCACCTATGTGAGCTAAGACAGCTTTTACTTATTCCAGTAGGATGTTTTGAGGTTTGGCTCCAGAGTGTAGATGTGGTTCAGGTCTGCTCTGTTTTTCTCATTGTTCTGATGTAATGGGCCTCTCAAGGCAAGATCTTCTCGTGGTAATTGAAACATCTCAAGAGGACAGACTTGAGTAGTCACGTTACTCAACCACAAGTACATTTTAAGTCTTCACTTATGTTATAGCCACTAATATGCCAATGGGCAAAGCAAGTCACATGGCAAAGCACAACACCTGAGGTGCAGGGATATATGTGTGTACATATGTATAGATGATATACATGCACTACCTCTTGTAAGAGGAACTTCAAGACCTACTAAAACACTTAAAACCATTGTTTATTCCCAACAGCCCTTATATAAAATTCAAACTCCTTGACATACCATAGCAATTCAGCTCTGCCCACTCTCTACTTACCTCCCATCCCTACTTTTCATGAAACTGAATTTCTGGTTCTGAAATAGAGCTCTGCTTCCTTTTATCCCCTGTCTTTTGACTATGCTGTTAGTTTTATGTGAAATTCTCTTCACTCCATTTTTAATTTACTCCTGCTTTACAACAAGGTCTCAATATAAATATCAGCTCTACCACGAAGCATCATTGTCTGATCATCAAGACTGAGGTAAATGCCTTTTATAAGGTACTTCTAAGTTAATCTGTGCATAATTCTACCGCAGATGTTGCTGTACTATCAAAAAGAGTTTGTTCTCTTATCTGTCTCCTTCCATGAGCCTGAAAGTTCCCTGAGAATAAGAATTTGCCTTGTTCATTTTTGTTGCCAAAATAATTCTCTCTATGTATTAACCCAAAGCCAGCATCTCATTTAATGGAAAAACACTAGAAACCTTTTTTTTTTTTTTTTTGTCTTTTTGCTATTTCTTGAGCCGCTCCCGCGGCATATGGAGGTTCCCAGGCTAGGGGTCCAGTCGGAGCTGTAGCCACTGGCCTACACCAGAGCCACAGCAATGTGGGATCCGAGCCGCGTCTGCAACCTACACCACAGCTCACGGCAACGCCGGATCATTAACCCACTGAGCAAGGGCAGGGACCGAACCCGCAACCTCATGGTTCCTAGTCGGATTCGTTAACCACTGCGCCACGACGGGAACTCCTAAAACACTAGAAACTTTTACATTAGAGGCTGAAAGAAATCAAAAACACCTGTTATCTCCACTGGTTTTGATACTGTGTTGGAGGTATTAGCTAAAGTAATTAAATAAGATGGCTTAATCACAGGCATAATAATTAGAAAGAAAAAGGGAAAACATGCATATATATGAAATACACATGTCTGTGTATATGTATATGTGTGTGAATATAAATATACATAAACAAAAAATACCAGTTAGAAGATAAAATGGAAAACATCATTGAAAACAACAAATAGGAGTTCCCATCATGGCGCAGTGGAAACAAATCCAACTAGGAACGATGAGGTTGTGGGTTAGATCCCTGGCCTGGCTCAGTGGGTTAAGGATCCAGCATTGCCGTGAGCTGTGGTGTAGGTCGCAGACGTAGCTCAGATCTGGCATTGCTGTGGCTGTGGTGTAGGCCGGTGGCTACAGCTCTGATTAGACCTCTTGCCTGGAAACCTCCATATGCCATGGGTGCGGCCCAAAAAAGACAAAAAGAAAAAAAAAAGACGCTTAATTAAATTAACTAACTAAAGAAATAAATCAAATGCCTAGGCATAAACTTAACAATAAATACTGTCCAAACATTTGTGAGAAAAAATGTAAAACATTCCTAAAAAACACAAGAGTATATTTGAGCAATGGAAAGGCATACTATGGTCTTGTACATAAAAACTTAATATCATCAATTTCTGTCTAAAGTCACCATGACTTTTTTTTTTGGTAGTATTATAAAAACTTGTCTTAAAATTCATATGGAATCTCAAGGGACCTAGAATATCCAAAATAATCCCGAAAAAGAACAAAGATGGAGGACTTATACTTTCTGATTTCAAAACTAACTGCAAAGTGCAAAGATACAGAAATCAAGAGTATAGTAATGGCATAGAGACAGACATATGGACCAATGGAATAAAATAGGGAGTCCAAAAATAAACCTTTATGTATATGCTGAAATGATTTTTTGACAAGAATGCCAAGATGAGTCAATGGGGAAAAGACAATTTTTTTCAACAAATGGTACTGGAAAAACTGAATATCAACACATAAAAGTATGCAGCTGGACTTTTATTTAAAACCATAAACAAAAATTAACTCAAAACAAGGCTATGAATTAAATATAAGATCTAAAAGTATAAAACTCTTGGAAAAATATGGCAAAACCTTCACATTGGATCTGGAAATTATTTCTTGGATCTGACCCCCACGGCACAGACACCAGAATAAAATAGACAAATTCGATTTCATGAAACTTTCTAAATGTTGTACATCAAAAGATACTATCAAGAGAGTACAAAGACAACCCACGGAATGGGAGAAATTATGTGCAAATCATTTATTTGATAAAAATATAGAGAACTCCTAAAACTCAACAATAACAACAACAAAAAGACCTGATTCAAAATAGACAAAGGACTTGAATAGACATTTCTCCAAAGAGGGAATATGAATGGCTAATAAGCATATGAAAAGATATTCAACATCACTAAACAATAGGGAAATATAAATTAAAACTGCAATGAGATACCACCTCACACCCATTAGGATAGCTACTATTAAAAAAAAAAATAGAAAATAACAAATGTTAGCAAGTACGTAGAGAAATTGAAACCATTGTAAGTGTTGGTAGGAATGTAATGTGGTACAGCCACTGTATGGTAGTTTCTGAAAAAATTAAAAATAGAAATTACCATGAGATCCAGCTATTCCACTTCTGGTAACACTCAAAGAGTTGAAAAGAAGATCTCAAGGAGATATTTATACATCTGTTTTCATAGCAGCATTATTCACAACTGATAAACTGGAGAAGAATCCTAAATGTCTATCAACAGATGAATGGATAAGCAAAATGTGCTATATGCATGCAATGGAATATTATTCAGCCCTAAAAATGTTGGAAATTCTGATACATGCTACAACATGGATGAATCTTGATATGTGTTAAGTGAAATAAGCTTTCCACAAAAAGACAAATACTGTATGGTTCTACTTATACAAGATACTTAGAGTAGTCAAATCAGAGGGACAGAAAGTGGAAGGTGGTACCAGGGTCTGAGGGGAGGAGGGAATAGGCAGTTATTATTTAATAGATACAGGGGTTTCAATGTATATGAAAAAAAAAAAGAGTTCTGGGGAGTTCTCATCATGGTGCAGTGGAAACAAATCTGACTAGTATCTATGAGGATGTGAGTTCAAGCCCTGGCCTCATTCAGAGGGTTGGGAATCCAGCATTGCCATGAGCTGTGGTGTAGGTTATGGATGTGGCCTGGAACCCATTTTGCTGTGGCTGTGGTGCGGGCCAGCAGCTGTAGCTCTGATTATATCCCTAGTCTGGGACTTCCATACACCACAGGTGCAACCCTAAAAAGAAAAAAGAAAAAAAAAAAAAAAAAAGAATTCTGTGGGAGTTCCTGCAATAGCACAGTGGGTTAAGAATCTGACTGCAGCAGCTCAAGTTGCTGTGGAGTTGGGGGTTCAATCCCCACCTGGTACAGTGGGTTAAAGGATCTAGCATTGCCACAGCTGTAATGTAGGTCACAACTGTGGCTCGAATTCAGTCCCTGGCCCAGGAACTTCCATATACTGAGGGTGCAGCCATTAAAATTAAAAAAAAAAAAAAAGATTTCTGTGGATGCATGGTGGTGATGGTTGCACAACAATGTGAGTATACTTAATACCACTAATTTGTGCACTCAAAAATGGTTAAGATAATGAATTTTATGTTGTGTATTTCACAACAGTTTTTAAGAATGGAAAAAAAAATATTAGCAAAATCAAGACATCAATTCTACCTGAGATAATTTATAAACTTAATGTGATTCCAATAAAAATAATATCAGATTTTTGTTTTGTTTTGAAACTAGTCACGTTGGGTTATAAAGTTAATTTTTCATAATAAACAAGCAAGAATAGTCAGTAGAACCCTGAATAGAAGAGCGGTGGGTATGTGGCCAGCATTACCATATATAAGAAGTAAAAACTCTCTATATACAATAGTGTTATTTTGTCACATGAATAGATGAAAGACTAAGGGAGTTGAAAAGTGAAGAAATAGACCTGATGGGATATTGCAATTTCGTGCATGATAAAGATGACATCACGAATTAGTAAAGAAAACATGAACTTTTAAAAAAGTGATATTAGGACTGTTGAATAGTCACAGAGAAAGTCTTAAATTGGATATATATATACCTCATATATGATACATATAACATGTATATCATGATATATTCCAAATGGATTAGGAATTTAATATAAAAAATAACTGTACAATAGTATAAGAAAATAGGTGATTTCCTCTGTAATCTGGGATAAGGGAACATTTTCTCACTGTGACTCAGAGGTAGAGGAAATTTAAAATGGAACAATCCCTTTCGAAGGAAATTAGGCAATAATTAGCAAAACTACTTATGCATTTATTTTTTGACATGACAATCTGCCTTTCAGAGATATATCCCAAAGGTACATTGGAAAAATATTTTAAAATTTATATAGAAGGTACTCATTGGAGTGATATTTATTATGTCAAAAACCAAAATAATCTAAATTTCCATCAATAAGAGACTGGTTGAATAAACCAAGTTACATCTGTACATGGAGTATTATAAAAACTTTAAAACTGTAGAAAGGAATGAAGAAATTTAATATTAAAAAAATTGTACAGTAGTACAAGAAAATAGGTGATTTCCTCTGCAATCTGGATAAGGGAGCATTTGTTCAACTGTGGCTCAAAATGCAGATACAGCAAGAACAAAATTTTACAATTTTAACTAAACATATGTGGCCAGAACTACCTTCAGCAAAGCTTGACAAACTGAGGGAAAAAAATCTGCAACTTATATTGCAGATATATATAATTGATGGGTACAAGAAAATAGTGATTTCCTCTGTAATTTGGGATAAGGGAACATTTGCTCAAACTGTATCTATACAAACCATATCATAGATAATTATTGATGAGACAGGGCTTTTTTTTTAGTTTTCTATGTATTTTTTCTAAATTTATTTTTTATTAAAATATGGTTGATTTACAATGTTGTGGCAATTTCTGCTGTATAGCAAAGTAACCCAGTCATATGTATAGATACATTCCTTCTCTTACATTATCCATAGTCTATCCCAGGAGAGTGAATACAGAGAAAGTTTTTCTTTAGAAGAGTATTACTGTTAATAAATGAGAAGTAATAGTAGAGTAAGAATATCATTGTTTTCTAAAACCCTAATGGAAAAAATGGACTAAAGCAGCAAGTATCAGTACTTGTGAATATTGCAAAAAGTAAGATAACCTGACAGCCCGTGCTTCCATGGGAAAATATACATCCTATGAAAAAAAATCTTGCTTAAAACAATTGAACCTGATCATGATCAGGATTCTAGATATAACTACTATTTTATAAGATATATATGGGACAATTTGTTAAAAAGCATAGGGAACAAGCAACAAAATCCAGACCATGGAAAACTTTATAGGGCAGATAACTCATCTTCTTCAACAAATAAATTCTAAAGGAAAAAATGCAAAAAGAAAGGATGGAGGGTAAGAAGAACTAGAAATTTTAAAGGATATAAGTGATGTCAGCCAATTGAAATGTGTGGATATTATTTGGCTCATGATTTGAATTAACCAACTAAAAATATGATTTATCAGATAATTAGGGAATTTTGAACACTCACTAAATATTTGATGATATTAAGGATTTACTGTTATTAATAAGGACTATTTTAGCATAATTATTATAGTTATGTTTTAAAGAGAATCTTTATCCTTAGGTCAGTGGTTCTCAAACTTTATTGTGCATTAGAATTAATGCAATGCTTATTAAAACACAGATTTCTGGACCCCCAACCCTAGATATTCTCATTCAATAGATCTGTGGAGGGTCTTGAGAATTCACATTTTTAGCAAGTTTCCAGGTAATATTGAGGCTTCTGGCCCAAGGACCACACTTTGAAAATCACTGCTTTATAAATACATGCTGAAACAATGTCAATGAAATAATGCACTCTTTAGAGTTCACTTCTTCTCTGGTAGGGGGTGATGTGGGTATAAATAAAATGATATTGTCAGTTAATAACTGAAGCTTGGTGATGAGTGTATTGATTTTCATTACTGTTTTCACTACATGTGCCTATGCTTAAAGTTTTCTATAAGTACAAGTTAAAATTTCAATAAAATATGAATTTTTATAAAAATAAATAAAAATCAAATGAGCAATATTTATTGTACTAATAAACCATCTGCAAGCTCTGTGAGGGCAGAAGCCAGTTCTGTTTTGTTCCCTGTGGGGCCTATCACAGTGCCTGGCTCAGCCTAGGCAAGCCACAAGTATTTCTTAAATGAAGGAATATAGTTACTTAACTTCTATAAGCCTCAGCTTATCATATATAAAAGCTTGCTAGTACTGTCTATCTTATAGCATTATCATAAGGATTAAATTACATAAACAAAGCATCCATTGGTACTTTGTACAAAGTATATGCCTGATAAATGTCTTGTTATGTCTATGCTGGACTTCTCTGCTGCTTCTCCTCTCTCTGCCCACTCAGAGACCCTCTTGATTTTTTAAAGAATCTATTTTATTTTTATTTGGCTATGTGTACAGCATGTAGAAGTTCCTGGGTCAGGGATCAAACCCGAGCCACAGCAGTGACAATGCTGAATCCTTAACCACAAGGCCACCAGGGAACTTCGCCCTCTTGATTTTTTTTAAGTGACTCACAACTCTAAAACATCTGTGGGTTGTATCCATATTGATAGCTTATTCAATGTAACTATCAACTGAGTACGGATGCTCAGTTTTCAGTGAGTCCTTCTGGCAATGTCTCCTTTCAATTACCTGATATTAAAAAATAGCAGGTGATTCAATTTTTACCCAGGATTTTATTTTAATCAAGTGTGACAAGGTGACAGATCTTGAGGTAACTTCCTTTGAAAGAGTGGGTAACTTAATGTTTCCCAGGAAAAGGGGGACATGCTACATCGTGCGGGAACACATGTGGAAGCCCCAAGATCAGTTAGGAGGCAGAAGTGAGGGGAAATCACAGGCCACAGCTTTTACATGGGAAAGGCAATGCAGGACAGGGCAAACCGATTATAATTGGGCTTTGGGCAATTCTGGTGGGCTTCGGGCAGGGGGGCTGGTATCTGGACCTGGATTGATTTCAGGCGGGGAAATTTTGGCTTGGTGTGTGAGTGAGACAAAGGAGGTAGTTGGATATGTGGACCCAAGATTGGCTGCTTCCCATATAAAAGATGTGTTAGAAGGCATGCTGTTTACTATCTCTGGGAATTAGTTAGCTCTTTCAGGGGCAGTCTTCTCCAGCCAGCAAGGCCTCCAGTATGTCAAACCATCATAAAATATAGAAAATCAGAGTTCCCTCATAGCTCAGCAGGTTAAGGATCCAGCCTTGTCACTGTCACTACTGTGGCTCTGATTACAGCTGTGGTGCCAGTTCAGTCCCTGACCCAGGAACATCCATGTGCTGCAGGCACAGAGCCCCCCCCCCCAAAAAAAATGAGGAAAATAAAAAACCTTATTCATGCATCATACACAGCTCTTATGTTGGAGACCACCATACAGCTGAACTCTGCAGGAGGCAAAAATATGTGGACCCAAAGAGTTCCAAAGTACATGGTCTCCTTCAATACACCATGGCTTGAGAGAATGGATTTTACCATTGACCTATCTTCCATCATTTATTCTGCTGTACCCTTTAATAACATTGTTCTTGGGACGTAATATGCTGCGCCCTTTCATTCTTGACAAAGCTCACAATTGTCTTTGCTGTCCTTCTTGAATCTGCAATTTAAACAGCCCAGGGATAGCCCTATCTCTAAGAAGAATTCTATATCTGTTCATAAACACCTTGTAGTCTATCCTTTGTCATACATAACCTCTTTTTTGCACAAATGAAAATGTTTCTAATTGTTAATTTGTCAAACTTGTGTTAATTGTGCAATGCTGAAATTAATGTTGAAGTAAGCTTTTACTCTCTGGGGCCTCAATGACTCATGACCACATGGGCTGAGGTCATTTGGAACTAGGAATGTGTTTTAAGAATTAATTTGCTGGGAGTGTCCATTGTTTTGTAGCAGAAACAAATCTGACTAGTATCCATGAGGATCAGTTTCCATCCTTGGCCTCTCTCAGTGAGTCGGTGATCCACCATGAACTGTGGGGTAGGTCACAGTCACGGCTTGGATCCTGTTGCTGTGGCTGTGATGTAGGCTGGCCTTGATTCGACCTCTAGCCTGGAAACTTCCATATGCTGCAGGTGTGGCCCTAAAAAGAAAACAGAAAAAAGAGAGAGAAAATTAATTTGCTCACTCATATTTTCCCTTTTTTCTCTCTTCACCTACCACTTCTGATCCTTGCTACCATTTGTCTTTGTGTCGTCAAGATTCCCAATCAGGCAAACATCTACTGCAGCTCTGTACCGACTGGAGACCAGTCCCTGTCCTATATCCATGGCCTTCCCAGGAGAAACCTTAGAGACTGGTCCTTAGAACAGATGGCAAGGGACAGTTCTGACCAACCCAAGGTGTGTATACAAAGATTGTTGAGCTGTTTTCTATTGTGGATGGAGGGGTATTATCTGTTGACAGTATATTTTGGTGTGGAAGAGATAATAAGATGATCTGAGCATGGGCTGATGGATTCCATACGCCCCTCAGCTTTCCAGGGAGCCTCTGTGGGGATTTCACAGGTAAACCTCAAATGACTCCACTGAACATCCCATCTTGCTTCCTTCTTCTTCCTCCCACATCCTGTGGGGTTCTCAGATTTGTTTTTCTAAATGCTCATATAATCAAAATTATTTCCTAAAAGACACATGACACACCTTAAGGAGGCTTCTAACAGAGCAGTATTCCAAAATGGTTTCTTCTTCTATTCTCCTGAAGGAAAAGGTCCTGGTATATTGTAAACTAAAGAATACACTTGGACTGAATACCTAATTCCATGCACATTCTTTCCTGGTCTGGGTGAGGCCTGAAAGTGGATGACCACCCCACCAGCCCACCTAGGCTTCTGCTCCCTTGCATTGGCCTTTAGTCATTTTATTTTAGAGCCCTGTTAATTTGTTGTTGTTGTCATTTAGGATATTGGCCAGAGGCCAAGTGGACCAATAAAAGAAGACATTTTTCTTATTGCCCTGGTAAGAAGAGAACTCAAGTCACACCCTTTGAGTCCTGGCTTATTAGACAAGCTTCAGGAAGAGCTAAAGATCCTGGATCCTGTGTCTTCAGGATTTCTCCTCCAGTCTCAGCTGACCCACCTCTTCTTGAGGTTTGAAGTCCCTCTGCAGTTGCCAACAGTCAAGATCCTTTGCCAGAGATTTTGTGGGATGGGCTCTCCTGAAATGGTATGACCATCTTGCTATTTTTAACTGTGGGGTTCTTTTGTTAACTTGACTTGTACTCACAGAGTAATAGGATTATAATTTTTTTTCTTGAAAATAACCTTTGCTATTGACCCTTAAGATACAAAGCATACTTAGATGCATACGTGGAAATCTCTAGTCAGACAAGACCAGACTAGAAAATAGACTTAGGTCTCTTAGCCCCATTGAGTTTCTCTTTAAAGAGCTTTCTTGTACCAGCTTTCATTGGGACAAACATCATTGGGATAGTTACAGATTCAAGATAATGGGCCCACTTAGGTCCATTTATAAGCTGCTTGGTCTGTGAGCTCTGAGATTAGAATGGAGAACTTGATGAAGATGTATCATGACAGTTCCTGGAGAGTTAGGTAGGAGGTATCTCTGAAATATAACTCACCACCATCGTTTTACTTATTAGAAAACTGAAACCCAGAGGGGTTAAGGAACTTGCTCAGGGCACCCAGAGAATTAATGGCAGACTCAGGAGAGAGAGAACGTTCCCAAAAGACAAGGCTATGATTCTTTCTCTGAGCACTCCACTTCCCAAACTCATACTGTGGGTGAATACAAAGCATAGTCCAAGTGTAACCACATTCTGGGAGTTAGAGGAAACTATCCTAAAATAGGAAGAAGTTATAGCAATGGGCAGATCATTAGGGTGCATGTGATCTGGGCACAAACTAACCTCCTGAGGTCAACCTGCGGATTTTGTAATATAGTAAATGCAAATTACCTGGCCTCATGCTTAGCATTTAGTAGGTACTCAAATAAATGTTAGTTCTCTCTCCTGCCCATCCCTAACCTGTAAAAAGTAGAATTAGTTATATATTTGTGAGACATATTAAGCAATATAATGTCAACCTACTAGTACAACCTCTATGAAGCTTCAGCTCAAGCCAATTCCCTAGCTTGAGACCTAGTATCTAGCAGGACCTTATCTAGCTTCCTTCCCCCACTGCTACCCCTCTATTGCCCTAGAGTTGTCTACCCATCAGAGTCCCCAGGATGTCATCTTAGGTTTTTCACTTAGGTAAATAAGGTCTTGTCTGTAAATTCTCTGATTTTATCTGATGATGATATTAAATATAAGCTTATATTATATGTAATAAATATATGAGATGTGTATGTGACAGAGAAGCTAGAGCATAGGTAATGCTGTTGTAACAAATAGCCCCAAAGGCTCAGGGCCTTAAAATAACAAATACTTATTTTTCATTTACATTTCCGTAATGGATCTGCCACATGCTCCTCTCGGTACTGTCATCCTCTTAGCTCCAAACCCAGGCTGATGAACTATTCACCCTGTAATCTTTTTTGAACGTGATGGCAGAGAGGAGAAAGAGATGTCTGGAGGGTGTCATGTCAGCAGTTTAATCCTCAGCCCAGAAGCAGAACATGTCAATTCTTCTCACTGCTCACTGGCCAGATCTGGTCATTGCCCTACCCAGACACAAGAAAACCAGGATATGTAATTTTTCCATATGTCCAAAAGAGAGAAATAAAAGGAATAGTTGGTAAAACGCACCATTAATTATTTCACTATACTTAAAATCTGTTTTAAAAACTTGTCATGTTAAAACTTGTCCAAATACATTTTATCTCAGCAGAAGTCTTCTTTCTGCTACATGTCAGTTAAATGAGGATGTTCTGTTTGATATTTAATTTTCAGGTGAATTACGAAAAGCTACTCTGGTTTTTAAAAGTCGCCACTTCAGATGATCCACAGCAAGACAAAAGGGCTGAGGATAACAACATGAAGGAAATTCAGGGTGGTAGCCATCGAAGGTACTTTTCTCCCTTTCTGCAGGCATAGTGTTCGTAGACTTCAAAAGCTGCCAGGGATCTTGAAGGTCATACATTCAAAAGATTCACTCAATGCATAATCATTTTGCTCTTCATCAATACTTAGATTCTGATTACAGTTTTCTCCTCTCTCTCTCGTATGCAGGCCAGCATAGAAAGTTGTCTGCAACAATTACCTGCTTCTTAACATCAAGCATGTGTCTTTTTCATGAGGTTACCATGTGAAAATGAAAAATCTCATTATGAAATAAGAAATGATTGTGTCCTGGGGCAGAGCTCCAGTCTATAATGTGTTATTCCAGAAATATGTTCAGTCAGTGAACTCTTGGGTTACAGGCGCTAGCAGAAAAAGGTATAACAGACAGAAGTCAATAATTCTTTCACGTAATCTCAAAGGAAAGAAATGATTCAATGTAAAAATAGGATGTGAGAAGTAGAATTAAAGATGAGATACAGTAAAGCATGACAGTCCCTGTGTCCTCCAAGAAAAGTGACAAAGTACAGTGGTTAGGAGCATAACCTCCATTGACAGAAGCCTGGGCTCAATTCCTATTTCTGTCCATTAGTGGCTCTGCAACCTTGGGCTGGTCACTTACCCTCTTTGTGCCTCAATTCTCCAGGGGTAAAATGGTAACAATAATAGATTTCCCCCCTTCACTTCATAGATTTGTAAGAAGAACTGAGTTAATAAATGCAAAGTTCTTAAAAATAGTGCCTGATAGATAGTAAGTGCTCTATAAATGTTCATGACTATTTTAAAACTATCCTACCAGAAGATACTCTTTCCAGTTACACATAAGGTAACATAGTGGCTAAGAGCCATAGCATTGAAGTCTATCGCTTCACTCCAGGGAGAAAGGCAGGGTTTCCTACAAAAATGCCCCTGGGCCAAGTGCTAGACTTGATTCCTTTCTACTGTGTGCCCTTTTTGACCACAATATTTCATTCAACACACATTCATTGAATGCCAGCTGCTTGCCAGGCACACTTTGCTGAGCACAGTGTATCTGGAGGTTGGTAAGGCCCAGTCTTTCCCTGAAGGGCTCACAGTCCAAAGAAAATGATGCTGCCATGTGGATACACCACTCAGATATCACTCAGAGCAATTGCCCTACTGAGAGCTGGAAAGCCCTAGCAATATTTAATAATTAGAAACCATATACCACACAGTACAGACAGTGAGATTTGGGCCCTGAGAGGTAGTAGATGTTGCATCAGAATACATAGCCACTTATTGGCAGATATGGGTTTTATGAATCCTAAACAGGAAACCTTTCCTGAGCTCTGAACTAGGTTACATCTCTTCTCTTTATGACTCCATAGCCCTTTCCTTTTATAACAGTCATTGTTCTCATAATTACTTATTTGACATTTGAAGCAAGGGATAGTATCTTTCTTGGACAACTCAGTGTCCAGCTTAGTTCTAGCACACTTCTGGAAGATGCTCAATAAATATCTGTGGAATGTAATTGGCACCTCCAGTTATCCAAAGAGTTTTCATTCCTTCACTTGGAGGGATATCTTGATATCTACTGTATAAAAAGCTGCATAAAGAAATCACTTGGGGAGTTCCCATGTGGCTCAGTAGGTTAAGGACCAGGTGTTGTCTCTGTAAGGATGCAGGTTCGATCCCAGGCCTTGTACAGTAAGTTATGGATCCAGCATTGCCCCGAGCTGTGGTATAGGTCACAGCCTCAGCTCAGATCCAGTGTTGCTGTGGTTGTGGTATGGGCCTCAGCTACAGCTCTGATTTGACCCCTAGCCTGGAAAATTTCATATGCCACAGGTGCGGCCATGAAAAGAAAAAAAATCATTTTGAATTCATGTAGAGAAAAAAAAATCATCATGAATTCATCAGAGAAAGTGCTATTCTGTTGTTATGTACAAACAAAACAGTATGTGGAAGAGCAGGGCTGACGGCCTATACAAATTAGTCTCTTTGTTAATTAATGTACTGCTCAGAAAAAGGCCCTCAATGTCAAGTAACGCCTTCCATGGGGCAGCTCTGTGATGTTTAAAAAGCCCCAAGCATCACCAGTGGCAGCAGAAGTGGCAACAGCTCTCATCACCTAAGTTGGACCAGATGAAATAAATTCCTGCAGTAGGTTTTTCTAAGAAACACCACAAGCTGCCATAAATAGGTTCCATATTACACCTGCCCATTCAGTACTCAGTGGGGCCAAAGCCTTATGAATTCCTACCCACAGGAACTGCTATTGCAAGAAAAGGAAAGATGAAGGAAATTTTCTGACTAAAATCTGGGACAGATACATTAGATTGCCAAGGCCATTCTCTATAAGACCCACAGGAAATAGGGTAAAACAGACCCATCTCATGTCTTACAAAGCAGTCTACTAGGGAGGTCAGGCAGGAAACAACAGCCTAAGGAACCAGAAGCCATTGTACCTTGGAGGAAACATTAAGGAAAAGAACAAAGAAGGGACATCATATTGGCATCTTGAAATCAGCCATGAAGGGAGCATTTGCACCATGAAAATTAGTAATGCTTCCAATTAGGGCTTTATCTTGAAGAGCTGGTCACTAAAGATTTACCAGAATGTCACTATTTACATGAGTAGAGGTTGGAGGATGGCTCTTTAGGGAAGTGACACTTAAGTTGAGATGGTGGAAACTAGGAAAAGCTTCACTGTGGACAAGATACTGCAGCTTGCATCTTGAAGGACACATACATTTGTGTGTTAAACGAGTAAACATCTCAATCTAGTTTCATAAAATAAATGACCATTTTTTTAAAAAAACGTAAAAAAAAGATAAAATAATAGAAAAAATAGATTTCAGTATTATGACATTATGGATAATTTCCCAATATGTCCATTGTTAACAGCAAGGTGACTCAGGGAAACAGAGGTACATTGACAAAATTCAATATTTTATTGAGTTGTAGCCCAGTCAAAAATATCAACCCCACTCTTACTTTGTAGGGTTTAATGGAAATAAATATTAGTGCTGAACTTCTAAAAAATGTTTTAATAAATGACTATCACATTTTATCACCCTGTTGTTTTTCACCAATTGTTAAAGTAGCAATAATGTTACATACACCATCTCAATAATTACATACGTTTGCATTCCAGATGGTAAGTAAATAATTATTTCCAGACCTCTTCCAGGTTATCTAGATACAAAGAGCAGAGTCAAGGATAATGCAGGAAGTTCTTCGGGTTCAAGAGTTCCTTCTATATGGAGTTCCCGTCATGGCTCAGTGGTTAACGAATCTGGCTAGGAACCATGAGATTGCGGGTTCAATCCCTGGACTCACTCAGTGGGTTAAAGATCCAGTGTTGCCATGAGCTGTGGTGTAGGTCACAGACATGGCTTGGATCACGGGTTGCTGCGGCTCTGGCATAGGCCAGCAGTTGTATATCCAATTAGACCCCTAGCCAGGGAACAGACATATGCCACGGGTATGGCCCTAGAAAAAGGCAAAAAGACAAAAAAAAGAAAGAAAAAAAAAAGAGAGAGAGAGAGAATAAGAGTTCCCTCTATAGAGGTTCTCTGGTTATAGGGATCTAGCAAGATCTGCTTTGCTTTGCTTGTGGCAATGGACAATTTGGAATTTGATTTGCTATCAGTAATTACCTAGGCTTTAGAAAAGTAAGATCAAGCAGGTAAAGTAAACTATTATGGTTACTTCTAATTTTCTCACCTGGAAAAAAGAGCTAGTGGATTACAAATGTTAGTCTGTATTCTAGTTGAATTAGTTGGTGCCTCTGGAGGAAGAGACTGGCATTCACAAGGGTGGAACAGATCTTAGGTAATCTGTGCCCTCTCCACATGCAGTCCCTTGATGAGGCTGCCTAATGGGTTCTCTAGTTCCACAGTGTATATCACAGGGGAGAGATATGGTATGAAAACACCCAGCAACTTCGAGTGGGTCATCTTTTCACAGCCTTTCTCTTGCCTCTCCAAGCAGTACTGCCCCTCAGGACTCCAGCTCCCAGTCAGATGTGAACAAGAGCCTGCTGGAGATCTTGAAGATGACACTGAGGGCAGCCAAAGGCAAACTCAACATGGAGAACCTCAACCTGAGTTTTCGTAAAGAAGATCACTCGTTCTCCGGCTACTTGCCCCCACCCAAGGTAACCAAATTAGAGTTCAGATTTGTTCACCTCAGAAGGCCACCTCAGGGTATTGGATCTATAGTCAGAAGGCACAGTTGGGATCTGCGTTCTGCCTGTGGGTTACATTACACAATTGTGTGCTTTCTGTGCCCAAGAGGAGAAAAACAAAAGAGAAAAGGAATTTTGAAATATGCAGAATTGGTCCAGGAATTACTTACATTAGGCTATGTTTTATGCTAACAACAGACACTACTACAATGCTTAAAATAATATTTCACAATGGAAAATAAATATTTCTCCAAAGCCAAGTATTCATTTCTCACACCCTCTGCCAGCTTCCCGTGAGGTTATCATGTGATACCCTGTGCCTTAGGGACACCACATTTAGGCACTGATGTGATTAATTGCTGACAGAGATTAGCATGCTGGCACATTAATTAACTGTGCAGATATGTTTCATGAAAAAAGATCCAGAACCATATTGTCTTTAGCCAAACAAACCCCAGTTACGAGGTTACCTTGAATATAAGCAAAATAATAATGACCACTACTACTGCAATTTCACTAACAACTTTCACCACCAAGCTGTACTGAGTTCTTCCTAAGTGCCAAATACTGCACTAAATGCTCTACTTACATTAACTCATTTAACATTTACAAATAAGTACAAAATATAAGTAGAGTTATAATGCCCATTTAATACATTTTTAAAAAAACTGAGTCTCAGGAGTTCCAGTCATGGCTCAGCAGAAATGAATATGACTAGCATTCATGAGGACACAGGTTCGATCCCTGGCCTCCGCTTAGGGGGTTAAGGATCTGGAGTTGCCATGACTGTGGTGTAGGTTGCAGACAAGGCTCAGATCTGGTATTCCTATGGCTGTGGTGTAGACCAGCAGATACAGCTCCAATTCAACCCCTAGACTGGGAACTTCTGTATGCTGTGGGTGCAGCCCTAAAAAGACAAAAAAAAAAAAAAAAAGGTTAAGAATTGAGAGAGGAGTTCCTGTTGTGGCCCAGTGGTTAACGAATACAACTAGGAACCATGAGGTTGTGGGTCCATTCCCTGCCCTGCTCAGTGGGTTAAGGATCCAGCGTTGCCATGAGCTGTGGTTTAGGTCACAGACGCGGCTCGGACCCCGCGTTGCTGTGGCTCTGGCATAGGCCGGTGGCTACAGCTCCGATTAGACCCCTAGCCTGGGAATCTCCATATGCTGCGGGAGCAGCTCAAGGAAAAGGAAAAAAAAAAGAATTGAGAGAGAATTCAAAAGAACAAGCGACCTTTACTAAAGAAGCAAGAACACAGTATGCTGGAAGTGGATTCTTATTGCAGGACAGAAGGAGCTATCTCTGGGCTTTCATTCATACAGTCAACTAACCAACTAGTCAAGGCACGTGACAGTGTGTACGTGTGTGCTTGTGTATTCCATCCATGAGCATTACATATGCAAGCATGTTTCACTAGGAGAGAGAGAACACTAAAAGAGAATCCATACATCATAAATGGCTTTTATTATGTTACTCAAAAGATCAGCAGAAATTGACTTAAGGAACAATTTTTTTGTTAGTAATTTGAAAATACATAACAGCATCAGTGAAGCTGGAATGTTCTCAGATGACACTCATAGAATGGAACATAAATGACTTGAAAATCAAAATAAATTTGCTTAAACTCTTTGAGTCTCAGATTTTCCATCTGGAAAAACTGGGTTCCAAATATCTTCCTCTTGGGTCTATTGTGAGGATTAAGCAAGGTAAGTATTTGAAGGCATTTATTACACTGTCTGATATATGATGCACTCAGTAACTGTTTCCCTTCTTTATTAAAAAAAAAAAGTGGTGAAATTATGCAAAGTAGCCTAAAGAAGGAGTACGTTTTCCAGGGTCCCATGATGGCTACATCGCTCACTGGCTATCACAGCAGGCCCTGAATGTCTTCCCCTCCATAGCTGGCCCTAAAAGCTTAAATTTGTAGTTCATATCCAAAGAAATGGGGCACATTTTTCTTGAAGTTGGTCTGCCTCTCATGAGCCATCTGGTGTCTCTTAAAGACATCTGGAACTCACTCAAAGTATATTACAGTTCTGGGAAGCATGAAAAATAGAATTCTGTTTCCCCAGAACCTGAGACAAATTGAGGCTCAACAGACATTGGACATGGCAGGCAGCAGCAATTGTACCCCAGTGTCCTTGTTCCTAGACACAGAACTTCAGAGTAGACTGAGAATGGCCACCTTAGTTGGAAAGGTTTCTCTTTTTGATCTGTAATTCTAAATCTATTCAGGGTACAGGGGAGAGAATCACAGACTTCCTTAAGTTTATCATGAAGTCTATGTAGCTTGTGCCCAGAGAAGGAAGAAAGCACATTCTCACAGCCAACATTTCAGAGGGCTTAGAGCTCATCCGTGGCTATTCTAATACAAAAATGCAGTTTTTAAGGGTGATCTATGTGTCTTGTCACTCAAATCAATGGCATTGTCACCATTCTCAAAGAACAGTATAAAAACATGTCTCATATCTGTCATCCTCATTCTATGGACTCACTCATTCTTTTCCTCTATCATGCCTGTGATGCAATGACGGTTCAGAAAGCACTCCTGAGGCAACATGGATCCACATACATTTCTTTGTTAACTTCCCTGGTCCTTATTCTAGTCCACCAGAGGTTGAATAGTCTGTAGAACCTAAGAAGTTTCTAAGCATGCAGGCTCAGTTTAACACTTAAACATAGTCTATATTCTTTACCTCTTGAACTCATCTTCTTTCCACTCTGCATAACAACCTCCTCCCAAACAATTCCCAGATCCTTCTACCAGGAGAAGCTGGCTAGAACACAGGTTGCTCTACCTCTTTGCTTGATTTTTATGCAACTTCCTCATTATCATCAAGAGGGAGTCCCGTTACCAAGGAAACTGAACTTGTGAAACTGAAGTGCATTCCTGTGGCAACACTACAACTATGACACTAGTTTACCAAGTGACCAGAACTGTAAGACATTCTTTTACAGTTTTCCTGGCTTCTTTTTTCTGTATTTAGTTGCTTCTATATCATTACATTCTACCATAAAACTATAGATGATTTCTACTAGCTTCGAACCATTCCCTTCTTCCAATGATCAATATGGCATATTTATTCTTGCATTCCACCTATTGATCATTCAGTGTTCTGGGAAGTGTGATAATGCACTGAGGATAATACACTATGAGTTCATTTCCAGAGTTCTCTAGGAGTTCAGGGAAGAGGTAATAGTTTAAACATCTTACACCTCTATATGACAAATGCAGTGATGGCAGTTTAGAACACAGAGAACCTCACCCAAAAATCCAGAGGGGTTGATGAAAATACTGAATCTTAGAGAACATATGACTTTGGCAAAGAATTGGGGCAGAGGCAGAGAAAGGGACAGGAAAGGTGTTCTAAGTAAAAGGTGCAATGAGAAACGTCACTGAAATGAGAGAGGATAAAGATAATTGAGGGACTGCAAGTCATATGTATAGGCAGGACACAGTAAATGTGTGCTGGCTGGGGATGGTGGGGGATGCCTCTCAGGTTAATATTAGAATGGAAAGTAAGAAGCAGTTTCTGAAGGATCTTCCTGAAGAATGTGAGTGAATTTTATCCTTATGCCCCAATGGAATCATCGGCAGGTATTCAGCAAGTGAATGATATGATCAAATTTGAAATTTGAGAAGAGCACTCTAATATAAAATGGAAAATTAGAGACCAAGAGAATCTTTAAAAGGCTGTTCCAGTAATTCAAGCAAGAAATTAGGAGGATTTAAACCAGGTCAGTAATAGGAGGAATGGCACTACTAAGAAGTAGAAAAGTAGGTCTTAGAGACTTAACCAGACGCAGGTCCTGAAATAAGAGGAATCAAAAATGACTCCTGTTTCTGGCTTCATCAACTTTGTAGATAGTGGTCCCATTCTCTGAGATATGACATAGAAAAGGAGTAGATTGGGGAGGTAAAGGAAAGGATGATGAGTTCAGTTCTGAACATGTTGCTGTAGGTTGAGAGATTACAGCGAAATAATGATTTAAGAGTCTTCAATATGCAGTGGAAGCCTTGGGGGTAATTAGGATTACTCAAAGACATAATTGAAAAAATGGAAGGTTGAAGAGGGCACTCATTGTTAAGATGTAGATAGATGAAGACAAACCAAGAAAGGAAACTAAAAATAAAAGAAACATTGGAGTTGTCAAGAAAACCAAGAGAAGAGATTTATAGAAGGATGGCACAATCAGCCATGTCACATGCTGCAAAAAGATCATCTATAATCAGGACTGAAATATATTCATTAAATTTGAAACTCCAGAGGTTACTAGTGACCTGGGAAACACAATTTAAGTAGCATGATGGGGTAAAATGCAGATGGAACCATAAATGGAAAGGAAGTTGAGAGAGCATATGTGCATCATTCTTTCAAGGAGCAGTTTGAGGAAATGAATATTTTTTTTCACATGTCATTTTCTAAACAACACAGACATTTTATTTACATTTGATTTTCTAAATGTCCTTATTAAACAGAAGAAACTACACATAATCAAATGTTTTCTTATTGAACAAGGGTCATAAGAATGAATACTTTAAAAGTAGTCAAAGAATTTAAAGTTATTGCTTTAAAGGATTTTAAAAATAATACTGGATAACACTAAATTGCCAGGATTTTTTGGTAGATGTTTCTATTGCTCTTCTACAACTGTCAGCAGTCAGTTCTGAACTATCAATCAATCTGCTTCCAGGAACCCTGATGTACTATTTCTAATGTGCTGTTCATTTAGCCTGGAGCAAAACTCAGTGTTGCCAGAAGTAAATAAACTGTTTTCAGAATAACCTTTTAATATTGATGCTTAAAAATACATTAATATGTTCTAATCCTGAGGATAAGTCAATTCTTATTTGTAGAGTAAAACAGCATAATGTGACAAATTTCCCCCTCCTCTCTCCGTTTTTTGCAATTTCTGCTCAAACATATTCCACTCTTCAATATCTTCAACTCATTCATTCATTCATCCCTCATTCATCCATGTATTCATTTATTCAATAATTATTTTTCAGCACTGTGCTCAGCAATAGTGATAGGAAAACTAAAGAAATACAATTCCAGCCCTCAGAAAACAACCGTCTTTCAGAGAAGCTCTAATGAATAGATATTTACTGCCCAGCCTGGAACAGGACATAAAATTATATAATAAAATGAATAATGTCAAAACACATGAAGTTTCTAAAAAGCACCACGCTCTTTCTCATCATTATTTACACGTTTTTCTTCTGCCTGGAATTCTCCCTAACCTCTTATTCTTCTGGCAAGTTGTTATTCATTATTTCACGTTTCAAATTGATCTTTTTCCTTCCCTGAGATACTCCTCTATACCTAGTAAGTAACGTGCAAATTTTGAACCTAAGTTGATTGTTTGTTTCTTTCCATAAAGACAGATGAAGACTAGCTTTTTGTCACTGTATTAAAATCTAAATTATATGATTATTCAAGTATGGTCAGACCATCAGATCAGGAGGTTGTTACCACTGAAAAGACAGTTTGTTGCTCACAGTTCCCAAGAGGAGGGGCCCAGCATACCACAGAAGCCACATAGAGAAGCACCAGGTGGGTCAGGTGGCAGAGATGATAGGGGGAAATGTGGGCAGAGCCTTTACTTTGGAGTGGGTGAGGCAGGGTAAGCAGGCTTAGGATTTGCTAGTTTGAATAATTTCAATGGTCACAGAGGCCATTCCTAGTTGCCTAGTACTTGGCCCTGGAATAGTTAGGACAGGGAAATAGTGGCCCAAGTGTGAAAGCCTCAATAAAGGAAGTAGTTGGTTTGCAGAAAAAGACACACATTCACACCAGTCTTCCACTGTCCGTAGGAATTGGCTAGCCCTGGGAGGGTCAATCCAGGGTCAGCAGGGCCCAGATGTCAAAGCATCAGAGCAAAATGGTGTCCTTAATATTGTCACTATGTGAACATCCTCTCAACATAATAATAGTAGCTATGATTCGTCCAAACACTAAATTAGACATTTCTTTTCTTCTTTCTTTGCCCCTTCCTCTCTTCTTTCCCTCCTCCTTCATTCCTTCTGTTCCGTCTCTTCCTCTCTCTCCTCTTGTTCACTGGCTTCCCCTTCCCTCTTTTCCTTTCTGCTCCTCTCTTCTCTCTTTCCTCTATCTCCCTTCTTCTTCCTTTTCTCTCCTTCTTTTCTTCATTTCAACAAATATTAAGCAAGTGTCTACTAAAATCCAGGCACTATTCTTACTGCTTATTTCTCCTGAAAAGTAGAAAATACAAGTCTTGGACTGTCGTAGACAATGTAATTGGGCATAAAAAGATTTGGTAACTTTCTGAGGTCAAACAAATCACAAGCAGCATATCTAGTGTTCAAGCATATCTAGTTTTACTCTTAAGGCTCTATGATTAAACATTACACTAAACGTACATACTATCACAACCCTACAACCCTGACATGTTTGAATCTAAGTATCACCCACCAATTTGAGAACTGAATTGGTTTGTCAGACCCAGAAAACAGTAAGTACTCAGGAAACTGCAGCAACACTTCATTCACCCATCCAACAAATATTAATTGAGCATTTGGTTTCTAGATTAAGTTCCATCATTTATTAACTATGTGACATTGACATTGAAAAAGTCATTTAGTCTCTCTAAGTCTAGAGTTCCTCATATATAAAATGTAGATAGTAATAATAACCTTACTAAACTTATAACCTTATAATGCAACAAGTTTCTTTGGTAAATCAAGGTAGATGTACAAAAGTACTTTGCAATTTACATATATAATAAGTGTGATAATTTCTAGGCCTTGACTCTCCATTCTACGGCTGACAGAAATGAAAGATCTGCATTCCAAAGTTCAGTGGCTTCTGAGTAATGAATTATACCTCTGTGCCAAGCAAATAAGAATTTGCTGTTGATGACCATTTAGTTGGAAATTCTTGCCCTGAATGGTATCCTAATGGTGTAATGTATTCCCGGTTATTAATTCTTTGCCAAAATCATATAAGTTCTAATTATGGGGGGGAAATTCAATTCTTAATTTCATTATATTAAAATTTCAAATATTTTCTTATTTGCAGGTCAGGGCTATTTGTGGGAAACATGGATTATATTTGACTTTGAGCCTTCTGGAGACATTGCTTAACCATCAAGATCTGGGTTACCAAGGTGAAATAAAGTAAGTTAATTTATTTTTTATTCACATGGTCCTTTATTAGTATACCAAACACAGAGATCTGTCTTTAGGCTAGAAGTTTTATGTGTGAAGCAATCAATTTTTTCACCTAAAGACATAATAAAGAATGTTTGCTTATACTAAGACCAAAATATGCTTTTGGCCATAGAAAAACAAAAGCAGTAAATTTCCACTTCCAGCTATTGCAGACTCTCAAGAATCAGATTTACCATTCCACCTTAAACAGCAAAAAAATATATATAAAGCAGTACTTTTCAGACTTCGGACATCAGGCAGCACAGAGAAGGAATTGAGGTAAGCTCAGTTTACCGAACAAGAAAAGGGATTCCAAACTAGTCTCAGGATCCTCCTTGAGCTAATAAGTATGAAGTTCAGGAAGGTGAAAAATGCACTGTACAAAGTAGTAGAGAGGAGAGATTTCCCCAAAGAGTTCTTCCTGGAGACTTCCAAAGAGTTACCCTTGAGTATTATGTAAAGACTTGTTAATGTATGCACTTGAGTAAATTAAGTCTGGGGTCGGGGGGGGGGAACAGAAGAAAAATGTGGAAAATATTTTAAATCTCACACAGAGTTGGGAATAGTTCATATTTCCACCAATCTGAAAGGAACACATGTGGCATTGATTAGAGTCCTCAGAAGAGCATTGTGTTATAGTGGTGCCTAATGCATTGGAAACTAGAGTCTCACTCATAAGGGGAAAAGACAAATAGAAAGAAAAGAGTGTTGAAAAAAATACTGGCTGTAATTTTTCCAAATTTGAAAAAAACTATTATAAAGTCATGGACCTAAGAAGCTTAATGAACTTCAAATAAAAGCAATTTGAAGTAAGCCATACCAAGGCTCATTATAATCAGGTTGCTTAAACTAACAGTAAATTAAAAACCTTAAATGTGCAAGATAAAATGACAAATTATGAAGATAAAAAATACAACAGATTTATCATTATAAACAATGTGAGTAATAAAACAGTGCAACAATATACTTAAAGTACTGAAGGAAGAAACTATCAATCTGGAATTCTATATCCAGCAAAACTATCTTTAAAAAACCTAACGGGAATTAAGATTTTTTTCCACATATACAAAGGATGAGAGAATCCATAACCATCAGAGCAGCACTACAAGAAATATTAAAAGAAGTCCTCAGGGAGAACAAAAGTAATCATTTTGAATATATACAAAGAAATGAAAAGTATTAGAGAAGAGTAAGTGGAATAATCACATTTAAATACTAAGAATAGATGGGGGGTGGGGAGAGGAAAAGAAACAGAAGAGATAGAAAATAAATATGAATGAAAATGATAGATTTAAACCCAATCATATCAATAATTACAGTAAGTATCAATGATTCAAATGCACCAATTAAACAAGATCCAACTAAATGCAGTCTGGAATGAATCCCTTTAAATTATAAAAACAGACACACTAAAAGTAAGAGGATGGAGAGTGATATACCATAACTAACTCTAATGAAAATAAAGCTGGGGTGATTGCATTAAAGTTAGACACATTAGATTCTAAATCAAGAGATACTGCCAGAAATTTAATCATCAAGAAGACATACAAACCTAAATGTCCATGTGCTTAATAATGTACCTTCAAGTTAAATGAAGTAAAAACATAAAATTGGAAGGAGAAATAGACAAATTCACAATTAGGCTCAGTGGCTGATGAATCCAACTAGGAACCATGAGGTTGCAGGTTCGATCCCTGGCCTTACTCAGTGGGTTAAGGATCCGGCATTGTGGTGAGCTGTCATGTAGGTCGAAGACGCAGCTTGGATCTGGTGTTGCTGTGGCTGTGATGTACGCTGGAGGCTACAGCTCCTATTAGACCCCTAGCCTTGGAACCTCCATATGTGGCGGGTGCAGCCCTAAATAGACAAAAGACAAAAAAAAAAAAAAATTCACAATTATAGTTGGAGAATTCAACATCTTTCTGTCAGTAATTGATTGTTTAAAAGTAGATAGAAAATCAGTAAGAACATAGAATGCTTGGACTATATTATCAGTTAACTTGAGGTAAGTGGCACACAATACAGATTCCTTTTAAGTGTACATTAAATATTTAAAAGATAAACCCTATTCTGAGCTACAAAATAAATATTAGTAAGTTTACGATGATAAATCATATAAAATAATTTTCTGGCCACAAAAGAATTAAATTATAAATCAAAAACAAAGTAAAACCCTGGAAATCTCCAAACAATATGAAACTAAACAATACACTTATAAATAACGAATGGTCAAAGAAGAAATCACAATGGAGAATCGGACAATATTTTGAACTGAATTAAAATGCAAATACAACATACCAGTAATCTTTGTCTTTTTTCTTTTCCTCACATTTCATATCCAATCCATTGGTAATCCATTAGTAAATCAATTCTATTTTGAGAATATGTCCAGAATTTGGTCCCTTTCATTACCTCTATCTTTACTTACCTACACCCCACCCAAGCTACCATTATCTTTTATCCGGATTACTATAATGGCCTCATAACTGAATTCTGTTTCTCCTTGTCCCTAGTTGATTCTTAATACAGCAGCTTCAATGACCTATTAAAACTTAAAAAAAGTTGTCATTGTTCTGCTCATGACACTGCAGGTACACCTTGTTTCACTTGAAGGAAAAAAAATCAAAGCCCTTAAAAAGGTTCTATATTTCTATCTGACCTGCCTTCCATCACTTCTCTGGCTCCATCTACAGCTTCCTTTGTTCATTCTGTTCCAGTCACACTGTTCTCCTGCCTTCCTCAGACATACCACGCAGACATCCATCTTAGCACCTATCTCCTGGGGGAGTCCTCAACCTAGAATGTTCTTTTCCCATTTATCTTCATGCTAACTCCTTCACCTTCTTTAAATTTTTGTCCAAATATCACCTTGCCTATGAGCCCTACACCAAACACTATTTAAATTGTAGTGCCCCCACCTTTTCTTCCCCTTCACCTGCTTTCCTTTTGTTTTCTTCTATACACTTGTAAGCTTTTAATGTATTAGACAATTTGATGATATATGATGTTTATTGTTGTTATTGGTCAATCTCTAATAAACTATAGACTATATTGCTATAGTACAGGCAGAATATTTGTTTTATTTATTGATATATCCCAAGTGTCTAGAGAAGGGCTTGCCATATAGTAGGTATTTGATAAATATTTATGGAATTGATCTAAACTAAAAGAATAAAGTCTCAAAATCCTCTGAAGGATGCAAATATATGAGAATTATGCCTAATCCCTAGCTTATGGTCAAAATGAAGAAGGCCTTCCCTAACTATCTCATCAAAAGCATGTTCTTTGTGCTATATTCTCTCTTAGCATTCAGTAATTTTCTTTCCTACCACTTATCACTATTTCTAATTATGTATTTATTTATGCAATTTGTTAATTTAACATCTAGATAATGATCTCCATGCTAGCAAGGATCATGACACATTATATTACAACAACTTGTACGCCAATACTTGGCACATGGTAGGTACACAGTAAATATCTGATTAATCCATTCATTAATTTAACAAATATTTATTGAGTGCCTACTGTATACCAATCACTAGTCCTTGGGAATATGGATATGAATACAAGCTTTCCTCATGAAGCTTGTATTCTAATGTTAAAGAGAAATTATAAATAAAGTGATAAAAGCAATACAGAAAAACAGTGATAAAAGCAATACAGAAATAAAAGCAATACAGAAAAGCAATACAGAGTGATAAAAGCAACACAGAAAAACAAAGTATAAACATTATGGGGAACATCAAGTGATAAATAAATGATGATAAGAGACTGAGCCTAGCCAATGAATTGCCACTAGACCAGTTTTGGACATGAGAGTTTTCCTTCTCTAAAATCTTGGAGGTGGTTGGGTGAAGATGACGGAGGTGGTTAAAAAAAAAGCAAAAAAGTGGGCTAAAAACAGAGTAGAAAATCAATAAGCTAAAATTGAGAGTCCTAAAAGGCACCAGTGTAAAAGGAGAAAGTGCAAGTATCAGAGTTCACACTATACTGAGTTTACTTGATTACAAGTTGGGGTCCAGAACCAAGATTCCAGGAGTCAGAGATATGAGAATAAGAGTGTATGGGGAACGAATGAGGTTAGGCTAGTTACAATTACATCCATAGTCTCAATTTTCCACTCTTTAATGTGTATATCAGAGAAGCATACTGATTTTTTTATTCACCTATTTTTGACCTTTGAATGTTCAAGGACATCAAAACCTTGAGACTGATGAAGAATTGCATTTATAAGTGATAAACCTGTTTCATCCTTAAATAGTCATTGGCTAAAGCTTCTTCTGTTGAATTAAATCCATTCTGTTAAGGGCTTTGTATGCAAACCTATGTTCTTAAGAGATTAAATATGCAATTTAGACACATTTTAGAAGCTGAATGCACGAATCATTATTTTAGTACATATTGTCCATTAATCTGTTGTTCAATTGGGAACCCATTTGGAATGTGGCTGCTTGCTAATTAGCAAGATTCTAGTGCTAAGCTGCTTCCTGATTAAATGTCCTTTAGAATCAATAAAACATCAGGAGGGATTATGGTGACGTGGGATTAGCCCCATATAACCAAATAAAATGAGTTGTGTTCTTTTCTTAAACTGTCACGTTGCAAGAGCTGATGAGAGGAGCAATTTCAAGAATGCTGCTGCAAAATTGTGTGTGTGTGTGTGTGTGTGTGTGCGTGCGCGCACGCGCACGCACACACACATTTGTTTTAACATCAAGATTTTGTTTTTTGCCATTCGCCTACCAATTAACAGAAACATTAGTGAATGAATGCCAGGGTAAGGCGATTCTGAGAAAGACTTGATTACAATTTCAAATCTCTACTCTGAATCACCCTTATGTAAAATGAGTTCAGGTTGTGTTGGATGGAAATTATTATCCTAGTTCTTGGCCAGGAACATGTAAGTCAGAATTAGCATTTAATGTTTCTGTGTGACTTTGCAATAAATGGTAATTAAGGAGGGCAGAGAGAGAACAGGAGGCAAACTAATACTCTAAAATTGTATTGGCAAAATTAAATGCTTCAAACCCAGTTTAAAACATAGGCACACAAGCCAAACTGTGTCGGGGGAGGGGATAAATAATGAAGCTGCTATGGAAGCTTGGTAAATAAAGCGGTGCATTTGACACAGCCCCAAGTAGAATTTATCATACACATCTGGCCCATTATTGGGAGTGCAATTAGGTTGAAAAAGACTGGCTTGATAATCCCAGGAACAACCAGAGGATTTTAGGAGATAAAGGAAACATGAGGTGTTTGATTCAGCAATTACTTTTTAATGGGAATAGGAACAATGTTAAGCAGTGAGCTATTAAAAATGGGGTATGGATCTGCCCATTAGTTGGGTCTTAGAAACCAGATCTGGCTTGTAAGAGTTAATTCCAATCTTCTCTTTGAGAGCTCGTAACTCATATAGGGTAAGAATTCTTATAATAATATTCCTAATAAAGTAACTATAATTACTAATAGCCAACATTTATATAGTGCTTACTATATTCTAGGCAATGTTAAGTGCTTTATAAATATTAACTCTTTTAATCCTTGCACATACCCCATGAGATCGGAACCATTATTTTTCAAATGAGGACGCTTAGGCACAGAGAGGTTAAAACCAGTACATTACCAATAAATGAATTCATCAATAAGGCTAAGTCCCATGCAGGCTCTCTAGCTTGGGGTCTTGGCTTTTAGTATACTATACCAACTCTCCTACAAGCCTTGTGAAACTTAAAGGCTTATAGGATAGTGGCTAGGCACATGGGCTTTAGGCAAACTACCTGTATTCCATAGCAAGCTCTACCCTTGGGCTTGGTGCTGAACACAGTTCTGGATTTGAGGGGCTAAGTATCTCTCTGCCCTAGGACCCAGGAGAAGTGTAGGATATGCATACAAAAGTGAGGAGACTTTTAAGTTGCAGGGCTTGCAGGTTTAGTACCTCCAATACCCCTTTAGCCCCCATCCATGCAAGAAACGCAGAATGAGCTCCTGGATCACATAGGCCTGGATGAAAATCCCAACACTGAAAAGCACTAGCTTTGAGAATTTGGACAAATCACTCATTTCTCCACCTATAAAATGTAAAAAAAAGAATCCTTTTGTCTAGATTTGAGAGCTTATCAGCTATGTATCATGGAAGGGCTGTGCTTCTCACCATTACCTGAAAGGCGAGAAGAATACAATACAGGCTACCTGGTTAAGTAGGTGAAAGCAAAGAAAGATGGTGCAGCTGGATGAGCTTTTCAGAAGCTGAGATAAAAAACAACCAAAATAACTTCCTGAGTCAAGGTCAAAAGGACTGATGCATGTGCACCTAATAAGAGCAGGTATAGGGCTAAATGCTGTGCACAGTTTATTTCATACTCCCAGTTGCCCAATGAGTTAACCTTTTTTTACACCCACTTCATAGATGAGTAAAATGAAGTTCAGAGTCCTTAAGTAAACTGTCCCAAAAATTTGGATTCTTTAAATATTTGTTCCTATTACAGACTTAATTATATCCTCCCCTAAATTAATATGTTGAATCCCTAACCCCCAGCCCTTGAAATAAATGGTTTGAAGATAAGGTCTTGAAATAAATGGTTAAACTGAGGCCATTAGAGTGAGCCCTAATACAGTCTTACTGGTGTTCTTATAAAAAGAGGAAATATGAACACAGCAAGAGACACCAAGGAGAGGCTCACACAGAGAAAAACCATGTGAGAACACAGCCACAGGCAAACCAAGGAGAAGCCTCAGAAGAAGCCAAACCTACTGAAACCTTGATCTTGAACTTCTAGTCTCCAGAAATGTGAGAAAATAAAATTTCTGTTGTTTAAGTCACCCAGTTTGTGGTGTCTTTTGTTATAGCAGCCTGAGCAAACTATATATCCCCTGTAGGCCAACAGTCTCCTCCATAGTCTTCTTTCTACCCGCCTCTCTTCTTAGCATTTTTTCTGTGCCTATGCAGAGAGCACAACTCCTAGGAGTGACAGAGAAGTAAGTTGGGGTGAGGAGGGCCCTAATGGCTAAAACTGGCTGTGGTGTTTGCATCTGGTGAAATATAATTCCTACAAATGTAAAGTCATGTAGGTTGGGGCAGAAAGAGGAGATCTCTGGTAGTTGTACATGTTGAGGAATATGTAAAAATTGAATCTACCGAAACCTCAATTAAATAGAAATGGGATATCATAGGGGGAGCTCTCATGCCCCGCAATGAATATTAGAGCCCAACAGGAAGAAGAAAGACTCCTTTCCCACAACCCCCCACCCCAGCAAGGACTCAGGCAATGAGAAGCCAATGACACTGTGTTTTCTGTAGCCCTCCCAATTCCCTTTTCCTTTCTACAAAGTGTTCTTTTCCCCTTGCTGTGAAGGGGACATAAACACAGCTCACTGTGGTTGCAGGCCTCAGATTATAATTCTCGACTGATCTTGAATAAATGCATCTTTGTTAGAGAAATTTCTTGCAGTCTGTTTCAGGTCAACGAGTGCACCCATTATGACATATGACACCAATTTAGTGTCTAATATCCAACAGGTGTGGTGAAAAGATCCCACCTCTGAGGTGCACCCAACTGAGGAGCACCAGGCAAAAGGCTGAGGAGCATCAACCATTGAGAGTTGTCACTCACCCCTTAACTGAGAGCTGAATGAGCAGTAAGTAGGGCCAAGGGAAACCTTTGCAACTCATCTGAATATGAATTGCTCCTCATTTGACATGGAATAAAGAGAAAACCCTAACATATGAGGCCTAATTTTAAAAAAATACTGCAGAACACAGGAATGACTTTTGTGACTCAGTCATTAACAAACCCACCTAGGATCCATGAGGTTGCAGGTTCAATGCCTGACCTCAATTAGTAGGTTAAGGATCTGATGTTGCCATGAGCTGTTGTGTAGGTCGCAGACATGGCTCAGATCCCGTGTTGCTGTGGCTATGGCGTAGGCCAGCAGCTATAGCTCTAATTTGACCCATAGCCTGGAAACTTCCGTATGCCATGAGTGTGGCCCTAAAAAGAAAAAATAATAATAATAATTTAAAAATAAAAAAATTAAAAATACTGCAGAACAGAGAGAGGTAATCATGATCCCAGGGACTCTAAATAAAAACAAACTTTTGAAAATGATTTGCTCTAGAAAACATTTAGAAAGCCATTGGTGTTCTCTATAGGATGTAAAGAGGTATATCATTGCTGAAACGGATTGGAAAGTAGCAAGTGTAATGAGATTAAAAGGCTATTAAAATGAAATGTAAACATCACTAAAGTGAACATGAAATTAAAGGGAACTTGGTGAAACATGGATAGTTGCAAGGAAACTGAAACTTCTACAGCAGAATGAAGAGGTAACCATTTGATGATGGATGTTAACTAGACTTGTTGCTGTCATTTTGCAGTATATACATATATAGAATCATTATGTTGTACACCTGAAACTAATATGTTATATATCAATTGTATCTCAATTAAAAATTATAAGACAAGGCAATCTGAATATTGCTGGATATTTAATGGTATTAACATATTACAATATCACTTACATGTGGAATTAAAATATGGTACAATGAACCTATCCACAAAACAGAAATAGATTCATGGACATAGAGAACAGAATTGTGGTTGCCAAGGGGGTGGGGGAAGGGAGAGGGATGGCCTAAGAGTTGGGGTTAGTAGATGCAAACTATTAAATTTAGAGATTTAGAGTGGATAAACAACAAAATCCTACTATACAGCACAGGGAACTATATCCAGTCTCCTGGGATAGACCATGATGGAAAAGAATATAAAAAATATAAACCCATGGGACCTAATCAAACTGAAAAGCTTTTGCACAGCAAAGGAAACCAAAAAGAAAACAAAAAGACAACTTACAGATGGGAGAAAATAGTTTCAAATGATGCAACCGACAAGGGCTTAATCTCTAGAATATATAAACAACTTATACAACCCAACAGCAAAAAAGCCAATCAATCAATGGAAAAATGGGCAAAAGACCTGAACAGACATTTCTCCAAAGAAGATATACAGATGGCCAACAAACCCATGAAAAAATGTTCAACATCGCTGATTATAAGAGAAATGCAAATCAAAACTACCATGAGATACCACCTCACACCAGTCAGAATGGCCATCATTAATAAATCCACAAATAACAACTGCTGGAGGGGCTGTGGAGAAAAGCGAACCCTCCTCTACTGTTGGTGGGAATGTAAACTGGTACAGCCACTATGGAGAACACTATGGAGATACCTTAGAAATCTATACATAGAACTTCCATATGACCCTGCAATCCAACTCTTGGGCATCTATCCAGACAAAACTCTACTTAAAAGAGACACGTGCACCCGCATGTTCATTGCAGCACTATTCACAATAGCCAGGACATGGAAACAATCCAAATGTCCATCGACAGATGATTGGATTCGGAAGATGTGGTATATATACACAATGGAATACCACTCAGCCATAAAAAAGAATGACATAATGCCATTTGCAGCAACATGGATGGAACTAGAGAATCTCATACTGAGTGAAATAAGCCAGAAAAAGACAAATACCATATGATATCACTTATAACTGGAATCTAATATCCAGCACAAATGAACATCTCCTCAGAAAAGAAAATCATGGACTTGGAGAAGAGACTTGTGGCTGCCTGATGGGAGGGGGAGGGAGTGGGAGGGATCGGGAGCTTGGGTTTATCAAACACAACTTAGAATAGATCTACAAGGAGATCCTGCTGAATAGCATTGAGAACTTTGTCTAGATACTCATGTTGCAACAGAACAAATGGTTGGGGAAAAAATGTAATTGTAATGTGTACATGTAAGGATAACCTGACCCCCTTGCTGTACAGTGGGAAAATAAAAAAATTATAAAAAAAGGAAAAAAATTATATGTATATATATATATATGTATATATATATGTATATATATATATATATATATATAAAATTATACATATATATATATGAGGTACTTTTCCATACAGCAGAACTTGGCACAACATTGTAAATCACCTATACTTTAATAAAAAAATTTAAAGACATTTGCATTAAACATTTAGGTCACCAAACCTTTCCTATGAAGGGTCAGATAGTAAATATATTGGGCTTTGTGGATCTATAGCCTGTTGCAACTATTAAATTATGTCATTGTATCATGAAGCCAAAAATAACAGAGAATAAACTGTTCTGGTTGTGTTTTAAAAAAATATCATTTACCAAAAAAAGATAGCCATAAATCAATAAACAACAAAATTAACACTAGAGGAAATCTAGTGCAGAATGTCAAACTTGAGAGGTTTTACAAAACCTAGAGGAAAAAAGCAAAAAAGAAAAATGAAAAAGGATAATAGAGATAGAAAAATACAGATTGAACCTAAGAGGCCTTGATATTATTGAACAAGGAACTAGAAGAACTGGACAAGAAGTAAAACCAAAAGTCACAACTGAAGAAATTTGTAGAGATAGGAAAAGAGGAAAAAGCTTCTGTATACAGACTGAAAAGAATTCACTATGATCTAAGCTAAATTAAGAATAAAAAAAAAGTATCCATGTCTACCGTGACAAAGCTTCTGTGCTACAGAGCAAAAATTAGATAAGTATGCAGGTCAAAATGAAATAAAACTAAACCAAAGCAAATAAACAACAAAAAATTATAAATAATAATAAATATCAATAATAAATATCAGAATGCATTGGAGTCATGTTCATGGAATTCCAAAGGGGGAAAAATATAACTGAAACCAAGTTATATTACATTCAAGTGTAAAGCCATAGAGTACAGTGGTTAAAGCGCAAGATTTGAAGTTAGACAGACAGGGTTTAAATCCTGGCTGCCCCATTGATCAGCTTGTCCTTGGGAAAGTCCTTACATGTCTCACAGGGTGGTTGTCTCAATTAAATTAGAGAATGCACACTAAGTACTCAGAATGGCTCACTAAAGCCCATTTTAACTTAAATTTGGACAAAGATAGAATTTAAACTCATATCTGTCTGAATCTAGAATTTAGATTCCTTCTTTCCTGACCTCTCTGGCTTAACATGAGAAGTTTGGCACTTGCTTCTCTGATTAAAAACAAACATTATAGTGCTTGCCATGGCAACAAGAACCCATCATCACGTTGAAGTTGACAATGTCTCTTAGAAGCTCCCAGAGTAATGGAGAGTATGGAATATATTTTATTAGATGATCTTAAGGATTTCACCGGTCACATAAGTCCTCTACACCATTTAAATCAGGCAGTGTCCAAGTTCAATACTTAGAAAAATTGCCTGCAATTCCTCTCCCCTACTATCAGTAAATATTCAAGAAGGGACAGGAGAGTTTCTTGTACCATTTTGTCCAGAGCCCTTGCCACAGATTTGCTAACTCCTAACAGCTCTGAAAAATAAACGTTATGCAATTTGGAAATATCAGTCTAGGTTTTGCTTCTGTTGTGTTATTCAACAGGTCAGAAGATCCTGCAGCCATTAGCCTAGCCCTTCTAAGAGGAGGGAATTGCAGGAAGTATAGAAAAGATACTTCTGCAGTTCATTTCCATATCTCTGCTTAGATTGGATCTTTGTATGTTTGCTAATATTCCTTGAAAGTACTACTTCTCCAACTTTCTTTTCCTTGTCTAGCCCTTCAGCAGCTGATAGAGTCATCAGCTTATGTAGCCTGATGTTCTGCATACCTGTCTTATTCTTGTCCCCTTATCTATTCTTGTACCCAAAGTGACATGAAGCTCTGGAGGTCATATTTCTATACTAATCAAAGAAATTTTCTGATTTCTGATGCCATTTATAGAAAAAAAAGCTTTATGAGGTATAAGCAAAACAAACTAGTTACATATTAATGAGTCATTTGAAGAGAATAAAATCACATGACATTAAAAGTCTCCTAGAAAACCCAGGACATTCTGACAGTTGGCTCTTTATATTTGCTTGACTTCTGATGGGCAAATAGGTGATGGAAATTCTTATCAGTTGCAGTTTGGTTACTAGCAACAGAAACTGTCTTTTGATAATATCAGCAAAGAAAATGTTTTGAAAAGATATGTAGTCACACACAAAATTAGGGGTAAATGAAACTTCAGGAAGCACCAGAAACAAAAATTAATCAGAGACACACAGACAGAGACAGAGAGTGGGAGAAAGTGAAGAAGGGAGGGAAAGGTGGATGGGGAAAGTGATAGAAGATTAATTAGACAAGGTGGGTCACAACATTGGCTAGGGAAGGGTATGGGACATTGGTTATAGCCTGATACCCTCCAGAGAAATATGTTTATGTGTAAATAGAGTGTGGATGCTAGTCAGTCAAATATAACTGGTTTTCACTACCAAAGGCATTCCAAAAGTACCTGTAAGCTTTAAATGACTCCCTGATTGTCACATGCCTACACATTGTTCAAGGCAATTTCTGCTTCTGCTTGGGGACTTCATTAAAGATTGTTTATTTGCCCTCAGCACCCATATCTATCCCCTTCTATGTTCTTCCCTGTGTTGTAATACTTCCCATACTTGGGAAAGCTTAAAACATTTCCAAACCTCCCTTGACACTGAGGTTCTGGAATTGATTTAAGTTCCATCATTGAGATGTAATTGCACGAGACTTGAAAGGCGGGAAGAGTGGAGAGAGGGGCAGGGACATTTTAAGCATTTATTGTAATTTTCCTGCAGTAGTAGCAACTCCAGACCTTGGCAGGCAGCAGTTTTTCCAATGACCAGAATGTACTTCATACCACCTAGTCACTAAACTCATGGTCAGGGGCAACTGAGACATCAGCCAGAATTTCCTTCAGTTCCCTGGACTCTGGACTACATCTACTGAGGTTAACCCTTAGCCCAGCAGCAGACACCAATCTCCATTCTACTAGTCCCTGCAGTAATTTTGAGTGCACCTAATTTCCCACATTAAAGCCATCTCTATTAGAGATACCTAAAGTAGTTTCTGTTTCCTTCATTGTACCCTAAATAATGCAGGCATCAAAAAACTTTAATATCACTATCTATATAAACTTTAAGTTTCATTGCACATTCTCCCAAAATTCTTACATTGATCACCAATATTTTTTCTTCTCTTGTACAGATGGCAGAATTTTGTTAAGTTGTTGAGCAGAGCTTCCTCTGAGTTGTCACCTGATTTACCTACAGGTAAGTTTGGTTATTTTGTTCTTCTAGAGACCTGTCATTTCCCAGAGCTATTGTTAACTCTTCTGCTTAACCCCACTGGTTTGCTTGTTGGGTTTTACCTCATTGCTCCCATAAATGTAAATGTCTCATCAATGAAGAAAAAATAGAGTGAAGTTGCCTTAATGGCTATTCTTCATGTCATTTGGATCATAAAAGGCATAATTCTCCAAGCTGTTTTATACTGTGAAGCATTCTCTAGTGAAAGCCTTTTAAGATGAAAGCAGCACACTTATAAAAGTTGATATCATTTATTAGAATTTTAGTGGCACAGTCCCTTAAATCTAGGAATCCTGCAGCTGGGTACTTATCTTTATTTCTTTCTATTTTTTTGGTGGGGTGTATACCCACAGCATATGGAATTTCGCAGGGCTAAGGGTGGAATCAGAGCTGCAGCTGCTGGCCTATACCATAGTCACAGGAATGCCAGATCCAGGTGGCATCTGTGACATGCACCACAACTCATAGCAATGCCAGATCCTTAACCCACTGAGCAGGGCCAGGGATTGAACCCATGTCCTCATGGATACTAGCTAGGTTCATTACCACAGAGCCACAATGGGAACTTCAGGGACTTATCTTTCTAATATCACATTCAAAAGCTCTCTAAGATTTATATATATTTATGTATATTCATACATGTGTTTATATTTATTTATATTTGTATATATGTTTAGCAATTTTTGTACATGTTTTAAAAAATGGAAACAATGAAAATATCCTTCTGGGATTATTTAATTAAATTACAGGATATCCAGTTGATAAAACTACGCTGATGTAAAATAATATGGCTGGTCTGACACAGAAACATTTCCAAAACATTATTATTAAGTGAAATGATAACGATGAATTCCACGCAATATTTAGCAATTAGCAAGTATTAAATATGACAGGTGAAAAAATATGCATTGATATTCATCTGTTGTTGCAATTTCTTTATTTACTATGTCCATCAACCACTTACTCATTACCCTTTGGATCAAAATACAAGATACTGAGAGTCTGAGGGGAGGAGTAGTATATCAGTTTTCATTTCAGCAGAGACACAGAAACTTCACCACGTACTTCAAACAGAGAATTTATAGCAGAGGATCAAGGGATTGGTTACATCAGAATCAGAAGACTGAAAGATCAAAAAGAGAATGCTGATTGTGTTTATTTCCCTAGGACATTTGCCTTATCAAAGTGCCACAAACTGGGTGGCTTAAAGTAGTAAAAATTTCTTTCTCTCATGTTTCTGGAACTAGAATTCTGAAATCACGGTGTCGGGAGGGCCATGCTCCCTTCTTAAGGCTCTAGGAAAGACTCTTTCCTTGACTCTTACAGCTTCTGGAGGCCTCAGACTTTCCTTGACTTATGGTTGCATAACTGCAACCATATCTCTATGTCTAAATCCCCTTTGCCTTTTCTGTACAAAGACACTACTATTCATTCAATGCAGGGCCCACCCAAGTCCAGAACAACATCATCCTAACTTGATTAAATATAAAAATACATTGTTTCCAAACAGCATCACATCAGTAGTTTTCAGTGGTACCTGTGTTGATGGACACAATTCAACCCATTACCATGAGCTAACCCAGAGATTAGTAACTGTGGGAAGCAGCTATTGTCCTTAGGGATAAAGGAACACAGAGAAAGGCATGCTATTAGCAGGACCTAGGATCTCATGGGGCGATTATGAGTCTGACAAACAAAAAATTTTAGGCAACATTATACTCTACAGAGTAACAGGAGTGTGGTGCTATTGTTGCCAAATTGTGATAGCCTGATGCTTACTGAGAAACTTAATGTCTTGGTCTCTTCCCATTTCTATATTGCTAGACCTATGATTACTAAATGCTCTAAGGCACCAAATGGGCTGTTTTACTTACTTGTTCTCTAGCCCCACCGGTGTCATAAAAGGGAAAAATGGATGTTATAAGAAACTAAAGACAGAAACTCATTTGGGATGCATAGAACTGTGAATTTTCTCATTCCCATTTTCATTCAAAGATTCTATGATAATCTGATTAAAATTACTAATTTTTATATATACTGGCTCATATTATAAACTTCATCACATTTGGAATCTCAAAAATCCTGTGAACTTGGTTTTTTTTTTTTTTTGTATTTTGCCATTTCTTGGGCTGCTCCCGCGGTATATGGAGGTTCCAGGCTAGGGGTCGAATCGGAGCTGTAGCCACCGGCCTACACCAGAGCCACAGCTACGCGGGATCCAAGCCACATCTGCAACCTACACCACAGCTCACCACAATGCCGGATCCTTAACGCACTGAGCAAGGCCAGGGATTGAACCCACAACCTCATGGTTTCTAGTTGGATTCGTTAACCACTGAGCCATGATGGGAACTTCTGAACTTGTTTTTAATGTAAATATGATTGTCACACAAATACTTAATATCTGTAACTTAGACTAAGGACTAGAATGGACCGCTTGGAAAAATCAACTAGAAGACTAGATAAAATACAAAATAATATGTTTTGAGGCTATTATTTGGAATTCAAATTGAACAAGACAGAAGGAAGGAAAAACCTCTTTGTGGAAGAAGTTATAAAATCTCTAGAATTATCCATGCAATTATCCATATAATTATATTTATTATCATTTAATTAAAAATGATCGGTAATGACACAAAACAGATATGAATTTTCCAATAACTATAATATGTTTGAGAAAATGGATAAGATGGAGAATTTTCAGCAAATAATTTGAATCTATAAAAACAATCAAATGGGATATCTAGAACTAAAAAATACAAAAATTAAATTAAAAAATAGATAGGTTTAATAGAATATCAAGCATAGCTAAAGAGAGGTTTAGCAAACTGAAATATTATTTAGTAGAAAATATCTAGATTGAAGCAAGAATGAGAAAATACAATGGAATATACAAGAAAGTGTATAAGAGACATGGGAAATTGCGACAGTATCCAACATACATGTAATGAAGTCATATAAGGATAGGAAAGAGAGAATAGAGCTGAAGTGATTATTTGAAGAAATTATGCCTGAAAATTTTCCAAAAGTGATAAAATATCTTAAGCCACAGATCCAAGAAATGATATAAATTCCCATGAAGACAAAGACAAATATAAAAGAGCTTAGACCCCTTCAAATATGGCATGTTCTAAGGTCTAAAGTAATATTAAAAAAAAAAATAAAGTCTGGGAGTTCTCACAATGGCACAACAGGATCAGAGGCTTTTATGCAGCACCAGGACCCAGCATAGTGGATTAAAGAATCCAGCATTGCCGCAGCAGCAGCATATGTCCCAAATGCAGCTTGATCTGATCCCTGGCCCAGGAACTCAATACACCATGGGGTGGCCAAAAATAAAAAGCAGAGAAATATGGTCCCAACTTTGAATCTCCTCACATTGGAGCCTGTGAGTGAGGGAAAGGAAAGAGGAAAACAAGATGCAAGGAACAAGGCTATAGCATGACTGCTGATGGGGGGAAATTAGGAGGGAATTATGGTAGCCTCAGAAGTTAATTGATACCCTCAAACATTTTTGACCACTCATCACTCAAGATAGCACAGAAAAATGGCTAAGAGTTTAACCTCCCTTTTATTGAGCGGGGGGGATCCATGGTGATTACTAGTTAGAACTACTTATATTGAATGGACAGAAAAGCCAACTGAATTCATTTAGACAATAAAGAGATTTAGTTTATGTAACTGAAAAGTCTGGCAGCAGCAAGAGCCATTCAAGTGTCAGATCAAGGATCTACTCTCTTTACCTGGCTCTCTGCTTGCTTTACCTGGTGTTGGCATCACCTTCTGGCTCTAAATACTGGTGTCCTAACTGCTCTGGGCACTCCTTCTATAATAGCAAAATAGCTCTGGCAGCTATGTTCATCATATCTTCGCTAAAGCCCTCCCTTTCGAGAGGTCCTGCCCACAAGGAGGGAAATTTACTTGCTAAGAAACTAGCAATTATCTCCTCTCATCTCAGAGACTCAAAATAATTTTCATGTCCATCTTCGACCCAAAACTGTGATTGGGACATCATAATAGTCTTCAACTAATCACAAACCAAGCTTAGACTTAGAACGGGGGATCATTCCCACCAAACCATAGCACTGGGATGGAGAAGGGGTGGCCCCCACAGGGCAAAATATAGTTGCTATCACTAGAGGGGGATAATGAAGGATCACATAGATGGCCCATCAGGCCCTTGAGTTCTGAGAATACTTAACCCACTTCTCTTCCCTTTTCATCTTGTGTCAGCGAGGCTCTTTTCAATGACAGTTTTAATGCACCAAACACTCCCTCCCTCCCTTGGGGCCTTTGCCCTTGTGATAGTTATTCCTGGAATGCTCTTTCCCCAGACATTTGCCTGGCTTTCTCCCTTGCTTCTCTCTACTCAAGGATCTATTTAAATGTCATTTCAGAGAGGCCTTTTGTGAATTCTCTATCTAAAGTCACAACTGCCATTGCTTTCTACCCCATAATTGGCTTTAGCTGTGTTTCTAGCACTCATCACCACTTGACATTATTTACATATCTATTTGTTTGCCGTCACCACTGGAATGTATATCCATGAGAAACTTTTGCCTTGTTCACTGTCATATCATAGTTGGCACTTAACAAATGTTTGTTGAGTGAGTGAATGGGTTAGAATCCCAAACTAACCCTACCTTGTTGTCTCAAGCAGGTAACTAAAACTTGCATTTCTTCAGTCTCCTCACCTGTCAAAAGGAGATGATTTCTACCTCACAGGTTTATTCTTCAGATTAAGTAAGAACATTGTGGGAAATATATGAAATATGTAGATATTTGACATATACGTGTTTTCTTCTCACAAAAGCATCATCTGGTAAATCCAATGAGGCCAGATTCTCTTTCTTTCCTTTTCTTTCTTTCATTAAAGGTATAGTTGATTCACTGTTTCAGGTGTACATCAAAGTGGTTCAGTTATACATATATATATACATACATATATATACATTGTTTTTCAGATTCTTTTCCATTACACATCATTACAAGATATTAAATAGTTCCCTGTGCTATATAGTAAGTCCTAGTTGTTTATTTTTTTCAACTATAGTTTTAATGCACCAAACACTCCTTCCCTCCCTTGGGGCCTTTGCCTTTATATATATATAAAGGTACAAACCATTACCTTTTATAATATGCTTATATATATATAATATAGTATGTGTGTGTGTGTGTATATATATATATATATATATATATATATATATATATGGTATGTGCTTGTTAATCCTAAATTGCCAGTTTATCCCCTGCTTTCCACTTTGTTAACTATAATTTGTTTTCTATGTCTGTGAGTCTGTTTTTGTTTTGTAAATAAGTTTATTTGTATCATTTTGTTAGATTCCACATGTAAGTGATATCATAACGTATTTGTCTCTCTCCGATTTACTTTGCTTTGTATGATAATCCCCAAGTTTATCCATGTTGCGAATAACATCATTTAATTCTTTTTTTAATCAGTTGTTATCTACCATAGCTTTACTTTAGGATTACCTGGGAATTTTTAGAAGTCCCATACTGAGTTCTCACCCTTAGAGATTCTGATGTAATTGGTCTGCTGTGACACCCAGGCATTGGTAATTTTTAAAGCTCCCCAGGTGGGAGCACTTTGGCAGCCATTGCTGAAGACCATTGATTTCAGGTCATTAGTTGGGGTAAGGGAGAGGTGGTGGAACTGGCTGTGTAACTCTCAGAACCCACTGGAAGCCCTGTAAAACCTGGCCCTTCCAACACCTGGAAATCTCCAGAAGCCAGTTGGCCTATTTCCTCCAGTACAAATCTTCAACTGGCAGACTAGACAGATGGTTATTATTTATTCTTCCTGCTGTGCTAGAAAGAAAAAAAAAAATCAGCTCTGCCTTGGGTTTCTCAGTTTTCACATGTGCAAGCAATTACCTTTTTTATTTTTTTTATTTTTATTTTTTTGTCTTTTTGCCATTTCTTGGGCCGCTCCCACGGCATATGGAGATTCCCAGGCTAGGGTTCTAATCAGAGCTGTAGCTGCCAGCCTATGCCAGAGCCACAGCAACACAGCATCTGAGTCGCGTCTGCAACCTACACCACAGCTCATGGCAATGCCAGATCCTTAACCCACTGAGCAAGAGCAGGGATCGAACCCCCAACCTCATGGTTCCTAGTCAGATTCATTAACCACTGCGCCACGACGGGAACTCCCCCATTACCTTTTTTAATATGCTTATAAGCTTTAGGAGGGAGAAAGGGGAGCTTAAAAGAGACCAGGGAGACTAGTATGCATTTTCTCTTAATGGAACTTTTAGAAGTGCAGACAGTAGAGAAACTGTACCAGGACAAACTCTGGGTTCTGGATTTCATACTAAGAGGGATAATGCATGTAAACAGTGCCCACACAAATGCCTAGCACATCATAATTAATTTAAGTCCTCTTTTCTGGAGAAAACTAGATTTGCTTAAGATCACACAATAATAGCACAATAACAAATACTAATACCTCATATTGGGCATCTTCCCTGTGTTAAGCACTTCATGTAGGTAATTTCTTTTAACCTCCACAATATTATTGCAAAAAGCTAGTATCACTTCCTTTCACAACTGAAAAAAATCAGGATCTGAAAACCTGCAGCTGGTAAAGGGACACATCCAGACTGTAGCTTTCAGATCTGACACCAAAGTTCTTCTTCTGCACTTAGCTTTATACTGCTTCTAGAATTCCTTTAACTCTCAAACTTTATGATTCAGTCATTTGAATCTTTTTTTCAGCTGTAGAAAACACTTTTTCTTTCAAATACCAGGTGAAATAAGCAGGAGAAATGCCACTAGGTGATGATGGGTTCCCACGACAAATTTTTAGTGGATTAATCAGATCTGCCTTGAAGGAGTTGCTTTAATTGGCTGTCATCATGATCTTCATTGCGCATCCGTTAAGTTTTACACAGTATAGTATCTGGGTTAAGTATACGAGGATAAAGAAAGAAATCCTTCCTTTCATAGAGCCTGAAAAGGAACTGGAGACACAGAACTATATATTAAATGATTTTATTTTCCAAACTCCACATTAGGGTGCATGATCATCCATTCTGTCAATAAACATGCATGGAGAGCTTATTCTAATGCTGGGAGCTGGGGCTTCAGAGAACATTATGACACCACATTGCCTTCTTCATTAAGCTACTGTAGGAGATTTATAATGAGTTGTAGGTGCAAAGTTAAAAGTCTAACAAAAGGCCTTTTAACCCAATATGTGTACTTATTTATATAAACAGTCTTACATAGATAACACTATTAGTTAACACGAATACTTGCTATTCTCCAAGTATTTGCTTTACATTTTCTAGTCCATTTAATCCTCACAATAACCTATATCCCCATTTTATAGAAGTGGGAACTGAGACACAAAAGGGACAAATTCCTTGCCCTAGGTTATGCAGCTAATAGAGAAAGGAACCAAGACTCAAACCCTAAGCATCTGGCTTCAGAGTCTCTACTGTGTTACACTGTCGCCCTCTATCTATTGTTTAAAATTCATTGATGGAATCATTTTATTGAAAATAGTAACAACCAACTCAGAAACAATTATATTTGCCATATATATATATATATATATATATATATATATATATGGCACATTTGAATTATGCACTAAATATTGAAGCTGAAGCTACCAGAAATCTGTGTTTTGTAGTCATCATACAGATCTGTATAGTAAATGAATACGTCACCAAGTATGATGGCTGGTGCTAAGTGATAAATGAATGCTGCACACATTAAGCCTTAGAAGATTTAAGCTGGAGGTCATCATGGTGTTTTCCCTGCACCCTAAAGAAATTTCGTGTACTCATGAAGGCAACAGCCTGAGCAAGTAGTAGGTGGGCAGCAGAATCCTATGGGTTAGGGATGCCATTCAAACCTCTTCCAATACAGTACCTCTGACCATTGAAAAGAGTAAGTAAGGGGGAAGACAAAGGTTTTACCTAATCTTTCAAGGTCAAATCTGAGTGGAAATAGGGCAGAAATTCCTGCTTCTCAAAGAGGCAGGAGACCAGGAAGAGGCCCCTTCCCACTCCCCAAGCTATAAAAGCCTCCCAATTCAGGGCAGTTCTACAAGCTGATGTCTCTGCTTTTCTAGAACTCTCAGCTTCATTCACATGCCCACCATCACCTTCACCTGGAAACTCCTATTCATCCTTCAGATCCCCAGTTTAAGTATCACTTCCTCCAAGAAGGCTTCTCTGATCCTCCACCACTCCTACTCCTAGACCAAAGGAAGGTTAAGTATTTTCACATTTTCCTTGGTTGTGTTTATGGCCATTTATAATTCAATAATAATCTTGAGTGATTATTTAGCATTTACCTCCCCTTTGTGAGCTTCATCAGGGGAGAAACTGTATTTTTCTTATCTACCATATATATTCCCATCACCTAATACATATAGTAGAGCCTCAATATTTTCTTTGCCTGGGTGTATATGTTAAAATGAAGACATCAAATAAAATTTGTTTCTTTTTTGTCCAGGAAAGAAAGGAAAGGAAACCTCTCCTGCTCCAGCGCAACCTGAAGTTCCTGAGGTATCTCAAGGAAAAACTGAACATATGGTAAGCAGCTGGGTATAGAGAGCTCAAGCCAGGGCTTCACCACTCCTTTGCCTTCTCCTCGCTGATGTGGGAGGCCCTCTCTTTTGAAATTTTGCTTTCCACCCAATGTCTTGATATCAGACTATCTTTGACTTTAAGACCTTCCTCTAGTAGAGAGGAAAGCCAGAAGAACAAGAGTGTTGTTCGTTCCTGTCCTAGCTGGTACGCATGCAGAAACCTCTCATCACCTCTCAGGGATGGGCTTGCCATGGGCCCCCAAAAGTTGTACTTGTAGCATGTGTATGGGTGTCCTTCCCAAGCCTATGACCAGTCCACCAACTCCCATCAAAATAAAAAGTGGTTGTGTAGCCTATTTCAACATCTTAAGTCCAGCTTCCAGAAACTGAGGGTGACCTTTTCCCCAGACATCACATTTTAAAATGTAATGGGCTCTTTGATTTAAAAAAAGAAAATCTGCAAGAAAGTTAAAATCCGTTTTAATATTCCCAGCACTCAGCCAGGAGAAGATGCAGATAGAATTGAAAAACAGCCTGAGTTTTCCTGTTGTTGTTGTTGTTTTTTAAATGCCTGGATTAGAACATAATTCATCTTAAAATGACGGGAAGCCTCCTCATGCACTTCACACTTTGAAATATTTTAGAAAATAGTATCCATTTTGGCAAGCCTCTTGCCATGCAAGAAACAACAGCAAATGCTTTTCTCCTTGAGTGTTAAGTCTGTTGTGAATAAGATTATTAAAAAAAAATACTTTGCTCTTTTATTTTACCTCTTATTTGAGGATTTTACTGCATCTCTGCAATCATTGAGTCTTCTCATGTTCCTGTATAAACAGCATTCATCAACCCACTTTTTAGAAGGGGAAATTGAAGCAGATGTTTGGTAAAGCAACTTTCCTCATGCCCCGGAGAAAATCATTCATTCATTCACTTATTCATTCAGTAAACATATCTTGAAAAACAACTATGTGAGATTCACTGACCAGACATTAAAAATACATAAATGACTATCTCACAGGCCCTATCTCCAGATCTCTGGGAAAGGGGAGAGATACTCAAACAGACAATTAAAATATCCTGCAACAAGCACTGTGATAGATAAAGGATTTACAGATAATTGCACCTTGTCCAGCCTGGGACTGTCAGGAAAGTCTTCCCACAAGAAGTGAAATAGGAGTTGGGTTTTGAAGGATTATTATAAGACCAACACATCAAGGCATAGGTGGCAAGAAAGGCTTTTATAACAGAGGAAACTTCATGTATAAGGCATAAAGGCGTAGAAGAAATGTTTTCTGGTTTTATGTGAATGGAGAAAATTATGTATACATTGAACGAAGAGATGCAAGAATAAAAACTTTAATGGTTTTATGGCTAAGCAAGGAATTTGGACTTCATCCTGACACAGTGGAACAAAAACAGTATCGGGTGTGTTAGCTAGTTAACTACTTACTTAACTTACTAGATTGAGCCTAATTCAGGCCCATACAAATTCCCCCATTCCTTGTCTTCAGTGGTCAAAGAGACTGTTGAACTACCTGAAGGAATATATCTATATAAAGACAGTTCTCTATGCTCCAAGGATCTCTTTGAACTCTCTAAAATCATCCACCAAACTGTATGCAAATATGCGTTTACCTGAGTAGATTGTCTAAATCTTTCATTGGATTTCTACAGTGTTACCAAGTTCTAAAAAGTATAAATATCACTATTCTATTTACTTTATAAAAACCCTCAGGGGGAATTCCCATCGTGGCTCAGTGGTTAACGAATCCAACTAGGAACCATGAGGTTGCGGGTTTGATTCCTGCCCTTGCTCAGTGGGTTAAGGATCTGGTGTTGCCGTGAGCTGTGGTATAGGTCGCAGACATGGCTCAGGTCCCGCGTTGCTGTGGTTCTGGCATAGGCTGGCGGCTACAGCTCCAATTAGACCCCTAGCCTGGGAATCTCCATATGCCATGGGTGTGGCCCTAGAAAAAGGCAAAAAAAAAAAAACTTCAGCTTTTCCAAAATTGATTTTATCAAAGTATAATACTTATATATTAATCTCTTAAAATGTACTGATTATTGGTCATCTATATGAGTACAGTTTCATATTGCATTTTATTATTTCAAACAAGACAATTCTTCACATTCCCCAGCAGCAGCTGAATCCATGTTTGTTAAACTCAAAACTTGGCCTCTTATCGAAGTTACTTTTCTTTAGAGCAATGGGCTTTCTACAACTTATATATTGAGAATGTTGAGATAAGTTACAAAACTGAAGAAATTCCAGGTATTTGAAAGTTGGGGAAAGCACAGATGGTATACAAAATGGGAGGCCTAATTCTATGACAAATTAGTTAAGAATATTTGGATCACAATGAACATAACCAACTCTACAATTTATTACAAGGACAGAGGTACATATTCAACCTATTTTCTATCCAAGGATATAAATATAACAAGAAACTAAAATCAGAGATTTCCTGGAGCATCATCATCCTAGTTTCTTATGTCTTCTCTCCTCTCTGTGTCAGCTTTATTCTCTCACTCTGGCTCTCTCTCTCTCTCTTGTTCTTGTTTTCCCTCTGTTTACCTCTCACCCAAAGTAATCTTCATTTTTCTATGTCTGTCTTTAACTCTCACAGATGGTTCCAAATTCATTGAACCATGTGTTTATTGGCCAGTTTGCACTAGATGCCCAGTCCTACCCTATGTACTTAGATATGTGGTGGTTCTCTCTACAGTCATATGGATCAACGGGACAGGCAATTGCTAGACAAGAGGACTGGGATGCCTGCTATCTCTACATAGCAGGTGACAGAAGGTCTGACACGACTCTGCTGAGATTCATTTGTCTATTTATTCTAAAAGGTCTCTATTTTGTACCTAACATAGGGTCAGGGTACAAAGATGTGCTAGACATTAACCTCTACATCCTTGTTTTGGTTTGTGTCTACCACTCACTACATGATCTTAGTAAATCACGTCCACACTCCGGCTCTCAGCTTCCTTTGCTAAAATGAATACAACAGGCGTTTCTGTCGTGGCTCAGTGGAAATGAATCTGACTGGCGTCCATGAGGATGCAGGATTGATTCTTGGCCTCACTCAGTGGGTTAAGGATCCATCGTTGCCGTGAGCTGTGGTGTAGGTCGCAGACGTGGCTTGGATCCCGCGTTGCTGTGGCTGTGGCGTAGGCTGGCAGCTACAGCTCAGATTAGACCCCTAGCCTGGGAACCTCCATATGCTGCAGGTGTAGTCCCAAAAAGACAAAAAAAAAAAAAAAAAAAAAAAAAAAACCCAGACGGAGCTCTAGTTAGAGGTGCTTTATGATTCACTACAATGGGCCCACAAGCCCAAGATAATATCACTTTTGTTTCAATCATTTTTGCCAAGAATCTCACATTCATGATTTAGATTTTCCCACCAAGAAATTATAAGCATTTCCTGTAGATGCCTTTAGTATAAAACAGAGTACAACATTATGAGAAGTTTAAAGCACTTACAAAAACCTTTGTTTTGTGTAAATCAGAAATGCAAACTGAATAAAAGTCATGATTTCACGCTTCTCCTAAAGAAAAATAATAACATAGTCTATATCCAGTAAGACCTAGCAGATACGGTCCTATGGCACTGAGAACTTTAAACTCATCCTCCAGCTTTATGAAGCCAGACCTGCAATAAATCTTGCTAGCTGTGCAACTTCATCATTGGCAAGAGCCTGGGGGAACTCTGGGTGGTGGATGTGTTGCCAGTGAGATGTTTGTGTTGTTTTGGTAGAAAACTCCAGAAGAGGATTTGCAGCCAGAAAACCCTTCTGCTGAGACATCAGCTCCCAAAGATCTCCTGAGCGCTGTGAAGATCAGGCCAGTCTCACAGCCTTTTGTGAGTCCAGTGATGAAAAATGCATCTGGAGAATGTGAGATATGGAGCGACAGGTTCAGGAGGCTAGAAAATGCCCTCTACCTGTGTGATCTGAGTAATACAGGTGAAGTGTGCCACTTATTGCTCATACACCCATTTGTGTTTTAGTCTGAAACCTCTCTTTCTCTTACTCCTTAACAAATACAATTTGTATATAAGCTGTGTTCCTGGTGCTGTGCTGAGAACAATCAGGAAACACAAGGATGAATCAGACATGAATCCTCATCAGTTGCTTACAGTTTCTCTGAGTCTAACCCACAGTCCAGTCTTTTCCCTGATCAAAATCTTTAGCATGCCTGCTAACAGACTGAACTCTAAACTCTTCAGCAAGGCAAAAGCTGGTCCCTGTCCACCTGACTAGTCTCTCTTCAGCTGTAATTCCCTCAGCATATCTTATTCTGTCTAAGGAATAACTTGCCTTCCTCAAACATCCCTTGCTTTCTCCTGTGTCTGTGCCTTTTCTAACCCTATACCCTCCACCTAAACTGTCTGCCTCTCCTCTACCTATCCTACTCCCGCCAGCTTACTGCTTTGTCCACCTCACTAATTAATGCCTAAACGTCTCTTATGTTGGAACAAAAGGTCCATTCCTCTGACATACCCACAATTTCCCCAGACAGATTTAGGCCAATCTTTTATCTGGCCTCTCAGAGTTCTTTAAGGCCCATTATCATGTTTGATATAATGTATTTTTTCTATTTGAGACTTATAACTTTCTACCAGCAGACTATATTCCCTTTTTATCCTGGGCACCTTGCACGATTCTGTTCAGCCTTTTTTTTTGAGAGAGCAAATAAATGAATGAAAGTACATAAATAACTAAATCCAAAATAGAAGGTGATAAATGCCATTAAGGGATGCTATGTGGGCATTCAGAGAAAAAAGAAGACCTTTCTAGTGAGGTGATCAAGGGAGGTTATGTTAGTGTGAAATTGGTCATTAAACATAAAGTACACTTTGTATACAAAGTAATGAAATAGAGGGCTTTTTCTGGCCAAGCTGCAAGTTAACCAAGTATTATGTATGAAGCTCAACATAAGGAATTTGGCTTGAATAGAATATAAGCGCTATTAAGAAGAATATTAAATTATAAGGTGAAAATATAGGATAGGATCAGATCTAGGAAGGTCTTAAAGGACAGACCCATAAATTGGGATTTATTGAAAGATAGTGAGTAGCACTTTACATTTCTAAGCAGGGAGTGGTTTGGTGAAGTTGTAGTTCAGAAAGGTCTTTGATGACTATGTGCAGAATGAAGGAGAAATTGAAAACAGAGCAAGGATAAAGAGTGCTATTGCAATATCTTTTTTTTTTTTTTTTGTCTTTTCTAGGGTTGCACCCGGGGCATATGGAGGTTCCCAGGCTAGGGGTCTAATTGGAGCTGTAGCCACTCTCCTACACCATAGCCATAGCAACACGGGATCCGAGCCATGTCTGCAACCTTTGCCTCAGCTCACTGCAATGCCACATCCTTAATATTGCAATATCTAAATGACAGAAAATGGAATCCAGAACTCAGTGAGATACCTGTGGTATGGAATAGAGGGAGCAGATACAAAAACACATGCATTGAAATTGCTGTATTATGATGTTGATTGATTTGTGTATATTGGACCATCCTTGTGCACCTGGGATGAATCCCACCTGGTCGTGGTGTATGATCTTTTTTATATGTTGTTGGGTTCAGTTGGCTAAAATTTTGTTGAGAATTTTTGCATCTATACTCATCAAAGATATTGGCCTATAGTTTTCTTTTTTGGTGGTATCTTTGTCTGGTTTGGGAATTAGGGTGATAGTGGCATCATAGAATGTCTTCAGGAGTGTTCCTTTTTCTTCAACCTTTTGAAAAAGTTTAAGGAGGATAGGTATAAGTTCCTCTTTGTATGTTTAGTAGAATTCGCCTGTGAAGCCATCTGGTCCTGGACTTTCATTTGTAGGAAGTGTTTTTATGACATATTCAATTTCATTTCAAGTGATCAGTCTGTTCAGTTGATCTATTTCTTCTTGATTCAGTTTTGGCAGAATGTAAGTCTCTAGAAAATTGTCCATTTCCTCTAGGTTGTCAAATTTGTTAGCACACAATTGTTCATGGTATTCTCTCATGGTCTTTGTATTTCTGTAGTATCCATTGTGACTTCTCCGTTTTCATTTCTTACTTTGTTTATTTGAGTTTTTTCTCTCCTCTTCTTGGTCAGTCTAGCCAGAGGTTTGTCAATTTTGTTTACCTTTTCAAAGAACCAGCTCTTGGTTCACAAGGATGGTTCAACATAGGTACATCAATCAACATCATACACCACATTAACATAAAAAAAGTCAAAAACCACATGATCATCTCAATGGATGCAGAAAAAGCATTTGACAAAGTCCATCATCCATTCATGAGAAAAACTCTTACCAAAGTGGGAATAGAAGGAACATACCTTAACATAATGAAAGCCATTTATGACAAACCCACAGAAAATATAATACTCAATGGAGAAAAGCTAAAAGTATTCCCAGTAAAATCTGGTCAAGACAAGGATGTCCACTCTCACCACTGTTATTCAACATAGTACTGGAAGTCCTACCCACTAGCAATCAGACAATCAAAAGAAATAAAAGACATCCAAATAGGAAGAGAAGAGGTAAAACTGTCACTGTATACAGATTACCTGATACTATACATAGAAAACCCTAAGGACTCAACACAAAAATTATTCAAACTGATCAACAAATTCAGCAAAGTAGCAGGATATAAGATTAACATTCAGAAATCATTTGTATTTCTGTATACTAACAATGAAATATTAGAAAAGGAATACAAAAATATAATATCATTTAAAATTGCACCCCAAAAAATCAAATACCTCGGAATACACCTGACCAAGGAGATAAAAGACTTATATGCTGAAAACTATGAAACATTAATCAAGGAAATTAAAGAGGATTCAAAGAAACAGAAAGATATTCCATGCTCCTGGGTGGGAAAAATTATTATCATAAAAATGGCCATTCTGCCCAAATCAATCTACAGACTCAATGCAATCCCTCTCAAATTACCCATGACATTTTTCACAGAACTAGAACAAACAATCCAAAAATTTATGTGGAACAAGATCAAGAATTTCCAAAGCAATTCTGAGGAACAAAAACCAAGCAGGAGGCATAACTCTCCCAGACTTCAGGCACTATTACAAAGCCACAGTCATCAAAACAGTGTGGTATTGGTACTAAAACAGACAGACCAATGGAACAGAAGAGAGAACCCAGAAATAAACACAGACACCTATGGTTAATTAATCTTTGACAAAGGAGGCAAAAACATAAAGTGGGAAAAAAACAATCTTTTCAGGAAGTATTGCTGGGAAACCTGGACAACAGCATGCAAATCAATGAAACTAGAACACACCCTCACATCATACATGAAAATAAACTCAAAATGGCTTAAAGACTTAAATGTAAGACAAGACACCATCAAACTCCTGGAAGAGAACATAGGCAAAACATTCTCTGACATTAGCCTTACAAATATTTTCTCAGGTCAGTCTCCAAAAGCAATAGAAAAAGCAAAAATAAACCAGTGGGACCTAATCAAACTGACAAGCTTTTGCACAGCAAAGGAAACCAAAAAGAAAACAAAAAGACAACTTACAGAATGGGAGAAAATAGTTTCAAATGATCCAACTGACAAGGGCTTAATCTCTAAAATTTACAAACAACTTATACAACTCAACAGCAAAAAAGCCAACAACCCAATGGAAAAATGGCAAAAGACCTGAATAGACATTTCTCCAAGGAAGATATACAGATGGCCAACAGGCACATGAAAAAATGCTCAACATCCCTGATTATCAGGGAAATGCAAATCAAAACTACCACAAGATACCACCTCACACCAGTCAGAATGACCATCATTAATAAGTCCACAAATAACAAATGCTGGAGAGGGTGTGGAGAAAAGGGAACCCTCCTGCACTGTTGGTGGGAATGTAAGCTGGTACAACCACTATGGAGAACAGTATGGAGGTACCTTAAAAAACTAAATGTAGAACTACCATATGACCCAGCAATCCCACTCTTGGGCATTGAAACTTACACTGAAAATGACACAGGCACCCACATGTTCCTTGCAGCACTATTTACAATAGCCAAGACATGGAAACAACCCAAATGTCCATTGACAAATGATTGGATTAATTTTAGTGGTATATATATATATATATATAATGGAATACAACTCAGCCATAAAAAAGAATAAAATCATGCCATTTGCAGCAACATAGATAGAACTAGAGACTCTCATACTGAATGAAGTAGTCAGAAAGAGAAAGACAAATACCATATGATATCACTTTTATCTGGAATCTAATGTATGGCACAAATGAACATTTCCACAGAAAAGAAAATCATGGATTTGGAGAACAGACTTGTGGTTGCCAAGGGGGAGGGGGAGGGAGTGGGGTGAATTGGAATCTTGGGGTTAATAGATACAAACTATTGCCTTTGGAGTGGATTAGCAATGAGATCCTGCTGTGTAGCACTGGGAACTATGTTTAATCACTTATGATGGAGCATGATAATGTAAGAAAAAAAGAATATATAAATGTATGTGTAACTGGGTCACCATGCTGTACAGTAGAAAAAAAAATAATGTATTGGGGAAATTTGAAAAAATTTAAAAAAAGAAATTGTTGTAGTTACATACCACAATTCATGAAAAATTAATATTATATTTGGAGTCTAAAAACATGGCACACATAGAAATGGTGGTTGCCAGGAGAAATGGGTAAATGTTGCTCAAAGGGTACAAACTTTCATTTATAAGATTAGCAAGTTCCAAGGATTTAATGTACAGTGTGGTGACTTTCATTAACAATATTGTATTGTGTATTTGAAAGTTTCCATGAGAGTAGAACTTTTATGTTCTCGCCATAACAAAAACAACAACAACAACAAAAGGGCAGTTATGGGAAGTAAAAGGATATGTTAACTAACCTTATTGTAGTTAACATTTCATAACATACACATGTATCGAAGCATCACATTGTATTGCTTAAACTTATGCAATATTACATATCAATTACATTCCAGTACAAAAAAGTTAGTATACATATTAGTACTTTCTAGAAGTAATCATATAACACCACCAATGCCTTTTTATTCTCTGTGTGTTTTTGTTTCATTTTGCTTTGAATTTCCAATGCCAATTAATTCTAGACCAGGTATAGTATAAATACTACATGATACCCGAGGACTTCTAATAACAGTATCAAAGAGGGGAAAATTAAAATTGTAGATGAAAAATTCACCTAACTGAATGAGAAACTATTTATTAAACATCTGTAATGAGCCCAGCCCTGTGCTGGAGGCTGCACCAGGAGGGAAACCAGAGAGGATGAGACACAGACTCTGGCCTCAAGGAACCTTTAGGTAAGACACAGATACTGCCAATAGTTTAATCCTACTAAAATAAACAAAAAATATTTAAAGACAGAATATAGTAAAGTATTATAATTAAAGACACCGACTGAGTTAAAGAATCCCAAGGAAAGAGAGAAATGATGAAAAGAAGCTCATTGTCTAATGTGGGCTGGGTACTCAGAGAGGGCTTCCTGGAAGAGAGAACTTGAGCTGAACCTGAAGGAGAGGTAGACTTTGCAAGCTGAGTAGGGCATTCTGAGTTCAAAACCATCTTCTGCAAAGACTAGATGGTAGGAACGAGTATGATGGGGGAGAGAGTGAGCAAGACAGGACTGGAGGTCATGTTGGATTAGATAGTGAGGTTGAGACCCTGCCATGAATCCTGAGGGCTAGGATGAGGCTTAAGTCTCTTATCCAGTGTTCACCAAAGTCTCAATCAGAGAAGTGAAAGGTGAAGTGGACAATTTAGGGAAGATACTGGGGTGGGGGAGAGAGATCAAAAGGTTACTGAAATAATAGATAGGTCTAGGTATACATATCAAGACTATTATAGTGGTGATGGGATTACAAATAAAACAAAACGAAAACTCAAATAGAAAAGAAGTTTCTAAAGAAACAAATGCTGAGTTTTGATGATGAATGATGGACCATAAACTTAGTTGCTAAGAGACTTTCCTAAGACTGGGACTTTTCTCAGACTTCTCAACTGTTCTGGAAGAAAATGGAGTTTTGTTGACTTTGGGGCAGATTCCAGCAGATTTGAAATGCCTTTCTCATGGTCTTTTCACTGTTTATGCCTGTTTTCTCTGTTTCTATGAAATTCATCAGTTCCTCAAAAGCCAAGGAATATGTCAGTCAGATCTGGAAACATCTGTAACTATCTTTAATGAGGAAAGAGGATTAACTGAGGTCATCTTGTTGGTTTATTAGCCACAGTTGTTAGCAGACCACCACAGCCCTCTAGACACTGAGCGGATGATCCCTACTCTGCCTGTTGATGAATCAGTGCTCTTTATTATGTGCAAAGAAATATGTAGGCCAGGGTGTTCCTCATCCAGGCTGAAGGAAGAACATCCATCATCAAATTAGTGTTTCTGGGAACCTATTCTGTTCTTATTATTTAATGGGGGTTGTCAAGAAAATATCCTTGAGGAGAAAGAGTAAGGAATGACTATGAATAACTGGTCATGTTTTCCAAAGAAAGATGGGTGGTTGGGATCAATGTTTGAGTGACTAGTAGATTAGGAATTTTCCCAGTGGACCAAAGACTAGATAGAAAATACTTTCAAGTTCAAGGAGGCAATGAAAACCTTCAAGGACATTTTCTGCATGGGACCAGACTTAACATACACTGCATCACTTACTCCTCACATCAACCACAGGCTAAGGGATTAATGTCCTTATTTACAGAGAAGCAAGCCAAACTCAAAGCGATAAAATATCAGCCAGTAGAAAGTTGAGGTATAAGTCTAACCCAGGTCTATTGGGCTTCCCACTAAACCAAACTCCCATGACATACCAGAAAGAGCATGAGATTTTGCGTGTTGCTTTGCTGGTTTGTTTCTTTATGTGTTTTCAACCCAGATGACTTAGACTCAAGTCCAGACCTCACCAAATGCTGGGCCCTGAAAGTCAGTCACTTGTATTCTTTAAACCTGTTTCCTCATCTAAAAAAAGGACTGATAATAATAAAACATACTTCCCAGATTTGAGAAAGGATCCAATGAGATTTAAAAGTTCTTTGTAAACTATAAAATGAAGCGGATGCAAAGAAGTGCTTCTTATTTCTTTCATTTTGTTTCTGGTGGGATAAGGACAGGCTTTCCAACTCTAAGATGAATTGTAAGGGTTATTTTATGCAGCTGTCCTGGACATCTCCTATTGACTGCAAATTATACAGAAACAAATTTCAGTCAATGGATTTTCATCTGACACTGGGAATCTTCTACTAGTGATAAGCTTAGAAGATAGAAAAAGGCCCCACATCTACCAACAGTGATTCTTAGATGTATTTTTTAACATTACTTCTAATTTTTGCCTAAAATATAATCTGTATTATATGTATTTTTAATAATTCTTCTAATTAAAATATATTCTTATATATATTAAATAATGTATAGTGTTGATAATATAACTATCACCACTATCCTTTTCTTTTTGTCTTTTGTGTTTTTGAGGGCCACGCCCATGGCATATGTAGGTTCCCAGGCTAAGGGTCCAATTGGAGCTGTTGCCGGTGGCCTACACCAGAGCCACAGCAACACCAGATCTGAGCCGCGTCTGCAACCTACACTACAGCTCACAGCAATGCCGGATCCTTAACCCACTGAGCAAGGCCAGGGATCGAACCTGCAACCTCAGGGTTCCTAGTTGGATTCGTTAACCACTGCACCACGACGGGAACTCCTATCATCACTATCCTTTAATAATACCTTCATTAATGAGTGCTCAGTAGTTCTGGGCACTGTGCTAAGTAGTTACCATTTTATTAATTTTCATACAATTATCCCCATTTTAGAGCCAAGGAAACTGAGGCTCAAAAAGATTAAGCACCTTCCTCAAACGGATGTTTACTCCAGAGTCTGTGACTTATATTTCTAGAGGTAGAGTATGAGGCAGTGTCTGGAGGGATCCAACCTAGACCAGGTCAGGAGCAGTCAGCCAATCCAGAAAACTGCAAAGATACGACTGACCAGCCCAAAGAAAGATATTTCTGCAGAGGAATGGACCAACATTCTAAAAGGAGGAATAGGCAATAAACATATCTGAGTAGAATGGGCAATAAAAAAAACGGTAGATTGGATAGGGTGGGGTGGGGCAGGACAGCACAGAACCAAGTAGAACTGAATAGAATAAATCACATTAGGACTCCAGCTGTCCGTAGTCTGCTGTTTAGAACGCTCATTAGAGAATAGTTCAAAAGGGATCATCACTCTCAGCCATCCTTGCCCATTTACCCATAAACAGAGCTTAAACAGAGATGACAGGTATCCATTAGAGCCCAACTCTGACTGGTCTTGGCTTTCTACAAAGTTACCAGGGGAACACTCCGTCTGGATTCTTTGAGAAAAAATTTCACAATCATTATTGCCGGCTGCACAAGTACAAGCGAGTAACAGAGCAGCATGAAAGAGATGTAGCTTTCACCCCATTAGAGATATTTAAAAGCTTGAGTTGATACCTGTAGCAGAGATCTTCACAATTAAAGGAAAATATTTAGGAAACAATCTGAGCCCTACTTAAAACAATCTCTTCCCCCTCATTCTAAAATGCAGTGTGGTGGTTAAATGCATGGATGAGAACAACTTTGGCCAAGATTTCCCATATCTTTCCCTAAGCTTCTCCCTCCATAAAATGGGTGGTTTTGAGAATTAAATGAGTTAATATTGGTAAAATATTTGGAGGATTGCCTGAATCATGGTAAATGTTATAGATGAATATCAGTAATTAATGTTGTTGTTGTTGCTTCAACCCTAGTTAATTTTCTGCATCTCTTATCATCTTGAGGATCTTCCTAGGTCACAGACCACTTCTCAAAATCCTCTATATTCCCAAGCACAGTATCTGACATCTATAAACTCACAATTAGGGGCTTATGAACAAGTTATTGATTTTTGCCAATGTCATGTTTTACACTTAAACTCCTCTCTGCAACTATCAAAATTTACTCACCCTTAGGATAGAAAGCACATTGGCATTGGTACATGGGTACCAGAAAATATACCCTGTGATGGTAAGCACCACCACCCCTACTACACATATTTAGACTCTAAGGCACAAGAAGTTACCTGTATTTACTGACGCCCTCCAGCTTGCTGTGTAATCACAGTAAATACCTTTCCAGAAATGTATAAAAATTGAGCTGTTTCAATCCTGAATGTTTAGGAACAGATATGAATACTTCAAAAAGCTAAACATAAATCAGGGCAGTTAGGAATTGTTTTCAGTAGGCACCCCACCATTTTCAAAATTTGGCCTTTTAAAATTTCACAGTTACAAAGAACAAGCTAACATCACTTTACAATCTACCATGGATTTTATTGGACCCCAATCCCCTCTCTCCCACATCACCCTCAAATTTCTCCTGACATCTGTGATGCATAGCCAAGACTGTAAATATCTTTTTAGGGTGTCACTTGGTTTTTAAGAAGTCTAATGTTTCAAGATACTAGCTTTTAGTTTTTGCTCAGAAATCATTCTAGCTAACGCATTTTCCTCATTTTTTGTTTTCTCTCTTTTAAAAACTCCCACACACCCAACTCAATGACAGGAGTCGTGGAGAAGGAACGGGCCAGACGCCTTATTCACAACTACAATCTCATTTACAACCTGTCCCTGAGCCCTCGAAAAATCGACCAAGCCTTGCGGAGATTCCGTGCGGGAGAAAATATGCTTCTGGAGCCAGCGCTTCAGTACTTAAAGGAACTATGATAACAAGCCCATATTGTGAGAACAGATGTTCCCTTTATCTCGCTTTTTACCCAGACACGTGTTTCCCACCCCACCCCCCCACCCCCGCCTGAGTGCAGTGGTGGAGGCACTGTCAGAGCTGAGGCTGATGCAGCTATTGTAGACATTTTGAACTTGGACTTGGTTTCTGGCTATGATGCTCGCTCATAAGCAGCTCAAAGTGATCTGAGAAAACCAGGTTTTTCTGTTCTGAGGTGGCAAGAACCCAGTTTCTTAAAACATCCTTCTATTCTTTTAAAGCTGATGATGAATATTCCATGATTTTTCTCTATATTTCTTATCACACCGTGGTTTTGCAAGCCCTGCAATTCCATACTGTTCAAAAGAAGCTAGATGTTGTCAACTCCCAAAAATGCCTGTCACATAGTAGATCTAAATATATCTTCTTTGGATAAGTAAGTCTGCCCTTCCTCTAGCCACCATTCTAGGAAGGATTTCCATATTATAAGAAAAAGAAAAGTATTAGAAATATATTATCTTAATACTAATCAGTAGAAGCAGAATTTTAACTAAGATTTTCTGAACAAGTCCAATATTTTCTCCAATACAAAACTAGATAATGTTATTCTGTCTTCAGGGATATTTTCCCAGAATATTTGATACAAGTTTTCAAGAGAGATGCCTGGGACAAAGGATTCTGGAAATAAGTAACATCTTCTTTGCTTCCTCTGGCAGGAACATCAAGTCAGTTACTGGACTCAATCATAAGGCCCTGAAGGGCACTGATTTTCCCTTGCCCCATCCTTTGTGTCCAACATCTCATAGAGCTCCTGCACACAGCCTCAGTACCCACCCACCAACATACATAACTGGAGGTGAATCCATTGACATAGAATGAGGCATGAAAGCTGTCCTCAAATACATGGGACCCTGTAGGTTTCACATACCCTATACTCCTGCAGCCCTGGCTGAGGGAATGCTTCTATAAGTGGGGTAACCATGGCCAGATCTGGATCCACAGTCACCCCACTAACCACCACCATCCATCCTTCAACACAGCAGAAAACCAGCCAGATCCTAGCTCTGGCACTTGGTAGGTGACAGCTTTGGCAAATGTTTGATCTCCCTGAGCTTCTTCAGTTCCTTCATGTGTGAAACAGGAGTAATTGTACTTTTCAAGGGAGTGTTATAAACACTGGAAACCATGCCATTTGGACAGTTGCTTGTATGCAGTAGCTACAGAGCTTTAGGAAATTTGAACAATGGTCTGTGTGAAATGACCTAGGGAGGTAAGTCTACCACTACAGCACAAAGTTTGAGATATATCTGCCTTCTAGAGCCAAATGCCAATTGCTCTTGAATCATCTACTGTCTGGAGTTCTCCACAGCTTCACCCCAGGATGTGTGTGGTGTATGTTTGTATGAGGAGGTGTATTTGCATGACTTGCACTTGCTAACATAAATACTCATTAGCTTTACTCTGAGTAAGCATTTAAAAAAAATAAAAACTCCACTTTAATCACAGAGAACAGCTTAGAAATCTAGGTGACCCTGTGACAGCAGAGGTTAAATGAGGCAAACCACTGGACACAAGCAGCAGAATGCCGTGAGATCATTGTGCTTCAGACTATGTTTATAGCCTCTATAGGACTTCTCCAGGGTTTACTTATGGAAAATATGATACCTTTCTTTTTTCCCAGGTCAGTGGTATTTCATATGCTCCCTCTGACTGCGTTGTTGTGAACCTCAAATAAACACTGGGTAGACGGAATCTGGTTTTCTAGCAGAATCTTTTTTAATGGGTGTTTGTGTATAGCAGACTGATTAACCTCCAGGACGCCTCGAAAGGACTTGGTGTCAACTGTGTCTGCCCCAACTATCTGAAAATCTAGGCCTCTAAGGATGGAAAGAATACTGGGTACAACAGAGGCTGGGTCTCACCATCCGGGCAGACTCTTTCCCAGATGTGTGACCCTGAGCAATCCTCTACCTCCCCGTAGAGTCATTCATATTGGAGGGGATAATGCGTGCCGTTCGCCTGACACTGTACCTGCCACACAGACATGCTCCATAAGGAGGCAGTGGTTTTCCAGATACAGACACTTTATAAGTCAATAGTTGGCCCACTGATGGTGTGGTCCTGAAAAGCAGAGACAGCATCTTCCACATTTTTCTTCATTCTCTCGCCTGCCCTTACTTCTCACTGTAACCAAACCAGATTGGTATTACTATGCCCATTGTACAGATGAGACACTGAGGATCCTGATGGTAAATGGACTTGCCTAAGGCCTGAGTTGGGACCAGAACTCAGTGTACAAATTCCAGTCCAGTAGTGCCTTGCAGGTCACAGTTAGAACAAATAACTTACGGAAGTCCCTTTAGTGTGTGTGGTCTGGCTCCCTGGCAAATTAGTGGACACACCAAGCCAGGGCCAAGGGGTTTCTTGTCTTTGTCCCCAGCACAGAGCCCAAATTCATGACAGAATGGGCACCTGGAAAATGTCTGCAGAATAGAGCCCCATGTGAGCATTTGGAAAACCCAGCAGCATCTTGCCCTCTTCTAATCCCCCCCAACTCATCACCAGCTTCTGGGGCCAGGAATAAAGGGTGTTTTCAGGACTCTCACAAGCAGAAGCACAACTGTGCAGATCACACCATCCACAGAGTTTGCTAAGTGCTCCCTGACTCTTCAGAGGAATTTCCCAAGATCATTAAGAGAAACAATAACGGGGTTTGATATTCTAATTGGGATCAGAAATTGGCCAGCTTTGGAGCCGGCTGTAGAGCTGTGTGGCTCTGAAAACAAATGCTCCCCTTCTCCTCTCTCCTCCCTCCTGTAAGAGCCTCTCGGGTCTGGTTCCAATGCTCCTTAGCAACAAAGGCGGGGTTCCCAGAGTGGTGCCTCCAGAATGCCAGCCGTTTCCCTCATTAGCATTCAGGGCCCCTCATCTGCCTGCACAGTTGGCCACGGCACTGTGCAAAAGGCAAAGTGGCTTGGGGGAGGCCCAGCATTTAGCGTGGCTTGTTGGGACATGGGAAGCCTCCACAAAGAGTTTCCAAACAAAAGGCGTCAATATTATTTGTGGAGCCATCAGCCTGCCTGGGGCACAATATGGCTCTGGCTCAGCCACATGCTCTCTCCCCAGGTTCTGTATGAAGCGTGGTGGGCGAGATCTTGGCCCTGAATGCCAGCGCCTTGGAAGTTTGCCCTCTTCGTCCTTCTCTATACCTCCTGGTCTCTCCTCAGACTCAGTTTATCCAGGTGGGACAATGGGTGGGCTCTTACTGGTGGTGGGATGCCCTGGGGAGGGGGGCTGATGGAGGGTAAATGGTCAGATGGTGGGACAAGCATGGACAGATGGTGCTGCTGGGGATGAATTCCAGACAAATTCACAAGCAGGCTGAGCTCTGACAAAGACTTATCTGGTGGAGAGCAATTGGCGCCTTGAACCAAGCCTTTGCTCCAAACACATATCCTGCTCTCCCACACAAGTGTTGACAGTTCCATGAGGCTCTATCTCACCAACATTCCGAAATATTGATCAATAGGCCGATCCCTGGGAGATTCCAAACAGCAAAGCTAGTTCTCAACATTCTCATAGAACCAGCCCTAGGCAGTTTCTTCAGCCTTCTTATGTTTGAATATCTTCATGGATGTGGATTTCACTACTTCTTATCTTTTCCTCTCTAGAAAGTTCCAGTTTGTTCTTCTAAAATTGGTTAATCTTTTAAGCTTTTTTTTTTTGACCCTCCCTTAGGGCCAAAAGATGCAAAGTTTGATCAATCATTATTGCAACAACTGCACCAGTGCTGTGTCTAGACTTCTAGGCATTAAGGATTAAGAGGGAGAGAAGGAAGAAAAAAAGGAGGAAGAGAGGAGGAAGAAGGAAAATAAGGAGGGAGGAGGAATCGAAGGAGTTGGGAAGGGGGAAGTGAAAGAGGAAGAAAGAATTCTCTGTTTCTTTCCTCCAGAACTGACTCAAGTTGCAGAGGGGCTCAGGGAAAAATGAGGAAATTAGGGAATAGATGTCAGCCAGTGTATTACCTTGCTAGAACAGCTGTATCCAAGTACAACCAATGGGGTAGCTTCAGCAACGGTAATGTATCACCTCACAGGTCCAGAGGCCAGAAGTCCAAAATGAAGGTGTCTGCAGGATTGGTTCCTTGAACTATGAGGGCACAGTAAGTCATGCCTCTTCCCTAGTGCCGTGATTTGTTGGCAATCTTTGGTGTCTCTCAGCTTACAGATGCATCACTCAGATCTCTGCCTTCATTGCCACACTTAGTTCTCCTAGTAAGCTGGTTTGTCTCCATGTTCAGATTCCCCCTTTTTACAAGGTTGTGTCATATTAAATTAGATCCCACCATAATGACCTCATTTTAACTTAATTTCCTCTATAAAATCTCTAGTTCCAAAGAATGTCATATTCTGAGGTACTGGGAGTTAGGGCTCCAACATGTCTTTTATGTGGGGACACAATTCAACCTAAAATAACAAGCAAATAACTGTATGTGTGTGACAAGCACTTCCTTAGATTTCTCCTGGGACTAAAGAGGGCCAACAGGGGGAGTGCATGTTCCACTTGAGTAAATCAGTGAACTTCCTGGAAGAGAAGACACTTGTGCTCGCCCTGGGATGTTGAGTGGGATTTTTCCAGGTGAGTGAAGGGAAATAATCTTTCCAGAAAAGGGAAGGGCATACGCAAGCTACATATAATCTCTTTCCCACTTGACAGTTTTTCTGGATTCACCATCTCACCATCCTCTCTTCCCCAATACACACAGATACACAGACACACACACACACCAGGTCGTATAGATTCTTCCTTTACCTCCACAAGCCAGAATTTGAGATCCTTTCCTCATCATGTGTGCTGTCTTCCAGAGGGAATTGAACACAGAACTCCAGGGTTACTGAGAGCAGCCCAAGTGAGCAAGAATTTACCACTTACATTCACAAGACTAGAAATCTATATCCCTTATTTGACACTGAGTGACTGCCAACATCTGAAGGTGTGACTCTCCTCTGAAACCTTTGGACAAATCCACAGGATCTTGAAGTGCCCTATCTCCAAAGGGTAGGGAGTCTGGGTCCCCTGGAGGAATTTTTTAGTATATTATTTTTCAAAATATCTATTGTTATAGACTTGTATCCTCTGCCTAGAGGACGATAGTTTCCCAACTCATTCCACTGGTGAGAACCTGCCACAAAATCATGCCTCAGTGCAAGAGGTGCTGGGAAATGGAATCCCTGCTAGATGTCAGGCTTGACCTGTGACTTGTGACTCCCTTCCCGGGGGGAGAATTATCAACCCATCCTGTTGATCCCAATCACTTACTTTGATCGAAACAGGTGGGTAGAAGAAAGATGTCACTAACAGTAGCTTTAAAAGACATTGCACGGTTCTTGTATGTTCTGTTTTTCTTCTACAACAAAATAGCAAGCTCTCTGAGAGCAGCCTGGGACTGGGAGCAAAGGCAAGGTGGGACAGAGTGGACATCAGTATTATGGACATACACGTAAACAAAAGTCAGCCTTGGAGCATGAACAAAAATTAAACTACTAAGAATCTAGAATTGTTATCATGGCAAAACTTGGTTAAGCTCACCAATACCCCTTTGAAAGTAAGAGGAAAAGGGATACAGTTCCACCAATAGCCCTTGGAACTCTGCAGTATAAAGTTGTATATTCAGAGGCTTTGAGTTTTATCTCTCCAGCTCAGTCGTGGAGTCTTACTTTCAGACGCTATGGCAGAGCTAGCTAGCCATCCACCAAAAATTTTATTCTCTCTTCCATAATGGGGAGTTGAAGCTTAAAAAAAGTGGCTGCCCAACAGAGGTTTCATTTCCCAGCACCCCTTATGCTGAGACACCACTTTGAAACTAGTTTGCACCAGTGGAATGTGAAGTGAAGTCTTATGTGTTCCTTCTCAGTCAGATATTTTAAGTAGCTGGGCCTTCTCCACTATCTCTTTATCTTTCCACTATGTTCTTCATGATTAAAACCATTCTGCTTCCTATAGTTCTCTGGTGGCTCAGCAGGTTAAGGTTCTGGCCTTGTCACTGCTGTGGGGCAGTTTCGGTAGGTTTACTACCTGGACTGGGAACTTGTGCATGCTGTTGGGGTGGCCAAAAAAAAAAAAAATTCTACTTATTTTTTTCCTTTTTAGGTATGCACCTGTGGCATATGGAAGTTCCCAGGCTAGGGGTTCAATCAGAGCTGCAGATGCTGGCCACAGCCACAACCACAGCAACACCAGATCTAAGCCACAACCACAACCTACACCACAGCTTGTGACAATGCCAAATCCTTAACCCACTGAGCGAGGCCAGGAATTGAACCCACATCCTCATGGATATTAGTCAGGTTCTTAATCCACTAAGCCACAACAGGAGCTCCCATTCTACTTCTTAATCAAAACCACAATGAGGTACCACCTCACACTGCTCAGAACGGCCATCATCAAAATGTCTACAAATAACAAATTCAGGAAAGGGTGTGGAGAAAAGGGAACCCTCCTACACTATTGGTAGGAACTTAAATTAGTGCAGCCACTATAGAAAACAGTATGGGATGTCCTTTAAAAACAAAAAAATAGAGTTGCCGTGTGACCCAGCAATACTACTCCTGGGATTATATCCCAAAAAAATGAACACTCTAAAGAGATAGATCCACCCCAGTGTTATTGTAGCACTATTTAAAAGAGCCAAGACATGGAAACTAGCCCAGTGCTCATCAACAGACTATGTGTTTAAGAAGATGTGGTACATATATGCAATGGAATATTACTAAGCCATAAAAAAGATGAAGTATGGCCAATTGTAGCAACTTGGATGGACCTGGAGAATATCTTACTAAGTGAAGTCAGACAAAGACAAATATTATATCACTTATATGTGAAATCTAAAAAGTAATACAAAAGAATTTATGCACAAAACAGAAACAGACACAGACATAGAGAACAAACTTATGGTTATCAAAGAGGAAAGTGTTACAAAGAGGGATAAATTAGGAGTATGAGATTAACAGATACAAACTACTATACAAAAAATAGATAAGCAACAAGGATTTACTGTATAGCACAGAGAACTATATTCACTATCTTAACCTATATTGGAAAATAATCTGAAATATATGTATATACTCATATGTACATTCAGATACATATTCAGATATATATATATATCTGAATCACTTTGCTGTATACCTGAAACTAACACAGTAATGTAAATCAACTATATTTCGATAAGAGAACAAAGTTACCTCTACCCCTAAACTGGATTCGTTTCTTTTCTTTCTAACCATCATCACATTCTTAATCACATCAATATCTTCCTCAGGTGACTTGAGGTCCAGAGGACCTTGTCTAATTGGACCCTTGCTATTTCTCAGGCAAACCTAGAACAAAGTCCTGTGAGCAGTGGCGGCTTCCACAGCCTAAGAGATCCAATCTATACCAGTCTCTGGGAGGAGCATTTGAGGTTCATTATTCCCCCACCACCTGGAAGGAATGGCTCTGATCAGGTCCACTGTAATGACCGAGGCATTGTCTAGGGTACTTGTGTGCCCTCTATCCTCAGGACAAAACACAAAGACCGGCCAGGGGTGCAGTGGAATGCAAGAAGAATGGTCAGAATTTTTCAGATGAGGATACTGAGACTCAAAGAAATTCTGTGGCTTCACTAAAATTTCAGGAGGAGTTGAAGACAGAGGTGATGACCCACCTTGCCTAAGCACAATTCTTAGTGGCCATTTCTTACCACACCTTCCAGCTCTCCTCTATCCTGGCTTATTATCCACCTTCCAGCAGGTAGTCTACCCCATTCCAAGAACCAGCCTGGCAGGGTACATGGACCTGAGTATCCTCACCTGGTGCTGCTTGGGATTTGTTTCCTGCTGCCTCATGTCAGGGTTTCCTGAACCCAAGATAAGGAGAAGGAAACTCAGTAATGAACATATGCTGTAGGCCAGGTACTAGGAACTCTCCTAATACCCATGACAGCCTTCAAAGAAGGGGATCATTTCCACTTTGCATATAAAGAACTGAGTCTCTGAGGCTTATGAAGAGAGTCATAGTGTCACGATATAAACACAGACTTTTCCAGCTCCAAGCCCTGTGTGTATCCCCATTCTGTGTTGCCTATGGGGGCCAGTTGCCTGGGTGTTGCTTCCTTCTAGGATTTCCAATTGCCCTGCATTGCTTGTGTCTGGTGAGGAAAAAGAAGAGTGGACATACACCAGAGTTCTCTCCTTTCACTTAACAAGTATTTGCTGAGCACCCACTGTGATAAGGCCTTAGTAAACAGTATGAATGGATTTCCCAAGATATTTCTGGACATACCAGGTAATGCCTATGTCCAAATACCACTGACTAACTTGGACTTCCTAAATTCCAATTGCCAGAAATTGGTCTGTTGATATCTTTTCTCCAAGGCATTTGGCAGGTCAGAAAATGCATGTCCAGGCCTATATACCTGTCTCCCAGCTCAATCCTTCCTTCTTAGAGAAGGTGACACTATGATTTCCTTAAGTCCTCTCTGGGATCTTGGTGAGGCATTAGTGATTTACTCTTATATGGAAAACTTAGTCATGTGTTGATCTGAGGACATTACAAATAACAGGCATACTACATGGGTGCTTCAGCAGGGAGCATTTGTCATTTTTATCCATCTGTACACGCATTTTTTTTAAACTCATCAGTTCAAAAAATATCCCACCTACACCATACTTAGAGCTGTGCTGGGTACCAGGAAGACTGAGATGAGTAAGGCAGGACTCGTCACCTGTCAGTGAAGGCAGATGCCAGAGCTGCTGAGAAGACTATCAGCACCATGTAAGGTGAAAGCCTGGAGTACTTGGCCACAGCAGAGGAGCAGTCAGCTCAGCCTGGTGACCGGAGGGTCGCGTTTATCAGGGAAATTCTCCTAGAATATCTAAGACTAAGCTGAGTCCTGGCAGAGGTGAAGCAACTGCCAAAACAGGGACATGAGTAGGGTATGTGGGTGGCAGGGCTGAGTTTTCCTAGCAGGCCAAGCAAAATGAGCAAAGCCTCTGAGATGTGAACCCCCTCTATCCTGGGAACTAGGGTTACATACACCTGAAGCATGATGCTCCAGGTAAAAGTAAGATCAGATCTTGAAGGCTCTTGATGCCCAGCTAAGAATCAATATGAAGACAAAGGGCTGTGATGAGATCAGGTGAATGTTGTGATTGGTTGGGAGCCATTTGGGGGAAAGCTCTTGACACTCAAGAAGAGAAACAGGAAAACTCTTCCACACTATTGTGTGACTTGGGTACATCACTTAACTTCATTGAATTTCAGGTTCTTCATCTATAAATTAGTCTTTAAAGTACCCACTTTGCAGGACCATCCTAAGGGATGGATATCAGGTTTGGAAAACACCACATACAGTGTCTAACACTATACAGGTCTCATAAAACAGCAGCTATGTATTTTATAACAGTCATGTTCTATTATAACCTGATCGCAAAGACAAAGGACTTTGCAATGAGAAAAGCCTTTCTTAGGAAGGGCGTGAAGGATAATGCCATCAGCAGAACAGCTTCAGGCAGTCATTGACACTGATGCGCACACAAGTAAATAATTTATGTGTTTGGACCATCTTTTAAAAGCTCCATTATTATTCCTACTCCCTGCCTCACAGTGATGCTGGTAGTTGCAGTGCATTAGTTAATTTCATGGCCCTGTTTTGAATCTTACAATATTTCATCCTCCTAATTCAAAATATTCATTCCAAGTGTTTCCAACTTCACAAATAAATAATTCCTGTTGGAAAATGGAGTTTTCCCATCTGCCCAGCCCATTTTCCATCTGTTCCTACAAGCTCATGGTAGGATGGAGCTGGGTCTTGAGGCCCCATTGATTAGTCCTGATTTAAGAAGGTATGGCTTTCTCCCAGATGGACTGTGCATTCATGATAAAGATTAGTTTTCACTCATTAATTACTATGTTAGGAGACAGTTTTAGAGATCTGGAAGTGGATCAAAAAGTACATGTTAGGTAGGAGGAAGGAGAAAAAACTCACACTGACTCAGCTCTGCCATGCACTTAACATTCTTCTAGGCACTGAACACACCATACACATATAATTTGACCATTGCAACAACCCAACAGATAGATGGAATTATGTCCATCTGACAGATTAGGGAACTGAGGATCAAAGGGGCTGAAAAGCTTGCTTACAATCATGTAATTTGTAATTATGGAAGCTAGGACCAATTCCAAAACTCAGGCTTTCTCCATAACACCAGAGATTCAGAGCACTGTGCTTTTTGAATAGAAAGTACATTGGCCAAAGAATTGTGATTTTTGTTTCATCAATAACCACGTCATAACAGAAGAGCAACCCATAAAATAAAGGTAATCTGTTTTTAAATAAGTTCTTACAATGGCATGGTACTGGATAGAAGAGAGCCACTTATTGATATGATCAGAATATAAAACTGTTTAGAAATAACAGTAGACCCTGAGTTAGGAAACTCGGACTCATATTTTGGATCTCCAACTGCTTATCTTAAGGACAAATCACTTAGCTGCCTATGCTTTGTTCTCCTCAACTGGAGAGTGACAGTCTATCTTATGTTGCTTCTTTGGGAAACCTTACCAGGTCTGGAAGGTATGTCTATAAGGAGGACGTAAGAATACAGAAGGGAGTACAACTTGTCAGTGGTAAAATTCTGTGCAATATTAGATGACATTTTCGTTTCTGTGCCTGCTTGCAACAAAATGCTTGACTGCAACAAGGAGTTTGTATCAGTGTATAAATCTATGCAATGCTAAGCAATGCATGTATGTTGACTTCTGCATTTAAGCTACTAAGTGTGCAGTAGTTTGTTACAGAGCATATGAACTCTAATACAGTCATGAGAGGCTTCCCAGGACTGATACTTCTGACTATGGGAATGAGTTCTGAAAGAATGGGTAGATTAATCCAGCAGAAGAATGATGGCAGGGAGGATAAACCAGGATGAAGGAACAACAAACACTGTTGTTTAGAAGCAAGACTATGAAGTGCCTTAGGAACTGAAAACAGCTTGGTTTACATTCACAGGGTGAGTAGTAAAAAATATTCAAAACCCCAACAAATAAACAAATAAATCTATCCAATGCTTCATTCATTGAGAAAGTCAGCTACAAATATATATATAATATATATATATTATATATATTAGCTTAACAAAATGGTGTGCTTAGTGGTACAGTGGATTTACTTCATTATAGACTATAAGAAAGAAGTTATGGGTCAACATCAATCTGTGACCTGCACATTGAGTCTTGCTTTCTAGACTATCTTGAGGAAAGCAGATAGTGTAAGTATTAACATATACAGGCTCATCTTTCTGCTTATAACCTTACCTTGATCAGCTTATTTAATCTCTCTGTGCCTCAGTTTCCTCTTCTATAAAATGGGGTTAACAGCAAACTGATAGGGTAGTTGTGAAAATTAGATGAGAATACACCTGACTCTATAGACAGGGCCCAATATACAGTTTTGTTTTGTTTTTAAAGATGCTTATTATCATTATCAGCAATAGCAGCAGTAACAACCTAAAGTAGCTATCCTTCTGGTCTACCACAGTATGAGTATTCCCACTGTCAGGGGTTTTGTCTTGGTTGTCACAACTCAAGGAGTTTGTGGTGCTACTGACATCTAGTGACCAGAGGCCAGGGATGCTGCTAAACATCCTACAATTCACAGACAGCTGCCCGCAACAAGAAATCATCCAACCTACAATGTCAGCACTGCCAAAGTTGAGAATCTTGCATTAGAGCCATTCCTTTGGGTTGAAGTCCCCTGTCATCAAATGAAAATCTAATAACAGAGTTGAGGCTTTACCCAATTTGTGATTTCATGGCATGTCAGCCTTAAAAGAGAAATTTGACCCTAAAAATTACCATTGTGTGGTCCAACTATCTGATTTACTGAAATTAAACCTTAGAGGGGACAGGACCTGCCTTCTTCCTTCCTCATCTAGTAGTGAAAATCATATTTCTGTTTCTCCTGTCCTTCAGTCTTGCCTCTTGAAAGCATACTTTCCCAGAGTAGATTAGAGAGATCCAAGGTCAAGGTCAATGTTGTCGGACTACTGAGTAAGAGAGCTAAAACTGCACCCTATACTTCCAGGTCCAGTGACTGAGAAGCTCAAGTAGGGAAGAGGTCAGTATAGCTCAGGGCACCTGCAGCTCAGAGACTAGGCTTCTGCATCTCTTGACTCTTCATCTTGATAAAGCCTGGTACGCAGGAGGGAGGTGTACAGGAAACAGGAGTACAAAGCATTGGGCTTGGGGTCAAATGGGACAGAGTCCTGCTCTCCCACACTAATCTGTGTTATTGGTCAGTTATATGAAGCCTATGCTATTAACAGTGAAAGTATTTTTTGAACACTCAGACCCAGACTTTACAAAGTTCATACTCTCTCATTCATTTTTTTTCTCTCTGATTCTCCACAAATAAAATAGTAATAAAATGTACTTACTGCATAGAACTATTTGTAAGATTGAATGACAGCAAAAGTGTAAATCCAAGTTGTTATTAACACTTAAGAGGGCAGATAATTATCTGCTCTGTGACCTCAGAAAAGTCATTTAATCTCACCTTGCCTCAGTTTCCTCATCTCCAAAGTGAGCATATTAATATGTTACCTACCTCATACTGCTGTTGTGAGAATTAATGAGTTAATACACTTAGAAGATTGCCTGGCTTATAGCAAGTTTTATGCAGACTCTTAGCTAATATTGTAACTAGCCATCCTTTGCCCTTCTGGTTCTTCCTAGTGAAGTCTAAGATCCAGCCACATGCAAGTGTCTTCAGTAAATCATGAAACTCCACAACAGTCACAAAGAAGTGGCAGGTTTCTACCAAACTCCATGGTGATTCAGGTCTCTGTTTCAGGATTAGGAGACAACAGCTCCCTCTGCTGCCCAGAACTGAAACAGCATTATCATCTCTGACAGCTTCATTAATATTCTGTCCTTTCTGCCCTGCCAATCTTGAAACCGCGCTTCCCAGACTGATGAAATTGCTTCTATGTACTAATATCATCAGCGAAGCATTTTCCTAAGCAGCTGACTCATGACTTTTTTTTTCAATCAAAAAGAACTATCCTTCTAGGCTCTGGTTAGAATTTGAATAGCTGCCTGTTCTCCAGCTCCCATTAGGAAGCAACGCTGTGGAGCCTTAGTAACTGAAGAGGGCATTCTCCCCACTGAGAAAGAAGCAGCGGAATTGGAGCATTATAACAAATTGTTCCCATCCAGCAATCACTTTGTAATGTGACTGTTTTCAAGGTAAACTCATTCATCTTGTTGAACAGATGGAAAAAAAAATTGCACTCTGTCTTTGCATTTCTGACTCCCTTCAGAAAGACTCTATCCAAGATTCAGAGGTGAGCAAACAGGCTTTAGACCCAGATGGGCCCCATAGCCTGAGTAAAATAGGACAGGGTGTTTCTATTTCCTAGGAAGGAGGTTAGCGTCCATTGAAATCCTACCACACCAGATAATTGTAAGTATTACCTCCTTCAATCCTCAATGTGTGAGCTAAAATTTACCATGCCCAGTTATAGATGCAGGAACCAAGGCTCTGAGAGGTTCAGAAATGTGGGTGTGAAGTCACATGACCAATCAGCAATAAAGCCAAGGATTTGAGCTTTTCCCACTGTCTATGCTGCCTCTCAGAGACTCCAAATCATTATGGGAACACTGGCCTGCAAGTTGGCCATATACCACCAAAGGGACCAAGGAAGAAGAGCCATCCATATGTGGTTTGGATAAAGGGGTTTCCCCATTCCTCTGATGGGACTGAGGTGGTACGTCCCTCCCAAGCACTCCAGGAAGGACCCTCAGTTATCCTGGAGCTGCCTAGAGTATGAAAAACCTTAAAAATGATGAGTCTACTGGAAAATTCTACCAAACATCTGGGGAAGGGGAGTTCCCATTGTGGCTCAGCAGGTTACAAACCCAAATAGCATCCATGAGGATGCTGGTTTGATCCCTGGCTTCACCCTAACCCTAGCTGGTTTGATCCCTGGCCTCACTCAGTGGGTTAAGGATCTGGTGTTGCCATGAGCTGTGATGTAGGTCACAGGCACAGCTTGGATCCTGTATTGCATTGCTGTTGCTGTGGCGTAGGCCAGCAGCTATAGCTCCAATTCAACTCCTAGCCCAGGAACTTTCAGGTGTGGCCCTGAAAAAGCAAAGAAAAAAAAATTTAAGGAAGTAATAATATCAATTCTACACAAACTCTTTCAGAATATAAAAGAGGAGGAAACATCACCCAATTCATCTGGGATATCCTGATGCCAAAACCAAAGACATTCCAGGCAAAGGAATCTGCAGATCAATCTCCCTCATGAGCACAGATGAAAAAATCCTTCACAAACTACTGGCGCATCAAATCCAACAATATATGAAAAGTAAGTACCAAGTGAGGTTTATCCTGGGAATGCGAGGTTGAACAATCAAAAACCGATCCATGCAATTCACCATATCAACAGACTAAGAAGAAAAGCTGTATGATCACCTGAACTGACAGAGAAAATGATGGAATCCAACCCTGATGTTCTCCAGATGAGAAGCTTCAAGCCCAGAATGGAAAAAATACATTCACAGTGTTGCAAATTACTGACAAATCCAGATTTAGCATCCAGCTCTCCAGTTCTGTGCGCTGTGTGGGGCTGTCACCCAGTGCAGGGGGGCCTAGAGAAGTCTTTGAAGTATAGAGGCTATAACCTGGAGACTTCCTTCACAGCCCTCACACAGCCAGCTGAAGTAAGGGAGCAAAAACAAACTCCAGTGCTACAAAACTTTCTACACACCATGGTAGGAAATGCCTGTGCTTCAGTGCAAGAGCTTAGACTCAAGGGAGCCTTAGGTTGGTGGGAAGGATTATGTTTTCCTGTAAGTTTCCAAAAGAGGTGGAAATTGCAACTGCTGAAAACCTGATATAAAAAATCCACTTCATAACTTGAGAAATGAGCCACAGCTATAGTTCTTTTGAAACGGAGTTTTCAAAAATCACGCAATTTTTATTAAGAAGAGGGAAAGACTAGGAACACTTGTGGTGTAACTGAAAGGACAGGGACCTCTCAATCCTACCACCCAGCCAGGGCTCAGCTCAGTAACCTTCACAAATGTTCACTTTTGTCAATGCTCTACATCCATCCGTCTGGTAAAAGCTTTCCCTACTCTCCTTTACTAATTTAAGATCTTGGTCACAATCAGCAAACTAGTAGTTTCTTTACTCTTAGTTGTGATGACTGGAAAATCTATCAAAGCCAAAGCGTCTCTTCTCAGGGGCAAATTCTCCGTGGTTCTGTCTCTGGAAAACCCTTTCTCTATCCCCCATTCCCCTCCCCAACACACACACACACACACGCACACACTTTCCTGCTCTGCGTCTTCCTTTACCTGGTTCAGAACTCATGGGCAAGGTGAACGCAGACCATGTGTGTCACCAGGGAAATGACTGACTACAAACTAGCCCCACATCAGCATCTTCAAAGTGAAGCAGAAATTGGATGTGCCTTTGCTTCATGTCTTTCCTCTCATCCTGGCCCTTTCAAATTGACTCAAGTTGGTTTTGAGCTTGCAAGTTTAAAAGGAATTCAAATATTGAATGCTCCTGATTGTCTTGTAACCACAGTTTACAGACAAAGAAAGTGGAACTCAGTGGAGTGGGCAAGTTTCCTCCACTCACCCAGATGTATGTGACAGGATCCGGGGTTTGAACCATGCTGCAGGGCACATAGAGGTGTCATGGCACCTGACCTCAAGGAGGGCACAATCTCTTCAGAGGGCATTGGGCAAGTGTATAAGCAATGACTTAATAACAGCAACTATTTAATGAGCCCATACTGTTTCCATACCCTGGGCTAAGTATTTTCTCTTCAGTATCTCATCAAATCCACATGGTTCCCCAGTGGAATGGGTATGATTATATCCATTTCTATAAAGGGGGAAATGAAGCTGAGCAGTTATTAAATATGCCCAAAGCTAACAAAAAATAAGTGGCAGACTCAGAACATGAACTTCGGCCTGAGGTCAAAATCTGGACTCTCCCCTGAACTTGGCTGCATCTTGGAAAGCCAAGCCTACTGAAAGAAATGCAAACACTATTTTGTGGGGTTAAGCATGCAATGGAAGTGGGGTGATATGGAAGGGTCCCCTGATTGAGAAGGGATCACATATGCTTGAGAAAGCGTATATCAGGGAAGACCACATGGCAGTTGACAGCTCTCTTAACTGATGAAAGGGATTTGAAGGGGAAGAGGGGAATGAGGGAAAGACAAGATTTCTAGAGGGAGGCAATGCTACAAACATAGCTCAGAGGTAGGAAAATGTATTTCACATACAGATAATAATAGTCCTGTTTGGAAAGACATGGGCACTTGCTGTCATGACCAATTGTGAGGTGTTTGTACAAGAAAGGCAATACATGGTAAAGGATGGAAGTTTTATTTCATGTAATTTTTATATAAATTATAGCCAAAATTATTCCTATAAACATCATGACTCCCACAGTCAAAAAGCTTGGCTTCAATTGGGAAGATAAATAATTGAACAATTATTGAACAGCAGTTAAGTTCTATGAAAGGGTAGGCACAGGATGACCCCGCCAACTCATGCCTTCAGGAGGGCATGCTAGAAAGCGGTGGCCAAGCTGGGAACAGAGGGACAGGTGGCATTACCCACAAGAGGGGATGGGATTCTGGACAGAGACAGCAGCTTGTGTGAGGCTCAGACACTGACAGACCAGAGCTTGTTTGGGAGGCTACAGGTGTTGAGCAGAAGATGATCAAGCAGGTGGGAATTGACAACACATGAGGCCAGAGGGGCCCACGAGAGGTCGGCTCGTGATGAAGCCCCGTTGTGGTGTAAGAGAGTGTGTGGGAAGGTGCCCCCGCCCAGCGCAGTGCAGGCATGGGCTGGCTTCCCATCGCAGTCAGCAAATCAATTACGCCCTCCACCGACTTCGCCTTGTGTATTTAGAATGCATGGAGTTCGCCTGCCAAACATCTGCTCTCGCTATTAAGCATGCCATGGTAACCATTGCACTCCCGTGCGTCAGCGCCACCAGGATTGGTAATAATCACAAGTGTCAAAAACGAGAAAGAATGGAGAAGGAAAGCTGTGCAAAACCCAGCGGCGGGATGATTGGGCTGGCGGCTCCACTCGGGGCCCCGCCAGCTGCACCTTCTGCTGCCCCTGTCGGAGGCAGGGGAATTGATGTGGCTCTGGCCTCTTCTTGCCCCTTCTGTTGATCCCTCTCCCTGTATTATTCATCCGCAGCTTCAACCGACATTGGAAAATGCGCCTTGCCTTTGCCAGAACAACATATGTGCCCCTGCATCATTGTGTGTGATAGATAAACCCGCCAACAGCTCCCAGACCCGGGGGCCCTCTGGGTGAAGACCCCACATTGACACAGGCAGGCAGCACTGCGTCCTGGCAGCAGCCTGCCCTGCAGACAGATCTGACTGAGGATTTCAGTGTTGCAGCTCTGCGGTGGCCTGAGACCTTGGGCAGATCTCTTACCCTCTCTGAACCCACCTGCCTCTTGTGCGAACTACAAGGAACACTAACCTCACAGGGTCGTTTGGGGGCTTAGAGACAAGAATGGGAGATGGCGCAATGACTTTTACAGAATAACCCTTCAAGCTTAGCTACTACGATCTTTTTGAGCCCTCAAAAAACAAACAAAAAAATGCAAGGCATTATGCTGTGCACTTATTAAAATTAATCCACTCTCCACACCCATCCTGTACAGTAGACATTATCCCCATTTTACAGACAAAAGAACTGAAGCTAAGGGAAGTTAGGTGATGAGTCATAGAGCCAGTCACGGCTGGTCAGAAAGTGAACTCGGGCTTCCTCCACAGCCCACACTCTTGCTGCCTTCCCCACGTAAAAAATTCTTCATATGTTGAGCTGAAGTCTCTTTTTTGATAAAGATTATTCATAGGTCCCATTTCTGCTACTAGAGTCACATAAAATTAGTCTAGTCTCTCCTCCAAACAAAAGTTTTTAGGAACGTAAAACCGGCTCCCATCACCCCCTCCCCCAGTCTTCTTTTCTCTGACTGAAAGGCCAGAGCCTGGTTTGCAACAGTCACTTTCTGCAGGATACCCTCCAAGCAAGCCAATGCCTCCCTCAGAGCCTGCCCAGAATGCCTTGCTTCTGGATGCCTGCGTGGGCTTTATGTCCTCCCTCTCACCTAGGGATACGCACACAGTACCTGAACCTCCAGCCCGCAGAGCTAGTGCCATCATTTGGAACACACCCAGATGGCTTTTCTGCCTTTTCCTGGATCCTCTTCTCCAAGCCAAGAACGCGGTAGCGTGGGCTGCAGCGCCCTCTTGTGTAGAGGGAGAGAAATCTGCAGGAAATTAACAGGCTCAGGATGAAGATCCACATGAAGAGGTGAAAGCTGATGGTCTCTGGGGTTTTTTTAAATGTTCACCCAGCCCATCCCCACAGCTGCTGTAAGTTGATGTCTCTAACTTGAACATTGCACCAGGTTGTTGTGCGATGGGGGATTACCCTGCAGGTGAGCCTGATTCCTCTGATGATGGCAGGCTCTCAGGAAAGAGGCAAGTGTGTCTCCCACACCCCACCTTTAGTAAAATCTAAACCCCCCACCCCCCGTATTCTTTCAGCATGGCTAAGGACATAAGAAGGACATGTAGCCATACCTGGATTCAAGCATCTGAAGTGGAGAGACCCTCCCACCTCTGCCCCATAGGGTCAGGGAGGTGACAGCAGTAGGATATACAGAAACAAAGAAGGATATTCTGGAGGTAGGAATGGGGAATAATTGAGAGCAACCCGAGGTCAGATAGCTCCTTGAGCAGGCTCTCGGGACTGCTGACATGCTTACTGCCTCTGGTCCGACTCTCCAGCTTTATGCAAATATTATCTAGGAGGGTTTGCCTGGTAAATCAAACATTCCTTTCTCTACCAAAAATTCACTGGGGGTCCTTGGGCAAATCACTTCTCATCCTCTGGGAAAGGTGGTGTCAGAGGTCCCTTCCATGGTAATATTCAAGGAGCTCTAATAGAGGCAGCCTCAGGTCAATTTCAGCCATCTAGCAGACTCCTAAGGGACTGGGCCCTGGGACTGCTAGGCTTTTAGAATGAGCTAAATAGTATAGAACACATTCCCATGGAACATGAACTATTATCAATATTTGTTGAGCATCTAACGTACTCAATAGATACAATACTGACACCAAGATTTTCTTCCTTCATGGTAACAGGTCAGTCTTCATTAAGCCGAGAATGAACAAAAGCATGAAAGTTTTTTATTGCTCACGGGTAGGAATCACACTCAGAAGTTACACCTGTCTTATTCCCCATACAGAAGGTTATAGAATATCAGCCTTTTCTGATTAAAATTTCCAGTGGTTTAAAAGCTCTATGGACATAGTGTGAACCATTGAGTTACGACCTTGGATGCAGCAGGTGGGAGAGGCAGAAGTCCACTACAAAAATGGTGCAGAACTTCTGTTCTAGTCGTCTGTGTGCTCTGGTTTCCCCACTGCCCACAGCTTCATCCTCTGACTGACGTTGTCACTGTCCCCAGAACTACACACACTGTTCTTGGCCATGCAGTCAGGGTTGATGGACAGAACTGGGGCATCCTCTGGCTCTCCTGGACTGACTGTAGAAAAGACCTCTGGAGGGAGAGCCAGCAAACAGCCACCCTGTTCTGGCTGTGTCCCTTCCCCCACATCTCCTCCCTGGGACTCCAGTCTTTCCTAGAGCCCCACCAGCTAGCCTCTGCTAGGAGAGTCCAGGCACTTATCTGTGGGGGGCATCTGGAACCAAGAGGTGAAAGGAGTGAAGTGTGGGTGGCAAGACAGAAAAGAGAGAGGAATAATAAGGGAGAAGAGAAAGAATAAAGAAACTGTGTTATGAAATAAATTCCAAATATTTTCATCCAACTCCACTCAAACAATCCCAGCTCCTGTTTAGTTACTTTGGAGATCTTTTTTAAACAAATATTTTCAGGGGGAAGGAGGGGCAGATATCATATTGGTTTCAAATAAGCCATTTCTGATTTGTCTGTTTCCTTTAACTTTGTTTACTACAGACCTACAGATGGAGATCCCAGCTCACATTTCACTCCTGCAGGAGAGCAGAGAAGAATTATTCTCACCATAGAAGCTTTATGAACCGAGAGCTTACTAGGAATGTGAGCCCCACAGACCTACGCAGGCTGGGAGACTACCCAGGAGCTGGTCTTTCCCCCTACATTGAAAAGTTGGATCTTTGATCTAAATCTCACTTCAGACTTCAGACTTATAAAAATACTATGAAAATAGTTATTATACCACCCCAAAAGGCCAGTAAATCAGTCTTTAAAAATAGCTTGTTACGTGGAGTTCTCACTATGGTGCAACAGGTGAAGAATCCAGCATTGTCTCTGCAGTGGTGCAGGTTTGATCCCTGTGGCTTGGATTTGATCCCCAGCCCCAGAAACATCCATATGCCGAGGGTGTGGCGAAAAAAAAAATGTTACACCATAATCCCACCATATCTGCACCCAATAATTCAGCCCATTTCTTCTCATGCCATCGGAAGATGAAATGAACTTTGCCCCAGGACTTAGATGCAGGAGACGGAGACTGTGCTGAATATGTTTTCCATCTCATTCAAAATTAAAGCGCAGAAAGCTGAGCCTTGCTCACAGATACACACTCGGAGACAGCACACACACAAAGGCAAGTCTCAGCTGCAGGAGGCAGATAACAAGGCAGGTGCAGGCAGGCAAGAGCTGCTGCAGGCTGGAGAGGAAATGCCAGCCCAGAGGAGGCCTTGATAACAGAATCCCCAGGCCCACTGCTCTTGGTAGACCATGTTAATGCAACTTATGGGTTATTTTCTCCTTTAAAGAATAGGCCGAGTTTTAAAACCTCATCTTCTTCCAGCCGACAGGCTCACGCTTTGCCAAGCTCTGTTAAACACCGACTCATTGGAAAGGAACAGCCCTTTCTAAAGAGGAAATTGGATGTATATTTGTATAAACCTCCTTTAAGAGGTTTGCATAAACCCCTTGTGATTACATGGCCTGGAGATTTGTTCCTGGCTTTGTGGCTTCTCCAGCAAGAGCTTTCCTTAGCAGTTATCTCAGCTCATTCTTAAAACTTGTGTAAGCTTTTGTATCTGGAGTTTTCAGCCTAAGCCATAAAACTACATCTGCTCAAAGGCTGGCTGATTCAGAGACAGAGGCCAAGGTCACATTTCAATGGGAGAGAAAAAAAGAGGAAGCTTGGATATACATTGTAAATGCAAAATGATTGATTTAGGGACTAGCAATGCCTAAAGAGCTTAGATTTCCTTGATCTAAATACCTTGTTCCTCCCTACCACCCACCACTAACACCTTCTGAGACATAAATGCCACGACTTCCTGATGCACGAACAGCCACCCAGAAAGTAAAACACTCAGTAGGAGGTGTTATCTTTGACAATATGGATGAAAATGTATTCTATTTACCTCTTTCCTCCAAAGTAAATTCAGACAACTTAGTTGCTATGTAAAGATGGTCACAACAGAAGAAGCCTTCCTCTGCTTTCATCGCCACTCACCCTTTTGTATAGATGGTTCTACTAAATAAATCCAGCTGCCTTTTTTTTAATCAGCCCCACCTGCATTTTTCCCTAAGAAAACCTGCTTAGTCCTCACCAGCAACCATAGCAGTTCTGTTATGTTTGTGCTTCATGCACCAGCTATATTTTTAATGTGATAAAACAGGAAGAACATGGCCTTGGGAATCAAACAATCCTGTGCTTGATTCTCAGTTCTGCCATTTACCGGGTACATGATCTACCTGAGCCTCAGTTTCCTCATCTGTAAACTGGGAATGGCAGGAATTAAAAAAAAAATCCACATCATAGGATTGCTGTGACGATGCAATTAAATGAAACAATAAATATTTTTAAGCCACTCTGGATGCAGCAGGCTTTTCATAAGTGTCTCCATGAAGAATTACAGGTAAAATGCTCTGTGAGGCTCTGGAGGCAGGTAAAGATGAGGAAGGAAAAGAGTGCTCTCCTGAAAGGTTGAGGCACCATCCTCAGAAGACTGGGACGAGCTGACATTACTATCTGGCTGAGGGTCAAGCTTAATCAATATTACTTCCACCTGCCACCATCTTGCTTCTGGACTCCTCCAAAATAAGCCCACCACTCCCCAAAGGCATGGGAGGTCATCCACGATCTTACAGCTCACCCAACTAACATAAAATCTTAATACCTTGCAATGATCACAGTAGCACAGTGACATCCAGCTCACCACAGCTCACTGCCATCATTCCACTGAGATGCCACCTAGTCTGGACATTCCATACAAAAGCAATCACACAGCATGTGGTCTTTCAACTGCCTTCCTTCAGAAAGCAAAATGTTTTTGAGGTTTATCCATTTTGTAGGCTGTATCAGCACTTCGTTTTCACTTTTTGATTATGATGAATAATGTCTCTGTAACATTCACGCACAAGTTTTTGTGCAGACCAATATTTCCATTTCTTGTGGATGTGTATAGATGCCTAGGAGTGAAACTTTTGGGTTGTATGATAATTTTAATGTAGGAGTTCCCATCGTGGCGCAGTGGTTAATGAACCCGACTAGGAACCATGAGGTTGCGGGTTCCGTCCCTGCCCTTGCTCAGTGGGTTAACGATCAGGCGTTGCCGTGAGCTGTGGTGTAGGTTGCAGACGCGGCTCGGATCCCGCAGTTGCTGTGGCTCTGGCGTAGGCTGGCGGCTATAGCTCCGATTCGACCCCTAGCCTGGGAACCTCCATATGCCGCGGGAGTGGCCCAAAGAAATAGCAAAAAGACAAAAAAAAAAAAAAAGTAAAGATAATTTTATGTTTAAGATTTTGAGGAACTTCCAGACTGTTTCCCAAAATTGGTGCACCATTCTTCATCCCCACCAGCAATGTATAACGACTTCGTTTTGTCCACTTCCTCAACAATACCTCATTTGGGTGTCTGTTTTATTACAGCCATCCTAGTAGGTGTAAAGTAATATCTCACTGTGGTTTCAATCTATATTTTCCTAGTGACTAATGAGGGTGAGCCTCCTTTCGTGTGTTTACAGCCATTCCTCTATCTTCTTTGGAGGAATAGTTATTTAAATCCTTTACTCATTTTTAATTGGATTATCTGTTGGTTATTGAACTGTAAGCGTTCTTTATGAATAAGAATCCTTTATCAGGTATACAGAGAAATATTTTCCCCTATTCTAGAGATTTTCTTGTCAATTCCTTGATGCTGTCATTCAAAACACAGGTTTTAGTTTGAGTGAAGTTGGATTTATCTGTTTTTTTTTCTTTTACTTGTGCTCCAGGTATTGTCTCTAAGAAATCATTACCTAACCAAGATCATGAAGATTTACTCCCATGTTTTCTTCCAAGAGTTATATATCTTCAGGACTGAACATGACCCACTTCGAGTTAAGTTTTGTGTATGGGGTGAGGTAGTGGTCCAAAGTTCTTCCTTCTGCATACAGCTATCCAGTTGTACCTGCATCATTTGTTAAAAGAACTATTCTTACCTCCTTTGAATTATCTCAGCACCTTGGTCAGATCTACCTTTTTTTCTTGATTGGTAGTTTGGCTGGTTATTCATCGAGCTCCTATTAATTTGCAGGCATGGTCTAGCCTCTGGGTATGTGGTGGTTGAAAGACTGATGAGGTTCCTATGTGTCAGCCACAGTCAGAGCTTTGGATCACTCAGATTGCCCCAGAGTACTTCTTGCTGCTGGTACTGCATCTGCAAAGTGCCAAGAAATTAACACCTTCCGGTAACATCCCTCAAATGACGACCTAGGAAAGTTGATTTATGTAATTACCCAAGCGCTCTCTTCAGTAGGGTCATCCTGAAGCATCTGTTTTATATCATTTTCTAGAGTTTCTCCATGAGGATTAGCTCCAGGGACCCATGGTGATAACTGGCTTAATAATGCATCCCTTATTGGCTGTTTTTCCTTTCCTTTTCAATTGTCTACTCCCTTACCATTGTTATCCACACTTTCTAAATAATCTGTTTGTACTCAAATCTTATCTCAGGATTTGCCTTCATAAAAATCCCAATTAAGATATCTCTGACTTAATAACCAAAAAATTACATAGATAGATAGCTGGTCACTTTGCTGTACAGCAGAAATTGGCACAAATTTATAAATCAACTATACTTTATTTTTTTATTTTTTTTCACTTTTTGTCTTTTTGCTATTTCTTGGGCCGCTCCTGTGGCATATGGAGGTTCCCAGGCTAGGGGTCGAATCAGAGCTGTAGCCACCGGCCCACACCAGAGCCACAGCAACGCGGGATCCGAGCCGCATCTGCAACCTACACCACAGCTGATGGCAATGCCGGATCCTTAACCCACTGAGCAAGGCCAGGGATCAAACCCGCAACCTCATGGTTCCTAGTCCGGTTTGTTAACCCCTGAGCCACGATGGGAACGCCAACTACACTTTTTTTCAAATGTGCAAAAAAAAAAAAAAAAAAAAAAAAAAAAAAAAAAAAAAAAGCATATCCCTGACTTTGAGAAATTTACATTCTCATGGAGAAGAAGGAGATATAAAAACATTAAACATTCTTGGAGTTCCAGTCGTGGCACGGTGGAAATGAATCAGACTAGGAACCATGAGGATGCAATTTCAAACCCTGGCCTCACTCAGTGGGTTAAGGATTTGGCATTGCCATGATCTGTGGTGTAGATTGCAGACACGGCTCGGATCTGGCGTTGCTGTGGCTGTGGTGTAGGCTGGCAGCTGTAGCTCTGATTAGATCCCTAGCCTGAGAACCTCCATATGCTGTGGGATGCAGAGAAGGGGCCTAATTGGAGGAACGAAATCCTTGAGAAGGGGAGAGGGATCTGTGCATGAACAGAAGGAATCATCTTTGGAGCAGGGCCAGTTGAACAAAATGAACGTATATCATTATAATGACAGGTCATGAAATCCAAGCTAGGTACAAAGGAACTATACGAAAGTTTTTTTTGAAGGAAAGATCAGGGGACTGGAAAAATAAGAGAATAAGGAAACAGACCTGGGGGAAATTGATCATGTACAGATAATGGCATGGGCTTGGGCATAAGCATGGAAAAGTGTGGCTAAAGTGAATAGAAAATGAAATTATTAAGGAATTAAGTGATCAAAGTGTTGGAGAATGGATCATCTTTGTGGATACAGAAATCATCAAAAATGATGGAAAGAGCAGTTATAGGAACAAAGAGAGTAAGTTAAATGGCAAGCTCCTCAATGAACATGAGCCACCTGAAGCATGATAATGGGTAATTGCAACACTGTGGGTTAGAGAGTGGTCTAGGGAATCAAAGAACTGGGAGGTTCCAGAAAGAAAAGAACAAGTAGCAATGAAGAACCACAGAACAATAGTCCAGCTTCTGTTCCAATGACACAGAGGGCATAAGAGGAAAAGAAACAGCTGATAGGATGCAACCAAATGACTATAGGGAGGCAATATTGCCAGGGGAGAGCCTGGTTTCCGTTAGAGCAAGAAAATTAAGGGAACGTTCACATAAGAGGTTAAGGATATGACGGGTTTTGTGAATAATAAATTGTGGATCCTAGAGAACACAGTGGAAGAGCTGGCACATTGAGTAGAAGTGAAAGATGTTCAAATCAGTGAAAATACAGCAGGGTATAAGATACAGGTCCAGGTAATGTGGGAAGATCTGAGAATGTTGGCTCTGGTGATGGGTTCAAGTAGAAGGACAGAGTGGACGTGGTCCTAAAGGTCTGTTAGGAGAAACTGGGTAAACAATTCCCATTTTACCCTCCTTCATAGAACTGTCATTTTAGGCTGTGCTTAGTAGTAAAGAGAACTATTCAGAGTAGGGAGGTATCATTGTCTCATCACAGAACACAGAGATCTGTGATCCCTGCCATTGCTCTAATACACCTGAGAAGGTGCTAAGACTATATTCGTGGTATTGCTCTAGTATCTGGAAGACCAATGCCATTATTTTATTTGATTCTTTGAATGGTACCTAGTTCCCATCCTATGAAAGGTCACCTCTTTACTGGTGCTCTGAAATTTTAAGATAACATACAGTCATATGGGTCTTTTCCATCCTTTGTGTTGGAAACTCAGTAAGCCTTTTTGTCTGGAGACTAATGTTCTATAATCTGGGAAAGTGTGTGTGTGTGTATGTGTGTGTGTGTGGAATCCCTGTCACAATGGAATTGTTTTGTTTAGAAGGATGAATTTAAAAACTGATTGCCAAATCTGTGTGCAAGAGTAGAAAGGAACTCAGGATTTCTCCATAGACTTTTTCTAAATCCTCCATGTTTCAGTGTCTGGTCTCTCCTTCATGGTCTGTTATGCATGGTGTTGCTAAGTTTGGAAACTTTCTAGTTCAGTTTCACTCCAGAGCAAACATCCTGCATCTTGCCAGGATTAAAAAGGGGTTAACGCTTGGCTTCAAAGGATAAAAGAAAGACTTTATTACAGTATAGAAATAGAAAGAATACAACATTCTTCCTGCCCTCGTGTGTAACATCCTCCTTTCTTGGTACCTTGTCCTTTTGGTTCTAGATCTTTCCAAGATTCTGCAGCATGAGTTGCATTTGCTGTCATTTCCCTGGTGTTCAGCTCTCCTCTCTCTGCTAATACCTCCGCCTTCTCTCCCATTAACATCAAAGCAATCATCTTATTTTCCCCCACTGTTTCTGTGGGCCAAGGATTCCAGAAGCACGCAGGTTGAGGGCTTCAGGCTTGGGGTGGCTCATGCAGTTTGAGTCAGTGTTGGGGATGATGGGGCTCTGGAGCAGCTGTGGGTGGGTCAGCCATCTCTTCCCATGTAGTCTTCAGGCCTCATCCTCTGGTCTCTCCACGTGGGTCACTTCGGTGGCCTGAATATGGCAGGACTTCTTACTAAGGTGGCTCAGGGCTAAAGGGTAAATGTCTGTATAGCCTCTTGTGACCAGACTTCAGAAGTCACCAAGTGGGACTTCAGCTTCGTCTATGGTTCCACTGGCTACCAGATCCAAGAGGAGGACAGAGAAACTTACCCTCAATGGAGAAAGATCAGAGAATTTGCAATTGCCTTGTGAACTGCTACATTCCTTTTAAAATTATTGTCTTTACTTTCTTCTTTCCAAGAGGAAGAGATGAATGAAACAGCTGTCATTCAGAGATGGTGACAAGTGGCCAGCCTTTGAACAGCAGGTAAAAAGAAGTTGGAATTAATTAGCATTTAGAAAGCCTGTGCAACGTGTCACACGAGTGCCAAGGAAATGCATGTTGTTCCTTGCAAATTATGTCACCTTTTAAAACTAGTTTGGATAAAAAGACAAAAATACAGCCAAAAATTAGGAACAAATAATTCAGAAAAACAGCCCCCTGCTTTATCTAAAATATTAAATGCGTGTGTGAAATTCAGAGGTAACATGGATGAAAAAACATGCCTGTGTTATTGCACTCAGGAGCACACAATAATTTCAAATTCACATGGGATATTCAATACAATATTTTTTCTTTTTTTAATTATTTTTATTGTTATTTTCCCAATACAATTTTTTTTCTACTGTACAGCATGGTTACCCAGTTACACATACATGTATATATTCTTTTTTCTCACTTATATCTGGAAACTAATATATGGCACAAATGAACATTTCCACAGAAAAGAAAATCATGGACTATTCAATATAATATTGAACATGACCATGTCCACTGCTGACCCACACTATGACTCTGTGGGAATTGGGGGGGGTTCTTATTTTTTCTGTTATATTTTGCTCTCTATTTGGAAATAATTTCAAACCTACGGAAAAGGTGTAAGAATAAGTACAGTACATACACAAAGAAATCAGTAGGGGAACACTTTAAAGTCTTGAAAATATCCTGCTCCTCATTAAAATGTCCCCTTACATTCAGCACCAGGGATGATTTGTACCTAAACCATTCTTTCTGATGATGATGTTGCCAAATGATGATTTCCCAGCTCTGGCACTCCATTCTATCTTCCAGTTGGCACTTAACCTTCTATGGTAAGCAAGAGCCCTTGGGGAGAAGCAAGAGCCCTTGCTTCTCCCCATCTCTATATAATGAGTGTATCATACACATCCACACATAAACACTATATATATATATGAACTATGTATACATACACTACTTTACATAGGTACTATTATATATCCCAGAAAGATAAAACACATAGATTTACACATTATATAATGTATTTATATGTATACATGCATATTAGAAACCATGAGGCCAAATTAATACCTCTAATTCTAATACATCTCCAAAGAGTGCCTGGCATGAAGAAGATGCTCAATAAACATTTGCTGAATGCATGACCCAATGCTTCCCACGTCCATCACCAGCCCATTAGCTCCATGAAGACAGATCTGGGGGCTTAGGGAGCCTCAAGTGGAGAAGGTGGCTGGACCCTGACCCAGAGGACAGCCACCCACTGTGGTAAATAGTTTGATTTGTTCACATATGACCTATTCATCATTTGTAGTCTCAGAGAGAGAGCAACTAGGACCAACCAGTGGAGGGCTCTCCCCGGACTTGCCTAGGTTTTCTCCAATTCTCTGGTCTTGCTTCTTTCTCTCACTCCTGTGACTACACAAATTTTGAGTCTCTTCTGGATGCTGAATATCTTTTCTATACCACTGTACTCTCTACCTGAATCTCTTCCTTTAAAGCAAAGTGACCATTTGTTTGCTTATTGTACTGCCTGAATGCACTTAATCATTTTCATGCAGACCAAAGACAGACACAAGAGAGACCATATCATACTCATTACTCTAACTCTTGTGCCTGGGTGCACTGGATGGGGTCTAAGGCACAGTTGCAACCTCAACACATATTTGTTGGGTAAATGAATATGTGAATAAATGGTGGGTCCCAGTTTATAGTCCCTGCACATCAATTACATACCTGTATGCATAATACATGGTGCTGCCTAATGAGTACTTAGAGAAAAACTAGCCTCTGTTTTGGAGTTGCTCCTGGCTTCCATTGACATCATCTTCTCTGGTTCTGCCTGGATCTCTGAGGAGCAGTCTCCCCCTCCCAGGAAGGGTTCTTCCTCATAGCCCCCTCTGCTATCCTCACAGTCTCCAATGCCAATTAGAAAATGCCTGATAACTTCACCTGGCATTCTGCATGTTGGCATCTGGATTCCCCCACCCCTAACAAGTCTCATGCCTCCTCCTGGATCTGCCATTGCTAAGCACCAGCTGATGATTGCCCATCTGCTGGTTATTAGGGAAAGTTAAATAAGCAAAGGAGCTCCAGGGAAGTTTAACAAAAGAAGATTGACATATGCATAGCGAATTGGCAACCAGTTGGTCCCTCTGACACCAGGTTCTCTGGCTTTGTTAAGCACACCTAACACGAGACTTCTCAGTTTATTGGCACATGGAGAGCCCTTTGGAGGCAGCTTGGCCTCATGCTCCTTCCTAAAGCAAAAGCAGCCCCACAGCCCTTCATTATAAGACATCTGCCATTCATTCTGTCTGAATCACTGTCTCGTTAGGGACCAGGGTGGGCCTGGTTAAGAGCACCTGGTCAATCTATATAATATTTTTGAACTTCGCATTCAGTGAGTGATCAGTCAGTGTCAAAGAAAACATTCATGCAGTAGTGAAAGCCATGGTCTGGATGGCAAGGATGGAAAGAGCCAATCTAATGTTGTTCTTAGGGGTCAATAAAGGACAAACTAAGAATGTCAAAACATTTAAAAGCAGAGCCAAAGCCATGACACTAAGCCAAGGGCCAAAAGTTAGCTGGACATGGAATGGGAAGAACCAGAGTCAGAGAAGAAGCCAGGAGAACTGAGGCCCTTAGGGGTTTTTTGTTTGTTTGTTTGTTTGTCTTTTGTCTTTTTAGGGTCACATGGAGGTTCCCAGACTAGGGGTTGAATTGGAGCTGCAGCCACCAGCCTACACCACAGCCACATCAACACAGAATCTGGACCATGTCTGCGACCTACACCACAGCTCATAGCAATGCCAGATCCACTGAGTGAGGCCAGGAATCAAACCTTCGTCCTCATGGATGCTGGTCAGATTCATTTCTGCTGAGCCACAATGGGAACTCCTGTTTTTTTTTGGGGGGGGAGGTTGTTTTTTTTGTTTTGTTTTTTTGTTTTGTTTGGTTTTTTTTTTTTTTTTTTTTTTTTTTTTGGCTTTTCCAACAGCATGTGGAAGTTCCCAGGCCAAGGACTGAACCAGGGCCAGAGCAGTGGCCCAAGCCATGGCAGTGACAATACCTGATCCTTAACCACTAGGCCACCAGAAAACTGAGAGCTTACTTTTAATGGCCATACATTTCCTGGTACACAGAAAGGTCAGAATGGTTTTTAAGAAAGAGGGTGAGGGGGAAAAGAAAAAAAGGAGTACACATCACGGCTCAGTGGAAACTAATCTGACTGGTATCCACAAGGGCGCAGCTTCAGTCCCTGTCCCCACTCAGTGGGCTAAGGATCCAGTATTGCCCTGAGCTGTGGTGTAGCTCACAGACACGACTCAGATCTGGCATTGCTGTGGCTGTGGCATAGGCCAGCAGCTGTAGCTCAGATTTGACCCCTAACCTGAGAACCTCCTTAAGCCTCCAGTGCGCCCTAAAAAAAGAAAGAGTGTGAGGTTCATTCACATGTTCGTTTCTTCGGTATACGTTCATGCGCTAGTCCTTACGCCATATGACCCAAGACATAGGGAGATAGATAAGACCCAAGCCCAGTTATAGGATTCTAGCAGGCTTTTGTGAGAGATAAAAATCCTATCCACTAACTGAAATATTAAGGCACTCAGAGAACCTTCTGATTTATTTATCTGAAATAGAGACAGCTTTTGTTGTTGTTGTTGTTTTTGCTTTCTCATTTTAATGTGAAGGACCTTTAGAAAAATGGTATAGAAGGTTAAGTTGGAAGACTTTATTTCAAGCTTAGAAAAACAGGAAAGGTAGCATTTTTTCTGGGCCTTGAAAGCCATGAGGAAATTAGATATACAAACATGGAATTAAAAAAAGCTTTAAGGGGAGTTCCTGTGGTGGCTCAGCAGTAACAAACCCTACTAGTATCCATGAGGATGCAGGTTTGACCCCTGGCATCGCTCAATGGGCCAAGGATCCAGCATTGCCCTGAGATGTGCTGTAGGTCATAGATGCAGCTTGGATCCCATGTTACTGTGGCTGTGGCGTAGGCCGTAAGCTGGCAGCTACAGCTCCAATTCAATCCACAGTCTGCTAGTCTGGGAATTTCTATGCTGCAGCAGCAGGTGTGGCCCTAAAAAGACAAAGAAAAAGAAAAGAAAAGGAAGGCTGGAAGGAAGGAAGGAAAGAAAGAGCTTTAGGGATAAATTTAAAGAAAGCCATAAGGCAGTGTCGTGTGGTGGTAAAAAACATGAACATGGCAGTCAAACTGATCAGAGTCAAATCTTGGTCCTTCCACTTAGCTATCGAGTGACCTTGGGCAAGTTATTTAACCTCTCCATGCTTACTCAAGCCAGACTTGAGTAGTGGCAGGGAGTCACAGGGAGAGAGAGCCATGGGGTGGAAAATCAAGATGCCTCAGCAGACAGCCAGCATGAAGCCTCAGACATGAAACAACCATGGATCTCCCAGTCCCAGTCAAGCCCCTGCAGGCAGCACCACACAGAACCAAAATGTACATCCTTGCTGAGCTCTGAAAGTCCAACATCCTGACCCATAGGATTGGGAACAATGAAATGGCTGTTGTTCTCAACCCCTCCATTTAGGGGTGATTTCGATACCTGCTACAGCTCACCAACAGCCCAGCTATCTAACTCATCCATACACCTCTCGCAGTCTGGTCAGCAAACCAGAATGAATTCCAGGGATGAGGAGTTGGAAATAGGAGCTGAGGATGTCATTGGAAAAGCTTGGGGAGCAAATGTCAGGGGAGCCAACACTAAAGATGCAGCCTGAGGAACTGAAATGGGTGGTTCCAAAGAGCTGGCCAGGAAGTTGAAGATCTCTGAAAAGTTCCCACCAACTGTGTCTCTCAGACTATAGCAGCAAAGCAAAAGCTCTCAAGAGCTTGTAGGAAAGCCTATGAGAATACATACTTGTCTTTGCTTATGGCAACAGCTGACTCCTGCTCTTCCCTCCCTTCCAATGATGCTCAGTGGTCAGCTCCAACTTGAAACCCCATTGGAAGGCAACCAATCCTTAGATGGAGTGCTAGTGATGTCAAGTTGACAACAGAACATGCTGCCCAAGGAGCAAGTCATTTATTGTTAGAAAGTCTTGACTCTCTTGTTCAGTTTCTTGAATTGGACCATATTTCCTTCCTATTCCTCAAAATCTGGTCATATCAGATGATAGAGCACAAGGGCAAAAACAAACAAACAAACAAACAAAAAGCCCCTGCATATCCAAGAATGTCCATGAGATAATCCCCTATTTCTCCACTGAGCTGTAGAATACACAAGAGAAGCAATCCTAGATAATCTGGGGAATAATGAAAAGAACCATTATGAAAAGTCCCTGGCAAGAAGTCTCCTGCAAGGGAAAAGTAATAAAAAAGGCTTCTAGCCACAGGAGATCAAGGTATCCCCTTACAGAGATTAGAACCTACCATCTAGTGACTTGGGGTGACTAGAGTTTATGACCGAATTTTGGGGGACACATGTGCAGACTTACTAGTAGTTACTGGCATCCACTTACCTCTCCACAAACGTTTTTTGAACTCCTCCCATGATCTGGGAATGTTGTCAGAGATGAAGAGAGTCTTCCCTTCAGTCTTGTAGAGAACTGGGACAATAAATCAAAAACCTATAATACGCTAAAAAGAATTAGAGTTGAGAAGAATGTAAAGATGTTATCCAAGCACCAAATGAGGAAGCAAACTGAGTCCAGGGGTTATGGCTGGAATTTGGGAAATCTCAAAGTCAAATGGCTTTTATGTGCATACTTTTCGAAGATGATTAGAAATTCCCATCAGACGAAGGAAGTTAAGTACATTTTATGCATATGCAAAAGCACAGAAAAGTGAAAGTGTATGGTGCAGGCTTGGACTCAAAAGTAGTCCAATTTGTCTGAAATCAGGTATGTCAGGGTACAGGAGACAATGCTTAGAGCCAGGCTGGAAGTATAGCTTGGGCCAGGTTTTAAAAGATTCCCAAATGCCAGTTTGAAGTCCAGATCCTGTTAAGTCAGTATTTTCCAAATAGATTTGCATTTGCACCAAAAGCTGCACAAGACTCTCCATTGAGATGCTGAAAAAAAGTCTGAACTTCTATTATTATTGCTACAACAACCAATTAAATAAAGCACCAAGTAAACTGAAATTTAGTAACACAGTGTTAAAGGAAGAACTTCAAAAACAATCAACTACGTGGAGTTCCTGCTGTGCTGTAAACAGGATTAGTGGCATCTCTGGAGTGCTAGGACACAGGTTTGCTCCCTGGCACACTGGGTTAAGGATCCAGCATCACTGCACCTCCACCTGTGTAGGTCACAACTGTGGCTCGGATGCCTAGGTACTCCATATGCTGCAGGGTAGCCAAAAAAGAAAAAAAAAAGGTACAAAAAAGGTACAAGTACAACCAGTGATACAGCTTTCACCATAAAACGTGATATTAGTACAATAAGATTTTTATACTGACAAAAATAAATATCACTGATGTTTTTAATCCTTAAATTTTTATTTTTGTCCTATAACATACATGATTTATGACTATAGTAGTACATATATGGGATTTATGAACACCTAAATAAATCTATATTGTGGATGTATTCTGGGATGTAGTTTACTAATAAATATGCATAATCAAGATATTTAAAGGCCATTCCAGCAAGTAAAGGAAAACCATCAGAGGGTTTTATGTAAAACACTGGTCTATTATTGTCTATTTTTGGACATTTCTTCTGGCAGCTGTTTGGAGAATGACTCTAAGAGAAGAAGAATGGAAGCAGGCAGGGAAACTATTTAAGAGGCTGTTTCAACAGTCAAGGTGAGAAATATGGTGCCTGAACTAGTTGTTTTTTTAGCGTTTAAAACTCCTGAGAGAAAATGCAATTAAGAATATTTGAAAGCAAGGGGTACCATGTTGTTAGTGTGTTGCACGGTCCTAGGGTCTGGGGGATGCAAAGTCAGAAGAAGCACCTCACTCCTCCCAAAATAGATTAGGCTTTTGGTGGCGAGGATACAAGAGTCACACAGAATTTTTTAGTTGGGTTTTCAAAAGTTATCGGGGTTTCTTATGGTAGAAATGGAGGCAAAAAGCATGTCAGGCCATAGGATTGTGTATGCAGAAACCCAGAGGTAGAAGAATGCCTGTCATGTGCAGGAACTAGAGAGACATCCTTAGATGGAACCAAGGATGAAGAGGTTAACTGGCCCCAGATTACAAAGGGCTAGGAATACCATGTTCCCAAAGGAATTTTATCCTGTGATCATTTCAAACTATGAAAAATACTGGTACGTCTAGAGTCTCATCGGTGGTCTTACATCAAGTGACAAAATAGTTAAAGAAACAAGGATATAGGAGAGTTCTCCCAGAAAGGAAGAGAGGGGGTTTGCTTCTACAACTTCACTTTATGACCACATGGGGGCGGTCTCAACCCATCACATCCGTGGAGCAGCTCAGAACTTCAGATTTCACCTGAGCTTTCCAGATAAGCACAGTCTGTGTTGCCTTTGGGAGAATGCACTTATCGGAAATAAATGTTTTTAGGTTGCCTCTAAATAGTCCTTGGAATTTCCCAGGTCAAATTCTAATCTGTTCCTTTTAATTTTCAAACTGCTTGGGTGGCGTTCCTGGCAAGGCGGCCCTTGACAAATTTACCAAACACTCTACTTTATAAAATTCGGCACACCATGTGACCTAACCTCATACCCTCCATTTTGCAGATAAGAAAAATAAGTCCAGAAGAGGGTCATAACCAGGGAAAAAAATACCACTGGGAAATTAAAGTATCTAGAAAAGTTTTTTTAAAAAGAAAAACAATAGTGGTTAGGAGCACAGATCACCTGGGCCTGAGTCCTGTGTTCGTCACATCATTTAACAGATGAATAATGTCAGGCAAGATCCTCTTTCTCTGTGCCTCGATTTTCCCATCTCACCTTCCTCAGATTAAATTAGTCCTTAAAAAGATATTAAATGTTACCAGTACTTAACAAGTACGGCATGCATTAAGAGTTATCACTACAATTTCAAGGATTAAACTTTCACATATAAAAATTCTGGAGTTCCCACTGTGGCTCAGCAGGTGAAGGACCCAAGACTGTCTCCATGAGGATGCAGGTTTAAGCCCTGGTCTCACTCAGTGGGTTAAGGATCCGGTGTTGCCACAAGCTGTGGCATAGTTTGCAGATGCAGCTCAGATCAGATGTTACTGTGGCGTGGCATAGGGCTCAGCTGCAACTCAGATTTGACCCCTGGCCTGGGAACTTCCAAATGGCACTGGTGCAGCCATTAAAATGTGTGTGTGTGTGTAACTATATATTCTGTTGATGCTAATGTAAGTTACTTTGTTATGTGTAAAATAACGCATTTTTATCCTTATAACCTCTAATATCTTTATTATCTTTTTGAATATTTGACCCATTTAACCTTAAGGTCTCTTTCAATGTCTCTTTTAATGGTTTATTTTTCTTGTACTTCTTAGTATGTAAATTTTCTTCTTCTTTCCTTTTTTTTTTTAATCTGTTTACATAGCCAATAAATATTTATTGAGCATCTATTTGTGTGCTAGTCATTGGTGATGTCACTGTGAACAAAACAGATTTTTATAAACTCTGCTCATGGAGCTTACATTCCAGTGAGGAGCAGAGGGAGAAAGAATAAACAAAAATCACAAAGTATGCTAAGTGGGTATTTGTGCTATGAAGAAAAATAAAACAGGGGGAGGAGTTGCAGTTTTACATAGGGGTCAGAAAAATTCTCGAGATTACAATTTCTGAGCAAAGGTCAGAAAGAGGCGAGGGAGGGAGCCATGTAGACATCTTGGGGAAGAGCTTTGCCAGCAGAGAAGAGAGCAGGGAGGCTCTGAGTCAGGAATGTTCCTGGCAGGTTGGCAACATGTGGGCCAGAAAGTCAGGTCTGGAGAATAACAGATAAGGTCAGAGAGATAACAAAAGCCAGAGGGCAGGGCATGCTGGGGCTTCACGAGGACCTAAGCTATTGGACAGCTTTTTGAGTAGTTGAATGACTGGATCAGACTTGTTTTTCAAGGAAATTCCCTGACATGAATGTGGATGCTTAAATGTGCATGAATGTTCAAAAAGCAATCACAGAAGCAGGAAGATTAGGCTTTTGCAATAATCCAGATGCGAGGTGAAGATATTTGTGAAAGGATGTCAGCAGTGGAGAAAGTGAGAGAGAGTTGAATGTCAGGTGTATTTTGAAAATGGACACCTGAACTTGTGGATTTACATTTGAAGTGTAAGAAACAGAGGAAAGGAGTAGGATTCAAAAGTTCTTTGCTTGAGAACCTGGAAGGACGGCCTTCTTACTTCTGAGATCCGGAAGACTGTGCGAGGTGTGGGGTTGCTAACAATCCTCACCAAGAGCATTTCCCTTGGAATTGGCTAGACCAGCTGATTTCCAAGTTTATCATGAAAGTCAAAACGAAAAGGATGGCCGGAAAAATAGGGAACAAAGCAAAGTTGTGGCGTAGGATGACTAAGACTAAAAACTGATTGCAGCAAAAACAAATCCGACAAGGAACCATGAGGTTGCAGTTTTCATCCCTGGCCTTGCTCAGTGGGTTAAGGATCTGGTGTTGCCCAGAGCTGTGGTGTAGATTGAAAATGCAGCTCAGATCCCACGTTGCTATGACTCGGGTGCAGGCTGGCAGCTGTAGCTCTGATTAGACTCCTAACGTGGGAACCTCCATATGCCAGGGGTGTGGCCTTAAAAAAAGCAAAACAAAACAAAACAAAACAAACAAACAAACAAAAAAAAAACACTGATTGAAGAAAACACATGAATACGAGTTCCCGTCATGGTTCAGCAATAAGGAACCTGACTACTATCTGTGGATCTGGCATTGCCTCGAGCTGTGGCATAGGTCACAGACAGTGCTCTGATCTGACATTGCTGTGGCTGTGGCATAGGCTGTCGGCTGCAGCTCTGATTCAGCCCCTAGCCTGGGAACTTCCATATGCCACACCTGTGGCAAGAAAACAAAACAAAACAAAACAAAACAAAACAAAGCATGAATATATAGAAAGATCAATAGACCCAATTGGAGGGTCCCAGTATAGATAGTATGGGGGTGGGAGAAGAAAGAGGATTTTTACTTACTAAAAAAAAAAAAAAAAAAAAAAAAGATAGCATTTCAAAGCAGTAGGAAGACAAAGAATTAATTAGCAAATTAGCCATGGGGGCAATAAATGAAGTTAGATCTTCCTTCTCACAGCAAAATTTGTCAGATGGATCAAAAATGTTAAAGTCAATATTAAACCATAAAAGAATTCCCAAGATGTGGGTAAATTATGTTATTTCAATTGGGATGACTTCTAAGCATGACACAAAGCTGTGAAGCTCAATTTAAAAAGAGATTGCTGATTCTGACTACATTAAAATATAATTATTTCTATTTGGTAGAGATACTCTAATTAAAGACATAAGACCAGGAAAAATATGAAGACTCCATCAACAACATAAATCACAGATAAGTCTAGTTCTCTTAATATGGTAGAGTAAATACAAATTGGTAAGAAAAGGATTGACTAATAGAAAAGAAGCTAGGTAAAAGTCATGTTCAGATAAAAATAAGTGCAGGGTTGTGGGATGGAAATCCTGTGAAATTGGACTGTGATGATCATTATACAACTACAGATGTGGTAAATTAATTGAATAAAAAAATTTTTAAATAAGTACAAATGGCTTTTACAGAAATGTGCAGAAATTTTTAAGCTCAACATCACTTTTGAGCTTAAAAATAACAAGTAATAAAATGTAAATCGAAGCAATTGTTTTTCATGTAGTCAATGGTCGAATAACTATTAGCTTTAAGTTGGCAAGGATGTGAGGAAACAGACACCCTGGTACATAGAAGACCACAGAAAATCTATCATGTTTATCAGTATTTAAACAAACACACCTTTGACCCAATTGTTCTACTTTTATGAATGTATCCTAAACTCACCCAAGAAATTTTTTTTTTTATCTTTTTAGGGCCGCACCCAAGGCACATGGAGGTTCCCAGGCTAGGAGTCGAATGGAAGCTGCAGCCTCTGGCTTACACCACAGCCACAGCAATGCCAGATCCCAGCCTTGTCTGCGACCTACCTATACCACAGCTCAGGGCAATGCCGAATCCTTAACCCACTCTGCCAGGCCAAGGATCAAACCTATGTCCTCATGGATGCTAGTCAAATTCGTTCCTGCTGAGCCATGATGGGAACTTCTCACCCAAGAATTTTAAAAGCACAACTACAAACACCTTCCCTGAAGCATTGTTCATGGTATTAAGTGGCTAGAAACAACAACACTGTTCATTGCACAGGTATTATACACAGTCATTTTTTTTAAACTGCATCAGTAGATACATACATTAAATGATGGTTGAGACCTTTTATAAGTGAAGATGACAATGTTGAGGATCACATCAACAGCAAACAACCATTTGTGCATTAAAGGGATGACTAGGAATACAGATACCTCTCTATGAGCAGCACAGAGCAGCTCCATTCTTAACACTGTGCCGTATCTTCAGCCCTGTTCCCCAGCAAAGCACCGTCCACCTTCCTCTCACCACTCACCTGGGATACTCTGAGATCACCAGGGATTCCACATGGACAACGCCCAGGGTCACTGCTCTGTTCTTATCTTACTTTAGCTCCACAAAGTCAACACACTGATTATTTCCTCCTTAAAAATCTTTCTCGAAGGTCCTTGATGATGCCAGGTTCCCCTGCTTCCCCTCCTATATTTTGCACGGCTTGAGATCATTCCACTACACCTTTGCAAAATGTGCTAATGTTGTGTTTCTTTGGTAAATGTCAACTTCTGAATGTACTTCCCCAGGCGTGTCTATCCATGGGTCATCTGAGAACGATTTGCTAACTTCTACATTGCCCTACATTCCTCCTCTCCCATCCCTGTTTCCTCATGACCAGTCTCTGCCTGTAAAACATGTGCTAACCACCATGTGCACTTTCAGACTCTCCTTCATGCTAGCAATTAGGAAAGGCTCTCTCTGTGTTTCTTTTTTGGCTGGTCTTCATTTATTTCTGGACTCTTGATGGCTCCTTTTTCATTCGATTTCTAACTGTTGGCATCCCTCTTTATTCCTGGGGACATATTTTTCCTAGATGATCTCATCCAATCCCACGATTTAAAAATATGTCCCAGAACCCCAGACCTAAACATTCAACTGTCCACTTGAATATCTAATAAAAACATCAAATTCAACACGGCCAAAAGAGATTCTTTATTTTCTTACCTGAACCTGTTCATCTCAACTGATAGGGATGGAGTAGGATAGTTACACTGGTAGTTGCAGAAGTCCCAATAGAGAGAGAAACCTAGGGAAATTTGGAAGATCACAGTAAGCTTATAATCAATCACTCAAGAAAGCCATTGAAAGAAGCAGGCTTGCTTAACTATAAAACCACAAATAAAAGAACAAGATATGCCTCAAGTCATTAAGTGGAAGATAAAATGAGGCCTGCATTCAAGTTCAGCAAGACGATGACCCTTAGGACCAAGGGCAGGAGTGTAAGGGAAAGATGACATTCCAAAGTAGGAGAACCTCATTATACAGAAACCTGAGATGATTCAAGGTATTTTAAGTATATGTTACTGCCCTTCTGCTGATTTGAATAAGCACCATGACAGTTTTCGTTTGCTCTCATTGGGTCAAATACTCTCTTACCAGATACAAAGGAGGAGCTAATGATGCAAGCCTGACATCTTTTCCTACTCCCCACTTCCCTTGGATTATAAAAATGTAGCCCACCTAATCCTCAGGGCAGAGTCTCCTTGCTTGCCCACTTGCATCTCTCACAAGGGTCTTATCTTAAGAAAGCTATTTCTTGCTTTATCACTTTGTCTCTTGCTGAATTCCTTCTGTGCTGAGACACAAAGAACTTGAACATCAGTAAGTCCAGACACCAGGTGAGTGATCCTAATTTAAAAACCGTGGGTTCAAGTCCCAATCTGGGTTCTGACTAGATTCAAGTCATAAGCATTATCCATTTCACACAAATAGCAACTCTTCCTACAATCAAAACATTAACCTAGTTTTGCTTAATTGTTAAAAGTTAGATACTTTAGGAGTTTCTGTTGTGGCTCAGTGGAAACGATTCTGACTAGGAACCATGAGATTGTGGGTTCGATCCCTGGCCTCACTCAGTTGATTAAGAATCCAGCTTGGCTATGAGCTATGGTGTAGGTCACAGACATGGCTCGGACCTGGCATTGCTGTGGCTGTGGTGTAGGCCTGTAGCTATAGCTTTGATTTGACCCCTAGCCTGGGAACATCCATATGTCACAGGTGTGGCCCTAAAAAGCAAAAAAAGAAAAAATTACATACTTTACTTTTCCATGCCTCCATCTCTTCGTTTGTAAAATGAGGTTCACAACAGTCCAGATTTCAGTGTGTGGCCATGTAGGCTAAGTAAAATTTCAAAGGCTATTGCTGTCATTATTTTTGATTCCTTTCTTTCCACCAACAAGCTTGAGGCAGAAGAATAACTCAGTTAGAATAGGAACATGGGCTTCAATCTATTCCCTGATTAATGTCCATGGTTTAAGATTTGTAAAAACTAACCAAGACAAATAAGCCTTGCTTGTTGGAAGATTAACCACTGAAAGCACATTTGCTTTACATCAAGGTGGGAATTAACCCCTGACCTATATACATTTGACTGTTACCAAAACAATGTAGGAGTGGTGACTCTAAGTCTAGGGAAAAGAAGAATAAAAGGAAGGCGCACAAAGCTTATGGAGCCTACCCTAACTCTAAAGTCCCTATTGGACAAGGCCTGATAAAGGTAAACTGGGCAAGGCCAATGGAAAGACGAACTGATGTCTGGGCTCCACGTTGGAACCCCTGTCTTTAAGAGATAAAAACGTCCATTGAAGAATAGAAAGGCGAACTCTTCCTCCCCCTCCGAGTGCCTGTGCTGGGAGCTATTTGCTTTCCTGTAATAAAGACTTTTTCCTTGCTTGCTGCCTGTGTGTGTTCACAAAGTTCATTCTTCAGCTCTGTGAACAAGAACCCGGATTCCGGTAACAAGCTCACTTAATCAGCTCTACTTTCAAAACACATCCTGAATCCCACGTGCTTCTCTCCATCTCTGCTATTGCTGTTCTCAGCCATTATCCACCAGCCTGTTTATTACAGTGATTCCCTAACTGGTCTCCCTTCTTCTGCTCTAACAGAGGAAAATCATCATCTTCAAGAAAAGCAGGGTCATTAACAGAAAAAAAGAAAAAAAAAAAAACCCAGATCATTTCACTCCTTAACTAAAAAACTATAGTGGCTTCTAATCAAAATTAAAAGAGAATCCAAACTCCTTACCCTGGCTGGCAAGCTCCTTGCCCAACATGATCTCTGACTTCCTTCCTTTGGAACATTCCCATCCCCCTGGGCTGCCCACATGAATATACCAAGATTCTTCCCACATAGGGTAACCGTTTATCCTTCTGCATGATTCCGCCCTCTCCCCTCATCTGTACTAACATATTTTTGCTTCTTCTTAGCATTTAGATATAAGTTAACTCTTCTCTGCTCAGGGAGACCTTCCCAGACTGCCAGACCTTAGGAAACACATCACTTTCCTTCACATCATTCCATTTTATTTTCCTGAGCAGTACTTAGGACCACCTGATTATTATTATTTGTATTGGTTTAGTATCAGCTGCCGCCAACCAGAACATAAATTCCACACGAGCTGAGACCTTCTCTGTCTTCTTCCCCACATATTTCCAGTCCCTAGAATGGTGCCTGGCCCACAGTAAGTACTCAATAAATAGCCATTGAACAATTAATGAATAAAATCCCATCTGATGCAGGGCACACACTTCTTACCTCAACACTTCCATATCAGGGGAGAGTCAAAAGCGATTTAGTACCTGGTCAATGCCTGCAGTTTGTAACAAGTTTCATCAGGAGCCATTTCTTCAGACTTAACCTTGTCAAGAATCCAGGAAAAGGAGTTCCCGCCTTGGCACGGGGTCAAGAATTTGACCGCAGCAGCTTTGGCCGCTGTAGAGGTGCAGGTTTGGCCCCTGCCTGGTGCAGAGGGTAAAAGGATTTGACATTGACATAGCTGCAGGACAGATTGCAGCTGTGGCTCAGATTCAGTCTCTGGCCTGAGAAACTTCCATATGCTGTGGGCACAGCTAATAAATACAAATTTTTAAAAAGTTCCAAAAGAGAAAAACCGAAACCAGGTCAGTAAAGTCAAATTTAGTAAGAGTTAATTATACACACAAAAACAATTCACAGACTGGGAACTTTCGAACCCAAAACTGTTAGGAAGCTTAGAGGCATGACTCTGCAGGATGGCATACAAGGTGAAAATTAAGAAGCTGTTCAACCTTTCCAATGTTTGGTTAATATAATGGAAGTTTCCAGATGGCAAGGGATTGATAAAGATGACTATCTTATAGCATTTTAGGAAGATGACAAATTTCTTTTATACTTATCAGAGGCATTTACAAAAAGCAGTCTAAATTAAATGTCACTTATATTTATGAAATAAGTTAGATTTAGTGTTTACGTGACTTCAGTGATATCTGCTCATGAAATTTTCAAATTTTGCCTTCATTTTACATTTTCTTTTGACAAACTTTCAATGCTCTAACCTTTTCTGGATGAACATCAGGGTAAAACTGGTATTAAACATTGATGCTGATGCTCTAACCATATCCACCTGATTCCTTGTTTGTCTATTAACCCCTCTTCCCCATCTCTTGTTGATTTGTGTCACCTGTAAACATTTGTCATAGGTTGTATGAATGTGTGTATAGTAATATTGTATAGATATATGTGTATAATTCTGCATATATATACATTTTCCATATACTACATATATGGTAATGTATGTATATGTATATATGATCATATATGTCTGTGTGTGTGTGTGTACTTTTTCACCATTTAGCATCCTTTGTCACTTACATGTTAATGGCATTCTGATTTTCTTTTGGGAAATTACATCTTCCCCTCTGTGTGACATCCTGATGAGATGGTCAATCGATGCAGCTGAATTTCCCAGCAGAGGAGCAAGCCCGTGACCTAAGCCAGGCCAGCAGGAACTCTCTCTCCTCAAACTTGGGAGCACTGAAAGGTCAGTAGGAAAGGAGGTAGAGTTCCTTCTTTTCAGTGGCAGTACCAGATAAGACAGTGGAATGGTTTCTGCAGCCAGTAGACCTGAGGATGTCTTTAATCCAGTCCTGAATCCTGTCCTGTTTCTAAGCGTCCTTAGTCTCCAGTTAATCCTGCATCACATGTCTTTTTCAGTTACATAGAGTTGCTTTTTTTTCTGCTTCCACAATGTTATCTTTATTCTTAAAAATCAAATATTCCATTCTATTTATGTGTAATACATAAAACTTTCTTATCACTTTCAATTTTTATTCTCTATAATAGCCACTGAAATAATACCTTTAACTTACTAGCATTCCTACCACACTCACTACTTTTTTTGTATATTTATTTGATATGTACAAAGCAAAAGAACTTCAAAAAAAAAAAAACCCAAAGATAGGTAAGAGCTTACAGGTATATCAAATCAATAATACCATTGCGTGTGTATGTGTAACGTATGTGCATGTGTATGTCTTTCGGAAGGAGTTAATAAAGTTGTTCTGGATCATAGCGTCATTTCAATTTATGAAAGTTATTAAGTTAAAATTGCTTCAAATAAAGTAATTTTAGTGTGTAGAGAATGTCAGTTAAGTGACACAGGGAGTAAATGACAAAGAGAGAGAAACTTCTTAGAGAATGAAACAACAGGGACCTCTCTCTGTGGTGCAGCAGGTTAAGGGTCCGGCGTTGCTGCCTCTGTGGCATAGGTTACACCTGTGGTTCAGATTAGATCCCTGGCTGGGAACTTCCACATGCCACGGGTGAGGCCATTTAAATATAATAGTGATAACATCTTATGGTCAATTGATCTTTGACAAAGATATGTAACAGTATATAGTGACCTTATTTAAACTGTCAAATACATTGTCCTATTCATATCCCACCTAACACTACATTCTTAATCCTAACACCTCCCTAGCCCTCATCAGCCTACTTGTTGTGTAAGTTATGGAAACACAAAAATGGTGTATCTAGAGACTCTCATAGCTCAGTTCCCTGAACAGAGACTAAAACCCAAATAAAGCAGTCATAAAAAACAAGAGAAAAACAACAAAAAATAATAATAATAGTGATAAGATAATAACAATAAAAACACTTCACAAATCAGTTTGACACTCATTATCTCCCTGGAATTGCCCTACAATTTTAAGGAAGATAAATTGTTGGTCTCCATTTTAATGCTAAAAGAAGTGAAGTTCAGAAAGGCTAAATGATTTCCAGAAAGTCCTCTAGCTATTAAAAGCAAAACCCAGGATAGAATGTAAATTGTTAACCTATCACCTAATTCTCCTCTGTTTACATTGTTTCCTTTTTTTTTCTTTTTTTGCCTCACATTTCAAATCTTACAGAATTATTCACAGTAACTGTTTAGAATCGTCCCCTAGATTCACTAGTTATAGTCACATTTTAACACACTTGCTCCATTTTTCTCTCCCCACCCACACCCTCACAAGGCACATCCCCACCAACTACCTAGCTTTGACTTTTGTTTACCTGAAACTTTGAGAGTTAATTACAAGCCTCATAATATCTAACTCCTAAACATTCTGGCACGCATATCCTAAAAAGGAGGCTGTTTCTACACAATCTTAATAAATTATCACATTTAGGAAATTTTGCAGTGATACAACATGAAGTATCATAAATTGAAATTTTATAGACTTTATTTTCTTTCTTTAAGCTTACAGAAAATTAAACAGATACCACAGAGTATTCCCATATATCCCCTCCCTGCCTCATTCATTTTCTCTTACTATTAACATCTTAACATCTTGCCTTAGTGTGGTATATGTGTGGTACATTGGTTATAATTGATGAACCAATATCAAAACATTCTATGAACAGAAGTCCAAAGTTTACACTAGGGTTTACTCCATACTGTCCACTTCTATAGGTTTTGACAAACACATAATGTTATGTATCCACCGTTACAATATTATACAGACTAATTTGTCCTGAAACTCCCCTGTGATTCATCTGCTCATTCCACTCTTTCATCAGTCTGCCCCCAAATCCTGGTAATGATTGCGTTTTCAACTCTCTCTATAGTTTTGCCTTTTCCATAATATCATTTAGTTGGAATCATGCAGTATGTAGGCTTCTTTCACTAAGCATTAAGTTTCCTCTGTGTCTCTTTGTGGCATGACAGTGGATTTTCTTTTTTTAATAACCGAATAATATCCCATTGTGTCCATGGATCACAATTTGTTTATCCATTCACCTTTTGAAGGACATTTTGGTTGCCATCAGTTTGGGCAATTATGAACAGAGACTTTTGTGTCTATATAAGTTTCTAACTCATTTGGATAAATACCTAGGAGTGTTATTGCTGGATTGCAGCTTGGTGTTTTTTTTTCTTTGTTTGTTTGTTTTTTGATTTTTAGGGCCACAGGTGCAGCATATGGAAGTTCCCAGGCTAGGGGCCTATGCCACAGCCACAGACACACCAGATCAAAGCCGCATCTGTAATCTACACCACAGCTCACGACAACGCAGATTCTTAACTCACTCAGCAAGTCCAGGGATGGAACTCCAGTCCTCATGGATATTAGTTGGATTGTTGAGCCACAGTGGGAACTTATGCACTCTATCTTTGTAAGAAACTGCTAGACTGTCTTCCAAAAGAGCTGTATCATTTTTTCTTTCCCACCAGCAGTGAATGAGAGTTGCTTCACATCCTTGCCAGCAGTTTGTATGGTTAGGTTTGGGGATTTTTGGGGGGAAAGAGGGAGTAGCTTTTTTTTTTTTTAAGCAAGCATCATCTTTATTGTCTTCAATCACATTTATGCTATTTTCTTGACCAAGTCTCAATTTGTTATCATAACTCTCCCCTCTTAGCCCCTGGTAAAACAATAAACTACTAAATTTCCTTTTACCTCAAGTTCCTGTACTCAAACGTTGTAATGGAGAATACATATGGGGTGAAGTTGTACTTCCTGAAATATTCTAGATATTCCACTACCAAAATGATTTTATGGGAAATGCAGGCTTAAATAAAGTCCTTTAAAAATAATAGCAGAACTTCACAGAGACTTCAATATGCTAATGCTTATTGTGAATCTCCAAGAGTGAAATATATATGTAATGAGTATCAAAGCCAATTGACAGGAATTTTTTTTTAAATTTTTTTCTGTCCACACCTGCAGCATGTGGAAATTCCATGGCCAGGGATCAAACCTGTGCCAAAGCAGGGACCCAAGCTGCTGCATTGAAAATGCTGAATCCTTAACCTGCTGCACCACAAGGGAACTCCTGACATGGAATTTTTTAAAATGAAGCATCTCATAAAATGAAGGGCTCAGGACACTTTTTGGAATTAGCTGAAATATAGTATTTGACTTTCCATGCATTTAGAATTTTGTTTTTTTAATACAGTTGATTTATAATATATTAGTTTCAGGGGCACAACATAGTGATTCAAACTTTTATAAACACCATTTAAAGTTATTATAAAATATTGGCTCTATTCCCTGTGCTGTGCAATATATACTTGTAGCTTATTTATTCTACATGTACTAATTTGTGCTTCTTAATCTTCTACCCCTATTTTATCCCTTGCCTCGTCTCACTCCCTGCTACTAACCACTTCTTTTCTTTCCGTATTTGTGAATCTGTTTCTGTTTTTGTTACATTCACTTATTTTATTTTTCAAATTCCACATGGAATTGAGAACATACAATATTTGTCCTTATCTGTCTGGCTTATTTCACTTTTAGCCTTTGAGAAAGTTTTGTAGTGGTAACTTGTTGTTTAAACATGCAATTCCCTAATGACATATAATGTTCAAGATCTTTCTATATGCTTATTTGCCATCTGAGTATCTTTATTTGGTGAGGTTTCTGTTCAGATTTGTTTGTCCATTTTGTAATTGGGTTGTATTTTTTTTTCTTTCTTAGGGCTGCACCTGTGGCATATGGAGATTCCCAGGCCAGGGGTCAAATCAGAGCTACAGCTGCCAGCCTATGCCACAGCCACAGCAATACAGGATCCCAGCTGCGCCTGCTACCTACACCAAAGCTCATGTCAGCCACCAGATTCTTAACTGACTGAGTGAGGCCAGGTATTGAACCCACAACCTCTTGGGTCCTAGTCGGATTCTTTTCCACTGCACCATGGCAGGAACTCTGGGTTGTATTGTTGAGTTTTATGAATTCTTGTGTATTTTGGAATCAAGCATTTTATTAATTTTTTTTGCAAATATTTTCTCCAAGTCTGTAGCTTGTTTTTCCATTCTCTTAAAAATGTTATCATAGAGCAGCTTTAATTTTTTTTAATTGAGGTATAGTTGATTTACATTATGTTAGTTTCAGATGTATAGCAAAATGATTTGGTTATATATATATAAAACCACAACTATTACTTTCACCATTCTTTTCCATTATGGTTTATTATAAAATATTGAGGAGTTCCCATCATGGCTCAGTGGAAACAAATCTCACTAGCATCCCCGAGGACACGGGTTCAATCCCTAGCCTCACTCAGTAGGTTAAGGATCCGGCGTTACTGCGAGCTGTGGTGTAGGTCACAGACATGGCTGGGATCTGACATTGCTGTGGTTGTGACATAGGCCAATGGCTACAGATCTGATTCTACCCTTAGCCTGGGAACCTCCATATGCTGCAAGTGCGACCCTAAAAAGACAAAAAAAATACTGAATATATTTTCCCATTTGATACCATAAACTCTAGTTGTTTATCTGTTTTGCATATGGTAAAAATTTTTAATGAAATGCATCTTAATTTATTCTTTCATGGAGTATGCTTTTGCTGCTATATCTAAAACCTCATTGCCAAATCCAAAGTCACCTAGATTTTCTCCCATCTTATTTTCTGAAAGTCCTATAGTTTTTTTGTTTTGTTTTGTTTTGTCTTTCTGCTATTTCTTGGGCCGTTCCTGCGGCATATGGAGTTTCCCAGGCTAGGGGTCAAATCGGAGCTGTAGCCTCTGGCCTACACCAGAGCCACAGCAACGTGGGATCCGAGCCACATCTGCAACCTACACCACAGCTCACGGCAACACCGGATCATCAACCCACTGAGCAAGGGCAGGGATCGAACCCGAAACCTCATGGTTCCTTGTCGGATTCGTTAACCACTGCGCCACAACGGGAACTCTGAAAGTCCCATAGTTTTTTATTTTACTTTTAGATCTATGGTGTTGAGGTAACTTTTCTAAAAGGTATAAGGTCAGCTCCTAGATTCATTTTTTGCATATGGAAATTCAGTTTTTTCAGCACCATTTGTTAAAAGACTACCCTTTCTCCATTGAATTTCCTTTGCTCCCTTGCCAGATTAGTTCATTCTATTTGTGTGAGTCTATTTTCTGATCTCCCTGTCCACTCCATTGATCCACTTGTCTATTCTTTAGGCAACACACCACTGTCTGTTTTTTTGTTTGTTTGTTTTTTCTCTTTTTATAGCCGCACCTATGGCATATGAGAGTTAACAGAACAGGAGTCAAATCAGAGCTGCAACTGGGGGCCTATGCCACAGCCATATCAATATGGGATCTGAACCACATCTGCAACCTATGCTGCAACACAGGATCCTTGACCCACTGAGGCCAGGAATCAAAATCGCATCCCCACAGAGATGACATGGGGTCCACTGAGCCACAACTGAAACTCCAACCACTCTCTTGATTACTGTAGCTTTAAAGTGATGAAGTCAGGTAATATCAATCCTCTGACTTTGTTCTTCTTAAGATTTGTATTTGCTATCCTTGGTCTTTTGCTTTTCATATAAACTTTGGAATTAGTTTGCTAATACCTAGAAAATAACTTTCTGGAACTTTTCATTGGGCTAGTATAACTTGATAGAACTGACATCTTGATAATATTGTTTTCCAATCTGCTTTTCATCTTAACTGCATTAGCAGGGACTTCTAAAATAAGGTTGAATAGCACTGGTGAGAGAAAACATTCTTGCCTTATTTCTGATCTTATTAGAAAAACATCTATTGTCTCATTACTAAGTGTAATGTTAGCTATAGGGTTTTTTGTAGATGTCCTTTACCAAATTAAGACAATTCCCTTCTATTCCCCATTTAGTGATAGGTTTTGTCATGAATAAGTGCTGGTGTGATTGTTAATTTTATATGTCAATTCCTGGGTTATGAGATATCCAGATATTTGGTCAAACACTATCCTGGGTGTCTCTCTGAGATTATTTCTGTATGAGTTTAATATTTAAACTGATAGGCTGAGTAAAGCAGAGTGCCCTCCCTAACACAGGTGGGCCTCGTCCAATCAGTTTATGGCTTGAGGACAAGAAAAGCTGATCTGCCTCCAAATAGGAGGGCTTTCCCCCTGCCTGACTGCCTTGATTTGGTGTATCAGTTTTTTCTATCTTTGGACTGGAACTAAAGCATCATGTCTTTCTGACCCTCAGACCAGAACTACACCATTGGCTTTCCTGGATCTCCATGCTACTGACTGCAATTCTCAGGACTTGTCAGCCTCCATACTCATCATGAGTATGTAAGTCAATTCTTTATAATGCATATGTGCATTGTACTGATTCTGTCTCTCAGGAGAACTCCAACTAATACAGTTAGAATTTGTCAAGTAATACTTTTTCTGCATCTATTTTATATAATCGTATGATTTTTCTTCTTTAACCTGTTAATGTAAGAGATTACATTAACTGGTCATGTACCAGTCTTGCATAGCTGGGATAAAATCCACTTGATCCTGGATTTGGCAGTTTTTATACATTGTTTCATTTGATTTGCTAATTACTTGGTTGAAGATTTCTGCACCACAATCCATGGGAGATATTGTTGTGGTTTCCCTTGATTGCAATGTCTCCATCTGGTTTTGGCATTAGGGTAATGCTGGCCTCATAGACTAAGTAGAGAGGCTTCCCTCAGCTTCTATTTAGTGGAAAGGATTATAGAGACTTGGTATGATATTTTCTTTAAATACTTGATAGAATTCACCAGTGAAACCATATGGGCCTGGCACTTTCTGTTATTAATTATGGATTCAATGTCTTTAATAGATATAAGTATACTTGTATTACCTATTTTTTCTTTTGTGAGTTTTGGCAGATGTGGTCCATCTCATCTAAGTTGTCTAATTTGTGGGCATAGAGTTGTTCATAAAATACTTTTATTATCCTCTTAATGTTCATGAAATCAGTAGTGATGCCTCATTGTTTGTTTATTATATTAGTTATTTGTGTATTATACATTTTTTATTAGCCTGGCAAAAGGTCTATTAATTTAACAATCTTTTCAAATAATCAGCTTTCCATTTTGTTGATTTTCTTTATTTTTTTTTCTATTTTCAATTTCATTGATTATTGCTTTCATTCTATTTTATTATCTTCTATTTGTCTTAAGTTTTTGTGGGATTTTTTGTGGATTTTTGTTTGTTTGTTTTGCTTTTTACCTGTATCATATGGCGGTTCCTAGGCAAGGGTCAAATCAGAGCTACAGCTGCCAGCATACACCACAGCCACAGCAATGCCAGATCCGAGCCACGTCTTTGACCTACACCACAGCTCACAGCAATGCTGGATCCTTAGCCCACTGAGTGAGGCCAGGGATCAAACCTGCATCCTCATGAATACTAGTCAGATTCTTTCCCAATGAGCCATAAGGGGAACCCCTGTCATAAATTTTTATTGCCCTTATTTTTTCTAGTTTCCTAAGGTAGAAACTTAGATCTTTTAGATCTTATTTCTTTTCTAATATAAATTCAATGCTATAAATTTCCCATTAAGCACTGTTTTCCTGCATCACATACAGGTTGATATATTTTCACTTATATTTTATTGAAAGTATTTTTAATTCTGCTTGCAAATTTATCAAATTCTATACTACACATGTGTCATTTACTGTATATCAATTATACTTCATAAAGTTATTTTTTAAAGTCTGAAGATAGGAGTTCCCGTCGTGGTGCAGCGGTTAACGAATCCAACTAGGAACCATGAGGTTGCGGGTTCGGTCCCTGCCCTTGCTCAGTGGGTTAACGATCCAGCGTTGCCGTGAGCTGTGGTGTGGGTTGTAGACGCGGCTCGGATCCTGCGTTGCTGTGGCTCTGGCGTAGGCCGGTGGCTGCGGTTCCGATTTGACCCCTAGCCTGGGAATCTCCGTATGCCGCAGAAGCAGCCCTAGAAATGGCAAAAAGAAAAAAAAAAAAAAAAAAAAAAAAGACTGAAGATAAGCAAAGGAAAGAGTTTTAAGGGTGTTTTTCAGTTCATGGCTGATCACCTCACCCTAACTAGCTTTAAAACAAAGTGGAATATTTTGGTGATACACAGATATATTTCTATAGCATCTTGAAAATAAAATCCTGCCAGAAAGGAAGGACACTAGAAAGAGCAACATTACAGCAACATTGTGACTGGTGAGCAAAATGGCCAATCCAGACTGGACTTCCAACAATGAGAAGCTGCCAGACAGCAGGGACTATCTCAGGGTGTGAGTTAACAGTGACATATACACTGCAGTATATAAGGAGGAAATATCCGAAATATATAAAGACTAATCACAGATCTGGGAACTCAAATTCCTTTGGGCACAACATCTAGACTGTGAGCTCCATAAGATGATAGACTGATACAGTTTTGCTTACCATTGTATCTCCTTTGCTAACATATGCCTGCCACATGGGAGGGATACAAAATCTGTTGAAGGACCCTCCACTGTAACAGCCAGCTAGGATGAACTTCAGATACTTCTCTACATCACTCCTGTGCCTCAGTGCAAGAAAACTACAAAGCTTTGCTGTTCCCTTTATGACTTCCTGAGTAGATTCAGTTAGACACAGTACTCACTGGCTTTTAAAGCATGAGGGGATAGGGTCCTTAGATTTAGAGCCCAAGGATGATTCAGTGAGCAGTGTTAAGGACCCATGAGTTACCTTTTCAAGCCCTTGCCCAGAAGGATAAAAATGCAGAGGAGAAACAAAATAATAGAGGGCAGTTACTGCCAAAGTAATCCTCTCACCATTTACCCTCCTGAAAATAGGCTACACCCCACCCCATACTAGTACATTTTGTGTTTCTTGGAGTATCAGATTAAGAAATTAAAAGGACCACGGCTTTTAATCCCAAACAGGTACATGAGGGTAACACTTGTTAAATAAAGCAAACAGAGTTTTCTGGGAAAAAAAAGGAGCACAAGTAGAGTCAAGGGGAAGGAATGTTGCTATGAGACTGGCAGAGAGATGAAAGCTCTGGGAGCAGAAACAGGTGCATATCAAAGGGTGACACCTTCAGACACAAGGCATTGCAGTCAGTCTTTATGATTCAGGTGCAACAGGTGGAAGATATGGGGCAAGACAAATACCTTTTGCTACCACTGATTCCTGGGACTAAGCAATGTGGAGCAGACGTAATCATGCAGCTTTGACTGAAGGCCAGCTACTTAATTCCAACTCTGATCTGTAGCATAGATATGTTTTACAGTGGTTCCCAATGAACTTGGCACCTAACCTGTCACTAATGCTAACTGTTCTCCTACAATATTCATTTTTAGATGGACACATGGCTGCCAACTAGAGACTCCATTTACCAGCTTCTCTTGCAAATTAGTTGGGGCCATGATACTAGGATCCTGCTAATGGGATATAAGAGGAAGTGACAAGAATAATTTCCACCACATAACTTTTTAAAAAACAAAAATAGTCACTTGCCCTCTTAACCTCCTTTCAATAACCTCCTCCTTTATATGTGTATAACATACTTCAAAAAACAGTTTAAAAACCTTTTATACCATATTCCCAGACTAGAATGTTTCTGTAGTTCTGTTGAACCTGGTGTGACTTTTGAGATAAAGGCTATATCATAGGAGATGGTGAATAATGAGATAGAAGGAACCTGGAAACTTCTCTTGGTATTGCTCTTGGAAGTAGAGCTACCTATCAGTTCTGGCCCAATTGCACAACTCTGGAACGTTCTATCAGACAAAGGAAATTTAAATCCTGTTTGAGTCACATATCTTTGAAGTCATTGCTAAAGAAGCATATTCAGTGCCCAAATTAGTAATTGGTACTTCATGTTGCTTTTCAAAAATCAGTAAGTGATCTAAGTCACTTTGAGTAGAAATCAATTGTGGTAATTTTTTTACTTCATCATGTGATCGATAACTGAACATTTGTTCCCAAAGCTTGTATTTGATCTGCTTGATACCTAACTGGTCAGCTGACGATGCCTTTAAGAATTGGTTCTAGAGATCATGCCACCAGGAAAGATTTGATCCCATGTCCTGGAATAGTTGGTCTTTAACCTGACATTTGATGTTGGGGCAGAATTTCAGTATATATTCCAGACACAGATATTGGGGTTGGGGGAATAGTAAACAGTAGGACAGAGCATGGTACAATAATACAGAAAGTTGGAGTTCCTTGGTGGCTCAGTAGGTTAAGGATCTGGCAGTTGTCACTGCCTTGGGTTGGGTCACTGCTATAGCTCAGATTTGACCTCTGGCCCAGGAATTTCTGCATGTCGCGGACACAGGCAAAAACAAACAAACAAACAAATAAGGAGTTTCCTTGTGATACAGCAGGTTAAGGATCCAGCATTGTCACTGCAGCAGCTCAGGTCACTGCTGTGGTTCAGTCCCTGGCCTGGAAACTTCCACATGCTGCAGGTGCAACCAACAAAAATATATACACAGAAAGTTGTGGAGGAGGTAGGACTCAAATTGGGCCTTAGAAGATGACTGTGTTAATTAGAAGGACCAGACAGGGCACTCTAGCAGGTGGTCTAGGGAAAACAAGTCCAAAGGTGAAATAAACATGGCATATACATAGAAAAATGTGTGTGTCAGGCCTGGTTAGAATCCAAATGTATCTTTAAAAATAATAGGAAATTCAATCAGATAAATTAGGCTGAGGACAAAGGAGGCTAGTATGAATTTTTGAGGCTTTAGAAACTAAGCAGGGGTGTTTATAGATGACATGGAGAAAAGAAAAGCACTCCTGGTTTATGGCTCCAGAAAAAAGCATTAATTTTGCTCTTGAGCAGAGGTGGCTTTGAATCTTTGCTTTGCTATACTCATTGGCATTTTGAACTTGAACCAAGTAATTTATATACATAAACTTCAGTGTCCTCATCTGACAAATTGGGACAATAGCTCCTACATCTCAAATCTGTTAGAAGGATTACATGAAATAATAAATATAAAATGTTCCAGTAATATAATCGCACATGGGAAATAAGAGGATTGAAATTCTTTTCTCAGCTGTAAGAGATCTTATTTTGTTTAGGAGTGAAGTTTCTCCCACTGAAACGTTAAGGGCCTGAGAGCAGGGTGTGCCCTTGTCAGTAGGAACTGAGCAAGACCCTGTGGGGTCCTTTGAGTCCTTCTAAGTACAAATCCTTCCTGCTTCCCCCATTTCTTGTTGGTAGGAAAGAAGCTTCACTGAGACTTTTTAACCTTCTCTGAGTTCCAAAGTGCAGATTCAAACAGTTGCTTATCCGGGAAGAGACAGACCTATTAGCAAGAGAGGAGCAGTTAAGAAATAACAGTGCAGCACTGGAGCAGAGTCCTGGATCCTCCCCAAATAACAGTATCTTGGAGTTCTCTGGCACTGAGGCCTCCACTCAGGTTGAGGATGGTAACTTTAGGCTGAACCCAAGAGTCCTGAAACACTGCCCTTTTGCATCACCTCAGAGCAATCAGAAGAAACTTTATACACAGCAGCTTATAATGAAGACTCCGGCACCCTTCCCAAATGATTGTTCCTTTAAAAATATTACGGCTGAGCAAAATCTTTGGAGTTGGCTTTGGGGCCCAAGTCTACCTTCTTCCCAGGTTGCTGACCTTCTAAATAAAGCAAATTTCCTTTCCATCCGACACTCTCTCTGGAGTATTGGCTTTCAAGCTGCAAGCAGCTGGAACAGAGTTCAGTAACACAGTCACAAGATTGAAGTTTCTTTGTAAAGATGTTTAATATTCTCAGACTTCAGTTCACACTCTCCAAGGGAGAAGTAAAGGAGCCAAGTTAAACAAGCAGAATCTGAAGAAATTTTGAGACAGCTGACAAGGGGGCTGACACTGGAGATGATAAGGACAGTGAAATGATCCAAAGTATGAACAAAACTAGATCTAAAAACTGCTAAATTTTCCCTGGAATTCTCATTCCTGAGTGAGGGAAGGAAGAATTCAGCTTGATTCTAAAGCATGTATTAGACAATCCATGGTTTTATAAATCAGGGTGGAACTTTACCCCTGGGTAAAGAATAATGCCTGGAAAGAGGCATGAGGCAGATTGTAGATATTATTCTATTTTCTGTTCTGGGTCTTAGTTTTACAGGATATGTTAAGTTTATGCACATTCATTGAGCTGTGCACTTACAATGCGTATATCTGTGTGTATGATATATTTCAATAAGCAGTTTAAGAGCTTTTTACACCATAATCCCAAGACAAAAAGGTCTATTTGTCACACATTTGCATAGATAGAGGTGTGTTTTAACTCTGCCTTTAGAGTAAAAAAGAAGATAAGTGTTTTTTTCAGGAATTTTAAAAAATTGAACTTGACCCCATTAGAACGTTGTGGACAAATTAAGGGCATCATGTAACATTGGGTGGCTTGATCTTTAATGAAATGAATGCTACCCATTACTTGTAAAGAAGAGAAAATAAATGAGTTCCCATCATGGCTCAGTGATTAACGAACTGGACTAGTGTCCACAAGGACACGGGTTCAATCCCTGGCCTTTCTCAGTGGGTTAAGGATCCGGCATTGCCACAAGCTGCTGCGTGGGCCACAGACCCAGCTTGGATCTGATGTTGCTGTGACTGTGGTATAGACTGGAAGGTACAGCTCTGATTTGAACCCTAGCCTGGGAACCTCTATATGCCATGGGCATGGCCCTAAAAATACAAAAAAAGAAAAAGAAAAAGAAAAAGAGAGAAAATAAGAACAATTTTTTAAAAAAATAGTATGTATTATGACTCTACCTCTATACACCTAACGCTGTATTTTCTCTGGAGGACCCATGGATCATAGACTCCTAGAGTTGGAAAATCCCTTTTTTTTTTTTTTTTTTTTTTTTTTTCTTTTTAGGGCCACACCTGTGGCATATGGAAGTTCCCAGGCTAGGGGTGGAATCGGAGCTGTGGCTGCCAGTCCACAACACAGCCACAGCAACACAGAATCTGAGTTGCATCTGTGACCTACACCACAGCTCAGGGCAATTCTGGATCCCTAACCCACTGAGCGAGGCCAGGGATAGAACCTACATCCTCATGGATACGAGCCAGATTTGTTACTGCTGAGTCATGACAGGAACTCCAGAGTTGGAAAATCTTAAAGCATCTGTACTTCTGCATTGCTCATCACATGTAAATTTCCTCTCCAACAATCCTATTCTAATTTCTCTTTGAGTGCCTCCAGTGTGTGTGGGGGGACTCATTAGTAACCTGTTGCATAGCTGCTATAGTCTATTTTATTGTAAGTCACATTTGAATATGACAGGCACAAGTCTTCAAATAAAAAACTTGGGATCTTGTTTTGACTGTGTCTCTTATTCTGCCTTTCTGAGTTTTAGCAAAAAAATTCTACTTGTTGGACCACCTGGAAAATGAGAATAATAATTTCACTTCATATTAAGGGTGAATCAGATGAAGGCAAAAGTTCTGAAATATGTGATATCTATCAGGTTTTAAAAGCTGAGAATCAATCCTCCCACCTCAATCAACCTTCTCTGGGTACATAACAGCTGAAGTACTTTACTACTATCTGAAGAGTGTCTCTGTGAAACAAATATTGTACTCATTCTCCCTAATTCTCAAAAGTGCACTTTCAATAAGTATAAAGTTTTTAATTTTAAAATCCAATTTATGATTTTTTTTCTTTCACAAAACATATTTTTTTTGTGTTAACATCTAAAAATATCATTGCCAAACCCCAGATCATCTAGATATTTTCCTGTGTTTCTTCTAGGAGTTTTAAAGTTTTGAGTTTCACATTTAGGTCTGTGATCCATTTTGAGTTAACTTTTGTCAGAGGTTTAAGATCTGTGTTGAGATTCACTTTTTGCATGGGAATGTCCAGATGTTCCAGCACCACTTGTTGAAAAATGTACCCTTTCCCCATTGAATTACCTCTGCTCCTTTAACAAAGATCAGTTGACTGTATTTGTGTGACTCTATATCTGGAGTCTCTATTTTTTGTATTGATCTATTTGTCTACTCCTCACCATTACCACACATTCTTGAGTATTGTATCTTTATACTAAGTCTTGAGGTGAGGCAGTGTCAGTCCTCCAACTCATTCTTCTCCTTCAATATTTTTTTGCTATTCTATCTTTTCTTTTCTATATAAACTTCAGAATCAGTTTGTCAATTTTATTTTACAGATTCACAGAAAAATTGAGTGCAAAGTAAAGAGAGTTCCCATATACCCATTCACTCCCCCACCCATTTTCTCCTATTATTAATATCTTACATTTGTTACAACTGATGAACCAATATTGATATTTTATTACTAACTGAATAAATGTATTTATTTTACATTAGAGTTCATTCTTCGGGTTGTATATTCTAAGTGCCTTGTTTTTCATAATATTTAGAGTCAATGTGATGGAAATTGGATTGGTATTTTATTGAAAGAGAGTGACTATCTCTCCACTTTGTATCGTCTTTGATTTCTTTCATCAGAGTTTTGCAGTTTTTCTTATATACATTATATTGTATATACATAAACTATTCTTTCTTTTGTTTTTATTTTGTGCTAATGTAAATGATATTGAGTTTTTCATTTCATAATTCAATTATTCCTTGCTGGTACTTAAGAAAGAAATTAACTGCTATGTATTAGTTTTTTTTAATTAACACTTTTATAATAAAATCCAAAGTTGCATCCTGTAATCTTGCTATAAGTGTTTTCTAGTTCCAGGAGACATTTTGTGGAAGCTTTGAGATTCTTTACATAGACAGAAATGAAATTTGTAATCTTCACTTTGTATCTTTCCTTGCAATCTATATATCTTTTATTTCTTTTTTTTTAATCTTACCACATTATCTCAAACTGCCAACATAGGTTGAATAAACTGGTAAAAGAGAATATCCATGACTTGCTTCTGATCTTATGAAGAAAACAACTAGTTTCTCACTGTAAGTTTTTTTGTAGATATTCTTTATCAAGTTCAGGAAGTTTCCCTCTATTCCTCCATTGTTGAGAGTTTTTAATCATTAATGTATGTTAGAATTTGTCAAATGCTTCTTTTGCATCTATTGTTATAATCATATGATTTTTTCTTCTCTAGCTTGTTAATGTGATGGGGTTATAGTTATTGATTTTCTAATATTGAATCAACTTTGCATACCTAGAATAAATCCCACTTGGGCATGGTGTATAATTCTTTTTGTACAGTGTTGTATTTGATTTGCTAATACTTTGCTGAGGATTTTTATTTTATTTATTTATTTTTTTTTTTTTTTTTTTTTTTTTTTTTTTGTCTTTTTGTCTTTTTGTCTTTTTTTGTCTTTTGTTGTTGTTGTTGTTGCTATCTCTTGGGCTGCTTCCGCGGCATATGGAGGTTCCCAGGCTAGGGGTGGAATCGGAGCTGTGGCTGCCAGTCCACAACACAGCCACAGCAACACAGAATCTGAGTTGCATCTGTGACCTACACCACAGCTCAGGGCAATTCTGGATCCCTAACCCACTGAGCGAGGCCAGGGATAGAACCTACATCCTCATGGATACGAGCCAGATTTGTTACTGCTGAGTCATGACAGGAACTCCAGAGTTGGAAAATCTTAAAGCATCTGTACTTCTGCATTGCTCATCACATGTAAATTTCCTCTCCAACAATCCTATTCTAATTTCTCTTTGAGTGCCTCCAGTGTGTGTGGGGGGACTCATTAGTAACCTGTTGCATAGCTGCTATAGTCTATTTTATTGTAAGTCACATTTGAATATGACAGGCACAAGTCTTCAAATAAAAAACTTGGGATCTTGTTTTGACTGTGTCTCTTATTCTGCCTTTCTGAGTTTTAGCAAAAAAATTCTACTTGTTGGACCACCTGGAAAATGAGAATAATAATTTCACTTCATATTAAGGGTGAATCAGATGAAGGCAAAAGTTCTGAAATATGTGATATCTATCAGGTTTTAAAAGCTGAGAATCAATCCTCCCACCTCAATCAACCTTCTCTGGGTACATAACAGCTGAAGTACTTTACTACTATCTGAAGAGTGTCTCTGTGAAACAAATATTGTACTCATTCTCCCTAATTCTCAAAAGTGCACTTTCAATAAGTATAAAGTTTTTAATTTTAAAATCCAATTTATGATTTTTTTTCTTTCACAAAACATATTTTTTTTGTGTTAACATCTAAAAATATCATTGCCAAACCCCAGATCATCTAGATATTTTCCTGTGTTTCTTCTAGGAGTTTTAAAGTTTTGAGTTTCACATTTAGGTCTGTGATCCATTTTGAGTTAACTTTTGTCAGAGGTTTAAGATCTGTGTTGAGATTCACTTTTTGCATGGGAATGTCCAGATGTTCCAGCACCACTTGTTGAAAAATGTACCCTTTCCCCATTGAATTACCTCTGCTCCTTTAACAAAGATCAGTTGACTGTATTTGTGTGACTCTATATCTGGAGTCTCTATTTTTTGTATTGATCTATTTGTCTACTCCTCACCATTACCACACATTCTTGAGTATTGTATCTTTATACTAAGTCTTGAGGTGAGGCAGTGTCAGTCCTCCAACTCATTCTTCTCCTTCAATATTTTTTTGCTATTCTATCTTTTCTTTTCTATATAAACTTCAGAATCAGTTTGTCAATTTTATTTTACAGATTCACAGAAAAATTGAGTGCAAAGTAAAGAGAGTTCCCATATACCCATTCACTCCCCCACCCATTTTCTCCTATTATTAATATCTTACATTTGTTACAACTGATGAACCAATATTGATATTTTATTACTAACTGAATAAATGTATTTATTTTACATTAGAGTTCATTCTTCGGGTTGTATATTCTAAGTGCCTTGTTTTTCATAATATTTAGAGTCAATGTGATGGAAATTGGATTGGTATTTTATTGAAAGAGAGTGACTATCTCTTCACTTTGTATCGTCTTTGATTTCTTTCATCAGAGTTTTGCAGTTTTTCTTATATACATTATATTGTATATACATAAACTATTCTTTCTTTTGTTTTTATTTTGTGCTAATGTAAATGATATTGAGTTTTTCATTTCATAATTCAATTATTCCTTGCTGGTACTTAAGAAAGAAATTAACTGCTATGTATTAGTTTTTTTTAATTAACACTTTTATAATAAAATCCAAAGTTGCATCCTGTAATCTTGCTATAAGTGTTTTCTAGTTCCAGGAGACATTTTGTGGAAGCTTTGAGATTCTTTACATAGACAGAAATGAAATTTGTAATCTTCACTTTGTATCTTTCCTTGCAATCTATATATCTTTTATTTCTTTTTTTTTAATCTTACCACATTATCTCAAACTGCCAACATAGGTTGAATAAACTGGTAAAAGAGAATATCCATGACTTGCTTCTGATCTTATGAAGAAAACAACTAGTTTCTCACTGTAAGTTTTTTTGTAGATATTCTTTATCAAGTTCAGGAAGTTTCCCTCTATTCCTCCATTGTTGAGAGTTTTTAATCATTAATGTATGTTAGAATTTGTCAAATGCTTCTTTTGCATCTATTGTTATAATCATATGATTTTTTCTTCTCTAGCTTGTTAATGTGATGGGGTTATAGTTATTGATTTTCTAATATTGAATCAACTTTGCATACCTAGAATAAATCCCACTTGGGCATGGTGTATAATTCTTTTTGTACAGTGTTGTATTTGATTTGCTAATACTTTGCTGAGGATTTTTATTTTTTTTTTTTTTTTATTTTTTATTTTTTTTTATTTTTTTTTTTTTGTCTTTTTGTCTTTTTGTCTTTTTTTGTCTTTTGTTGTTGTTGTTGTTGCTATCTCTTGGGCTGCTTCCGCGGCATATGGAGGTTCCCAGGCTAGGGGTGGAATCGGAGCTGTGGCTGCCAGTCCACAACACAGCCACAGCAACACAGAATCTGAGTTGCATCTGTGACCTACACCACAGCTCAGGGCAATTCTGGATCCCTAACCCACTGAGCGAGGCCAGGGATAGAACCTACATCCTCATGGATACGAGCCAGATTTGTTACTGCTGAGTCATGACAGGAACTCCAGAGTTGGAAAATCTTAAAGCATCTGTACTTCTGCATTGCTCATCACATGTAAATTTCCTCTCCAACAATCCTATTCTAATTTCTCTTTGAGTGCCTCCAGTGTGTGTGGGGGGACTCATTAGTAACCTGTTGCATAGCTGCTATAGTCTATTTTATTGTAAGTCACATTTGAATATGACAGGCACAAGTCTTCAAATAAAAAACTTGGGATCTTGTTTTGACTGTGTCTCTTATTCTGCCTTTCTGAGTTTTAGCAAAAAAATTCTACTTGTTGGACCACCTGGAAAATGAGAATAATAATTTCACTTCATATTAAGGGTGAATCAGATGAAGGCAAAAGTTCTGAAATATGTGATATCTATCAGGTTTTAAAAGCTGAGAATCAATCCTCCCACCTCAATCAACCTTCTCTGGGTACATAACAGCTGAAGTACTTTACTACTATCTGAAGAGTGTCTCTGTGAAACAAATATTGTACTCATTCTCCCTAATTCTCAAAAGTGCACTTTCAATAAGTATAAAGTTTTTAATTTTAAAATCCAATTTATGATTTTTTTTCTTTCACAAAACATATTTTTTTTGTGTTAACATCTAAAAATATCATTGCCAAACCCCAGATCATCTAGATATTTTCCTGTGTTTCTTCTAGGAGTTTTAAAGTTTTGAGTTTCACATTTAGGTCTGTGATCCATTTTGAGTTAACTTTTGTCAGAGGTTTAAGATCTGTGTTGAGATTCACTTTTTGCATGGGAATGTCCAGATGTTCCAGCACCACTTGTTGAAAAATGTACCCTTTCCCCATTGAATTACCTCTGCTCCTTTAACAAAGATCAGTTGACTGTATTTGTGTGACTCTATATCTGGAGTCTCTATTTTTTGTATTGATCTATTTGTCTACTCCTCACCATTACCACACATTCTTGAGTATTGTATCTTTATACTAAGTCTTGAGGTGAGGCAGTGTCAGTCCTCCAACTCATTCTTCTCCTTCAATATTTTTTTGCTATTCTATCTTTTCTTTTCTATATAAACTTCAGAATCAGTTTGTCAATTTTATTTTACAGATTCACAGAAAAATTGAGTGCAAAGTAAAGAGAGTTCCCATATACCCATTCACTCCCCCACCCATTTTCTCCTATTATTAATATCTTACATTTGTTACAACTGATGAACCAATATTGATATTTTATTACTAACTGAATAAATGTATTTATTTTACATTAGAGTTCATTCTTCGGGTTGTATATTCTAAGTGCCTTGTTTTTCATAATATTTAGAGTCAATGTGATGGAAATTGGATTGGTATTTTATTGAAAGAGAGTGACTATCTCTCCACTTTGTATCGTCTTTGATTTCTTTCATCAGAGTTTTGCAGTTTTTCTTATATACATTATATTGTATATACATAAACTATTCTTTCTTTTGTTTTTATTTTGTGCTAATGTAAATGATATTGAGTTTTTCATTTCATAATTCAATTATTCCTTGCTGGTACTTAAGAAAGAAATTAACTGCTATGTATTAGTTTTTTTTAATTAACACTTTTATAATAAAATCCAAAGTTGCATCCTGTAATCTTGCTATAAGTGTTTTCTAGTTCCAGGAGACATTTTGTGGAAGCTTTGAGATTCTTTACATAGACAGAAATGAAATTTGTAATCTTCACTTTGTATCTTTCCTTGCAATCTATATATCTTTTATTTCTTTTTTTTTAATCTTACCACATTATCTCAAACTGCCAACATAGGTTGAATAAACTGGTAAAAGAGAATATCCATGACTTGCTTCTGATCTTATGAAGAAAACAACTAGTTTCTCACTGTAAGTTTTTTTGTAGATATTCTTTATCAAGTTCAGGAAGTTTCCCTCTATTCCTCCATTGTTGAGAGTTTTTAATCATTAATGTATGTTAGAATTTGTCAAATGCTTCTTTTGCATCTATTGTTATAATCATATGATTTTTTCTTCTCTAGCTTGTTAATGTGATGGGGTTATAGTTATTGATTTTCTAATATTGAATCAACTTTGCATACCTAGAATAAATCCCACTTGGGCATGGTGTATAATTCTTTTTGTACAGTGTTGTATTTGATTTGCTAATACTTTGCTGAGGATTTTTATATCGATGTTCATGGGAGATATTGCTTTTCCTTTCTTATAATGTCTTTTTCTGATTTTGTTATTGGTATAATGTTGGCCTGATGGAAAGATTTAGTAAGTATGCTCCCTGCTTATTTTCTGAAAGAGTTTGTACAGAATTACTAGAATTTCTTCCTTAAAGTGTGGCAGAATTTATTAGAGGAAGCATCTGAATCTTGTGCTTTCTGTTTTGAAAGATTATTAATTATTGATTCAGTTTCTTTAATAGATAGAGCCTATTGAGATATCTATTTCTCTTTCTGAGTTTTTATATATAGATTGTATCTTTCAAGAAATGGACCCATTTCATCTAGGTTATCAAATCTGTGGGCATAGAATTGGTCATAATATTCCTTTATTAAACTTTTTTTTGGGGGGGTAGGGCCACACCTGTGGCATATGGAATTTTCCAGGCTAGGGATCAAATCAGAGCTACAGTTGCAGCCTACACCACACCCACATCAATGCCAGATCCTCAAACCACTGTGTGAGGTCAGGGATGGAACCCACATTTCCCTTACAGTTATCCTGCCTCCTGATTCTGTCAATTGATGGTAAAGAAATAGAGTCTCTAACTATAATAGTGGACTCATCTAGTTTTCCTTGCAGTTCCATCAGTTTTGCATCATGTATTTTGAAGCTTTGTTATTAGGTACATAGATATTATGGATTGTTATGTATTCTTGGAGAACTGACCTTTTATTATGCTTAATGCCCCTTTTTTAATCCATCTTTATTTTCCTTGCTTTGGTGTCAGCTTTGTCTGCAATTAACATTGCTACCCCAGATTTCTCTCCACTGGTGTTAGTTTGGTATCTCTTTCTCCATTCCTTTATCTTCAATCTATCTATGCCTTTATTTAAATTTAAAGTAGGTCTCTTCTAGAAAATATATAACTGAGTCTCTCTCTCTCTCTTTTTTTTTTTTGGAGTAAAACACAAATAACATGAGGTACACCAGCTTTACAAAGTTTTTAAATGTACAGTACAATATTGTTAAGTACACAATGTTACACACCAGATCTCTAGAACTTTTCCATTTCACCTAGCTGAAACTCCATAGCCATTGAATAGAAATTTTCCCATTTTTGTTTTCCTCCTCTGAGTTACTGATAACCACCAGTGTGGAAAAATTGGAACACTTGTGCAACATTGGTAGGAAAGTATGATGATGCAGCCGCTATGGAAAACAGTGTGGAAGTTTTTCAAAAACATTGAAAACAGAACTACCATTTGATCCAGTGATCCCACTTTTGGGCATTTATCCAAAAGAACTGAAATAATAATTGTGAAGAGTTGTTTTAATTTCCATGTTCACGGAAGTATTATTCGTAATGGTCAAGAGGTGGAAACAAGTGAAACATCAATTAATGAATGAAGAGATAATGAAAATATTGGTTATACACACAATGGAATTTTCTTCAGCTATAAAAAAGGAAAGACATTTTGCCATACGCTACAACATAAATGAAGCCTGAGGTCATTATGCCAAATAAAATAAATCAGTCACAGAAGGACAAAATCACATGATTCCATTTTATGAGGAATCTAAAATAGTTAACTCGATGTGGGAAAAGAATCAGAGAGAATAGATATGTGTATTTGTATGACTGAGTCACTTTGTTGTACAACAGAACTTATCACAGCCTTGTAAATTAACTATACTTCAATAAACTTAAAAAATAAAATAGTTAACTCATGAAATAAAGTGTAAGCTTTGTTCTTTCATGTCAAGATTGTTTTGGCTATTCCTTTGTGGTTCCATATGAATTTTAGGATTATATTTTCTATATCTGTAAAGATGCCTTAGGGATTTTGACAGAAATTGCATTGAGTAAAAGGGACATTTTAACAATATTAATTAAGACTTCCAGTTCATGAATGTGAGGTATTTTTCTATTTATTTGTGTCATCTTTAATTTATTTCAAAAATATTTTAGAGTTTTCATTATATATAAGCCTTTTGCCTCTTTAGTTAAGTTTATTATTAAGCATTTTTTTATTTTCAGTGCTGAACTAAAATTATATCTGTTTGAAAGATATTATATGCAGAAAACGCTAAAAACTCAATACATAAAATCTGTTAGAATTAATAAATTAACTCAGCAAAGTTGCAGGATATGAAATCAACATACAAAAATCAGTATATTTCCATATACTAATAACAAACAATCTGAAAGGGGTCTTGGTTTTTGTCCACTCTGACAGATGTTGTCCTCTAATTAGTGTATTTAAAATATTAATGTTTAAAGTGGTCATTGATACAGATTAACAGCTATCATATTCACTACTGTTTTCTATTCATTGCTCTGGGTTTGTGTGCCTTTTTTGTTTTTAACTCTTTCTGTCTCCTCTGGTTTTAATTAAGACTTTTTATACAATTCCATTGTCTTCTGTCTTAACATATTGATTATATTTCTTTTTATAAACTCATGAGATGGTTGCCCTAGAGTTCACAATATACATTTCCAAGTGATCCAAATCCACTTTCAGACAATACCACACAGCTTCATTGGTAGTACAAATACCTATAACAGAGTTTTAATTCCTTCCTTCTGTCCCTTACAATATTGCATTATTAATATCATTTACTATGAGCTATAATCACTGAATAGTTACTTTTTTTTTTTTTTTGACTGTACCTTCAGCATGTGGAATTTCCCCAGCCAGGGATCAAACCCATGCCATAGCAGTGACCCTAGTCACCACAGTGACAATGTCAGATCTTTAACCTGCTATACCGCAAGAAAACTCCCAGTTACTATTTTTATTTTGAATAAAGTATTAGCTATCAGATCAATTAAGAAAAAGAAAATGAAATATTTATTTTACTTTATTTTTTCTCTAATTCTTTCTTTATGTAGATCTGAGTTTATGGCCTTTATCTTCTTCTTTCTTTCTGAAGATTTTTTTTTAACATTTTTTGTAAGGTAAGTCTATTAGCAAGTTTCCCTCAAAATTGGTTTGAGAAAAATCTTTAATTTTTCATTAACTTAAAAAAAATTAGGAAATTTATGATTTTCTTTCATAAATCTTTTTGGCAAATATTAAAATCTTATATAGTTCTGCATCCATGTATTCAACAATCCCCAGATTCAATCAACTGCAGATTATGCAGTGCCCTTGTATTTACTACTGATAAAACTGTGTATAATTGGACCCTTACAGTTCAAACCCATGTTGTTACTCAAGGGTCAAATGTACTTGCAATTTGAATATCATAAACACAAAACACAAAATATCCAAAGTTAAACACTGATCTTCTATGACTGACTCTATTTAAATATTGTGTGTTTTATATTTTATAGAAAGGAATTTTCAGAGTTTTGTCAATACTTACAGTATGTACTGTTATTCCTCAAAATCTCCATGAAATCTAAAAGGCTAGTATAAAAAGCAGGGTTTTTTTCCTTCCTGAAAATTCTAAAATATGCCAGTTTAGATTACCCTTCAGATTTTTAGGGCATTAAAGATATACAAATAGAGGACCCAAGAATATTCATTAACACATTTAGATTAAGTTTGTTCACAGTTATTACAGGAATCCCTTAGACTTCCAGATAATGAGAAAAAAAAAAAAATCCTAAGCAAACACAAGATATATGATGAGCCCAGTTACTTCTGGGTGAAAATAATACATTTCTGGAGTTCCCATCATGGCTCAGTGGAAACAAATCTGACTAGCATTCATGAGGACACAGGTTCCATCCCTGGACTTGCTCAGTGGGTTAAGAATCCCCCGTTGCTGCAGCATAGGCTGGCGGCTATAACTCCAATTGGATCCCTAGCCTGGGAACCTCCATACACTGGGGGTGTGGCCCTAAAAAAAATAATAATACATTCCACCAATTTTTAAAATAAATCCTTAAAAACACCCAGAAAAACATGTGTCTTTTAGTTGTCAAAAAATGTATTCATGTGGTAGAAGAATATAAGACAACTAATAAAAACGTAAAATTTAAAAATAAGAAACTTTCAAATTAAAAAGTTATGGTTGCTTAGAAAATATGCCTTACTTTTAATCTCAAATTTACTTCAAGTACTTAACATATAATCTAATACCAAAAAAACACTCTAGCTAAATATTTTTTAATATTTATACAGTGTTACTTCTCTGGATAGAAAGGTTTTATACAACATTTTTTCAATTAATGCTGAACAAATCACTTGCAGTTTTAATCACAATTAACAATTAACTTAAGAGTTCCCTTCGTGGCACAGTGGAAACGAATCCAACTAGGAAACATGAGGTTGTAGGTTCAATTCCTGCCCCTGCTCAGTGGGTTAAGAAGGATCTGGTGTTGCTGTGATATAGGCTGGCAGCTGTAGCTCCAATTAGACCCCTAGCCTGGGAAACTCCATATGTCACAAGTGCAGCCCTAAAAAGCAAAAAAAACCAAACAAACAAACAAAAAAAACAACGCTTAACTTGATACATTACCAATTTATTCAGGAATTCATGTGGCATAAAGACCAATGAAGTGACTAATATGATAATTTCTCAGCACGCAATTATTTACATGTTTCCATGTGTGTGATCTGATCAACAAAAATACACACAATATCAAGCCTTTTCTTTCCTTTCTTTGCCTGCTTGCTTTCTTAAGCAGCCGAATAATCGATTTGGAGGATTGGTTAGTTCAAGACACAGAACATAAAAGGAAAAGCATAAAGTACAAAATAACACTGAACACCAGTGCCAGTACTCATCTCATTATGGTTATAACTAAGGATATTATTAATTTTTTGTTATTCAGTTTTCTTTAGAACATGAATCAAAGTCAGTAACTTGAACCTGAGGTACAGACACACTACACACACAACCTTATACAAAATACTTTTTAAAGTCACATTACGTTTTAAAATACTAGGAACCAAATAACTGCACTGATTCATATTTTAACTTTTTTTAAATTTTTTCTTCTTCTTCTAATTTTTTTTTTTTTTTTTAATGGCTGCATCTGTAGCATAAGGAAGTTCCCAGGCTAGGGGTTGAATTGGAGCTGTAGCTGCCAGCCTACAGCACAGTCACATCAATGCCAGATCTGAGCCACGTCTGCGACCTACGCCACAGCTCAAGGCAATGCTGCATCCTTAACCCACTGAGTAAGGCCAGGGATGGAATCTGCATCCTCAGGGACACTAGTCAGTTTCATTACTGCTGAGCCACAACAGGAACTCCCTGATTCGTTTTTGTTTGTGTTTTCCCTTTTTTTTTTTTTTTTTAAGGGCGGCATTTGCAGCATATGAAAGTTCCCAGGCTAGGGGTCGAATCAGAGCTGCAGCCACCAGCCTACACCACAGCCACAGCAACACAGGATCCAAATGGCATCTACAACCTACACCACAGCTCATGGCATCTCTGGATCCTTAACCCACTAAGCAAGGCCATGGATTGAACTTGTGTTCTCATGGATGCTAGTTAGATTCATTAACCACTGAGCCACAATAGGAACTCCCATGATTCGTATTTCAACTTAATGGAACAAGAAAAGAACAGTATTCAACTAGGGGAGGTCATATTGATCATAATAAGCTCTTAAGGTTGAAAATGTCTTTTTCTCCTTTTGTACTTATAGGCTACACAAAATCCTGATAGTATTTATTATATGAAAAACTATCAATCACAGCTTTAGGATTTTATTGAGGAAGGATATAATGAGAAAGCAACTGGAAGGTGAACCTTCATCTTTATTTTCAAAGAAGTGCTCTGAATTTTTCTTTTTATAGAAGAAGTTTAAACCAGTTTATTGTAAATATATTCAAACCATTAATTTTTGCAGGTAAAGTCCAGCACTTGATGTTTACAAAGTTTATGAGAGTAAGCCTATAGAGATCATCTGATCTTACATGTGACATCATGATTCAAGTCCAAGGCACAATCTCTCCCTTGTAGCATTGTCTAAAAGCAAAGACAAAACAAAGAAAACAAAACAAATGGTAAAAAGATGTAACAAACCTAAATGTTCATTGATATGGAAATGGGTAAAGAAATTGTGGAGTAAAAAACAGAACTACCATATGATCCAGCAATTCTACCTCTGAGTATTTATCTGAAGAAAATGAAAACGCAAAAGAGGTCTACACCCACATATTGTTTGCAGCATTTCTTATGACAACTAAGATATGTAAACAATGTAATGTCCATGGATGGATAAATGAATAAAGAAAATAAGATCCACATATATCTTTAAGGAAATCTTGTCGTTTGCAACAATGTGGATAAACCTCAAGGGTAATATGCTAAGTGAAATAAGTCAGACAGAGAAAGACAAATGTTATGTGATCTCACTTGTATGTGGAATCTAAGAATAAAACAAAAGTAAAACCAAAAATGCATCTCATAGATACAGAGAACAGATAGGTGGTTGCCAGAGTTAGAGTTGAGGATTGGAACAAATGAGTGAACAGGGTCAACATACAAACTTCCAGTTATAAAATAAATAAGCTATGAGGATGTAATGTACAGCACAATGACTATAGATAATAATATACTGAATATTTGAAAGTTGCGGAGAGTAGAGTTTAAAAGTGCTCATAACAAGAAAAAAAATTTTGTTACTATGTTTAATACTGGTTGTTAACTAGAGGTCTTGGGTGATCATTTTGCTCAGATGAATCACTGTTGTGTATCCAAAACTAATATAATGTTACATGTCAATCATACCTCAATTTAAAAAAAAAAGTTCTGGGGTAGTGATAAAATACTACACAGCTGTAAGGTGAATGAACTAAAGCCACATGTATCAATCCAGACAGCTCTCAAACACATAATACTGAGAAAAAAAGTCAGTTGTAATAATCCTTTTAAAATACATATTAAATATTAAAACATTGCACAGATGCATAACAACTGTAGTGAAACAGGAAAACATACTGGAAGGATTAAAAACTAAACTCTGGTAGCTTCCTCTGGACTTTGGAAGACAGAAGAAACTTCAATGCTGCTTTATTTATTTTCGTTCTTTTTTTTTTTTTTAAATGACTGTCTGTCTATATACATGCTGTGTATCTGAGCATGTGCCATACTATTCAGAACTATGCTTCATGCTTCCAGTGTCTCACAAATGGTGAGACACAGGTAGGCACACAGCATAGCATGAAAGATTGGAACCTGGAGTCCTACACTGTCTTGAGGCTTCAGGGGAGGAATCTCACGAGGCAAAACAAAAAGGACATGACTTAAGACAAGGACATACCTTCATTTAAGCATCTATTTAAAACTAGCATCAGTGCTAGGAGATTTGATGTAATGCTTCTTCACCTTCAAAGCAGTTACAAATACGGGGCCTCCTTTCAAAGTGTTGCAGACCAGTGGATTCATTTATTCACTGCGTATTTGTTTATTTTACCTCCGTCTTAGTTTCCGCAATTGCAGGATGGAATGAAGATAAGCTTCTGCGTAATTTTCCAACAATAAAGCAATCTATGTAAAGAGATGACCGTGATCCCTGGATTCGAGTAAGAGCCCAAGAAATGTCAGGTGCTGCTTTTGTCCTGATTGTTTACCAGGAACAGTTCCAATCCTCTGGTGAGAAAGTGACTGAAAAACAGGAAGCGCAGGAGTCGCAGCCCTCTCAGAGACTCAATGAAGTGATAAACCTAGAGCCCCCAGGGTGTTACGAAGGGATGGGCTTTCTAAACAGCTAATAAAAATTCTCCTAGCTGGGGCCTCTTCCAACACCCTTGCCTGTTCTCCCGGGAATCTGGCTCCAAGCAGCAGGTGGGAAGCAGGCGGGCAGGGTAGGTACCGGGGAGAGGGGAGAACTTGGCAGGGCACACTGAGTGGGTGGCAGGAGGCGGGACCTAGAAAAGAGCCCGGACCAGTCCCGCGGACGGGGTGACACTGGGAGCCAGGCGCGCCAGGGGAGGGGTGCGACGAAAGGGCGGTGGGAAGGGCGGGGCGAGGCCTGGCTGTTGGGAGGTGCCCCGCTGTGAAGGTGGGCGGGGCTGGCAGCTCCGAGTCAGAGAGCCACCCGGACCTTAGTTGGTCCAGACCGCGGAAGAGCAAGCGTACGTTGCAGCCATGCTTGCACCGATGGGCTCCCTGGCGGAGGTTCTCTGCACCGCGCTCCATCCCCTTACTTTCCTGCTGAGTGCCGTCGCTGTTCTCATCTTTGCTGATTTCCTCAAAAGGCGGCGCCCAAAGAACTATCCGCCTGGGCCCCTGTCTCTGCCCTTCGTAGGCAACTTCTTCCATCTGGACTTTGAGAAGGGGCACCTTTCACTTCAGCGGGTAGGAGCGGACGAAGGTGTCCGGCCGGGTCCTGACCCTGACTTGAAGGACAAAGGCCATTCTGGGTACTGAGGGCGGGACTAAGGGGGAGCTCTGAGGCCAAAGCGGGCATCTTGGTACCTCCCGCTTTGAGCCTGGCTCTTCTTGCCGTCAACTGGCATAATTCCACCTGCTCTATCTAGGGGTGAAGTATTGTTAAGTGTTTATTATTTAAGCGTGCCAGGTGCTATATTTTAAGTCAATTAATTGCGACTCTTGTTAGCTATATTTGGGACACCCTATTTATAGGATGCAATCCAGTCTCACTAAAGTAATTATTTTTAAATATCATTCTTAGATTTTCTTGGTACTTTCCGGCTGACTCCAGAGTGCAGACTCCTTAGGCAGCCACTTGGAACTTTTCTCATAGTTCCTTACAATATTCTTTATAACCCTCACCCATCAGGGCTCCCTAACTGTGGTCGCTCCGAATTTCTTAAAATCCACCCCCACCCCCACCCCCACCTCCCAACACATTCACAGGAATCTTCGGCTTCTTCACTGCCTCTCAGCACAGGTACCTTGCTGATAGACAGCACTGAGAGAGGCTGTTGTGAAGATGAAATAAAACAGTGAATGGACAATATTAATACAGCTTATTGTAGGTACCCAACAATTATTAGCTCTCCTTTCCCTTCAAAGTGTCTGAAGCACTTTGAACACAAGCCTGTAATAGATATTCAAGTTCAGATGGAGAAGATTTTTTCACTTTCTTGGAGAAACACCCAACTGGTACCACTAAGTGACAGGATCAGTTTACAGAATTTTAAACTAAACTCCTAAACCTGTACCCTCGTTTAATAAATGTGTTGTTTAATTTCCTAGTATTGGGAGATTTTCCTGTTTTCTTTCTGCTAATGATTTCTGATTTGAGTCCATTATAGCCAGAGGACATATTTTGTATGATTTCAATTTTTAAAAAATGTTAGTGTTTACGATCCAATATACAGCGCCATGATACTTGGGAAAAAATGTATTATGCTGCTGTTGGGTGGCATGTTCTTTACTGTGTGTCAGCTGAATATACTTAGATGACTGTGTTCTTTATTTCTTTGGTACCCTTGTTGACTTCCTATCTACTGATGGTACCTGTACTAGGAGAAGCATGTTAAAGTCTACAGTTGTAACTACAGGTTTGTCTATGTCTCTAATCAGTTCTGGTAGTTTCCAGTAATGTATTTGGAAGCTCTTTTATATGGTGCATATACATTTAAATTGTCATCTAGGTGAATTGGCTCTTGAATGATTATGTAATGTCCCTTTTTATCTTTGTTAATTTTCTTTGCCTGAGCTTTACTTTGTCTGATGTAATGTAGCCACACCATCTCTTTTTTTGTGTTTGCATAGTATATGCTTCTCCATTCTTTCACTTTTTTTTTTTTTTTTGGTCTTTTTCTCTTTTTTAGGGCCGTACCCGTGGTTTATGGAGGTTCCTAGGCTAGGGGTCGAATTGGAGCTATAGTCACCGGCCTACACCACAGCCACAGTAATGCAGGATCTGGGCCACATCTGCAACCTACACCACAGCTCAGGGCAACACGGGATCCTTAACCCACTGAGCGAGACCAGGGATTGAACCCACAACCTCATGATTCCTAGTCGAATTCATTTCTGCTGTACCACAACGGGAACTTCTCCATTCTTTCACTTTTAATCTACTGATATTATTATGTCTGAAATGAGTTTCTTGTAGATAGCATATAGGTCAGTCATTTTTTTGTTCTGCCAATCTCTTTTAATTGGTCAATTTAGATTATATTTAATGTAATTATTGATATTTTAACACAGAAATCTGTCTTTTATTATTTATTTTCTAATTTTAACTTTGTTTTTTATTCCTCTATTTCTCATTTCCTTTCTTCCTATGAGTCATTTGAACATTTTTGAGGATTTCATTTTAATTTATCTATCATGTTTTTGAGTATATCTCTCTATATTATTTTTTAAGTGGTTGTTATAATATTACATGCTATGCATACATAGTTTATTGCAGTAAGGATTTACCACTTCAGGTGGAACATAAACACCTTAAAACTTCCTAGATCCTTTTACTTTCCTCACTTTGTAAAATATAAATTGTCTTAAATATTATCTGTACATACATTGAGCACCACATCAAACAGTATTATCATTTTGCTTTTAGCTGTAAAACACAATTTTAAAATCCAAGAAGAGGAAGATAGTTTACTATATTTACCCATTTATTTACCCTTTCTATTTCTCTTCCTTTCCTGGTTAAAGAAAGTTGGTTATTTCTTTAGCCACTCTTTAGAACTAGTCTGCTGGCACAAAAATTCTCTTAGCTTTCCTTCATCTAAGAATGTCTTTATTTCACCTTCATTATCATTAGATATTGAATTCTAGGTTGACAGTTTATTTTATTAATCTCTTGAAAATAGTGTGCTGCTTCTTTCTTGCCTCCCTAGCTTCTGATGAGAAATCTGGGTAATTTGAACTGTGTTCCCCATGTGTTGTTTTCCTCTGCATGCTTTTATGAAGTGTTCTTTTTTTTTAGATTTCAGAGATTTGATTATGATATGTCTTGGTGTTGAGTTCTTTGGATTTATTGGGTTCACTCACAACTTCTTGGATCTGTAGTTTTTTCTGATATCAAGTTTAGAATTTTTCAGCTATTATTTCTTAAATATTTATTTCAAGTCCATGGGTTTTTGTTTTGTCTCATTTTTGTTTTTGTTTTTTCCTTTCTTTCTGGTATTCTTGGGCACTGATGGCACAAATGATACATCTTTTGTTACTCCAACATAGATCCCTAAAGCTGTTTTTTTTGTTTTTTTCTTTTTATGGCCACACCTGCAGCATATGGAATTCCCAAGTTAGGGGTCAAATTGGAGCTGCAGCTGAGGCCTATGCCTCAGCCATGGCAGTATAGGATTTGAGCCACATCTGTACCTATGAGGCCAGGGATCAAACCCTCATCCTTATAGCGACAATAGTGGGTTCTTAACCCTCTGAGAAACAACATGTACTCCCTTTTTGTTTTGTTTTGTTTTTTTTTAGGGTTTTTTTTTTGTTTTGTTTTTTAGTTTTTATTCTTTTTTCAGTCTATTTCCTACATGTTGGTCAGGTTGGATAGGTTGGATACTTTCTATCAATACAATCTATCTTCAGTTTCACTGAATCTGCTGTGTCATTAACCTCATTAACACTCTGCCATTGTGTTTCTCTACTGAGTTTTTTTGTTTAGATTATTGTATTTTTTAGTTCTAAATTTTCTCTTTGGTTCTTTTATATCTTTTCTATGTCTTTGTTAAGATTTTCTATTTTTTAAAAAAAATTTGAGAAGGCAATTGTTTTTTGAAACATTTTCATTAGCTGCTTTAAAATCTTCATCTGATAATTCCAACATTTCTATCATCTCAGTATTGGTTTCAACTCATTCAATTTGGTATTTCCTTGGTTCTTGGTAACATAAGTAATTTTAAACTTTATTCTGGACATTTTGCTTATTTTGTTATATGACTCTGGGCTCTATGTAAAATGTCTATTTTGGCACATAGCCAACTTGCTTATGCTCAGAATCCTCAGTTTTGTGGATGATGGATCAGACGTCGGTTTAGGTTACAAAGCCCCTGCAGTGCTATTTTGGTCTACCCACCCCCACTGGACTCCACCCCACATTCTTATCCATGCAGGCTGGAGAGAATGAGGATGAGGACGAAAGCCTGGAGCCCCTCTGAGTACAGCCTCTTCCTTACTACAGAGGGGGAAGGAAGTCAGAGATCTAACCATATCATCTCTGTGAGGAAGGGGTACCTTCTTGTTTCTGTAGAGTGTTAGAAATCATAATTTTGCCCACCAGCTTCTCCAAGAAGTCCCTATAGTTTAGATCAGCGGTGATAGTCACAATTCAGCTCTCAGACTCAGCAAGGGAGGGGCATGACCTATTTGTTTCAGGGGTCAGGTGAAGACAGGTTTCTAGCCATATCATCCAGTGCCATAGGCACCCATTAATGTGGATAAAGGTCACATCTTTTTCGTGGTGTTTGTCTCCAGAACAGGAAGACAAAGAGAATGAAAGGTTCTGGACTGGTGGCCATCCTTTATCTAGTCCTTTGGCTAGAGAGAATAGGATTGTATAGAATTATTTTTTGGTCTGTGCCAATTAGTATTATGACCAGTATTAGGAATAAAATAAAATGCTGTTCCTCATTCTTATCTGGAAACAGAAACTTGATCTAGAAGTTTCCTGCTGGCACAGCGAATTAAGGATGTGGCATTGTCATTGCCTTGGCCTGGGTCACTACTGTGGTGCAGTCTGATTCCTGATCAGGGAACTTCTGCATGCAATGGATGTGGCCAAAAAATTAAAAAATAAAATTAAAAAAAGGAAACTTCACCTGTACCCTTGTTTTACCATTAACTTAGATGTAACTAGAACAGTTAAATGATTTGCCTAATGTATAAAACTGGCCAGGGATGAAACTGAGGCTAGGGTCCTATCCCTGGCCCACTGATCATTCATCAGAACTGTTATGTTTTATTTTGTATAAGTTTGCATTTAAATATTGTTGGTCATAAAGCAAATGGTGTGATTTAGCTGCAATTAAATTTATATTCTAGCAATTTGGATACATTAATACCAACTATTTGCTAGGTCTTGTGTATGGATGTATGTTAATTTTCATTTAATATTCACAAAAGACACACAAGTTGGGAATCTTAAGATGTTGTTTCCATGTGACTACTAAAAAAGCTGGTTGAAAACAGTAAAATGATTTGCCCAAGTTATTCATCATAGATAATGAACAAACAATGACTGGAACCCAGGACTGTTTGACTCTTATACCTATTCTCTACTTAAGCTACCTGACTTTTCATGATATAGTTAGAGCATAATACCTTTATTCATGAGCTCAGCAGGTATTTATGAATTGCTTATCATGTGACAGTTGCAGTAGAAGACTGTGTATGATGAATGTGTGATATAAAATTCTGGTAACTAAATGAAATGACGATAGGATCACCGTGAATGGGAAACCCTGGAGGTAACCTAGTGTAGAATGTTGAGACAAATGTGGCTGAACTTGAATACATTAGGCAAGTGGCTACATGGAATAACCTCCTGGAGATTTTTAAATGGGGGAAAGTGGAATGAGTTAAAACACAGTGAAAGGTCAGTAAAGAAACTGGCCTGTTTGTATGGCATGATAAGAACCTTTGTTGTTTTAACTCCATTTTCTAAACTTTCTCTACATTAGCTATGTGGCTTATTATAGGAGTATGTACTTAAATAAGAGAAGATCTTATTTGACTTAGGTGGGGAAATGGTAGATAAGGTGGATAAATGTATTAGTCAGGATATTCATTGACCTGCTTGAAACAAAAAGGCCCCAAAATACAGTGATGTAAGAAGAGACTGAAATTCATTTCTCTTTCACAAGTGAGTTAAGATTTAGGCAGAAATTCTAGCATAGGGAGGCTGCTTTCTACCACAGAGTCATCCAAAAATCCCAGTTCCTTCTATTTTGTTGTTCTGATCCTAAAGCATGATCATGTGTAAGTTCTGGTCCATGAAAAGGAGAAAGTGGGAGGTGGTGAGAAGTAACTCTCATATAAGGACACGGCCCAGTGGATGCACAATCACCACTACTCATGGCCCCTTTGCCACACCTGAAGAAGCTGGGAAATAGGATTTCTGATTGGAAGGTCATGTGGCCAGTTAATCCTTAGGGAGCGCCATCACGCAGAAGGAGAGAGAGAGAGAGAGAATATCTTCATGCTTTCATTAAAGGATGAGACATACCGAGAGAGTTAGAAAGAGCCCTACCTTATGCCACTAACTATGTGCTATATATCTGGGAATCTTTTTCTGAAAACTGGGAATACATTATAGGATTATTATATGAATCAAATAATCTCATTAATATCAGTTTACTGCCAGGGTGCCTAGCACATAATTAATGCTTAGTTCTATATCTACCACATTCACCCTTTCTTCAAAAGTTTACAGTAACAAACTCAAGGGAAGCCAGTGGTTGGTTGGTTTCACACCAGGCATCACTTGTCTGGCCTGACTGCTGCATGGGCTTTATCAGTTCACTCCCTGGTCACTGCCACTCCCTTCCTTTGTCCATAGCTTACTAGAGTCCTTCTGCTAAAATACACTCCCAAATATATCAATAGCAATAGAGAGTTTTATTATTACTTTTAGTATTATGGTTACCTAGCACCACAGTTTCTAAATATGGCAACTATTACTATCCCCCATTTTACAGATTTGGAAACTGAGACACAGAGAAGTTAAATAACCTGACCAAAAATCACAAAGAAAGTAACAAGCAGAAGCTGGATACAAACAGATTTGTATGACACCAAAATCCAAGTTCTTAAGCCCTCACTTGTATTACCTCTCTTATTGACGTTTCTAAAATATTTCACTTGACATTAAAGCATCGTTGGTCTAGCTCATATTGGTCATAGCTATTCAGTCTTGTCTCCCATCCCTCTACACAAATAAGAGATTTTTTTTTCCAAGAACTTATCCTAGACTCGGGGTCCCCTTATGTGCTTCCTAAATTTTCCCCATCTTGATAACAGAGAATGGTAATAATGAGAACTGATTACCTAGCCTTTAGATGGCCAAACACTTAAACTTATGTACTTGTACTCCCAGCATCTGGCTTTGACCTAGCACAGTTTTAGTGCTCTTTAAAGAACACTAGTCAGCCTAGTCTTTGCCTTCACACTACATGTTCTATGATGGAACCCTGAATTTCATTTAAGATTTAGTCCAAATACCATCTCCTTTTAGAAGTTTTCTTCCATTTCTGGAGTGGAACTTCATCTCTTTTTTCAACAGTATCATCCCTCTCTCTAGCATTCTAACGTATATCATCTTCCACCATGATAGAATCTTGGGCACTTTAGGAAAATGCCATAGCATATTGATCTGTGTACGGCCTCCACATATGACATAGCAATGTCACAAGGTGCCTGGTAGCTTTGAAGTATTTCATAAAGATTTGTTGGTTTGAATTAGAATTTGATTTCTACAGACCGTTCTCAGAAACGTAGCATAATCCCAGGAAAGGACTAACTGTGAAACCAGGAATCTTAGCAGGAGTTCATGGGCCCCAGGGCACTGGTGAACCCCTGAAACTGCATGTTTGTATAACTGTATTCACGGTAAAGAATTTTCTCACAGAGTAGATTCATGACAGACTCAAGATTTTCAAAGAGTTCTGTGACTCAAAATAAAAGGGTAAGAACCTCTGTTATGAACTTTTGTACATAGGTTTCTTTTTTGTGCTTTAGTGGATAGAAACACTTTTTAACTATAAAAGCAATACAAACACATTAAGACAATTTTTTTTTTCATTTTAAAGCCACATCTGTGGCATATGGAAGTTCCCAGGCTAGGGGTTGAATTGGAGCTGCAGCTGGGGCCTACACCACAGCCACATTAACACAGGATCCGAGCCACGTCTGTGACCTACGCCAAAGCCTGTGATAATGCTGGGGCCTACACCACAGCCACATTAACACAGGATCCGAGCCACGTCTGTGACCTACGCCAAAGCCTGTGATAATGCTGGATCCTTAACCCACTGAGAGAGGCTGGGAATCGAACCTGCATCCTCAACTGAGGCACAACAGGAACTCCTAAACCCTCACCCCCCCCACACACACACACACACACATACACACACACACACCCCCACACCCCTACCTCTCAGTGCTGGTGAGTGTTCAGAGGAATAGACCTTACCTGCTACTAGTGGGAGCAAGAATTGGTACAAAGTGACTTTTTTCCTTTTTCTCTTTTTACGTCTTTGTTCTGTTGGGTTTTGAGTGTAAGAATTTAGATTAACTAGAATCTCCAGCAACGTTGTATCTTGTGGTTCAATTTCTTGTCTCCCTAATTCTCCACTTCTAATTTTTTTTTTATTCTCAACATTTATTTGCTATATTTTGTCATTTAAGTGCTTAATGCCACATTTGGAATTTTAATGCTTCATATTTAATTTCCTATCTTCTACTGCTTTTATTTGCCATTGATAACTCCCTTATTAATCATTTTCTCTTTATTTATCTATTTTCAATTCTGACATTAAGCCTTTTCTAGCTACTTGAACCACCTTATTTTTAACCCCTTTTGTTCCTTTACATTATTTCATTGTTTTACGTTGAAAAGTCTTCTGAGATGACTGTGGGTCATCCATTTACCTCCATGAAAGCAGCTGGCACAGTGACTGGTATGGGGCTTAAGAATTGCTGGACAGAACCATTGTCATACCAGGGCTGCAGGAGGTCATGTGACTGACCCATGTTCACACAGTTGATCATATCATAAAAGTGCTTGATCCAGTTCCCTCAGACTAGAAATATATGTGGGCTGAGGGTTGGCAGGGATGGAACTCTGCAGAAGTTCATTTTAGCAACTGCTGATAGAGTGCTCAGTCTTTTCTAAGAACAAACTGTTTCTGACTTGTATACCTTGTTAGGAGTCATTTACCTTTACCTGAGAGTTTCAGCCATTCCCAAAACACATCATCATTGCTTATTCTGAATTAGTCAAGAAATCCTTTCTGTAAAGCCTAGGAAATTCATCCACACATTCAACACAATGAAATTTATTTTTTTTAACTTTTACAACAGTTTATGCAGAGCATACATAGGTAACAGCTTATAAATGCTCCTTAAGAAAGAAAATTGGTGTAAAAAACTAGGAATCACTATTGTAGTCATTTCTGCTAAAAGACTTCACTATACTCTGGGCTATTCATTTTCTTCTTATAAATATATTTTTTAAAAATGTTTTATTACAGTTGATTTACAATGTTCTGTCAATTTCTGCTGTACAGCAAATTGACCCAGTCATACATTCTTTTTTTCACATTATCCTCCATCATGTTCCATCACGAGTGACTAGATATAGTTCCCTGTGCTATATAGCAGGGTTTCATTGCTTATCCACTCCAAATGCAAAAGTTTACATCTGCTGACCCCAAACTCCCAGTCCATCTGAGTCCCTCCCTCTCCCCTTCCCTCTCCCCCTTGGCAACCACAGGTTCTGTTCTCCAAGTCCATGAGTTTCTTTTCTGTGGAAAGTTTCATTTGTGCCATGAATTAGATTCCAGGTATAAGTGATATCATATGGTATTTGACTTTCTCTTTCTGACTTACTTCACTTAGTATGAGAATCCCTAGTTTCATCCATGTTGCTGCAAAGGGCATTATTTTGTTCATTTTATGGCTGATTTATATATATACATATATATATATATACACATATATATATATATATATATATATATATATATATACACACACATACATGTATATATATATACACAATACATATTTATATACCACAACTTTTTTATACCTTCATCTGTTGTTGGACATTTAGGTTGTTTCCCTGTCTTGCCTATTGTGAATAGCGCTGCAATGAAAATAGGGGTTCATTTTAACTTTTGGAATGGAAATTTTGTCTGGATATATGCCCAAAAGTGGGATGGCTGGGTCATATGGTAGTTCTATGTTAATTTTATGAGGTACCTCCATTCTGTTTTCCATAGTGGTTATACAAATTCACATTCCCAACAGTGCAGGAGGGTTCCCTTTTCTCCACCCCCTCTCCACCATTTGTTATTTGTAGACTTAATAATGATGGCCATTCTGACTGGTGTGAGGTGGTATATCATTAGTTTTGATTTGCATTTCTCTGATAATTAGTGTTGTTGAGCATTTTTTTCATGTGCCTGTACCCTCTGTATGTCTTCTTTGGAGAAATGTTTATTTAGGTCTTCTTCCCATTTTTCAACTGGGTTGTTGGTTTTTTTGCTGTTGAGTTGTGCATTTCAGAGATTAAGTCCTTGTCGGTTACATCATTTGAAACTATTTTCTCCCATTCTGTGGGTTGTCTTTTTTTTATGGTTTTCTTTGCTATGCAAAATCTTTTAGGTCCCATCAGTTTAATTTATAATTAATTTCTATTGCTTTGGGACACTGACCTAATAAAACCTTTGTACGGTTGATGTCAGAGAATGTTTTGCTTATATTCTCTTCTAGGAGTTTTATGGTGTCTTGAAATTTAAAAATCTTGATTTATGAAGTCCCATTCCTAATTTCTTACAATATATATGGTATAATACATACAAACACATGTACTTTATAGGCATACCAGCTTGAGATGGAATCTTGCCTCTGCCTTTATAACAAGACAAGATACACTGTGCTTAGTGATGCACAAACATTGATGGAAAATTCTGGGCCAAAAGGACAATGGAAGGATTGAGATCTGGCTTAGGCTTTAATGTGGGAGTACAGTGACTGAATGAGACTAAATCCATGGTATTTGCTGTGATGGGATGATGGGGTCCAGGAGGCTCCAGCTGACATGAGGTAGCACCAGTGCATGGAGGTTGCGGGGAAGGAGCCACAGACACCTGAATGAAATGAATGCTTCTGTTTGAGACCACAGCCTGCAGCTAGACATAGCCCTGGAGACTGGAGGCAGAGACAAGGTCCACTTAGTATTCACTTTTGAAAAAAACAGGTCATGAAGACTTTGATTACTGACCACTGACTGCCACCCAAGTTAGCCATGTATATCCCTGCACATTTGTATACACTCCTCTCTCTCTCTCTCTCTCTACCTTTCTTTCCCTCTCTCTCTCTCTCTCTGTCTCTTTCTGTGTCTCTGTCTCTCTCCCCCTCTCCCTGGTCCCTCTCTCTCATCCTCACTTTTACTCTCTCACATCCACTGAACTCTAAGGTCCTAGTGCCATCTTGGGTTCATGTCTTTATCCTCAAATCTGACCTAATGCCTGCTGGATTGCCTCCAACACCCAATAGCTTTGTTACCTTGGCTAAGTTACTTATGCTATGACTCATTTTCCTTTTCTGAAAGACAAGGAAAATAATTGCTACTATAGGGTAGTTGGAAGTTTAATGAGCTGTAACATGAAAGGTGGTTATCATGGCACCAAGTGCATGTGGTTGTCTGTGACCATGAGAGCCCCTCACAGGCATATCATCTTGTGCTCTGTCCTCTCTGTCACCATAAGCAAGTGCACCCACATCCCTTTGCACACAGGGCCCATTCATTCCCCAGAGCCTCAAGTGGCTGTCTGCCAGGTACCAGAAAACAAAGTGCCTTTCACATTGCTGTTCTCATCCTTCCTAACAGAGAGCTTTGTGAAAGGAAAAATTTTCTGAATTTATAGCTGGGGAGCTGAGGCTAAAAACAAGTGAAGCAACTGTCCCAAGAGCTCAGAGCTTCAACCATGGAGTTAAGATAGGCACATGGCTCTGGAGCCCATGTGCTCATCTCCGTAGTGAATTTTCTGTCACCTAGAACATGATGAGAAAGGGGACATCCTCTCCTGGTTAAACAGATATGATTTACTAATGATTTACTAACAAGTCCATGCTCCCTCCACCATTCACTAAACACATCCCAGCCTTTGCTGGTGAGTCACTTGTGCTGAATTCTCTGCCTTCACTTGACTCCAAGATGCTTGAGGTTAGAGACCTTGTTTTTATTATAATTATAGTTTTACGCCTGGTTCTGAGGACACATGGTATGTGCTCACTCAATTCAAGGAGGTTGAAGATATAAATTAATATTTATAAAGAATGTCCATGTCCTATAATGGGATCAACCCAAGTCTAGTTGAGAGAAGGAGAAATGGAAACAGGTAGAAACATTCCCATCAGACCAAGGTGCATACACAACACACACACATATATACACATACTCCCCTCACCTGACCCAAGCTACACACACCATCCATTTCTGGACACACTAACTTCTGCATATTCAAATGTGACTATTTTACTATTTTTCAGTTTGTGAAGAAATACGGGAACCTTTTTAGCCTGGATTTCGGTGACTTGCCTTCAGTTGTTGTAACTGGATTACCCTTAATCAAAGAAGTTCTTGTCCATCATGACCAAAACTTTATGAATCGCCCCATTGTCCCTATTCGAGAACATGTTTTTAAGAAAAACGGTAAGTTTCTTGACTAATGTAACATATGTATGTTTTATATCCTGTGATCTATGAAAGCTGCCGCTGTAACTTTAATTATCCAACATTCCCTGGGACTAAGCCCATCATTAAAACCCTGCCCCTAAAAAGCTCAGTGCCAACATTTCCCTGTTGAAGGGGCCTTCTCAGTGACCTGGCAGCATCAGCACTAATGTCAGGGACTTGTCACCTGCATGAACTCACTCTGGATATTTGATAAATAAGTATCCGCATCACTCAGTGATGAGATATGGTTTCTGTTTGTTTGCTACCATGAGTTTGACTTTTTATTTTTTTAATTTTTTATGATTTTTTATTGTTTCCATTATAGTTGATTTACAGTGTTCTTTCAATTTCTGCTATACAGCAAAGTGACCCAGTCATACATATTTTATGTGTGTGTGTGTATGTGTGTGTGTGTATAAACTTTTTCTCATATCATCCTCCATCATATTCTATCACAAATGACTAGATATAATTCCCTGTGCTATGAGCAGGGTCTCATAGCTTATTCACTCCAAATGCAAAAGTTTGCATCTACTAATCCCAAACTCTCAGTCCAACACACTCTCTCCCCCTCCCCCTTGGCAACCACAAGTTCTGTTCTCCAAGTCCATGAGTTTCTTTTCTGTGGAAAGTTTCATTTGTGCCATGTATTAGATTCCAGGTATAAGTGATATCATATGGTATTTGACTTTCTTTTTCTGACTTACTTCACTTAGTATGAGAATCTCTAGTTTCATCCATGTTGCTGCAAAGGGCATTATTTTGTTCATTTTATGGCTGTGTAGTATTCTTAATTCATTCATCTGTTGTTGGACTTTTAGGTTGTTTCCATGTCTTGGCTATATGAATAGCACTGCAATGAAAATAGGGGTTCATGTTAACTTTTGGAATGAAAGTTTTGTCTGGATATATGCCCAGGAGTGGGATTGCTGGGTCATACAGTAGTTCTATATTTAGTTTTCTGAGGTACCGCCATACTGTTTTCCATAGTGGTTGTACCAATTTACATTCCCACCAACAGTGCAGGAGGGTTCCCTTTTCTCCACACCCTCTCCACCATTTGTTATTTGTAGACTTAATAGTGATGGCCGTTCTGACTGATGTGAGGTGGTATATCATTGCAGTTTTGATTTGCATTTCTCTGATAATTAGTGTTGTTGAACATTTTTTCATGTGCTTGTTGGCCATCTGTGTATGTTCTTTGGAGAAATGTCTATTCAGGGCTCTTGCCCATTTTGCAGTTGGATTGGTGGGGTTTTTGTTGTTGTTGTTTGTTTTTTTGTTTTTTTGGGTTTTTTTGTTTGTTTGTTTGTTTTTGTTTGTTTTTTTTTTTGCTGTTTAGTTGTTTGAGTTGTTTGTATAATTTAGAGATTAAGCCCTTGTCAGCTGCATTGTTTGAAACTACTTTCTCCCACTCTGTAGGTTGCCTTTTCTTTTTTTATGGTTTACTTTTCTGTGCAAAAGCTTGTCAGTTTGATTAGGTCCCATTGGTTTATTTTTGCTTTTATTTCTGATGTTTGGGAGACTGAACTAAGAAAACATTTGTACAGTTTATGTCAGAAAATGTTTTGCCTATGCTCTCTTCTAGGAGTTTGATGATGTCTTGTCTTTGTTTAGGTCTTTAAGCCATTTTGAGTTTATTTTTGTGCATGGTGTGAGGGTGTGTTCCAGTTTCATTGATTTACATGCTGCTACCCAGTTTTCCCAGCACCACTTACTGAAAAAACTGCCTTTTTCCAATTTTATATTCTTGCCTCCTTTGTTGAAAATTAATTGCCCGTAGTTGTCTGAGTTTATTTCTGAGTTCTCTCTTCTGTTTCATTGGTCTGTATGTCTGTTTTAGTATCAGTACCACACTGTCCTGATGACTGTGGCTTTGTAATATTACCTGAAGTCTGGGAGAGTTATGCCTCCTCCTTGGTTTTTGTTCCTCAGGATTGCTTTGACAATTCTGGGTCTTTTGTGGTTCCACATAAATTTTTGGATGATTGTTCTAGTTCTGTGAAAAAGTGTCATGGGAAATTTGATAGGGATTGCATTGAATCTGCAGATTGCTTTGGGTAGTATGGCCATTTTTATGATGTTAATTATTCAAACCCAGGAGCATGGAATATCTTTCCATTTCTTTGAAGCCCTTTAATTTCCTTGATTAATGTTTTATAGTTCTCAGCATATAAGTCTTTCACCTCCTTGGTCATATTTATCCTTAGGTATTTGATTTTTGGGGGGTGCAATTTTAAAAGGTATTGTATTTTATATTCCTTTTCTAATATTTCATTGTTAGTATACAGAAATGCAAATGATTTCTGAATGTTAATCTTGTATCCTGCTACTTTGCTGAATTTGTTGATCAGTTCGAGTAGTTTTTGGGTTGAGTCCTTAGGGTTTTCTGTATATAGTATCATGTTATGGTGTATGTTATGCATACAGTGACAATTTTACCTCTTCTCTTCCTATTTGGACAAATTTTATGTCTTTTGTTTGTCTGATTGCTGTGGCTAGGACTTCCAATACTATGTTGAATAAAAGTGGTGAGAGTGGGCATCCTTGTCTTGTTCCAGATTTTAGTGGGAAGGCTTTCAGCTTTTCTCCATTGAGTGTTATATTGGCTATGGGTTTGTCATAAATGGATTTTATTATTTTAAAGTATGTGCCCTCTGTACCCACTTTGGGAAGAGTTTTTATCGTGAATGGATGTTGGACCTTGTCAAATGCTTTTTTTGCATCTATTGAGATGACCATGTGGTTTATGTGGTTTACATTTCTTCTTTTGTTAATGTGGTATATGATGTTGATTGATTTACATATGTTGCACCATCCTGTAAACCTGGGATGAATCCCATTTAGTCATGGTGTGTGATCTTTTTTATATGTTGTTGGATTTGTTTGGCTAAAAATTGTTGAGAATTTTTGTGTCTATGTTCATCAAAGATATTGGCCCATAGTTTTCTTTTTTGGTAGTTAGTTGTCTTTTTCTGGTTTTGGTATTATAGCGATGGTGGCTTTATAGAATGTCTTTGAGAGTGTTTCTTCTTCAACCTTTTAGAAAAGTTTAAGGAGAATGGATATAAGTTCTTCTTTATATGTTTGGTAGAATTTGCCTGTGAAGCTGTCTGTCCTGGACTCTTCTTGTAGGGAATGTTTTTACTACATATTCAATTTCATTTCTAGTAATTGGTCTGTTCAGTTGATCTATTTCTTCTTGATTCACTTTTAGCAGGCTATAAGTCTATAGAAAGTTGTCAATTTCTGCTGGGTGGTCAAATTTGTGGGCATATAATTGTTCATAGGATACTCTCATGTTTTTTTTTTTTTATTTCTGCAGTATCTGTTGAGTTTCTCCTTTTTCATTTCTTATTTTGTTTATTTGTTTTTCTTTTCTCTCCTCTTCTTAGTGAGTCTGGCCAGAGAGTTGTTAATTTTGTTTACTCTTTCAAAAACCAGCTCTTGTTTTTATTTTTTTATTGTTTTTTGAATCTTTATTTTATTGATTTCTTCTCTGATCTTTATGATTTCCTTCCTTCTGCTGACTTTAGGTTTTGTTTGTTCTTCTTTTTCTAATTCATTTAGGTGGTGAGTTGAACTGTTGATTTGAGATTTGTTTTCTTTTTTGAGTAAAGCCTGTATCATGATGAATTTCCCTCTGAGCACTACTTTTGTGGCATCCCATAGATTTTGAATGGTTATATTTTCATTGTCATTTGTCTCTAGGTATGTTTTTAATTTCCTTCTTGATTTCCTCATTGACCCATTGGTTTTTTGGTAACATGTTGTTTAGTGTCCATTTTTCTCATTTCTTTCCCCGTGGTTGATTTCTAGTTTCATGCCATTGTGGTCAGAGAAGATGCCTGAAGTAATTTCTGTATTCTTAAATTTGTTGAGGTTGGTTTTGTGCCCCAATATGTGGTCAGTCCTTGAGAATGATCCATGTGCACTTGAGAAAATGTATATTCTGACTTTTTTGGATGTAATGTCCTTAAAATGTCAATGAAGTCTAACTTTTCTATTGTGTCATTTAGGATCTCTGTTGCCTTATTGATCTTCTGTCTAGAGGATCTGTCCATTGATATGAGTGGGGTGTTAAAGTCTTCTACTATGATTGTATTCCCATCAATTTCTCCTTTTATGTCTGTTAGTAGTTGTTGTAGGTATCTGGGTGCTCCTATATTAAGGGCTTATATATTGATGATTGTAATATCCTCTTCTTGAATGGATCCTTTAACCATTAAATAGTGTCCTTCTTTGTCTTTCTTTATGGCCCTCATTTTTTTTTCTTTGTCTTTTTTTTTTTTTTTTCTATTTCTTTGGGCCACTCCCGTGGCATATGGAGGTTCCCAGGCTAGGGGTCGAATTGGAGCTGTAGCCACTGGCCTATGCCAGAGCCACAGCAACGCGGGATCCAAGCCGCGTCTTCAACCTACACCACAGCTCACGGCAACGCCAGATCATCAACCCACTGAGCAAGGGCAGGGACCGAACCCGCAACCTCATGGTTCCTAGTCGAATTCATTAACCTCTGCGCCACGACGGGAACTCCTACGGCCTTCATTGTAAAGTCTATTTTGTCTGATATGAGTATTGCAACTCCTGCTTTCTTGTCTTGTCCATTGGCATGAAATATCTTTTCCCATCCCCTCACTTTCAATTTATATGTGTCCTTTGCCCTAAGGTGAGTCTTTTGTAGAGAGCATATTGTAGACTTTTGCTTTTTTATCCAATCTGTGACTCTATGTCTTTTGATTGGAGCATTCAGTCCAATGACATTTAAGGTAAATATGTATTCCCATTTTCAACTTGTTTTCCAGTTGATTATCTGTTTCTCCTTTGTTCCTTTCTGGTTTTGGTTCCCTTTTATTTTATGCTTGAGTACTTTTCTTTTCAGTTTTTGTGAATGTAATGTTTAGTTTTGATTTGTGGTTGCCCTGGTTTTCAAGTATGTTAATCCCTTCCTATACCTGCTTGCCTTAGCCTGACAGTCATATAGTTTCAACCATTCTAAAAAAAAAAAAAAAAAAAAAAAAAAAAAGAATCTAGATTTTCTTCCTTTCCTTCCCCACATTCTATGATTTCGAAGTCCTTTTTTAACATCTTCACATTTGTCCTTTTGCTGTTCCTTTTGTTTATCATCACTTTTACAATAGGTATTTTTTTTTCCTTTTAGATATGTATACTGGCTTCTTAAGTGATTGCTTTCCAATTGTGGTTTCCTCCATCCTATTTCTTCTTACTTCTTTATTAGATAGAGAAGCCCTTTCAGTGTTTCTTTTAGTATGGGTTTAGTATTGCTGTACTCTTTTAGCTTTTGTTTGTTCAAGAAATTCTTCATTTCTCCTTCTATTTTTAATTATATTCTTGCTGGGTAGAGTATTCTAGGCTGCAGTTTTTTCCCTTTTGTAACTTTGGCTATATCTTGCCACTCTCTTATGGCCTGTAGTGTTTCTTTAGAGAAAACAGCTTATAGCCTTATGGGAGTTCCCTTATAATTGACACTTTGTTTTCCTCTTGCCCCCTTTAGAATCCTCTTTAACTTTTGCCATTTTTATTATAATACGTTTTGGTGTGGGCCTGTTTTGGTTCAACTTGTTTGGGGCCCTCTGTGCTTCCTGTATCTTGATATCTCTTTCCTCTAGATTTGGAAAGTTTTCAGACATAATTTCTTCAAATATATTTTCAATCCCCTTTTCTTTTTCTTCTCCTTCTCGAATTCCTATTATGCATAGTTTGGCCCACTTTATATTACCCCATAGATCTCTTATATTGCTTTGATGTTTTTTCATTTAGTTTTTTGTCTGCTGTCCTAATTGGCTGATTTCCATTATTCTATCTTCCAAGTCACTAATTCACTCCTTTGCATTATTCATTCTGCCCTTTAGTGCCTTTAGTTCAGTTTGTATCTCTGTAAATGAATTTTCTAATTTTTCTATGTTCCTCCTTATATTTTCTAGTTCCTTTCTAAAGTAATCTGTATTTCTGTTTATGTCTGCTCTTAATTCCTTCATAGTCACCCTTAATTGCTTCACTATTTTCACAATATCCCTTTTGAACTCAGTGTCTATTAGACTGCAGAGCTCTGTTTCATTGTTTTCTGCTTCAGGAGAATTCTCTTGTTCTTTTAACTGGGAATTGTTCCTGAGTTTCTTCATTTTTCTTATATTTTTCTTACTCTGAGTTTAGGGAAACCAACTTTTGTAGTCTGGGAGGGTTATTTCTATGCAAGATCACCCCTTTTTATTTTTTCTGGGGGGGTACTATTTATTTTTGGCTTGGGAGTTTGGATATTTGCTGTCTTGTTCTTCAGTGTGAGCTGTTATCCCCTTGATAGGATGCTCAGTATGTTTACAGGAAGAAGGAGGCAATGGACAGGGCTAATAGTCAGTGCCTGGTTGCTGGGCTCTTGACAGTAGCAAGGACCTTCTGGAAGATGGCACAGGCTACTCCTAGTTGCAGGGTCCTGGGAAGTGGTAATGAGCCTCAGGAAGATTTAGGTGGTGCCAAGAGCATTTGGCAGTTGCAGCGGCAGGGTGTGTGAGTTCCCAGGGGAGTGAGAGCAACAGTAGCTGGTGTTCAGTCTCAATGCCCTACTCTGTGGTGCCCTCTGAGGTCTTTGGGGCCACAAGTGGTGACTCTTCATGGACCCCTAGTGGTGGTGAGCCATGCCTACCTCTGGAGTCAGAGATAACTGCAGTGGTTATGTAGACCATACAAGAAATACATGCAGTAGGCCATGCAAGAAAAACCCATCTTGCTTAGCCCACTCAGGAGGTACTGCACAGGCTTGTCCTAGTTGCAGGGTCCTGGAAGTGACAGTGATCAGGCATGTGTGGGTGCTGCCTGGGGCGTTCGTTTGGCAGTGCAGCAGCAGGGTGAGCATGTTCCCAGGGGACTGACAGCAACCATGCTTGGTGCTCGGTTGCAGTGCCCTCTTTTTTTTTTTTTCCAACCTCTGAGATGACTTGGGCTGCAAGTGGAGCCTTTTCACAGACCCTAATCGTGGGCCATGCCACCTCTGTTTTCTGAGATGACTGCTGCGGTTTGTCCCCACAACCTGTAGTTCATGCAAGAGGTGCCACATCGCATTTAGCCCCCCACTATCCTTAGCCTACACAAGAGGTGCCCAGCCACCCATAGCCCATACAAGAGGTACACAGTCTCCTATAGACCAAGCAATTGACCTCTCACTGCCTGTAGCCTGTGCCTGAAGTGAACCACCCTCTGAGAGCCCACGAGTACACAGAAAGAGATTCTTATGTCAGTCCACCCCTTCTCCTCTTGCGCTCCCCAACAGTGGTGCCTTGCTTTTCCTGCAGGCCCAGACCTCCTCCTGGGTTCCCTCAGCTGTCACCTTCCATTCCCCAGCTCATGGCACACTGCTCCTTAGCCCCTCAGGCTGTCTCCACACAGCCAACCCTAGTCCTCTCCCTGGAACTGATTTCCAGGGCCTGAGTCTCCGCACCCAAACCCCACCCCAGCACCTCAGGTTGTGGAGTCCAGGGAGATTGTGCAGATGATCTCTGCAGCTCTCACTCTGCTTTGCCCTCCCCAGTCAAGCTGCCACGCTTTTCTTGGGGACTTTGAGGTCCCTCCATCTCAGCTGATCTCTCCTCTTTCTGTAGGTTAGGTGGCTTTCCAGGGTGTGGGTTCCTTTTCTCTTTAACTGCTCCCTTTCAGGAATACTAGTCCCATCCTGATTTCCTTTTCTCTCTCTCTCTCTTTTTCTTTCTTTTGTTCTACCCAGTCATGTGGAGGGCTTCTTGCCTTTTTCAGAGGTTTAAGTTCTTCTGATAGTGTTCAATAGATGTTTTGTGAGAATCATTCTACATATAGATGTGGTTTTTTTTTTTTTTTTGATGTGTTTGTGGGAGAAGGTGAGCACCACATCTAACTCTAGCATAGGTATGGAGAGAAGAGACCTGAAGAACATGAACCTTGAAGAAAGAGATCATTTTTATATTTAAAAGGAGAAGGCAAATTAACAAAGGATATGGTAAGTTCTCTGTGTAAGATGATTAGAAGGAAAATCTGGAGAATGTGGTGTCCTGGGTACCTTTGAAAGAGAATGTTCCAAGAAAGAAGTGTCTTATGCTGGTGACATATGAAGATGAGGTTTAAAGGGACCCTGGACTGGACAGCAGGGAGGGATATTTCATTGAGTTGGTGGAGGCCAAGGCCAATTATTAATAGGAGTTAAAGAGTACTCTGGAAGTGAACATTAAAGGACTGTGGCCTCATGTGTGTTTGAAATAAATGATGGTCTTTTGAACACACTGGACTTTTTTATTTCATCTGTGTACTTTCTTCATAGACTGTTTACTCTTCCTTGCTTTCTTGAGTCATTCCTTTATCCTTTAAAGTCTAGCTTATATAGGACTCTCCTTTTAGGCTTTGCCTCCTTATGAGTATAGACTTTGTCTAATATATAAATGCATCCTTGGTATGTAATATAACAAATATTTAAATATACTTATATGATAAGTAATCAAAGCATGGGCTTTGGAGTCAGGCAGGTCTGAATTTGAATGTTGGTTTAGCTGTTGACTAACTTTGTGACCTTTCAGAGTTTACATTTATCCTTTGTACCTTGTTTTTCTCATCAACAAAATTTAGGGGAGGTTGGCACTTACGATTGTATCCACCACAGAGAGTTCCAGTAAGTACTAAATCACATAATGCATTAAAAATACTAAAATGCCTGGTATTTCAAGCAACCAATAAATGCCAGCCATTATATCCATTGCTTTGGGACTATTTCTCTGAAGAGTTTGCAGGGACCTTAATGCACTTCAATCTGATAACATATCCATGTGCTCTTGATGGCTCTCTTTTCATAAATTTGGCTTTCTTTTTCCCAGGATTAATCATGTCCAGTGGCCAGGTATGGAAGCAGCAAAGAAGGTTCACCCTGACAACACTGAGGAACTTTGGTTTAGGAAAGAAGAGCTTAGAGGAACGCATTCAGGAAGAGGCTCAGTACCTCATCCAGGCAGTAAGAGAGGAGAATGGTGAGTTTGTCACAGGACAGGTGCTGGGGACTGGGGGTCCTTCATTCACTAACCAGATATTCAGTAAATGTCTATGTGCCTGACCTGTTCCCAGAACTGTGTAGGGCACGGAGAGGATAAGAGTGCACAGCTAGCTATGATCTGCCTTCATGGAGCCTGAGAATTAAGCACAAGAAAATGGGTATTAAACACATTACTGATTTTAAATCCTGGTCATTAGTTTGACTTGCCAAGCATTGACTGAGGACTTGCTATACTATCATACCCTGTGAAGTGTGCTGGGGCCACAGGTTCAGAGGTGGTTCTATAGTCAATATATCATATGTCATGTAGAGTGGACTCTCAGTGGAAATAGAAAGAAGCTATCTGAAGGGCCCATCTCTTCCTCTGCCTTCAGGACAGCCTTTTGACCCTCACTTCAAAATCAACAATGCAGTTTCCAATATCATTTGCTCCATCACATTTGGGGAGCGCTTTGACTACCAGGATGACCAGTTCCAAGAGTTGCTGAGGCTCCTGGATGAGGTCACATGTCAGGAGCCATCAACGCAATGCCAGGTGAGGCAGTTCTCACTTCCTATCCTGGATAAGGTTCATCGGGTTGATGTCAGACACAGATAGGGTTTTCCTTTTTTTTTTTTTTTTTTTTTTTTTTTTGCTAATAGATAACCTTTTAAAAATAGACTGTAACACATAGTTGAAGTCAATGTGTTGAATCTAGTGTTTTAGATAATATTGTTAAATATTCACTACAAACAATGTTTCTAATATTGATGTAAAGTAGAAACCTGAACATGACTTACACCTATGGACCTATGTTTCTTTCTTTAAGAAGCACAATATCACCATCAGCTTTGAGTCCCTCCTCTCTATGTCCCTTCCTAGTCCACCATCTCCGTCCTCCCTCAGCAGTACCTTTCGGTACCTGACTGTCCCTCAGCGCATTGTTTTAAGAGTCACATGTTAGTTGCACTCCTTTCTTTATTTTGTGTCATTTCCATGTAGCAATATGCTCCTTCTGTTACTCTATTCACTATGGATGAACACATGGGGATTTCCAGTTTGGGGATGTTATGAATCAAGTTGTCATGAACATTCTTGTTTCATCCTTCATGTGGACACATCCACTCATCTCTGAAATGTACACCTGGATGTAAAAATACTTAAAGGTTTCCCAAGTGGTTGTACACCTTACTTGCCCATCCACACTTTTATATCAGTCTTCTTAATTTGCAGGTTATAAATTTTTGGGGGTTTAGACCTCACCCTTTTTGTAGGTTCTGCCCTCTGCTTTTGTCCTGCTAGGCCTGTGAGTCTAACAAAACCTCTGCTCACCTTCTTGGACTCTCAGCCACTTTTCTGGATTTGGAAACCATTTCTAAGGGAAAGTCATCCCCAAGTGTTTTATTTATTCCCGACAAGCATCTTTGCCTGGAGCCTTATGGACCCATAACACCAACACTGATAAAGAAATTAGCATGACTCCTGGCACATTAAAGAAGCATAATGAATGTGAGCTATTATGATTATTGTCAAAGTTGCTTTCGAATAATTTTATTTATATTCAATTCTATTTGTGGTTGTCCCCATTCAGTAATTCCATTTTATTCTCTCCATTTAATAGAGAACCTAGAAAGTCATGAGAGTTCAGTGGGTATCCAGGTGTCTGTCCCCAGGGAACACAAATTCCTAGGAGAGATGGGGCAGTGAGGCAGGGGTAAGAAGCATTTCTTAGAGATCCAAAATAGATCAGGCACTTTGATGAGCAACTGCACATACTTTATCTCAGTTAATTTTTACAACAGTCCTTTAGTGATGAAATGAAGCATCCAGATGTGTGCAGGCCAACATGGAAATGTGTGAGCAAATTCACATGGCGGTCACTGGCTCTGTGTTAGTGCTGTATGGGTCTCATGTCATTTGGTCATGAACATTGCCTGGGTTCCCATTAACAGGTTGTTTAAGTAGTGACAAATCACTCATTATTACTACTATTATTATTCCTATTATCAGCAAAGTATTATAGTTAGAAAACAACAAAGCTAACAGTTAGACCCATGGCTGTTTCATTTTAAACTTGGGCAAATTTCTATTCTGTTATGCTGTCTATTTTCTACCAGATAATATTAGAGAAATATATTTTTAAAAAAACTGTTTATTTCAGTAAATGTGTCTTACTCACATGGAGATTACATCGTAATAGGAACAGACAAATGAATACATATCTATGTTTAACACAGACTGATAGGTGGATAAATTGATAGATCAGTAGGTCCATAGATGCATACGTTTTACACACACAAATATGCACATACACACACATTAGTGACAGTTGCCAAGAAAAAATAAAACAAAATGTGAGTGTGGAAAGAGGGTACCAAAGATACTGCTAATTATAGGATCGTCAAGTAAGACAGGTCTAAATTGATGACATTTGAGCTGCACCTCAATGAAGGAAGGGCCTGGAGTTACACAGATTCCAAAGGAAGAGCATTTACATGGAAGGAACAGCAAATGCCAAAACCTAGCCAAGAGCATCCTTGATGTGACCCCTGAGGCCCATGGGGCTGGACTGGAGAGAGTAAGAGAGGGTGTGATGACTGAGAGTGATGGCAGAGGAGGTGACAGGAGTGGGAGGAGCCAGCTCACATAGAGCTCCAGGACAGGAATGATATGGAATTTGTCTAAATGCCATGGAAAATCATTGAAGGCTGAGAACCAGAAAGGGAAAGATCTTATTAAACTGTTAAATGATCCCACTGGCAGCTCAGTGGAAAACAGACTGGGGAAGTGGTCAGGTATAGAATCAGGAAAACTGTGGGAGGCTTTACAGCATCCAAGTAAGAAATGTTGGTGGATTGTACAAGGACAACAAAGCACATATGATGAGAAATGGTGTAAAATTGGTTATTTTTTAGATGGAGTGCTGGAAGGCTTTGCCAGAAGGGTAGGAAGAGGGTAAAGAAAGAGGAAGTGTCAAGGATGACTCCAAGGTTAAGTGTAAGCAAATAAAAGAGATGGAAAGAGAAGTTGATGTCTGCTGTCTTTAAAAAGTATAAAACTAGCACCACCTTGTCTCTATGATTTTTTTTTTTTTCTCAATCAGTTCTACAATGTGTTTCCACGGATAATGAAATTCCTTCCTGGACCCCACCAAACCCTCTTCAGTAACTGGGAGAAACTGAAAGTGTTTGTTGCTCGAATGATTGAAAATCACAGGACAGACTGGAATCCTGCTGAAGCAAGAGACTTCATTGATGCTTACCTCCAGGAAATAGAAAAGGTGAGGAAGCCAGAGTTGTTTCCTGAGTTTTTTTTTTTTTTTCCTTGCTTTTTAGGGCTGCACCCAAGGCATATGGAGGTTCCAAAGCTAGGGGTTGAATCAGAGCTACAGCTGCCAGCCTACACCCAGCCCCAGCCCCAGCCCCAGCAATGTGGGATCTGAGTCACATCCACAACCTACACTACAGCTCACAGCAATGCGGATCCTTAACCCACTGAGCGAGGCCAGGAATTGAACCTGCGTCCTCATGGATGTTAGTCAGATTCATTTCCACTGAGCCATGATGAGAGCTCCTAGAGTTTAATTCTTAAAGAGTAAATGAAGGTATTTTACTTTCTTATTGCTGCTGTAACAAATTACGGGGCTCGAAACCACACAAATTCATTCTCTTACAGATCTAGAGTTCAGAAGTCTGAAAGCAGTGTCACTAGGTTGAAGCCAAGGTATTGTCAGGGCTGCTCCTCTTGGAGGCTCTAGGGAATAACCCATTGATTGACATTTGAACTTCTAGAGGCTGTTTGTACTCCTTGACTAATGGCCCTGTCTTCCATCTTAAAGCCTTCAATGTACCATCATCTCTTTTTTCATCTTTACATCTCTTTATGACTGTCTTGTACCCTTCTCATAAAGACTCTTATGATTATATTGGGCTCATCTGGATAATCCAGGCTAGCTCATCTGGATAATCCAGGCTAATCTTCTTTCATCAAGATGATTACCTTTGGAGTTCCCATTGTGACTCAGTGGTAACAAACTCAACTAGTATCCATGAGGATGTGGGTTTGATCCCTGGTTTCGCTCAGTGTTTTAAGTATCCGGCATTGCCATGAACTGAGGTGTAGGTCACAGATGCGGCTTGGATTCTGTGTTGCTGTGGCTGTGGCATAGGCTACTAGCTCCAATTTGACCCCTAGCCAGGGAAATTCTTTAAAAAAATATATAATTATATTGACAAAGTTCCTTCTGCAATATAATATTCATGGATTCCACAGATTAGGAACTGGACATCTATGTGGGTCATTTTTCAGCCAGCACAGGGGAGTAAAAATCGAGGCAATATTTCAGAGTGTAGGAATAGCATTAACTCAGAAATGATGAAACAATTAGAAATAAGGTTTGACATTTAAGATCATTTGCCTCAAGGCCTTGGCAAAGCCCAAATACTGCCTTTTTCATAGTCTCTTCTCTACCCTCTATCCTTGTCTGAAGGATCTTTACACAAAAGGAAAGAGAAGCAGTGTTTCCTATCACTTCAACCTGTGCCTGGGTTTCTACCCCTTCTCCCAGTTCTCCAGTGCAGAACAGAGGTAAAGCTGACTCAGATGCTAGAGTTTACCCTCACGTGGGAGGGACTTTGCCTTCCTCATCCCCATATCGTCCACTTTCCAAGATGATATAAAAGAAGCAGGAAAAAATGCCAAGTTGGATGTTTAGCCTTTACTGTAGTAACCCCTCTGCCTCAGAGTCATCAATTTTGACCCTCAGATTATTCATTCATTCTCTTGAAGTTTGCAAAATGGTAGATTTCTTTCCCTCTGCTCTCTTATTTCACCTTATTGACATAACATTCATAGGAGCATTGACTTCTCCCCTGAGGAAGACACATCACTTGCTGTAAGGCATGCAGGTGGGGGACCATCACAAAGGAATATGGATGCATTGAAGCTTCTAGAGGAAGGTGGTAGAGCTGCTGCAGTGTCATGAGGAATGGCTGTTGGGATCAGAGAAGTTTAACCTAGAAAGAAAAAGATTAATGGGGTATGTGTGAATTTTTGTACTTTAGAGAAATTCTTTCTGGTATCAGTACAAAACTCTATTGAGGATTAGCTACATGCCCTTTCCATCTCATGTAATTCATTATGCCATCTTAAGGGTGAGTGCTGTTATTTCTATTTTATGGTCACTAAACTGAAATACAGAGAAGTTTAGTAGCTTTTTAAAATCATACAGATAGTGAATAATGTAGGAAATATTGGAAACCAAGGCTGTTTTTTCAGCATACTAGTAGAAACTCCCAAATTATGGAAGTTAAAAAGAAATAGTTGTTTCAGCTCTCATCCAGAAGATGTAACAAAAGCTTCCAGCACTTGGGGCAGGAGGATGCTAATGATGTTTCATTAATGAGTTTCTGCCTCCTGAAATGGCCAAAGAGAAAATCACTTCTCCTGGGGTCTCTCCTTCCACATTCTCTCTAGGATGACCCCCATGTGTTGTGAGTACCAAGATCCACCCAAATAAACCAATCATCATTGTACTTTCTAGCATAAGGGTGATGCTACTTCAAGTTTCCATGAAGAAAACCTCATCTTCACCACCCTGGACCTCTTCTTTGCTGGAACTGAGACCACGTCAACAACACTGCGCTGGGGTCTGCTCTTCATGGCCATGTACCCAGAAATCCAAGGTGAGCATGTCAGTGGGTTGGTCTGAGCAGGTCAGAATGGGGCCTTCTGGAACACACTGCCCTGGACGTGGGGCCAGAAGCTAGCCTGGTAGGATGGAGAGGCAGGTAGGACAGTCACGGAGCCAGGTGGACTTGAGACCAGGCACCTTCTTCAGTTTTTCTGTCAGGATTATGATGGATCCATATAATACACATATAACAGAGAGTCTCTGCCCTCAAGAAACTCATAGTCCACAGGGGCAACAATGAAGTCCATTGACAATGCGGTGAGTTCCAGGAAATAGCTCCGTTCTGTTCACATATGAAACTTGGGCACAGTCTCCCTTCCTTTTGAGTTATGACTTCCATCACCCTGTGGACAGTGTTTGAACACCCTTGTCTGGTATATCACATCCTCTGATGTGCCTCTTTCTGCCTGTCCAGCCTCAAATCTTTCCACCCTGCATGGTGGCCTCATTAAATCACATGTCCTCTTCTTTGTGTTGTCCTTGTCTGTGCCTCTTGGCCATCGTATCTGCTCTTCCCTAGAAAGATAATACAAGATGTATTTCCATAATTTCTTTACACAGTTAACCACTGGGTATTCTTAAAGAATCAGCTCAAACACAACCTTTACTAAGACGTTTTCCCATTCTTCTAGGAAAGTACTAGCAGTTGCTTTCTCTAACGATGATCTAATGTACTTCCATTACTTTACTCATTATATATGTTTTAAATATTTTCCCCACAGGCTGTAGTACATTCCAAGACAGTGACTGTTATAGTCATTTTCCTTTCTCCAGGTTCCAGGACAGTTTAAGCACAAGAAGGATAAAATTTGTTTGGATACAGTTTTTCAAACTGTAGGTAACAGTTTATAATTAGGACATAATGTCAGTTTAGCGACTCAAGACCAATGTTTTGCCCTAAATTAAAAAAAAATCAGAGTGATTCCTATGTATTAAGAATGTCTTATATGTATGCATATTTTTCTTTATGTGTAGTAAGTCATGTTGTAAAATGTGTTTGCAACTGTGAATCATTGGGTATTTTTTAAGTTTAAAAGTCACTGAGTTAGATACAGGTCTGGCTTCTCTATTAGAGGTTTCAAAATAACAGTGGCTTAAAATGGTATAAAAAGTGGAAGCAGCTCAAGTGTCTATTGATCTATTGATAGATGAATGGATAAACAAAATGTGGAATGCCCTGGGACGGTATGCAGCCTTAAAAAGAAAAAATTCTGACACATGCTACAACATGCATGAACCCTGAGGATATTATGCCAAGTTCTACAATCCAAAAAAAGACATATACTATATGATTCTACATTTGTGACCAATGACTGAAGTGTGGAAATCATAGAAGGTGAAAGTGAAATGGTGGTTCTCAGAGCCTGAGGTTAGGGGGACATGGGGAGTTATGGTTTTAGATAGGGAGTTTCAGTGTTGCAATATAAAAAAGTTCTGGAGATTGGTTGCACAACAATGTGAATATACTTAACATTATTAAAATGAGTAAGATGATAAATTACATATTATATGTATTTGATCACAAGTTTTGAAGTTTTTAAATGGTTAGTTAAAAAAAAAAAGAAGTTTGTTTTTCTATCAAGTGAAAATATCTGGGCTGGACTCTGCAGACACCCCTTGGGTCTAAGCTCCTTCCAGTGAGTGCTCTGTTTCTAGAATGATACCCTTATAGGCACTCTTGGAGATGGTTTACCCCTGAGCCTGCCTTCCCGCCAGTAGGAAGGGAAGAAGGAGAAGGAGGCACACACCATCCTTTTAAGGTTCTAAACTTAGTCACAAGAGAATCTAGCAAAGGAGGCACACACCAACCTTTTAAGATTCCAAAATTAGTCACAAGAGAATCTAGCAAAGTGAGTCTTTAGCTGGGTATCCAGGTATAGGCTAAAATCTCTATGGCTGTAGAAAAAGAGGAAAACAGATATTGAGGCTATAATAGCAGGGGTTTTTGTTTGTTTGTTCGTTGGATGCTCCTCCAAATTAGTTCATGTAAATCCCAAAACATCCTAAAAATAAAACTATATTTATCCTTACTAATAAGAAGAGAAAATGGGGGCTCAAGGACTTTCAGAATCTTACAACCGTAATGTTGCCGAGCAAGAGTTTGCCACCAGATTTGTTGTAAACCAGGGCCTACTTTCCAAACTCACATCATCCGTGAGAAACTACAGTCTATAGAGCCTACTATAACTGCAACCATCACGATTCTGCTTTTTTTATGCTTTAGTTGAACCAGGCTCAAGAAAAGTTATAGACTAATAGAATAATAGAACCTCCTCTGCTTTTCCAGAGAAAGTACAAGCTGAGATTGATAGGGTGCTTGGCCAATCACAGCAGCCAAGCATAGCAGCTCGTGAGTGCATGCCCTACACCAACGCTGTCATCCATGAGGTCCAGAGAATGGGCAACATCATCCCCATGAACGTGCCCAGGGAGGCGGCAGAGGGTACCACCCTGGCTGGATACCACCTGCCCAAGGTAATTAGGGTCCTACTTGCAACCTCAGATCTCTAAGCTCATCTTTGTAAAAGGTGGAAATCTCAACTAGAAAAGTGACTTGTATTCTTGTCCTCAGGAATCACGTATGGAGAGAGAGAAAGATTATACCTGATAGAGTGCTAGGTTTGTTCTCTGTGTGTGATTTGAGAACATTATTTCAGCTAGATGTTAATAGGTGTTATGGAGGGGAAGGGGAATTCCTAGGTCAAATACGCTTAGGCAAAGCCTGGCTTTTCTTAGCTGTGAGGTTGCTCAGTGTTTTTACTACATTATGTGCCCTGTGAATCTTTCTTGGGATACAGCAGGCAGTAACTCTCAGTCAGACTTTGTCATAAGGTCTTTTCTTGGTCTTGGTAGAGCTTCTCACAGGACAGGAATCTGCGGGACTTAAGATAATTCTGCTTCACAATCCTAGGGAAATAGAATATTGAAATACGAAGGGGGATTTGAGACCAACTGACCCAATATCACATTAATGTTGGAGATTCTAGCATAATATCCCCACAGGTGTCCTCCAAGTTCTGACTTACATCCCGTGATGGAACTATCACCTCACGGAAACCAAGCCAAGTCTGAGCAGTACTAAGTATCAGTACTGGAGAGAAAGGAACCAGCGCTGATTAAGCAGTGATTATGTACCATGGACCATACAGGCTCTTTCAAAATGTCTTGATAAGTCCTCAGAATATCCTGTTATCCCCATATTCTGAGTATGGAAGCCAACTCTCAGGGAGTGATTTATCTTGCATTTAAGTTCTCCCAGCTACATAGTGACAAGCGTTGGGTTCCAGAAACAGAGCTGTTTTGATTCCCAGGCTCATCTTTTTTGTACTACAACATGTTCTCTTCACAGGAGTTGCTTTAATTTGGCTTTGAAAGAGTTTTCCTGCAATAGTTCTCACTCTGTCCCTGTTAAATTCCCTGTCCTCTCAAAGGACATCCTGCTCTCCTCTGCCCACCACTCAGAATCTTGGCAGGCAGCTCTCCTGTGCCCCCTAGTGTCCTCTCTCCACACTACACATTCACCCTTCCTGGGTTTTCTCACCACCTTGGTGAGCCTCTATGGATCCGCTCCAGTTTGTCTAAGTCCCTCTGTGTGTGGTGTACTGGGGATGATCTCAAGAGGCAGAACCAGAGGAGTGTCCCCATTTGACACCTCTTGGTCACCAAACCTGCAGATCCAGAAAAAGCAGCTTTTTCTGAAGTTATTGCATCAGCTAATTGAGCATCTTACTGATAAAATCTGAGGTATAGATGATTTTGTAGGTACTCCTTGCATTTTTTGGGGGAAATTCATGTAGCTCAAGGGAACCAGCCTACCTCAGCAGGCACTTTCCACCACAAATTTTTAACATCTGATTGAAGAATCATCCTGGGAACTGAGACATCTCATTGACTATATGTTGTAGAGGTTGGGAGCCATAGTTTTGATATGAAAAGTCCTAGTTCAAATTATGGTCCTACCTCCTCCCACCATTACTCTGGGCATCTTATTCAACCTCTCAGAGCTGCAATTCCTTTACCTGTAAATGTGCATTTAAACCTACCTTAGTGGTCGAGGTATAATGAGGTCATACACGTAGAACACAATCTAGTGCTTAGTATAGAAAGTGCTCAAAATAGCAGTTATTATTCTTTACTAATTCAACAGGTGTTCTTTAAGCACCAAAAATGTTCAGGTCTGGGAAACACAACTCTGAGTAAAATAATCACACAAGTTTATAATTATAAACCATGATAACTGCCCAAGGGGGAAAAAAGTCACTAGTTTCTGGAATGACGCAGGTTAGCTGCAATGGGGAGTGAGAGCAGGATGGGGCAGAGAAGGCTTCCAAAAGGAGATGACATTTGATCTGAGGATTAAAGGAGGCTTCAGAGTTACCTCAGTGACAAAGTGGGGAGGAAGGATATTCCAGCAAGGTCTACAGCATGTAAAGAGGCCTGAAAATGAGTGGGAACATGTGCCCTGTTTGAGAAGCCTGATGTAGTGGGAGTGAAGGCAGGAGGAGGGGCTCAGACAGGGCTCAGGTGGTGCAACTTTGATCTAAGGGAGATGGAGCTAATTGGAGATTATCCATCAAATTCTAGGTGTGGAGGGTGGATGGAGAATGACAAGAGTAAATCATGTTCAAAGTTCACTCTGGGGAGTTCCCATCGTGGCACAGTGGTTAACGAATCCGACTAGGAACCATGAGGTTGCGGGTTCGATCCCTGCCCTTGCTCAGTGGGTCAAGGTTCCGGCGTCGCCGTGAGCTGTGGTGTAGGTCGCAGACGCGGCTGGGATCCTGCGTTGCTGTGGCTCTGATGTAGGCTGGCAGCTACAGCTCCGATTAGACCCCTAGCCTGGGAACCTCCATATGCCGCGGGAGCGGCCCAAGAAATGGCAAAAAGACAAAAAAAAAAAAGTTCACTCTGTTTTCAGCACGTGCAGCACAATGGAAGGAGAAAGAGAGGACGTGGGACCTAGGCAACTATTACAGGCATAGAGGCAACCAAGGTAGTCGCCTAGACCAAGGCGGCAGTGGCGAACCTAAGTGGAGGTGACAGAATCAGGAAAAATTTCAAGTGAAATTGACCAGCTTCACTGAAGGCTTGAATGAAGGCAGCGTGAGGAATAGAGGGGACCTGAGTGGATAGTGTTTCCTTTCCCTGAATAGCCTGATTCTATAATTAAATCTTCTTTGGAATGTACTAGACAGTGGAGGGAAGAGAATGAGAGACAGAAATGAATGGGACGTATTTTAGCTTGTAAGGAGAAACAAAGACATAGGAGACATTTTTACCTTGGAAGAGCTGCCTTAGCTATCGCTTCCTGGAGAAGCTGGGTTGATTTTGGTACAGAAGTGTTAGTTCTCTCACTGATGCACACATGTTCCCTCCAGGTTCTACACTGACAGGTCCCTGTAGAGATCCACCCGAAGTCAAGAGTAATCACATCATTACCAGCAGACAATTCCAGTCCATCCTTGCCGGCTGTGCATGGCATAGAGCAGGGTCCTAGGGGTGGGGCTCTGAGGATGATGTGTTGGGGAGGTTGAGGGAGCTCAGGGAGGGTACTGTAGCCTTGGTGTAGGAGCCTAGAGTCTTCCCACCCCTCTACAAATGTGTGTTGTGTGGGTCAAGCCTTGCCTGGGTCTTTGCTGTGTTTTCCAGGGGACCATGGTTCTGACCAATCTGACTGCCCTGCACAGGGACCCAGCAGAGTGGACCACCCCAGACAGGTTCAATCCAGAGCATTTTCTGGAGAATGGGCAGTTTAAGAAACGGGAAGCTTTTCTGCCTTTCTCAATAGGTGAGTTGCAATAAATTGTGGTGTGGGAACCTGGAGTCCTGCTCTCAGCCCTTCCCCACTTTTTTCTCTGCTGTGTTTCCAAGGTCAACTGCAAAAAAAAAAAAAAAAAGCCAAAACCTAAAAGTTGAGAATTATATTTTATCCAGGGCATTGCCAATGACTAAACTCCAGGATGGCAGCCTCTCCAATAGCTGTTAGGGACTGTTCCCAAGTGGTAAGGACATCCTCAGGGTATACAGAAGCTTTTTCTGAAAAAATAAATGTAGTCAAACATCAAAAAAAATTACTGCTAGTTACCAAGAAAATGAAAACCAACCACACAAAAAACCAAACCAAAACCCTCAGACATCTCAAATGAATGCTTTTAGTGCTTTTCTTTTTATGGCGAGATCCAAGAGCCTGGGCTCATTAAAATTATATTTTTATATGTATCCTAACACTTTAGGACCAGTATCCTTTTTTTTCTCCATCCTGACTTCCCCTCTCAGTGCAGCACCAGGGGCAGCTGCAGTGGCTGATGGCTGGAGGGAGGCCAACATTCACTATTACCAGAATGGCAGGGAAAGGTATTATTGCAGATGTATATTTTCTTAAGTTTTTCCTATTTGATCCAACAAAGCAACAGATAGCTTCATGAAAAGCAAGAGGCTGAATCTTCATTTTTCAAAAAAAATAAAAATAAAAATCATTTTGTGTTAGGAGGTAAGGTTAGGACATATTTTTCTTAAAAACTCTAGGTCAGTTCTCTCATTTTAGTAATAAGGGTAATTGACCTGTTTCATTAGTTATGCCCAGTCAGTGGAAGCACCAAGGATATGGCTCATGTTTTCTGTAATCCAGGCTGAAGATCTGAAGTTAATTGTCTCCATGATTTTATTTATTTGTTTTGATTTGCTTTTTAGGACCTCAGGTGCAGCATATGGAAGTTTCGAGGCCAGGGGTTGACCGGAGCTACAGCAGTCGGCCTACGCCACAGCCACAGCAAGGCAGGATCTGAGCTGTGTCTGCGACCCACGCCACAGCTCATGGCAACACTGGATCCTTAACCCACTGACCATAGAATCCATATCTTCATGAATACTAGTCAGGTTCATTACTGCTGAGCCACGATAGGAACCCCAGTCATCTCTATGATTTTAAAAGCAAATTCATAGTTTCTGTCTTCTTGGTATTCCTGCCCAGCCACATAACATAGTTAGTACAGAGGTTATTTTACATGTCTCACAAGTGAAAAGTGTTTATGTCTATAAGAATATAGGGTTTACTCATAGCCCAGAGTTGATGACTCATGTAACCAGTACTTAACCCTGGTTCCCGACGCTCTGGGTCCAGTTTTATCACAATATCTGGATTCTACTAAGAGAAACTTGAGTATTTACAATATAAATGATCTGGTATTATTTTAACAAAATTTCCTTATTGTACTATGTATGAGAGGGAAAGAAATGAGGATGAGGGTAAAAGCGATGATTAGACACAGGCTGCTGTGAAACAGGCAAAGAATAATATAAGAATGATGTAATTCTGAAGCATATTTACAAGTATTAATTACTTTGCAAATATTCTCCAATTTTATTTCCTCAACAACTTGTTAAAAACAGAGGACAAAATTGAGGTATACATGCATTATTTTCCAAGATTATTTCATTACATAGGAACATAGAAAGTAACACAACACACAGAAGTAACCACAGAGATAATCCTGTGACTGTGTGCAGGAGAATCCTTACAAGGACAGCGAGGAAATATGTCAAAACCTTAACAAGGGTTTTGTCTGCATTACTGTGTTTATAGTTTTCATGTTTTTTCCTTTCTGCAGTGAATATGTATCACTAGGGAGAAAGGAAGTTATTCAAACCCACACAAGAGCAACAGAGGCAGAGACCAGTGTGGGGAGTAGTAGCCCAAGTGGGGCAAGGAGGGCATTCAGGAAGGGGAGGGGGCAGCGGAGACCTGGAGTGGGGGTCAGAGCACAGCCTGATGAGAGGGGGGCTGCCCTGCAGGAGGGGCCATGGCAGGGAGGGTCGAAGTCGTTAAGGAGGGAACCTGACACAAGGAAGATAGATGCCTTGTACTTAGGAAACCTTGTCCTGACATTGACTTGCTTATACTTTGCAACAGTTTTAGGAATTGAAAAACTTAACACACATATTTGGTCTTGGTCTGCTTTTTTTTTTTTTTTTTTTTTGTCTTTTTAGGGCCGCACCCACAGCATATGGAGGTGTGGGGTCTAACCGGAGCTGTAGCCACCAGCCTACACCACAGCCACAGCCACGTCAGATCTGAGCCGCATCTGCGCCCTACACCATGGTTCATAGCAACACCCGATCCTTGACCCACTGAGTGAGGCCAGGGATCAAACCCTCAGCCTCATGGTTCCTAGTCAGATTCGTTTTTGCTTCGCCACAGTGGGAACCCTTGTTTTTGTCTGCTTTTGTCTTTATTGTTTGCTAATTGGTTTTGGAAAGACTTTAGGCTGAATGCCCCTCTCCAGTCAATCTAGGCCCCTCCCTTCCTTCATCTACACCCTGAACCTTCACACCTGTGCCTCACCTGCCTGCCCCTGAGGGCTCTGGAGTGTGTGATTGTGGGTTGATGCTTTCTGGGCTTGGGTGAACCCAGGTGGTTCTGATCAAATAAGCCGAGTCCATAAAGCCCCAGGCCCAGCAGGCCCGCCCCAGGCTCGGGCTTTGCCAGACATGGTAGAAGATCTCAGTCCTTGCTGGGCACAGACACCACCAGGAAGGTAACTCCTCTTACGCTTTTGTCTTGCAGGAAAGCGGGCGTGCCTTGGAGAACAGCTGGCCAGGACTGAGCTGTTCGTTTTCTTTACTTCCCTTTTACAAAAATTCTCCTTCAGGCCTCCAGACAATGAGAAGCTGAGCCTCAAGTTCAGAATGGGCCTGACCCTCTCCCCAGTCACCTACCGCATCTGTGCTGTTCCCAGGGCATGAGGTTGTGGGAGGGGGAGGGGAAGGAAAGCAGGAAGAATGGGCACCTCCCCCAAGGCAGGGGCTCCTGCTCAGAAGTGAGGGGACAGCATCAAGTGCCTCTGAGCACAGGTCCTAGGAACTGCACTCAGAGGAACCTGGGTCCAAACCCCAGCTTTGCCACCTCCAGTGTGGCCCTGGGCAAATCAGTTAAGATGTATGTGAGTCATTTGCCTTTTCATCTGGGAGATTTGAAGAGGATCATGATTGCTTCTGTAAAGGAAGAACTGCTTTAAAAATCAGAGGAAATAATGGACTTGAAGTGGTTTGGAAACCATAAAGCTCATTATAAAGTCGTACCTGTGATCTGCCTCCTTCTCTGCCTTCTTCCTTAGGTGGGGATTTGCTTCTAGCCTGTTGAGATGGTCTGGGTCAAAGTGGTACCAGTTGGTCAATAAGAGTTAGAAGTGGGACCCTGGGTCGTCAGCCTCAGAGGTTGGCCACAAAGAATGTCAATCTTGGTAGCACTGTTTAGGCTTCTGCTTCTGCCTCAGATAACCCCCCAGGAAGGTGGCTGGGCAGGTAGTGTCCTGATTTATAGGCAGGTTTCTATGGAAAAGCAGTTTCTCTTGTTCTCCTAAAGACCCAGGACCTTGGCCTTGGACCCAGGACCAAGGACAAGGTGACCTGGAAAGCATGTATAGGGAACAAATGTGGAAATATATTCTATCTTTAAGCTGCCTCCTTACCTTAAATCCCCTCTCATGCATTTATTCTCAAGCCCCATATTGGAGTTAACAGCAGGTGGGTGTGATCTTTTCTCAAAAATTGATTGCCCCCTTTTGATGGACAAGCTTTCCAAGCCTAAAGTCAACAGAGCCATGGTAGAATACTTTATAGCAGGAACCAGAAATGCCAGAATTCTGCTCCATCCACCTGCATGTCATTGCTGAAGGGAGAAAATGGCCATAAGCTGAGGGACCGTGTACCTACGATAGTCTATGGACTTTTGTTGCCAACCCCCATGAAAATAAACCACAAACAAACCTTGTAAACTGAACTAAAACCATATACAAGACCTTTTTGTTTAGGCTTTTAAACCTAAGTGATTTAAATAGCTCAGAACGAAATGAGCCATGAGGACATGAGGCTTTTCCTTTCTACTGCTTGGGCTTCAGAAAAAAGCCATTCAGTGGCCATCATTCAAGGGAAGCAGAAATAGGAAAGGGGGATACAGAGAGTCTCTCTGGCGGAGTCTGAGCCTTTTGGGGAGAGCCAGCGCAGGTGTGGAAGAAATGGTTACAGTTCTCATTGTGGAGGAGGAGGAGGAGCTGGTCCTTCCTGGCAGTAGAAGAACAGAAAATGAGAACCCCAGCTGCACACCAGAGTGCACTTTCTTATAACCTTCTGGAAAGTTGGAGCTCTAGAAAACACCCCAAATGATATTTCTATAAGAAAACCAATCAAATCAGACCTTGAACTTCCAGAACATCTGAGCCCTTATCTTTCACTTCCTCCTACCCCCAGGCAGATCATCCATGTAGGAGACTGAACAATGGGCCAAACTGCCTTCCATAATATGCTCAGTGTCCCCATCTGTAAAATGCAAGCTCGTCAGTGAGTTCCATTCCTACTCTGATGTGCACTTCCCATGATTCTAGAAGGGCATTTACTTACTCCATGTGGAATCTATGGAAAACCCTAGGACTCTCACCCTGACCTAACAGATGCAATGAGTCACAGAGCAAAATATTGTGACCACGATTAATCAGAAAGTTTGGGGACATGTGACTGGGAGCGACTGAATTTTCTGACCATGTAAAATCTCTCTTTTCCTCAAGGTTCATTGGAGAAACTCTAAAATATGACTTCTCTTCCTCTCCAAGTATCACACAAGGCTTCTGTTGTCTGTGCTTTTGTACTCTTATTCTTCATCTCTTTTGGAAGCTTTGGGGCCCCTTCCTCTCCATTTGTGTCAGGGTCTAACACATAGTGTGCAAGTCATGACATGTTTTATGGCATCATGGGACGAGGCCCAGATTTTACCACAAAGCACCCCAGGCTACGGATCTTTCCTCCACCCATGTCCTGCTGAGACACAGACACATCCACACTGCAGTGTCAATGTCACATAAGGTTGGAGGTGGAGGACCCACAAGCAGACGAGGAGCAGGGCACTCAGGAGACCCTAAGTTGTGTGGAGTGTGTCCAGGTCAGGCATGGCTGGACCACATGCCCCAGGAAGAGGCTCCAGTACAGAGGTCACTTCCCAGAGACTGTATGTTTACAGACGAGAGGCTGGGGCTGGCAGACTTAAGTGACAAGGACAGCTTCCTGGGTGAGTTTCTATGTTAGACCGGGGAATCCTAGAGCTTTACCTGGGTGTCAGGCTGTTCTCCCATGGAGCCAACTCAAGCCTGCTCATTGCTAAGCTACACTGAGAATGAGTGTCCAGGGACATGGGTTTTATCTCTCCTCAACTCCTGACTGTGACTTTGGGCAACATATTTAAAACACAAATATTGGTTTTCCTCCTCTCAAAAATGGAATAGGCCTCCTGCTCCATTTCCCCAGCTTATTTTCCCAGAACAGGCTGATGTCCCTGGGTGGGGTATTTTTACTATCTGGGTCACACTCTGTGCTTGTGCAGTCACCACAAGCTACTTGTACTGCTCTGAAAACCTAAGAACTTTTTGCTCTGCTTTTGAAACAGGTAAGAAATTAAGCAAGTATAAGGGTCAAATGCAAGGGGTCACTTTCAGGGGTTGGCACTGAATACAACACACAAAAGAGCAGCTTCTCTTTGACAGGTATATAGAGGATCCAAAGATAGCATAGGGCTCTGATGCACATACAATGTTAAAAGACGCAGGGGGTAGCATGGGGAGTCTGATGGACTAGGGGTCAGGGCTTTGGAGCTCGGCTTGCTTCAGTTTCAAATCTTATCTTTGATTAAACTTTTATTTCATTATTATTATTAATTAACAAGCTACTGTACTCTCCTGACATCATTTCCTAATCTAAACTAGAAGGAATAACACTGCTGGGAATTATGGGATAGGTTCAAAATCCCAAGACCCTCTCCGGGTCGCCTTCCTTTACGGTGCTTTTCTCTGTGGGATAATTAGCTAGTCACCCCAACAGATTCAGGAATGGCCCTGTCATTTACTTTGTACAATAAAAGAGCGCATAAGTTCCATGGGTCACTTCTGAGTGCTTAAGAGCCAGGTCATAGTTCACCATGTTTCCTTCTTCTCTGCAATGACTGGAAATACCCTAGTTAAGTATCCAACCTACACCCAGGAGTCAAAGTATCAGGGCCTTAGCTGATTCAAAATGGACTTAAGATGTGAAAATTAACCTATTTTGATGTGAGCCACTAGAATTTGGGATTGCTAGTTACAGTTTAGCATAAGTTATCCTAAACTGTCTGAATAACTTGCATTTTAATTGTTTTCATGCCCAAATATGTATGAGTGTGTATATATATACATATAAATTTATATTATGTGTTTAAATGTTTCGTTTATAAACATTCTATTGAATAAATATATAATATATATAAATATAAATGTTATATATATATTAAGCCAAATTACAGTGTGCTTGGTAGGTGATAGGTAGTTGTAATGCTGTTAAGGTTTTTCATACAAAGCTTCCCGTTATTTCTGTACCTTTTTTACCAGGCCATTTGATCTTTTCCTCACTGGATTCACAGAACAATACACTTTTCCCTGTGGACTGCAAGATCATTTTAATCCGTTAGCAAGCCTGCCATACTGGTGGTCTAGGTGAACAGCGCCCTCTGGAGGTAGCCGTGCACATCCACGTGTGTGACTTGCTCCATAGCTCAGGCGTAGTTTTGTGATCTGAAACCTCACCTCTTCAATCCATCTCTTAGTACTTCTCCTGCCAAACTGCTGAACTCCTATCAATTCCCTCCGACCAAGTCCTTTATCATATTATCTTTATATATGTTTCTGTAAGAAATGTCTCATTATATCCAGTAGACCTTGCTTAAATGTGACTCTTTAATGACATTTTGTTTCCTCTGTCAGCCAGTTAGTCGATCCCCTTGTCCATTCTCTGAGAATTTTATTCACAAGTTTCAATTTCCTATTTCCATTTCAATTTCCAGTTTCCCAACTATACTGAACTTTTCGAGGTGATTGTGCCTTACTCACTTAGGCTCAGTACACAGCAATTTGGGTGTATAGTAACTGCTTAGAAACTGCTTATTGAATCTGAGACAGGTTGAACCTGGGACCCTTTACTGCAGTGCTTGCACCCGGACCAAAGTTTCTTCCAGCAACAGAACACAAAGAAACACTAAGGGACTAAAAAACCTGCATGTATGCCTGGTTGGAGCTAATTATGAACAACTAGATACAAAAAGGCCAAAACCCAACTGCCACTTCTAAGGTGCCAAGGGTAAAAGCAGAGTACTGCGCATGATCTCTGCACACTGTACCACCAAGGAGGTAAGCAGGCCACCTAAGCCCCTCCTCTCACCCAACCCACTGACCCCACCTTACCCTCACCCCATTTAAGGAACCCCCTTCTGGGAGCAAGCAAGGGAAACTGTTACTTGTTTTCTCTTGTGCTGCAGCACCAGACCCGGTAAAGTTTTGCCTGAATTTCTCTACTGGCCTTTTCAATATTGATTAAAGAGTTCAAGAACCCAGATTCACAACAAACCTGGGGTAGTCAGGGCAGGGAGCCCAGTGACTAAGAGCAGGCAGAGGAATGCTACAGCCCTTCAGATACCTTCTTCTGCTGTGCAGCAGGCCTTTAGGCCTTAACGTCACACTCTGGAAAACCTAGACTTCAAAGAATGCTTGCTAAGCTCCCTTCTACTTCCAAAAATCTGACTTCTAGAGAGAAGAACCTCTGAAAAGGCCTTTCAAAAATCCACTCCTCCATAAATGCACTGAGGAAACTAGCAAAATTTGTCAAAATCAACATTTCCAGAACCCTGGACATTACGGAGAGAGAGTTCTTTCAACACCTGCAGTTTTGGCAAACAAAGTTTTGAATCTGAGCTTTTAAGGAAAAGCAAAAACAAAAAGAGAGCTGAATTTCAGTAAGAACTGAAAACTTTTAATTTGGCTCTGCTCCTGCTGCCCTCTCCCAAGCTCTGCTGTTCTCATAAAAAAGCAACAGTGTGGCAACTGTGACAGCTGAGAAAACCAGGCACCAAGCAGCACTGGAGGGAATTCCTCAGAGGCTCAGTGCTCAGACAACTGTCACTGTTTGGCCTATATGGCAGCTCCCTGGAAAGCCCCACTCTTGAAACTGTCTTAACTTGACCTGCCTCCAGTCTGTGTGAACCACACTACAAGTCATGTGTTCAAAAAAAAAGAGAGGCAGTTGTATATATGTACATTAACCTGAGGTAGCAATACCATATCTGCACCAAGAGGATTAAGAGGAAAAGGTGGGGAAGGGGGTGTCCACTTGGGCTTTAACAAGCTCTGCCATATTCCTGAGAATCTAGAAGGCTCTGCACCTTCAATGGCTCTGTACATGTTCACAAGGGACCGGAGAAGCACTAATCCCAGAGCCACTAATTGTGGTTTTGATTTGCATCTCCCTAATGATAAATACTGCTGAGCACTAGTTAATGTATCTGTTGGCCATGTGTATGTCTTCATTTGAGAAAGGTTCTCTTCAAGCCCCTTGCCCATTCTTTGACTGGGTTATTTTTTGGGTTTTTGTTGTTTTTTTGCTATTGTGTTGTATGAGTTCCTTATATATTCTGGATGTTAACCACTTACCATATAAATATATGTATATCTAAATATATGTGTGTATGTACATGTATATGTATATCTAAATACACACACACACACACACACATAGAAATATGTGGTTTGCAAATGTTCACTTTCCTTCCATAGGTTGCTTTTCTATTCCATTGATTGTATCCTTTACTGTGCAAAATGTTTATGGTTTGATATAGTCCCACTTGTCTATTTTTGCTTTTGTTGCCTATGTTTTTGGTGTCATGACCAAAAAATTGTCACTAAGGACAATGTCAAGAACATTTTCCCCTATGTTTTCTTCTAGTATTTCTTAGTTTGGGGTCTTATATTTAAATCTTTGAGTTGATTTTTTTATATAGTGTGAAACAAGAGTTCATTTTCATTCTTCTGTATGTGGGTATCCAGTTTTTCTAGCACTATTTATTGAAGAAACTATCCTTTCTTCTTTGTGTGTTCTTAATTCTCTTGTTGAAGATCACTTGGCCATAAATGTATAGATTTATTTTGGGGGTTCCTATTCTGTTTCACTGCTCTATAATTATCTGTTTTGATAATTACTGGAATCATTAACATACTGTTTGGATTACTGTAGATTGTAATTTTGTTTGAAATCAGGAAGTGTGATGCTTACAGCTTTGTTCTTCTTGCCCAAGAATGCTATGGCTATTGGGGATCTTTTATATTCATTCTATATGAATTTAAATTTTTTCCCCTATTTCTATAAAGTATGCTGTTGGGATTTTAATAGGAATTCCAGTCAATCTGTAGATAGCTTTGGGTAGTATGGACATTTTTACAGTATTAATTCTTCCAATCTATGAACATGGGGTGTCTTTCCATCTACCTATGTCTTCTTTAATTTCCTTATCTTTTATAGTTTTCAATGTACATGACCCTCACTTCTTTCATTAAGTTTAGTCCTGATTATTTTATTTTGTTGTTGTTATTGTAAGTGGAATTGTTTTCTTAATTTCCTTTTTGGGTAGTTCATTGTTAATATAGAAATACCGATTTTTGTATGTCAATTTTTATCCTACAAATATACTGAATTTTTTTGAGCTAATTGTAGTTCCTTCATTTGTTTGTTTTTGGTTGAGTCTTTAGTGTTTTCTACATATATAATCATGAAATCTATGAAGAGAGATAATTTTACTTCTTTCTTTCCATTTTACCTGCCTCTTTTTTTTTTTTTTTTTTCTTGTCTCCTTAATCTAGATTGGACTTCCAGGACTATGTTGAATAGAAGTGGTGAGAGTGGGCATCTTTATCTGTTACCAGTTCTTAGAGGAAAAGCTTTCAGTTTCCTGCCCACTGATTATGATGTTGTCTATGGGCTTTTCATATATAATCCTTATTATGTTGACATAAGTTCTTTCTACGCCTATTTTGTTGAGGGTTTTTATCATGAATAGATATTGAATTTTGTCAAGTACTTTTTCTGCATCTACTGAGATAATCATGTGTTTTTTTTATCTTTCATTCTATTGATGTGGTGAATCACCTGATATTTGTGTTTGATACACCCTGTAACCCAAGGATAAGTCTTAATTGGTCATGGTGTATAATCCTTTTAATGCACTGCTGAAATTTGATTTACTATTATTTTATTGAATGTGTTTGCATCTGTTTTTATTAGCTATATTGGCCTGTAGTTTTCTTTTTGTGATGTTTTTGTCTCACTTTGGTATTGAGGTGGTTCTGACTTCATCAAATGAGTTTGGGAGTGTTCCTACTTCCATTTTTTTTTAGAAGGGTTTAACAAAGATTGATATTAATTCTTTTTGAATGTTTGGTGGAATTCACCCCATGAAGCCATCTGCCCCTTGGATTTTCTTTATGAAGAGTTGTTTTTTCAGGTTTCAGTTTTTCTTACAAGTTTTTTCTAAAATTGAAATATAGTCAATTTACAATATTGTGTTAGCGTCATGTAGACAGCAATGTGATTCAGTTTTGTATAGATATTTTTTCAGATTATTTTCCATTATAGTTCATTAAAAGATATTGAATGTTGTTTTCTGTGTTATACAGTAAATCCTTGTTGCTTATCAATTTTATATATAGAAGTGTGTATCTGTTAATCCTATACTCTTAACTTATCACCCCTTCTTTCTCCTTTGGTTACCATAAGTTTGTTTTCTGTGTCTATGAGTCTATCATATAAGTTATATTTCTCTTCTCTTAGTATGATATTCTTTACATCCATTCATGTTGCTGCAAAGGAAAATATTTCTATTTTACAGCTGAATAATATTTCATTGTATATATTTTGATTACTGCTTCATCTCCTTATTTGTTACTGATCTGCTCAAAGTCTATTTCTTTTCTTGATTCAGCCAGAGTATGTTGTATGTTTCTAGGAATTTATCCAGATTTTGTTCTCTAGTTTGTTGGTATATGATTTTTCCCAATAGTTGCTTATGATCTTTTTAATTTCTGAGGCATCCATTATAATATCTTCTTGGAACATTCTATTGGTATTGCTCCTGGAAGCAGAGCCATCTACAAATTCTAAAATAGTTCCATGTCCAGAATGTTCTGTGAGCAAAGGAAACTGCAATCCTGTTCAAGCCACATATATTTGAAGTCATTGCTAAAATAACTTATCCTGTAACCAAACTAGTATTTGGAACTGCTTATCCCTTTTTAAAAATCAGTCCATGATCTAAGTTATTCTGAGTATAAATCAATTGTGGTTCATTTTTTTTACTTCATCATGTGATCTATAACTGACCATTTGTTCCCAAAGCTTATATTTGCTCTGCTAGATACCACACTGCTCAGATGACAATCCCTTTGAAGACTGATTCTAGAGTTCACTTCACCAAGGAAGATTTGATCCCATATCCTGGAATAGTCTTTGACCTAACATTTGATGTTGGTGCAGAATGTCAGTATAAATTCCAGGCAGAAAGATTGGCCAAAAAGCAATGGTAAATTGTAAGATAGGACATGGTACAAACATACAGAAATTGGTGGGGAAGGTAAGACTTAAATTAGGGGCTTGAAAGATGTCTGTGATAATTAGAAGGACCAGACAGGGCACTTTGGGCAGGTGGTTAGGTGAAATAAACATGTTTACACAGAGGAAGATGTGGTGTCAAGCTTGCCTGGAGCCCAAATTCATATTTAAAAATAATAGGAGATTCAATCAGATAAATTAGGCTGGGGGGTAAGGAGGCTGGCATGAATTTTGGAGGCCTTAGAACTAAGCAGGCATGTTTACAGGTGACAGAGCATAAAGAAATACTCTCCTGATTTATGGTTCAGGAAAACAGCACTAATTCTGCTCTTGAACAAAGCAGAATTTGAATTTTTGCTTTGCCACACCCACAGGCATTTTGAACTTGAACAAAATGATTTCATATCCATAAACTACAGTGTGATAATCTGAAAAATTGGGACCATACTAACTATATCTCAAGTCTGTTAGTGGGATTAAATGAAATAATAAATGTAAAATGCTCAATAATAATGGCACATTGGGAAACCAGATTATTTAAATTCTTTTCTCCGGTATTCAAGGATTTTAGAAGTTTTTACCACCAAAGAGATGAGAACCCGAGGGCATGCTGTGCCCTTGTAGTCCAGTCACAAGATTGGAGTCACCAAGTTTCTTTCATAAAAATGTTTAACATTCTCAGACTTTAGCTCACACTCTCTAGATGAGCACTGAAGGAGCCAAAGTGAACATCCAGAATTTTATGTGAGAACTGACAAAGGAGCAGACACTGGAGATGATATGGACAGTAAAATGATCCAAAGTATGGATAAAACTAGATTTAAAAAAACCCTGCTAAATCACAACTTGAATTCTGGTTCCTGAGGGAGGACAGGAAAAATTCAGTTTGATTCAAAAGCACGTATTAGACAATCCAGAGTTTTTCAAACCAGGGTAGAGCTTTACCTCTGGATGAGAGATAATGCCTAGAAAGAGGCACAAGGCAGATTGCCAATACTATTCCATTTTCTGTTGTGTGCTATTATATGGAATATGTAAACTTTATGCACATTCCCTGAGCTATGGACTTAGAATGTGTGCAATTTCTGTGTATATTATATACTTCAATAAGCAGTGTGAAAGCTTTTTACACAGTAAACGCACAACAAAATGGTGTATTTGTCATATATTTTCATAGTTAAGAGGTGCATTTTAACCATGCCTTTGCTGTAGAAAAAGACCAGTTTTTTAGAATTTAAAATAATTTGAACTTGAAACCATCAGAAGGCTCTGGCAAACTAAGGGCATCATGTGACACTGGATGGCTTGAGGCTTAATGAAATGGTAGCAACTCATTATTTCCAAAGAAAAGAAAATAAGAACAATTTTTTAAGTGGTATGTAACATGGGTCCATCCCTGTACACCTAAGTCCGTGTTTTCTCTGGAGAGCCCATGGATCATAGACTCTCAGGGTTGGAGAATATAAAGCACTTTTGTTTTCTTTTTTTATATTTTAGAGCTGTACCTACAGCACATGGATATTCCCAGAGGGGTTGAGTCAGAGCTACAGCTGCCAGCCTACGCCACAGCCACAGCAACGTGGCAGTTACGTCTATGACCTACACCACAGGTCACGGCAATGCTGGATCCTTAACCCACTGAATGAGGCCAGGGATCAAACCCGCATCCTCATGGATCCTAGTCAGTTTTGTTAACCTTTAAGCCACAAAGGACCCTCCTAGGAAATGCCTATTAAAGCACTTCTAATCCTGCATTGCTCATCACATGTATATTTCCTCTTCAGCAATCTTGTTCTAATTTTTCTCCAGTGATAAAAAAAAAAAAACTTGCTAATACCCTGTTTCATAGCTGCTACAGTCTATTTTCTTGTAAGCCATATTTGAAATTAATGGGTAAAATTCTCTGAATAAAAAGACGTGTTCTTGAAGTTCCTGTCATGGCACAGTGGTTAACGAATCCAACTAGGAACCATGAGGTTGCGGGTTCGATCCCTGCCCTTGCTCAGTGGGTTAAGGATCTGGCGTTGCCGTGAGCTGTGGTGTAGGTTGCAGACATGGCTCAGATCCTGCATTGCTGTGGCTCTGGCATAGGCTGGTGGCTACAGCTCTGATTCGACCCCTAGCCTGGGAACCTCCATATGCCGAGAGAGCGGCCCTAGAAAACGCAAAAAGACAAACAAAAAAAAAACCCACTAGTGTTCTTGTCCTGACAGTGTCACTTTTTCTGCCTTTGTGGACTTTGGCAAAACACTTCATTCTGAACTTGTTAGACCACCTGTAAGATGGGAATGATAATTTCATTTCATGGCAAATGTTGTAAAAGTTATATCTGATTCAGATGAAAGTTCTGAAATATCTGACCTCTACCAGTTTTTTAGTAAAAGGGAATCTTAGCACAGGAAAATATACTCAATACTCTGTGATGGCCTATATTGGGAAATAATTGGGAAAAAAATGGACGTATGTATAATTAATTCACTTTGCTGTACACTCGAAACTATCACAACATTGTAAGTCAACTATACTTCAATAAAACCTAAAAAAATAATATATATAATTTTTTTTAATGTGGGAAATCATATCCATCCTGGTCAGCCTCCTCTGTACATATTTCCGTGGAAGTTCTTAACCACAGTTGTCTGAACAGCTACTCTCTGAAAGAAACATGACATGCATTTTCCCTAATTCTCAAAAGTTCCCTTTCAGATAATTAATTTTTTAATTACTGAAGTCCAACATATTTTTTTTTCTTTCATAGAACATGCTTCTTGTGTTGGATAAAAAAAAGTCACTGACAATCCCAAAGTCATCTAGATTATTTTTCCTATGTTATTTTCTAGGAGTTTTATAATTTTGCGCTTTACATTTAGGTCTGTGAGTTAACTTTAGTGAAAAGTGTAAGATCTTTGTCTAAAATCACTTTTTACATGGGGATGTGCAGCCAGCACAGCTGCTTGAAAAGGCTATCCTTTCTCCATTGAATTGCTATTGCTCCTTTGTCAACTGACAATACTTGTGTGAGTCTATTCATAGAGTCTCTTATTATTTTTCCCCTCTTTTTTTTTTTTTTTTTGTCTTTTTGGGGCCACGTGACAGCATAGCTAGGGGTCCAGTCAGAGCTGTAGCTGCTGGCCTGCACCTCAGCCAGATCTGAGCCGTGTCTGTGACCTACACCACAGCTCACATCAATGCCAAATCTTTAACCCACTGAGCAAGGCCAGGTATCAAACTCGTGTCCTCATGGATATTAGTCAGGTTTGTTAACCGCTGAGCAATGACGGGAACTCCTGAAGTCTCTATTCTTTTCTATTGATCTATTTCTCTATTATTTCACCAGTATCCCACATCCTCATTATGTAGCTTCATAGAAAGTCTTAAATCAGGTAGTGTCAGTCCTCCGACTTCCTTCTCCTTCAATATCGTATTTGCTCTTTGGGGTCTTTTGCCTTTTGATATTAATGCTAGAATTGGTTTTTTGATTTTGTCTTCCAGGTTTATAGAAAAATCCAGTGGAAAGTAAAGAGAGTTCCCATATACTCATTCCCTATCCATCAAATATGTTATCCTATTATTATGTATTGCATTTGTCATCATTAACGGGATATATTGACACATTATTAGCAACTAAAATACATTTTTAACTCTTTTTTTTTTTTTTTTGTCTTTTTGCCATTTCTTGGGCCGCTCCTGCGGCATGTGGAGGTTCCCAGGCTAGGGGTCGAATCGGAGCCGTAGCCACCGGCCTACGCCAGAGCCACAGCAATGCAGGATCCAAGCTGCATGTGCAACCTACACCACAGCTCACAGTAACGCCGGATCCATTAACCCACTGAGCAAGGCCAGGGATCGAACCCGCAACCTCATGGTTCCTAGTCGGACTTGCTAACCACTGAGCCACGACGGGAACTCCATTAACTCATTTTTTAATTAGATTTGATTCTTTTGTTGTATATTCTAAATATATTTTGTCTTTACGTAACCTTTAGACTCAAGTTTTCATTGTCTGTAAAATAACCTGATGGGCTTTTGTTTGGGATTTCACTGAAAAAAAAAAAATGTATGTGTGTCTGTGTGTATTTCTTTTACATATATATTTGGGAAGAATTGACATCTTCACAATATTGCCTTACTATCTATAACTGAAATATCTAACCATTTATTTATATCTTTGGGTTCTTTCATCACAGAATTGTAGTTTTCCTCGTATACGTATTTTTTTAGATATACAAACTAGCATTTCATTCTTTTGTTCTAGTTTCTGTTTTTGGTGCTAACATGAATGAGATTTTAATTTTAACTCCAATTGTTCATTGCTGGTACTTAAGAAAGAAATTAACCTTTCTGTTTTAATACTTTTTCACTTAATACATTTGTAATACAATCCAAGATTGTATCCTGCAAATTTGCTATATTTGCTTACTCGTTCTAGGAGACATTTCGCTAATTCTTTGCAGTTCTCTACATAGACAAATTACATGGAAACTGGAATCACAATTGTGTTTCTTTCTTTTCAATTTATATATCATTTATTCCCTTGTGCTACTGCATTGTCTAGGACTTCTGGTGCAATGTTGAATAAGGTGGTGAAAGAGGACACCCATGCTTTTTCCTGATCTTATGGCAAAAACATTCAGTTTCTCAACATTAACTATAATGTTAGCTATAAGATTTTGTAGATATTCTTTATGAAGTTGAGAAAGTTCCCCTCTATTCCTCATATGCCAAGGGTTTTTATCATGAATGTATGTTGGGATTTGTCAAATACTTTTTCTGCATCTATTGATAGAATCATATGATTTTTCTTCTTTAGCCTATGGATGTGGTTGGGTTTACATTAATTGATTTTCTAATATGGAATCAATTTTGCATACCTAGAATAAATCCCACTTGGTCATAGTATATAGTTCTTCATATATATATGAATAATATGTATATTTGGATCTGAATTACTAATACCTTGTTGAAGACTTTCGCATCTATGTTCATGAGAGAAATTATTTCCCTCTCTCTAATGTCTTCCTCTGGTTTTGTTATTAAGTTAACGCTGGCCTCATGGAATGAGTTAGGAAGTAATCTCCCTAATTCTCTTTTCTGGAAGAGATTATAAAGAATTGCTATAATTTCTCTCTAAATGTGTGGTAGAACTCATTTGTGAAAGCTTCTGGATCTTCATGTCTTCTTTTTTGAAAGTTTATTAATTATTGATTCAATTTCTTTAATAGACACATGCTTATTTAGGTATCTATTTCCCTTTGTGTGAGCTTTTGAAGATTGTGTCTTTGAAGGAACTGATCCATTTCATCTAGGTCATCAAATGTGTGGGCATAGAGTTGATCATAATAGTCATTTATTATACTTTCAAAGTTGATGAGATGAGTAGTGATGACCTTTTCATTATTTATGATAGTAATTTACATATTCTTTTTCCTTAGTTAAATTAGCGAGACAATAACCAACCTTTCTGATTTTTTCAAAAAAACAGCTTTTGGTTTTGTTCTTTTTCTCTGTTATTTTCCTATGTTCAATTTTATTTGTTGATGCTCTAAATTTTATTATTTACTTCCTTGTGATTTCTTTGGATTTAATTTTCTTTTATTTTTGTAGTTTCCTGAGGTATAAGCTTAGATTGTTTATTGTAGAACTTTCTTCTTTTCTAGTACATGCATTTAATGCTATAAATTTTCCTGAAAGACCCGATCCCACTACATCCACTGCATCCACAAATTTCAGTAAGTTGTAATTTCGTCTTAATTTAAGTCAAATAATTTTTATTACTTGGAATTCTTCTTTGAGCTGTATTTTTTTTAGAAGTGTGTTGTTTAATGTCCAAGAAGTTGGAAGGTTTTACCTGTCTTTCTGTTATTGATTTCTAGTTAATTTCATTGTATTATGAGAGCATATTTTTTATGCTTTCCATATATTTGTTAAAGTGTGCTTTATAGCTAAAATGTGTTCTACTTTGGTGAGTGTTTCATATGATCTTGAGAAGAATGCATATGCTGTTCTTTTCAGATGATGAGTTCTATTAATATCAATTAGATCCAGATAATTGGTAATGCTGTACACTTCAACTTTGCCCTTACTGATTTTATGACCCCAGTTCTGTTCATTGATAGCAGGGGGATATTAAAGTCTATAAATATAATAGTGGATTAATCTATTTTTCCTTGTAGTTCTATCAGTTTTGCCACATGTGTTTTGAAACTGGTGGTAGGTGCATACACATTTTATGATTGCTATGTCTTCAAGAATTGACCCTTTATCAATATATTATGCCCCTTTAAAATCCAAGATAACTTTCCTTGCTCTGGTATCAACAATTAACACAGCTACTCCAGCTTCCTTTTGATTGGTGTATAGGATTTATAGAACGTTTCCATCTTGCATGACTTGAACCCATTGAACCAAATTTTTCACAATTTCTCTTCCCCTGAGTCCCTGGCAACCACCAGATGGAGAAATCTGAACACTTGTGCACCATTTGTGGGAATTTAAAATGCAACCATTATGTAAAACAATACGCAGGTTCTTCAAAAAAAAATTCAAAATAGAACTATCATACCATCCAGTGATCCCATATCTGGGCATTTATCCAGAAGAACTGAAGTTAGAATTTTGAAGAAATATTTTCATTTTCACTGAAGCATTATTCATAATAGCTAAGAGGTGGCAACCAACTAAATGTTCATTGATGGATGAAAAGATAATGAAAAGGCGAATTATAGATACAATGGAATATTCTTCATCCATAAAAAAGCAATACATTTTTCCATATGCTACAAATAATATAGATAAACCTTGGTGATATTATACTAAGTTATATAAGCCAGTCACAGGAGGACAGATATTACATGATTGCAATTATCCAAAATATCTAAAATAGTCATCCCTTTTAAAAGCGTGTGAGCTGTTGTTCTCTTTTATAATTGTTTTGGCTATTAAGGGTCTTTTGTGGTTCCATACAAATTTTAGGATTATGTTTTTGATTTGTTTAAAAAGTGCCTTTGGGATTTTGATAGGGATTGCATTAAATGACTTTGATTAGTATAGACATTTTTAACAGTATTATGTTTTTCAGTACATGAACATGGAATGTCTTTCCAATTCTTTGTGTCTTTTTAGGTTCCTTTTTGAAAATATTTTATAGTTTTCAGTGTATAAGTTTTTGCCTCCTTGGTTAGGTTTATTATTAACTATTTTATTAGTTTGATGCTGAACTAAAATTATCTGTTTCATATAGTGTAGAAAACCCTAAGTATTCCACACAAAAATTGTTAGGACTAGTAAATGAATTCAGCAAAGTTGCAGGATAGAAAGTCAACATAAAAAAATCGATGTGTTTCTATACATGAGCAACAAACAATCTGCAAGGAGTATTGTTTTTTATCCACTCTGACAGACATTGTATTTTTATTAGCGTATTTAAAACATTAATGTTTAGAGTGACTACTGATACAGATTAATATCTACCATATTCATTACTGTTTTCATTACTCTTGATTTTTTTTAAATCTTTCACTATGTCTCCTCTGGTTTTAACTGAATATTTTACATAATTTCATTTTCACTTTCTGTCTTGGCATTGTTAGAAACTGCGACAGAAGAAGGAGGCAGAGAGGGGAGCAATGAGATCTCAAGCAGGTTTATTGACCAACAGAGTGGCCAGGGGTACTGAGCAGAGAGAACTCAGCCTCCCCAGACCAGCTAGTTATAGAGTGAAAGGGTAGGTTCTATTTTTAGCACATTCTACTTTTAGCACATGTTCCTGGTAGAGTAAGAAACAGGGAAGATACAAGATATATTATTACAATTTTACAGTTTCTCCAGCTATTCTTGATTTGCAGCTTTGTGTTTCATTTTGTACAGTTACCACCTATCAGCCATATCAATTCTTTTACTCTTTATAAAGCCTCAGGGCAGTGTAGGACTCCAGATTCCAATCTTCCATGCTCTCCTGTGGGCCTACCTGTGTCTCACCATTTGTGAGACACTTGTGCATGAAGCAAAGATGTGAACAGTATAGTACACTCAGGTACTCAACATGTACATGGACAGACTGCTTAAAATCTTTTTTTAAATAAAAGAACTAATTTAAAACACTGCTGAAGTCTCTTCTATTTTCCAAAGTCCAGGGGGAGCTACTAGTCAGAGCTTAGTTTTTATGCTTTCAGTCGATGTCTTCCTCTTTCACTATAATTGTTATGCATCCATACAATATTTCTAATATTTATATAAATGTTATTTTTAAAAGAATTATTCTACAAGCGATATTTTTCCTCAGTATGGTGTGTTTGAGAGCTATCTGGGTTGATACATGTGACTTTAGTTCATTCACTTGAACACCTATGTATTATTTTATCACTGCCCCACATTTTTTTAATTGAAGGGTAGTTGACATACACTGGAGTCTTCCACCACCATCTTGAGGCTTCAGAGGAGGAATCTCATGTGGAAAACCAAAAAGGACAAGGACTAAGATAAGGACCTACCTTCATTGTTCATTATGTACCTATCAAGGACTAGCCTCAGTGCTAGGAGCTTTGATGTAATGTTTCTTCACCTTCACAACAGCTACTAATACAGGCATTTCTTTCAATGTGTTGTAGACCAGTGGAATCATTTATTCACCACAAATTTGTTACTTAACCTCTATCTCAGTTTAGCAACTATAAGATGGAATGAAGAAGTGTATCTACATAATATTTTCAGAATGTAGCTATTTATGGAGGATGGGATTAAGATGGAAGAATAGAAGTAATGGAGCTCAACTTCTCTCCTAAAAACAACAAAATTTACAACCAAATGCTGAGCAATCTTCAACCAAATGGACCAGAAACTTTCAAAAAGATATCCTACTCCAAAAGACAAAGAGGAAGCCACATCAAGAGGTAGGAGGGGCAATTATGTGATCTAAGCAACTCCATACCTCTGGAGTGGGAAGCCCCACAGACTGGAAAGTAACTGTTTCACAGAAACTCACCTACAGGAGTGAGAGTTCTGAGTCCCACATCAAAATCCCATGTCTGGGGATCTGGCACTGGGAGAAAGCCCCTGGAGCATCTGGCATTGATGGCCAGTGGGGCTTGTGCACAGGAGCTCCACAAGACTGGGGGAAATGGAGACCACATTCTTAAAAGGTGCACACAGACTTGCACGTGCACTGGGTCCCAGGGCAAAGAAAAGTCTCCATAGGAATCTGGGTCAAACCTAACTGCAGTTCTTGGAGGACATCCTGGGAAAACAGGGGTTAATGTGGCTTGTTGTGGGGGAAGGATATTGGAAGCAAAGCTCTCGGGAGCATTCAGCAGTGTGCTTTTCTCTGGTGGTGGCCATTTTGGGGAAATCTGACCTCACCCATCAGTGCTGAGAAGACCCAGGGCAAACAACAATACGGGTGGGATCACAGCCCCGCCCATCAGTAAACAGGCTTCCTAAAGACCCCCCAGACACATGGCCACCTCTAATCTCACCCAGAGACAAAGCCCCACCCACCAGAGGGATTAGAATCAGCTCCACCTACCAGTGGGTAGACATCATTTGCTCCCATCAGGAAGCCTACAACAGGCCCCTGTACCAACTTCATCCACAAGGGGGACAGATACCAGAAGTAAGAGAGGCTACAACTCTATTATCTGTGAAAAGGTCACCACACCAAAAACCTATAAAAATGAAAAGACAGAAAACTATAACTCAGATGAGGGAGAAAGAAAAAAACCCAGAAAATCAGCTAAGCAATGAGGAGATTCTCAGCATCCAGGAAAAAGACTTTAGGCTGTTGATGCTTAAGATGATGCATGACATTGGAAATAAACTGGAGGCAAAGATGGATAACTTACAGGAAACACTAAGTAAAGAGATATAAGATATAAAACTTAAACAAGAATAGATGCAAAGTACATTAACTGAAATAAAATATTCATTAAAAACAGCTAACAGCAGAATACAAGAGGCAGAAGAACGAATAAGTGAGGTGGAGAACAGATCAGTGGAAATCATGAATTTGGAACAGAAAAGAGAAAAAAGATTGAAAACAAATGAAGATAGTCTCAGAGAATTCTGGGACAACGTGAAATGCACCAACATCCGTGTTTTAGGGGTGCCAGAAGGAGAAGAAAGAAGGGGATAGAAAAAATATTCAAAGAGATAATAGCCAAAAACTTCCCTAACATGAGAAAGGAACCACTCACTCAAATCCAGGAAGCATAATGAGTACCATATAAAATAAACCCAAGGAGGAATACCCTGAGACACATATTAATCAAACTGACCAAAATTAAAGACAAAGAGAAAATATGGAAAGCAGCTAGGGAAAAGAAACAAATAACATACAAGGGAACCCTGATAAGGTTATCAGCAGATTTTTTTAGCAGAAACTCTGCAGGCCAGAAGGGAGTGGCATGATATACTTAACGTGATGAAAGGAAAAAAACCTCCAAACAAGATTACTCTACCCTGTAAGGCTCTCATTCAGATTTGAAGGAGAAATCAAAAGCTTCACAGATAAGCAAAAGCTAAGAGAATTCAGCAACACTAAACCAGATTTACAATAAATACCAAAGGAATTTCTATAGACAGAAAAGAAAAGGCCACAACCAGAGACAAGAATACCACAAATGACAAAGCTCACCAGTAAAGGTATATATACAGTAAAGATACGAGATCATCCACTCATAATTGTGCCACCAAAATCAGAAATTGTGAGAAATTGTAAATGCATGACACTGGAGATGAACATGCAATTAAGAGACCAACAACTTAAAACAATCTCCTATATATAGACTTATATCAAAACTTCAGAATAACTGCAAACCAAAAATCTACAATTGATACACAAACAAATAAGAAAAATCAACTCAAATACAACACTAAAGATAGTCATCAAACCACAAGAGGAGAGAACAAGAGAAGAAGGGAAGAAAAAAGAGCAACAAAAACAAATCCAAAACAATTAATAAAATTACAATAAGAACATACATACCAACAATAATTACCATAAATGTTAATGGAATAAACGCCCCAACCAAAAGACACAGACTGGCTGGATGGATACAAAAACAAGACCCATATATATACTATCTTCAAGAGACCCACTTCACTTCTAGGGACACATACAAATTGAAAGTGAGAGGATGGAAGAAAATACTCCATGCAAATGGGAATCAAAAGAAAGTTGGAGTAGCAATACTCATATAAGACAAAATAAACTTTAAAATGAATATTTTAAGAGACAAGGAAGGATACTACATAATGATCAAAGGATCAATCCAAGAAGAAGATATAAAAATTTTAAATATCTACACACCCAACACAGGTTCACCACCATATATAAGGCAACTGCTAACAACCTTAAAAGGACAAATCAACAATAACACAATCATAGTGGGGGACTTTAACACTCCACTTGCAGTAATGGACAGATTATCCAGACAGAAAATCAATAAGGAAACACAGGCCCTGAATGAAGCATTAAAACAGATGGACTTAATAGATATTTATAGGACATTCCATCCAAAAGCAACCAAATACACATTCTTCTCAAGTGCATGGAACACTCTCTAAGATTGATCACATCCTGGGCTACAAATCCAACCTTGGTAACTTTAAGAAAATTGAAATTATATCAAGCACCTTTTCCAACCACAACGCTATACAACTGGAAATCAACAACAAGAAAAAAACTGAAGAAAAAAAAAAAAACACAAACACATGGAGACTAAACAACATTCTACTAAACAACCAATGGATTGCTGAAGAAATCAAAGAAGAAATTAAAAAATACCTAGAAGCAAATGACAACAAAGATACGACACTCCAAAATCTCTGGGTTAGAAAAGTTAGCAGAAGGAAAGAAATCATAAAGATCAGAGCAGAAATCAATGAAATAGAAACAAAGAAAACCATAGAAAAGATCAATGAGACAAAAAGCTGGTTCTTTGAAAAGATCAACAAAATTGATAAACCCTTAGCCAGACTTATCAAGAAAAAAGAGAGAGGACTCAAATCAATAAAATTAGAAATGAAAAATGAGAAGTAACAACAGACATCACAGAAATACAAAGAATCATAGGAGACTATTATATGCAACTATACACCAATAAAACAGAAAACCTAGAAGAAATGGAAAAATTCTTAGAAAAGTACAATCTTCCAACACTAAACCAAAATGAAATAGAAAAGATGAATGGACCAATCACAAGTACCGAAATTGAAACTGTGATTTAAAAACTTCCAATAAATAAAAGTCCAGGACCAGATGGCTTCACAGGTGAATTTTATCAAACATTTAGAGAAGAGCTAACACCTATCCCTATGAAAATATTCCAAAAAACTTCAGAGGAAGGAACACTCCAAAACTCATTCTATGAGGCCACCATCACCCTGATACCAAAACCAGACAAAGATACTGCAAAAAAGAAAAGAAAAGAAAAGAAAATTACAGGCCAATTCAACTGATGAACACAGATGCAAAAATCTTCAACAAAATGCTACGAAACCGAATCCAACAATACATTAAAAGGATTGTACATCATGATCAAATGGGATTTATCCCAGAGATGCTAGGATTCTTCAATATCCGCAAATCAATCAGTGTGATACACTACATTAACAAACTGAAAAATAAAAACCATATGATCCTCTCAATAGACGCGGAAAAAGCCTTTGACAAAATCCAACACCCATTTCTTATAATAACCTTTCAGAAAGTGGGCATAGCAGCAACCTACTTCAACATAATAAAGTCCATATATGACAAACGCACAGCTAACATCATTCTCAATGGTGAAAAGCTGAAAGAATTCCCACTGAGATAAGGAACAAGACAAGGATGTCCACTCTTGCAGCTACTATTCAACATAGTTTTGGAAATCCCAGCCATGGCAATCAAATAAGAAAAAGAAATAAAAGGAATCCAAATTGGAAAGGAAGAAGTAAAACTATCACTTTTTGCAGATGACATGATACTATACCTAGAGAATCCTAAAGAAGCTACCAGAAAACTGTTAGAGCTCATCCATGAATTTGGCAAAGTCACAGGATACAAAATTAATACACAGAAATCAAAATTAATACACAATGGCATTTCTATATACTGACAACGAAAGATCAGAAAGAGAAATTAGGGAAGCAATTCCATTTACCATCACATCCAAAAGAATTAAATACCTGGGAGTAAACCTACCTAAAGATACAAAAGACCTATACTCTGAAAATTATAAGACACTGATGAAAGAAATCAAAGATGAGAAAAATAGATGGAAAGGCATACCATGCTGTTGGATTGGAAGAGTCAATATTATCAAAATGACTCTACTACCAAGGCAATCTACAGATTCAAAGCAATCCCTATCAAATTACCAAGGACATTTTTCACAAAACTCAAACAAAATATTTCAAAGTTTGTTTGGAGGCACAAAAGACCCAGAATAGCCAAAGCCATCGTGAGAAAGAAAAATGGAGCTGGAGGAATCAGGCTGCCTGATTTCAGACTATACTACAAAGCTACAGTCATCAAAATTGTATGGTACTGGCTCAAGATTGAAATATAGATCAGTGAAACAGCACAGAAAGCCCAGAATTAAACCCATGCACCTACAGCCATCTAATCTATGACAAAGGAGGCAAGAATATACAATGGAAAAAAGACAGCCTGTTCAATAAATGGTGCTGGGAAAACTGGACAGCCACATGAAAAAGAATGAAATTAGAACACTTCCTAACACCAAACACAAAAATAAACTCAAAATGGATTAAAGACCTAGATATAAGACCAGATACTATAAAACTCTTAGAGGAAAACATGGGCCAAACACTCTCTGACATAAAAGACAGCAACATCTTCTCAGATCCACCTCTTAGAATAATGACAATAAAAACAAAAATAAATAAATGGGATTTAAAGTTTCTGCACAGCAAAGGAAACCCTAAACAAAATGAAAAGACAACCCACAGAATGGGAGAAAATCTTTGCAAATGAATCAACTTACAAGGGATTAATCTCCAAAATTTATACACTCCTCCTACCACTCAATACCAAAACAATAAACAACCCCATCAAAAAATTAGCAGAAGATCTAAACAGTTCTCCAAAGAAGACATACAGATGGCCAAAAAAACACATGGAAAGATGTTCAACATCACTCATCATTAGAGAAATGCAAATCCAAACCACTATGAGGTACCACCTTACACCAGCCAGAATGGCCATCATCAAAACACCTACAAACAATAAGTGCTGGAGAGGGTGTGGAGAAAAAGGAACCCTACGACACTGTTGGTGGGATTGTAAATTGGTTCAACCACTGTGGAACACAGTATGGAGAGTCCTCAGAAAACTAAACATAGAACTACCATTTGATCCACAATCCCGCTCCTGGGCATCTATCCAGAGAAAACCATCACCATGACTCAAAAAGACACATGTACTCCAGTGTTCATTTCAGCACTATATGCAATAGCCAAGACATGGAAACAACCTAAATGTCCTTTGACAGAGGAGTGGGATCAAGAAGATGTGGTGCATATACACAATGGAATATTACTCTGCCATTAAAAGGAAAGAAATACTGGCAATTGCAGCAACATGGGCGGACCTAGAAATTATCATGCTAAGTGAAGTCAGTCAGACAGTGAGACACCAACATCAAATGCTATCACTTACATGTGGAATCTAAAAAAAGGACACAATGAACTTCTTTGCAGAACAGATACTGACTCATAGACTTTGAAAAACTTATGGTTTCCACATGAGACAGTTTGGGGGTGGAGGGATGCACTGGGGGTTGTGGGATGGAAATCCTCTAAAACTGGATTGTGATGATCATTGTACAACCATCAATGTAATAAATTCATTGAGTAATAAAAAAAAAGACACATCAAGAAGATCACAGTCTGAACCAGGAAGCAGGTACTCACCAGACTCTGAATCTGCCAGTGCCTTCATCTTGAGCTTCTCAGCCTCCAGAACTGTGAGAAATAAATTTGTTTATGACAAAAAAGTAGCAATTTATGTAAAGATGCAAGCACGATTCGTGGCACATAGCAAGCACTCAAGAAATATCAGGTGCTGCTGTTTCAATCCTTCCGTGAGAAGGTGGTTAAAAGCTCGAAGCTCAGGAGTCTCCTGTGCTCTCTTGAGATGCAATGAAACCATAAACCCTAGAGCCGCCAGGGTCTCAGGGAGAGGTGGACTTTCTAAATAGCTGCTAAAAACTCTCCTAGGCTGGCTTTTCCAAGAGCCAAGCCTGTTTTCCAGGGAATCAGGCCCCCGGCTTCTGGTGGGTGGCAGCCTGACTGGTTGGGGATATAGGGTAAGGAGCGGACCAGATGGGGGCGTGTTGGGAAATGCAGCAGGAGGAGGTGCTTTGGGAAGACCCAGACCAGTGTGGCAAACCAGGCATCATTTGGAGCCAGGAGGGCCCAGGGTAGGACCACTGGGTGTTGGGGGTGGGGACAGGGCGGAGCAGGCCCATGGGCGGGGTCTGAGGGAAAGGGGCAGAGCGAGGGAAGGTGGGTGGTGCTGAGAACTCAGAGGCAAAGACTCCGGGGGACAGTCCCTGGCTCAGTTCTCAGAAGAGAAGAGATCCCAGCCATGCTCCCGGTCTTGGGCTCCCTGGTGGGGGCGCTCTGGACCTCACTCCATACCCACACGCTTCTGTTGAGTGCTGTAGCCCTTCTCTTCTTTGCTGATTTTATCAAAAGGCAGCGCCCAAAGAACTACCCACCTGGGCCACCAAGCCTGCCCTTCATAGGCAACTACTTCTATCTGGACTATAAGCAGTGGCACCTTTCACTTCAGCAGGTAGGAGCAGACAAAGGCGCCCGACTGCATCCTGACCCTAATCTCCAGGACAAGGGCCGTTCTGGGTGGTGAAGGTGGGAGGATGGGGGCCTCTGACTCTAAAGTGGAAACCCAGCCCATGCACACCAGGCTTTGAGCCTTGATGTCCTCATCATCCACTGGCATGATTCCGTTTACTCTATCTAGGGGTGAAACATTGTTGAGTGTTTACTCTTTAAATGTGCCAGACATGATACGTTTTTAAGTCATTTTATTGTGTGCCTTTTTACACATTATAGGCACATCCTATTTATAATATGATGATCTTGCCTATTTAATATTATTGTGCTGGAGGTAGGGGGATGCTATACTTTCCCTCTTGGAGGCTCCATTTCCCATGTGAAAATGGTGATATCATACCTAAATCCTCCCCACTTTTCAACCAAATTCCTTCCATCCCCGCAAGGACTGGGCCCCTTGTTTTCAGCCTCCTCACCCTACAACCCCTCTCACTAAAGTGGTCATTTTTCAATGTCATTCCTCTGCTTAGACTTTCTTAGTGCTTCCTGCTTCTTCCCAGAATTCATACTGGGTAGAGAGCTGCTTGAAATGCTTCTTGCAGCCTCTTTTCACTCCTTTGTAATCATCTCCCAACAGGAATTCCTTAACCATGGCCACTCTGAGTTCCTTAAAATTCCCTGGAGCATCCAACACTTTATCCGGACCCTTCAGCTCCTTCCCTGCCTCTCAGCACAGGTGCCTTGCTAATAGACTGCACAGTGATATACAGTTATAAACATCAAATGAACAGTGAATGTTAAATGTTAACATGGCTTATTGTAGGTGCCCTCAAAATAATAGTCTCCCCTTAGAAATGTCTGGAGCACTTTAAAAAAAAAAAAAGCCCATAATGTAAACTCAAGTTCAGATGGAGGAGGTTTTATCACTTTCTAGGAAAAAAAACACATATTACCACTAAGTGACAGAGTTAGTCCCAGAATTTTAAAGCTAGGCTCCTAAACCTGAACCTTTGTTTAGTAAATGTATTGTTTAATTTTCAAGTATTGAGAGTTTCCTGTTTTCTTTCTGTTAATGATTTCCACTTTGAATCTATTGTGGTCAGAGGTCATATTTTGAATGATTTTAACTTTTAAAAAACATGGAGTTTGATTTTTTAACTCAAGATACAGTTTTATGTATTCTTGGGAAAAAAATGTATTCTGTTATGTGGGGTGGCATGTTCTATACTATATGTCAGTTAGATCTTATTAGGGGATTGTGTTCTTCAGTTCTTCCATATCCCTGTTGACTTCTTAACTACTGATTCTAGCAATTACTAGGAGAGGCTTGTTGACATCTCCAACTGTAATTGTTTTTCTATGTCTCTAGTCAGTTCTGGTTGTTTTCATTTATGCATTTGGCAGCTCTTTTATTTGGTACATACAATTTAATATTGTTATGTCATCTTGTAGAATTGGCTGGTGGGCTCTTTATTATGTAATATCCATTTACTTCTGATGAATTTCTTTGCTTGAACTATATCTGATAACCACGACAGCTATCTTTTGATTAGTGTTTGCATGGTATATGTTTCTCTCTTCTTTTACTTTTAACCTACTTATATGGTTATATTTAAAATGATTTAGTAGGGCTCATTTTTTTTCATTCTGCTAACCTCTCTCTTTTAATTGGTAAATTTAGATCATATATATTTAATGTAATTATGGATATGTTAACACAAATACCACATTATTATTGCTTTCTATCTCACTTTTATTTCTCTGTTCCATTTTTTGTCTTCCTGTGGGTCACTTGAACATTTTTTTTAAGATTTCCATTTTAATTTATCTACAGTGTTTTTGAGTATGTCTCTTTGTATTGTTTTAAGGCGTAGTTGTAAAGATTACATGCTATGCATACATAGCTTATTGCAGTAAGTATCAACATTTTACCATTTCAAGTGAAAAGTAGACATCTTAAAACTTTTTAGGTCCCATTACCCTCCCCACTTTATAATTGTCTTAAATACTATCTCTGCCTACACTGAGAATCACCTCAGGCTGTATTATGATTTTACTTTTACCTGTCAAACACAATTTTTAAATTTTAGAAGAGAATAACAGTCTACTATATTTACACATGAATTTACATTTTCCATTGCTCTTTCTTTCCTAACTGAAGAACTTTCTTTAGTCATTTTTTTAAAACTGGCAAAAAAAAAAGAGAAAGAGAGAGAGAGAGAGAGAGACGGAGTTCCTTTTGTGGCTCAGTGGTTAATGAATCTGACTAGGAACCATGAGGTTGCAGGTTTGATCCCTGACCTCGCTCAGTGGGTTGAGGATCTGGCGTTGCCATGAGCTGTGGTGTAGGTCGCTGACATGGCTTGGATCCCGAGTTGCTGTGGCTGTGGCATAGGCCAGCGGCTACAGCTCCGATTCGACCCCTAGCCTGGGAACCTCCATATGCCGCGGGAGCTGGCCCTAGAAAAAGGCAAAAAAAAAAAAAAAAAAAAAAGGAAAGAGAGAGAGAAAAAGTCTTCAAAAATGTCTTTGTTTCACCTTCATTTCTGAAATATAGTGTCACTGGATATAGAATTCCAGGTTAACAGTTCCTTTTACTCAACACGTAAAATGTGCTACTTCTTTTTGGCCTCCCTAGTTCCTGATGAGAATTATGTTGTGATTTGAATTATTGTTTCCCATAAATAAAAAGTTATTTTCCCATGTATGCATTCAAGAAATTCTTTGTTTTATGATTCAGAGATTTAATTATGATATGTCCTGGAGTTGAATTATTTGGATTTATTGACTTCACTCATGGCTTTTTGGATCTGTAGGATTTTCTGCTACACATAGTCCCTTTACTACAGATTAGGGGTGATAGTCACAATTCTGCTCTCAGACTCAGCAGGGGAGGGGCATTACCTTGTAGTTTCAGAGGTCAGATGAGACAGGTTTCATACATATTCCTCAACACCTAGGCACCCATCAAGGTGGGGAGGGTAACAGCTGTTTCATGGTTTTGCCTCCAGAATAGGAAGGCAAAAAAGTTTAAAGATTCTATGCTAGTGGGTCACAGCTTTTCTGATCCTTTTATAAAGTGACAGCAGAATTTTATTGGAGTTCTTTTTCATCTGTGCCAATTAATATCATGAATAGTAGGAGAAATAAAATGGGGCGCTTTTACTCACTGTTATCTGGAATCAGGAATTTGACCTGTGTCCTTATTTTACCACCAAGAGATATGACTCCAGGGTTTAAATCATTTGCCTAACATATCCTCGGGGATGAAACTGAGACTAGAATCTTATCCCTGGCTCAAAGTTTATCCATCAGAATTGTTAAATTTTTTAAGTTGTATTTTTATTATTAAATGCATATCATTACATTGATGGTTGTACAATGATCATCACAATCCAGTTTTAGAGGATTTCCATCCCACAACCCCCAGTGCATCCCTCCACCCCCAAACTGTCTCGTTTGGAAACCATAAGTTTTTCAAAGTCTGTGAGTCAGTATCTGTTCTGCAAAGAAGTTCATTGTGTCCTTTTTTTTAGATTCCACATGTAAGTGATAGCATATGATGTTGGTGTCTCACTATCTGACTAACTTCTCTGCCCATGTTGCTGCAATTGCCAGTATTTCTTTCCTTTTAATGGCAGAGTAATATTCCATTGTGTATATGCACCACATCTTCTTGATCCCACTCCTCTGTCAAAGGACATTTAGGTTGTTTCCATGTCTTGGCTATTGCATATAGTGCTGAAATGAACACTGGAGTACATGTGTCTTTTTGAGTCATGGTTTTCTCTGGATAGATGCCCAGGAGCGGGATTGCTGGATCAAATGGTAGTTCTATGTTTAGTTTTCTGAGGACTCTCCATACTGTGTTCCACAGTGGTTGCACCAATTTACAATCCCACCAAGAGTGTAATAGGGTTCCTTTTTCTCCACACCCTCTCCAGCATCTATTGTTTGTATATTTCTTTTTTTGTCTTTTTGTCTTTTTTTTTTTTTTTAGGGCCACACCTGCAGCATGTGGAGGTTCCCAGACCAGGGGTCTGATTGGAGCTGTAGCTGCTGGCCTATGCCACAGCCACAGCAACTCAGGATCCGAGCTGCATCTGCTACCTACACCACAGTTCACAGCAATGCCAGATCCTTAACCCACTGAGCAAGCACAGGGATCAAACCCACAGCCTCACGGTTCCTAGTCGGATTCGTTTCTGCTGTGCCACAATGGGAACTCCTGTTTGTAGATTTTCTGATGATGGCCATTCTGGCTGGTGTAAGGTGGTACCTCATAGTGGTTTGGATTTGCATTTCTCTGGTAATGAGTGACATTGAACATCTATTCATGTGCTTTTTGGCCATCTGTATGTCTTCTTTGGAGAACTGTCTGTTTAGATCTTCTGCCCATTTTTTGATAGGGTTGTTTGGTGCTTTTTTTTTGGTATTGAGCTGCAGAAGGTGTTTATAAATTTTGGAGATTAATCCCTTGTAAGTTGATTCATTTGCAAATATTTTCTCCCATTCTGTGGACTGTCTTTTCATTTTGTTTAGGGTTTCCTTTGCTGTGCAGAAACTTTTAAGTTTAATTAAGTCTCATTTGCTTATTTTTCTTTTTATTGTCATTCTCTAGGAGGTGGATCTGAGAAGACATTGCTGTGGTTTATGTCAGAGAGTGTTTGGCCCATGTTTTCCTCTAAGAGTTTTATAGTATCTGGTCTTATATCTAGGTCTTTAATCCATTTTGAGTTTATTTTTGTGTTTGGTGTTAGGAGGTGTTCTAATTTCATTCTTTTCCATGTGGCTGTCCAGTTTTCCCAGCACCATTTATTGAACAGACTGTCTTCTCCATTGTATATTCTTGCCTCCTTTGTCATAGATTAGATGGCTGTAGGTGCATGGGTTTAATTCTGGGCTTTCTGTGCTGTTTCACTGATCTATATTTCAATCTTGAGCCAGTACCATACAATTTTGATGACTGTAGCTTTGTAGTATAGTCTGAGGTGCCTAACACATAGTTAATACTTATTTCTGTATCTACCACACTCTTCCCCTTTCTTCAAAAGTTTGTAGTAACAAACTCAAGGGAAGTCAGTTGTTGATTGTATACCAGGTGTCACCTGTCTGGCCTGACAGCTGCCTGGGCTCCATCAGTCTGCTCTCTGCCCACTTTCCCTGCCTTCCTTTGTCCATATCTTACTAGAATCATTTTGCTAAAATACACTCTCAAATATATCAATAACTATAAATAATTTTTTTTTGCTTTTAGTATTATGGTTATTTATAACCACAGTCCTAAAGATGGGAGCTAGTAATATCCCCTATTTTATAGATTTGGAAACTGAGACACAAGGAAGTTCAATAACTTGACCAAAAAAAATCACATAGTAACAAGCTAAAAACTTAATGCAAATGGATTTGTATGACTTTAAAATCCAAGCACTCACCAAATTACTTCTCCTATTCAAATTTCTAATTGCAAATAAAACAATATCCAGAATATTTCATTGGCATTAGGATATCCTTATTCCAGCTCACATTACCATGCCAGCCTTGTCTCCCATCTCTCTACTCAAATGAGAGCTATATTTTCCAGAAAACTATCATAGTCCCTGTTCCTTATATGCTTCCTAACTTTCTCCCATTTAATGATTTATAGTACAGAATGGTATATTAAGAATTGCTTATGAATCTGTATAGTGCATTAGATTGCACGTATCTTAAACTTAAGGACCTATTCCTCTAGCATCTGGCCCTGACCTACCACATGGTTAGTGGTCTTTAATGAACTCTATACTCTAGTTAAACAGGAGCGCTCACTTGTTACTGAAAGCCCACATTTTTCCGGTCTTTGCATTTGTGTGTGTGCTATTCACACAGCCTAAAACATCTTTGCCTTCACAATACATGTCCTTTGCTGACATCCTGACCTTCATTTAGGATATGGCCCAAATATCATCTCCTCCTCTTAGAACTTTTCTCCCATCTCTTCTTTCAATAGTTTCATGCCCCTTGATCCAACAATATAACATAAATCATCTTCTGCTGTATTGGTTTTTTCTGTAGTCAGCCTCTTTCAGGAGACTTCGACACTTTAGGAAAACAACATACATATGATATGTTTATTGCCCCCAGGTATTACATAGCAGTATCAGAAGGTGCCTGGTAACTTTGAAACATTTCATAAAAACATTTCATAAAAACCTGTTGGATTGAATTAGAATTTGATTCCCACAGACAGTTCTCAGAAACCTATATAACCCCAGGAACTACCTGTGAAGCCAGGAAACTTACCATTAGTTCATGGGACTCTGGTGAACCCCTACATGTTTGTATAACTGTATTCATGGTATAGGATTTTCCTGGAGAGCCAATCCATAACAGAGACTAGACTGTCAAATGTTTTTATGACTCAAAAAAGGCAGGGACTGCTGTTACAAACTTTATTCCATATTTCCTTAGGTTTTCTTTCCCTTTCTTTCTTTCCTTCCTTCCTTCCTTCCTTCCTTTATTAAACAGAAATACTTGTGGGAATAATACAAAGTACTGTATAAAATATGTGATTGACAAGAACCTACTCTATAGCACAGGAAAATCTTCTCAATAATTTGTAATAACCTATATGGAAAAACGAATGAATATATTTATATGTATGACTGATTCATTTTGCTGTACACCTGAAAGTAATATAATATTAAAAAAGACAGAAGTGCTTTTTAACTATAAAAGCAATACAAATTCATTGAGTGAGACAATATTTGAAAACACAATTTAGTGAGAGGGAGAGAATCTTAACCTTCTATATGCCTAACTCCCTTCCCATACACACACAGTGCTCAGTGCTCATGAGTGATCAGAGAAACAGACCCTGTCAACAACTGCTACTGGGAATGAGAACTGGTACACTGTGCCTTTTCTCATTTTCCTCTTTTGGTGTCTTTGTTCTGTTGAGTTTTGAGTTTAAGAACTTAGATTAAGTAGAATCTCATTCAGTTTTATGTCTCCTGGTTCAATGTCTTGTCACCCCAACTCTCAACTTCTAACTTTTTGATCTCATCATTTATTTTGTTCCACTTTGTTATGTAAGTACTGAATCCTACATTTGGAATTTTTACCCATCATACATCATATGAAAATTTCTGCCTCATAATACTTTTCTTTGCCTTTTATAACTACTATGCTAATCCTTTGCGCTTTCATTTTCTATTTTCATTCCAATTTTAAGCCTGTTTTAAATCTGAACAACCTTATTTTTAACCTCTTGGTTCCCTTATACGGTCCCATTTTTAGTGACTTTGGTGTTGTACATTGAAAAGTATTATCTACCTTCTAAAGTCTTCTGAGATGATTGTGGGTCATCCATTTACCTCCATGTAAACAGTTGGAACAGTGACTGGTACCGGGCTCTAGAATTGCTAGACAGCACCATTGTTGTACCAAGGCTGCAGGAGGTCATGTGACCTACCCATGTTTACACAGTTGATCATATCATAAAAGTTCCTTCTGCTATGACTAATTTTCCTTATGAAAGTAGAGTAAAATCATTACTACCATAGAGTTGTTATGAGGTAAAAGAAGATATTACATGAAATGTGCTTAACATTTTCCTGTTGAAGAGGCCTCAGAGGCCTGGTAGAGATTTGTCACCTGCATGACCTCACTCTGGATATTTGATAAGTATTCACCTCACTCAATGATGGGATGTGTTTTTTTAGCAGAGGAAGAGACCATGTGTTCTCCTCCTCTCTTTCTGCTTCCCTTTTAAATCCCTTCTCCTAGTGCATCTGCTTCTTCCTGCTGATAATATGATCTGCCTGTTTCCTTCTCTCTGTTATTAAGGTTGTGCCCCACTAGGTGTCTCAAGCCTTTCATCTACGTTAGAAGAGCTGGGCATAAATAATTAAAATGACTATTGAATAAACTTACACATTTAAAAATTGAGTGAAAAATTCAAATCTACTCCTCTACCAAAATGCCATTTTTTTCAAGCTGCTTCTCAATTTCTCTTTGAAGTGTTTTATCCATTAGCTCTTCATCCATTAACTCTATTATCTGCCATGTGAAGCCTGGTGCTAGACAAACATTGATATAACAGTGAGGAGGGCAGTCAAAAATCCTTGTTTTTCTGTAACTTACATTCTATTCAGGAAAATAGGATCCATTATTCTAATAATTTAAGACCTTAATATTATTGAAGATAAGAGCATGTTGCTCTTATCTAGTCTTGAGACTCAGGAAAATCTAGTGTAAGTGACATTTAGTTTAATGAAGTGAGGAAGCATCAGATAGTACGAACAGAATATGAAAATGCTCTGAGGTAGGAGAAGGGCAATGAACTGAGGAATTGAAAGGTGGCCAGTATAGCAAACAGGGAATAAGTGGAGTTATTAATGAGATTTGAAGTGGCTGAGTTTGACCAGGAATAGTTCATGCAAATTCTTATTAAGTATGTTGCTTTTTATCCTAATAACAATGTGTACTTACATAGTACACATTAAAGACTTATCTAGCCTGCCATGTCAAGAATTCAGTAAAGCAAGAGAGTACTGTAGCATTTTAGGTTAGAGAAGGTATGCGACTTGGATTAGGGAGGGGTCAAGAAATGGCATTACAGTTGGTTAGACCAGGACAAGTGGCCATAAATATACATGGATTTAAAACATTCAGGAGGAAAATATAGTAACATTATGACCTAGACAGGGGGAGAATGAGGTTTTGAGGCAGACACCGAAATGCATAGGTAAAGAAAAGAAGGACATTTAGAGGAAGTCAAGGCTGGCTTGGATGAGGATTGTATGGGAGACACCATGAATTCAGTCATCTATATGCTTAATTTGAAATGCCTTTAAATCAGCCGAGTCAATACACACATATATACAATCTAGAGTGAGAGAAAGAAATAGAAGTTTACTATTAGTAGATGTCATTTCCAATTTTACAATTTAATGAGTTTTCCCAGAAGTGGATGGTAGGGTAGAAAGAGAAGAATCTTCAGTCCTTGAAGAACTTGAATCTTGAAAAACTGAATCATTTCAAAATCTGATAGAAGGAGAGGAAGTAACAAAATATATAGTAAATTCTCTGCAGTCAGAGAATTAGGAGGAGAATCCAGAGAGTGTTGTGTGCTGAGCTGCACTGATAAAAATGTTTCAAGAAGTGCAAGTCTCAAGACACCATAAAACTCCTTAGAAGAGAACATAGGGAAAACATTCTCTGATGTAAGTCATACCACTGCATTCTGATGTCAGACTCTCAAGGCAACAGAAATGAAAGTAAAAATAAACAAATGGGTCCTAATCAAACTTATAAGCTTTTGCATAGCAAAGGAAACCATAAACAAAACAAAGAGACCCTATGGACTAGGAATAATATTTGCAAATGATGCAACAAATAAGGGTTTAATTTCCAAAATATGCAACAGCTCATACAGTTCAATAACAATAACAACAACAAAATCACTAAACAACCCAATCAAAAAAAATATTCAATATTGTGATAAACCATAATGGAAAAGAATATGAAATAGAAATTATGTATAACTGAATCACTGTGCTGTACAGAAAAAATTAACAAAATGTTATGTCAACTATATTTCAATTAAATTTTTTTAAAAAGAAGAATGTTTCCCATGCTACTGACATATCAAGATGAGGTTAAAAAGGATCCTGGATTAGACAGCAGGGAGGACAGTTCATGCTGATGTTGGAGGCTAAAGGCAGATATTAAAAGGAACTGACTAGTTCTGTGAAACTGAAAACCTGTGTTATGAAAGGAAGCCTCATCTGTGTTATGAAATAAATGATGACCTATTGAGTACACCAATGTTATTTTTTCCCTTTGCCTATGTTAGTTTTTTCTGTATAGACTGTCACCCTTCTTTGTTTGCTTAAGTCATTTATTTATCTGTTTAAGGTCCAGCTTGGATTAAAGTCTTGCCTCCTTATGAGTATGGACTTTGTCTAATCCATAAGTACATTCATTTTATGTAATGTAACAAATACTTAGATATACATGAGTGACAAGTCATCAAAGCACGGGTTTTGGTGTCAGGCAGACTTGAAGTTGAATGCTGGTTCAGCTAATTGCTTACTCTATGCCTTTCACAGTTTACTTTTATCCCTTGTGCCTTAGTTTCCCCATCAGCAAAATTGGGGGGTCAGTGGCAGCTGCAGGAAGACCTACCACAGAGAGTTTCTCTGAGTACTAAATGAAATAATGCATTAAATATGCTAAAGTTCTCGGCATTGCAAGCAATCAGTAAATGCTACCCATTATATCCATTGCTTTAAGAATATTTCTCTGAAGAGTTTGCAGGCATCTTAATGTCCTTCTCCTCTTTCCATCTGATAAATACCCATGTGATTTTGATGACTCACTTTTCATAAGGTTTTCTTTCTTTTTCCCAGGATTGATCACATCCAAAGGCCAAGCATGGAAGGAGCAAAGAAGGTTCACCCTGAAAACACTGAGGAACTTTGGTTTAGGATAAAAGAGCTTAGAGGAACGCATTCAGGAAGAGGCTCAATACCTCATCCAGGCAATAAGAGAGGAGAATGGTGAGTTTGTCACAGGACAGGTGCTGGGGACTGGGGTTCATTCATTCACTAACCAGATGCTCGATAAGTGCCTATGTGCCTGCCCTGCATCCAGCACTGTGTAGGGCACAGAGGGGATAAGAGTTCACAGCTAACCATGATCTGCCCTCATGGATCTTGAGAATTAAGCACGAGAGAATGGGTATTGAACACATTACTAACTTTTTTTATTACTCAATGAATTTATTACATTTATAGTTGTACAATGATCATCACAACCCAATTTTGAACACATTACTAATTTTAAATGCTGTCATCACTTTCACTTCCCAGGCGTTGACTGAGAACTTGCTGAATGTCAGACCCTGTGCAGGGTTCTGGAGCCACGCTCTCAGAGGTGGTTCTATAGACAGTATGTCATATGTCATGTAGAGTGAATTCTCAATGGAAATAAAAACAAACCGTCTGAAAGATCCATTTTTTCCTCTGTCTCCAGGACAGCCCTTTGACCCTCACTTCAAAATCAACAATGCGGTTTCCAATATCATTTGCTCCGTCACATTTGGGAAGCACTTTGACTACCAGGATGACCAGTTCTGGGAGCTGCTGAGGCTGCTGGATGAGGCCACGTTTCTGTCAAAATCAGTGTGTTGCCAGGTGAGGTGTTCTCACAGCTGATGTCGGACACAGATAGCATCTTCTTTTTTTTTCCTTTTAAGCTAATAGGTAACCTTTTAAAATTGATTTAAAAATTACATTCAGAATGGATAATAAAGGAAATCCCACTGCACAGCACAGGGAGCTATATCCTATATCTTTGGTTAGAACATGATAGAAGAGAGTATGGGAAAAGGAATGTATATGCGTGTGTGTGTGTGTGTGTGTGTGTATGAGACTGGGTCACTGTACTATCCAGCATAAATTGACACAACACTGTAAATCAACTATAATGTTAAAAACATTTTAAAATTAAAAAAAAAAATAAACAAAATTGACTTCAACACAAACTTATTTGAAGTCAATCCTTTGTATTTTTTTATAATATTGTTAAACAGTTGCTACAGTCAAAGAATACTTCTAGCATTTGTGTAAAGTACAAAATTTTGCATGCCAAAAGCCAATGACTTAGTTTGTTTTCTTTAAGAAGCAGAATACCCCCAAAGCCTTTGAGTCCCTCCTCTCCATGCCCCTCCCTAGCCTACTGGAACTACCCTTCTGTGCCTGAATCTCCCTTGGCACATTGTTTTGTGATTCATGTAGGTTAGCTACTCTTTTCTTTCACTCTGCATGGTTCTCTACTTATGAACACAGATTATTTTACATTCTCTGATCTACTGATGTGCACTCAGGGGATTTCTAGTTTGGGGATGTTATAAATCAAGTTGAAATCCTTCATGTGGACACATCCACCCATTTCTCTTACATATACACCTGGACATAAAAATACTTAAAGTGGGAGGTTCCATTGTGGCTCAGCAGTAACGAAGCCAACTAGTATCCATGAGGACGCAGGTTCTATCCCTGGCCTCGTTCAGTTGGTTAAGGATCCGGTGTTGTCATGGCCTGTGGTGTAGGTTGCAGAAGGGCTCAGATCTGGTGTTGCTGTGGCTGTGATGTAGGCCAGCAGCTACAGCTCCAGCTGGACTCCTAGCCTGGGATCGTACATATGCCGTGGGTGTGGCCCTAAAAAGACAACAAACAAACATACAAACAAATAAACAATACTTAAAGCTTTCCCAAGTGGTTGCAGGACTGACTTACCCATCCACATTTGATGTTATAAATCTTCTAACTTTGTGGATTATAGATTTAGGAGGGGTCAACCGCACCCCTCCCTTGGAGTGTCCTGCCCTCCACTTTTGTCCTGCAAGGTCTGTGAGTCTGTCAAAATCTCTGTTCACCTTTTTGGTCTGTCAGCCACTTTTCTGGATTTGGAAGTCACTTTTAGGGGAATATCAGCCCTAAGTGTATTATTTACTCCCGTCAAGCATCTTTGCCTAGAGCCTTAGGGACCTATCACACCAACACTGATGAAGAGATTAACATGACTCCTGGCACATTAAACAGACATAATGAATGAGAGCTTTTATGATTATTATCCATTTATTATCAGTGCTATTTTAGAATAATGTTTCTTATTCTCACTTTTTTTTTTTTGGCTTTTTAGGGCTACACCCATGAGATATGGAAATTCCCAGGCTAGGGGTCAAATCAGAGCTATAGCTGCTGGTCTATGCCACAGCCACAGATATGTGGGATGCAAGCTGCATCTGTGACCTATACCACAGCTCATAGCCAAGCCGAATCCTTAACCCACTGAGCAAGGCCAGGGATCAAACCCGTGCCCTCATGGATGCTATTTGGGTTCCTTATTGCTAAGTCACAATGGGAGCTCCATTATTCTCACTTCTAATTGTATTAGTTCTCAATTTAGTAATTTCATTTTATTCCCTCCTAATAAGACAGAACCTGGAAAGTCATGAGAGTTCAAGGGGTACCCAGCTGACTATCCTCAGGGGAAAAAACTCCTGGGAGAGTAAGATGGGGCAGTGGGACAGGGTCGAGGAGCATTTCTTAGACCCAGGATAGACCAGGCATTTTGATGGACAACCACACATACTTTATCTCAGTTAATTTTTACAATGATCATTTAAAGATGAAATGAAGCATCTTTATGTACAGACAATGGGGATGTGTAATCCACGTAGGGGTCACTGGCTCTGTGTTAATTGGGACATGGATCTGCTATCATTCAAACATGAAAGTAACCCATGAAAATAATGGGGACCCAGTGGCAGCAAGTTTAACTAGGTAGTGACATATTACATCATCATCATAGTTATTACTATCACTACCAAATATTATAGCTAGAAAGCAGCTGAGCTAATAGTCTAACTTGTGTCTGTTTTATTTTATTTATTTTTATAATGATTTTTATTTTTTCCATTATAGCTGGTTTACAGTGTTCTGTCAATTTTCTACTGTACAGAAAGTTTACCCAGTCACACATACATGTATAATTCTTTTTTCTCACATTATCATGCTCCATCATAAGTGACTAGATATAGCTCCCAGTGCTATACAGCAGGGTCTCATTGCTTATCCATGCCAAAGGCAACAGTTTGCATCTATTAACCCCAAATTCTCAGTCCCTCCCACTCCCTCCCCCTCCCCCTTGGCAACCACAAGTCTGTTCTCCAAGTCCATGATTTTCTTTTCTGTAGAAAGGTTCAATGCGCCCTACATTAGATTCTAGATATAAGTGATATCTCATGGTATTTTTCTTTCTCTTTCTGACTACTTCATTCAGTATGAGAGTCTCTAAGTCCATCCATGTTGCTGCAAATGGCATGATTTTGTTCCTTTTTATGGCTAATATATATATATATACCACTTCACTTAATCCAATCATCTGTCAATGGACATTTTGGTTGTTTCCAGGTCTTGGCTATTGTAAATAGTGCTGCAATGGACATGCGGGTGCCTGTGTCATTTTCAAGGTAAGTTTTGTCCAGATATAAGCCCAAGAGTGGGATTGCTGGGTCATATGGTAGTTCTACATTTAGTTTTCTAAGGTTCCTCCATACTGTTCTCCATAGTGGTTGTACCAATTTACATTCCCACCAACAGTGCAGGAGGGTTCCCTTTTCTCCACACCCTCTCCAGCATTTATTTGTGAACTTATTAATGATGGCCATTATGACAGGTGTGAAGTGGCACCTCATAGTAGTTTTGATTTGCATTTCTCTAATAATCAGTGGTGTTGAGCATTTTTTCATGTACTTGTTGGCCATCTGCACATCTTCTTTGGAGAAATGTCTGTTCAGGTCTTTTGCCCATTTTTCAATTGGGTTGTTGGCTTTTTTGCTGTTGAGTTGTATAAGTTGTTTGTATATTTTAGAGATTAAGCCCTTGTCAGTTGCATCTTTTGAAACTATTTACTCCCATTCTCTAAGTTGCCTTTTTTTTTTTTTATGGTTTCCTTCGCTGTGCAAAAGCTCGTCCCATTGGTTTATTTCGCTTTTATTACTGTTGCATTGGGAGACTGACCTGAGAAAACATTTGTAAGGCTGATATCAGAGAATTTTTTGCCAATGTTCTCTTCTAGGAGTTTGATGGTGCCTTGTCTTCCGTTTAACTCTTTAAGCAATTTTGAGTTTATTTTTGTGCATGGTGGGAGAGTGTGTTCCAGTTTCATTGATTTACATGCGGCTGTCTGATTTTCCCAGCATCACTTACTGAAAAGACTGTCTTTTTCCAATTTTATATTCTTGCCTTCTTTGTCGAAGATTAACCTGTAGGAGTCTGGGTTTATTCCTGGGTTCTCTCTTATGTTCCATTGGTTGGTCTGTCTGTTTTGGTACCAGTAACACACTGTCTTGGTTACTGCAGATTTGTAATATTGCCTGAAGTCTGGGAGAGTTATGCCTCCTGCTTGATTTTTGTTCCTCAGGACCGCTTTTGCAATTCTGAGTCTTTTGTGGTTCCATATAAATATTTGGATTGTTTGTTCTAGTTCTGTGAAAAATGTCATGGGTAATTTGATAGGGATTTCATTGAATTTGTAGATTGATTTGAGTAGTATGGCCATTTTTACAATATTAATTTTTCCCACCCAGGAGCATGGAATATCCTCCCATTTCTTTGAATCCTCTTTAATTTCCTTGATAAAGGTTTTATAGTTCTCAGCATATAAGTCTTTCACCTCCTTGGTCAGGAATATTCCCAGGTATTTGATTGTTTGGGGTGCAATTTTAAAAGGTATTGTATTTTTGCATTCCTTTTCTAATACTTCATTGTTAGTATACAGAAATGTGACTGATTTCTGCATGTTAATATTATAACCTGATACTTTGCTGAATTTGTTGATCAGTTCAAGTAGTTTTTGGGTTGAGTCCTTAGGGTTTTATATATATAGTATCATGTTATCTGCATAGAGTGACAATTTTACCTCTTCTCTTCCAATTTGGATAACTTTTATTTCTTTTGTTAATGTAATTGCTTTGGCTAGGACTCCCTATTTATTCAACAAAAATGTTGAATAAAAGGGATGAGAGTGGACATCCTTGTCTTGTTCCAGATTTTAGTGAGAAGGCTTTCAGCTTTTCTCCATTGAGTATTATATTTGCTGTGGGTTTGTAGTAAATGACTTTTATTATGTTAAATTATGTTCCTTCTATATATGCATCGGTAAGAGTTATCATGAATGGATGTTGGACTTTGTCAAATGCTTTTTCTGCATCTGTTGAGATGATTGCATGGTCTTTGACTTTTCTTTTGTTAATGCGGTATATGACATTGATTGATTTGCCTATGTTGAGCCAACCTTGTGAACCTGGGATGAATCCCACTTGGTTGTGGTGTATGATTTCTTTTTATGTTGTTGGATTCATTTGTCTAAAATTTTGTAGAGAATTGTTGCATCTATATTCATCAAAGATATTGGCGTATAATTTTCCTTTTTGGTGGTGTCTTTGGTTTTGGAATTAGGGTGATGGCGCTGTCATAGAATGTCTTTGGGAGTGTTCTTTCTTCTTCAAACTTTTGGAAAAGTTAAAGGAGGATGGGTATAAATTCCTCTTTGTTTGTTTGGTAGAATTTGCCTGTGAAGCCATCTGGTCCTGGACTTCTATTCGTAGGGAGTATTTTTATGACATATTCAATTTCATTTCTAGTGATCGGTCTGTTCAGTTGGTCTATTTCTTCTTGATTCAGTTTTGGCAGGCTGTAAGTCTCTAGAAAGTGGTCCTTTTCTTCTGGGTTGTCAAATTTGTTGGCATACAATCGTTCATAGTATTCTCTTTTGTTTTTTTGTATTTCTGCAGTATCCATTGTGATTTCTCCTTTTTCATTTCTTATTTTGTTTATTTGGGTTTTTTCCCTCTTCTTGGTGAGTCTGGCCAGAAATTTGTTGATTTTGTTTACCTTTTCAAAGAACCAGCTCTTGGTTTTATTGATTTTTTTTCTTTTTTCTTTTTGTTTTATTGATTTCCTCTCTTATCTTTATAATTTCCTTCCTTCTGCTGACTTTGGGTTTTGTTTGTTCTTTTTCTGATTTATTTAGGTGGTGGGTTAGGTTTTCAATTTGAGATTTTTTTTCTTCTTTTTTGAGAAAGGCCTGTATCACTATGAATTTCCCTTTAAGCACTGCTTTTGTTGCATCCCATAGATTTTGAGTGGTTGTGTTTTCATTATCATTTGTCTTGAGGTATTTTTTAATTTCCTTCTTGATTTCCTCTTTGACTCATTGGTTTTTTAGTAACATGTTGTTTAGTCTCCATGTGGTTAGTTTTTTCTCATTTATTTTCCTGTGGTTGATTTCTAGTCTCATGCCATTGTGGTCAGAGAAGATACCTCAAATAATTTCTGACTCTTAAATTTTTTGAGGTTGGTTTTGTGCCCCAATATGTGGTCAGTCCTTGAGAATGATCCATGTGCACTTGAGAAGAATATACATTCTGATTTTTTTGGATGTAATGTCCTTAAAATGTCAATGAAGTCTAACTTTTCTATTGTGTCATTTAGGATCTCTGTTTACTTATTGATTTTCTGCCTAGAGGTTCTGTCCATTGATGTGAGTGGAGTGTTAGTCTCCTACTGTTATTGTATTCTCATCAATTTCTCCTTTTATGTCTGTTAGTAGTTGTTGTAGGTATCTAGGTGCTCCTATATTAGGGGCATATATATTGACAATTGTAATATCCTCTTCTTGAATGGATCCTTTAGCCATTAAATAGTGTCCTTCTTTGTCTTTCTTTATGGCCTTCATTTTAAAGTCTATTTTGTCTGACATGAGTATTGCAACCCTTGCTTTCCTGTCCTGTCCATTGTCAAGAAATATCTTTTCCCATCCCCTCACTTTCAATCTATGTGTGTCCTTTGCCCTAAGTTGGGTCTTTTGTAGACAGCAGATTGTAGGTTTTTACTTTTTTTATCCAAACTGCCACTCTGTGTCTTTTGATTGGAGCATTCAGTCCACTGACATTTAAGGTGATTATTGATAGATATGTATTTATTCCCATTTTAAACCTTGTTTTCCAGTTGATTCCGTTTCTCCTTTCTTCCTTTCTTTTTTTTTGGTTGGATGATTTCCATTTATTTTATGCTTGAGTACCTTTCTGTTCAGTTTTTGTGAGTATAATGTTTGGTTTTTATTTGTGGTTGCCCTGTTTTTTTCAGTATGTTAACCCCTTCCTGTATCTGATTGCTTTAGCCTGATAGTAATATAGGTTCAAACACATTATTGAAAAAAAAAAAAAGAGTCTATGTTTTCTTACTTTCCTTCTCCACATCCTGTGATTTTGTGGTCCTTTTTTTAACATCTTCATGTTTGTCCTTTTGCTGTTCCTTGTGTTTATCATTGCTTTTATATTATTATTTTTTTCTCTTTTAGATCTGTATGCTGGCTTATTTACGTGATTTCTTTCTACTTGTGGTTTCCTCTATCTTATTTCTTCTTTTTTTTTTGTTGTTTTTAGAGAAGCCCTTTCAGTATTTCTTTTAGAATGTGTTTAGTATTGCTGTACTCTTTTAGCTTTTGTTTGTTCGAGAAATTCTTTATTTCCCCTTCCATTTTAATGATATTCTTGCTAAATAGTGTATTCTAGGCTGCAAATTTTTTCCTTTCATAACTTTAAATATATCTTGCCACTCCCTTCTGGCCTGTAGTGTTTCTGTAGAGAAATTAGCTGATAGCCTTATGGGGGTCTCCTTATAATTAATGCTTAGTTTTTTTCTTGCTGCCTTTAGAATCCTCTTTGCCTTTAACTTTTGCCATTTTTATTATGATATGTCTTGGTGTGGGCCTATTTGGGTTCAACTTGTTTGGGGCCCTCTGTGCTTCCTGTATCTTGATATCAGTTTCCTTTCGATTTGGACAGTTTTCAGACATCATTTCTTCAAATGTATTTCCAACCCCCTTGTCTTTTTCTTTCCTTCTGGAATTCCTATTATGTGTAGATTGGCCCACTTCATATTATCCCATAGATCCCATATTGCTTTCATATTTTTTTCATTTGGTTTTCTGTCTGCTATCCTGATTGGGTGATTTCTATTATTCCATCTTTCAAGTCACTAATTCATTTCCATGCGTTATTTGTTCTGCTCTTTAGTGCCTTTAGCTAAGTTTGCATCTCTGTAAATGAATTTTCTTTTTCTTAGTTCCTCCTTATATTTTCTATTTCCTTTCTAAAGGAATCTGCACTACTGCTCATATCCACTCTTAATTCCTTGATGTTCAGTCTTAATTCCTTCAGTATTTTCACTATCTCCCTTTTGAACTCAATGTCTGTCAGGTTGCACAGGTATGTTTCATCATTTGCTGCTTCAGTGAATTCTCTTCATGTAACCTGGAATCATTTCTGAGCTTCTTCATCTTGCTTATGTTTTTCTTTTTCTATGAGTTTAGGGAAGCCAACCTGTAGTCTTGAAGGAGCACCCTTTTGTATTTTGTGGGGGGATTACTATTTATTTTTGGCACGGGAGTTTGGATATTTGCTGTCTCTTTCTTTGGTGTTATCCCTAGGGTATTAAGTGTGTTTCCAGGGAGAAGGAGCCAGTGGGTGGGGCTAGTAGTCAGTGCCTGGTTGCTGGGCTCTTAATAACAGAAAGAACCTTCAGGAAGGTGGTACAAGCTACTCCTAGTTGCAGGGCCCTGGGAAGTGGTAATGAGCCTTAGGGAGATTTATGAGGTGTCCAGAGCATCTGGCAGTGGCAGCAGCATGTGTGAGTTCCCAGAGGAGTGAGAGCAACAACAGGTAGTGTTCAATTGCAATGCCCTTCTCTGAGGCGATTGGAGCCACAAGTGGTGCCTGTTCAGGGACCCCTAGCAGTAGTGGGCCACACCCACCTCTGGAGTCAGTGTAACTGCAGAGGCTTGCCCCTGCCATCTGCAGACCATGCAAGAAGCATCCTGTCTCACTTAGCCTACACAGGAGGTGCTGCACAGGTTGCTCCTAGTTGCAGGTTCCTGGGAAGTGACAGAGTTCAAGTGTGTGGGCACTGACCAGAGCATTCAGCAGTGGCAGCAAGCAGGGCCAGTGTGCTCCCAGGGGTGAGAGAGCAACAAAAGATGGTGTTTGTCACAATGTCCTCCTCTGTTGTGCCCTCTGAGGTGGTTGGGGCTGAAAGTGGTTCTTGTTCAGGGATCCCCAGTGGCAGTGGGCCATGCCCACCTCTGGAGTCAGAGATGACTGATTTTGTCTTCAAAAGTGGAAAACTGACACCACCTTGTCTCTGCAATTGTCTTGTTTTTCTCAATCAGCTCTCCATGGATAATGAAATTCCTTCCTGGACCCCACCAAACCCTCTTCAGTAATTGGGAGAAACTGAAAATGTTTGTTGCCCATATGATTGAAAACCACAGGAGAGATTGGAATCCTGCTGAAGCAAGAGACTTCATTGATGCTTACCTCCAGGAAATAGAAAAGGTGAGGAAGCCAGAGTTATTTCCTGAATTTTGACCTTAAAGAGCAAATGAGGGTATTCTAGTTAATTATTGCTTCTGTAACAAATTACCACAGACTTGGGCACTTAAAACCACACAAATTTATACTTTTATAATTCTGGAAGAAGTCTGAAAGCAGTTTCACTGGGTTGGAGCCAAGATATTGGCAGGGCTGCTTCTTCTGGAGGATATACAGGAGAACCCATTGATTGACAGTCAGCTTCTAGAGGCTGCCTGCACTCCTTGACTGAGGGCCCCTTCCTCTGTCTTCAAAGCCATTGATGTAGCATCTTTTCTGCCACCATCCTCACATCTATTTAATGACCTTTTGGCTTCCCTCTTTTGAAGCTTCTTGGGATTATATTGGGCCCACTGGGATTATCTAAAAAAAAACTTCCCATATCAAATCCTTAATCATATCTACGAAGTTTCTTCAGCTATGTGAGATACCAGGCTCCGATTCCAGAGATTAGAATATGAACATCCTTGTGGGTCTTCAGCCTGCCACAGGGGTAAAAAATAGAGTGTAGAAAAACATTAATTCAGAATTGATGAGACAATTAGAAATAAAGGTTGAAATTTAACATCATTTGGCTCGAGGTCTTAGGAAAGCCTACATACAGCCTTTTCGTAATCTCTTCTTTACCCTCTGCCCATGTCTGAAGGAGTTTCACACAAAGGGAAATACAAGCATTATTTCATTACCACTTGGACCTGTTCCCAGTTTCCTACCCCTTCCCCCAGCTCCCCAGTTCAGAATAGAAGTAAAGCTGAGTCAGATGCCAGAGTTTACTGTCACAGGGGAGGGATTTTGACTTCCTTTTTCATCCCCATATCATCTGCTTTCCTATATAATAGGAAAGAAGCAGGAAAAATACCAAACTGAATGTTTAGCCTTTACCACAGTAACCCCTCTGGTGAATACCTATCACTGCATCAGATTCATCATCTTTGACCCATCAGATTATTTGTTCCTTCTCCTCAAGTTGGGAGAATTTTTATTTCTTTATACCTGCTCTCTTATTTCACCTTATTGGCATAACATTAATGGGAGCACTGACTTCTCCTCTGAAGAGGAGACATCACTTGTTATGAGGCATGAAGGTGAGGGACCACACAAATAGGAATGTGGATGCCTTGAAGCTTCTTCAGGAAGGTGGTAGAGATGCTGCAGTGCCATGAGGAAAGGCTGTTGGGATCAGAGAACTTTAAACTAGAAAGGAAAAGATTAACAAGGGGATGTGTGAATTGTTGCACTTTAGAGAAATGCAGTTTGTTCTTTTTGGTATCAATATAAACATTCGTTGAGGATTTGCACATGCTCTTTCTATCTCTCCTAATTCATGATAGCATCTTAAGGGTGAGTATTGTTATTTCTATTTTATGGTCATAGAACTGAAACACAGAGAAGTATAGTAACTTTTTCAAGTCATACAAATAGTGAATGAGGTGAGTAATAATAATAATACTGGCACCCAAGACTCTTTTTCAGGAGTACTAATAGATTTTCCCAGATTATGGCTTAAAAATAATTGCCTTGATTTTCATCCACCAAAGGTAACAAAAGCTTCCAGCACTTGGGGCTGGGGGATGCTAATGATATTGCAGTAATGAGCCTATGCCTCCTGCGATGGCCAAAGGGAAAGTCCATTTCTCCAGGGTCTCTCCTTCCACGTTCTCTCTAGGATGACCCCCCAACGTGTTGTGACAACCAAGATCTGTGTGAACAAACCAATAATCATTTTACTTTCTAGCATAAGGGTGATGTTACTTCAAGTTTCCATGACGAAAACCTCATCTTTACCACCCTGGACCTCTTTGTTGCTGGAACTGAGACAACTTTGATGACACTGCACTAGGGTCTGCTCTACATGGCCCTGTACCCCAAAATCCATGTCAGTGGAAGGGTCTGGACAGGTCAGGATGGGGTCTTCTGGAACACACTGCTCTAGAGGTGAGGCCAGAGGCTAGCCTGGTAGGGCAGGGAGACAGGTAGGACAGGTTGTGATGGGTCCACATAACACACATACAACATATCCCTGCCCTCAGGAAAGTAGACTCCATGGGGGCAACAGTGAAGGCCATTGACGTTGTTCTGAGTTCCAGGAAAGAGCCCTTCCACTCACATATGAAATCTGGGCACAGCCTCCCCTCCTTTTAAGTCATATCTTCCATCACCCTGTGGACAATGTTCAAACACCCTCATCTATTATATCACATTCTCTGATCTGCCTCTTTTTGCCTGTCCAGCCTCAAGTCTTCTCACCCTGCATGGTGGCCCCACTAAATCTAATGGTGTTTACTTTGCACTGCCCTAATCTGTGCCTTTTGGCCATCACACCTGCTTTTCCCTGGAAGGATAATACAAGATGTATTTCCATAATTTCTTTACACAGTAAACCACTAGCTATCCTTAAAGAATTGGCTCAAACACAACCACCTCTAAGATGTTTTCCCTGTCTTTTAGGAAATTATGAGCACTTCCTTCCTCTAGAGATGACCTAATGTCCCTCCCTTACTTTACTCATCCTTTACTTCACACATCATTGAAATATCTGCCTCACGGGCTGCAGTCCGTTGCAGGACAGTGGCTGTTAGAACCGTGTTTCTTTCCCCGGGTCTCAGAACTCTTTGAGTAGATCAAGGACAGGATCACTAGAAAACAGTTTTTCAAACTGAGGGTAACATTTTATTAATAAGATATAAAGCCAATTTAGTAGATCAAGTACAACATTTTCCTAACATAAATTATTTTAGAAAGGGCAGAGTGCTTCCTATATACTAAAGTTAAATTTTTCTGTTTGGGTTTTTGTTTTTTGTTTTTTTTTTGTCTTTTTTAGGACTGCACCCACGGCATAAGGAGGTTTCCAGGCTAGGGGTCAAATTGGAGCTGTAGCTGCTAGCCTGCACCACAGCCACAGCAATGAGGGTCCGAGCCATGTCTGCAACCTACACCACAGCTCATGGCAATGCTGGATCCTTAACCCACTGAGCGAGGCCAGGGATTGAACTTGCAACCTCACGGATGCTAGTCAGATTTGTTTCCACTAAGCCTCAAAGGGAACACCAAGTTAAGTTTTTTTAAGTCTTGAAAATTTCTTTCTTTCCTTATATATATACATAAGAGCATGGTTTATATGTGTGTATATTTTTTGTTTTTTATTTTTTGTTATTTTTCCTGAGTCATGAAGTAATATGCATTTGCAATTGGGAACTACATTTTTTTAAGCTTAAAAGCCACCTAGTCAGGATATAATTTTAGCTTCTCTATAGAGGTCCAAAAAAAGGCTTAAAATGGCATAAGAGGTAGAAGAGACCCAAGTATCTATAGATGGATGAATGGATAAACAAAAGGCATAATGTAATGAAATACTATTCAGTCTTAAGAAGGAAACATTATAGAGTTCCCAGTGGCCTAGCAGTAAAGGATTTGGCACTGTCACTACCATGGCACAGGTTCAGTTCCTGGCTGGGAAACTTTTGCATGCCTTGGGTGCATTCTGGAGAAAAAAAAAAAAAGGAAACATTCTGATATGTGCTAAAAAAAATGGATGAACCTTGAGAAAGTTATGCTCAATTAAATAATCTAGTAAAAAAATATATATACTATATGATTTTTTTAATGAGATATCAAGACTGGTTAAATTCTTAGAAAGTAAACAGTAGCTGTCAGAGGCTGGGTGCAGGAGAAAATGAGTTGTGTTTGAATCAGAGTCAAGTTTCAGTTCTGCAAAATAAAAATGTTGTGGAGATTGGTTGCATAACAATACATATATGCTTAACATTGTTAAACTGTACATTTAAAATGGCTGTGATGGTAAATTTTGTATTATGCATATTTTACCACAATTGTAAAAGATTTTAAATGGGCAGTTTAAAAAATGGACATTTGTATCTCTCTCCAATGAAAAAATCTAAGCTGTTCTCAGGAGAACCCTTCGGGGTCCAAGCTCCTTCCGGTGCATCTAGAATGATGTCCTTGCAAACACTCTCAGAGATGGCTCACCATTGAGCCTACTTTCCTGCAAAGTAGGAAGGGAAGAAGGAGAAGGAAGCACACATCCTCCTTTTAAGGGCAGGTTCCCAGCATTAAAGGTCCTTCTACATACATTCCATTGGTCAGAACTTAGTCACAAGGGAATCTGGGAAATGTAGTCTTTAGCTGAGCAACCAAGTATCTACCCAAAATCTCTGTTACTGTAGAAAAAGAGAAAAACACTTGTTGGGGCACAATTAGTAGAGTTTCTCTTACTTTTGGGATGCTCCTCTAAATCAATTCCTGTACATCCCAAAAATCCTAAAGATAAAAGTTGATTTATCCCCACTAATAAGAAGAGAAAACAGAGGCTCAAACTCTTTCAGTAACTTAGAGGAAGAATGTTGTAGAGAAAGAATTTTCAACAGATTTGTCCTAAACCAGGGCCCACTTTCCACTCACATCATCTTTGAGAAACTACAGTCTATAGCACCTACTATAACTTTAGCCATCATGATCCTGGTTATTCCATTCCTTAGCTTAACTAGGCTCAAGGAAAATTATGGCTGATAGAATATTAGAACTTCCTTTGCTTTTCCAGAGAAAGTCCAAGCTGAGATTGACAGGGTGCTTGGCCAATCACAGCGGCCGAACACAGCAGCTCGAGAGTCCATGCCCTACACCAACGCTGTCATCCATGAAGTGCAGAGAATGGGCAACATCATCCCCATGAACGCACCCAGGCAGGTAGCAGCCGATACCACCCTGGCTGGATACCACCTGCCCAAGGTAATTAGGGTCCTATGTGCAGCCTCAGATCTCCAAGTTTATACTTTTAAAATGGTAGGAATCTCAACTGGAAAAGTGACATGTATTCTTGTCCTAGGGAATCACCTAAATGGGGAGAGAACAATATCATCTCTGATTAAGTACTTTTTTGTTTGTTTCGTTTTTGTGTACATGGGATTCTTCTATCAAGTGTATTTAGGCAAAGCCTGACTTTCTTAGCTGTGAGGTTGCTCCGTGTTTTTACTGCATGATGTGCATTGTGAACTGCCTTGGGGTTACTACAAGCATCAGGCCTCAGACTTTGCCATGAGGAGTATGCATGGCATAGAAAGAAAAGGACTTTGCCTTTTCTTTCCCTTTGGAGTGCTTCTCACAGGACTAGGGACCTGCCATATTACACTTTGGAAATTTCTGCTTCTGAAGGAGAATTTGAAACCACCTGAACCAATATGACATTAGTGCCGGTGTTTCTAGCATAATATCCCCACAGGTGTGCTTCCAGCTCTGACTTATAGCACATGATGGGACTATCATTTCACAAGGGAAACCAAGCCAAACCTGAGCAGTACTAAGTACCAGAACAGTAGAGAGAGGGACCAGTGCTGATTAAACAGTGATTATGTACCATAGACCATACAGGCTCTTTCAAAATGTCTTGATCAGTCCTCAGAATATCCTGTTATTCTCATTTTATAAATTTGAAAGCCAAGGCTCAGAAAGTGATTAATCTTGCATAAGTTCTCTCAGCTATATAGTGACAAGAGCTGGGTTCCAGAAACAGCTGTTCTGATTCCCAGGCTCATCTTTTTTGTACTACACCATGTTTTCCCTATAGGAGTTGCTTTACTTTGACGTTGAAAGATTCTCCCCTACAATAGTACTCACTGGGTCCCTGTTAAATTCCCAGTCTTCTCAAAGGAAATCATGCTCTCACTCTGCCCACCACTCTTAGGATCTAGGCAGGCAGCTCTCCTGTGTCCCCTAGTGGCCACTCTTCACAGTGCACTTTTTTATTGTTTTCTGGGACTCTAAAATCTACCTTCTGTCTGTGGGCTCCCTCCTGAGCTGCAAAAGTGAACCCCCCACTGCCTGGATGTAGTGAAGAAACTACAAATTGAATACCCCTACTCCCTCTTCTTCTAAACCCCTCACTGAACCTGTTCTCTTCTGGTATCCTTAAACTGATATTAAAAATAAACTCGAACTTTATCAATCTGCTCTTGAAAACAATGAATGAATAGCCACAGGCTAAAAAAAAAATTGTTTACTTAATGCAGAAGATAAATGTATTTGATACATTTTTGAGTTTCCCCAAAAAAAAGTTTGTGTTACAGATGACAAGTGCATCATGCTCAAGACTGATCAGCATTATCAGCAGGTGTTTTAATTTTCTTCGTATTTCTTAGTAAAAGAAGGCAATCAATCCTGGATCATGTTATTTTTTGTGAGCAACGTCGCAAGCAAAGCCTTTCAAATTTGACTCCAGCCACTGCTCCTGCCTCTCTCTCACCCCTTTCCCCCAAGCCCACACCTTGCTACCGCACTCTCAACCATATGTGTTAAAGCCACTTAGGATTACCTGTGCAAACAGCTCAAGTGTCTAATAGGGTCTCTCAAAGGCTGCCCCAGAAACCTCTGAGTTGGTTCCTGGCTCCCTTCATCCCCATGTGGGGTCTTCCATGAAATACACTTGAGCCTACCAACTTGTTTCTCAGACCCACTTTCACTGAGTCTGACACTCCCATTCTGTGCCCTCCCTACAGGTCAACCCCCTCAGCTCCAGTCTCCACCTCCCAGCCAGGTACCAAGATGGCATCCCTTCTGAAATACCAAGTGAGCGCTGTCACTTTGCTCTGTGTAGAAGAAACTCTGAAGGCCATGCAAGACCCTTCTCCATTAGCCTCATCCCCCTTCCTCCATCTCTCTCATCCACTGCCTGGGCAAGGCAGCCTAACTCTAGCCTTGTAGTTCCCCAAATACACTCTCACTAGAGCCTCTGAACTGCTCCGCACCCTTCAAAGGTCAGTTCTGTGAGGTCTGACCACCCCTGGTCCCCTTGCCTTTCCCCATTAACAGAATCCTTTCTCTGCTGGGTCTCCACTTCTATAGCTCTGAACATGTACAATATCTGTTCATTGTTAAACCAGACCAAGTGTTAAAACAGACCAAGTGCTTCACCAGACCAAGTGCTAAAGAGCCCACACTGCACATTTCCCCTTCCTGTGCTTTCTCACCACCTTGGTGAGCCTCTATGGATTCACTCCAGTGTGTCTAAGTCCCTCTGTTTGTATCACACTGGGGATGACCTCAAGAAGCAGAACCAGAGGAGCTCCCCCATGGGATACCCCTTGGTTACCATCCCTGCAGAGCCAGGAAAAGCAACTACTACTGCAGCTATAGCACTCACTATTTTCTTAAAGATGGACCTACTTGTGGGTAAAATCGAGGTGTAAATGATTTCACAGATGCTCTTTGCATTTTTATAGAAATTAATTTAGCTCAAGGGAACAAGCCTGGCTCAACAGACTTGTTCTACCAGTAATTTTTAATATCTTAAAGAATCATTCCTGGGAAATGAAACATCTCATTGACTGAATGTTGTACAAGTTGTGGGTCATAGCTTTGATGTCAAATTTCCTAGTTCAAATCATGGTTCTACTGCCTTCTACCAGTAACTCTGGACACCTTATTCAATTTCTCAGAGCTTCAAATTATATATGTGTAAACACACTTAAACCTATCTCTCAGGTGGACCTAAAATGAGGTCATGCACATAAAACATTTCATCTAGTGTTTAGAATAAAAAGGGCTCAAAGTGGGAGTTATTATATTAATTAAACAGATGTTTATTAGGCACCTAAAACATTCAGGTCTGGGAAGACAACTCATGCAAGTTTATAATTATAAACCATGATAATTGCCCAAGGAAAAACAGTCACTGGTTTCTAGAATGATGCAGGTTAGCTGCGATAGGTAGAGAAGGATGGAGAGAGTAAAGCTTCCAAAAGGAAGCGATGTTTCCACTGAGGATAAAAGGAGCCTTCAGAGTTAACTCAGTGACAAAGTGGGGAGGAAGGACATTCCAGCAAGGTGAACAGCATGTAAAGAGGCCTGGATATGAGTAGGAATATGTCCCCTGTTTGAGAAGCCTGATGTGGTGCAGGCAGGAGGAGGGCCTCAGACAGGGCTCCTTAATCTAAGGGAGATGGAGCTATTGAAGATTATCCATAAAGTTCTAGGTGTGGAAAGTGGATGGGAATGACATGCATAAATCGTATTCAAAGCTCACTCTGTTTTCAGCATGTAGAGCACAATGGAAGGGGCAAGAGAGAATATGGGACATAGCTATGGAACTACTGTAGGAGTTTAGCCAAGCAAGGTGGTCACCTAGCCCAAGGAGGTAGTGGTGGACCTAAAACAGAGGTGACAGAACCAAGTGAAACTGACCTCCTTGCTGAATGATTGGATGAAGGCAGAGTGAGGGAAAGAGAGGCATTAGGAGTGACTCCTGGGTTTCTTTCTTTCTTTTTTTGTCTTTTTAGGGCCACATTTGTGGCATATGGAAGTTACCAGGCTAGGGGTTGAATCAGAGCTGCAGCTGTTGGCCTACAGCTACAACCACAACCACAGCCATAGCCACAGCAACCCCAGGTCTGAGCTGAATCTGCAACCTACACTACAGCTCATGGCTGCACTATATCCTTAACCCACTGAGCGAGGCCAGGGATCAAAGCCACATCTTCATGGATACTTGTCAGCTTCATTACCACTAAGCCACAACTGATCTCCAACTCCTGGGTTTCTTGCTCATGCTTCCTTTCCCTGGACAACTGGATTCTATAATTAAACCTTCTGTGGAATTCGCTAGGTAGTAGAGGGAAGAAAATGTACTAGATAGTAAAGAAGCAGAGATGAAGGAAATACATTTTTACCTTAGAAGAGCTTGCATAGTTATTACTTCATTAAGCAGCTGGGTTGATTTTAGAACAGACCTGACTGGCCATTGTCTCATTATTCTCTCATTGATGCACTCACATTCCCTTCATGTCCTGCCCTGACAGGTCCCTGTAGAGATCCACCTGCAGTCAAGAGTAATCACACCTCCCTGGTAACATTCCCAGCAGACAATTCCAGTCCATCATTGTAGGCTGTGCATGGCATAGAGCAGGGTCTGAGGGGTTAGGTTCTGAAGATGGTGGCTTTGGGGCATTGAGGGGGTTCAGGGTACTGTAGCCTTGGTGGGAGACCTGGGGACGGCTCCCCCTTTACTCAGGTGTGTTGTGCTGGTCAAACCTTGCCTGAGTCTTTGCTGTCTTTTCCAGGGGACCATGGTTCTGATCAATCTGACTGCACTGCACAGGGACCCTGCAGAGTGGGCCACCCCAGACACATTCAATCCAGAGCATTTTCTGGAGAATGGAAAGTTTAAGAAACGGGAAGCTTTTCTGCCTTTCTAAATAGGTGAGTGGCAATAAATAGGAATGTGGGAACCTGGAGTCCTTCTCTCAGCCCTTCCCCTTTACTTCAGCAAGGGGAAGTCTTTGCTTTAGTTGAAACCCCTCCAGATAGCCCTGCCCAGCAACTTCTTTCAGTTAGTTGCCCCTCAGGAGTCCCTGGGCAGAGCATCACCAGGACTGATGCCCTTACTTCCTAAGCCCCTGCTTGACTCTGATGGAGATTCAGCTTCTCGTTGTTCTGAAACTCAGACCCTGCCTATTACCCACAAAGGAAGTTGGTCAATTGCCATTTTTATTGAGTTTTTTAATTTCCCAAGTTCCTTTTAACCATCCATTCACACAAAGCAGGAGGTAATTTCTAAGAAGGGAGTGGGGTGGGGGGCAAGGAAAGGGGCTGCTTGCTTCTCTTTATGGGCATCAGGAGTGACCCAAGTGCCACAGGCTTAACTAGATGGAATTCTACTCTGCAAGTGCCCCATGAAGAGGTCCTTTTGCCCCTTCTAAAATTTTAATAACCATTTTATAATCTAGTTAATGCAATTCCTTGGTACACAGCTTGAAAACTACAAAAAGGGATACATTAAAACTTTCTCTCTCTCACGTTTCCAAGACAGCCTGTTCCAAAAGGGTGTTTTAACTCTTATCCTTGTAAAATGAGTAAGAAAAATTCTTAGTGTATCCCAGGTAATGAGTTAGGTATGTTGCAGAGATCATTTCAAGTAAGTTCCTAGTTCTTTCAGTCTAAATATGTTTCCTGAGCACCTATTATGTGTCAAGCATTCAGCCCTGACAATACAACAGCGAATGAAGTAGAATAGAAAGGAAATCTGCACTCCGGAGTATGTGTTCTAGTGTAAACTTACAAGGTTCAAATTCTAATCACCACTCTTCAGATAAAAAAAAAAAAAAAAAAAAAAAAAAAAGCTGATGCTTAGCAGGATCAACTATGGCATCTAAAGTCTTAAAGTTTCTGTGGCAGAGCTAGAACTCAATGTTAACCAGATTTATCCACAACTAAAGCCCATGCTCTCCCCGGCAGGATCTCTTCAAAAATGTAACTCAATGCTAAATTTCAGTGGACATTCTGAAATTCCTGATAGTTTTCTTATCATTAATTTAAAACTAAATGTAGATTGGTTTTCCGAGACAAGCTAAGACACAAAATGGAAGGGCCTAGAATTTAAACCCATGTAGGTGTGATCCAGAGCCCAGGCTTTCCTGCCATAGGACACTGTCCTGAGCGTATCTGGACTGATTCTGATTAGGTCTTCTTTGTCTTTCTCCTTGTGGTTCTGTGTCACCTTTGTTCACATTGGACAAATCACTTCCTAATATGAAAGCAGACATGAGATATAGGAATATCTGACAGCCCCCATGTCTGCAAGAACTTCAGGTTTCATCCTAGAGTTCAAAGTTTCAGTTGCATATTTCAGTATTATAAATATTTTTGTCTTGCTTTATTTTGGTATTGGGAGTTGTAACATACCGTTTTAATTACAGACTTCCTTTGCAAGTAAATTATCTCATTTAATCCTTCAGCAACCCAGTTATTAAAGGTTAAAGAGGAAATGGATCAGTATCTTTTCTCTTAATGTAAGGAAACTAGGAGTAACAGAGAGTTGTTACTTATCCTGGATCACGTGCCCCAGGAATTGGCAGAACAAGGACTAAGACTGAAATTTTCTTAGTTTTCATCTAGTGCTCTTTCTTGCACAATTAGAATGTATCTCAGTTTTCCATTTAAAGGCCCTTGCATTTTAAGATTCACCTGGTTCATATTATATTTATCAATTATTACATTGCTGTATAACAAAGGTAGTTTTAAGTGTGTGATTTAAAAGAGTAAGTATGTTTTATTGCTCACCTATCTGCTGTACAGCTTTTTTTTTTTTTTTTTCCTGCTGTGCAGCTTTGAGCTCAACTGATCTTGACTGGGCTCTCTTGCCTTTTTGGGAGGTCAAGATTCTGAAGACTGATCCAGGATGACCTCAGCTGGGACAGTGGGGTTTAAGTTACCTCTCATCCTCCAAGAAGCCAGCCCAGCTGATGCACATGTGGAAGATGAAGGTAAGATCCCAAGAGGGAGAATAGAAGCACACAGCGCCCCCTAAGGGTCAGGCTGGAGACACAACCATCATCCCACTGCATTCTATTGCCCATGCAGGTCATAAGGGGAAGGGAGAATGCTACAATTTTTTTATGATAAGGGTTAAGAAATCATATTGCAAATAGTACAGTACATGGAAGGGGGTATGGAGTCATCATTGTAATCAGGCAGTCTCACTGTCAGTCTCTCTGCCTGAGAAGAATGAAATTCAGAGAAGGCACAGTTCGGGAATTCCCTCAGCTGTGCCAGAATGAGGCCTCGCCAATAGAACAGGAAAGAGAAATCTGTAACATACACTGAGTTAAAATATCAATACCACTGTCAAGTTTCTTCCCACCAAACTCCCATCTTTGGTGCACAGTTGTTTTGCCTGTCTCTGGGTCCAGAACTTTGTAAAGACAGCCTCCCTGAAGGGATGGGGTGTGGACCGCTCCTCCTTTCTCATGGAAAAGACAGTCTGGGGTGGAATTAAGATATATGCACAATCGGAGTACCCATTGTGCTCAGTGGTTAACGAATCCGACTAGGAACCATGGGTTGCAGGTTCGATCCCTGGCCTTGCTCAGTGGGTTAGGGATCCGGCATTGCCATGAGCTGTGGTATAGGTTGCTGACACAGCTCGGATCCCGTGTTGCTGTGGCTCTGGTGTAGGCTGGTGGCTGCAGCTCCGATTGGACCCCTAGCCTGGGAACCTCCATATGCCGTGGGAGCAGACCAAGAAAATGGTAAAAAGACAAAAAAAAAAAAAAAAAAAAAAAGATATATGCACAATCAGGGAAATGGCAAACCTACTATTGCAGATCTATAGTCTCTTTTCATCATTTAAGTTTACTTCCTTGATCCAACAAAGCAACAAATAGCTCCTGAAAGGCAAGACGCTGATTCTCATTTTTAAAAAATAAAAAATAAAAAAAACCATTGGATCATAAGAGTAAGACAAGGAAGAACTTTACCCAAAAACCCTTCCAGTTAAGTCATTTTACTAATGATGTCACTGACCTGGTTAATTCGTGATAGGCAGCTAATGGAAGCACCAAGGAGAAGGTCTATGTTTCCTCTAATCCAGACAGAAACTTTGAAATCAAGTTTCCCTCATTTTCATGATGTTAAAAGCAAATTCATAGCTCCTTTCTATTTGCTATCCTTGCCCCAGGCACCTAACAAAATTAGGAGATAGATTATTTCACATGTTTGTTAAGTGAGAAATGTTTATGTCTGTAAGAATAAATGATAGCCTAGAGCTGGTTACCGATGGAACCAGTACTTTAATTTAGGTTCCTGGCACTCTGGGTCCAGTTTTGTCAGAATATTTGGATTCTTCTAGGAGAATCTTGGGTATTTACACTGAAACTGGTTTGGTGCCATTTTAACAAATTTCCTCATTGTTCTATTTCTGATGGGTAAAGATAAAGATGATGGAAACACAGGCAAAAACAATGTAAGAACAATATAATTCTAAAGCATATTTACACCTATTAAATAGTTTTGCAGCTATTCTCTAATTTTATTTCCTCAACAACTGGTTAAAGCAGAGGACAAAACAGAGTCACGCACACATTGATTTTCCAAGAATATTTTATGACATGGGAAAATACAAAGTAGATAAAGCAGCACAGATTAACTACAGAAAGGAATTCCAGTGACTGTGTGCAGGAGAATCTTTACAGGGAGAGTGAGAAAATATGTTAAGAGGTTAACAAGTGTTTGGTCTGGTTTATGAGATTACAGACATCTTTCATTGTGTTTATACTTTTCACAATACTTTTTCCTTTCTGCAGTGAATATGTATCACTAGGGAGAAAGAAAGTTATTCATTCAGACCCACACAAGAGAAACGGAGGTAGAGACCAGTGTGGGATGTTGTAGCCCAAGTGGGGCAAGGAGGGCATTTAGGAAGGGGAGGGAGCAGTGGAGACCTGGAGTGGGGGTCAGAGCACAGTCTGATGAGAAGGGGCCTGCCCTGCAGGAGGGGCCATGGCAGAGAGAGTCCCAGTCATTCAGGAGGAGAACCTGACACAAGGAAAAGATGCCTTGTACTTGAGAAACCTTGTCCTGACATTGACTTGTTTATACTTTGCAGCAGTTTTAAGAATTGAAAGCCTTTTAGGTTTCCTCTGCGCTTGTGTTTTGTGATTGGTAATGGGTTTTGGAAAGACTTTAGGCTAAACACCACTCTCCAGTCACAGTCAACCCAGGCTCCTGCCTTCCTTCATCTACAGCCTGTGCCTCACCTGCCCACCTCTGGAGGCTCTGGAGTGTGTGTGATTGTGGATTGATGCTTTCTGGGCTTGGGTGAACCCAGGTGGTTGGGATCTAACAAGCCGAGTCCATAAAGCCCCAGGCCCAGCAGGCCCGCCCCAGGCTCGGGCTTTGCCAGACATGGTAGAAGATCTCAGTCCTTGCTGGGCACAGACACCACCAGGAAGGTAACTCCTCTTACGCTTTTGTCTTGCAGGGAAGCGGGCGTGCCTTGGAGAGCAGCTGGCCAGGACTGAGCTGTTCGTTTTCTTTACTTCCCTTTTACAAAAATTCTCCTTCAGGCCTCCAGACAATGAGAAGCTGAGCCTCAAGTTCAGGGTGGGCCTGACCCTCTCCCCAGTCACCTCCCGCATCTGTGCTGTTCCCAGGGCATGAGGTTGTGGGAGGGGGAGGGGAAGGAAAGCAAGGAGAATGGGCACCTCCCCCAAGGCAGGGGCTCCTGCTCAGAAGTGAGGGGACAGCATGAAGTGCCTCTGAGCACAGGTCCTAGGAACTGCACTCGGAGGAACCTGGAGTCAAACCCCAGCTTTGCCATCTCCAGTGTGGCCCTGGGCAAATCAGTTACGATGTATGTGAGTCATTTGCCTTTTCATCCGGGAGATTTGAAGAGGATCATGATTGCTTCTGTAAAGGAAGAACTGCTGTAAAAATCAGAGGAAATAATGGACATGAAGTGTTTTGGAAACCATAAAGCTCATCATAAAGTCATAGCTGTGATCTGCCTCCTTCCTGCTTCCTTCCTTAGGTGGGGATTTGCTTCTGGCCTGTTGAGATGGTCTGGGTCAAAGTTGTGCCAAATGGTCAATAAGAGTTAGAAGCTGGACTCTGGGGAACCTCAGAAGTTGACTAGAAAGAATGTCACACTTGGGAATTCCCACTGTGGCGCAATGAGATCAGCAGCATCTCTGCATCACCGGGACTCAGGATTGATCCTTGGCCTGGCACAGTGTGTTAATGAATCTGATGATGCCACAGCTGTAGCATAGGTCCCAACTACAGCTCAGATCTGATTCCTGGCCTGGGAACTCCATATACAGTGGGGCAGCCAAAAAGAAAAACAGGAAAAAAAATTGTCACACTTGGTAACACTGTTTAGGCTTCTGCCTCAGATTAGCACCAGGGAAGTCAGCAGGGCAGGTAGTATCTTTTTTTTTTTTTTCTTTTTAGGGCCACACCCATGGCATATGGATATCCCCAGGCTAGGGGTCAAATTGGAGGTGTAGCTGCCAGCCTACACCACAGCCGCAGCAATGTGAGATCCAAGCCGAGTCTGCGACCTACACCACAGCTCACAACAACTCTGGATCCATAACCAACTGAGCAAGGCCAGGAATCAAACCCACATCTTCATGGATGCTAGTCGGGTTTGTTAACCACTGAGCCACAACAGGAACTCCAGGGCAGGTAGTATCTTGATTTATGGGCAGGTTTCTTTGCAGAAGCAGTTTTTCTTATTCACCTAAGGACACGCGACCTTGACCTTGGACCCAGGACCAAGGAGATTGTGACCACAATTAACCAAACCTAAAAAGCAGATTTGGGGAACAAATGTGGAAATATTTTCTGTCTTTAAGGTGCCTCCTTACCTTAAATCTCCTCTCAGGCATTTATTCCCAGGCCATTGCAAACAACGGGATTTGACAGTGTAGTAGGTATGATCTTTTCTCACAAATTGACTGCCAGGTTTTGACTGACAAGCATTCCCAGGCTAAAGTCAACTGATGAGCCTTGGTAGAATATTTTCTAGCAGGAACCAGAAGTGCCAGAATCCTGTTCAACCTTCCTCTGTGGTTGCTGAGGGAAAAATTGGCCATAAACTAGAGAGCTGGGTACCAGTGATAGTCCTGGACTTTTGATGCCAACCTTGTTGTGAACAAACACAAACAAACCTGGTAAACTGCACTAAATAGGATAGAAGTTCTTTTTGTCTAGGACCACAAGACCTAAGAAATGTAAGTAACTTGGAACAAAATGAGCCATAAGGACATGTGGCTTTTCATTGCCATTGCTTGGGGTTCAAAGAAAAGCCAGTTCAATGGGTGCTATTAGAAGAGGAAACAGAAGTGGGGCGGGGGGAGAGAGCGATAGTCTGGCTAGAGAGAGCCTGAGGCTGTCAGGGAGGGTCAGTGCAGGTGGAAGAAGAGATTGTGTTTCCTAAAGGGTAGGGGGAGGATTTGGTCTAGGTGAGAAAGTGAGAAACCCAGTCATCCATTAGAGTGCGCTTTCTTTTTACTCTCCCAGAAATCTGCCTTTCTATAAAGCACCTCAAATTCTATTTCTAGAATAAAACTAATCAAAGCAGGCCTTGAACTTCTGGAACACCTGAGGTCTTGTTTTCCACTTCTTTTCCCCACATTCAGATCATCCATTTAAGAGACTAAGAAATTGGCTAAAATACCTTCCGTAATATGCTCAGTCTCCCCATCTATAAAATGAAAGCCTCGCTCACCTCTGAGTTCCATTCCTGCTCTGCTGTGCATTTCCCATGATTCTAGAAGGGTGGGCGTTTACTTACTCCCTGTGGAATCAGTGGAAGACCCCAGGGTTCTCATCCTGACTTAACAAATGCAATAGGTCACAGAGCAAAATAGAGTGTGACCACGATTAACCAGGAAGCTTGGGGACATGTGACTGGGAGCAACTGAATTTTCTGGCCATGCAAAATCTCTTTTCCTCAAGGTTCATTGGAGAAATTCTAAAATATGATTTCTCTTCCTCTCCAAGCATCACACAAGGCTTCTGTTGTCTGTACTTTTGTAACTCTTATTCCTCATCTGTTTTGGAAGCTCCAGGGCCCCTTTCCCTCTTCCGTTATATCCAGTTCTGACACATGGTGTGTGAGTACATGACATGTTCTGTGGCATCATGGATGAGGCACAGATTTGACCGCAAAACAACCCAGGCTGTGAATGTCCCCTCTACCTGTGTCCTGGTGTGACACAGGCACATCTATGCTGCAGAGTCAGTATCACATCATGTTGGAGGTGGAGGACCTGCAAGCAGAGGAGGAGCAGGGCACTAGGAGACCCTAAGTTGTATGGCGCATGTCCAGGTTGGGCGTGGCTTGATCACATGCCCTAGGGAAAGGCTCCAGCAGAGGGGCCACCTCCCAGAGCCCTGGGAGGCAGGTGCTGGCAGGTGACTAAGTGACAAAGACAGCTTCCTGGGTGAGTTTCTATGTTAGACCAGGGAACCCCAGAGCTCTACCTGGGTGTCAGGCTGTTCTCCCCTGGAGTCAACTCAAGCCTCCTTGTTGCTAAGCTACCAAGAGGGAAGGGGAGGCACTGGGAAGGAGTGTCCAAGGACTTTGGTCCCTGTCAATCACCCCAAATTCCAATCTGTATTGTCTCATTTCTGTTATAAATCCCCTCCCTGCATTGTAGTGAGGGATTCAATAAATGCCTCCAGGCAGAAAACCTAGGAGATTGTAGAACTTATCTCATTTGTTCCTTTCTCTTGGGGATCACAGGCCTGAACTGCCAATTTTCCAATATCTGAAAACTTACTGTTTCCTTTGCCTATAGTTCTGGTTGTTTATGGTAAAAGAAACTAGTTTAGTTCTAGTTACTCTCCTAGCATGAGACAGAATCTTCATCAGCCTGCTGTAGTTTTTATGGAACTTAAGATGGACTGAGAACAATAATTTTTTTTTGTGAAAATGGCCATAATAATTCCCCTCCTTAAATTTACACCCCTTGCAATGTGACTTTAAAATATTTCCTCTTAATGCCCCTCCTACCCTCCTGCGAGCCAAGGAGAGAAGACAAAGCAAATCTGATACCACCTTGATTTTGGACTTCCATACTAGAGATTGTGAGAAAATAAATTTCTGTTGTTAAGAAAAAAAAAAGAAAAAAGAAAAAAAAATGTTTCCTCTTAAGAGATGAAATCCATTTACATTCCCCTTTACTTTGCTCTGGCCTGCTGACCAGTTCTGATCCAAAGAATATAAGGAAACGATCTTTCTGAGCTAAGGCTCAAGGGATCCTGTGTGCTTCTGCCTGCTCTTTTGCAACTTTGCTATCACAAACAAACCCACGTTACCCTGATGGATGATGAAAAATGTGGCCCTGTCATTTCTGTCACATCTCCTGAGCTGACAGCTGGACAACCACCAGAGCAGTGCAAAAGACCATCTGAGCAAACTGGACCCAAGCAAATCCAGCAGCTGAACGCAGATGCCTGAGTGAACCCAGCTGAGACCAGAATTGCCCAAATGAACCCAGCAAAAATTGCCAACCTTCAATTTTTCAATTAAATGGTTGGTTATATTTTGAAGCTCCTAGGTTTTGAGGTGCATTTTTACACAGCAATTGTTAGCTAAAACATTCCTTGAGGATTCCCTGAGGAACAGTGTCTGTCTTGTTTAGCATCAACACAGACATGGTTGGGCCCAGTAAATAGCAACTTAGTGGTTAAAATAAGGTAGAATCACCGTGGGCTGGTGTTAGATTGGCCCTGTCATCCAAAATCAGATCTTGGCCACTCTTCCTCTATCCTGTCACCTCACTCCAATGGCCTATGTCTCAGTCCTGCTGCCAATATGTTAGAAAATCCCTCAGGTACACAGTGGAGGCAGGCAGGCTTGTTCTTAACTCATCGGTTCCCTTCCATTTCCTAGATGGCTTTCTGGAATAAGACCACCTGTTCCATTTCCCAACCTTGTTTCTCCAGAACAGACTGATGTGCCTGGATGGGTATTTGCAATATCTAGATTACACTGTGTGCTTGTGCAGTCACCACGAGCTGTTTGTACAGCTCTAGAAACCTAAGATTCTCTCCCTCTACTTTTGAAACAGAAAAGAATTTAATCTCAGCATTTATAAAAGTTCAAATGCAAAGACTCACTTCTAGGGGATGGTGCTGAAGCATTGATAATCCCTGTTACAACAGTCAGGGTCAAAACAGAGAATTCTCTGTTAAAAACGTCCAAAATCCAAAGATATCTCAGGGATCTGATGCACCTAAAACAACATTAAAAGATTCAGGGGGCAGCATGGGGAAATCCAATGAATCAGGGGTCAGGGCTTTGGAGATCTGCTGGCCTGAATTTCATTCCAGGTTTTATCATGTATAAAGTTCTGCTTGGGAATTATTTCCCGAACCCAGAAATAGAAGGAATAACATGGCTGTGAATCATGAGCTTGGTTCAGAAATGCCCTGCCCCTCTCTGGATCACCTTCCTTTGTGTTGCTTCTCTCTGTGGGAGGATTCTCTGACCACCCTGATGGATGTGGGAATGACCATGCCATTTGCTTTAGCCAATGAAAGGGAGCAAAAGCTTCACTGGTCACTTCTGAGTGCTTTAGAGCCATAGTTTTGCAGTTTTCTTTTTTCCCTGCCATGAGAATAATATGTCCCAGATAAGTGTCTGTCAGTCTACATCAAAGACACAAAGACATGAAGCACAGTCATAGCTGATTCCAAGTGGACATGCGATATGAGAAACAGACCTATGGTGTTGTGAACCACAGGATTTGGGGATTGTTCATTTCTGCCACATACCTTAAAATGTCTGATAAACCTGCATTTTAGTTGTTATGACAAGTATGTGTGTGTGTGTGTATAATTATTTTGCTTAATGTATATTAGACATTCATAAATATAAACTCATTTTATATATCATATGTAAATTATATATCACATAAACATACTTTATTATATAAATGTAAACATGATACGTATTTATGTTAAAAAATAACAGTGTGTTTGGCATATAATAGATTAAATTGCAATTGTAATGGTCTTAACAGGTTTCCAGACAAAAGCCTCCAAATAGCTCTAAAACTTTTTTCCAGACCATCTGATTTTTTCCTCACTGGGTTCACAGAACGATATCCTCTCTTCCCTACTGACCACGAGATCCTTATCAATCCTTCAGTGGGACTGCCCATGGTGAACCCCCAGGATGCCCTCCAGGTGGTCCACGTGAACAGTGCCCCCTGGAGGTGGCCATGCACAGCCACGTCTGTGACCTCTCCTTAGCTGGGCACATGGTAGTTTTGGGGGGCTTGGGGGGTTTTTTTGGCAGCCCTCTAGAGACACCCAGATCTGACTGCTTTCACCAGTGCTAGAACTCCTACAGGGTAATTTTTGTGATCTGAAACCTGCTCAACTCTGCAATCCATCCCTTAATACTTTTCCTGCCAAACTGCTGAATTCCTATCCATTCCTTCAGACCAGATCCTTTATCATCTTCATGTCTTCATATGATATGTTTTTCTGTAAGAAATATTTAATTATACCTGGCAGACCCTGCTTATGTGCCAAATCTTCAATGATGTTTTCTGGACTCTCTCAGCCACGTAGTTGATCTATGGCTCTATTTTCTGAGAATTTTATCCCAAAGTTCCATTTGCTGTTTCCATGTGATCACCCAATTACATTGAGCTTTTCAGAGTGCCCTGCTCATTAGGCTCAGTACCTAATGGTTTTGCTTCATAGTAGAGGTTCACCAAATGTTTTTGAACATACTATTTGGGGTGGGGGTGGGGGGTGAGCAGCCTAGTGACTAGGACAGAGTAGCTAGATGAATGCTGCAGCATCATCAGAAACCTCTGCCACTGTGTAGCAAGCCTTTCATCCATTGCCCATTCAACAAGCCCGGCCATATTCCTGGGAATCTAGAAGGCTTGGCACCTGCAAGGGCTCTGTACATGCCCATGAGGGATCCAGGAAGCACTAATCTCATCTCTGTCAGATCTCGAGGCTCTGTGCAAGCAGAAATTAAAGCTAAGACAGCATGTGAACTACCTGCATGAGTGCTGAACCCATCTCACACTGCAGAGCCCTGAGAGACCCTTTGGTTTAGGGCATTTGAGGAAACCCCTGTGCACATAAGCTGAACACAATGCTAACAGCAGAGCATTCAGCAGGTGCACGTTATGAAAAACAGAAATTTTACAGAATTCACCCAAGAAAGTCACTAAGCAAGAAGCAACAAAAACAGTGACAGTAACATTAACAGAACCTGGGTAGTTCTAGATGTCCAGAGTTTCCATATTGTCAAATTAAAAAAAAATTAAAATGTCAAATTTTCAAAAAATATTATGAATGATATAAAGAAGAGGAAACTATGGCAAACATCCAGGGTAAAAAGCAATCAGAAGAAACTGTCCTTGAAAAAGCCCGGAAATTGGAATTACTAAGCAAACACTTCAAATGAGATATTTCTAACAAAATTATTTAAAAAATTCATTGTCTTCATTTTTCTATTTAAGACTTTGAAACATTTTTGATATTTTTAATAAGTTTAGGAAAGTGAACCACAGTCAAACTACATACCTTATCCATCACCTCTATATTTACCTTTATTTGTGTATATGTGTGTGTATAAAGTGATTATGTATATGTATATACATTTATGTAAATATATATATGTGTGTGTGTATGCATATTTGCTTTTTAGGCCCACACCTGCAGCATATGGAGGCTCCTAGGCTAGGGGTCTAATTGGAGTTACAGCTGCCAGCGTTTGCCACAGCCACGGCAATGCCAGATCCAAGCCACATCTGCAACCTACACCATAACTCATGGCAACACCAGATCCTTAACCCACTGAGAAAGGCCAGGGATCAAACCCACAACCTCATGGTTCCTAGTCAGATTCCTTTCTGCTATGCCACAACAGGAACACCCATATATACTTTTTTTATATTTTCTTTATTCATTCACCTCTTGACAGTCACTTATGTTTCCAGGGTGACTGGGCTTTTGTGAATAATGCTGCAGTGGACATGGCAGAGCAGATATCTCTTTGAGATATTAATTTCCATTTTTGGATAAATATCCAGAAGTAGGATTACTAGATCATATGGTAGTTCCATTTTAATTTTTTGAGGAAACTCCCTCCTTCATAATGGCTGTACTAAAGTACTTCCCTACCACTGTGTACAAGGTTCCCTTTCCTCTACATCCTTGCCAACACTTGCCTTTTGTCATTTTGGTAATAACCATTCTAACAGGTGTGAAGTGTGGTTTTGATTTGCATTTCCCTAATAATAATGATGAGCATCAGTTCGTGTAACTGTTGGTCTTGTGTATTTCTTCTTTTGAGAAATGTCTATTCAAGCAAGTCCTCTGCAATTTTGATTGGGTTATTTATTTTTCTGAGATTGAGTTTTATGAGTTCCTTAGATATTCTAGATGTTAACCCCTTATTATATATGTATATGCTTTGCAAATATTTTCTCTCCTTCCATAGGTTACTTTTTCACTCTGTTGATTGTTTCCTTTGCTGTGCAAAATTTTTTGGTTTGATATAGTCCCACTTGGCTACTTTTGCCTTTTTGCCTCTGCTTGTGTTGCCATGACCAAAAAATTGTTATTGAGGCAAATGTCAATAACATTTTCTCCTATATTTTCTTCTAGTATTTTCTTCGGTTTTGAGTGTAACTTTTAAGTCTTTAATACATTGTGAGTTGATTTTTGTTTATTCTGTGAGGTAAGGGTTCAGTTTCATTCTTCTGCATGTGGATATCCACTTTCCCCAAAATCATTTATTGAAGAGACTGTCCTACCCATTGTGTGTTCTTGAGTATTTGGTTGAAGATCAGGTGACCATAATGTGTGGATTTATTTCTGAGTTCTCTGTTCCATCCATTGGTCTATAAATCTGTTTTGATTACTATAAAATGAAATAGTAATCAAATGTAATAGTAATTTGTAATAATGGTCGAAAGCAGGAAGTGTGATGCCTCCAGTTTTGCTCTTCCTGCTCAAGATTCCTCTGGCTATTCAGGGCCTTTTGTACTTCCATAAATATTTTAGAATTTTTTTTTAATTTTTGTAAAGAATGCCATTGGACTTTGATAGGAATTACATTGAACCTGTAGATGACTTTGGGGGGGTATAGACATTTTTACAATATTAATTCTTCCAATCCTTGAACAGGGAATGTCTTTCCAACTAGCTATGTCTTCCTTAATTTCCTTATGTTTTATAGTTTACAGTGTACAGTTCTTTCACATTTTTGACTGTTTACTCCTAAGTATTTTTATTCTTTTTGTTGCTGTTTTAAATGAGATTGTTTTCTTAATTTCCTTTTTGGAGAGTTCATTGTTAGAGTATAGAAAAGCTGATTTTTGCATGTCAGTTTCCATCCTGTAAATTTTCTGACTTTGTTTATTAGGCCTAACATTTTTTTTTTTATTTGTTAGTTGAGCCATTAGTGATTTTTAAATATGTGATTCTTTAATCTGCAAAGGAAGATTATTTTACTTCTTTCTTTGTAATTTAAATGCCTCATTTCTTTTTTTTATCTGATTTCTTTGATTCCATTCCCAAGATTGGAGTTGACAAGTTTCTAAATGTTAGATATTTAACATTCTCAGACTTTAGCCCACGTTCTCCAAGTGAGAAGTGAAGAAGCCAAGTTAAACAACCAGGTTCTGAAGAAATTATGTGAGTTGACAAGGGGGAAGACACTAGAGATGATGAGGACAGTAAAATGCTCCAAAGTAAAACCAATGAAAACTATATCTAAAACCAACTAAATCCTTCCTGAAATTCTCATACCTGAGCGAGGGCAGGAAGATTTCAGTTTTATTCAACAGCATTTATTAGACAATATAGAGTTTTTAAAATCAGGATAGACCTTACCATTGGATGAGGAATAATGTCTAGAAAGAAGCACAAGGCAGATTGCCAGTAATATTCTAGTTTCTGTTCTATGCGCAATAGTACAGAACAAATTTAGCATATAAAGGATGTGCTAAATTCATGCAAATTCAGAGTTCCCGTTATGGCTCAGTGGCAAACGAACCTATTATCCATGAGGATGCAGGTTCGATCCCTGGCCTCACTCAGTGGGTTAAGGTTCCAGCTTTGCCACAAGCTGTGGTGTAGGTTGCAGACTTGTCTCGGATCTGGTATTGCTGTGGCTGTAGTGTAGGCTGGCAGCTGTAACTCTGATTCGACCCCTAGCCTGGGAACCTCCATATGCCGTGGGTGTGGCCCTAAAAAGAAAAAAGACAAAAATAAAAATAAAATAAAATAAATGAAAATAAAAATTTTAAAATTCATTGAACTATGTATTTATGATGTGTGGACTTGTCTGGGTTATGATATACTTCAGTATATAGTTTAAAACCTTTATTCCATAATGCTAGGAAAAAAGGTGTCTACTAGAAGTTCCCTGGCCAGGACTCCAGCCTCCACCACAGTAGTGACCAGAGCAGCTGCAGTTGCAACACATATCCTTAACCCACTGCTCCACAAGGGTACTCTCATAAGAGGTACATTTTAATTGTGCCTTTTCTATAGAAAAATATGTTTTTTCTGGAATTTTTTTTAAAAATTGAACTTAAATTTATTACAAAGTTTTGGGGGAAATTAAGGACCTCATGTAGCATTGAATAGCTAGATCTTTAATGAAATGGTTGTCACTCCTTATTTGCAAAAAGAAAGAAATTTTTAAATGGTATGTAACATGAGTCCATCTCTATACACTTAACTCTGTTTTGTCTGAAGGACCTATGTGTCATAGACTCTCAGGGTTGGAAAATCTTAAAGCACTTCGAATGCTGCATTCCTAATCACATGTATTATTATTATTATTATTATTATTATTACTATTATTATTATTTTTACAGCAGCATCTACAGCACATGGAAGGTCCAGGCTAGGGGTCGAATCATAGCTGCAGCTGCAGGCCCATGCTACAGCTTGCAGCAACACTGGGTCCTTAACCCACTGAGTGCACCCAGGGATTGAACCCACATCCTCACAGAGGCAAGGTAGGATACCTAACCTGCACAGCCACAACAGAAACTCCAGGTATGTTATTATCATTAACTAAAGTATACATTTTACATTACAGTTGATTCATTGTGTTGTACATCCTAAAGCTCTCTTGTCTTTCCATAACCTTTAGAATCACTTTGTCAGTATCTACAAAATAATCTACTGGTCTTTTGTTTAGGATCTCCTAAATATATATTTATTTATTTAAATACATATATTTATGTATTTCATTTGAATATATATTTGGGAAAAACTGATATCCTACTTATGAACCATAGAATATCTCTCCATTTATTTATATTTTATTTTATATTTCCTTTCATCACAGTTTTGTTTTCATATACATATTTTATTATATATGCAATTAAATACTAGCTTTGTTTGTTCTTATTTCTGTTTTGGTGCTAATGGAAGCTATTGAGTTCTTAAATTCAAATTCCAATTGTTCATTGCTGGTACTTAGGAAAGAAATTAACTTTTGTGCATTAATCCTTTTTTATTTAGTACTTTCGTAATACAATTTAAATTTTATTCTGTAAGCTCGCTATAATTGCTTACTTGTTCCCAGAGACATTTTTTTTTAGTTCTTAGTGAGTCTCTATATAGACAGATATTTTCTTTCTTTTTACTCTGTATACTTTTTGTTTCTTTTGCTTGTTCAACTGCATAGCCAGGGCATCTGGTACAGTGTTAAATAAGTGGTGAAAGAGAACATCTGTGCATTCTTTCTGAACTGATGGAGAAAACATCTAGTTTCTCACCATTAACTACACTGTGATGTATAAGATTTTGTAGATATTCTTTATGAAGTTAAGAAAGTTCTCTTCTATTCCTCGTATGTTGCAAGTTTTTAATCATGAATGCACGTTGAAATTTGTTAAACGCTTTTTCTGAATCTATTGATAGAATCATGATTTTTCTTTTCATCTTTAGCCTGTTGATATGGAGTTACACGAATTATTATAGAATCAACATTGTGTATCTAGAATAAATTCCACATGGTTATGGTGTACAATTCTTTTTATGTACCTCTGGATTTTCTTTACTAATACTTTGTTAAAGATTTTTGCATCTCTGTTCATAAGAGATATTCTTTTCCTTTCTTCTAATGTCTTTGGTTTTTGGTTTGTTATTAGTAATATACCGGCCTCATGGGATGAATGAATAAGGAAATATTTCCCATGCTTCCATTTTTTGGGAATGATTGTAGAGAATTTCTATAATTTATTCCTTGAAAGTTTGGTACAATACATCTACCAGAAGAGAAAGCTTCTGGATCTGGTGCTTTCTCTTTTGCAAGGTTATTTATTATTGATTCAATTTCTTTAATAGATTCAGGCTTATTGAGATAATAGTTTTTCCTTGTGTGAGTTTTTAAAGATTGTGTCTTTGAAGGAACTAGTCCATTTCATCTAGTTAACAAATGTGTGGGCATAGAGTTGATCGTAATATTCCTTTATTATATTTTTTTTATTATTTTCCCACTGTACAGCAAGGGGGTCAGGTCATCCTTAGATGTATACATTGCAGTTACAGTTTTTTCCCCCACCCTTTCTTCTGTTGCGACATGAGTATCTAGACATAGTTCTCAATGCTATTCAGCAGGATCTCCTTATAAATCTATTCTAGGTTGTGTCTGATAAGCCCAAGCTCCCGATCCCTCCCACTCCCTCCCCCTCCCATCAGGCAACCACAAGTCTCTTCTCCAAGTCCATGATTTTCTTTTCTGAGGAGATGTTCATTTGTGCTGGATATTAGATTCCAGTTATAAGTGATATCATATGGTATTTGTCTTTGTCTTTCTGGCTCATTTCACTCAGTATGAGATTCTCTAGTTCCATCCATGTTGCTGCAAATGGCATGATGTCATCCTTTTTTATGGCTGAGTAGTATTCCATTGTGTATATATACCACCTCTTCTGAATCCAATCATCTGTCGATGGACATTTGGATTGTTTCCATGTCCTGGCTATTGTGAATAGGGCTGCAATGAACATGCAGGTGCATGTGTCTCTTTTAAGTAGAGCTTTGTCTGGATAGATGCCCAAGAGTGGGATTCCTTTATTATATTTTAATGTCTGTGAGATGAGAGGTGATTACCCCTTGTTCATTTATGATAGTAATTTACATTTATCTCTTTTTTCCTTAGTTAACTTGGTCAGACATTTACCAGCTTCTTTTTACCTTTTCAAAAAAACAGATTTTGGTTTTATTACTTTTGTCTATTGTTTTCCTATTTTCAATTTCATTGATTGCTGCTCTAACTTTTATTATTTATGTCCTTGTCGTTTCTTTGAATTTAATCTTTTTATTTTTGTAGTTTCCTGAGATATAAGCTTACACTGTTTATTTTAGAACTTTCTTCTTTTCTAATATATGCATTTAATGCTATAAATTTTCCTGAAAGACTTGATTTCACTGCATCCACAAATTTGGGGTTTTTAAAAAATTTTTATTATAGTTGATTTACACTATTGTCAATTTCTGCTGTACAACAAATTGACCCAGTCATACATATTTTTTCCCTCATATTATCTTCTGTCATGTCCTATCACAAGTGATTGGATATATTTCCATGTGCTATACAGTGGGACCTCATTGCTTATCCATTCTAAATGTAAGTTTACATCGACTAACCCCAAACTCTCCATCCATCCCACCCGCCTTGGCAACCACGAGTCTGTTCTCCATGTCTGAGTCTGCTTCTGTTTTGTAGAGAGGTTCATGTGTGCCATATTTTAGATTCCATATATTAGTGATTGCATATGGTATTTGTCTTTTTTTCTGACTTACTTGTCTTAGTATGAGAATCTCTAGTTGCACACATGTTACTGCAAATGGCATTATTTGTTCCCTTTTTATGGCTGAGTATTCCATTGCATATATATACCACACATTGTGTCTTTGAAGGAACTAGTCCTTGGTCTGATGTCAACAATTAACATAACTACTCCAGCTTTTTTTTTTTTTTTTTTTTTTTTGCTATTTCTTTGGGCCGCTCTCACGGCATATGGAGGTTCCCAGGGTAGGGGTGGAATTGGAGCTGTAGCCACTGGCCTACACCAGAGCCACAGCAACGCGGGATCCGAGCCGCGTCTGCAACCTACACCACAGCTCACGGCAACGCCGGATCGTTAACCCACTGAGCAAGGGCAGGGACTGAACCCACAACCCCATGGCTCCTAGTCGGATTCGTTAACCACTGCGCCACGACGGGAACTCCCCAGCTTCTTTTTAATTGGTGTTAGCATGGAATTCCTTCCTCCATCCCTTTAATTTCAAGATATCTAGGTCTTAATATTTAGTGGGTCTCTCATAGATACCATATAGTTGGATCTTTTTTTGTGTATGTGGTTGAAAAAACACAACAAATAACATGAAAACTACCTGCTTTATGTAGTTTTTAACTGTAGAGTATAGTGTTAATTCTAAACACAGTTTGGTACAAAGATCTCTAGAAATTTTCCATCTTGCATGACTGGAACTCTCTACCCATGAACAGAAGTTTTCCCATTTTCTCCTTTCTCCGACCCCTGGCAACCAACAGCGTGGAGAAATTGAAACACTTTGTACACTGTTGGTGGGAATGTAAAACAGGGCAGCCCCTATGGAAAACTGTGTGAAGGTTCTTCAAAAAACTGGAATAGAACTACCATAAGATCCAGCAATCCCACTACTGGGTATTTATCCAAAAGAACTGAAATCAGAATCTTGAAGAGAGGAGTTCTTGCTGTTTCTCAGTGGGTTAAGAACCCAACAGAGTGTCCCTGAGGTGGGATCAATCCCTAGACTCACTCAGTGGGTTAAGGATCTGGCATTGCCATAAGCTGCAGTGGTGTAGCCTGGCAGCTGCTGCTCTGATTCAGCCCCTAGCCTGGGAACTTCCATATGTCTCAGGTGTGGCCTTAAAAAAAAGTCTTGAAAAGAAATTTTCATTTCCATGTTCATTGCAGCATTATTTATACTAGCCAAAAGGTGGAAACAAACGAAATGTCCATAATGGATGAATGGACAAGGAAAATGTGGACCATATATATATACAATGTGGACCATATATATATACAATGAAATATTCTTAAGCCACAAATAAGAAGGAAATCCCTGTCATATGGTACAACATACAGGAGCATTGAGGACCTTAAACTAAGTGATAAAAGCCAGCCACAGAAGGACAAATGTTAAATGATTCCACTTCTCTAAAGTATCAAAAATTTAGACAACACACGGAAGAAAGTGTGAAGCCTCCAGCTTTGCTCTTCTTTCTCAAGGTTGTTTTGGCTATTCAGGGTCCTTTGTGAGGCCATATGAATTTTAAGATTATATTTTCTATTTCTGTAAAAAATGTCTTAGGATTTTGCTACGAATTGCACTGACTTACATGGACACAAATAATACTTTCAGTTCATGAATGTGGAATAACTGTACATTTATTTGTGTATTCTTTAACTTTGTTCAACAATATTTTACAGTTATCGATGTAAAAGTTTTGCCTTCTTGGTTGAATTTACTTCTAAGTATTTTGTTCTTTTTGGTGCTGAGCTAAAACTTTTTGTGGATGACATTATCTTATATGTAGAAAACCCTAAAGATTCCACACATACATAAAAAGCTCATTAGAGCAAATAAATGAATTTGGTAAAGTTGAAGGATACAAAATCAACATACAAAAATCAGTTTTGTTTCTATATGTTAGCCACAGACAATCTGCAAGGAGTTTTGGTTTTTTAATTCACTCTGGCAGACTGTCTTTTTATTAGTCTGTTTAAACCATTAATGTTTAAAGTGGATATTGATACAAAAGAATATCTACCATATTCGTTACTGTTTTCTATTCATTCCTCTTGATTTTTTTTTTCTTTTTTTGTCTTTCACTCTTTTTCTGTCTCCTCTGGTTTCAATTGGGTATTTATACAATTTCATTTTCACTTTCTCTCTTAGCATATCAATTCTAATTCTTTTTATAACTTAAATGGTTGCCTTAAAGTTCAAAACATACATTTCCAAATGATTCAAATCCACTTTAAAACAGCACTAAACTGCTTCACTGCAGTACAAGTAACTTATAACTTTCTTAATTCCCTCAGTCTGCCCCTTCCAACATTCATATCACTTATCTATAATCAGTGAATACAAATCACTATTTTTTTAACAAATTGTTATCTATCAGATCAACTAGGGAAAATAAAATATTTCTTTAATTTTTTTTCTCTACTGTTCCTTCTTTCCTTATTTATATCTGCATTTCTGATCTATATCTTTTTCCTTCTTTCTAAATAACTTTAACATTTCTTGTAAGTCAGGTCTACTAGCAACAAATCCCTTCACATTTTGTTGGAGAAAATTTATACCTTTCCTTAACTGCTAGATGGAACAAGAATGGCTTTGCATAAATTTATCATATGAAACAATTTGTATAAAGAGGAGGCAGTGGTGCCTGGCACATAGTAAGTGCCCAAGAAATGTCAGGTGCTGCTGTTGTCCTGGTTGTTCACCAGGCCTGGTTCAATCCTTAGGTGAGAGGATGACTGAAAAACACAAAGCTCAGGTGTCTGCGGTGCTGAGATGCAAGGTAACCATAAACCTTAGAGTCCCAGTGGTTTCAGAGAACGTAAGGCTCTCTAAATAGCAAATAAAAACACTTCTTGGCAGGTCTTTTCCAAGATCCAAGCATGTTCTCCCGGGGAGCAGAAGGCAAGTTGGGTGGGGTGCGAGGGAAAAGAGAGGGCCTGGAGGAGAAGGGTTGGTTGCAGGGAGGTGCTGGGGACAGGGCTTGGGGAAGAGCCAGGAGGCGACAGGCTGTCAGGGTTGTGGCAGGGACCCGAGCAAGGCAAGGGAGGGGCCAGTGGAGGTTGAAAGGGCAAAAAGTGCGAGAAGGGTTCAGGGGTGAGGCGGAGAAGCAACCACCAGGAAGAGGAAAGGCGGAGCTGAGAGCTGGAGGCCTGAAAAGGGCAGGGCGGGGCATGGGGCGCAAAGAGGGAGGGGGGCAGAGGCGGCGTGAGCTGGGCATGGGGGGAGGTGCTGGAAAGGTGGGCGGGGCTGGGAGCTGGAGGCCGAGGCCCCAGACCGGACTGGACCACCTGGGCCTCAGATCTCCGAAGAGCTGGAGGCTAGCAGCCATGCCGCTGGCCTTGGGCTCCCTGCCTGAGGCTCTCTGGACGGCGCTCCGTCCCAGCACTATCCTGCTGGGCGCCGTCGCCTTTCTCTTCTTTGCTGATTTCCTCAAAAAGCGGCGCCCAAAGAACTACCCGCCTGGGCCCCCGCGGCTTCCCTTCATAGGCAACCTCTTCCATCTGGACTTAGACAAGGGACACCTGTCACTTCAGCGGGTAGGAACGGGAGAAGGTGCCTGGCCATGTCCTGACCCCGACTTAAAGACAAGGGCCGTTCCGGGTACCGAGGGCGGGAGGATGGAAGCTCTGACGCTAAAGCAGAAATCCAGGTACACCAGGCTTTGAGCCTGGCTCTCCTTACTGTCAACTGGCATGATTCCATCTGCCCTTTTTAGGGGTGAAATATTGTTAACTGTTTACTACTTAAGTGTGCCAGAGGCGATATGTTCTTTAAGTCATTTAATTGTGTCTTATTACATGTTATTGGTATATTCCATTTATGATTAATTTGTCTTTTTAATACTGTTCTTGGGCAGAAATAAGAATTGTTTTTAACTTTCCTTCTCGGAGGCTCCATTTCCCAAGTATAAAATGGTGTTATTTATACCTAAATTACAACGACTTTTCAGCTGAATTGCTCCCATCACCACAAGGACTGAGCCCCTGACCTTCGGCCTCCTTGCGCTGCAATCCACTCTCACTAAAGTGGTCATTTTTCAATGTCATTCCTCTGCTTCGACTTTCTTAGTGCTTCCTGCTTCTTCCCAAAGTTCATACTGGGTAGGGAACCACTTGGAACCCTTCTTGTAGCCTCTTTTTACTTCTTTATAATCATCTCCCATCAGGGCTTCCTCACTGTGGCCACTCTGCGCTCCGTAAAATTCCTTCCAACATCCAAGGCTTTCTCAGGACCCTTCAGCTGCTTCCCTGCTTCTCAGCACAGGTACCTACCTAGTTAACAGACTACACGGGGATAGGTTGTTGTGAAGATTAAGTAAAACACTGAACCTTCGATATTAATATAGCTTATAGTGCGTGCTCAACAAATCGTAGTTCCCCTTTCCCTAAAAATGCCTGGAACACTTTGAAAAAAAGTCCATGATATAAACTCAAGTTGGAGAAGGATTTTTCACATTCTAGGAGAAACACCCAATTGATACCACTCAGTGACAAGATTAGTCTATAGAATTTTAAAGCTGGCTCTGAAATCTCTACTGTTGTCTAAAATAGGTGTTCTTTAATTTCCGAGTATTGGGAGATTTTCCTCCTCACTTTCTGATAATGATTTCCAGATTGAGTTGATTGTAGTAAGAGGATGTACTTTGTATAATTTCAATTTTAAAAAAAATATTTAAAGGTTGGTTTTATGACCAAGGTACCGCCCCATACATACTTGAGAAGATGGGGATGCTGTTTGTGGAGGGTTCTATACTGTATGTCAGTGAGATCTTACTAGATAATTGTCTTGTTTAGGTCTTCTGTATCCTAAACAATTACTGAAAGAGGCATATTGAAGTCTCCAACAATAATAAACATTTTGTCTATGTCTCTAGTCAGTTCTGTTAGTGCCCCTTTAAGTATTTGGCAGCTCTTTTATTTGGTACATACACATTCAAATTAGTACGTCATCTTGGTAAATTGGCTCTAATTATTAACGATGTGTGTCTTTATCTCTGATGATGTTCTTTACCTGAATTATACTTTATCTGATATATTATATTATATGCCAGCTGTCTTTTGATTCGTATTGGCAGACTGTATGCTTCTCTATTCTTTGACTTTAACTTACTTATATGGTTACGTTTGAAATGAGTTTCTTGTAGATAGCATATAATTGGGTCTTTTTTTTAAATTCTGCCAATTTCTCTCTTTTCATTGGTGAATTTTTATCATTTATGTTTACTATAATTATTGATATGTTAACACTTAAGTCTACCATTTTACTATTAATTTTCTATTTTTCACTTTTTTATATCCCTTTGTTTCTCATTTTCTGTCTTTCTATGGGTTACTTGAACATTGTTTCAGAGTTTCATTTCAGTGTATCTATGCTATTTTGAGTACATTTCTTTGGATTGTATTTTCAGTGCTTGCTGTATAGATTACATGCTATGCATACATAGCTTACTGCAGTAGTAATACATATACACAGCTTATAGCAGTAGTTTTACCACTGTGACTGTTAAAACTTAGTACTGTTTAGGTCCCTACCTTCCTTACTTTGTAAGTTTCTTGAATTTTATTTCTACATACATTGAGAACTGCAGACAGTATTATAATTTTTCTTTACATGATTTTAAAATTCAAAGGAAAAGAATAGTCTGCTATATTTACTCCTTTATGTGCCCTTTCAGTTGCAATTACTAAAGAACTTTCTTCAGCCATTCTTTCAGATCTGGTCTGCTGTCAAAAATTCTCTTAGCTCTTCTTCATTTAGGAATGTATTAGGAGTTCCCATCATGGCTCAGTGGTTAATGAACCTGACTGGCATCCATGAGGACGCAGGTTCAATCCCTGGCCTCACTCAGTGGGTTAAAGATACAGTGCTGCCATGAGCTGTGGTATAGGTCACAGACGTGGCTGGGATCCCATGTTTCCATGTCTCTGATATAGGCCAGCAGCTATAGGTCTGATTTGACCCCTAGCCTGGGAACCTCCATATGCCATGGGTACAGCCTAAAAAGACAAAAATAAAAAATAAAATAAAAGAATGGGTTTATATCACCTTCATTTCTGAAGTGTATTGTCACTAGATATAGAATTCTAGGTTAACAGTTTCTTTTATTGAACACTGTAAAGTGTTGCAATACTTCTTTCTGGCCTCCTTAGTTTCTGATGAGAAATATGCTATAATTTGAATTGAAGTTCCCCATAAATAATGAGTTCTTTTCTTCTGCATGCTTTAAAGAAATTTTCTTTGTCTTTAGGTTTCAGTGGTTTGATTCTGAGAAGTCTTAGTGTTGAATTATTTGGATTTTCTGGGTTCACTCACAACTTCTTTGATATGTAACTTTTTCTGTTAGCAAATAGAATTTTTCAGCCATTGTCTCTTTAAATATTTTTTCAAGTCCACATTTATTTTTCCTTCTGGTACTCTTGGGCACTGATGGCCTAAGTGTTTTGTTATTCTAACATAGGAACCTGAGGCTCAGTTTTTGTTCTTTACTCAGCCTACTTGCTCTGGGTTGCTCTGTTTGGATACTTCCCAGTCCTGTCTTCGATTTCTCTGATTCTTTCGTCATAACCACTCTGCCATGGAGATGTTCTATGGAGGATTTTTTTACATTATTGTATTTTTCAGTTCTAAAATTTCTCTTTTTTTCATATGTATACTTTCTTTTACTTTAAGATTTTCTAATTCTCAAATGTTTGAGTGTGTTTGTTTCTTGAAACATTAAAACATTTCCTATTTGTGAAGCTTTAAAATCTTTATTCTCTTATTCCAATATGTCTGTCCTCTCAGTATTTGTTTTAACTCATTTGGGTTGAGATTTTCTGGTTCCTGGCAATGTAAGTACTTTTGGACTATACTGTGGACATTTTGTGTATTTTTTGGATGACTTTGTAATCTGTATAAATTTTCCATTTTAGGAAATAATCAACATGCTTATTTTCAGAATGCTTAGTTTTGTCATTGTGGTTCGAATATCAATTCGGGTTATAAATCTTCTGCAGTTCTGTTCTGGTCTACCTGACTTATGTGCTGTCCATCCTCATAGGACTCCACCCCACATTCCCATCAGTGCAGGCTGGAGAGAATGAGAATCGGGACAAAAGACCAGGGCCACTCCGAATAGCATAGCCTCTTCCTCACTGCAGGAAAGACGGAAGTCTCCTTTCTACCTATATATGCTCCATGAGGAAGGGGTAACCTCTTATTTCTAAAGAGGGGTAGAAATCAGAATTTTGTCCACTGACATCCCCAAGGGTCTCTTGTATTCAAGGGTGATAGTCACCCTTCAGCTCTCAGAGTCAACAGAGGAGGGAGACCACCGTGCAGTTGCAGAGGTCAGGTGAAGACAGGTGTCCACGCATGCTCTCCAGTGCTGTAGGCACCCATTAAGGTGGGGAAGAGTCACAGTTTTTTTCATGGATTGGCCTCCAGAACAGGAAGGTAGAAGGACTGAAAGGTTTTTTTCCTGGTAGGCCTCTCTTTTTCTAGTCCTTTGGCTAGAGAAAGCGGGATTTTATTGGAATTCTTGTTGTCTGTGCCACTTAGTATCATGACTAGTAGGAAGAGTAAAATGGGATGTTTTTACTCACTTTTCTCTGGAATAAGGGGTTTGATCGTACTTTTGTTTTACAACGAAGAGAGGAATGACTAGAGAAGCTAAATCATTTGCCTAATGCATAAAATTGGCCCAGGATGAAATGTGATAGGGTCTTATCCCCGGCCTCAAGATTTTTCACCCGGAGCTGCTAGATTTTATTTTATATAGGTTTGCATTTAAATATTTTTGGTTGCGAAACAAAGGGAGTTAAATGGTGTGATTTAGTTATAATGAAATTTACATTCCAACAATTTAGAGGCGTTAGGTACCAACTAAATGCTAGGTCCTGTATCTGGATTTATACATACGTTTTCATTTAATCTTCACAATAAACACATAAGTTAAATGTTTCCATTTTAACACTGAGGAAACTGATTGAAAACTGTCAAGTGATTTGTTAAAGTTATTCAGAAGGGAAAATATCCAAACTAGGATTTTAATCCAGCACCATTTGACTCCCACACTTTAGTTTCTACTTACATGCCCTGATTTTTCATGATGTAGTCAGAGCATAATTGATTTATTCAGGGGTTCATTTCTCAACAGACATTTATGTGGCAGGCACAGTACAAGACAGTGTGATGAAATGTGTGGTATAACCTTTGGTAACCTTTGACATTAGGTGGGATCACTGGGATGGGAAACCCTGAGGATAACCTCTGTAGAATGTTGAGATAAATTGGGCAGAACCTGAGAGGAATGGTAGGCCTGTGGCTCCATGGAGTAAAGGGGACAGAGCTTTTTTTTTTTTTTTTTTTTAACTATTTATTTATTTTTGTACTGGAATGCCACTGAATTTTTTTTAATTGTTTTGTTTATTTTTTTTAATTGTAAGAAAGACAAATACCATATGATATCACTTATATCTGGAACCTAATGTACGGCACAAATGAACCCTTCCACAGAAGAGAAAGTCATGGACAAGGACAGGAGGTTTTTATTTTTTTATTTTTTTTTATAATTTTTTTTATTTTCCCACTGTACATCAAGGGGGTCAGGTTATCCTTACATGTATACATTACAATTACATTTTTTCCCCCAAGGAGGAGGTTTTTAAATGTAGGAAAATGGCATGATCTAAAACACAGTGAGAGGGCAATGAGGAAACTGATCTGTCTGTATGGGATGGTGGGAACCCTTCTCATGTTTCCCCTCATTTTCTAACCTTCCTCTACCATAGCTCCTTGGCTTATTATAGGAGCATTTATATAATGAACACAAAATTTTGTTGGACTAAGATGGGGAAATGGTGGATAAAGTGGATAAATAGATTAGTGAGGATAAGCATTGTGTTGCTTATAACACAAAAACCCCAGCATATAGTGATATAAAAAAGATTGAAAGTTATTTCTCTTTTACAAGTCAGTTAAGATATAGGTAAGATGTCCAGAATAACAAGGCTAAGTTGTACCAGAAAGTTACCCCCAAATTCCACTTTATCCTATGTCGTTGCTCTGGTCCTGCGACACTGCCATGTGTGAAAAGGGGGAAGTGGGAGGTGGTGAGAAACAACATTCCTTTAAAGACTGACCCAGGAGGTGTACAAATCACCACTACTCACATCCTTTTAGCTACACCTGGAAAAGCTGTGAAATATGATTTCTAATTGGGAATCATGTGGCCAGCTGGTCTGTAGGGAGCTCTGTCGCCCAGAAGAAGAGAGAGGCAATAGCTTCATGCTTTCATTGCAGGATGAAACATGCAGAGATAGTTAGAAAGAGCCCTACTTTATGCCCACAAGCTGGGCTAAATCTCTCTCCCTCTTTTTCTGAAAGGAGGGAAGACATTATAGGTTTGCTATAAGAATCAAATAAGTTCATGAATATGAGTTTACTGCCAGGGTGCCTGGCACATTAGTTGATGCTTATTTCTATATGTGCTATTCTCCCCCTTTCTTCAAAAGTTTGGAGTAACAAACTCAAGGGAAACCAGTCGTTGGTTGTACACCAGGCATCACTTGTCTGACCTGACAGCTGCATGGGCTCCATCAGTCCACTCTTGGCCACTTTCCCACCCCCATTCATTTGTCCATATCTTACCAGAGTCCTTTTTCTAAAATACACTCCCAAATATATCAATAAAAGTAAACACTTTTATTACTACTTTTAGTATTATGGATACTTAGCACCATAGTCTCAATGAAGGGAACTGGTAATATACCCCACTTTGTAGATTTGGAAGCTGAGATACAGGGAAGGTAAATAAATACCTTGACTAAAAATTAACATAGTAAGTAACAAGCAGGAGCTAGATTCAAATAGATTTGTATGGCTACAAAGTCTAAGTTCTTAAGCACTCATATACCTTACCTCTTCTATTCAGATTTATAATTGCAAGCAAAAGAAGATCCAAAATACTGCACTTGACATCAGTGCATCCTTGATCTAGCTCACATTACCTTGCCAGCCCAGCTCTCTATTCAAATGAGAGGTATTTCTTTCCAGGAGCCTGTCCTAGCCTCTGATACCGTTATATGCTTCCTATGTTCACCCATCAAATCATTTAGTGTACAGAATGGTAATAAGAACCGATTACCTATCTGTTTGCACCATATATTTCAAGCTTATTACACTTAAGGATCTGTACCCCCCAGCACCTGACCTTGACCTACCCCAGGGTTAGTGCTCTTTAATGAACCTACAGTCCAGTCAGACAGGAGAGCCCACTTGTTCCTAAAAGCTCATATTTTCCTGTCTTTGCATTCATACATGCTCTTCACACAGCCTACAGTCTTTGCTTTCATAATACATGTCCTTTGCTGACACCTTGACCTTCATTTAGGATTGGCTTGAATACCATCTCCTCATAGAATTTTTCTCCCATATCTAATGTGGAAATAAATCTCTTCTTTAAATAGCTTCATACCCCTTGCTCCAAAATTATAACATATATCATCCTTGCTATGTTAGTTTTTTTCTGTAGTCAACCTCTCCTAAGAGACTTTTGACACTTTAGGAAAAGACCATGCATATTGATCTGTGTATGGCCCCCACATATAACTTAACAATGTCAGAGGGTGCCTGGGAAGTCCAGCATTTCATAAAAACCTATTAGATTGAATCAGAATTTGGTTTCCACAGACTCTTCTCAGAAACCTAGTATAATCTCAAACCTACCTACTTGTGAGACCAGGATTCTTAACAGGAGTTCATGGGCTCCAGGGCCCTGGTGAATCCCTGAAACTGCATGTTAGCATAATTGTATCCATGGCAGAGGGTTTTCCTGGAGACCAGATTCATGACAGAGACAAGATTTTTAAATGATTTGATGACTCAAAAAAAGGGTGAGAACCTCTGTTATGAACCTTCATTCCATAAGTTCTTAGGTGTCTTTTATGTGCTTTAGTGGATAGAAATACTTTTTAACTATAATATATTACAAACACATAGAGACAATATTTTAATATACAATTTAGTGAGTGAGAAAGTGAGAATCTTATCCCTCCTTGTGCCTGACCCGGCTCTGCGCGCGCACACACACACACACACACACACACACACACACACACACATACATTGCTCAGTGCTGGTGAATATTCGGAAGAACAGACCCTCTAACCAATTGCTAGTGGGGTAAGAAATGGTCCTTCTGCCTTTTCTCCTTTCCTTCATTTGGTGTCTGTTCTATTGTTTATGAGTTTAAGAACTTAGATTACAGTCTCCCTCAACTTTATATTTCTTGGTTCAATCTCATGTCTTGCTAACTGCCCATTTTTAATTTTTTTCTCAACATATTTTGCTCCAAGTGCTTAACCCTACAACTATCATTTTTATCCTTCATATTGTCTCCTCTCTCCTACCTTTGTTTACCTTTTATTGCTCCTATGCTAATCTTTTTTCTGTATTTTTCTACTTTCATTTCTGATTTTAAGCCTCTTGAAACCTCCTGAACACCTTATGTAAACCTCTTTTGTTCCCTTACACTATCTCTTTTTAAAAGTCTTGTTTGTTGTCCTGCATTGAGAGTATTCTCTGCCTCATAAAGTCTTCTGAGATGATTGCGGGTCATCCATTTACCTCCATGTAATCAGTTGGGACAGTGACTGGCACAGAGCATTTAAGAAGTGGTAGGCATCACCATTGTTGGTACCGGTGCTGCAGGAGGTCATGTGACCTACTCATGTTCACACAATTGATCATATAAAAATGTTTATCCACTTCACGTGGACTAGAAATATACATGGGCAGAGGGCTGGCAGAGATGGAACTGTGCAGAAGTTCATTTCCGTAAATGCTAATGGCGTGCTCACTTCCTTCCAAGGACAAGCTGATGCTGAGTTGTGTACCCTGCCAGTTAGGAGTCATTTAAACTAACCTGAGATGTTCAGACCTTCCAAAAGCATCGTTATTGTATATTTTAAATTAGTCAAGAAATCCTTTGGTGAAGTCTTAGAAGTTCATCCAGCCATTTGGCACAATGAAATTTTTTAAAAAAACTTGATTTATGCAGAGCCATTGGTGTCATTTATTAGAAGCAAAGACATGTACTGTAGAGGCTGACTGACTTGAGTTGGAACCATAGCTCTGCCCTATATAAGGCAGGACATACTATGCTAGAGATGAGCCAACACTGATGGAAGACTCTAGGCCAAAAGGACCATGAGAGGATCGCTTAGTCTTTAATGTGGGAGGAGGGTAGTGGCATGAGACTAAATCAATGGTAATTGTGCTGATAGGGTGACACTTGAGGGGACATGGGGGAGCAAAGTACATGGCAGTTGAGGAGGAGGGGGCACAGACACTGGAGAAAAGGAGCAATTCTGTTTGACACCACAGCCGGCAGCAAGACACAGCCCTGCAGATTGGAGGAAGAGGAAGGTCTGCTTAGATTCCTCTTTTGAATAAACAGATCAGGGAAGACACTGAATGCTGCCCATTGACTCCTGTCCAAGCTGTGTGTATGAATGACTGTTTATCAGAGGTGTCTGTGTCCTGTAGTGGATTCATCCCAAGTCTAGTTGAGAGGAGGAGATATGGAAACAGGTAGAAATAGTCCCATCAGACCAAAGTATGTACACACACACACACACACACACACACACACACACACACACACACACACACATATATATTCTCTGTCAGTACAAACTCCCCCTCAGCTACACACCCTCCATTCTGGACACACAAATACATGCATATTCACCTGTAACTGTTTTACTGTTTTTCAGTTTGTGAAGAAATATGGGAATGTTTTTAGCCTGGATTTTGGTGCATTGTCTTCTGTTGTCATAACTGGATTGCCTTTCATCAAAGAAGCCTTTGTCCATCAGGACAAAAACTTTTCAAACCGCCCCATAGTCCCTATCCAACAACGTGTCTTTAAGGACAAAGGTAAGTCTCAGGACTAACAGAAGATGTGTGTGTGTGTGTGATAACCTGTGGTCTGTGAAAGCTGCCGGTGTGACTGCAGTTGTCCAGTACTCCCTGGGACCAGGGCCATCATTAAACCCCTGCCCCTAAAGGGAACTGAGTGCCCAGCATTTCCCCCTTGAAGGCACCCCCTCAGGGACCTGGCAGGGTCAGCACTAATGTCAGGGATTTGTCACCTGCCTGATCTCACTCTGGATATTTGATAAGTAATATCCACATCACTCAGTGATGGGGTGTGTTTTTTAAGCAGAGGATGAGGCCATGCATTCTTCTGTCTTTTTGCTTCCCTTTCAAATCTCTTCCCCTAGGAAAATGGATGTTCATCTCCTTCCTCCTCCTGATTATATAACCCCTTCTTAATATCTTTGCTATTAAGGCTCTGCTCTACTAGGTGTCTCAAGCGTCCAGGCTTTGTTACACCTGTTTGGCATAAATACTTAAAATGATCATTAAATATACTTACATATTTGAAAATAGAAATGAAAATTCAATTCCATTCTTCTACCAAAGCACTGTTTTTTAAGGTGCTTCTCAATTCTGCTTTGAAATATTTTCTCCATTAGTTCTATGTCCATTTACTCTGATCATTATCTGCCATGTGAAGCCTGGTGCTAAGCATGAGTGATAACATAGTGAAGAGAGCAAATGATATCCTTGTCTTTGTGTAACTTCTGTTCTGAAAGACAGCATCAATCATGATAATAATTCTATGCCTTAGTGTTAAGAAGAAAAGAGCAGGGTGCCCTTATTAGGGGCATCTAATCACTCCTGAGACTCCGGAAAAGCCTAAGTAGTAGGTAACAATTTAATAAAGTGAGGAAGCAATCTGGCAGAGGGAATAGAATATAAAGAGTCTCTGAGATGGAAAGAAGGGCAGTGAATTGAAAGGTGAAAGAGTTCCCATTGTGGCTCAGCGGGAACAAATCTGACTAGGAACCATGAGGTTGCAGGTTTGATCTCTGGCCTCACTCAGCAGGTTAAGGATCCAGTATCGCCATGAGCTGTGGTGTAAGTCGCAGATGCAACTTGGATCTGGCGTTGCTGTGGTTGTGGTATAGGCCAGCAGCTACTGCTCTGATTGGACCCCTAGCCTGGGAACCTCTATATGCCGTGAGTGTAGCCCTAAAAAAAAAAAAAAGAATTGAAAGGTGGCTGTGACTAGTGTGGCAAACATAAGGATTAAATGGAGATAACTCAATGGAGATCATGGCAGAGTTTGGCCAGGGATAGTTCATGCAAGTTCTTGTTAAGGATATTACTTTTTACCCTAACAACATTGGAAGCTCTTGAATGGTTTAAGTAGAGAAAGGAATCATCATACTTACATCATACATTTCAAAGTCTTATCTAGGCTGCAATATCAAAAATGGAATAAAGAGAACAAGAGACCATGGAAGCACTTTAGGTTAGAGAAGGCGGTGTCTTGGACTATGGAGGTGGCAAGAAGTGACAGTACTGTGATTTAGACCAGGATAGTGGCCATAAAGATACATGGATTTAAGGTGGACACCCAATGGGTAAAGGACAGAAGGAATAGGAGAGAAGGACAAGGTGATGGCTGGCTGGGGTGGGGAAGCTGTATGAAACAAATAGTGAATTTAGTCATGGATATACTGAGTTTGAAATGCCTTTAAATCCACAGAGTCAAGCAGGAGCTTGTACATACGTCTATAGACGAGGGGAAGAAATAGATGTTCACTCTCAGTAGATGTCATTTACAATTTTAGGAGTTGAAATGATTTCCTAGAAATGAAAGCTAGAGTAAGAGGGGAAGAGTCTTCATAACTACTCTTGAAGAATCCCTTCATTTCAGAATTTGATGGAAGTAGATGGATTACAAGAGATTTGATAAGTTCTGTGGTCGGAGAATCAGGAGGAAAATCTGCAGAGTGTGGTGCCCTGAGCACCATGGAAAAGAGTATTTCAAGAAAGAAGTGTCTCATGCTGCCAACATATCAAGATAAGGTGGAAAAGGATCCAGGATTGGACAGCAGAAAATACCATTTCATTAAGGTGGTGGAGGCCAAGGCCAGATATTAGAAGGGGTTGAAGAGTGTTCTGAAAGTGGAGACTGGAAAGGAGTGTGACATCACCTGTGTTATGAAATAAATGATGGTCTATTGAACACACTAAGATGAGTTTTTTTTTTTTTTCCACCTTTGCCTGTCTTGTACTTTCTTCATAGTCTGGTCACACCTCCTCATTTGTTCGAGTGATTCATTTATTTACTTATCTTTTAAGACCAGGTTGGGTTTAAGCCTTGCTTCTTTAGGAGTATGGACTTTGTCTAACCCATAAGTGTATTCTTAGTATGTAATATAACAAATACTTAAATAGACTTTGATGGCAAGTCATCAAAACATGGATTTTGGTGTCAGGCAGGCCTGAATTTGAATGCCAGTTCAGCTGCTTACTAAGTTTGTGACTTTGGAGACCTTACTTTCATCCTTTGTTCCTCATTTTTCTCATCAACAAAATTTAAGGGGTGTTGGCAGTAATGATTCTATCTACCACAGAGAGTTTCTTTGAGTATTAAATTACATAATACATAAAAATATTGAAGTGCCAGCATTGCAAGCAATTGGTAAGTGCTAGCCATTATATCCATTGCTTTGCAGTTATTTCTCTGAATAGTTTGCAAGTACCTTAATGTCCCTCTTCCTTCCATCAGATGCATATCGCTGTGGCATTATTGACTTTCTTTTCATAACTTTGGCTCTCTTTTCCCAGGAGTGGTCATGTCCAATGGCCAGGTATGGAAGGAGCAAAGAAGGTTCGCCCTGACAACACTGAGGAACTTTGGTTTAGGAAAGAAGAGCTTAGAGGAACGCATTCAGGAAGAGGCTCAGTACCTCATCCAGGCAATAGGAGAGGAGAATGGTGAGTGTGCCACAGAACAAGTGCTGTGGACTGGAGCTCCTTCATTCACTAACCAGATGCTCAATAAGTGCCTACTTACCTGTCTGTCATCCACCACTGTGTAAGGCACAGAGAGGATAAGAGTGCACAGCTAACCATGACCTGCCCTCACGGAGCTTGAGAATTAAGCAGAAGAAGATGCATGTTGAACACTTTGCTGATTTTATTTTATTTTATTTGTGTCTTTTTTGGGCTGCACCCATGGTATATGGAGGTTCCCAGGCTAGGGGTCTAATCAGAGCTGTAGCCACTGGCCTACACCAGAGCCACAGCAACGTGGGATCCAAGCTGCGTCTGCGACCTACACCGCAGCTCATAGTAATGCCGGATTTTTAACCCACTGAGCGAGGCCAGGGATTGAACCCACATCCTCATGGATGCTAGTCAGGTTTGTTAACCACTAAGCCATGACAGGAACTCCTTTTTTATTATTGTTTTTATTTTAAATGCTGGTCATCATTTTGACTTCCCAGGCATTGACTGAGAACTTGTGTGTCAGACCTTGTGTAGGATGCTAGGGCCACTGAGGTGTTTCTGTAATTGGTATGTCATATGTCATGTAGAGTGGACTAGAAAGAAATAGAAAGTGGAGTTCCCATCGTGGCGCAGTGGTTAACGGATCCGACTAGGAACCATGAGGTTGCGGGTTCGGTCCCTGCCCTTGCTCAGTGGGTTAAAGTTCTGGCGTTGCTGTGAGCTGTGGTGTAGGTTGCAGACGCGGCTCGGATCCCGCTTTGCTGTGGCTCTGGCGTAGGCCGGTGGCTACAGCTCCGATTCCACCCCTAGCCTGGGAACCTCCATATGCTGCGGAGCGGCCCAAGAAATAGCAAAAAAAAAAAAAAAAAAGAAAAAAAGAAAGTGGAAATAGAAAGAAACCTTCTGAAGGACCCATCACTTCTTCTGCCTCCAGGACAACCTTTCAACCCTCATTTCAAAATCAACAATGCTGTTTCCAACATCATTTGCTCCATCACATTTGGAGAACGCTTTGACTACCAGGATAATCAGTTCCAGGAGCTGCTGAAGCTGCTGGATGAGGTCATGTGTCTTCAGACATCAGTGTGGTGCCAGGTGAGGCAGTTCTCACTTCCTATCTTTGATCAAGATAATGAGCTGATGACTGACATAGGCAGGTTTGTCCTTTAAAAAAAAAACCTAACATATAACCTTGTAAATTTGACTTTAGCACAACCACATTTGAGGTCATTCTGCTGCTGAATTTAAACTTTAACATTCGCATGAAGCAAAAAACTTTGCATGTCCTATACCTCGAAACCTATGTTGTTTTCTTTAAAAAGCACAACATCACTGTGGCCTTTGAGATCTTCTCTCCATGTCCCTCCTAGCCCACCACCTACATCCTCCCTCAGAAGTCATCTTCTGTGCCTGCCTCTCTCTGGGCTCACTGATTTGAGATTCATAGATTAGTTGATCTTTTTAAAAATTCTGTTTATTTCTCCACTGTATGAATATGACACTGCTTGAAATTCAATTTTCTTTTGATGGAAACTTGAGTGATTTCCAGTGTGGGGATGTCTGAACAAAGCTGCTGTGAGCATTCTTGTTGAATGTTCATGGTGACACTTCCTCTCAATTTTCTTGCATATACATGTGGGCATGAAAATACTTAAAGTTTTCCCAAGTGATTGCAAGACTTACATGCCCATCCTCACTTGATATTATCCATCTTCTTATTTCATAGGTTATAGATTTTGTGGGGTCAAACCTCACCCCTTTGGTGGGCCCTGCCCTGCACGTTTGTTCTGCTAGGCCTGTGACTCTGTCAATCACTCTGCTTACCTTCTTGGTCTCTCAGCCACATTTCTGGACTTGTAAGACACATCTAGGGGAAATTCCGCCTCCAGTCTTGAGGTCACTTCTCTGGTATCTAAAAGAGAATTTACTCATATTTATTTGTGATACGCTTCTTTGCTTGGAAGTTTATGGACACATCACACCACAACTGATAAAGCAGATTGCATGATTCTAGGCACTTTAAAGAGGCATAATGCCTGTGAGCTATTATGATAACTGTCAGTGTTATTTTTGATTAACCTTCCTTATTCTCACTTCTTATCTTGGTAGTCACCCATTCAGTAATTCTGATTTAATCCCTCCTTTTAAGACAGAACCTAGGAAGTCATGAGAGTTCAGTGGGTACCCAGCTGACAATTCAGTTCCCAGGGGAAAAAAAACATTCCTGGGCATAAGATAGAGCAGTGGGGGAGGAGTAAGAAGCATTTCTTAGAGTCCCAAAATAATCCAGGCCCTTCGATATCCAACCACACATACTTATCCTAGGTAATTTTTACAGCCATCTTTTGAAGACGAACTGCTGCATCTTGATGTAATGTGGGAATGTGTAAGCATATCCACATAGTGGTCTACTGGTCTGTGTTAAGTGCTGTATAGATTTTATGCATGTCTCATGAATGCATGCATGTCTCATAACACTGAGGCCCCACTGGCAGCAAGTTAAACTAAGTAGTAACAAATTACATTACCACTACTGTTGTTATTATTATTATTATTATTATTATTATTACTGCCAAATTTGTTTTTTACTTTTTAGGGCCACACCTGCAGCCTATGGGAAGTTCCCGGGGTAGAGCTTGAAACTGAGTTGCAGCTGCAAGTCTACACCACAGCCACAGCAACACCAGTTCCAAGCTGCGTCTACAACCCACACCACAGCCTGAAGCAACGCCGAATCCTTAACCCACTGAATGAGGCCGGGAATCAAACCCACATCCTCACAGGCACTACGTTGTATTCTTAACCTGCTGAGCTGCAATAGGACCTCCTACCAAATTCTTATAGCTAGAAAGGAGCACAGCTAATTATCAATGTCTGTTTCATTTTAAGTTTCGTCAGTTTCCATTGTGTTATACTATTTGTTTACTACCAGATATTAGTAGAGAAATATATTCAAAAACCTCTTTATTTCACTGTAAAATGTCTTACCCACAAGTACAGTACACCTGAGTGGGCAGAAGAATTCATATGTATGTTTAACATATATAGAAACATTGACAGTACATAGATAGATATGTTTTACACTCACGCAAATATATATACAAACATACATATTAGTGGCAATTGCCTTAAAGTGAAATAAAAGAAGATTAGAGAATGGAAAGAGACTGTCAGAGGTGCTGCTGATTGTAAGGATCTGCGAGTAAGACAAGTCCAAGCAGATGACATTTGAGTAGCACCTCAGTGAAGGAAGGGGCTGGAGTCACACAGATTCCAGAGGAAGAGCATTTCCATGCAAGGAACAGCGAATGCACACGCCTAACCAAGAACATCCTTGATGTGACCACAGAGGCCCATGGGGATGGACTGGAAAGAGTAAGACAGGGTGAGATGGCCGAGAGGGATGGCAGAGGAGGTGACAGGAGTGGGAGGGACCAGCTCCCGTAGAGCTCCAGGACAGGAATGATGTGGAATTTGTCTAAAGGCCATGGAAATTCCCTGGAGGATTGAGAGCCAGAAAGGGAAATGAGCTGATCTAAATTGTTAACGGATCCCACCGGCAGCTCCATGGAAGATAGTCTGGGAAGTGGGTCAGGTATAGAACCAAGAAAACTGTGGGAGGCTTTACAGCATCTAGGAAAGAAATGTCTGTGGCTTGTGCAAGGATGACAAAGCACATGGCGTGGTGAGAAGAGGTTGCATTCTGAAACTGGTTGCATTTTGGACGGAGTATGGAAATGCTTTTCCAGGGGATTGAGAAATGTGTTGAGAGAGAGAGAACAAGAGTGAAGAGTGACTCCAAAGGTTAAAGAAAAGAGATGGAAAGAGAAGATGTTTTCCTCGTCTCAGAATGGAAAACTGGAACCACCTTGTTTCTGTGACTCTTTCCTTTTTCAATCAGATTTACAATATCATTCCATGGATAATGAAATTCCTTCCTGGACCCCACCAAACCCTCTTCAGTAATTGGGAGAAACTGAAAATGTTTGTTGCCCATGTGATTGAAAACCACAGGAGAGACTGGAATCCTGCTGAAGCAAGAGACTTCATTGAGGCTTACCTCCAGGAAATAGAAAAGGTGAGGAACCCAGAATTGTTTCCCGAGTTTAGACCTTAAAGAACAAATGAGGGGATTCTAGTTTATTATTGCTGCTATAACGAATTACCACAAACTTGAGAACTTAAAACAACACATATTCATTCTGTTATAATTCTGGAGGTCAGAAGTCTGAAAGGAGGTACACTGGGTTGGAGCTAAGGTGTTGGCAAGGCCGCTTCTCCTGGAGGCTCTAGGGTAGAACCCACTGATTGACATTTCAGCTTCTAGAGGCTGCCCGCACTGCTTGACTGATGGTCCCTTCCTCCATCTTCAAAGTCATAAATGTACCATCATCTCTGTGTTCATCCTTACATCTTCTCTTTATGACTTTCTTCCTCCCTCTTACAAAGACTCTTGTGATTACATTGGACCCACTGGAATAATCCAGAATAATTTTCCATTATGAAGATGCTTAACTTAATCGTATCACAACGTCCCTTCGACCACATAAGTTAGCATCCCTGGGTTCCAGAGATTAGGACGTGAACATCTTTGTGGGTCATTTTTCAGCCTACCCCAGGGAATAAAAACAGTGGTGATGTTTCACAGAATGGAGGAATAACCTTAACTCAGAACTGATGAGAGGACTAGAAAGCAAGATACAGGTTTAGGGTACTTGGCTTGAGACCTTGAGAAAGCCCAAATACAGCCTTGCCTAGCCTATTCTCTGCCCTCTGCACACACCTGAAGGAGCTTTACACAAAGGGAAAAAGGAACATAGTTTTGTTGTTGGTTGGACATGTGCCCAGTACTTACCCCTTCCCTCAGTTCCCCAGTGCAGAAGATGGATAAATTTGAGTTGGATGCAAGAGTTTAGCCTTAAGGGGGAGGACTTTGCCTTCCTTCCTCAACCTCGTACCATCCACTTTCCAGTATGACAGGAGAGAAGTAGGACGAAACCAAACTGGATGTTTAGCCTTTACCATTGTAACCCCTCTGGTTAATAAGACATCACTGCATCAGAGTCATCGTCTATGACCAATCGGATTATTCATCCCTTCTCCTCAAGTTGGCAAAATGGTAGATTTCTTTCCATCTGCTGTCTAATTTCACTTTATTGCCATAACATTAATAGAAGCACTGACTTATCCTTTGAGGGGGAAACGTCACTTATTGTAAAGTGTGCAGGTGAGGGAGGGACCACATACAGAGGAATGTCAATGCATCAAAACTTCTGGAGGAAGGGTCTAGGGATGCGAGAATGGCTGTTGGGATCAGAAAAGTGTAACCTAGAAAGGAAAAGATTAACAGGGAGATGTATGAATTGTTGTACTTTAGAAAAATTTAGTTCATTCTTTCTGGTATCAGAAGAAACATTCCTTGAGGATTTACTGCCTGCCTTTTCCACCTCAGGTAATTCACAGTGCCATCTGAGGAGTGTATGTTGTTATTTGTATTTTATGAAACAGGAAACTGAAACACAGAGTAGTTTAGTAATTTGCTCAAGTCCTACAGATAGTGAAGAATGTGGGTAATATTGGAACCCAAGGCTGTTTTCCAGTGTTCTAATATACTCTCCTGGACTGTGGTTGTAAAAAAAAAAAAAAAATCAGTTGTTTGATTCTCATCTTCAAAAGGTAACAGAGGCTTCCAGCACTTGGGCCAGGAGGGTGATAAGGATGTGGCAGTAATGAGCCTCTGCCTCCTGCAATGGACAAAGGGCAAGTCATTTCTCCTGGGGTCTCTCCTTCCACATTCTCTCTAGGATGACCCCCCATGTGTTGTGACAACCAAGATCCACCTGAATAAACCAATAATTGTTGTACTTTCTAGCATAAGGGTGATGCTACTTCAAGTTTCCAAGAAGAAAACCTCATCTGTAGCACCCTGGACCTCTTCGTTGCTGGAACTGAGACCACGTCAACAACACTGCGCTGGGGTCTGCTGTACATGGCCCTGTACCCTGAAATCCAAGGTGAGCACATCAGTGGGTGGGCCTGGGCCAGGTCATGGTGGGGCCCCTTGGAACACAGTACCCCAGAGGTGAGGCCAGAGGTTTGCCTGCTAGGATGGGGAGACAGGTGGGACAGTCATAGGGCCAGGTCTCCTTGTAATCAAGTACCTTCTTCAGACAGTGTTCAAATGCCATCATCTGGTATATCATGTCCTCTGATATGCCTCTTTTTGCCTGTTCAGCTTCAACTGTGCCCACTCTGCATGGTGGCCTCACTAAATCACGTCGTTGTCCTTATCTGTGCCTCTCGGCCAACACATCTCTTCCCTAGAAGGATAATATAAAATGTATTTCCCTAATTTAACAAAGTGAAATTAGACAGCAGATGGAAAGAAATCTACCATTTTGCCAACTTGAGGAGAAGGAATGAATAATCCAATTGGTCACAGACGATGACTCTGATGCAGTGATGTCTTATTAACCAGAGGGGTTACAATGGTAAAGGCTAAACATCCAGTTTGGTTTCGTCCTACTTCTCTCCTGTCATACTGGAAAGTGGATGGTACGAGGTTGAGGAAGGAAGGCAAAGTCCTCCCCCTTAAGGCTAAACTCTTGCATCCAACTCAAATTTATCCATCTTCTGCACTGGGGAACTGAGGGAAGGGGTAAGTACTGGGCACATGTCCAACCAACAACAAAACTATGTTCCTTTTTCCCTTTGTGTAAAGCTCCTTCAGGTGTGTGCAGAGGGCAGAGAATAGGCTAGGCAAGGCTGTATTTGGGCTTTCTCAAGGTCTCAAGCCAAGTACCCTAAACCTGTATCTTGCTTTCTAGTCCTCTCATCAGTTCTGAGTTAAGGTTATTCCTCCACTCTGTGAAACATCACCACTGTTTTTATTCCCTGGGGTAGAATGAAAAATGACCCACAAAGATGTTCACGTCCTAATCTCTGGAACCCAGGGATGCTAACTTATGTGGTCGAAGGGACGTTGTGATACGATTAAGTTAAGCATCTTCATATTGGAAAATTATTCTGGATTATTCCAGTGGGTCCAATGTAATCACAAGGCTTTGTAAGAGGGAGGAAGAAAGTCATAAAGAGAAGATGTAAGGATGAACACAGAGATGATGGTACATTTAAAACCACTTATTTAGGATATAATTTTGACTTCTCTATTAGAGGCTCCAAAATAACAGTGGCTAAAATAGCATAAAAAAAATGGAAGCAACCCATTGCCTATCAATGGATAAATAAAATGTGGAATGCAATCAAATGTTATTCATCCTTCGAAAGGAAAAAATTCTGACGCATGCTACAACATGGATGAACCTTGAGGACATTATGCTAACCTAAATACTCCTATACAAAAAAAGATATATACTGTATGACTCTATTTATATGACATAACCAAAAAGTCTAATTCATAGAAAATGAAAGTAAAGGGATGGGGTTTTTTTTCCAAGAAACTTAAAATGTTTAATTTCCAAACACATATTTTTTGACAGAAAAGAATAAAGCAAATTATCTAAAATCCTTCAGCCATATGAATATATTACACAGGGAAACAATTTTAGAAGAAAAGCAAAGGGAAATATAAGTTAAAATAATTGGGCTTTTAAAAAAATTTTATTGAAGTATAGTTGATTTACAATGTTGTGTAAATTTCTATCGTACAGCACAGTGATTTAGGGACAGATATACACACATCCATCCCCATAGAGATTTATCATAGGGCACTGAGTAGATCTCCCGGTGCTACACAGCGGGTCCACTTTGATCATCCATTCTATATACAAAAAACACATGGAACACTTTCCAGACCTGCATGTCATCCTTGCACAGGGGCCATGCTAATCTCCTCTGTATCATTCCAATTTTAATGGAATGGTGATTGTCAGACCCTGGGGTTATGGGGACATGGGGAGGTAAGGCTGCTTAGATGTAGAGTTAAATTTTGCAGGATAAAAACTTCAGAGGAGTTCCTGTTGTGGGTCAGTGGTAACAAACCTGACGAATACCCATGAGGATGCGGGTACGATAGGTGGGTTTAGGACCTGGTGCTACTGTGAGCTGTGGTGTAGGTCTCAGAAGCAACTCAGATCCCCTGTCACTGTGGCTGTGGCATAGGCCAGCAGCTGTGGCTCCAATTAGACCCCTAGCCTGGGAACTTCCATATGCCATGGGTGTGGCCCTAAAAAAATAAAAAATAAATAAATTTTTAAAAAGGAAAAAAATTCTGAGATTGGTTGCACAACTATGTGAATATACTTAAAATTAGTAAACTGTACACATAAATGGTGAAGATGATAAATTATATGTTATGGGTATTTTACTGCAATTTTAGAAGTTTTAAAATTATTTTTCTTTGAATTGAAAATAAATAAACTGGACTCTGCAGAACTTTTGGGGGTCTCAGCTCCTTCCAGTGCATTACTCTGTGTATCTAGAATGACGCCCTTGTAGGCACTCTCAGAGATGGCTGACCACTGAGGCTGCCTTCCCACCAGGTGGAAGGGAAAAAGGAGAAGGAAGCACACATCCTCCTTTCAAGGGCAGGTTCCAAGTGTTAAACATCCTTCTGTGAACATTCTATTGGCAAGAACTTAGTCACAAGGGAATTCAGGTAATGTAGTCTTTAGCTAAGCAACCAGGTTTGGACTAAAATCTCTATTGTTATAGAAAAAGAGGAAAACATATTGAGGCTACATAAGCATTGTTTTCCATGGGTTGGATGGTCCACTAAATCAGTTCATGTACAGCTTGAAACAGCCTTAAGATGAAGATAAGTTTATCCTCACTAATAAGAAGAGGAAACTGAGCTCAAAAATTTCAGTAACTTGCAACAGGAATGTTGTAGAGTTTACCACAACAAACAAGAGTTTGCTAACCAGACTTGTCTTACACCAGGGTCCAGTTTCCACTCAACTGCTTCCCTCTATAGAGCCTACTATAACTTTATCCATTTTGATCCTGATTTTTCCATTCCTTAACTTAACCAGGGTCAAAGAAAGTTAATGAATATCAGAATAATGGAACCACCTTTGCTTTTCCAGAGAAAGTCCAAGCTGAGATTGACAGGGTGCTTGGCCAATTACAGCAGCCGAGCACAGCAGCTCGAGAGTCCATGCCCTACACCAACGCCGTCATCCATGAGGTGCAGAGAATGGGCAACATCATCCCCCTGAACGTGCCCCGGGAGGTGGCAGAGGATACCACCCTGGCTGGATACCACCTGCCCAAGGTAGTCTGCAGCTTCAGATCTCCAAATTACACTTTTACAATGATAGGAATCTTAACTGGAAAAGTGACATGTATTCTTGTTCTTGGGAATCACACAGGGGGGAAGAGATATATTGGATAAAATACTATTTTTTTTCCATATATGATCTTTGGAAGCTAGTTCAACTAGGTATTAATAAGTATTATAGAGAGGAAGAGGGATTCCTAAGTCAAAGCCTGGCTTTTCTTTGTTATGAGATTGCTCAGGGTTTTACTACCAGATATGTGTTGTGACTCTTTATGGGGATACAGCAAACAGTAATTCTCAGTCAGACTTTGCCATGAAGTTCAACTTTTTATCTTATTAGATATTCTAACAGGACTAGGAATGTGCTAGAATTAGTTTGGAAAATTCTGCTTCCCAATCCTGGGGAAATAGAATATTGAAATATGAAGGGGAATTTGAGACCACCTGACCCAATATCACATCAATGCTGGAGATTCTAACATAATATCCCCACAGGTGTCCTTCCAGCTCTGACTTACAGCCCGTGATGGGACTATCACCTCACAAGGGAAACCAAGCCAAGCCTGAGCAGTACTAAGTATCAGAACAGTAGAGATAGGGACCAGTGCTGATTCAGCAGTGATTATGTACCATGGACCATACAGGCTCTTTCAGAATGTCTTGATCAGTCCTCAGAATATCCTATTACTCTCATTTTATAAATGTGGAAGCCAAGTCTCAGAGAGTGATTAATCTTACATAGGATCTCTCAGCTGTATAGTGGCAAGAGTTGGGTTCCAGAAGCAGAGCTACTCTGATTCCCAGGTTCATATTTTTTGTACTGCACTGTGTTCTCTCCACAGGAGTTGCTTCGCTTTTGACTTTATAACAATAGTTTTCCCTGGGTCCCTGTTAAATTCCCCACCCCTGTAAAGGAAACTCTGCTCTTACTCTGTCCAGGGTACAGGCAGGCAGCTCTCCTGTGCCCCCTAGTGTCCTCTCTGCACACTGCATGTTTACCCTTCCTGTGCTTTCTCACCACCTTGGTGGTGGGCCTCTGGGGGTGCACCCTAATTTGTCAAAGTCCTTCTGTGTGTGTGGTACTGGGAACAATCTCAAGAGGCAGAACCACAAGTACATACCCATTGGACACCCTTTGGTCACCACCTCTTCAGTGCCAGGAAAACCACCTGTTCCTGAAACTGTTGCATTCAGTATTTTCTAGCTAATTGACCATCTTGTTGATGAGATCTGAGTTGTAAGTGATTTCACAGGTTCTCTTTGCATTTTTATAGCAATTCATGTAGCTCAAAGGAAACAGTCCAGCTCAAAAGACTACTTTCTATTGCAAATTTTTAACATCTGCCTGAAGAATCCTGGGAACCTGGAAGAGCTGTCATTGATTGTATGTTGTAGAGGCTGGCAGCCATAGCTTTGATGTTAAATGACCTAGTTCAAAGCATGGTTCAGCCTCCTCCCACCATGTGAGACATCATATTCAACCTCTCAGAGCTTCAGTTCTTTAGCTGAAAACTTGTACTTAAACCTCCCTCATACGTTGTGGTAAAATGAGACCATGCACATGGAACAATCCATCTAGTGCTTTGTATAGAAAGTACTCAAAATAGCAGTTATTATTTTTTATTATTTCAAGAGATGTTTGTTATGCACCTAAAGTGATCAGGTATGGGAAAACAACCGTGAGGAAAATAATCATGCAAATTTATAATTATAAACAGTGTTAACTGCCCAAGGGGAAAAAAAGTCACTAGTTTATAGAATGATGCAGGTTATCTGCAATGGGGAGTGAGAGCAGGATGGGGCAGAGAAGGCTTCCAAAAGGAGATGACATTTGATCTGAGGATTAAAGGAGGCTTCAGAGCTACCTCACTGACAAAGTGGGGAGGAAGGACATTCCAGCAAGGTGAACAGCATGTAAAGAGGCCTGGAAATGAGAAGCCTGATGTAGTGGGAATGCAGGCAGGAGGAGTGGCTCAGACAGGGCTCAGGTGATGTGTCCTTGATCTAAGGGAGATGGAGCTATTGAAGATTATGCTTCAAGTTCTAGGTGTGGAGGGTGGATGGTATATTGGTGGTATATTGAATTGAAATAATATACAAAAAACTCTGCTTTCAGCATGTGGAACCCAATGGAAGGGGCAAGAGAGGATACAGGCCATAATTAGGCAGCTATTACAGGAGTACAGGCAACCAAGATAGTCACCTAGACCCAGGTGGCAGTGGTGGACTTAAATAGAGGTGACAGAATCAAGAGAAATTTCAAGTAAAATGCACCAGCCTTGCTAAAGATTGGATGAAGGCAGACTGAGGGGAAAGGAAGCAAAAAGGGGGACTCCTGGGTTTTTTGCTGTGTCCCTGGGAGGATGCTGGCTCCTTTTCTTGGGTAAGGGAATCTATTATTAAACCTCCTGGGGACTGCACTAGACATTGGAGGGAAGAGAATGGAGAAACAAAGACATAGGAGAAATTTTTACCTGGGAAGAGCTGCCATAGTTATCACTTCCCGGAGAAGCTGGGTTAATTTTGGTACAGAACTGACAGGCCCCAGTTACATTATTCACTCCTTTGATGCACACATATTCCCTCCATGTCCTGCACTGACATGTAGAGATCCACCTGCAGTCAAGAGTAATCGCACCTCCCTGGTAGCATTCCCAGCAGACAATTCCAGTCCATCATTGTAGCCATGCATGGCATACAGCAGGGTCCTAGGGGTTGGGCTCTGAAGATGGTGGGTTGCAGTGAATGAGGGGGTTCAGGGTACTGTAGCCTTGGTGCGGGAGACCTGGAGACTGACCCACCTTTGCACAGGTGTGTTGTGTGGGTCAGATCTTGCCTGAGTCTTTGCTGTCTTTTCCAGGGGACGATGGTCATAACCAATCTGACTGCACTACATAGCGACCCCACAGAGTGGGCCACCCCAGACACATTCAATCCAGAGCATTTTCTGGAGAATGGAAAGTTTAAGAAAAGGGAAGCCTTTCTGCCTTTCTCAGTAGGTGAGTGGCAGTAAGTAAGAATGTGGGAGTCCCTCTCTCATCCCTTCTTCACTCTTCTCCCTGTGGGGCTTTGCTTCACTTCAAAGGTCTCCCTGCCCAGCCTGGCTCCCTCTTGCTGTTGGTCGTTCCCAGGAGTCCCTGGGCAGAGCATCACCAGGACTGATGCCCTTACTTCCTAAGCCTCTGCTTGACTCTGATGGAGATTCAGCTTCATGTTATTCTGGTCCCAAGAACACTGGGGACAGAAGCTCAGACCCTTCCTGTTGTCCACAGAGAAGATTGGACCTTTGCCACTTGATAGTTTTTAAATATAAGTTTTGGGGTCTTTTTGTTTGTTTTGGTTTGTTTGTTTTTTAAGACCCACCTACTCACAAAGAACCAGGGCCAATTTCTAAGAAGGTGGGGGAGGAGCAAGGAAAGGGGCTGCTTGCTTCTCATTATGGGCATCAGTAATGACTCTTAGTGCCATGGTAACTAGGTAGGACTAGACTCTGCAAGTGCTCCCTGAAGCAGTCTTTTTGCTTTAAATTCTAATGACCCTTTAAAAATCTAGTTAATATGTGTACCTGGTGCATAATTTGAAAGGTATGAAAGAGGATGAGTTAATACCTGCCTCTCATGCTTTCAAGGCAGCCACACCTAAAGGGTGTTTTGACTCATGACATTATTAAATTGTTGAGAAAATATTTTAGTTTTCCAGGTATTGCGTTAGCAAAGTTGCAGAGATCATTTCAAATAATTTTCCAGTTTCTTAATTCTTTGAATATTTCCTGGGCATCTATTATGTGTCAAACATTCAGCCCTGAGGATGTGACATTGAATTAAGCAGAAAAGAAAAAAAAATCCTAAGAAGAATATGTTCTAATGTAGCCTGACAAAGTTCAAATTCCAGTCACCACGTTGCAGATAAAGAAACTGAAGATTAGCTGGATCACCATGGCATCTAAAGTCATCAAGCTTCTGTGGCAGAGCTAGAACTCAATGTTAACCAGGTTTATCAACAACTAAAGCTTATGCTTTTCTTAGCAGTGTCTCCTAAAAAGGTAAGTAAAAGCTACACTGAGCTGACACTGTGAATTTTATAATAGTTCTCTTATCATTAATTTAAATTAAATATTGATTGGTTTTCAGAGACAATATCATTTCTTTGATCATGCCACTAAGGCACGGAAAGGGAGGGACGGGAATGTCAACTCATTTAGTTGTGATCATTCGTGCTGTAACACACTGTCCTGAGTGTATCTGGACTGATTCTGATTGGATCTTTCTCTTTCTTCCTCTGCTTCCGAGTCACCTTTGCTCACATTGGGCAAGTCCCTTCCTAATGTGAAAGCAGACATGAGATGTAGGAATACCTTCCAGTCTCCTGTTTACAAGAGGTTCACGTTTTCTCTTACAGTACACAGTTTCAGCTGTGTTTTCCAAGTATTATAATTATTTTTGCCTCGATGGGTTTTTTGCAATTGAGTGTTGGAACATACCCATTTAATTGCAAACTTCATTGGCACACGATTATCTCATTTAAGTCTTACAGCCACCCAGTTATTAATAGTTAGACAGGAAATGGATCAGTATCTCCTTTCTTAATATAAGGAAACTGGAAATAAGAATTCATATTGAAGATCATGTGCTCAAGGAATTGGCAGAACAGTCTTAGACTCAAGTTTTCTTAGTTCTCATCTAGTGCTCTTTCTTGCACAATTAGAATGTAATTTATTTTCACATTTACAGGCCCTTCCATTTTAAGAGTCACTGGGTTCATATCCTATATATATATATCAGTTATTATATTGCTGCATAACAAAGGTGGAAAATGGTATGACTTAATAAGTATGTATTATTACTCACAAGTCTAGAGCTGAGCAGGGAAATCAACTAATCTTGACTGGGCTCTCTTGCCTCCTTTGGAGGTCAAGTGTCTGGAGCCTGATCCAGGATCACTCAGATGGGACAGGGGGCTCTATTCCAAGGTCTCGCCCATCCTCCAGCAAGCTAGCCCAGCTGGTGCATATGTAGAAGATAAGCTCCCACAAGGGAGAACGGAAGCACACAGCGCCTCTTAAGGGCCAGGCTGGGAACTGACAACCATGACTCACTGCTTTCTGTAGCCCATGAGAGTCATAAAGTCAGCCCCAGGTAAAGGGGAAGGCAGAATACTATAATTTTTAATAAGAGCTGTGAAATCACATTGCAAATGAGGTAGTACAGAAAAGGGAGGAAAATGGAGCTGTTGTTGCAATCAGGTGGCCTTACTGTCTCTCTCTCTCTCTGCCTGAGAAGAATGAAATTCAGACAAGGCAAGCAATTTGGAAATTAACTCAGCTATGCCAGAATGAGGCCTTGCCAACAGAGCAGGAAACAGAAACCTGAAAAGTGCGGGGTTAAAACGTCAGCACCACTGTCGGGCTTTTTCCCACCACACTCCCTTCTTTAGTGTACAGTTGTTTATCTCACTTTTGGTCCAGAAAAGTCAGTCAGGGATGGAATTAGGACACGTGCACAATTCAGGTGGATGGCAAACCTATTTTTCCTCATGTAAGTTTTTCCTCCTAGGTGAGTTCCCACTGACTCAGCAGGTTACAAACCCGGCTAGTATCCATGAAGATGCAGGATTGATCCCTGGCCTTGCTCAGTGGGTTAAGGATCTGACATAGTGGCTTAAGAATCTGGTGTTGCCATGAGCTGTGGTGTAGGTCGCAGACCCGGCCCAGATCCCTAGTGTCTGTGGCTGTTGTATATGCCGGTGGCTGCAGTTCCGATTTGACCCCTAGCCTGGGGGAACCTCCATATGCCAGGGTATGGCCATAAAAAGCAAAAAATAAAAATAAAATTTAAAAATTTAAGAAAGGTTTTCGGAGTTCCTGTCGTGGCGCAGTGGTTAACAAATCCGACTAGGAACCATGAGGTTGCGGGTTCGGTCCCTGCCCTTGCTCAGTGGGTTAAGGATCCGGCGTTGCCGTGAGCTGTGGTGTAGGTTGCAGACGTGGCTGGGATCCGGGATCCTGCGTTGCTGTGGCTCTGGCGTAGGCCGGCAGCTACAGCTCCGATTAGACCCCTAGGTGGGAACCTCCATATGCCGCAGAAGTGGCCCAAAGAAATAGCAAAAAGACAAAAAAAAAAAAAAAAAAGGTTTTCCTCCTTGATCCAGCAAAGAAGCAGACAGCTTCCTGAAAGGTAAGAGGCTGAGTCCTCTTTTTTTCCAATAATAATAATAATAATAATTGGATCATAGGAGTAAGACTAGGAAGAACTTTTCCCCAAAACCCAAGGCCAATTCTCTTATTTTACTAATGAGGTAATTGACCTGGTTATTTACAGATGTTCAGCAGGTGCACCAAGGAGAAAGTCCACCATCGTGTAATCCAGGCTGAAGCTTTGAAATCAAGTAGCCCTCATTTTCATGATTTCAAAAGTAAATTCATTCTAAATGTAATAGTTTGCATTAATAAACAAGGAAGTCCTACTGTATAGCACAAAGAATTTTATCCAATCACTTGAGATAGAACATGATAGAAGATAATATGAGAAAAGAATGTATATATATATATATGTGTGTGTGTGTGTGTGTGTGTGTGTATAAATGAGTCAGTTAGCTATACAACCAAAATTGACAAAACGTTGTAAATCAATTATAATAAAAAACAAAAAACAAAAAAAGTAAATTCACACTTCCTATCTTACTGGTATCTTTGCTCATCTACTTAAGGTAGTTAGGAGAAAGAAAATTTCACATGTTTGACAAGTAAGAAATGATTAGGTCAGTAAGAATAAAGGGTTTGCTCATATCCCAGAGCTGGTTACTGATGGGACTTGTAGTTTAAACCTGCTACTTGAATCTCTGAGTCCAATTTTGTCACAGCATCTCGATTCTTCTAGCAGAATCTTAAGTATTTACAGTACAATCTGATCTGGTACCATTAACACATTTCCTCATGTACTATATGTGATGGGTAAAAAGATAAGGATGGGGGAACAGAGATGAATAGACACACATTGGGGGAAACTCAGACACAAAATAATATGAGAATGATATAATTCTAAAACATGTTTACATTTATTAAACATTTTCGCTGATATTTTCTAATTATATTTGCTGAACAAGTTCTTACAAACAGAGGACAAAATTGAGGCATGCACACTTTAACAATTAACGAAGAATATTTCATTACAGGGAAAATGCAAAGTAGCAAAAACGGTGCATATAATTAACCACAGAGATAATGCCAGTGACTGTGTGCAGGAGAATCCTGATGAGGGCAGTGGGGATGTTAACAAGCGTTCTGTCGGGGTTATTGGAATGCAGACATCTTTCACTGTGTTAACGCTTTTCACAATTCTTTTTCCTTTCTGCAGTGAATATGTATCACTAGGGAGAAAGTTATTCAGACCCATACAAGAGAAACGGAGGTAGAGACCAGTGAGGGCTGTTGTAGCCCAAGTGGGACAAGGAGGGCATTTAGGAAGGGGAGGGGGCAGTGGAGACCTGGAGTGGGGGTCAGAGCACAGTCTGATGAGAAGGGGCCTGCCCTGCAGGAGGGGCCATGGCAGAGAGAGTCCCAGTCATTAAGGAGGAGAACCTGACACAAGGAAAAGATGCCTTACACTTGAGACACCTTGTTCTGATATTGACTTGCTTATACTTTGCAACAGTTTTAAGAATTGAAAAACTTAATGCAGATTTTTAGATTTTTATCTGCACTTGTGTTTTGTGATTGGTAATGGGTTTTGGAAAGACTTTAGGCTAAACACCACTCTCCAGTCACAGTCAACCCAGGCCCCTCCCTTCCTTCATCTACACCCTGAACCTTCACACCTGTGCCTCACCTGCCTGCCCCTGAGGGCTCTGGAGTGTGTGATTGTGGATTGATGCTTTCTGGGCTTGGATGAACCCAGGTGGTTCTGATCAAATAAGCCGAGTCCATAAAGCCCCAGGCCCAGCAGGCCCGCCCCAGGCTCGGGCTTTGCCAGACATGGTAGATCTCAGTCCTTGCTGGGCACAGACACCACCAGGAAGGTAACTCCTTTTACGCTTTTGTCTTGCAGGGAAGCGGGCGTGCCTTGGAGAGCAGCTGGCCAGGACTGAGCTGTTCGTTTTCTTTACTTCCCTTTTACAAAAATTCTCCTTCAGGCCTCCAGACAATGAGAAGCTGAGCCTCAAGTTCAGAATGGGCCTGACCCTCTCCCCAGTCACCTACCGCATCTGTGCAGTTCCCAGGGCATGAGGTTGTGGGGGGTGGAGGGGAAGGAAAGCAGGGAGAATGGGCACCTCCCCCAAGGCAGGGGCTCCTGCTCAGAAGTGAGGGGACAGCATGAAGTGCCTCTGAGCACAGGTCCTAGGAACTGCACTCAGAAGAACCTGGATTCAAACCCCAGCTTTGCCATCTCCAGTGTGGCCCTGGGCAAATCAGTTATGATGTATGTGATTCATTTGCCTTTTCACCTGGGAGATTTAAAGAGGATCATGATTGCTTCTGTAAAGGAAGAACTGCAGTAAAAATTGGGAGAAATAAAAGACTTTAACTGGTTTGGAAACCATAAAGCTCATCATAAAGTCATAGCTGTGATCTGCCTCCTTTCTGCTTCCTTCCTTTTGGGAATTTGCTTCTTGCCTGTTGAGATGGTTTGAGTCAAAATGGTGCCAAATGGTCGATAAGAGAAGTTCGACCCATTGCAGCCTCAGTGGTTGGCCAGAAAGAATGTCATGCTTGGTAGCACTGTGGAGGCTTCTCCTGCTTCTGCCTTAGTTGAGTCCCCCAGGAAAAAAGCAGGGCAGGTAGTGTCCTGATTTATAGGCAGATTTCTACGAAGAAGCAGTTTCTTTTGTTCACCTAAGGACCCATGACCATGACCTTGGTCCCAAGACCAAAGAGAGTGTGACCACAATTAACCAAACCTAGAAAGCATGTATAGGGAGCAAAGGTGGAAATAATTTCTGTCTTTAAGTTGCCTCTTTACCTTAAATCCTCTCTCAGACATTTATATCCAGCCATTTTATATCTGATTTGACAGTGTGGTACTTATGGCTTTTCTCACAATTGGATTGTTGGCTTTTGACTGACAAGTATTCCCAGGTTAAAGTCAACTAAGCAATGTTAGAATATTTTATAGCAGGAACCAGAAATGCCAGAATCCTGCTTGATCCTCCTGTGTGTGGTTCCTGATGGGGGGGAAAAAAGTCCATAAACTGGAAAGCTGGGTACCAGTGATAATTCATGGGGTTTTGTTGCCAACACCAATATGAATACACACAAATCTGGTAAACTGGAGTAAACTTTGTAGAAGATCCTTTTCCTGAAGGCAGTTAGACCTAAGGAATTGAAGTAGCTCAGAACCAAATGAGCCATGAGGACACGAGGCTTTTCTTTCCTCTTACTTGGGATTCATAGGAAAGCCAATTCAATGTAAAAAAAGATATAGAAATAGGAATGGAAGAAGGGAATGTAGAAGGGAGAAAGAATGTGTTTGTGTTTGGCTGGAAGTAGTCTGAACTTGTCAGGGAGAGCCAAGAGAATGTCTGGTAAGTGGTTTGTTTCCTAAACTGTGGGAGGACATTTGGTCTAGACAATAAAGTGAAACCTCAGATGCCCAGCAACATCTACTTCCTTTGTAAACTCCTGGGAAGTTGCAACTCTAGAAAGCACCCCAAATGATATTTCTAGAATAAAAGCAATCAAATCAGGCCTTGAACTTCTGTAACATCTGAGATCTTGTCTTCTTTCTCCCGCGGTCAAATCATCCACGTTGGAGACTGATAAATTGGCCAAATTACTTTCCATTATATGCTCAGTCTCCTCATCTATAAAATGAAGGGCTTTGTTAAGCCATCTCTGAGTTCCATTTCTCCTCTGCTGCACATTTTCATTGGTTCCTGAAGGGAAGGCATTTATCTACTCCCTGTGGAATAGATGGAAAACCCCTGGCACTCATCCTGACCTAATAGATGCAACTGAACCCAGAGCCAAGTAGAGTGTGACCACAATAAACCAGAAAGCTTGCAGACATGACTGGGAGTAGTTGAAATTTCTGGTCATGTAAAATGTCTTTTTCCTTTTTCAAAGTTCATTGGAGAAACTCTAAAATGTATTTCCATCCAAGTGTAAAATAATTCTTAGCTGTATTTTGTTGCTCTCTTATTCCTCATCTATTTTGGACGCTCCAGAGCCCCTCTCTCTCTTCCTTTGTGTGACACATAGTGTGTCAGCACATGACATGTTCTGTGGCATCATGGACAAGGCACAGATTTTTACCACAAAGCAACCCAGGCGGTGGGTCTCTCCTCCACCTGTATCCTGCTGAGACAGACAAGCCCATGCTGCAGTGTCAGTGTCACATCAGGTTGGAGGTGGAAGACCTACAAGCAGCTGAGGAGCAGGGCACTCGGGAGATCCTAAGTTGTACAGAGTGTGTCCAGGTTGGGCGTGGCTGGACCACATGCTCCAGGGAGAGGCTCCAGCAGAGGGGCCACCTCCCAGAGCCCTGTATGTTTACAGACAGGAGGCAGGGCTGGCAAGTAACTAAGTGACAAGGACATAGCTTCCTGGTTGGGTTTCTATGTTAGACCAGGGAACCCCAGTGCTCTACCTGTTCTCCCCTGGAGCCAACTGAAGCTGCTTGTTGCTAAGCTACCAAGAGGGAAGGGGAGGCACTGGGAAGGAGTGTCCAGGGTCTTGGGTTTGTCTCTTCTCAATTCCTGACTGTGACTATCAGCTAAGCATTTAGCCCTCAAGCCTTTGTTTTCTCCCTCAGATACATGTGTCTGCAGGCAGAAACCACACTCTGGTGATGAGGGTATAAATCCAAACATGTGATCCTATCTCTGTAAGCAGATTGATGGCAGGGGACTTAGTAGACTGCAAGGGACAGAGTAATTTTATTCCTACCCCCACCCTCTCTTCCACTCTGTAAACTACTCCTTTTGTCTCTGAACGAATTTTCAGTAGGGCAGGCCCATCCCTTTTCTGGTCACTCTTAGGGAACAAACTTCCCTCTTGCTACATGCACTTCCAAGAAGATTCATTTGTCATCACATGGCGTCAGCCAGTAAGTACACAATTTATATAACTTCCTAAACTAGCTGATGTAGCTTCATTGCTCAACCCAGTTATAGAACTGGAAGCTCTGCAGGCGAGGTCAGTAGGGTGCAGCCAACTCTTCTCTAGACACCACGTGCCCCTCCTTCAACACCACTGCCTCCAGCCCCACCACACCCACCCCAATCTACCAGGGCCCTCCCTCCATGATGCTACTTCGTGCAAGAGAACAGTATGTTGTTTAATGTCCAAGTAGTTGGAAGTTTTTGTTTGATTGTTAGCTTGTTTTCGTCTTTGTGTCTTTTTAGGACTGCACCCCAGGCATAGGGAGGTTCCCAGGCTAGGGGTTGAATCGGAGCTGTAGAGACTGGCCTACACCACAGCCACAGCAACATGGGAACTGAGCTGCGTTTGTGACCTACACCACAGCTCAAGGTAGCACTATATTCTTAACCCACAGATCGAGGCCAGGGATCAAACCCTCGTCCTCATGGATACTAGTCGGGTTTGTTAACCACTGAGCCACTACAGGAACTCCAAATAATTTGAAGTTTTCTACCTATCTTTCTGTTATCGATTTCCAGTTAATTCCGTTGTATTATGAAAGCATAATTTTATTTGTGTACTGATATTTGATAGTGTGTTTTATGTTAGAATGTGATCTATTTTGGTAACTGTTCCTCATGAGCTTGAGAAAAATTTTTGTGCTGCTTTTGTTGGATGATGAATTCCTAAATATCAACCAGATCCAATTGATTGATGGTGCTGTTTGGTTCAACTGATTTTCCGCCTCCTGTTTCTGTCCGTTGGTGGTAGAGGGCTATTCAAGCCTTTATAACAATGAATTCATCTATTTTTCCTTTCAGTTCTACCAGTTTTACCTCATGTGTTTGAAGCTCTGTTAGGTGCATACACATTACAAGATCGCTATGTTTTAAGGATTGACTGTTTATCACTATGTTGTGCCCTTTTTCAATCCATGATAATTTTTCTTGCTCTGATGTCAGCAATTAACACAGCTACTCCAGCTTCCTTTTGATTGGTGTTAGCATGGAATAATCTCCTATCCTTTTAATTTCAATATATCTGTGTATTTATGTTTAAAGTGGTTCTCTAAGCAACATAGGGTCAGATCTTTTTGTGTGTATATTTTGTATGTAATTAGAAAACAAATAACATAAGATCTACGTGCTTTACAAAGTTTTTAAGTGTATAGTACAACACTGTTATCTATGAGCACAATGTGGTACACAAGGTCTGAGAAATTTTCCATCCTGGCATGACTGGAATTCTCTACCAATTGAAAAGAAGTTGTCCCATTTCCTCCTTCCCCCAATCCCTGGCAACCAGCAGTGTGGAGAAATTGGAACACTTTTGCACTGTTGGTGGAAATGTAAAATGGGGCAGCCACTATGGAAAACACCATGGAGGTTCTTCAAAAAATTGAAAATAGAACTACCTTAAGATCCAGCAATCCAAGTTCTTGGGCTTTTATCCAAAACTGAAATCAGAATCTTGAAGAGAGGTTTTCATTTCCATGTTCATTGCAGCATTGTTTATAAAAAGCCAAAAGGTAGAAACAAACTAAATGTCCATTAAGGGATGAATGGATAAAGAAAATGTGGACTATACATACAACGAACTATTCTTCAGCCACAAAGAAGGAAATCTTGTCATATGCTACAATATAGAGGCACCTTGAGGACAATATGCTAAGTGATATACGCCAGCCACAGGAGAAATGTTAATGATTCCGCTTTCCCAAAGTATCAAAAACAGACAACTCATAGAAGGAAGTGTGAAGCCTCCAGGTTTGCTCTTCTCTCTCAGGATTGTTTTGGCTATTCAGGGTCCTTTGTGATACCATATGAATTTTAGGATTATATTTTCTGTATAATTTTATTCCTGTAAAAAGTGCCTTTGGGATTTTGATAGGAATTTCACTCACTTAACAATGGATACTTTTTTAAATGTTCCATTCATGAACGTGGGCTATCTTTCCATGTATTTGTGTCTTCTTTAATTGTGTTCAACAGTATTTTATCATTTTCAGTGTAGAAGTCTATTGCCTTCTTGGTTAAGATTACACACACACACAAATTGTTAGGATTAATAAATGAATTCAGCAAAGTTGCAGGATACAAAATCAACATAAAAAATTGTGTTTCTATACACTAATAATAATCTGAAAGTAGTCTTGTTTTTTTGTCCACTCTGACAGACACTGTCTTTTAATTAGTGCATTTAAACCAATGGTTAATGTGGTTATTGATACAGATTATTATGTACCATGTTCATTTCTGTTTTCTACTCATTACTCTTGATTTTTCTTTGTCTTTTACTTTTTCTCTCTACTCTCCTTTCAATTATTTTGTATAACTTCATTTTCTCTTCTGTCCTAGCATGCCAACCCTTCCTTTATTCAAAACTTAAGTGGTTGCCCTGCAGTTCACAGTACACATTTCCACCTGATTCAAATCCACTTTCAAATAGCACTAAACTGCTTCACTCGTAGTGAAGGTGCTTTGTTATTACAATAATTTCCCTAATTCCTTCCCTCTGTCCCTTCCAAACTTGTATCATGTGTGTCACTTATCTACAAGCTATAACCACCAAATACATTGCTGCTTTTCTTATTTTGAACAAACTCAGATCAATTAAGAAAAAGAAAGTAAGAACTTTTGTGTATCTATTTTTCTCTAATGTGCTTTCCTTCCTTATTTAGGTCTGCATTTCTGACCTGTACTTTTTCCTTCCTTCTGAAGAACTTAAACATTTCTTGTTAAGGCCAGTCTACTAGTAACAAACTCCCTTACATTTTGTTTGAGAAAAAAAAAAATTTTTTTTTTCATTTTTGGGGCTGCACCCATGGCATACGGAAGTTCCCTGGCTAGGGGGTCTAATCAGAGTTGTAGCCGCTGGCCTACTCCACAGCCACAGCAACCGCTAGATCTGAGCGGTGTCTGTGACGCAGGATGCTCAACCCACTGAGCAAGGCCAGGGATCAAACGCATCCTCATGGATAACAGTCGGATTCACTTCCAATGCACCACAAAGGGAACTCCCTTGTTTGAGAAATAACTGCTATTACAGTTTTTCCCCCAATCTGTCTTCTGTTGCAACATGAGTATACATGTAAGGATAACCTGACCCCCTTGCTGTACAGTGGGAAAATAAAAAAATAAATAAAAATAAAAATAAAAAAAAATAACTGCTAGATGGAACAAGAAGGACATCTGCATAATTTTGTCGGTGAAGCAATTTAGGTAAATAGGAGACAGCGGTGCCTGGCACATAGTAAGCACCCGGGAAATGTCAGGTGCTGCTGTTGTCAGGATTGTTTACCAGGGGCAGTTACAATCCTTAGGTGAGAGAATGATTGAAAAACAGGAAGCTCAGGTGTCCCTGGTGCTGAGACGCAATAAAAACACAAACCTAGAGTCCCAGCGGTTTCAGAGAACATCAGGCTCTCTAAATAGCAAATAAAAACGCTCTTTGGCAGTTTTTTTCCAGGACCCAAGCATGTTCTTCAGGAATCTGACTCCTGACAGCTGGCGGGCAGCAGGCAGCTGGGTGGGTGGCAAGGGAAAGAAGGGACCTGGAGAAGGCGGGGCCTGGGGAAGAGCTGGAGGGGTGAGTCCCTGGACGGGGCAGGGAACCTGGCCTGGCTGATAGGGAGGGGCGGGGCCTGAGAACCCGGCCAGGACTGGGGTCTGGTAGCGGAGCTGGCAAAGTGGGCGGTGCTAGGAGTGCAGTCAGACAAGCCTGGACCGTCTTTGGCTCAAACCGCAGAACTGCCGGAGATTTCGCAGCCATGACCCCGGCCTTGGGCTTCCTGGCTGAGGCTCTCTGGACCGCTCTCCGTCCCAGCACTCTCCTGCTGGGTGCCGTCGCCTTTCTCTTCTTTGCCGATTTCCTCAAAAGGCGGAGCCCAAAGAACTACCCGCCTGGGCCCCCGCGCCTGCCTTTCCTAGGCAACTTCTTCCATCTGGACGTTGAGAAGGGACACCTGGCACTTCAGCGGGTAGGAGAGAGCAAAAGTGGCTGGCCGGGTCCTGACCCTGATTTGAAGGACGAGGGCCATTCCGGGTACCCAGGGCGAGAGGACTTGGAGGGGGAGGGGAGCTCTGACGCTAAAGCTGGAACCCGGGTCCACCCGGCTTTGAGCCTGGTTCTCCTCACCATCAACTGACGTGATTCCACCTCCCTTTTCTAGGGGTGAAACGTTGTTAACTGTTTACCATTTAAATGTGGCAGAAACGATATGTTAAGTCATTTAATTGTGCGTCCTGTTACTTATTTTTTTTAATTGTTATTTCCCCAATAGTTTTGTTTTTTGTTTTTTTTTACCGTACAGCATGGTGACCCAGTTACACATACATGTATACATTCTTTTTTCTCACATTATCATGCACCATCATAAATGACTAGACATAGTTCCCAGTGCTGAACAGCAGGATCTCATTGCTAATCCAAAGGCAATAGTTTGCATCCATTAACCCCAAGCTCCCAATCCACCCCGCTCCCTCCCCTCCCCCTCGGCAACCACAAGTCTATTCTCCGAGTCCATGATTTTCTTTTCTGTGGAAAGGTTCATTTGCAGCACTGTTCACAATAGCCAAGACATGGAAATAACCCAAACGTCTTGTTACTTATTAGCAGAATATCCTATTTATGGTATGATCGCCTTGTTGTTTAAAATATTATTATCCTTGGGGGGGTGCTATACTTTCCCTTTCTGAGGCTCCATTTCCCATGTGTAAAGTGGTGATACTACTACCTAAATTATCTTTATTCAGCTGAATTCCTCCCATCACCACAAGAACTGAGCACCACAAGGATCTTGTCTCCTCCATCTCATCATGTTTAAACATCATTTTTCTGCTTAGACTTTCTTAGTGCTTCCTGCTTCTTCCCAGAGTTCATAGCAGGTAGGGAACCACTAGGCACCCTTCTTGTAGCCTCTTTTTACTTCTTTATAATCATCTCCCATCAGGGTTCCCTAACAGTGGCTACTCTGAGGTCCTTAAAATTCCCTCCAACATCCAACATTTTCTTGAGACTCTTCAGCTGCTTCCCTGCTTCTCAGCACAGATGCCTTGCTAACAGACTGCATGGTGATAGATGCTTGTAAACATTAGATAAAAGAGTGAAACTTCAATATTAATATAGCTTATAGCGGGTGCTCAACAAGTAGTAGTTCCCCTTTCCCTAAAAATGCCTGGAACACTTTGAACAAAAGCCCATGATATAAATTCAAGTTGGATAAGGTTTTTTCGCATTCTGGGAGAATCACCCAATTGATACCACTCAGTGACAGGATTAGTCCATAGAATTTTAAAGCTAGGCTCTTAAACCTGTACCTTTGTTTTAAAAAAGTGTTGTTTAATTTCCAAGTATTGGGAGATTTTCCTCTTTTTTTTTTTTTTCTGTTAATGATTTCCAGATTGAGTCCATTGTGGTCAGAGGACATACTTTGTGTGATTTCAATTTTGAAAAAAACACATAAGGTTGGTTTTATGACCTAAGATACAGTCCCATTACATACTTGAAAAGAATGTATATTCTGTTGATAATGAGTGGAGTAGTCTATATGATATGTCAGCTGGATCTTATTAGGTGATTGTTATGTTTAGCCCTTCTGTACCCTTGTTAACTTTTTATCTCCTAAGTCTACTAATTACTAAAGAGGCATGTTTAAGTCTCCAACTATAATTACAGGTTTGTCTATGTCTCTAATCGGTTCTATTAGTTTTCCTTTATGTATTTGCCAGCTCTTTTACTTAGTACATACATACTAAAATGGTTATGTCATCTCGGTGAATTGGCTCTTTAATTATTATGTAATGCCCCTCTTTATCTCTGATCATATTCTTTGTCTGAACTTTAGCTGACATGCTATAGCCACGCCAGCTGTCATTTGATTAGTATCAGCAGAGTATATGCTTCTTTATTCTTGCACTTTTAACCTACTTATATGGTTAGATTTGAAATAAGTTTCTTGTTGATAGTATATAGGTGGCTCATTTTTTTATTCTGCCCATCTCTACATTTTAATTGGTGAACTTAGATCTTTAATGTAATTGTCGATATAACACTTAAATCTGCCATTTTGCTATTTGTTTTCTGTGTCTCACTTTCTTTTTTATTCCTCTATTTCTCATTTCCTGTCTTTTTGTGGGTCACTTAGCATTTTTTGAGAATTTCATTTTAATTTATCTGTAGTGTTTTTGAGTACATCTCTTTGTATTGTTTTTTTATGTACATGCTGTAGAGTTTACATGCCATGTATACATAGCTTATTGTATCATCTGACATTCTTTCCAGGTTTTTTTCTCTTGGCCATGCCCGCAGCATGTGGAAGTTCCCATGCTAGGGATTGAACCTGCAGCAGCAACCTGAGCTGATGCGGTGACACAGGAACCTTAACCCACTCTGCCACAAGGGAACTCTGATGTTGTTTTCATTTTAATGCTGAGGAAGCTAACTGAAAACTGTCAAGTGATTCGCCTGTTATTCAAAATTGATAATGGCCAAGCAAGGACTTGAATCCAGCACTATTTGACTCCCACATAAGTCTCTACTTACACTACCTGACTTTTCATGATACCGTCACAGCAAAATTGATTTATTCAGGGATTTGTTTATTCAACAGATATTTATGAATTGCTTATCATGGGGCAGGCACAGTACAAGGCATTGTATGATGAAATGTGTTGTGTGATATTTTGGTAACCAAATAAGATGATATTAGGTGGGATCACTGTGAATGAGAAACCCTGGGGATAACCTCCAAGGAATGTTGAAGTAAATTTGAGAACTTGAAAAGAATGGTGGGCAAGTGGCTCCATGGAGTAAAGGGGACAAGAGATTTTTAAGTATGGAAAATGACATGAGCTAAAACACAGTAAGAGGGCAGTGAGGAAACTCGCCTGTTTGTGTAGTATTATGGAAACCTCATTTAATTTTCCCCCATTTTATATTTTTTCTCTGCCATAGCTATATGGCTTATTAGAGGAGCATTTATGTAAATAAGAGAAAATCTTATTGGACTATGTTGAGGAAATGGAAGATAGCATAGGTAGATATATTAGTGAGGCTATTCATTGAGCTGCTTGCAACAAAAAAGACCCCAAGATGCAGTGGTGTAAAAAGATTGAAATTTGTCTCTCTCTCACAAGTGAGTTCAGATGTAGGCAGGGAGATGAGGACGGGAAGGCTGCTTTTTACCACAAGATCATCCAGAAACTCCAGTTCCTTCTATCTTGTTTCTCTGGTCCTGCAACACCACCATGTGCGAGTTCTGGTCCACGGAAAGGTGAAGGGTTCAGGCAGTGAGAAGCAATTTTCCTTTAGGGACATGACCTAGAAGATGTACACATCTCCAGTACTCACATCTCTTTGGCCACACCTAGAGAAGCTGGGAAATGTGGTTTCTGATTGGGAATTCATGTGGCCAGCTATCACTCGGAAGAGAGACAGAGAATACCTTCATGCTTTCATTTAAGGATGAGACATACAGACTTAGTAGAGAAAGCCCAACTTTATGCCCACCAGCTATGCATGAATCTCTGTGCCTCTTTTTCTGAAAACAAGGAATACATTGTATAGTATTATAAGCATCAAATAAGTCCATCAATATCAGTTTACTGCCAGGGTGCCTAGCACATGGTTGATGCTTATTTCTATATCTACCACTCTCACCCTTTCTTCAAAAGTTTAGAGTAATAAACTCAAGGGAAGCCAGTGGTTGGTTGCACACCAGGCGTCACTTATCTGGCCCGACTGCAGGGCTCCATCAATCCACTCTCTGGCTACTTCCCCTCCCTTCCTTTATCCTATCTTACGAGAGTATTCGTTTGCTAAAATACACTTCCAAGTTGATTTATAATACTAATGTGATTATTACTTTTAGTATTGTGGTTATTTATCACACAAACCCAAAGATGAGATCTAGTAATATCTGTTTTATAGATTTGGAAACTGAGACACAAGGAAGTTAAATAACTTGACCAAAAATCAGATAGTAACAAGCAGAAACTTAATACAGATTTGTATGACTTCAAAATTAAATCCTTAAGCACTCATTAAATTACTTCTCCTATTGAGTTTTCTTTATTTTTTGTTTTTTAGGGCTGCACCCATGGCATATGGAGGTTCCCAGGCAGGAAGTCAAATCAGAGCCACAGACACAGCAACACGGGATCTGAGCTGCATCTACAACCTACACGAAGCTCAGGGCAACACCAGATCCTTAACCCACTAAACGAGGCCAGGGGATCAAATGTCTTCATGGATACTAGTTGGGTTCCTTACCACTGAGCCACAATGGGAACTCCACCTATTCAAATTTCTAATTGCAAATAAAACAACATCCAAAATATTTCACTGACATCCTTGTTCCAGCTCACATTACCCTGCCAACCTTGTCTCCCATCTCCCTACTCAGAGCTATATTTTCTAGAAGACTATCACAGTCCCTGGTCCTTATATGCTTCCTGACTTTCTCCCATTTAATAATTTACTGTTAAGAATGATGAGACGAATCAATTACCTATGTATATGCCCCATTAGATGTCAAGCATTTTAAACTTAAGGACCTGTACCCCTAGCATCTAGACCTGACCCACTACAAGGTTCATGTGCTCTTTAATGACTCTTTTCTTTAGTTAGACAGGAGAGCTCACTTGTTCCTGAAAGCCCACATTTTCCTGTCTGTGCAGTTGTACATGCTACTTACACATACTAAAAAGTCTTTGCCTTCACGATATATGTCCTTTGTTGGCACCCTAACCTTCACTTAGGATCTGGCCCAAATACCATCTCCTTTTAAAACTTTTCTCCCATATCAGGTGTGGAAATTAACCTTTTCTTTCAGTAGTTTCATGCCCCTTGCTCCAGCATTAAGAACATATATCGTCTTCTGCTATGTGTTAATTTTTCTGTAGTCAGCCTCTCCCAAGAGACTTTGACGTATTAGGAAAACACCACACATATTGATCTGGGTATTGCCCCCACTTAGAGCAAAGTCAGAAGGTGCCTGACAACTCTGAAGCATTTCATAAAAACTTATTGGTTTGAACTAGAATTTGATTTCTACAGACTGTCCTCAGAAACCTGGTATAACCCCAGGAACTCCTGTGAAACCAGGAGTCTTAGCAGAAGTCTGTGGGCCCCAGGGCCCTAGTGAACCCCTGAAACTGGATGTTTGCAAACTGTATTCATGGTATAGGATTTTCCTGGAGAGCAGATCCATGACAGAGGCTGGATTTTCAAAGGATTCTATCAGTCAAAAAGTGCACAAATTACTTAGCAAGCTTTATTTCAAATGCCCTTGGGTTTCTTTTTGTGTGTGCTTTATTGGATAGAAACAGCTTTTAATTACAAAAGAAATACAGACACATTGAGACAATATTTTAATATATAATTTAGTGAGTGAGAGAGAGAATCTTATCTCCCCTTGTGTTTGACTCCCCCACTACACACATACACATTGCTCAGTGCTACTGAGTGATCAGAGGAATAGACCCTCTCAATTGCTAGTGGGGTAAGAAATGGTTCACTCTGCCTTGTCTCCTTTTTCTCCTTTTGTGTCTTTGCTCAATTGGTTTTTGAGTTTAAGAACTGAGATCAAATAGAATCTCCCTCAACTTTATGTCTCCTGGTTCAACCTCTTGTCTCACTCTCAGCTTTCTATCTTTTTATTCTAAATATTCATTTTGCTCTACTTTATTAAGTGCTTAATATTACATTTGATGTTTTTGTCCTTAATATTGTTTCCTGTCTTCTATTACTTGTATTTGCCTTTTATTGCTCAAAATTGCTACTATTTTAACCTTTTTCTCTTTATTTTTCTATTTTCATTTTTGATTTTAAGCCTGTTTTAGCCTCCTGAACCACCTTACTTTTAACCTCCTTTTTTCCCTTACATTATTTATTTTTTAGAAAGACTTGTTTGTTGTCCTGCATTGAAATTATTCTCTGTCTTGTAAAGTCTTCTGAGATGACTGTGGGCCATCCATTTACCTCCATGTAAGCAGTTGGCACAGTGACTGGCACTTAAGAATAGGTGGACATCACCGTCATTGGTAGCAGGGCTGCAGGAGGTCATGAGACCTACCCACGTTCACATAGTTGATCATATGAAAGTGTTTATCCAGTTCACTTAGACTAGAAATATACATGAGCAGAGGGTTGACAGATAAAACTCTGAAGGATTTCATTTCAGTAAATGTTAATGGCATGCTCACTTCCTTCCAAGGACAAACTGATTCTGAGTTGTGTACATGGTCAGTTAGGAGTCATTTAGCTTAACCTGAGATTTTCAGCAGTTCAAAAAAAAAAAAACATTATTGCTTATTCTGCATTAGTTATGAAATTATTTTTGTAAAACCTTAGAATTTCATCTAGGCTTTCAGCAAGATGAAATTTAAAATCTTGATGTATTCAGACTCATTTCTTACAACAAAGATGTGTACTTTAGAGGCCAACCAGCTTGCATTGGAATCATGGCTCTGCCTTTTCTAATAAGACAGGACATACTGTGCTAATAACAAACATTGACGGGGGTCTCGGCTCCAAAAGGACAATGAGTTCAGGCTCAGTCTTTACTATGGGAGCAGAATGGTGGAATGAGACTAGATCCATGGGATTTGCTCTGATGGGGTGACATAGTCCAGGGAGCTCAGAGTGACATGGAGAACGTAAGTGCTGGGAGGTTGGGGAGGAGGGCCCACAGACACTGGCAGAAGTTAGACGTTTTGTTTGATACTATAGCCTGCAGCTAGACACAGCCTTGCAGACCGAAGGCAGTGGCAGGGTCGACTGAGATTCGTCTCTTAAATAAATAAGTCAGGGAGATTTTGATTGAGGGCCATTTACTGCACTTTAAGCCATCCTTGCACATACCTGCCCATTTGTGTACCCTCCTGACACACCCACACACTCTAACTTTCCTCCCCCCTCTTTCTCATTCTCACTTTCATTCTCTCACATCCACTAAACTCTAAGGTCCTAGCTCTATCTCAGTTTCATGGTTTTGTCTTGAAATCTTATATAATACCTGCCATTTTACCTCCAACACCCAACAGCTTTGTCACCTTGGCTAAGTTCCTTCTGCTATGATTCATTTTCATTATGAAAGTGGAAGAAAATTATTACTGCCTTAGGTAGTTGTGAAGTTAAATGAGATACAACATGAAAGGTGCTTGTCATGGCACCCAGTGCATGTGGTTGTCTGTGACCACGAGAGCCTCTCTCACACGTCATCCTGTGCTCTGTCATCTCTGTCACCATAAGCAAGTGCACCCATGTCACTTTGCACACAGGGGCCATTCATTCCCCAGAGCCTCAAGTGGCTCTCTGCCAGGTACCAGAAAACAAAGTGCCTTTCACATTGTTGCTCTCAATTTCTTCCTCACAGAGAGCTTTGAGGGAGAAAAAGTTTCCTGAGTTTATAGCTGGGGAGCTGAGGCTGAAAACAAGTGAAACAACTGTTCTGAGAGCTCAGAGCTTCAACCATGGAGTTAATATGTACACATGGCTCTGGAGCTTATGTGCTCATCTCCATGCCTGGACCAGCCCAATGGTGATTTTTCTGTCACCTAGAACGTGTTGAGGAAGGGGACATTCTCTCCTGGTCAAACAGATGAGATTTACTAACAAGTCCATGCTCCCTCCACCAGACATTCACTCAACACATCTTAGCTTTGGCTGGTGAGTCACATGTACTGAAATGCACTGCCTTCACTTGACTCCTGTTGAATTTATTATAGAGATCCTGTTGATTTTATTATAGTGATAGCTTTATGCCTGGTTCCTAGGACACATGGGGAAGCTTCAATTTGAGGAGATTAAACATATGAATAGATGTTTATGAGGAATGTCCAAGTCCTATAGTGGGTCCAACTCAAGTCTAGTTGAGAGGAGGAAAATGGAAACAAGGAACATTCCCTTCAGATGAGATGCACACACACACACACACATGCACACACAGGCTCCCCTCAATACAAGCCTCCCCAGTTACACACACCCTCCATTCCTAGATACACAGATATCTGCATATTTAATTATTTACTGTTTTTCAGTTTGTGAAGGAATACGGGAATATTATTAGCCTGGATTCCAGTGTATTTTCTTCAGTTGTTATAACTGGATTGCCCTTAATCAAAGAAGCCTTTGTCCATCAAGACCAACACTTTGCAAACCGCCCCATGATTCCTACCCAAGAACGTGTCTTTAAGAAAAATGGTAAGTCTCTGGACTAATGGAAGATGCATATGTTTGATATCCTGTGGTCTGTGAAAGCTGCCATTGCAACTATAATTCTCTGGCACTCCCTGGGACCAGGCCCATCACAAAACTCCCGCCCCTAAAGGAAACTGAGTGCTGGCATTTCCCTGTTCAAGGCTCTGGCAGGATTAGCACTGATGTCAAGGATTTGGGAGAAGTTGTGTCAGCTGCATGAACTTGCTCTGGATATTTGATAAACAAGTATCCACATCACCCAATGACGTGATGAGTTTTTAAGCAGAAGAAGAGGCAATGCATTTTCAATCTCTCTTTCTGCTTTCCTTTCAAATCTCTCACTCTAGGAAAATGGATGCTTCTTCCTGCTGATTGTATGACCCCTCCTGCTTCTGGTTCCTTATGCTTTGTTATTAAGGCTGTGCCCCACTAGGTGTCTTGAGTCTTCCAGGCTATGTTTCAATAGTTTGACATAAATACTTAAAATGATCATTAAATATACACACATTTAAAAATCTAAATGAAAAAGCCAAACCAATTCTTTGACAAAAGCGCCATGTTTTTCTCAATTTCCCTTTGAAATGTTTTTATCCATTAACTCTTCATCCAATGTATTGCCATATGCCATCTGCCATATGAAGCCTGTGCCAGACACCAGTGCTATTACTTCGAGTAGAACAGACAAAATCTTTATTTTTCTGAGCTTTACATTTCATTCAGGAAAACAGTATCAATCACACTAGTAATTTTAGGCCTTAATGTTATGAAGATAAGGGCAGGGTACACCTATTAGGGGCACCTAATCAGTAAAAGCTAATATAAGTAAGTGACATTTTAATAAACCGAAGAAGCATTCAGGCAGAGGGAATAGAATATGAAAAGTCTCTGGAGTTCCCTGGTGGCGTAAAGGGTTAAGAATCTGACATTGTCATTGCTGTGGCTAGGGTCCCTGCCGTGGTGTAGGCTGGATCCCTGGGCCAGGAACTTCTGCATGCTGTGGGTGTAGTAAAATAAAAATAAAAATAAAAATAAGGTGGGAAGAAGGACCGAAACTGAGGAATTTAAAGGTGACCAATGTTACAAGCACAGTGATTAAATGGAGATAATGGCTAAGGCTGGCCAGGAATAGCTCATGAAAGTTCTTGTTAAGGGTGTTCCTTTTTATCCTAATAACAATGGAAACTCTTGAATGGTGTAAGTAGAAAAGGAATCATCATATTTACATGGTACATTTCAAAGACTTATCTCAGCAGCAATGTCAAGAATGGAATAAAGAGACCTAGAGATTATTGCAGCATTTTAGATTAGAGAAGATGGTCTCTTCAACTAGGGAGGTGGCAGGAAATGATAGTAGAGTAGGTTAGACCAGGATATTGGTCTGGCCATGAAGATACATGGATTTAAAGCAGATGCTTAAATGTGTGGGTAAAGGAAACAAGGAGCACTTGGAAGAAGACAAGGTGTTGGCTGGCTTGCGTGGGGAGTTTAATGGAACAAATCATGAATTCTGTCAAGGAAATGCTGACTTTTAAGCCAGGAAAGTCAAGCAGACTCTTGAACATATGTCTGGAGCCGAGAACAGAAATCAATGTTCACTATTGGTAGATGTTATTTAAAATTTTAGGAGATGAAATTTTCCTAGAAATGGAGGATGGGCTTCAGACCTAATCTTGAAGAACTTCATCATTTCAGAATTTGATAAAAGCAGACAAGATCACAAAAGATATGGGAAGTTCTTTGTGGTCAGAGAATTAGGAGGAAAATTGGAGAATTGTGGTGTCGTGAACACCATGGAAGAGTGTCTCATGCCATTCCCATATCAAGATGAGATTAAGAAGTATCCTGCAAATGACATTATTTTCTCCTTTTCTGTGGCTGAGTAGTATTCAATTGTATACATGTACCATATCTTCTTAATCCATCCGTCTGTCAATGGACATTTAGGTTGTTTCCATGTCTTGGCTATTGTGAATAGTGCTGTGGTGAACATGCAGCAACATGGATGCAACTAGAGATTCTCATATTGAGTGAAGTAAGTCAGAAAGAGAAAGATAAATACCATATGATATCATTTATATATGAAATCTAAAATATGGCACAAATGATCCTATGTACAAAACATGTCATGAACAGGAAGAGCAGGCTGTGTTTGCCATTGGGGATGAGTGAGGAAATGGGATGGATGGAGAGTCTGGGGTTAGTAGTCCATTTGGAATGAATGGGCAGTGGAGTCCTACTGTATAGCATGGGGAACTATGTCCAGTTTTAAGGGGTAGAGCATGATGGAAGACGGTATAAGAAAAGGAATGAATATATATGTATGGTTGGGCCACTGTGCTGTACAGCAGAAATGGATACAACACTGTAAATCAACTATAGTCTAATCTAAAAAAAAAAAAAAAGGACCCTTAATTGGATAGCAGGAAGGGCCATTTCAATTTTCCCCTTTGCCTCTGTTGTTTTGTCAGTATAGATTGTTACACTTTCTTAGTTGCTTGGGTCATTCACTTATCTTTTAAGGTTCAGCTTAAACACTTGCCTCCTTGTAAGTATGGAATTTGTCTAATCCATGAATGCATTCTTAGTACATAACTTTCTTAGTATATAACAAATAGTTATATAAACTTAGGTGACAAATAAGGTCATACTATACTATATAATGCTATACTTAGATCACAGCATAGCTTTGGACTCAGGCAGACTTGAATTTGAATGCTGATTCAATTGCTTACTAACACTGTGACCTTGCGGAGTTTATTTTTTCCCTTGTGCCTTATTTTTCTCAACAAAATTGGGGGTAGAAGGTGTCAGTAATGAGTAAAAACCTCTCAGAGAAGTTTTGTGAGTACTAAATTACACAATGCATTAAAAATGCAATGTTCCTGGCTTTGAAAGCAATCAGTAATGCTAGCCATTATATTCACTGCTTTGGGATTATTTCTCTGAATGGTTTGCAAGTGCTTTAATGCCCTTCTCCCAGAATCCATTTGATACATGTCCCCCATGGGTCCTCTTGGATTTCTTTTCATAATGCTGACTTTCTTTTTTCCAGGATTAATCATGTCCAATGGCCAGGTATGGAAGGAGCAAAGAAGGTTCGCCCTGACAACACTGAGGAATTTTGGTTTAGGAAAGAAGAGCTTAGAGGAACGCATTCAGGAAGAGGCTCAGTACCTCATCCAGGCAATAGGAGAGGAGAACGGTGAGCATGTCATAGGACATGTGCTGGGGTCTGTGGTTCTTTCATTCACTAACCAGATGCCCAATAATCACCTATGTGCCTGTCCTGCATCCAGCACAGCATAGGGCACTGCAGGGATAAGAGAGCAGAGTTAACCATGACCTTCCCTCATGGAGCTTGAGAATTATGCACAAGAAGATGGATATGGAGCATACTGATGATTTTAAATGCTGGCCATCAGTTTGACTCCCTAGGCATTGCTTGTGTGTCAGACTCTAAATAGGATGCAGGGGTCACAGTCTCAGAGGTGGTTCTGAACTTGATATGTCATATATCATGTAGAGGGGTCTCTGAGAAGAAATAGAAACAAGCCATCTGAAGGGTCCATCTCTTCCTCTGCCTCCAGGACAGCCTTTCAACCCTCACTTCAAAATCAACAATGCAGTTTCCAACATCATTTGCTCCATCACATTTGGGAAGCGGTTTGACTACCAGGATGATCAGTTCCAGGAGCTGCTGAGGCTGTTGGATGAGGTCACATGTCAGCACACATCAGTGCAGGTCCAGGTGAGGCGGTTTTCACCTCCTATCCTGGATAAAGGTGATGGGCTGATGTCAGACACAGATGGGGACTTCTTTTTTTTTTTTTTCTTTTTTAGTTGAAATGTAAGCTTTTGTAATCGACTTCAACATATACTTATTTGAAATCAATCTGTTGACTTTAATGTTTTTTATAATATTTCAAATATTTCCTACAGACAAAGAACATTTCTTACGTTCATGTAAAGTACAAAACTTCACGTTGCACGCACCTATGCACTTATGTTGTTTTCTTTAAGAAGCACCTTCTCACCTTTGAGTCCCTCCTCTCCCTGTGTCTCCCTAGCCCACCATCTCCATCCTCTCTCAGAAGTACCCTCTGTGCCTGACTCTCGTTTGGCACATTGTTTAGAGATTCATATGTTAGTGGCCCTATTTTATTTTAGGTAATTTCTCGTGTATGACTAGATCTCTCTTTGTTATTTGATTCTCTGTGATGGACACTTAGGATATTTCCAGTTTGGGGGTATTTCCAGTTTGGGGATGTTATGCCATGAACATTCTTGTCCCATCCTTCGTGTGGACACATCCATTCATTTCTTTTGCACGTAAACCTGAAGGCAGGAGTTCCTATTGCGGCTTAGCTGGTTAAGAACGCAACTAGTATCCATGAGGATTTGGGTTCAATCCCTGGCCTCACTCAGTGGGTTAAGGATCCAGCGTTACCACAAGCTATAGCATAGGTTGCAGATGAGGCCAAGATACAGCACTGCTGTGTCTGTGGCTTAGGCCTGCAGCTGCATCTCCAATTCAACCCCTGGCCTGGGAACTTCCATATGCCACAGGTGCAGCCTACATACATAAATAGACAAACCTGAACATAAAAATACTTAAAATTTTCCCAAGTGGTTCATACCCTACGTGGTTGCAATACTTGATATTACCAACCACGTAGGGTATGAATTTAAGGAATTCACATTTCACCCCATCCTTGGTGGGTCCCGGCCTCCACTCTTGTCCTGCTAGATCTCTTAGTTTGTCAAAAACTCTGCTCAGCTTCTTGGTCTCTCACCCACTTTTCTGAATTTGAAGGACGTTTTGAGGGGAAAATCAATGCCAGGTGTTGAGATAAACCCTCTTGCATCTAAAAGCAGATTTATTTTATTTATTCCTGACAAGCAGCATTGCCTGGAGCTTTAGGGACCCATCACACCAAAACTGATAAAGCAGTTTCCATGATTCCTGGCACATTAAAGAGGCATAATGAGTGTGAGCTATTATGAGTACTATCAATGTTATTTTTGAATAGCCTTCCATAGTCTCACTTTGTGGTAGTCCCCAACTCATTAATTCTGTTTTACTCCCTCCTGCTAGGACAGAACCCAGGAAGTCTTGAGAGTTAATTGAGTACCCAGCCTACTGTTCCCAGGGAAAAGAAATTCCTGGGAAGGTCAAATGGGGCAGTGAGGCAGGGTAAAGAAGCATTTCTTAGAGACCCAAAATAGACAAGGCACTTTGGATGGACAACTGCCCATACTTTATTCAGTTAATTTTTACAACAATCCTCTAAAGATGAAATTAAGCACCTTGATATGGAAGCAGCCAATAGGAATGTGTAAGCAAATTTACATGGTGGTCACTGGCTTTGTGTTAAGTGCTGTGTGGATCTCATGTCATTTGATCATAAAAATTACCTGAGGCCCCATTGGGAGCAAATTAAATACTGAAAAAAACACATAATCATCATAATAATCATTATTACCAAAGACATAGCCAGAAAGCAGCAAATCTAATATTCAAACCCATATCTGTTATCATTTTAAGACTAGACAGTTTTCCCTAATATTATGTGATCTATTGTCTACCAGATATTATTTGAGAAAATATACTCAGAATTGACTTTATTAAAAATGTCTTCCTACATGGAGATTATAGTATAGTAGGAAGATTAGATAAATATGTTTTATCAACACATATGTACATATATACATTATTATACATATGTGTATATATACATTTATGTATGTGTGTGTGTGTATATATATACACACACGCACACATACTTGTAGTAATTGCCGAGAAAAAATACAATGACGGAATGGAAATAGAAAGAGGGTACCAGAAGTGCTGCTGCTTACAGGATGATAGAGCAAGACAGGTCGAAGTAGGTGACATTGGAATATCATATTAATGAAAAAATAGGCTGAAGTTATAGAGATTCCAGTGGAAAAGGCTTTTGATGGAAGGAACAGCAAATGCAAAGGCCTAACTATGAACATCCTTGATGTGACCACAGAGACCCATGGAACTGGATTGGAAAGAGGAAGAGAGGGTGAGATGGCCGGGAGTGATGGCAGAGGGGGTGACAGGAGTGGGAGGGGCCAGCTCCCGTAGAGCTCCAGGACAGGAATGATGTTGAATTTGTCTAAAGGCCATGGAAATTCACTGGAGGATTGAAAGCCAGAGAGTGAAATAGTCCGATTAAATTGTTAAATGATCCCCCTGGCAGCTCAGTGGACAATAGTCTGGGAAGGGTGTCAGGTATAGAATCAGGAAAACTGTGGGAGGCTTTACAGCCTCCGGGTGAGAAACATTAGTGGATTGTACAAGGATGACAAAGCAGGTGGAATGGTGAGAAGAGGTCTGAAACTGGTTGTATCTTTGATGGAGTGTGGAAATGCTTTGCCAAGGGGTTGAAAAGAGGGTTGAGAGAGAGAACAAGAGTCAAGGGCAACTCCAAATGTTAAGTGTCAGCAAAGACAAGAGATAAAGAAGATGGTTTCCTTGTCCTCAAAAGTGGAAAACTAGAACCACCTTGTCTCTGTGATTCGTTTTGTTTTTCTCAATCAGCTCTACAATATGTTTCCACGAATAATGAAATTCCTCCCTGGACCCCACCAAACCCTCTTCAGTAACTGGGAGAAATTGCAAATATTTGTTGCCTGTGTGATTGAAAACCACAAGAGAGATTGGAATCCTGCTGAAGCAAGAGATTTCATTGACGCTTACCTCCAGGAAATAGAAAAGGTGAGGAAGCCAGAGTTGTTTCCTGAAATTAGTCCTTCAAGAACAAATGAGGGTACTCCTACTTTCTATTGCTGCTATAACAAATTACCACAAACTTGGGAGGCTTAAAACAACACAAATTCATTCTCTTGTAATTCTGGAGATCAAAAGTCTGAAACAGTGTCACTGGGCTGGCACCGAGGTATTGGGAGGGCTGCCACTCCTGGAGGCTCTGGGGGAGAACCTATTGATTGATATTTCAGCTGCTAGAGGCAGCCTGCACTCCTTGACTCACGGCCCCTTACTCCATCTCCAAAGCCGTCATGTATCATCATCTCTGCCACCATCCTCACATCTTCTCTTTAGACCTTCTGACCTGGCTCTTATAAAAACTCTTCTGATTAAATTGGGGCCCAATTTAATCAGAAGAGTCTTTATAAGAGAAGACATTATAAGGAATTATCCAGGACAATCTTCCCATATCAAGATGCTTAACATAATTACATCAACTTAATTATATATAATTATATCTTTTATGCCATAAAGTATTCCCAGGCTCTGGAGATCAGGATGTGGACATCTTTGTGGCTCACTTTTCAGCCCAGCACAGGGGAGCAAAAATAGAGGCAATATTTCATATGGTATAGGAATGACATTAACTCAGAATTGATGAGACAATTAAAAACATAGGTAAAGCTTTCACAGTATTTTGCTAGAGGTCTTGGGAAAGCCCAAACACTGCCTTTTCATAGTTTATTGTCTACCTCTACCCATGTCTGAAAGAGCTTTACACAAAAGGAAATACAAGTAATATTTCATTATCACTCGGACCTGTGCCCAGTTTCCTACCCCCTCCCCCAGCTCCCCAGTGCAGAACAGAAGTAAAACTGAATCAGATGCCAGAGTTTACCCTCGAATGGGAGGGACTTTTCCTTCCTCATCCTCATAACATCCACTTTCCTGTATGATATGAAAGAAGCAGGAAAAATGCCAAATTGAATGTTTTGCCTTTACCATAGTAACCTCTCTGGTTCATACCTGTCACTGCCTCAGAGTCATCATGTCTGACCCATCAGACCATTTGTTCCTTCACCTGGAGTAGACAGAAATGCGGATATTGTTCCATCTGCTCTCTTATTTCACCTTATTGGCATAACATTAATAGAAACATTGACTTCTCTAAGGAAGAGACATCACTTGCTGTAAGGTGTGCAGGAGGGGACCACACGCAGAGGAATTGGATGCATTGAAACTTCTGGAGGAAGGTGCTAGAAATGCTGCAGTGCCATGAGAAATGGCTGTTGGGATCAGAGAAGTTTAACCTAGAAACAGAAAGATTAATGGGGAGATGTGAGAGTTGTTTCACTTCAGAGAAATTCAGTTTATTCCTTCTGGTATCAGTAAAGCATTTAGTTCTACCTTTTCCATCTCAAGTAATTCACAATGCCATCTGAAGGGGGTAGTTTTGTTATTTCAATTTTATGAAACAGGAGACTAAAACAGAGAGCTTGGTAACTTTTTAAGTCATAAAGATAGTCAATGATGTGGATAATATTGGAACCCGAGGCTGTTTTTCTAGCATACAGATTGTCCAAATTATAGGTATAAAAAAAATTGTCTTCATGTTCACCCACCAAAGATATCTAAAGCTTCCAGCAGGAGATGCTAATGAAATTGCAGTAATGAGCCTTTGCCTCCTGAAATGGCCAAAGGGAAAATCATTTCTCCTGGGGTCTCTCCTTCCACATTCTCTCTAGGAATGCCCCCCCAACCCCGTGTGTTATGACAACCAGAAAATTTCTGAATAAGCCATTATTACTGTACTTTCTAGCATAAGGGCAATGCTACTTCAAGTTTCCAGGAAGAAAACCTCATCTTTACCACCCTGGACCTCTTCTTTGCTGGAACTGAGACAACGTCAACCACACTGCGCTGGGGTCTGCTGTACATGGCCCTGTATCCTGAAATCCAAGGTGAGCACATCAGTGGGTGGGCCTGGGCCAGGTCAGGATGGGGCCTCTGGAACCCACTGCCCTGGAGGTGGGGCCAGAGGCTATCTTGGTAGGATAGGGAGATAGGTAGGCAGTCACAGGGCCAGGTGGACTTGAGACCAGGCACCTTCTTCAGTTTTTCTATCAGGATGTTTATGGGTCCACATAACAACATATAACAGTTCCCTGTCCTCAGGAAAGCAGAGTCCATGGGGGCAGCAGTGAAGTCCATTGATATTGTGGTGAGTTCCAGGAAAGAGCTCCACTCTACTTGCATATGAAATCTGGAAAATATGGTCTTTAGCTGAGCAAACAGATATACAGCAATCTTTATTATGTAAAAAAAAAAAAAAAAGGAAAAGAGATATTAGGGAACAATTAGCAGATCTTTTTTTCATGTGTTGGATGCTCTTGTAACTTAATTCATGTAAATATCAAAACATCCTAAAGATAAAAGTTGATTTATCCTCACTAATAAGAAAACAAAACTGAAGCTCAAAGAGTTTTATTAATTTGCAGCAGGAATGTTGTAGAGAAAGAATTTTCACCAGATGTGTTAAACCAGGGCCCACTTTCCCCTCATATCATCCTTGAGAAGCTACAGTCTATAGAACCTACTATAACTTTAGCCATCATGATCCTGGTTATTCTACTCCTTAGCCTAACCAGGCTCAAGGAGAGTTATGGACTAATAGAGTAATGGAACCTCCTCTGCTTTCCCAGAGAAAGTCCAAGCTGAGATTGACAGGGTGCTTGGCCAATCGCAGCAGCCAAGCACAGCAGCTCGAGAGTCCATGCCCTACACCAACGCTGTCATCCACGAGGTGCAGAGAATGGGCAACATCATCCCCCTGAATGTGCCCAGGGAGGTGGCAGAGGATACCACCCTGGCTGGATACCACCTGCCCAAGGTAATTAGGGTCCTACTTGCAGCCTCAGATCTCCAATTATACTTTTAAAATGGTAGGGATCTCAACTGGAAAAGTGACATGTATTCTTGTCCTCAGGAATCACTGAAATGGGGAGATAGATAGCATACCTAATATAATACTAATACAGGTTCTATCCCTGGCCCCATGACTTATGCATATATGATTTTCAAATATTACTTCAGGTAAATCTTAATAGGTGTTACGGAGGAGAAGGCGAATTCCTGGGTCAAAGATGTTTGGGCAAAGCCTGGCTTTTCTTAGCTGTGAGGTTGCTCGACATTTTTACTGTATGAGGTGCTTTGTGAATCTTCCTGGTGATACAGCAGGCAGTAATTCTCAGTCAGACTCTGCCATGAGGTCTTTTCTTTGCCTTTGGAGAGCTTTTCACAGGACTGTGTACCTGCTGGATTTTATTTGGACAATTCTGCTTCACAGTCCTGGGATTATAGAATATTTAAATATGAAGGGGGATTTGAGTCCATGTGAACGAACATCACATTAATGCTGGAGATTTTAACATAATATCCTCACAAGTGTCCTTTCAGCTCTGACTTAAAGCCCATGATGGGACTATCATCTTACAAGGGAAACCAAGCCAAGCCTGAGCAGTACTAAGTATCAGAGCAGGAGAGAAAGGGACTAGTGCTTATTAAGCAGTGATTATGCACCATGGACCATACAGGCTCTTTCAAAATGTCTTGATCAGTCCTCAGAATATTCTATTATTCCCACATTATAATTTTGAAAGCCAAGGCTCAAGGAGTGATTAATCTTACATAATTTCTCTCAGCTACAAAATCACAGAAGTTGGGTTTCACAAGCAGACCCTTTTTGATTCCCAGGCTCATCTTTTTTTGTGCGATTAGATATTCAATCCATTTTGAGTTTATTTTTGTGTATGGTGTAAGATAATGTTCTAATTTCATTATTATACATGTAGCTGTCCAATTTGCACAGTACCAGTTATTGAAGAGACTGTCTTGTTTCCTGAGGTAATCTTATATTGCTACAAACTTCCCTCTTACAGAGTCCCCTGGTTGCTCAACAGATAAGGAATCCAATTTTGTCACTGCTATAACTCCAGTCACTATTGTGAATCAGGTTCTATCCCTGGCCCCATGACTTATGCATACCGCAGGTGCAGCCAACACCTAAAAAATTTTAAAACTTCTCTCTTAGAACTGCTTTTACTGTGTCCCATAGGTTTTGGATTGTCATGTTTTCATTGTCATTTTTCTTTAAGAACTTTTTGGTTTTTTCAGTGATTCATTGGTCATTTAGTAGCATATTATTTAGCCTCCAGTGTTTGTGTTTTTTACAGGTTTTTTCCTTATTGATTTTTAGTCTCCTAGCATTGTGTTTAGAAAAGATGCTTGATGTGATTTCAATTTTCTTAAATTTGCTGAGGCTTGAAATGTGGCCCAAGATGTGATCTATCCTGGAGAATGTTCCAGATGCACTTTAGAAGGGTGTGCATTCTGCTGCTTTTGGATGGAATGTTCTATGAAAATCAATTAATTCTATCTGGTCTAATGTGCTATTTAAGGCTTTTTTTAAGATTTTTATTTTTTTCTATTATAGCTGATAGTGGATTTACAGTGTTCTGTTCATTTCTGCTGTACAGCAAAGTGACCCAGTCATACATACATATATATATTCTTTTTGTCACATTATCCTCCATCTTGTTCCATCACAAATGATTAGACAGTGAGTTCCCGTCAAGGCTCAGTGGTTAACAAATCTGACTAGCATCCATGAGGACCCAGGTTCGATCCCTGGCATTGCTTGGTGGGTTAAGGATCTGTCATTGTCACCAGCTGTGATGTAGGTCGCAGACACGGCTCAAATCCTGCATTGCTGTAGCTGTGTGGTAGGCTGGCAGCTACAGCTCCAATTTGACCCCTAGCCTGGAAACCTCCATATGCCATGGATGCAGCCCTAAAAACAATAACAACAACAACAACAACAACAACAAAACCCAAGTGATTAGATATAGTTCCCTGTGCTGTGCAGCAGGGTCTCATTGCTTATCCACTCTAAATGCAATAGTTTGCATCTACTAACCCCAAACTCCCAGTCCATCCCACTGCCTCCCCCTCCCCCTTGGCAACCACAAGTCTGTTCTCCAAGTCCATGAGTTTGTTTCATTTCTGTATATAGGTTCATTTGTGCTGTATATTAGATTCTGGATATGAGTGATATCATATGGCATTTGTCTTTCTCTTTCTCTTTCTGACTTACTTCACTTAGTATGAGTCTCTAGTTCCATCCATGTTGCTGCAAATGACATTATTTTGTTCTTTTTTATGGCTGAGTAGTATTCCATTGTATATATGTATCACATCTTCTTAATCCATTCATCTGTTGATGGACATTTAGGTTGTTTCCATGTCTTGGCTATTGCGAACATAGGGGTACATGTATCTTTTTCAGTGAAGCTTTTGTCTGGATATATGTTCAGGAGTGGGATTGCTGGGTCATATGATATTTCTATATTTCTATATTTAGTTTTATGAGGTACTTCCATACTGTTTTCCACAGTGGTTGTACCAATTTACATTCCCACCAACAGTGAAGGTGGGTTCCCTCTTCTCCACACCCTCTCCAGCATTTTTTATTTGCTAACTTGTATTTTGTTTTTTTGGTTTTTTGCCTTTTGTCTTTTTTTTAGAGCTGTACCTGCGGCACAAGGAGGTTCCCAGGCTAGGGGTCAAACTGAAGCTGTAGCTGCTGGCCTATGCCACAGCAACAGCAATGTGGGATCTGAGCCACGTCTGTGACCTACACCACAGCTCATGGCAACGCCGGATCTTTAACCCACTAAGAAAAGCCAGGGATCAAACCTGTAACCTCATGGTTACTAATTGGGTTTGTTAACTGCTGAGACATGACGGGGACTCCAATTTGTTGACTTGTTAATGACGGCCATTTTGACTGGTGTGAGGTGGTACCTCATTGTAGTTTTGATTTGCATTTCTTTAATACTATTGAGCATTTCTTCATGTGCCTGTTGGCCATCTGCATATCTACTTTGGAGAAATGTCTATTCAGGTCTTCTGCCAACTTTTCAATTAGGTTGTTGGGTTTTTTTCCTGTTGAGAAAGGCTTGTGTTTTGTTATTGATTTTCGGTCTGGATGATCTGTCCATTGATATAAATGGGGTGTTAAAGTCTCCCACTATTATTGTGATACTGTTGGTTTCTCCTTTTACAGATTTTAGAATTTGCTTTATCTGTTGAGGTGCTCCTATGTTGGATGCATATATTTATAATTGTTATATGTTCTTGGATTAATCATTTGATCATTATGAAGTGCCTTTGTTTCTTTTAACAAACTTTATTTTAAAGTTTAATCTGTCTGATATGAATCTTGCTACTCCAGCTTTGTCTTGATTTCCATTTTCATGTAATGCCTTCTTCCATTCCCTCACTTTCAGTCTGTATGTATACCTAGACCTGAGTAGGTGTCTGGTAGACAGAAAAGGTGCAAGTCTTGTTTTTGTATCCATTCAGCCAGTTTATGTCTTTTGGTTAGACCGTTTAATCCAGTCACATTCAGGATAACTGTGAATATGTGTATGGGCTTATTGCTATTTTCTTAATTGTTTTGGATTTCTTATTGCAGGACTTTTTTCTTCCCTTCCTCTTTTGTCCTCCTTTCTCGTGATTTGATGACTATCTTTAGTGTTGTATTTGGATTGCTTTTTCTTTTTAATGTGTGTATATTTTTGGTTTGTGATTCCTAAGAGGTTTTTATATGGCGTGCTATAGATAAACAAAATTGTTTCACATTGCTGGTCTCTTAATTTTAAATGTGTTTTCAGTATATGCATTTGTACTCGCCTCTCCTCATGATTGCTGGTTTTGATGTCCTATTTGTGTGTGGATGATTTCCTACTTTTATTTTATATTTGCCTTTACTGATGATTATTACCATTTATAATTTTCTTGTTCCTAGTGTGGCCTTTTATTTCCCACCTAGAGAGGTTTCTTTAGCATTTATTGTAATGCTAGTTTGGTGGTGCTGAATTCTCTTAGATTTTGCCTGTCTTTAAAGCTTTTGATTTGAATTTCTCCACTGAGTCTAGATGAGTGCTTTTCTGGGTAGAGTATTCCAATTTGTAGGTTTTTCCATTTCATCGTTTTAAATATATCATGCCACTCCCTTCTGGCTTGCAGAGATTCTGTTGAAAAATCGGCTGATGGCTTTATGGCCTTATGGTGGGTCATCGTGGATCCACTACAGTATGCCTCAGTCCCTCTATGTATATTATGCTGGGAATGATCTCAAGAAGCAGAATCAGAGGAGCTTCCTCATTGGACACTTCTCAATCACCATCCCTGCAGAGTCAGGAAAAGCACCTATTTCTAAAACTATTGCATTCACTATTTTCCTCCTGATTGACCATCCTACTGGTGAAATCTGGGGTAGAAATTATTTCACAGGTGCTCTTTGCATTTTTCGTAAGAATTCACTTAGCTACAGGATAACAGCCCAGATCAACAGACTTGTTCTACCACTGATTATTTTATGTTGACTTGAATAATCATGCTTGGAGCTGAGATTTCTCATGGCTTATATGCTGCAGAGGCTAGGAGCCGTACAAGTCATGGTTCTACCTCTTCTCACCATTTGATGCTTGGCACTTTATCCAACCTCTCAGAGATTCAAATACTTTACACACACAAAAAAAATGCATTTAAACCTACATCACATGTGGAAGTGGAGTTCCCATTGTGGCTCAATGGTAATGAACTTGACTAGTATCCATGAGGATGCAGGTTTGATCCCTGGCCTCACTTGGTGGGTTAAGGATCCAGCATTGCCTTGAACTGTGGTGTAGGTTGCAGATGCAGCTCAGGTCTGGTGTTGCTGTGGCTATGGTGCAGGCCAGCAGCTGCAGCTCCAAATTGACTCCTAGCCTGGAAACTTTCATATGCCATGGGTGTGGCAATAAGAAGACAAAAAAGAAAAAATAAGGTGGATGTAAAGTGAAGTCATGCATGTAAAACATTTAACATAGTATATAGTATAGAAAGTTCTCACAATAGTAGTTATTATTCTTTATTAATTCACCAATCATTCATTAAGCACTTAAAATATTCGGGTCTGGGGAAACAATAGTGAGGAAAATAATCATGCAAATTGAGGACTACAAACCATTATAACAGCCTAAGGAGGGGGGAACCTCTGGCTACTCTAAAGATGCAGGCTGGCTGGAATGGGGAGTGGAAGCAGGATGGAGCAGAGAAGGCTTCCAAAAGAAAGTGATGTTTGAGCTGAGGATCAAAGGAGGATTAACAGTTAACTTCTTGACAAAGTAGGAAAGAAGGACATTCCAGGCAAGTTGAATAGCATTTTTAAAAAGCATTGAAATTAGTGGGAATACATGACATGTTTGAGAAACTTAAGAAGTTCCCTGAAGGAGGAGTGAAAGCAAAAGGAGAGGCTCAGGGCTCAGGTGATGCACCATTTGTCTAAGAGAGATGGAATTTATTGAAAGATACCTGTCAGTTCAGGGTGTGGTGAGTGGATGTCTGCGACATGATTAAATCTTATTTAAATCTCACTCTGCTTCAGAATGTGAAGAACATTGGAGGGAGAAAGAGAAGACACAGGACGTAGTTAGGGAGTCATTACAGGAGTAGGGATAACCAAACTGGTTGCCTAGACCAAGGTGGCAGTGGTGGACCTAAATGGAGGTGACAGAATCAAGAGAAATTTAAAGTGAAATTGACAAGCCTTGCTGAAGGGTTGGATGAAGGCAGTGTGAGGGAAAAGGAAGCAATAAGGGAGACTCCTGGATTTCTTGCTATGACCCTGGGAGGGTACTTGTTCCTTTCCTTAGGCAAGGAAATCTATTTTTAAACCTTCTGTGGACTGTACCGGACATTGGAGTGAAGAAAATGAGAGAAGACAAAGACATAGGAGACATTGTATACCTTGGAAGAGCGGCCATACTTACTGATTCCCTGAGCAGCTGAGTTGATTTTGGTACAGAATTGACTGGCCACTGTCACATTATTCTCTCTTTGGTGCATACACATTCTCTACAAGTTCTACACTGACAGGTCCCTATAGAGATCCACCTGCAGTGAAGAGTAGTCACACCTCCCTGGTAACATTCTCAGCAGCCAATTCCAGTCCATCATGGTAGGCTGTGCATGGTGTAGAGCAGGGTCCTAGGGCTTGGGCTTTGAGGATGATGGGTTGGGGAAGTTGAGGGAATTCATGAGCCTTGGTGTGGGAGCTGAGGAGATGCTGGCACCTCCCCACAGGGGTGCTGTATGAATCAAACCTTGCCTGAGTCTTTGCTGTCTTTTCCAGGGGACGATGGTCCTGACCAACTTGACTGCACTGCACAGGGACCCTGCAGAGTGGGCCACCCCAGACACATTCAATCCAGAGCATTTTCTGGAGAATGGAAAGTTTAAGAAAAGAGAAGCCTTTCTGCCTTTCTCAATAGGTAAGTTGCAATAAATAAGAATGTGGGAGTCCCTCTCTCAGCCCTTCCCCACTCCTCTCCTTGTGGGTCTTTGCTTCAGTTGGAAGATCTCAGGCTAGCCCTGCCCAGCCTGGCTCCCTCTTGCTGTTGGTTGCTCCCAGGATTCCCTGGGCAGTGCATCACCAGAACTCATGCCCTTGCTTCCTGAGCCCTTGCCTCACTCTTGTGGAGATTTCAGCTTCATGTTGTTTTGGACCCCAAGAAGTTCAGACTCTTCTTGTTGCCCAGAAAGAAAGTTGGATATTTTCCATCTTTATAGAATTTTTAAATGGCTCAAGTTTTTTTAAGGGCCACCTACTCACACAGAACTAGAGCCAATTTATAAGAATTGGATGGGTTGGGACAAGGAAAGGGGCTGCTTGCTTTTCATTATGGGCATCAGGACTGACTCTAAGTGCCACAGGCTTAACTAGGTGGGATTTCCCTATACAAGTGCCCCCTGAAGAGGTCCTTTTTTTCCTTTCTAAATTATGATGACACGTTAAGAGTCTGGTTAATACATTTACATGGTGAACAATTTGAAGGGTACGAAAGAGGATGTGGTGATAACTCTCATGTTTCCAAGCCAGCCAGAGCCAGTGGGTGTGTTAATCCAATACATTGTAAAATGAGTGAGAAAAATTGTTCATATAGTTCATGTACTGAGTTAGGTATGTTGCAGAAATTGTTCCAAGGAATTTCCCAATTCTTTAATTCTATAGATATTTCTCGAGCACCAGTTATGTTGAGCATTCAGCCCTGAGTAGATGAAAAAGAATGAAGCAGAAAAAAAAATAATACTGTCTATGTTCCAGTGTAAAGTTACAAGCTGAGAAAGAAATTTTCCCCTAAACCCTAGGTCAATTCTCTCATTTTACTAATAAATGAGTAAAGTTACTTGATCTATTTCATTAGTGATACCCAGGTAGCGGAAGCACCAAGGAGATGATCCATGTTTGCTGTAATCCAGGCTGAAGCTTTGACATTAATCCTTACTTTCATGCTTTTATACAAGCAAATTCATAGCTGCTGTCTTACTGGGAGTCCTGCTCAGCCATATAGTGTAGTTAGCAGAGAGACGATATGACATGTTTCACTAGTGGACAATTTTAGCTATGTGAGAATAAAAGGTTACTCATAGATCAGAACTAGTTACTGATGGAAGCCTCACTTTAACCCTGGTTATTGAACCTCTGGGTCCAGTTTTGTCGTGATATCTAGATTTGTCTATGAGAAACTTGGGTATTTATAATAAAGTGGATTTGGTGCCATTTTGACAGATTTCTTCATTTTTCTATTTGTGATGGGTAAAGAGATCAGGAGGGGGGAAGAGATGTGGTAATAAGCATGCCGCTGGAAAACAGGCACTAAATTATATAAAAATGATCATTCTGAAGGATATTTCAAGTGATTAAACACTTTTGCTGATATTTAATCATTTTATTTCCTAATCTCATTATAGGCAGAGAACAAAATGGAGGCATGCATATATTAATGAGTTTCCAAGAATATTTCATTACATGGGAAACAGAAAGTAACACAGTCAACATACAATTAATTACAGAGAATAGTTCCAGTGACTGTGTGCAGGAGAATCCTTACAAAGACAGTGAGGAAATATGTCAACACATTAGCAAGAGTTTGGTCGGGATTGTGGGAATAAAGACTTTTTTCATTGTGTTTATACATTTCACAATTCTTTTTCCTTTCTGCAATGAAAATGTATCATTATGGAGAAAGGAAGTTATTCAGACCCACAGAAGAGAGATGGAGGTAGAGACCAATGTGGGGTGTTGTAGCCCAAGTGGGGCAAGGAGGGCATTTAGGAAGGGGAGGGGGCAACAGAGACCTTGAGTGGGGGTCAGAGCACATCCTGATGAAGGGGGCCTGCCCTGCAGGAAGGGCCATGGCAAGGAGAGTCCCAGCCATTAAGGAGGAAAACCTGACACAAGGAAAAGATGCCTTACACTTGAGAAACCTTACTCTGACATTGACTTGCTTATACTTTGCAACAGTTTTAAGAATTGAAAACCTTAACACAGACTTTTGGGTTTTGTCTGCACTTATGTTTTTTGTTAGCTAATGGGTTTTGGAAAGACTTTAGGCTGAATGCCACTTTCTAGTCGACCCAGGCCCCGCCCTTCCTCCATCTACACCCTGAACCTTCACACCTGTGCCTCACCTGCCCACCTCTGGAGGCTCTGGAGGGTGTGATTGTGGATTGATGCTTTCTGGGCTTGGGTGAACCCAGGTGGTTGGGATCTAACAAGCCGAGTCCATAAAGCCCCAGGCCCAGCAGGCCCGCCCCAGCCTCGGGCTTTGCCACACATGGTAGATCTCAGTCCTTGCTGGGCACAGACACCACCAGGAAGGTAACTCCTCTTACGCTTTTGTCTTGCAGGGAAGCGGGCGTGCCTTGGAGAGCAGCTGGCCAGGACTGAGCTGTTCGTTTTCTTTACTTCCCTTTTACAAAAATTCTCCTTCAGGCCTCCAGACAATGAGAAGCTGAGCCTCAAGTTCAGAGTGGGCCTGACCCTCTCCCCAGTCACCTACCGCATCTGTGCTGTTCACAGGGCATGAGGTTGTGGGAGGGGGAGGGGAAGGAAAGCAGGGAGAATGGGCACCTCCCCCAAGGCAGGGGCTCCTGCTCAGAAGTGAGGGGACAGCATGAAGTGCCTCTGAGCACAGGTCCTAGGAACTGCACTCGGAGGAACCTGGAGTCAAACCTCAGCTTTGCCATCTCCAGTGTGGCCCTGGGCAAATCAGTTATGATGTATGTGAGTCATTTGCCTTTTCACCTGGGAGATTTAAAGAGGATTATGGTTCCTTCTCTAAAGAAAGAACTGCTGTAGTGCTCGCTTCAGCAGCACATATACTAAAATTGGAACAATACAGAGAAGATTAGTATGGTCCCTGTGCAAGGATGACATGCAAATTCATGAAGCATTCCATATTTTTTAAAAAGCAAAAAAAAAAAAAAAAAAAAAGCTGTAAAAATCAGAGGAAATAATGGACTTTAAGTGATTTGCAAATCATAAAACACATAATAAAGTCATAGCTGTGATCTGCCTCCTTCCTGCTTCCTCCCTTAGATGGAGATTTGCTTCTGGCCTGTTGAGATGGTCTGGGTCAAAGTGGTGCCAAATGGACGATAAGAGTTAGAAGTTAGACCCTGTTGCAGCCTCAGAGTTTGGTCAGAAATAATTTGCCCTAGGTAATACTGTGCTGGCTTCTCCTGCTTCTGCCTCAGATCCTCAGATTAGCTCACAGGAAGTCAGCGCGGCTGGAAATATTCTGATTTATAAGTAGGTTTCTATGGAGAAGCAGTTTCTCTCGTTCACATGACGACACACAACCTTGACCTTGGTCTGAGGACCAAGGAGAGTGTGACCACAATTAACCAAACCTGGAAAATAGGTTTGGAGAACTGAGATGGAAATATTTTCTGTCTTTAAGATGACACCTTACCTTAAATTCCCTCTAAGGCATTTATTCCCAAGCCCCATATTGTAGTTAATGACAGGTGGATGTGATCTTTTACCAAAAATTGATTGCCAGCTTTTGACTGGCAAGCATTCCAAGACTAAAGTCAAATGAGTCATGTTAGAATATTTTATAGTAGGAACAGGACATGCTAGAACCCTGCTCAATCCACCTGAATGTGGTTGCTAAGAGGAGAAAATGTCCATAAACTGGAAAGCCATTGAAAATCCCTGGACTTTTGATGCCAACCCCCATGCAAACACCCACAAACAAACCTGGTAAACTGGACTAAACCATATTATATAGAAGATCTTTTTGTTTAGGCTGTTAAACCTAAGTGATTTAAATAGCTCAAAACAAAATGAGCCATGAGGACATGAAGATTTTCTTTCCTATTGCTTCAGTTTCAGAGAAAAGCCACTCACTGGACACCATTAAAAGGAAACAGAAATAGGGATGAAAGGAGGCTAGAGAGAGAGTCTGGCTGGGGGAGCCTGAGCCTGGTGGGGAGAGCCAACACAGGTGTGGAAGAAATGGTTACAGTTCTCAATGTGGATGAGGAGGAGCTGGTCCTTCCTGGCAGGAGAAGGACAGAAAGTGAGAACCCCAGCCACCCGCCAGAGCACTTTTAACCTCCTGGAAAGTTGCAGCTTTAGAAAATACCCCAAATGATATTTCTATAAGAAAACCAGTCAAATCAGGCCTTGAAGTTCCAGAACATCAAAGAACTTGTCTTCCACTTCTTTTTTTTCCCTCAGTCAGATCACCCAAAACATCTTCCATTCTGTCCTCAGTCTCCTCATCTGCAAAATGAAGGACTTTATTAAGTCATCTCTGAGTTCCATTCCTGCTCTACTGTGTAGTGTCCATGGTTCTAGAAGGGCAGGCATTTACTGGTGGAATCAATGGAAAACCCCTGGACACTCATCCTGACCTAACAGATCCAATGGGATCCAGAGCCAAATAGGGTGTGACCACGATAAACCAGAAAGCTTGGGGACACATGACTGGGAGCAACTGAATTTTCTGGCCATGTAAAATCTCTTTTCCTCAAGGCTCATTGGAGAAACATTAAAATATGACTTTTCTTCTCCAAGCATCACACAAGACATCTGTTTTCTGTAATTTTGTAACTCTTATTCCTCATCTATTTTGGATGCTCCAGGGCCCCTTCCTCTCTTCATTTATATCTGGGTCTGACACATAGTGTGCAAGCTCATGACATATTCTGTGGCATCGTGGATGAGGCACAGATTTTACTATAAAGCAACCCAGGCAGTGAATATCCTCCCTGACCCATGTCCTGTAGAGACAGTCACACCCATGCTGCAGTGTCAATGTCACATCAGGTTGGAGGTGGAAGACCTATAAGCAGAGGAGGAGCAGGGCACTCAGGAGACCCTACGTTGTATGAAGTGTGTCCATGTTGGGCGTGACTGGACCATATGCTCCAGGGAGAGGCTCCAGCAAAGGGGCCGCCTCCCAGAGCCCTATGTGTTTATACACAGGAGGTGGGGCCTGGAGGTGACTAAAGTGACAAGGAAGGACAGCTTCCTGGTTGGGTTTCTATGTTAGACCAGGGAACTCCAAAGCTCTATGTGGGTGTCCGGCTATTGTCCTGTGGAGACAATGCAAGCCTGCTTGTTGCTAAGCTACCAGTAAGGAAGAGGAGTCAGGGGGAAGGAGTGTCCACGGACAGGGGTTTGTCTCTCCTCAACACCTGACTGTGACTTTGAGCAACATTTTAAAACACAAGCCTTGGTTTTCTTCCTCGCACATATGGAATAGGCCACCTGTTCCATTTCCCAACCTCATTTCTCCAAAACAGGCTGATGTTCCTGGGTGGGTAATTGTATTTATACTACCTGGGTCAAACTGTTTGTGGGGTCACCAGGAGCTACCTGTACTGATCTGAAAGCCTAAGAATCTTTCCCACTGCTTTTGCAGCAGGTGAGAAATTAAGCAGGAATAAGTGTCAAGTGCAAAGGGTCACTTTCAGGGACTGGCACCCAATACAGCAGTCAAAACAGAGGTTCCTCTTTGTCGAATATATCAAGGGTCCAAAGGTATCACAGAGCTCTGATGCACATAAAACATTTTTAAAAATATTTTAAAACCAATCTATCAAAAAATTTTCAAAGGGACCTTTTAAAAAGTTCAGTCCTGAAGACTTAAATGTGGCACAAAACTTTTTTTTTTTTTTTTTTGTCTTTTTACCATTTTTTGGGCCACTCCCACGGCATATGGAGGGTCCCAGGCTAGGGGCCTAATCGGAGCTGTAGCCGCTGGCCTACACCAGCGCCACAGCAACTCAGGATCTGAGCCACGTCTGCGACCTGCACCACAGCTCATGGCAACGCCGGATCCTTAACCCACTGAGCAAGCCCAGGGATCGAACCCAAAACCTCATGGTTCCTAGTCGGATTCATTAACCACTGAGCCACAACGGGAACTCTGGCACAAAGCTCTTACTTACTAGTCCCAAGCCGAAGTTTCCTTGGGAATAAGCAATGCCAGATGAATGGCTTGGGGATTCTAATTTTTAATGTGTGTATGTCTCCACTAGAGGAAGTCTTACGTTTTATCCTCTTTAGCAAACCTGAGATATGATGACCTTTACTTTTATATCATACATAACTCCCAAACTCTGAATTTTTTGAAAGATCTGACTCTCAAGGCAAAAAAAGCCCATAGCCATTCAGGGCTGGCACTGAATACAACAGTTAAAAAACAGGCTTCTTTTTGTCAATACATCAAAGGACCAAAGATAGCATAGGGCTCTGATGCACATACAATGTTAAAATACTCATGGGGAGTTCAATGGACTGAGAGTCAGGGCTTTGGAGCTCGGCTTGCCTCAATTCCAAACTTTATCTTTGATTAAATTTTGGTCGGTTATTAACAGGCTACTCTACTTTCCTGACCTCATTTCCTAATCTAAACTAGAAGGAAGAACACTGCTGTGAATTATGAGATGGGTTCAAATCCCAAATCCCTCTCTGGGTTGTCTTCCTTTATGGTGCTTTTCTCTGTGGGATGATTAACTAGTCACCTCAATAGATGCAGGAATGGCCCTGTCGTTTTCGGTGGACAATAAAAGAGCAAAATTTCCATGAGTCATTTCTGAGTGCTTAAGAGCTTAAGAACATAGTTCAACATGTTTCTTATTTCTCTACAGTGATAGGAATGTCTCTGATAAGTGTCTGTCAGCCTACATCCAGGAAGGAAAGACACTTGTCTTTCAGAGTCTTAGCTGATTCAAGACGGACTTGTGAAAATTAACATGTTTTGTTGAGAGCCATTAGGATTTGGGATTGTTAGTTACTGTTAGATCTGGCATTGCCACTGCTGTGGTGCTGGTTCGATAGCTGGCTAGAGAATTTCCACATGCCATGCACAGCCAAAAAAAATGAGATATTTTTGTATATACTTAAGGTATATAACTTGATGTTTTTATATGTTAAGTGTACAATATAAAAGGTCACCAAAATCAAGCTACATAAACTTATCATCTCTATAGTTACATGTGTGTGTGGAGATTTCATTTAAGATCTATCCTCTTAGAGAATTTCAAGAATACAATGCAGAATTAACTATTGTCACCATGCTATAAAATAGATCTCCAAAACTTACCCCCCAAACTGAAATCTGATTTCCATTGATGAATATCTTCCCACTTCCCCCACCCTCCAGCCACTGGAAACCATGGTTCTAATCTCTGCTTTTATGTGTTTGTCTTTTTTAGATTCCATATTTAAGTGAGATAATGCAGTATTTGTCTTCCTCAGTCTGGTTTATTTTATATAGAATTTCCTTCTTTATAATGCTCCAAAATATATTCTGGAGTGTGGTACGTGTGTGTGTATGTGCATATGCATATCATAAGATCATACTTTACATTTTTGTTATTCATTCACCATTGACACACACATAGGTTTCCACATCTTGGCTTTTGTGAATAATGCTGCAGTAGACATGGGAGGGCAGATATCTCTTCAATGTATTAATTTAATTTCTTTGGATATATACCCAGAAGAGGGATTCATGGATCATGTGATAGTTCTATTTAAAATTTTTGAGGAACCTCTGGTGTACAAGGGTTCCCTTCTATCCTGGTACTTACCAAAACCTGAAATATTTTGTCTTTTTGATAATAGCCATACTATAACAGGTATGAGGGGGGAATGTCTCATTGTGGTTTTTATTTTCATTTACCTTATGATAAATAATGTACCTGTTCACCATGTGTATGTCTTCATTTGAGAAATGTCTGTTCAAGGATTTACCCATTTTTTGATTTGATTATTTGGGGGAAGGGTTGGTGGTTTTTTCCTTTGCTGTTAAGTTGTATGAGTTCCTTGTATGTGCTGGATATTCACCACTGTCAACATGATTTGAAAATGTTTTCTCTTTTTCCATAGGTTCTTTTTCACTCTATTGATTGTTTCCTTTGCTGTGCAGTTTTTTGATTGGATTATTTGGGAGGGGTGGTTTTTTTCTTTGCTATTAAGTTGTATGCATTCCTTATATGTGCTGGATGTTAACCACTGTCATATATATATATGAAAATGTTTTCTCTTTTTCCATAGGTTCTTTTTCATTCTATTGATTGTTTCCTTTGCTGTGCAATTTTCTTTTTTGGTTTGATGTAGTCCCACTTATCTACTTTTTCTTTTGCTGCCTGTGCTTTTGTGTCATAAGCAAAAAAATTGTTACTAAGGATAATGTCAAGAACAATTTCCCCAATGTTTTCTTCTAATATCTTTAGTTTGGGATCTTACTTTTAAGTCTATAACCTATTTTGAATTGGTTTTTGTATATAGTGTGAGATGAGGGTTCATTTTCATTCTTTTGCATGTCCAGTTTTCCCAACATGGCTTATTGAAGATACTATCCTTAACCCATTGCGTGTTCTTGATTCTCTTGTTGAAGATAATTTAACCATAAATGTGTGGATTTATTTCTGGGCTCCCTATTCTGTTCTATTGGTCTACATGTCCGTTTTGAATGTTACTGTAATTAGTAACATACTGTTTTGATGACTATAGCTTATAATTACATTCGAAATCAGAAAGTGTAATGCCTCCAGCTTTATTCTTCTTGTTCAAGATGCCTCTTGCTATTCAGGATCTTTGTGCTTCCATACGAATTTTGGAATTTTTTCCTATTTCTGTAAAGAATGTCATTTAGATTTTAATAGAGATTACAGTCAATCTGTAGATAACTTTGAGTAGCATGGACATTCTAACAGGCCTAATTCTCCGAATTCATGAACATGGGATGTCTTTCCATCTATCTTTGTCATCTTTAATTTCCTTATGTTTTATAGTTTTCAATTCACAAGTCCTTCACTTTTTTTTTTTTTTTTTTTTTTTGTTTAATGGCCTCTCTTGCAGCATGTGGAAGTTCCTGGGCTAGGAGTCAAATCAACGCTGCAGCTATAGGCCTACACCACAGCCACAGCAATACCAGATCTGAACCACACCTGCAAACTTCACTGCAGCTCATGGCAACACCAGATCCTTTAACCCACTGAGGCCAGGGATCAAACCTGCATCCTCATGGATACTAGTTGGGTTCTTAACCCAATGAGCCACAACAAGAACTCCAGTCCTTCACTTCTTTCATTAAGTACTCATACGTATTTTATTGTTTTTGCTGCTCTTGGAAGTGGAATTTCTTTTGGGGGTAGTTCATTGTTAGTGTATAGAAATACTGATTTTTATATGTCAATTTTTATCCTGCAACTTTACTGAATTATTTTTAGGTCTAACAGTAGTTTCTTCATTTGTGTGTTTGTTTTTGTTTGAATATTTAGAGTTTTCTACATACATAATCATGAAATCTACAAAGCAAGATAGTTTTACCTCTTCTTTTTTTTTTTCCATTTTAAATGCCTCATTTCTTTTTTCCTGTCTAATTGCTCTGGATTGGACCTCTAGGACTATGTTAAATAGAAGTGGTGAGAGTGGGCATCTTTGTCTTTTACCAGTTCTTAGATGAAAAGCTTTCAGTTTCCTCCCCACTAATTATGATGTTATGTATGGGCTTTTCATAGATGATCCTTATTGTGTTGAGGTAAGTTCTTGCTATGCCTGTTTTGTTGAGAGTTTCTATCATGAACAGATGTTGAATTTTGTCAAATGCTTTCTCTGCATCTACTGAGATGATCATGTGCATTTTTTAATCTTTCATTCTATTGATGTGGTGAATCACATTGATTGATCCTGTACTGCAGGAATAAGTCTTACTTGGTCATTGTATATAATCCTTTTCATGTGCTGTTGAAATATGATTTACTAATATTTTATTAAAGATGTTTTCATCTGTGTTTATTAGATATTATCCTGCAGTTTTCTTTTTGTAGTATCTTTGTCTAACTTTGGTATCAAGGTGGTTCTGGCCCCATCAAATGAATTTCAAAGTGTTCATACTTCTACTTTTTAGAAGCATTTAACAAAGATTGGTATTAATTCTTTTTGAATGTTTGATAGAATTCACCCATGAAACCATCTGCCCCTGCAATTTTCTTTGTAAGGATTTTTTTTAAAGTTTTAGTTTTTCTTACAAGTTTTTCCCTTTTTTTAAAAGCTGAAGTGTAGATGATTTACAATATTGTGTTAGTTTCAGATATATAGCAATGAGGTTTTGAGATATATATATATATAGATAGATAGATAGATATAGATATAGATATAATTTTTTTCAGATTATTTTCCGCTATAGGTCATAAATTTGAATCTATTCATTATTTGCAAAAAATAGAAAATAAGAACAGTATATTAAATGATATGTAATATGGGTCTATCCCTCCTCACCTAATTCTGTGTTTTCTCTGGATGACCTATGGAATCATACACTCTCAGGGCTGGAGAATCTTAAAGCATTTCTAATCCTGCATTACTCGTAACATATAAATTTCCTCTTCAGCACTCCTTTTCTAATTTCTCTTTGATGCTTCCAGTGAACAAACAATTAATTAGTACCCTGTTCCATAGCTGCTATAGTCTATTTTCTTGTAAGTCATATTTGAAAATAATAAGCAAAAAGTCTCTGAATAAAAAACCAGGGATTTATTTTGATTGTATCACTTATTCTATCTTTGTGAACTTTGGCAAAACACTTCACTCTGAACTTGTTGGACCATCAGCAAAGTAGGAATGAAAATTTCACTTCATAGAGAAGGTTATGTAAATTAAATCAGATTAAGAAAAACGTTCTGAAATATATCTGCCAGATTTTCAGTAAAAGAGGGGAATTATATCAATCCTGGTCAGTCTCCTCTAGACACATTTCAGTGGAAATTCTTCACCACAGTTATCTGAACAGCTACTCTATGAAAGAAATATGGCATGAATTTCTCCTAATTCTCAAAAGTGCCCTTTCAGATAAGTATGAATTTTTTAATTTTAATGAAGTCCAACATATTTTTTCTTTCATAGAACACACTTGTATTATATAAGAAAAAAGTCATTGACAGTCCCAAGGTCATCTAGATATTTTCCCATGTTATCTTCTAGGAGTTTTGTAGTTTTGAGTTTTACATTTAGATCTATAATCCATTTTTAGTTAACTTTTGTGAAAAAGTGTAAGATCCATTTCCAGATTCACTTTTTACAGGGGGATGTCCAATGTCAGCTCTCCTCTCATGGTTATTACTATGGATAGCATTAATTTTGTGTTATTAGGTTTTCTTTAGAATATAACTCAAAGTCAGTAACTTAAACCCGAGGTATATATACACTATACACACAGACTTATACAAAATATTTTTTAAAGTCACATTACATTTTAAAATATTAGGAACCAAATACCTGCGTTGATTTATATTTTAATTTCATGGAAGAGAACAGGCTACACAACGTCCCACGAGTATTCATTATATGAAAAACTATCAATCACAGCTTTCAGACCTTATTTCTGAAGGAACTAATTAATGAGAAAGCAACTGGAAGGTGAGGCTTCATCTTTGATTACAAAGAAGTGCTCTTTATTTTTCTTATAGAAGAAGTTTAAATCAGTTTATTATAAGTATATCTAAAACATTAATTTATGCAGCTTTTAGGTAAAGTCCAGCACTTGATTTATACAAAATCCACATGAAGAAGTCTGTAGAGATCATCTAATCTTCTGTAGGCATCATCTGTTCAAGTCCAAGTCACCATCCCTCACCTGCAGCCTTGCTTAAATGAAAAAACAAACAAAATGAATGGGAAAAGGGAAGGAGGGGAATAACAAACCAAAATGTACATTTGGAAATGGGTAAATAAATCATGGAGTAAAAATAGAACTACCATGTGATCTAGCAATTCCACTTCTGGGTATTTACCTGAAGAAAATGAAAACAGAAAATATATCTACGCCTCCACATTCTTTACAGAATTATTCACAATAGCCATAGCAAAGATATAGAGACATTCTAAATGGATAAAGAAAATTATATATAGTCCCTCTGGACTTTGGAAGATAGAAAACAGACTTCAATGCTGTTTTCTTTTTTCTTTTTTTTTTTTTAAGAAAGGTTTTAAGCAGTCTGTCTATATATGTGCTGTGTACCTCAGTGTGTGCTATACTATTCAGAACTATGCTTCGTGTTTTGAGTGTCTTACAAATGGTGAGACACAAGTAGGCACAAAGATAGCATGGAAGATTGGAACCTGGAGTCCTACAGGGTCTGAGGGTTCAAAGAATGGGTCGCATGAGGCAAACCAAAAGGGAAAAGGACTCCCCCACCCCCAACCCCCATCCCCGTGGCGCAGCGGAAACGAATCCGACTAGGAACCGTGAGGTTATGGGTTCCATCCCTGGCCTCTCTCAGTGGGTTGAGGATCCGGCGTTGCTCTGAGCTGTGGTGTAGGTCACAGACAGGCTCGGATCTGGCGTTGCTGTGGATCTAGCATAGGCCGGCAGCTACAGCTCCGATTAGACCCCTAGCCTGGGAACCTTTATATGCCGCGGGCGGGGCCCTAAAAAGACAAAAAAACAAACAGACAAGGACTAAGACACCTACCTTCAATATTCATTAGCACCTACGAAAGACTAGCCTCAGTGCTGGGAGCTTTGATGTGATGCTTCAAAACCGCTGTAAATACAGGGCCTCTTTTAAGTGTGTTGCAGACCAGCGGACTCATTTATTCACCACGTGTTTGGTACTTAACTTCTATCTCAATTTCCGCAACTGCAAGATGGAATGAAGAACTGTATCTGCATATTTTTGTCAGAAAGTAACAATTTATGTAAAGATGACCTGCATATAGTAAGCGCCCCTGAAACATAAGGTGCTGCTGTTGTCCTGATTGTTTACTGGGCGGGGTTCCAATCCTTTGGTGAGAAAGTGATTGAAAAACGCGAAGCTCGGGAGTCTGCGGTGCTCTGAGATGTGATGAAACCATAAACCTTAGAGCTCACGGGATCTCATGGAGAGATGGACTCTCTAAAAAGTTAATGAAAGTGCTCCAAGACCGGCCTTTTCCAAGACTCTTGCCAGTTCTCACAGGAATCTGGTGACTGGCAGGCTGCAGTCTGGGTGGGGCCCCGGGGAGGAGGGAACTTGTTAGGGCACAGTGCGGGGGTGGCAGGAGGCGGGTTTTGGGAAGAGTCCTGACCTGACTGGTGGACCAGGCATAACAGGGAGTCAGGCGCACCAGGGGAGTGACCTGAGGACTGGCCACATGCGGGGCTGGGAAGGTGGGCGGTGCTGGCAGCTCAGAGTCAGAGACCCATCGAGGACACTGGTTGGCTCACTCCACGGAAGAGCAGGCGGATGTCTCAGCCATGCTTGGTGCAGTGGGCTTCCTGGCAGAGGTTTTCGGGACCGCGCTTGGTCCCAGCGCTCTCCTGCTGAGTGCCGTCGCCTTTCTCTTCGTTGCTGACATCCTCAAAAGGTGGCGCCCAAAGAACTACCCGCCTGGGCCCCTGCGCCTGCCCTTCGTAGGCAACTTCCTCCATCTGGACTTTGAGCAGTGGCACCTGTCACTTCAGCGGGTAAGAGCGGGCGAAGTTGCCAGGAGCCTGGCCTGCAAGACAAAGGCCATTAAGGGTATCAAGGGCGGAAGGTTGGGAGGCTCAGATGCAAAAGCGGGCACCTAGGTCTATCTCGCTTTGAGCCTCGCTCTCCTCACTGTTAATAGGCATGATTCCATTCGTCCTTTCTAGGCGTGAAATATAGTTGTGTTTCTTGTTTAAGTGTGTTCTTTAAGTCATTTAATTGTGTGTCTTGTTACATATTATTGGAACATTCTATTTATAATGTGATGATCTTGCCTTTTTTAATATTATCCTGGGGGCAGGGGGATGCTATACTTTCCTTCTTGAAAGTTCCTTTTCCCATGTGAAAATGGTGATATCACACCTAAATCCTCCCTGCTTTTCAACCAAATTCCTTCCATCCCCACACGGACTGAGCCCCTTGTTTTCAGCCTCCTCACCCTACAATCCACTCTCACTAAAGTGGTCATTTTTCAATGTCATTCCTCTGCTTAGACTTTCTTAGTGCTTCCTGCTTCTTCCCAGAATTCATACAGGGTAAGGAGCTATTTGGAGCGCTTCTTAACAGCCTCTTTTTACTTCTTTATAATCATCTTCCATCAGGGCTTCCTAACTGTGGCCACTCTGAGGTCCTTAAAATTCTCTCCAGCATCCAACACTTTTCAAGAATCTTCAGTTTCTTCCCTGCCTATTAGCACAGGTGCCTTGCTGACAGACTACACAGTAATTTGTGGTTTTGAACATTAAATAAAACACTGAAAATTTCATTGTTAACATAGCTTATACTAGTTGCCCAACAAATAATAATTCCCCTTTCCCTAGAAATTATTGGAGCACTTTAAACACAAGCCCGTAATATAAACTCACTTTGAAATGGAGAAGGTTTCATTACTTTTTAGGAGAAACACCCAATATTGCCACTGACAGGATTGGTCCCAGAACTCTAACTCTGGCACAGCGGAAACGAATCTGACTAGGAACCATGAGGTTGCGGGTTTGATCTCTGGTCTCGCCCAGTGGGTTAAGGATCTGGTGTTGCCCTGAACTGAGGTGTAGGTCCCAAATGCAGCTGGATCCTGTGTGGCTGTGGCTCTAGCGTAGGCCAGCAGCAACAGCTCTGGTTAGACTCCAAGACTGGGAACCTCCATATGCTGCAGGTACGGCCATAAAAATTTTTTTAAAAATGTAAAAAAGGCATAAAACTAGTCTCCTAAACCTGTACCCTTGTTTAATAAATGTATTGGTTAATTTCCAAGTATTGGGAGAGTTTCTTGTTTTCTTTCTCTTAACAATTTCCAGTTTGAGTCCATTATGGTCAAAGAACATATTTTGTATGATTTCAATTTTTAAAAAATATGTAGACCCCCAGCTATAATTCCATGCATCCTTGAAAAAATGTGTATTCTGTTGTGTTGAGCAGTGTTCTATACTCTATGTCAGCTAGACCGTTTTAGATGGTTGTGTTCTTCAGGTCTTCTGTACCCCTGCTGATTTCTTATCAACTGATTCTATCAATTACTCAGAGAGGCATGTTAATGTCTCCAGTTATAATTACTTGTTTTTATGTCTCTAGGCAGTTCTGGTATTTTTCATTTATGTATTTGGCAGCCCTTTTATTTGGTACATATGCTTTAAAATTATTATGTCATTTTGATGAATTGGCTCTTTAATTAGTATGTAATCTCCCTTTATTTCTGGTGAATTTCTTGGTTTGAACTTTATCCGATAGCCACAACAGCTATCTTTTGATTAATATTTTCATGGTATATGTTTCTATGTTCTTTCACTTTTAACCTACTTGCATGGTTATATTTTGATGAATGCATATAGATGGGTTTTCTTTTCATTAACTCAATATCTGTCTTTTAATTGGTGAAATTAGATCATTTTAATGTAATTATGGATATATTAATACTTAAGTATATCATAGTATTAATTGATATGATTTTCTATTTCCCACTTTATTATTACTCTGCTCTGTTTTTCTATCTTACTGTGGGGCCACTTAAACATTTTTTAAGAAATCCATTTTAACTCATGTACAAAGAGTATATCTCTTTGTATTGTGTTTTAAGGGGTTGTTGTAAAGATTACATGCTATGCATACATTGCTTATTGCAGTATCAACATTTTACCATTTCAAGTGGATATAAACATCTTAAAACTTTTTAGGTCCTTTTACTTTCCCAGCTTTATAATTTAATTGCCTTAAATATTACCTCTGTGTACATTGAGAATCACTTCAGGCAATATTATAATTTTGCTTTTACCTATCAAACACAATTTTTAAATTTGAGAAGAACAATATACTATATTTACATATGTATTTACACTTTCTGTTGTTCTTTCTTTCCTAACTGAACAACTTTTTTAGCCATTTTTTAGCCATTCTTTTAGAACTGGTCTACTGGGAAAAAACATTCTCCAAGAATGTCTTTATTTCATCTCATTTCTGAAGTATATTGTCACTGGGTATAGAATTCTAAGTTAACACTTTCTTTCATTCAACACCATAAAATGTTGTGCCGCTTCTTTCTGGCCTCCATAGTTCCTGATGAGAAATCTGCTGTAATTTCAATTGCTGTTCCTCATAAGTAACCAGTTGTTTTCCCCTGCATGCTTTCAAGAAGTGTTCTTTGTTTTTATATTTCAGAGATTTGATTATATCTTGGTCTAATTGTGTTTGGATTTATTATGTTTACTCACAGCTTCCTGGATGTGTAGGTTTTTCTGCAACCAAATATGAAAATTTTTTAGCCATGATTTCTTCAAATATTTTTTTCAATCTACATTTTTTCCCTTTTGTTCTGATAAGCTTGGGCACTGATGGTACAGGTGTTGGAGTTTTAGGTAGATAGGTCCTAAAGTCTCAATTCTTGTTCTTTTTTCATTCTATTTTCTCTGTGTTATTCAGATTGGATACTTCCTATTGATGTTTTCAATTTCACTGATTCTTCCACCATAACATCTCTCCAGGGAAATATTCTATTGAGTTTTTTTAAGATTACTGTATTTTCCAGTGTGAAAATTTACCTTTGATTCTTATATATATTTTCTCTTTCCTTAAGATTTTCCATATTTAAAAAAAGTTGAGTGTTATCATTTATTGAAACATATTCATAATAGCTGCTTTAAAATCTTTGCCCTATAATTTCAACACCTCTACCATCTCAGTATTTGTTTAACACATTCAAGTTGAAATTTTTTGGTTCTTGGTAACATGAAAAATTTGGGACCATATTCTGGACCTGTGGTGTATTTTGTTGTATCACACTAGACTCTATATAAATCTTTCATTTTGGCAGATAATCAACCTGCTTATGTTCAGAATGCTCACTATTTTGGATTGTAGTTCAAATGTCAGTTTAGGTAATAAAGCCTCTGCAGTGCTCTTCTGGTCTAACCCACTTATGTGTTGCTCATCCCCAGAGTACTCTACCCCACATTCTCATCAGTGCAGGCTGGAGAGAATGAGGATGGGGACAGAAGACACTTCAGAGCAGGGTAGCCTCTTCCTTACTGCAGAGGAGAGAGGAAGTCAGAGATCCCCATGTCATCTCCATGGGAAGAGGTACCCCCTATTCAGAGTGGTAGAAATCAGAACTTTGCCCACTGACTCCTCCACGGAAACCCTTTACTGCAGATTAGAGGTGATAGTCACAGTTCAGCTCTCAGACTCAGTAGGGAGGGGGCGTCACCTTATGGTTGCAGAGGTCAGATGAAGACAGGTTTCCACCCATGTTCTCCAACACCTCCATAGGCACCCATTGTGATGGGGAACGGTCACAGCTTTTTCATGGTTTTGCTTCCAGAATAGGAAGGCAAAAAAGTTGAAAGAGTCTATCCTACTGGGCCATACTTTTTCTGATCCTTTGAAAAAGACACAGTAGGATTTTGTTGGATCTCTTTTTTAATCTGTGCCAATTAATAGTAGGAGGAGTAAAATGGGATGCTTTTACTCACTCTTCTCTGGAATCAGAAATTTGATCTGGAGTTCCCATCGTGGCTCAGTGGTTAACGAATCCGACCAGGAACCATGAGATTGCGGGTTTGATCCCTGGCCTTGCTCAGTGGGTTGAGGATTCGGCGTTGCTGTGAGCTGTGGTGTGGGTCGCAGATGCGGCTCGGATCCCAAGTTGCTGTGGCTCTGGCGGAGGCCTGTGGCTACAGCTCCAATTAGACCCCTAGCCTGGGAACCTCTGTATGCCGTGGGAGCAGCCCTAGAAGAGGCAAAAAGAGGGAGTTCCCGTCGTGGCGCAGTGGTTAACGAATCCGACTAGGAACCATGAGGTTGCGGGTTCGGTCCCTGCCCTTGCTCAGTGGGTTAACGATCCGGCGTTGCCGTGAGCTGTGGTGTAGGTTGCAGACATGGCTCGGATCCTACGTTGCTGTGGCTCTGGCGTAGGCCGGTGGCTACAGCTCCGATTGGACCCCTAGCCTGGGAACCTCCATATGCCACGGGAGCGGCCCAAGAAATAGCAAAAAGACAAAAAAAATAAAAAATAAAAAATAAAATAGGAAAAGCTATAAAAAAAATTTACATTCTAGCCACTTGGAAATATTAAGCACTAACTATCTGCTAGGTGTTGAATATGGATTTATACTTTCATTATTATTTAATTTGCATGACAGACACACAGGTTAGGCATCGTCTGATGTTCCCATTTTACTACTGAGGAAAATGCCTTCAAACAGTAAATAATTAGTTCAAGTTATTCAAAGTAGAGAAGAGCCAAACAAGGACTTGAACCCAGGACTATTTGACTCCCACACCTTCGTCTCTACTTGGGTTACCTAACTTTTCATGATATAGAGGATAACTGATTTATTCAGGGGTTCATTTACTCAACAGACATTTATGCAGTGTTTATCCCGCGGCAGGCACTGTGCAAGACAGTGTGTGGTGAGATGAGTGGTATACACCTGTGGTAACCGTATAAGATGGCATCTGATATGATCACAGTGAGTGAGAAGCCATGGGGATAACCTCTGCAGAATGTTGAGACACATTTGGCTGAACTTGAAAGGAAAGTTTGGCAAGTGGCTATGTGGAGTAAAGCCTTCAGGAGATTTTTTTTTTAATGGATGAAAGTGACATGTGCTAAAATACAGTGAGAGGGCAGTGAAGAAACTGGCCTGTGTGTGTGGAAGGATGTGAGCTTTTCCTATTTACAGTCCCTCCTTTTCTAAACTTTTTCTACCATAGCTATATAGTTAATTATAGGAACATTTGTGTCACTGAGAGAAGATCTTATTGGACTAAGTGGGGAAATGGTAGATAAGGTGGAAAAATGGATTAGTAAGGATATACACGGAGCTGCTTATAATAAAAAGAACCCAAAACCCCTAATCCTAACCCTAAAACAGATCGACATTTATTTCTCACAAATGAATTCCGATGTAAGCAGAAGTCCAGGATGGGGCGGGGGGGTTCTTTGCACCACAAAGTCCTCCAGAAACTTCAGTTCCTTCTATCTTGATGCTCTCGTCCTGCAACATCACTCTGTGTAAATTCTGGCTCATGGAAAGGGAAAGGGTCAGGTGGTGAGAAATCAACGTTCCTTAGACAGCTGACCTGGAAGATGCACGTCACTACTTCCCAGGTCCCATAGGCCACACCTAGAGAAGCTGTGGAATGTGGTTTCTGATTGGGAAATCACGGGGCCAGCTAATCCTCAGGGAGCTCCATCACTCAGAGGAAGAGAGGGAGAAAATCTTCATGCTTTCATTTCAGGATAAGACATACAGAGCAAGCTAGAAATAACACTATTTCATGCCCACCAACTATGCACTACATCTCTGTGCCTCTTTTTTGAAAACTGATATATGTGACAGGGTTATTATAAGAATCAAATAAGTTCATGAATATCAGTTTACTGCCAGGGTGCCTAGCACATAATTAATTCAGACCCCCTTCAATAAAAGCCCCACCAGCTACATACACCCTCAATTCTTGGACACACAGACTGTGCATATTTAACTGTGACTATTTTACTGTTTTTCAGTTTGTGAAAAAATATGGGAATGTTTTGAGCCTGGATTTAGGTGCCTTTTCTTCAGTTGTTATAACTGGATTGCCCTTAATCAAAGAGGCCCTAGTTCACCAGGACCAGAACTTTGTGAACCGTCCCATAAACTTAAATCAAGTCTTTCAGAAAAATGGTAAGTTCCTTGACCAGTGTAAAATGTGTATGTTTGATATCTGGTGGTCTGTGAAAAGTGCCTTTGTGACTGTAATTCTCCAGACTTCCCTGGGACAAGACCAATGATAAAACTCCTGCCCCTAAAGGGAGCTGAGTGCCCGCATTTCCCTGTTGAATGGACCCGCCCTCAGGGACCTGACAGGGTCAGCACTGATGTCAGGGACTTGGGAAAAGCTGTGTCACCTGCACGAACTAACTTTGGATATTTCCTAAATAAGTGTCCACATCACTTGATGATGGGATGTGTTTTTCAAGCAGAAGAAGAGATCATGTGTTTTCCTTCTTTCTTTCTGCTTCCCTTTCAAATCTCTTCCCCTAGGAAAATGCATATGCATCTGCTTCCTCCTGCTGATAATATGATCTGCCTCTGGCTCCTTATCTCTGTTATTAAGGCTGTGCCCCACTAGGTGTTTCAGGTCTTCCAGGTTATGTTACAGCACTTTGGGATAAATACTTAAAATGGTCATTAAATATACTTACACATTTAAAAATGGAGTGAAAACCGCAAATCTATTCTACCAAGGCCCCCTTTTCTTCAGGTGCTTCTCCATTCTTTTTTGAATTGTTTTATCTATTCACTCTTTTTATTATTTGCCATGTGAAGACTGCCAGGCACCAGTGATATGACAGTGAGGAGAACACACTTGAATGAGAATGTCGGTTCAGATAGTTACTAACACTATGCCTTGCATAGTTTACTTTTGTCCCTTGTGCCTCAGTTTTCTCATCAACAAAAGGGGTGGGGAGCTACAAGAGGACATACCTCAGAGTTTCTGTGAATACTACCTTTTTTTTTTTTTCTTTTTTTTTATCTTTTTAGGGCCACACCCAGGGCATATAGAAGTTCCCAGGCTAGGGGTCGAATCAGAGCTGCAGCTGCCAGCCTACACCACAGCCACAGCAACTCAGGATCTGAGCCACATCTTTGACCTACACTGCAGCTCATGGCAACGCCAGATACTTAACCCACTGAGTGAGTCCAGGTATAGAACCTCTGTTCTCATGGATACTAGTCAAGTTCCTTACCGTTGAGCCACGATGGGAACTCCCTGTGAATACTACTTTATTATTATTATTTTTTTGTCTTTTTAGGGCCGCACACATGGCATGTGGAGGTTCCCAGGCTAAGGGCTGAATCGGAGTATAGCCACTGGCCTACACCACAGCTCACAGTAACACCGGACCCTTAACCCACTAATCGAGGCCAGGGATTGAACCTGTGTGCTCATGGCTGCTAGTCAGATTCGTTTCTGCTGAGCCACAACCAGAACTCTGATACTACTCTAAATAATACATTCAAACTCTAATTTGTCAGCATCTCAAGCAATCACCAAATGAACGCCATTATATCCATTGCTATGGGATTATTTCTCTAAATAGTTTGAGGTGCCTTAATGCCCTTCTTCTTCCTCCCATCTGATACATATTACATAGCATTTGTTGACTTCCTCTTCATAATATTGGCTTTCTTTTTCCCAGGATTGATCATGTCCAATGGCCAGGTATGGAAGGAGCAAAGAAGGTTCGCCCTGACAACACTGAGGAACTTTGGTTTGGGAAAGAAGAGCTTAGAGGAACGCATTCAGGAAGAGGCTCAGTACCTCATCCAGGCAGTAAGAGAGGAGAATGGTGAGTTTGTCACAGGACAGGTGCTGGGGATTGGCACTCCTTCATTCACTAACCAGATGCTCAGTAAGTACCTATGTGCCTGTGCTGCATCCACCACTGTGTAGGGCACAGAGGGGATAAGAGTGCACAGCTAACCACGACCTGCCCTCATGGAGCTCAAGAATTAAGCACAAGAGAATGGGTACTGAACACTTATTTTAAATGCTGGCATTGACTGAGGACTTGCTGTGTGTAAGACCCTATGTGGGATGCTGGGGCCACATCTCAGAGCTGGTTCTATAGTCAGTATGTCATATGTCATGTAGCCTGGACTCACAGTGAAAATAAAAACAAACCATCTGAGGGGCCCATCTCTTCCTCTGTCTCCAGGACAGCCTTTTGACCCACACTTCAAGATCAACAATGCTGTTTCCAACATCATTTGCTCCATCACATTTGGGGAGCGCTTTGACTACCAGGATGATCAGTTCCAGGAGCTGCTGAGGCTGCTGGATGAGGTCACATGTCTGCCAAAATCAGTGCGGGTCCAGGTGAGGCAGTTCTCACTTCCTATCTTGGATAAAGGTGATGGGCTCATGTCAGACACAGATGGGGGTCTTACATTTTTTTTCTTTTTAAACTAAAATGCAATCTTTTAAAATTGACTTCAACACAAACTCATTTGAAGTCAATCAGTTTTGTGTTTGATAAGGTTGTTAAATATTTGTTATATTCAAAGAATGTTTCTATCATTTCTGTAAAGTACAAGACGTTGCATGCCTGAAGCCTATGAACTTACCTTGTTTTCTTTAAGAAGCTAAATATCACCATCACCTTTGAGTCTCTCCTCTCCATGCCCCTCCCTAGCCCACCGGAACTACCCTTCTGTGCCTGGCTCTCCTTTGGCACATTGTTTTGAGCTTCCTGTGGGTTAGTGGCTCTTTTTTCACTCTGCGTAGCTCTCTACTTATGAACATGGCCCTCTTTGTTACCCTCTGCTCCACTGAGGCACAGGTTTCCAGTTTGGGGATGTCATGGATCAAGTTCTGTGAACATCTTTGTTCCATCCTTTATTTCTGAGCGGACACATCCACTCCTTTCTCTTGCATATACACCTGGAACTAAAAACATTTAAAGCTTTCCCAAATGGTTGTATGATATATGTACCCATCTACATTTAATATTATCAATCTTCTAATTTTGTGGGGTATAGATTTAGGAGGGAGGGTCAAATCTCTCTCTTCCTTGGATGGGCCCTGCCCTCCTCCACATTTGGCCTGCAAGGCCTGTGAGTCTGTCAAAACCTCTGTTCACCTTCTTGGTCTCTCAGCCACTTTTCTGGATTTGGAAGTCACTTCTGGGAGAAAAGCAGCCCCAAGTGTATTATTTACTCCTGACAAGCATCTTTGTCTGGAGCCTTATGGACCCATCACATCAACATCGATAAAGTGACTAGCATGATTCCTGGCACATTAAAGCAGTGTGATGAGTGTGAGCAATTATGGTTATTGTCAGTGTTATTTTTGAATATTTTTCCTTATTCTCACTTCTAATCATGTTAGTCATTCTGTCCTCTTCCGTCCAAATAAGACAGAACCTAGAAAGTCATGAGAGTTCAGAGGGTACCCAGCTGACTATCCTCAGGGAAAGAAACTCCTGGGAGGGGCAGCGAGGTGGGGTAAGAAATATTTCTTAGAGACCCAAAATAGGCCAGGTACTTTGATGGGCAACTGCACATACTCTATCCCAGTTAATTTTTACAACAATCATGTAAAGATGAAATGAAGCATCCTGATGTGTATAAGTGAATATGGGAATATGTAAGCAAATCTACATGGTGGTTACTGGCTCTGTGTTAAATACTGTATAGATCTCAGGTCATTCAATCATGAAAATTACCTGGGGACCCAGCAGAAGCAAGTTAAACTAAGTAGTGACAAATTTCGTCATCATTATTACTTTTCATTACGAAAGTATTATCGCTAGAAAGCAGCTAATTGTCAAATCTGTGTTTGTTGCATTTTAAGTATAGGCATCGTTCCACTGTGTTAGGCCATATATTTTCTACTAGATATTATAGTGATAATATATTCAAAAAAAAACCTCTTTATCAGAAAAAAAAGTTTGAGCCAGATGGATATTACATCATAGTGGGGGCAGGCAACCAAATGTATATACATATGTTTAGATAGATAAATAGATTTGTAGATACATAGATAGACATATATTAGACGCACACATACACACACACACATACACACATGCCAGTGACCATTGCTTTGAAGGAAAATAAAGGATGGAAAGACAATGCTGTAAGTTCTGCTAATTATAGGATCATTAGGTAAGACAGATCCAAGCATGTGACATTTGAGGAGCATCTTAGTGACGGAAGGGGTGGAGCTATACAGATTTCAGAGGAAGAGCATTTCCAAGGAAGGAACTGCAAATGCAAAAGCCTAACTAAGAACATCCTTGATGTGACCACAGAAGCCCATGGAGCTGGACTGGAAAGAGTAAGAGAGGGTGAGATGGCCCAGGGTGATGACAGAGGAGGTGACAGGAGTGGGAGGGGCCAGGACAGGAATTATGTGGAATTTGCCAAAAGGCCATGGAAAGTCATTGGGCTATTGAGAGCCAGAAAGTGAATGATCTGATTAAACTGTTAAAGGATCCCTCTGGCAGCTCCATGGAAAACAGACTGGGAAGGGGGTCAGGGATAACAGCCGGAAAACTGTGGGAGGCTTTACAGCATCCAGGTAAGCAAAGTCAGTGGATTGTACAAGAACGGCAGAGCAGATGGAGTGGTGAGAAGCGGTCTGAAACTAGTTGTATTTTGGATGGAGTGTGGAAATTCTTTGACACGGGGGTAAGAAAAGGGTTGCGAGAGGATTGGAGTCAAGGATGACTCCAAAGATTAAAGAAGAGAGATGAAAGGAAAAGACGGTTTCCTTGTCTTCAAAAGTGGAAAACTGGCACCACATTGTCTCTGTGATTTTTTTGTTTTTCTCAATCAGCTCTTCAATGTCTTTCCACGGATAATGAAATTGCTTCCTGGACCCCACCAAATCATCTTTAGTAACAGGGAGAAACTGAGAATGTTTATTGCCCGTGTGATTGAAAATCACAGGAGAGATTGGAATCCTGCTGAAGCAAGAGACTTCATTGACGCTTACCTCCGGGAAATAGAAAAGGTGAGGAAGCCAGAGTTTCCCAAGTTTTTTATCTTAAAAAGAAAATGAGGGCATACTAGTTTATTATTGCTGTTGTAACAAATTACCACAAGCTTGGGGGCTTAAAACATCACAAATTCACTCTATTATAATTTTGGAGGTCAGAAGTCTGAAAGCTGTGTCACTGGGCCGAAGCCAAGGTGTTGGCAGGGATGCTCCTCCTGGAGGCTCTAGGGCAGAACCCATTGATTGACATTTCAGCTTCTAGAGGCAGCCCGCACTCCTTGACTGATGGCTCCTTCCTCTATTTCCAAAGCCATCAATATACCATCATCTCTGCCACCATCCTCACATCTTGTCTTTATGATTTTCTTGCCTCCAACTTTTGAAGACTCTTCTGATTATATTGGGGCCACTGGGATTATCCAAGACAATCATCCCATATCAAGATCCTTAACTTAATCAGATCTACCAAGTTTATTCAGTGATATAAGAGATTCTTCCCTGTTTCCAAATTTTCAGATATGGACGTCATGGTGCATCATCTTTCAGCCTATCACAAGGGAGTAAAAATTGGGTGTAGGAATAGCATTAACTCAGAATTGACGAGACCAATGAGAAATAAAGCTTGAGGTTTAACATCGTTTGACTCAAGGTTTTCGGAAAGCCCACATACTGCCTTTTCATAGTCTCTTCTTTACCCTCTATGCATGTCTGAAGGAGCTTTACACAAAAGGAAGGAGAAGCACTGTTTCATTATCACTTGGACCTGTGCCCAGTTTCCTACCCTTCCCCCAGCTTCCCAGCACGGAACAGAAGTAAAGCTGAATCAGATGCCAGAGTTTATACTCACATGGAAGGGACTTTGCCTTCTTTCCTCATCCACTTATCATCCACTTTCCTACATGATATGAAAGAAGAAGGGAAAAAGCCAAATTGAATGTATAGCCCTTACTATAGTAAACCCTCTGGTTCATACCCATTACTGCATCAGCGTCACCATCTTTGACCCATCAGATTATTTGTTCCTTCTCCTGGAATAGACAGAAAAGTGGGTTTCTTTCCATCTGCTCTCTTATTTTACCTTATTAGCATAACATTAATAGGAACCTTGACTTTTCCTCTGAGGAGGAGACATCACTTACTGTAAGGCATGCAGGTGAGGGACCACACACAGAGGAATGTGGATGCATTGAAGCTTCTAGAAGAAGGTGCTAGAGATGCTGCAGTGCCATGGGGAATGACTGTTGGGATCAGAGAAGCTAAACCTAGAAACAGAAAGGTTAATGGGGAGATGTGAGAATTGTTTTACTGTAGAGAAATTCAGTTTATTCTCTCTGATATCAGTACAAACAATTGTTGGGGATTTACATGCCCTTTTCCATCTCAAATAATACATAATACCACATTAAGGAGTCTGTGTTGTTATTTCTATTTTATGAAAAAGGAAACGCAAACACAGGGAAATTCAGTAACTTTTTCATGTCATACAGATTTAGTGAAGGATGTGGGTAATATTGGAACCCAAGGCTGTTTTTCCACTGTACTAATAGATTCTCCAATATTATGGAAGTTACAAAAAAAAATTAGTTGTCTTGATTCTCATCAACCAAAGGTAACAGAAGTTTCCAGCACTTGGGGCAGAAGGATGCTAATGATATGGCAGTAATGAGCCTCTGCCTCCTGCAATGGACAAAGGGCAAGTCATTTCTCCTGGGGTCTCTCCTTCCACGTTTTCTCTAGGATGACCCCCCACATGTTATGATAACTAAGAACCATCTGAACAAGCCAATAATCATTGTACTTTCTACCAAAAGGGCAGTTCACCTTCAGTTTTCAATGAGGAAAACCTCATCTGTAGCACCCTGGACCTCTTCTTTGCTGGAACTGAGACAACGTCAACCACGCTGCGCTGGGGTCTGCTCTACATGGCCCTGTACCCTGAAGTCCAAGGTGAGCACAATTAGCAGGTGGACCTGGATCAGGTCAGGATGGGGCCTCCTGGAATACACTGTTCCAAAGGTGGGGCCAGAGGCTAGCCTGGTAGGATGGGGAGACAGGTAGGACAGTCACAGGGCCAGGTGGACTTGAGACCAGGCACCTTCTTCAGTTTTTCTGTCAGAATTAAAATGGGTCCATGTAACACACATATAACAGAGATTCCTGTCCTCAGGAAGCTCAGAGTCCAGAGGAGGCAACAGTGAAGTCCATTGACATTATGGCGAGTTCCAGGAAAGAGCTTCATTCCACTCCCATGTGAAATCTGGGCACAGCCCCCACCCCCCCACACACCTTTTAAGTTATGTCTTCCTTCACCCTGTGGACAGTGTTCAAACTCCCTCGTCTGGTATGTCATATCCTCTGATGTGCCTCTTTCTGCCTGTCCAGCCTTGACTCTGCCCATCGTGTGTGGTGGCCTCACTAAATCCCATGGCCTTTTCTTCACACTGTCCTGATGTGTTCCTCTCAGCATCACCCCCGCTCTTCCCTAGCATTTCCCTTATTTCTTTGCACAGTAAACCACTAACTGTGCTGGAAGAATTTATTCACATACAACCTCCTCTAAGATGTTTCTGTATTCTTAAAAAATTATTTGCATGTCCTTCCTCCAGAAACGCTGCCACTCCTCTACTTTACTTAACACACATTATTTAAATATCTTCCCCGCAGGCCGTAGTCCATTCCAGAACAGTGGCTCCTCCAACCATTTTCTTTCTCCACGTCCCAGAATAGGTTGAGTAGATGAAGAACGGGGTCTGTTAGGATACAGTTTTTCAAACTGCAGGTAACATTTGATTAACAGGATAAAGTCGCATTAGTGGATCAAGTCCAACTTTCTATCCTAAAATAAATTACGTTAGAAAAGAGCAGTGTGCTTCCTGGGTACTAAGGTTAAATTTTTTATCATGAAACTTTCTTTCCTTATCTGTATATGCATAAGAGTACATTTTATGTTTGTAATTTTTTGTTATTTGTCCTGAGTCATGAAGCAATATATGCATTAATCACTATAAACTGCATTTTTTTAAGACTAAAAGCCACCTAGTTAGGATATAGATTTGTTTCCTCTGTTAGAAGCTCCAAAATAACAATGGCGTGGAGTTCCCGTCATGGTGCAGTGGTTAATGAATCTGAATAGAAACCATGAGGTTGTGGGTTCGATCCCTGGCCTTGCTCAGTGGGTTAAGGATCCAGCGTTGCTGTGGCTCTAGTGTAGGCTGGCGGCTACAGCTCCAATTAGACCTCTAGCCTGGGAAACCCCATATGCCGAGGGAGTGGCCCTAGAAAAGGCAAAAGACAAAACAAAACAAAACAAAAACAATGGCTTAAAATAGCATACGAGGTGGAAGAAACCCAAGTGTCTATCAATGGATAAATGGATAAACAAAATGTGGATGCAGTAAAATATTATTCAGCCTTAAAAAGGAAATTTTCTGATACATGCTGCAATATGGAGGAACCTTGAGGACACTATGCTAAATTTACTAATCTAGTCAAAAAAGACATAGACTGTATGATTATATTTTTATGAGGTATCCAGAGTGGTTGCAGTCTTAGAAAAAGGAAGTAAAATGCTGATTTTCAGAAGCTAGGTGTAGTAGAAAAGGGGGAGTTATGATTGAATGATACCAAGTTTCAATTTTGCAAAATAAAAAAGTTCTGAAAATTGGTAGTACAACAATACAAATATACTTAACATTGCTAAACTGCACACTTAAAATGGTTACGTTGGTAAATTTTATATTATGTATATTTTACCAACATTTAAAAGTTTTTAAACGGTCGGTTAAAAATGGAATTTTATTTCTTAGTCAAGTGCAAATATCTAAGCTCGACTCTGAAGAATCTTTGGGGTCCAAGCTCCTTCCAGCACATTGCTCTGTGTATCTAGAATGACGCCCTTGTAGGCACTCTCAGAGACGGCTTACCACTGAGGCTGCCTTCCCACCAGCAGGAAGGGAAAAAGGAGAAGGAAGCACATACCCTCCTTTTAAGGGCAGGTTGCAAGTATTAAACATCCTTCTATGTACATTCCATTAGCAAGAACTTAATCACAAGGGAATCTGGATAATGTAGTCTTTAGCTAAGTAACCAGGTATGGACTAAAATCTCTATTGTTATAGAAAAAAGGAAGACAGATAGTGAGGCTATATTAGCATCATTTTCCATGGGTTGGATGGTCCACTAAATCAGTTCATGTACAGCTTGAAACATCCTTAAGGTGAAGGTAAGTTTATCCTCACTGATAAGAAGAGGAAACTGGGACTCCAAGTGTTTCAATAAGCTGTAGCAGGAATGTTGTAGAACAAGAGTTTGCCACCAGATTTGTCTTATACCAGGGCTCACTTTCCACTCATCTGCTGCCATACGAAAATAGTCTATATAGAGCCTACTATAACTTTGACCGTTTTGATCCTGATTTTTCCATTCCTTAACTTAACCTGACTTAAGTTAATGAATATCAGAATAATAGAACCTCCTCTGCTTTTCCAGAGAAAGTCCAAGCTGAGATTGACAGGGTGCTTGGCCAATCGCAGCAGCCAAGCACAGCAGCTCGAGAGTCCATGCCCTACACCAACGCTGTCATCCACGAGGTGCAGAGAATGGGCAACATCATCCCCCTGAATGTGCCCAGGGAGGTAGCAGTTGATACCACCCTGGCTGGATACCACCTGCCCAAGGTAATTAGGGACCTACTTGCAGCCTCAGATCTCCAAGTTTATACTTTTAAAATGGTAGGAATCTCAACTGGAAAAGTGACATGTATTCGTGTCCTTGGGAATCACTTACATAGGGAGAGATATATTTGATAAAGTACTTTTTTCCCATGTGTGAACTTTGGAAGTTAGTTCAACTAGATATTAATAAGTACTACAGAGGGGAAAAGGGATTCCTAAGTCAAAGCCTGGCTTTTCTTTGTTACGAGATTGCTCAGGGTTTTACTACCAGATATGTGTTGTGACCCTTTGTAGGGATACAGCAAGCAGTAATTCTCAATCAAACTTTGCCATGACCTTCCTTTTTTATCTTGATGTATAATCTCACAGGACTAGGAACCTGCCAGAATTAGTTTGGAAATTCTGCTTCACAATCCTGGGGAAATAGAATATTGAAATACGAAGGGGGATTTGAGACCACCTGACCCAATATCACATCAGTGCTGGAGATTCTAACATAATATCCCCACAGGTGTCCTTCCAGCTCTGACTTACAGCCTGTGATGGGACTATCACCTCACAAGGGAAACCAAGCCAAGCCTGAGCAGTGCTAAGTATCAGTTCTGGAGAGAAAGGAACCAGTGCTGATTAAGCAGTGATTATGTACCATGGACCATACAGGCTCTTTCAGAATGTCTTGATCAGTCCTCAAAATATCCTGTTATTCTCATTTTATAAATGTGGAAGCCAAGGCTCAGAGAGTGATTAATCTTACATAAGATCTCTCAGCTACCAAGTGACTAGAGTTGGGATCCAGAAACAGAGCTGCTCTGAGTCTCAGGTTCATACTTTTTGTATTCCCTCCACAGGATTTGCTTTACTTTGATTTTAAAAGAGTTTCCCTTGTAGTAGTTCTCCCTGGGTCCCTGTTAAATTCCCTGTCCCCAGGAAGTAAATCCTGCTCTCTCTATGCTCACCACTCAGGATTTTGGCAGGCAGCTCTCCTGTGCCCCCTCGTGTCCACTCTCCACATTTACCCTTCCTGTGCTTTCTCACCACCTTGGTGAGCCTCTGTGGATCCACTCCAGTTTGTCTAAGTCCCTCTGTGTGTGTCGTACTGGGGAAGACCTCAAGGCAGAACCAGAGGAGCTTCCCTATTGCACCTCTCGTGGTACCTATTCCTGCAGCCATTGTACTCACCATTTTCTCGCTGTCTGACCATCTTGTGGGGGAAATCTGAACTCTACATTATTTCACATGTATCCTTTGCATTTTTTATGATAATTTATTTAGCTGCAGGGAAATTGCCCAGGTCAACATACTCTTTCTAACACTGACTTTTAGTGTCGACTTGAATGATCATCCTTGGGACTGCGCTATCTCATTGACTATATCCTACAGAGGCTGGGAACCACAGCTTTAATATTAAATGTCCTAGTGCAAATCATAGTTCCACCTCCTTCCACTGTGTGACTTTGGGCATCTTAACCAGCCTCTCAGAGCATCAAATTCTTTACCTGAAAAAATACATTTAAACCTACATCAAAGATGGAGGTAAAATGAGGTGATGCATGTAAAACATTTAACGTAGTGCATAGTATAAAAAGTGCTCAAAATAGCAGTTACTATTCTTTATTAATTCAACATATGTTCATTAAGCACCTAAAATGTTCAGGTCTGGCAAAACAGCTCTGAGTGAAATAATCATGAAAGTTTCTAAGTACAAAGCATGATAACAACCTAAGGGAATAAACTCACTCGCTTCTCTAAAGATGCAGGCTGGCTTGAATGAGAAGTGGGAGTAAGAGTGGCCTTTTTCTAAGCTTCCAAAAGGAAGTGATATTTGAGTTGAGGATTGAAGGATGATTATGAGTTATCTCCTTGACACAGTCAGGAGGAAGGACATTTTCAGGCAAGGTAAACAGGATTTAAAAGGCATGGAAATGAGGAGTTCCCTCTGTGGCACAACAGGATCGGAGACATCTTGGGAGCACCAGGTCACAGGTTTTATCTCCAGCCCAGCACAGTGGGTTAAGGATCTGGCATTGCTGCAGCTGTGGCTTAGGTTGCAACTTTGGCTGAGATCTGATCTCTGGCCCGGGCACTACATATGCTGCTGGGCATCTAAAAAAAAAAAGGCATGGAAATGGGTAAGAATACATGGCATGTGTTCTATTCCTGTAGTCGGAGTGAAGGCAGACCAAGTGGTAGATGGGCATCAGTGATGTACCCTTTGTCTAAGAGTGACGGAAAGCTATTGAAGAACATCTGTCACGTTCACAGTGTGGATGGCTGTGACATGATTAAGGCTTGTTTAAAGCTCACTCTGCTTTCAGCATGTGCAGCACAATGGAAGAGGAAAGAGAGGATGCAGGGCATAGTTAGGCAGCCATGATGGGAGTAGAGACAATCAAGGGGACGCCTAGACCAAGGTGGCAGTGGTGGACCTAAATGGAGGTGACAGAATCAAGAGAAGTTTAAAGTGAAATAAACCAACCTTGCTGAAGGGTTGGATGAAGGCATAGTGAGGGGAAAGGAAGCAGTAAGGGGGTCTCCCAGGTTTCTTGCAAAGTTCCTGGGAGGATCCTGGTTCTTTTCCTTGGATATCCTAAATCTATTATTAAACCTTCTGTGGACTACACTAGACATTAGAGGGAAGAAAATGGAAGAAAATAAAGAAATAGGCATTTTTTACCTTGGAAGAGCTGCCATAGTTATCACATCCCTGAGAAGCTGGGTTGATTTTGGAACAGACCTGACTGGCCAATGTCTCATTATTCTCTCATTGATGTGCACACATTCCCTTCATGTTCTGCACTGACAGGTCCTGTAGAGACCCACCTGCAGTCAAGAGTAGTCACACCTCCCTGGTAATATTCCCAGCAGTAAATTCCAGTCCATCATTGTAGGCTGTGCATGGCATGGGGGAGGGTCCTAGGGGGTGGGCTCTGAGAATGATAGGTTGGGGGCATTGAGAGGGTTCATGGTACTGTAGCCTTGCTGGGAGACCTGGGGATGGCTCCCCCTTTACACAGTTGTGATGTGCTGGTCAAACCTTGCCTGAGTCTTTGCTGTCTTTTCCAGGGGACCACAGTCCTGATTAATCTGACTGCACTGCACAGGGACCCCGCAGAGTGGGCCACCCCAGACACATTCAATCCAGAGCATTTTCTGGAGAATGGAAAGTTTAAGAAACGGGAAGCCTTTCTGCCTTTCTCAATAGGTGAGTGGCAATAAATAGGAATGTGGGAACCTGGAGTCCCTCTTTCAGCCCTTCCCCACTCTTCTCCCTGTGGGGCTTTGCTTCAGCAGGAAGGTCTCAGGTTAGCCCTGCCCAGCCTGGCTCCCTCTTGTTATTGGTTGCTCCCAGGATTCCCTGTGCAGGGCATCACCAGAACTCATGCCCTTACTTCCTAAGCCCTTACTTGACTCCGATGGAGAGTCAGTGTCACTTTATTCTAGGCTCGAGGACACTGGGGACAGAAGCTCAGTCCCTTCCTGTTGCCCACAGAGAAGGCTGGATATTTGCCAGCTTTATAGAGTTTTTACATGTCTCAAGTTCTTAAAGGGCCAGCTACTCACACAGAACTGGAGCCAATTTCTAAGAAGGATGTGGGGGAGGGGCAAGGAAAGGAGCTGTTTGCTTCTCATTATGGGCATCAGGAGTGACTCTAAGTGCCATGGTCCTAACTAGGTGGGTTTCTACTCTACTAGTGCTCCCTGAAGAGGCCCTTTGACTTTTTAAATTCTGATGACCCTTTAAAAATCTAGCGAATATATACACCTGGTGCTCAACTTGAAAGATACAAAAGGGGTTACAGTGAAAACTCTCTCTTACGTTTCTAAGGCAGCTGGATCGAAAAGGGTGTTTTACCTTGTAACACTGTCAAATGAGTGAGAAAAATTCTAAGTAGTTCCAGACATTGAGTTAGGTATGCTGCAGTGATTGTTTTAACTATTTTCCCAATTTCTTAATTCTATAAATATTTCCTGAGCACCTGTTTTGAGTCAAGTCTTCGGCCCTGAAATATGACAAAAAATAAAGCAGAAAATAATCTCTTAAGGAGCATGTGTTCTAGTGTAACCTTACAAGTTCCTATCACCACGTTGGAGGTAAGGAAACTGAGGCATAGCAGGGTCAACTATGGCATCGCATCTAAAGTCATGAAGCTGAGGTGGCAGAGCTAGATCTCAGTGTCAACCAGGTTTATGAACAACTAAAGCCCATGCCCTTCTGAACAGTGTCTCTAGAAAAGTAACTAAATGCCTCACTGAGTTGACAGTCTGAAATTCATGGTAGCTTTCTTACAATTAATTTAAATGAAATATGTGTTGATTTTCTGAGAGAGTATCATTTTACTGATCATACCACTAATATACGGAAAGGGAGGGCTTGGAATTTGAAACCGTGTAGGTGTGATCCTGAGCCCATCCTTTCCTGTTAATGGACCCTCTCCTGAGTGTATCTAGACTAATTCTGATTAGATCTTCTTTGCCTTTTTTCCTCTGGTTCTGTGTCAATTTTGCTCTCATTAGAGAAATCACTTCCTGATATGGCAGCAGATATGAGATGTAAGAATACCTTCCAATCTTTCTATCTACAAGAGGTTTAGATTTCATATTATAGATATACATACTATATTATTATAGAGCTTCAGCTGTGTATTCCAAGTATTATAATTATTCTTGCCTCACTGGCTTTTTGTTTATTGGTTGGTTGTTATTTTTTTGTTTTTGTTTTTGTTTTTTTTTTTTGCTGTTGATAGTTGGAACATACCTTTTTATGATAGATTTCATTTGCAGGTAAATTATCTCATTTAAGCCTTATAGCAAGAAGTTTTGCTAGTTCTAGTACTCTTTCTTTGACAAATAGAATGTAACTCATTTTCCCACTTAAAGCTCTTCCATCTTAAGATTCACTGAGTTCATATTATATGTATCAGTTATTATATTGGTACATAACAAAGGTGGAAAACTGTGAGTTAAAACAGTGAGTATATATTATTACTCATAAGTCCACACTTGAGCTGAGAGCTCGAATGATCATAGCTGGGCTCTCTTGCATTTGGGGGAAGGCAGGTGGTTGAATGCAGATCTGGGATGGGCCTCAGTTAGCCCAGCTGGTGCATAAGTGAAAGATAAGACCTCAGAATAGAAGCACACAGCGCCTCCTAAGGGCCAGGCTTGGAACTGACAACCATTACTCACACTGCATTCTGTTGCCCATGCAGCTCATAAGGTCAGCCCCAGGTCAATGGGAAGGAAGAACACTATAATTTGTATCTGACGGGCTAGGAAATCACATTGTAAATGATGTGGATACAGGGGTAAGGGGGAAGTTGGAGCCATTGCTGCAATCAGGTGGTCTCCCTATCTGTCTTTTTGCCTAAGAAGGAATGAAATTCAGAGATGGCAAGAAGTGTGGGGATTCCCTCAGCTGTCCTAGAATAAGGTCTCGCTAACAGAACAGGAAACAGAAACCTGAAAAGTGCACTGAGTTAAAATGTCAACATCACTGTCAAGGTGTTTTTCCACCACACTCCCATCTTGGGCACAGAGTGGCTTTGCCTCATTCTTGATCCAGCACAAAACAGTCTCCTTGAAGGGAAGGGGTGTGGACCCCTCCTTCCCTTCTCTTGGAAAAGACGATCAGGTGTGCAGTTAGGACACGTGCACAAAGAGGGCAGCTTCTATGATATTATAATAGATTTATATTTTCTGCCTTGGGGGAGGTGCCCACCATCAGGGCAGATTCAAAAATAGTACTACAGAGAGTTCCTGTCGTGGCACAGTGGTTAACGAATCTGACTAGGAACCATGAGGTTGCAGGTTCAATCCCTGGCCTCGCTCGGTGGGTTACGGATCCGGCGTTGCCGTGATCAGTGGTGTAGGTCGCAGACACGGCTCGGATCCCTCGTTGTGTAGGCTGGTGGCTTCAGCTCCAATTAGACCCCTAGCCTGGGAACCCCCATATGCCGCGAGTGCGGCCCTAGAAAAGACAAAAAAAAAATAGTATTACAGATGTATATTTTATTTTCCTCATTTAAGTTTTTCCCACTTTATCCAACAAAGCAGCAGATAGGTTCCTGAAAGGCAAGTGGCTAATTCATCATTTTTCAAAAAAAAAATCACTGGCTCATAGGAAATAAGTTTACATAGAGTTTGTTTGTTTTTTTAAAAAAAAAAAAAACTTAGGTCAGCTTTCTCATTTTGCTAATGAGGTAATTGACCTATTCAGTAGGTGATGCCCCATTAGTGGAAGAAGCAAGGAGAAAGTTCAAGTTTTCTATAAACCAGGATGAAAATTTGAAACTAAGCCCTCATTTCCATGATTTTAAAAGCAAAGTCATAGCTGCTGTCTTACTAATAGCCCTGCTCAGCCACATAACATAGTTAGAAGAGAAATTATTTCACATGTTTGACACGCCAGGATTGTTAAGTTCTGTGAGAATTAAGGGGTACTCATAGCTTAGACCTGGTTACTGATGGAACTACTAGTTTAACTCTGGTTCCTGACCTTCCAGAGGGTCCAATTTTGTCATGATATCTGGGTTCTTCTAGGAGAATCTTAGGTATTACAGTGCAGCTGATTTGGTGCCATTTTAACAAATTTCTACCTTGTACTATTTGTGATGGGTAAAGAGATAAGGATGGGGGAGCAGAGGTGGTTAGGCATGTGCTGTGGGAAACAGGAACAAAATTATACAATAACGGCATAATTCTGAAGCATATTTCCTCTCATTAAACACTTTTACTGATATTCTCTAATTTTATTTCCTCAACAACTTGTTATGGGATGAAAACAAAATTGAGGCATTCACACATTAATGTCTTTCCAAGAATATTTCATTACAAGGGAAATGCAAAGTAGCAAAAACAGCACATGGTGTTAACCACAGAGATAATCCCAGTGATTGCGGGAGAATTCTTACAAGGACAGTGAGGATTTGGTCTGGATTATGGGATTATAGACTTCTTCCATTGTGTTTATACTTTCCATACTTTTTTTTCCCTTTCTGCATTGAATATATATCACTAGGGAGAAAGGAAGTTGTTCAAACCCACACAAGAACAATGGAGGTAGAGACCAGTGTGGGGTCTTGTAGCCCAAGTGGGGCGAGAAGAGCACTCAGGAAGGGGAGGGGGCAACAGAGACCTGGAGTGGGGGTCAGAGCACAGCCTGATGAGAGGGGGGTCTGTCCTGCAGGAGGAGCCATGGCAGGGAGAGTCCCAGCCATTAAGGAGGAAGACCTGACACAAGAAAAAGATGCCTTACACTTGAGAAACCTTACTCTGACATTGACTTGCTTATACTTTGCAACAGTTTTAAGAATTGAAAACCTTAACACAGACTTTTGGGTTTTGTCTGCGCTTGTGTTTTTTGTTTGCTAATGGGTTTTGGAAAGACTTTAGGCTGAATGCCACTTTCTAGTCGACCCAGGCCCCTCCCTTCCTCCATCTACACCCTGAACCTTCACACCTGTGCCTCACCTGCCCACCTCTGGAGGCTCTGGAGTGTGTGTGATTGTGGATTGATGCTTTCTGGGCTTGGGTGAACCCAGGTGGTTGGGATCTAACAAGCCGAGTCCATAAAGCCCCAGGCCCAGCAGGCCCGCCCCAGGCTCAGGCTTTGCCAGACATGGTAGAAGATCTCAGTCCTTGCTGGGCACAGACACCACCAGGAAGGTAACTCCTCTTACGCTTTTGTCTTGCAGGGAAGCGGGCGTGCCTTGGAGAGCAGCTGGCCAGGACTGAGCTGTTCGTTTTCTTTACTTCCCTTTTACAAAAATTCTCCTTCAGGCCTCCAGACAATGAGAAGCTGAGCCTCAAGTTCAGGGTGGGCCTGACCCTCTCCCCAGTCACCTCCCGCATCTGTGCTGTTCCCAGGGCATGAGGTTGTGGGAGGGGGAGGGGAAGAAAAGCAGGGAGAATGGGCACCTCCCCCAAGGCAGGGGCTCCTGCTCAGAAGTGAGGGGACAGCATGAAGTGCCTCTGAGCACAGGTCCTAGGAACTGCACTCAGAGGAACCTGGATTCAAACCCCAGCTTTGCCATCTCCAGTGTGGCCCTGGGCAAATCAGTTATGATGTATGTGAGTCATTTGCCTTTTCATCTGGGAGATTTAAAGAGGATCATGATTGCTTCTGTAAAGGAAGAACTGCTGTAAAAATCAGGAGAAATAAAAGACTTTAACTGGTTTGGAAACCATAAAGCTCATCATAAAGTCATAGCTGTGATCTGCCTCCTTCCTGCTTCCTTCCTTAGGTGGGGATTTGCTTCTGGCCTGTTGAGATGGTCTGGGTCAAAGTCGTGCCAAATGGTCAATAAGAGTTAGAAGTTCGACCCTGTTGCAGCCTCAGAGGTTGGCCAGAAAGAATGTCATGCTTGGTAGCACTGTGCAGGCTTCTCCTGCTTCTGCCTCAGATTAGCCCCCAGGAATTCAACAGGGTAGGTGGTTTCCTGATTTATAGGCATGTTTCTATGGAAAAAGAAGTTTCTCTTGTTCTCCTAAGGACACATGACCTTGACCTTGGTCCCAGGACCATGGAGAGTGTGACTAAAATTAACCAAACCTGGAAAGCATGTATAGGGAACAAATGTGTAACTATTTTCTGTCTTTAAGCTGTCTTTTTACCTTTAATCCTCTCTTAGGCATTTAATCCTAAATTATTTCATATCAGATTTGACACCATGGTGGGTGTGATCTTTTCTCACCAGTGATTATCACCTCTTGATTGAGATGTATTCCAGGCCTAAAATCAACTGATCCATAGGAGAATATTTTATAGCAGGAGCCAGAAATGCTAGAATCTTGTTCAGCCTTCTTGCATGTGGTCCCCAAGGGGGAGAAAATGGTCCTAAACTGACAGGCCGGGTACCAGTGAGAGTCCCTGGGTTTTGATGCCAACCCCCATGTGAACAAACCTGCTAAACTGGGCCACACCATACAGATCTCATTTTCTAAAGCTGTTTGAACTAAGTAATTTAAGTAGCTCAGAACAAGATCGGCCATGAAGCCATGGTTTTGACTTTGGTTTTTGTTGTTTTGTTTTGTTTTGTTTTGTTTTGTTTTTCCTGCTGCTTGGGAGTCAGAGAAAAGCCAGTTCTTTGGGCACCACTATCAAGGGAAACTAATAGGGAGGGAGGAAGAGGGGGAGAGGAGAGAGAATTAGAATGAGAGGGTAGTGTTGGGAGGAAGAAAAAAAGCAAGAGAGAGGAAGAGAGGGGTAGAGAGAGAGATGGAGACAGAGACCAGGAGAGACACAGAGAGGGAGAGTGAGTGTGGCTAGAGCTAGCCTGAGAGTCAAGGGAGCTAAGAGTATGTCTGGAAGAAATAGTTACAGTTCCCAATGTGGAGGAGGAGGAAGAGCTGGTTCTTTCTGGCTGTAGAACAGAAAGTGAGAACCCCAGCCGCCCACCAGGGTGCACTTTCGAAACGACACAACTCACATGGGTTTCAGAAACTCAAATTGTGACTTTGAAACTATACCTCCGATTGAGACTGGCACCCAGTCCCTGGGACTCTAACCCAGCCAGAGTTCAGTCTGGGACCTGAACCCACAGAATGGGACTCAAACCCAGTCAAAGGCCAGATTGGGACTTGAACTCAGTGGTTTTTCTTTAACTAAAATCATATATCTGGTCCCAGGACTTACTAAAGTTCAGGTTCTTTATGTCTCAGCACAGAAGGAATTCAGAGAGTGGCAAAGTGATGGATAAGTAGACTTACTGGGAGATAGACAAAGTATCGACCATGTCAAAAGGCAAGAGACCAGTCCTCACAGAAACACCCGACAGACAGAGTGTGGGCCATTTCAGAAGGTGAGAGGCCCAAAAAATACGGGGTAATGAGTTTTCGTGGACTGGGCAATTTCATAGGCTAATGAGTGGGAAGATTATTCCACCTACTTCCAGGAAGGAGCAGGGATTTTCAGGAAGTGGGCCACTGCCCAATTTTTAGCCTTTTATGGTCATCCTCAGAACTGTCCTGGCACCTGTAGGCATGTCACTTAACTGCTAAAGTGTTCCAATGAGCATATAATGAAGCTCAAGGTCCACTGGAAGTTAACTCATCCACTGTCTTGGACCTAGTTGGTTCTAAACAGTTTTTGTCATATCTTAAATAGTTATGTCATTCTTTTAAGGGTTGTGCCCTGCCTCTTTACCTCCATTTTCAGCTTGAAACCACAAACTCTGACTTGAACCCATGGGCTGAAACACCAAACCAGCCAAAATCCAGATTGGGTCTTGAATGCACTGTCTTTTAATTAAAATCATTCACCTGGTCTCAGGGCTTACTAGAGTTCAGGTTCTTTATGTCTCAGCACAGAAGGAATTCAGGGAGAAGCAAAGTGATAGGTAAGAAGTAGATTTATTGAGAGAGATACACAATCCATCACATGCTGTGTTTCTCAAAAGACTTGAGAGCAGTGCCAAAATATGGGGTGGTTAGATTGTATGGTCTGGATAATTTCATTGGCTAGTGAGTGGGAGGACTATTCCAGCTATTTGGGAAAGGGGTAGGTATTTCCAGGAACTGGGCCATCACCTAGTATTTGGCCTTTTATGGTCAGCCTTGGAACTGTCATGGCCCCTGTGGGCCTGTCATTTAGCATGCTGATGTGTTACAATGAGTGTATAATGAGGTTCAAGGGCTACTGGAATTTGAATCTTTCACCATCTTGGACCTAGCTGGTTCTAAACAATTTTTGTCTTATCCTCAAGGACTAGGTTATTCTTTTAAAGGTTTTTCCCTGACTCCTTCCCTCCTGTGCCACTTTCTTTGTAACCTCCTGGAAACTTGCAACTCTAGAAAGCACCCCAAATGATAGTTCTAGAATAAAACAAATCGAATCACACCTTGAACTTCTGGAATATCTGAGATCTTATATTCCCCAGGTGTTTTTACCCCAATCAGATCACCCACATAGGAAACTGGGAAATTAAGCAAAATACCTTCCATTATGTGCTCATTCTCCTCATCTGTGAAATGAAGGACTCCTAAGTCAGCTCTGAATTCTATTCCTGTTCTGCTATGCATTTTCCATGATTCTAGATAGGCAAGCATTTATCAAGTCCTTGTGGAACAAATGGAAAACCCCTTGACACTCATCTTGACCTAATGGATGCAAGTGAACCCATAGCCAAGTAGAGCATGACCCAGGTAAAACAGAAAGCTTGCAGACATATAACTAGGAATAAATAAATTTTCTGGCCACGTAACATGTCTTTGATGAGACTCTAAAATACGAATTTATATTTCGGTCCAAGCATTACACAAACATTTTCTTATCTGTATTTTGTTGCACTCTTATTCCTCATCTATTTTGGAAGCTCTAGGGCCCCTTTCCTTCTTCCCTTATATCCAGGTCTGACACATAGTGTGAAAGCACATGACATGTTCTGTGGCATCGTGGGACAAGGCACAGATTTTACCACAAAGCAACCCAGGTTATGGATCTCTCCTCTACCTGTGTCCTGCAGAGATACAGACATACCCACGCTGCAGTGTCAGTGTCACATCAGGTTGGAGGCGGAGGACCTACAAGCAGCTGAGGAGCAGGGCACTCAGGAGACCCTAAGTTTTATGGAGCGTGTCCAGGTTGGGCAAGGCTGGACCACAGGCCCCACGAAGAGGCTCCAGCAGAGGGACCACCTCCCAGAGCCCTGTCTAGAGGTGACTAAGTGAACAAGGACGGCTTCCTGGGTGGGTTTCTATGTTAGACCAGGGCATCAGGCTGTTGTCCCCTGCAGTCAACTCAAGCCTGCTTGTTGCTAATCTACCAAGAAGGAAGGGGAGGCACTGGGAACGAGTGTCCAGGGACTTGGGTTTTTTCTCTCCTCAACTCCTGATGGTGACTTTGAGAAACACATTTAAAACACAAGCCTTGGTTTTCTTCCTCTCAAATATGGAATAGGCCACCTGTTCCATTTCCCAAATTCATTTCCCCAGAACAGACTGATGTCCCTGGGTGGGTATTTGTACAAGCTGGGTCACACTGTGTGCTTGTGTACTCACCACGAGCTACTTGTTAGATTTCAAAAGTTTAGCCATTCTAGTCAATTTTTCATAGCTCAGAGTGGATATAATTTGCATTTCAGTAATGACTAAGGTTGAATATCTTTGCATGTGTATGTTCATCATTTGTCTACCTTCTTTTATGAAGTATGCAAATCTTTTGCCCATTTTAAATTGGGTTGCCTTTTTGTTATTCATTTGTGGAGGGTTCCTTGTATATTCTGGTTATAAGCTATTTGTTAGCTCTTTACATTACAAATACTTTTCCAAGTCTATGATTTGCTTTATCATTTTCTTAATGGTGTCTGGCTGAGCTGAAATTCTTAATTTTGATGAAGTCTATTTTATCAGATTTTTTTTAACTCTACAGATTTTTTTTAAATCAAAGTATCATAGACTTACAGTGTTGTGTTAGTTTTAGGTGCACAGCAAAATGATTCAGTTTGTGTGTGTGTGTGTGTACATACACACATATATATATACATATGTTCTTTTTTACAATATTTTCCATTATAGGATATTGCCAATTATTGAGTATAGTTTCCTGTGCTATACACTAGGTCCTTGGTGTTTATCTATTCTATGTATAATACTTTGTATTCTATTCTATGTATAATACTTTGTATATGTTAATCTCACACTCCTAATTTATCTCTCTCCCCCTTTTCCCCTTTGGTAACTATAAGTTTATTTTCTGTGTCTATGAGTCTGTTTCCATTTTTTAAATAAATTCATTTGTATCATTTTTTTAGACTCAACATATAAGCAATCCCATGATTATTATCTTACCCTTTTTGACTACACTTAGTATGATAATCTTTAGGTCTATCCATGTTGCTGCAAATGGCATTATTTCATTCTTTTTATGGCTAAGCAGTATTCCATTGAATGAATATATATAACATATATATATATAAAACATATATATATAACATATATACACACACACACACACACATATATACCACATCTTCTTTCTCCTATCATCTGTCAATGGACATTTAGGTGGCTTCCATGTCTTGGCTATCATAAATAGTGCTGCAATAAACATTGGGGTGCGTGTACATTTCCAAATTATATTTTTCTTAACTATATGCCCAGGTGTGGGATTGTAGGATAATATGTCAACTCTATTTTAGTTTTTTAAGAAACCTCCATACTGTGCTTCATAATGGTTGTACCAGCTTACATTCCCATCAACAGTGTAGGAGGGTTCCTTTCCAAACGATACACTTAAGATCTGTTCAGCTTACTACAATTATATCTCAAGAGGAAAAAAAATCAAGTTCAAAGCACAGGCAAATGACCCCTAAATCAATGAAAAATCACTCAGCTTTAGTCATAAGAGAAATGCAAACTAAAGCTATCCTAAGATTCTATTTTCATCAGTCATCTTTGCAAAACTCCAAAATGCCCCACATACAGTGTGTGACAAGACTGTAGGACAAATAGCTGCATTCATATATTGCTGGGGTGAGTGCATCACAGTATAGCTATGATGGGCATTACCAAGAAAAACTATATATGCACTTACCTTTTGGCCCAGCCATGAAACCTCTAGGACTCTACCCTGAAGATATAGCTCCATAAACACAAAATGACATATGCATAAGATCATTGAGATTATTTGAAATAGCAAAAGACTGAAACACCGCAAATGTCCATCATTAGGAGATGATACCTGCAAACAACAATGGAGTACCATGGAATTAGTAATAATTTTTAGGACACATTTAGTGGAAAAAACCAAGATGCCAGGTATAGAGGACAAACTAGTGGTTGGCAGTAAGAAGGGGAAAGAAGGGTAGGGGATTTTTTTAAAGAGTTATTCTGGATTATATGAAATCATGCATGTGAAACTTGTGAAAATTGTAAAGCATTCGCCCCAGAATTTCAAAATCTTTCAATTAAAAAAATTATTTAAATTAAAAATTCAGGGGTAGCATGGGAAGTCAGACAAACCGATGGTCAAAGCTTTGGAGCTATACTGGCCTGAATTCAATTCCTGGTTTTACCATTTAGTAACTTCTGCTTGGCAATTAAACCAACCAGGCTACTTTCCTGAACCCATGTCCTAATTTGCAGAATAGAAGAAATAAAATAGCTGTGAATCATGAGCTTGGTTAAAGGATGCCCTGTCCCTCTCTGAGTTGCCTTCCTTTGTGGTGCATCTTCTTGTGAGATGACTATCGAACTACCCTGATGGATGCAGGAATGGCTGTGGACAATAAAGGAGAGCAAAATTCCTCAAGTTACTTCTGAATGCTTAAGAGCCAAATCATAGATTAATATGTTTCTTATTTCTCTGCAATGACCAGGAATGTCCCAGATAAGTATCTGTCAGCCCACACCCAGGAGACACAGAATCAGAGTCTTAGATGATCCAAGATGGACTTGTGATGTGAAAATTAACCTATTTTGTTGAGAGCCACTATGATTTTGGGATTGTTAATTACTGCAGCATAAGTCATGCTAAAATATCTGATAAACTTATATTTTAATTGTTGTGACCAAATACATTTGTATATATGAATGAGTTATTTTGTTTAACACACATTAAATATTTATAAATATTTATTATATACTATATAAATCAAATTATATCATATATAAGCACATTATATAATTATATAACATATATGTATGTAAATGTAACCTATATTTATGTTAAACAAAGTAACTGTGCTTGGCAAATGATAGATTAAAATGTAGTTGTAATGCTGTTACGGTTTTTCATACAAAGCCTCCTGTTCTTTTTATATCTTTTTATCAGGCCATTTGATCTTTTCTTCACTGGGTTCAGAATAATATACTCTTTTCCCTATAGACCACAAGATCATTATAAATCCTTTAGCAAGGCTGCCACACAGGTGGTCTAGGTGAAAAGTGCCCTCTGGAGGTGGCCGTGCACAGCCATGTGTGACCTGCTCCTTAGCTTGGCACACTGTTGTTTCGTGATCTGAAACCTGTTCACCTCTTCAATCCATCTCTTAATAGTTCTCCTGACAAAGTGCTGAACTGTCAATTCCTTTAGGCCAGGTCCTTCATCATCTTGTTGTCTTTATAGATTATTCTGTAAAGAAGTATCTAATTACACCAAATAGATCCTGCTTTAAATGACAACTCTTCGGTAACATCTTATTGACTCTGTCAGCCAGTTACTTGATCCCTCCTCCATTCTCTGAGAACTTTATTCAAAAGTTTCAATTTCCTATTTCCATGTAATCTCCCCACTGTACTGAGTTTTTAGAGGGATTATGCCTTCTTCAGTTAGGCTCAGTGCACAGCAGGTTTGGTGCATAGTAGATGCTTGGTAAACGCTTATTGAACCTGTTGGGGCTGGGTAAGGAGGCAGAGGGCAGTCAAGTGAGGAAAGCAGAGCAGTCTGATTCATGCTACCGCTTGTTAAGATATCCTCTCCTGCTCTTCAGCCAGCCTTTTAGACTCAGCTTCACATTCTGCAAAATGTGGACTTCAAAGACTTCTTGCTTAGGTCCCATCTACTTCCCAAAATCTGACTTGTGGCGAGAAGAACTTCTGAAATGGCAAAGCAAGGGCCTTCAGAAATCCACTGTTCAGAGTTCCCTCGTGGCAAGGCTTCTTAAGGATCCAGCACTGTCACTGCTGTGGCTCCGGTCACTGCTGTGGTGTGGTTTGATCCCTGGCCTGGGAACTTCCACATGCCTCAGGTGCAGCCAAAAAGAAAGAAAAAAATCACTCCTCTGAAAAAGCATTGTGAAAACTAACAAAAGATGTAAAAATACATTTTCGGAAATTAGGACACTAACCAGAGATCTTGCAACAATTGTACAAGTTGAAAAGTAAAGTAAATGTTGGAACAATCTGAGCTTTTGACTAAGGAAAAACAAAAATGATCTGAATCTCAGTAAGAACAACAAGCTCTGAGGCATCTACTTGTCCTGCTCCTATTGCCCTCTCCCCAGCTCTGCTGTCTCCTCAAAAAGCAAGAGCCTGGCAACAGTGGCAGCTCTGAAAACCAGGCACAAAAAGCACTGGAGGGAGCTCCCCAAAGGCCTGGTACTCAGACAGATGTCATTCTTTGGCTAGCAACTCCCTGGAAAGCCCCACTCTCTGGGGTTGTCTTAAGTTGACTTCGAGTTCAGTCTCTGGGAACCACACTGCAAGTCATGTGTTCAAAAAAAATCAGGACAATTGTACATATGTTCAGTAACCTGAAATGGCAATACCATGTCTGCTACCAAGAGGATTAAGAGGAAAAAGTGGGGAAGAGGTGTCTACTAGGGCTTCAACAAGCTCTGCAATCTTCCAGGGAATCTAGAAGTCTCTGCACCTGCAAGGGCTCTGTACATGCTCACAAGGGACCCAAGAAACACTAATCTCACCTCTGAGAGATCTTGAGGCTCTGAACAAGCAGAAATTTAGGCTAAGATAGGGTGTGAACTAACTGCTAGAGTGCTGAAGGTGTAATCCAACTCACATGCAGAGCCCTGAGAGAATTTAAGGTCCAAGGCATTTGAGGAAACTGTGCATTAGCTGAACACAATGCTAACAGCGAAGCACTCAGGGGCAGCACATGATACAGAACAGAAGTTTTTACAGAAATAGTCCAAGAAAGCCACTCAACAAGAAGCAACAGAAATAACAACAGTAACAATAACAGACCCAGGGTGGTTTATGATGTCCTGTTTCTACATTGTATCATTTACAGAGTCAAATTATCAACAAAAAATTATGAACCTTGTAAAGAAATAGGAAGCCTTGGCCAACATACAGGGTAAGAAGTGTCCCTGAAAAAGCCCAGATATTGGAGTTACTAAAAAACTTCAAATGAGCAATTATTAACAGAATTTTTAATAAAGTTTAAGATTTCATTTATTTCAATGTAAGATGAAGTATTTTTGTATATGTTTAAAGTGTAAAACCTAATGTTTATGTTAAGTACAAAATATGAGAGATCACCAAAATGAAGCTACATAGTTTCTCCATCATCTCTCTAGCTACCCTTGTGTGTGTGTGTATGCTTTATATTTTTTATTAATGTATAGTTGACCTACAATGTTCATCAGTTTCTACTGATACAGCAAAGTGACTCAGTCATAGTCATATATATATATATATACACACACATACATATACATATACACATACTTTTTTTTTCACACTATCTTCCATCATGTTCTAACCAAAGAGATTGTATACTTCCCTGTGCTATACAGTAGGACCCCATTGTTTATCCACTCTAAATATAATAGCTTGCATCTACCAATCCCAAACTCCCCATCCATTACACACCCTCCCCCGCCCCCCGGCAACCACAAGTCTGCTCTCCATGTCTGTGATGTTTCTGTTTTGTAGATGGGATCATCTGTGCCGTATTTTAGCTTCCACATCTAAGTGATGTCATATGGTATTTGTCTTTCTCTTTCTGACTTACTTCACTTAGTGTGATAATCTCCAGTTCCATCTATGTTGCTGAAAACTGCGTTTTTTTGTTCTTTTTATGGCTGAATAGTATTCCATTTTGTATATGTACCACTTTTTAATCCATTCATCTGTTGATGGGCATTTAGGTTGTTTCCATGTCTCAGCTATTGTGAATGGTGATATGATGAACATAGGGGTGCATGTATCTTTTTGAATGAATGTTTTGTCCGGATTTATGTCCAGGAGTGGGATTATTCCATCATATATTAGTTCTATATTTAGTTTTCTGAAGAACCTCCATACTCTTTTCCTTAGTGGTTGTACCAATTTACATTCCCAACACTGCAGGAGGGTTCTCTTTTCTCCACACCTTATCCAACTTTTATTGTTTATTGCCTTGTTAATGATGGCCATTCTGACCAGAGTGAGGTGGTACCTCATTGTGTTTTGATTGGCATTTCTCTAAGAATTAGTGATCTTGAGTGTTTTTACATGTACCTACCAGCTAACCCTATGGTTTTTTTGGATAAATATCTATTTAGGTATACTGCCCATTTTTTGATTGGGTTTTTTGTTGTTGCTGTTGAGTTGTATGAGCTGTTTGTATATTTTGGCAATTAGGCTCTTGTCTGTTGCATCATTTGCAAAGGTTTTCTCCCATTCTGTGGGTTGTCTTTTCATTTTTAATGGTTTCCTTTGCTCTGCAAAACTTTTTAGTTTAATTAGGTGCCTTTAGTTTATTTTTGCCTTTATTGTTATTACTCTAGGAGGTGGATCAAACAGGAAGTTGCTGTGATTTTTGTCAAAGAAAGTTCTGCCTATGTCTTCCTCTAGGTGTTTTGCAGTATCTGGCCTTATGTTTAGGTCTTTAATCCATTTTGAGTTTGTTTTTGTGTATGGTGTAAGAGAATGTTCTAATTTCATTCCTTTACATGTAGCTGTCCGATTTTCCCAGCACCACTTATTGAAGAGACTTTCTTGCTTCCACTGTATATTCTTGCCTCCTTTGTCATAGATTAGTTTACCTGAGGTGCTTGGGTTTATTTCTGGGTTTTCTATGCTGTTTCACTGATTTATGTGTTTGTTTTTGTGTTTTGATGATTGTAGCTTTGTAGTATTGTCTGAAGCCAGGAAGCCTGATTCCTCCTGTTCCATTTTTCTTTTTAAATATTGCTTTGGTTATTTGCAGTCTTTTGTGTTTCCATCCAATTTTTTTTTTAGGACCACACCCACAGCATATGGAAGTTCCCAGGCTAGGGGTCTAATCAGAGCTACAGCTGCCAGCCTACACCACAGCCACAGCAACACCAGATCCAAGCTGTGTCTGCAACCTACACCACAGTCATGGCAACACCAGATCCTTAACCCACTGAGCAAGTCCAAAGATTGAACCCACAACCTCATAGTTCCTAGTCAGATTCATTTCCACTGCACCATGACAGGAACTTCCATACAAATTTTAAAATATTTTATTCTAGTTCTGTGCATAAAGTCATTGTTAATTTGATAGGAATTGCATTGAATCTGTAGATTATTTTGAGTGGTATAGTCACTTTGATAATATTGATTCTTCCAATCCAAGAGCATCATATAGCTTTCCATCTGTTTGTACTGTCTTTGATTTCTTTGATCAGCTACTTAAAGTTTTCAGAGTACAGGTCCTTTGTGTCTTTAGGTAAGTTTATTTCCTAGGTATTTTATTATTTTTCATACGATGGTAGGTGGGATGGTTTCCCTAATTTCCATTTCTGATGTTTTGTTGTTAGCATATAGAAATGCAATTGATTTCTGTGTATTAATTTTATATCCTGCAACTTTACCAAATTCATTCATGAGTTCTAACAGTTTTCTGGTAGTATCTTTAGGATTTTCTAGGCATAGTATCATATAATCTGCAAACAGTGATAGTTTTACTTCTTTTCCAAAGTGGATTCCTTTCATTTCTTTTTCTTCTCTGGTTGCCATTGCTAGAACTTCCAAAACTATGTTTAAAAAAATAACATTGGCGAAAGTGGACATCCTTGTCTTATTCCTGGTCTTAGCAGAAATTCTTTTAGTTTTTCACCATTGAGAATGATATTAGCTGTGGGTTTGTCATATATGGCTTTTATTATGTTGAGGTAGTTTCCCTATATGCACAATTTCTTGAGAGTTTTTATCCTTAGCAGTATCCTGAATTTTGTTGAAAGCTTTTTCTGGGAGTTCCCATTGTGGTTCAGTGGTAATGAACCCAACTAACATCCATGAGGATGTTCAACCCCTGGCCTCGTTCAGTGGGTTAAGGATCTGGCATTGCCGTGAGCTGTGGTATAGCTTCCAGACACAGCTCAAATTCTGCACTGCTGTGGCTGTGGCATAGGCCAGCAGTTAGTTCTGATTTGAGCCCTAACCTGGGAAATTCCATATGGTTTTCTGCATCTACTGAGGTGATCATATGGTTTTTATTTTTCAGTTTGTTGAGGTAGTGTATCACATTGATTGATTTATGGATATTGGAGAATCTTTCCATCCCTGGGGTAAATCAGACTTGATCACTGTGTATGACCCTTTCAATATATATTTGGATTCTGTTTGCTAATATTTTGTTGAGTATTTTTCCATCTATGTTCATCAGTGATATTGACCTGTAATTTTCCTTTTTGTGTGTGTGGTATCCTTTTCTGGATTTGTTATAAGGGTTGTGGTGACCTGATAGAATGAGCTTGGGAGTATTCCTTCCTCTGCTATTTTTTGGAAGTGTTTCAGAAGGAAACTCTTCTCTAAATGTTTGATAGAATTCACCTAGAAGACATACAGCCCTGGACTTTTCTTTTTTTTGTTTTTTGGTTTTTGGTTTTTTTTTTTGTCTTTTTGCCTTTTCTAGGGCTACTCCCGTGGCACATGGATGTTCCCAGGCTAGGGGTTGAATCAGAGCTGTAGACACTGGCCTACACCACAGCCACAGCAACGTGGGATCTGAGCCGCGTCTGCAACCTACACCACAGCTCACAGCTCACAGCAAAGCCAGATCCTTAACCCACTGAGCAAGGCCAGGGACCGAACCTGCAACCTCCTGGTTCCTCGTCAGATTCGTTAACTACTGTGCCACGACGGGAGCTCCCTGGACTTTTTTTTTTTTTTTTGGAAGTTTTTAAATCACAGTTTCAATTTCAGTACTTGTGATTGGTCTATTCACATTTTCTGTTTCTTCCTGGTTCAGTCTTGGTAGGTTGTAACTTTGTAAGAATCTGTCCCTTTATTCTAGGTTGCCTGTTTCATTTATTTCTGCTCTGGTCTTTATGATTTCTTTCCTTCTACTAATTTTGGGCTTTGTCTGTTCTCCCTACTCTAGTAATTTTAGAAGTAAATTTAGATTGTTGATTTGAGCTTTTTTTGATTCCCTGCATAAGACTGTATAAACTTCCCTCTCATAGCTGCTTTTGCTGTGTCCCATAGGTTTTGGACTGGCATATCTTCACTGTCATTTGTCTAAGTATCTTTTGATTTCCCCTTTGATTTCTGCAATGATCCATTGGTTGTTCAGTAGCATATTTTTTAGCTTCCAGTATTTTTTGTCTATTGCTGTTTTTTACTTGTAATTAATTTCTATTCTTATAGCATTGTGGTCAGAGAAAAGCTTGAAATAATTTCAAATTTTTAAAATTTACCAAGGCTTGATCTGTGGCCCAAGATGTGATCAATCCTGGAGAATATTCCATGTGCATGAGAGAAGAATATATATTCGGCTCCTTTGGGATGGAATTATTTATGTCTACCTGGTCTAGGGGGTCATTTAAGGCCTATGTTTCCCTGTTGATTTCCTGTCTGGATGATCTGTCCATTGAGTAAGTAGGGGGTTAAAATCTCCCACAATTATTGTGTTGCTGTTGATTTCTCCTTTTATGTCTGCTAGCAATCACCTTATATGCTTCTATGTTGGGGGCACATATATTTACAATTGTTGTATCTTCTTCTTAGCTTCATACTTTGATCATTATGTAGTGCCCTTCTTTGTCTCTTGTGACTTTATTTTAAAGTCTATTTTGTCTGATATAAGTATTACTACTCCTGCTTTCCTTTGATTTCCATTTGCATTAATACTTTCTTCCATCCCCTCACTTTCAGTCTGTATGTTTCCTTAGGACTGAAGTGGGACTCTTGTAGACAGCCTATATATGGGTCTTGTTTTTTTATCCATTAAGCCAGTCTGTGTCTTTTGGTTGGAGCATTTAATACATTTACTTTCACTGTAATTATGAATAAGTGTGTGCTTATTGCCATTTTAAGCATTTTGGATTGTAACTTTGGATCTTTTTTTCTTCTCTTTCACCTTTGTCTTCTTTTCTTATGATTTGCTGACTATCCTTAGTGTGGTGCTTGGATTGCTTTTTCTTTCTTATGTGTGTGTCTGTTATAGTTTTTGATTTGTTTTTCCCATTACATTTTGATATAACCTATGTGGACAGAATTGTTTGGGAATGATGTTTTCTTATTTTCTTATTTATTTACTTTTTTCTTTTTTTCTTTTTAGGGCCACACCTGTGGCTTATGGAAGTTCATAGGCCAGTGTTTGAATTGGAGTTGCAGCTGCCTGTCTACACCACAGGAACAGCAACGCAGGACCTGAGCCATGTCTGCAAACTGCTACGCTGGATCCTTAACTCACTGAGTGAGGCCAGGGATCAAACCTGCATCCTCATGGATATTAGTTGGGTTAGTAACCAACTAATGGGAACTCCCTGTTCTTTTATTTTCAAATGCATTTTCAATGTCCTCTCCACTTCTCATGTCTGCTGGTTTTGATATCATATTTGTCAATGGGCAATTTTCTACCTTATATTATTTTTGTCTTTATCAGTGAGTTTTCTCATTTGTAATTTTCTTATTTATAACTGTGAATTTTTATTTTCTGCCTAGAGAAATTCCCTTAGTAGCTGTTGTAGAGCTGGTTTGGAGGTCCTTAATTCTCTTAGCTTTTGTTTGTCTGAAAAGCTTTTGATCTCTCCATCAAATCTAAATGAGAGCCATGCTGGGTAGAAATATTCTTCATTCTAGATTCTTCCCCTTCATCACCTTGAATATATCTTGCCACTCCCTTCTAGCTTACAGAGTTTCTACTGAAAAATGCAGGTAGACTCTTACAGGGCTTCTTTATATGTTATTATGTTATTGTTGCTTTTCTCTTGTAGCTTCTTATATTTTTTCTTTGTATTTAATTTTTATCAGTTTGATTAGTATGTGTCTCACTGTGTTTCTTCTTGGGTTTATCCTATGTGGGGTTCTCCGTGCTTCCTCATTTTTTGGGGGGATGGATGGTGCACAGATGAGACATATGGAAGTTCCCAGGCTAGGGGTCAAATTGGAGCTGTAGCTGCCAGCCTACACCACAGCCACAGCAATGCCAGATCTGAGACATATCTGCAACCTACTCCATAGTTCATGGCAAAGCCAGATCCTTAACCCACTGAGAAAGACCAGGGATTGAACCTGCATCCCCATGGATGTTATTCAGGTTTGTTATTACTGAGCCACAATGGGAACTCCTATGCTTCTTCAACTTGAGTGTTGCCTTTCCCATATTAGGGAAGCCTGCTATAATCTCTTCATATATTTTCTTTGGCCCTTTCTCTCTCTCTTCTACTTCTGGAACCCCTATGATGAAAATGTAGGTATATTTAATGTCCCAAAGGTCTCTTAGACTCTCCTCAGTTGTTTTCATTATTTTTTCTTTATTCTTTTCTGTGGTAGTGATTTCTGCCACTCTGTCTCCCATATCATGTATTTGTTCTTCTGCCTCCATTATCTTGCTATTGATTCCTTTTTGTGTATTTTTCATTTCAGATATTGTGCTATTCATCTTAGTTTGTTTGTTCTTTAAGTCTTCTAGCTCTGTATTAAATGTTTCTTGTAACTTCTGTATCTGAGCCTCCATTCTTTTTCCAAGATCTTGGGTCATTTTTACTGTTATCACTTCAAACACTTTTTCAGGTAGATTGCCTCTCTCCTTTCCATTTAGCTGTTTTTGTGTGTTTTGTTTTGTTCCTTTGTCTGAAAGCCATTTCCTTTTCATCTCACAATGTCTAACTTTCTATGTTTATCGTCACAGCAAGAATGTAGATGCAGTAGTTGGTGCCCAGTGTGGTAGTGGCTCAGATGTACCCAGAGTAAATGATGGAGGTAGTGATATAATGCTACCTCCCCTGGAGCTGTGTGGCTGTTAGAAACGAGATCTGTGAGAGAGGTGGCAGTTGTTCATATTCCATGGGATTTCTTTTGTGGCAGAGGGGTCAGCACTGGCTCCCTGAGACCCGTCCTGCTACCAGGTAGATCTCAGGACCATTTTCTATAGCTGGCAATGTCAGCAGCTGTTCTTGCAGTACCCCCATTTCCCAGGGAGGCTCTCAGAAGCTGCATGGACATGCACCTTTCCTTCCATAGACATTCCATTTGTTTGGCTGCTCTAGGGAATGTTCTCTATAGCCCCAAGGTCAGAGGGGAAGGCTGCCCCATAACTGTTGCCTAAAGGCTCTCTCTGTAGCTGTAGGGCCTGAGCCATTCTTGCGGTCAGTCCCTCCCTCTGCTGTGCTGATGGCAGAATTCTCCCTGTAACCACCAGGGAGCAAAACATGAACCAACGGGCCCCTCTTGGCTCCTTTGCCCAGCTGCATAACTTATGCTGGCAGGCTGTACAGGCTGCTGCTTGGGATCATTGAGTGACTACTCTGCCAGCCCACCAGGCCATTGTGACTCCTAGGGCTGTTTGTGCTCTTTCCAAACTATTTTCTTCATGCATTTCCCCATTGACAGACAATTAGGATGTTACCATATATTGACTTTTGTGTCTCAGATATTACTTTTACATATAAGTATTACATATAAGTCTTTAATGCATTTATAGTCTATTTTTATATATGGTATGAGATAAGGGCTCTATTTCAAGCTTCTGAATGTGGATATTCAGTTTTCCCAACAGGATTTATTGAAAAGACTATCCTTTCCCCATGTTTTTTTGACTCTCTGGTTGAAGGTCAGTTGACTATAAATGTGTGGATTTGTTTCTGCCCTCTCTATTCTGTTCTGTTGGTTTACATGTCTGTTTTGATTACTACTGTAATTAGTAACATAGATTAAAAACTGCTAAATCTTTTCTGAAATTCTGGATCTTGTGTGAGGTCAGGAAGTATTCAGCTTGATTCCAAAGCATGCATTAGGCAATCCAGGGTTTTATAAAGCAGAGTAGAGTTTTATCCCTGATGGGGGATAATGTTTGGAAAGGGGCAAAAGGCAGATTTCTGGTAATATTCTATGTTCTGCTCTGTGTGCAAGTTATACAGGACATGATGAATTCATTGTGCTGTGAACTTAAAATATATGGACTTTTCTGTGTGTATGATATAATTCAATACACAGTTTAAAAGCTTTTTACATCATAATCCCAGGACCACAGGGTCTACTTGTTATATGTTTGCACAGATAAGGAGTGTATTTCTACTGTGCCTTTGCTATAGAAAAAAAGATCAGTTTTTTTCTGGAATTTAAAAAAAAATTGAACTTTAACCAATTAGAAAGCTTTGGGTAAATTAGGGGCATCATCATGTAACTTTTGATCACTTGAACTTTAATGAATTTGAAGCTACACATTATATGCAAAAACAAGTAAAGAAAAGAAAACAAGAACAAGTTACTAAGTGGTATGTAATATGGGTCCATCTCTTCACCTAACTCTGTTTTTTCTGGAGGATCTAAGGAATCATAGACTCTCAAGTTTGGAGAATTTTAAAGCACTTCTCATCCCCCATTCCTCATCATGTGCAAATTTCCTTTGTAGCAATCCTATTCTGATTTCTCTTTGCCTCCAGTGACAAACAACTCATTAGTATCCTGTTCCATAGCTGCTGTAGTCTGTTTTCGTTTAAGTTATATTTGAAAATAATAAGCACAGGCATTTGAATTTAAAAAAAAAAACCCTAAGCTTCTTATTTTGACTGTGTCACTTACTCTGCCTTTGTGAGCTTTAGCAAAAAACTTCATTCTGAACTTGTGGAGCATCTGTAAAGTGAGAAGGGTGATTTCACTTCATAGCAAGGGTTGTAAAAATTAAATCGGATTAAGATAAAAATTCTGAAATATTTGAGACCTACCAGTTTTCAGTAAAAGCAGGGAATCGTATCCATTCTAGTCAGCCTCCTCTGGATTTATTCCAGTGGATGTTCTTAACCACAGTTATCAGAACAGCTACTCTCTGAACGAAATATGGCATGTATTTCCCTTAATTCTCAAAAGAGTCCTTTCAGTTAAGCGTGAAGTTTTTAATTTTAACGAAGTCCAATATATTATTTTCTTTCATAGGAACTCATTTTTGTTGTATCAAAAAAAGCTATTGCCAAGCCCATGGTCGTCTAGATATTTTTCTGTGTTATCTTCTAGGAATTTCATAGTTCTGAGTTTTACATGAGATATATGATCCATTTTGAAATAACGTTTGTAAAAAGTGTAAAATCTGTCTTCAGGCTCTTGTTTTACATAGGGATATCCAGTTGTTCCAGCACTACTTTGTTAAAAGACTGCCCTTTCCCCACTGAATTGCTTTTGCCCTTTGTCAAAGTTCAGTTGACCATACTTGCATGTCTCTACTTCTGAGGCCTCTTTACCTTTCTGTGGATCTGTGTGTCTATTCTTTCGTCAATATCACACATCTTGATTATGTAGCTTTATGATAAGTTTTGAAATCAAGTAGTGTCACTTCTCCAGCTTTGTTCTTTTCTTTCAATACTGTGTTTGCTATTCTGGGTATTTTGCATTTCAATACAAACTTTAGAATCAGATAGTCAATTTTGTTTTACAAATTCACAGAAAAAAAATGAGTGGAATATAAAGAGAGTTCCCAAATACTCATTCACGACTCCCAACACATTTTCTCCTATTTTTAATATCCTTCACTTGCTACAACTGATGCAACAATATTGATACATTATTATAAAACAAAATACATATTTAACATTAGAGTTGATTCTTTGTTTTGCATAATTTAAGGATCTTTTGTCTTTTCATAATCTTTATAAGCAATTTGTAAATATATACATAAACTGCTGGGCTTTTGCTTGGAATTTCATTGTCTGTTGATCTATCTATCTCTCTATCTAACTACATCCATCTATCTACATATTTGGGAAGAATAGGTATTTTAATAATAGTGTCATCCTATCCATGACCATGGAGTATCTCTTCATTTATTTATATTTTATTCAGTTTCATTTATCACAGTTTCTTCGTTTTCTCATATTCTTATTTTTTAGAAACATAACTATTTCATTTATTTTTTCTGTTTTGCTATTAATGTAAACGATACTGAACTTTTAATTTCAAACTCCAATTGTTCATCGCTGGTACTTAAAAAATAAATTAACTTTTACATATTAATCCCTTTTTACTTAATACTTTTGTGGTACAATCCAAGATTGAATCATGCAACCATGTTATAATTGCTACCTAGTTTCAGGAGATTTTTAAAAAATTCTTTCAGATTGTCCATAGACAAATAGGGAATCTGTAATCTCAGTTAATTATGTTAGCCATAAGTTTTCTATAGATATTCTTCATGAAGTTGAGAAAGTCTCCCATCCCTCATTTGCTAAGAGATTTTTTTTTTTATCATGAATCCATGTTGGAATTTGTTTACTGCACTTTCTGTACCTATTGATATAATCATATGATTTTTCTTTTTAGACTATTGATATGATATGGTTACATTAATTGATTTTCAAATATGGAATCAACATTGCATACTTAGAAAATAATTCCATTTCGTCATGGGTGTATAATGCTTTTTATATGTCTCTGGATTGGATTTTGCAATACTATTTTTTAAATTTTTATATCTGTGTTCATGAGAGATGTTGGTTTTCTTTCCCTCTAATGTTTTTAAGGTAATGCTGGCCTATTGGAAGGAATTAGGAATTATTTTCCATACTTCTATTTTGTGGAAATAATTGTAGAGAATTTTAATCATTTCTTCCTTAAAACTTTGGTGTGGAGTTCCCTGGTAACTCAGCAGATTAGGGATTCACTGTTGTTGGTGCGATGGATCTGGTTACTGTTGTGGCACAGGTTCAATCCCTGGCCTGGGAACTTCCCAGGGAACTACCCATGGCCAAATGCCATGGGTATTGTGAAAAAAAAAAAAATATTGGGAGTAGGCTACATCTGTGAAAAGTTCTGGAATTAGTACTTTCTTATTTATTTATTTATCGCTTTTTTTTTTTTTAAGGGCCACGCATATGGAATATGGAAGTTCCCAGGCTAGGGGTCGCATCAGAGCTGTAGATGCCAGTGTATACCACAGCAACACCAGATCCTAGCCATGTCTGCGACCTAAACCACAGCTCATGGCAAGGCAGGATCCTTAACCCACTGAGTGAGGCCAGGGATCGATCCCGTGTCCTCATGAATACTAGTCGGTTTCATTACCACTGAGCCACAATGGGAATGCTGTTTTCTCTTTTAAAATATTATCAATTATTGATTCAGTTTCTTTAATAAGCATAGGCCCACTGAGAGATCTGTTCCTCCTTGTATGAATTTTTGTAGATTTTGTCTTTCAAATAATTGGTCCATTTCATCTAGGTTATCAAATGTATGGGCATAGAGTTTGTCATAATATTCTTTTATTAATATTTTATTATGCTTGATCAAGTTATGTTCCTTATTCACTTATGATAGTAATTTATGTCTTCACTCTTTTTTTCTCAGTCATCTTGGCTGGAGGTTTACCAATTTTATCAATCTTTTCAAAAAACAAAGTTTTTAGATTTGTTCATTTTCTCTATTGTTTTCCTATTTCCAAATTCATTGATTTCTGCTCATATTTTTATTTCTTTTTTTTTTCTTTTTTTCTTTTTTTCCTTTTTTCTTTTTAGGGCTGCACCTGCTACATATGGAAGTTCCTGGGCTAGGGGTCGAATCTGGAGGTGCAGCCACCATAATGCTGAATTGTTAACTCACTGAGCAAGGCTAGGGATTGAACCCGCAACCTCATGGACACTATGTCATGTTCCTAACCCACTAAACCACAACAGGAACTCCCATACTGTTTTCCATAGTGGTTGTAGCAATTTATATTCCCACCAACAGTGAAGGAAGATTTCCTTTCCTCCATACCCTCTCCAGCATTTATTATTTGTAGAGTTATTAAATGATGGCCATTATGAATGTTGTGAGGTGGTACCTCATTGTAGCTTTGATTTACAGCTTTCTTTTGATGACTGTTTGCATGGTATATTTCCCTTCATGCTTTTAATTTCAATCTATCTGTGTCTTTATATTTAAAATGGGTCCCTTGCAGACAACACTACTATAGTTGGGTCTTTTGTGTGCGTGATAAAAAGCAAATAACCTGAGATCTACCTTCTTTACAAAACTTTTAAGTGTACAGTACAGGATTGTTAACTCTAAGCACAATCTTATATACAAGATCTTTTTAGAGCTTTTCCATATCACATGGCTGAACCTCTATGCATTGGACAGAAATATTCCCATTTTTTCCTTTCCAAGTCCCTGGCATCCAACAGTGTGGAGATAGCAGAAGACTTGTCACCATAAATGGGAACGTAAAATGGTGCTACTGCTGCAGAAAACAGAATGGATGTTCTTCCAAAAAATTGAAAATAGAACTACCATAAGATCTAGCCATCCAACTTCCTGGACATTTACCACAAATAAATGAAATCAGAACCTTGAAGAGAGATTTTCATTTCCATGATCACTGCAGGATTATTCATAACAGCCAAGAGGTGGAAACAAACTAAGTATCCATTAATGGATGACTGGATAATGAAAATATGGACTATACATACAATGAAATGTGCTTCAGCCACAAAGAAAAAGGAAATCCTAGAATATGCTACAACACAGATGAACATTAAGGACATTATAATAAGCCAGCCATGTAGAAAAACAAATTACATGATTCTGCTTCTCTAAAGTATCTAAAATACAAAATTCATAGAAGAAAGTGTGAGCTTCATTGTTCTTTCTCAAGGTTGTTTTGGCTATTCAGGGTCTTTGTCATTCCATATGAATTTTAGGGTTATATTTTCTATTTCTGTAAAAAAAATCCTTTGAGATTTGAATAGGAATTCCACTGACTAACATGCACATTTTATTTATTTATTTTGGCCATGCCTGTGGCATATGGAAGTTTTCAGGCCAGGAACTAAACCCATGCCACAGCAGTGACCCAAGCTGCTGCACTGACAATGCTGGATCCTTAACTCACTGTGCCACAAAAGAATTCCTAACATGGAAATTTTAAGTCTCCCAGCTCATGAACATGGGATATCTTTCCATTTATTTGTGTCTTCTTTAATTTTGTTCAACAATATTTTATAATTTTCTTTCTCATCTTTTTTTTTTTTTTTTTTTTTTTTTTTTTTGCTTTTTAGGGCCCCACCTGTGGCAACAAGGGATCTGAGCCACAAGGGCAAACTACACCACAGCACACGCAATGCCAGATCCTTAACCCACTGAGAGAGGCCAGGGATTGAATCCCTATCCTCATGAACACTTGTCAGGTTCATAACCCGCTGAGCCACAGCTACTACACCTACATTTTTGATCTGTATATTTTTCCTTCTTTACAAAGAATTTAAACATCTCTTGTAAAGCAGGTCTACTAGCAACAGACTCCCTCAATGTTTTGTTCGAGAAAATTTTTTCTTTTCTCCAACAGCTAGATGGAATGAAGGACATCTGCATGAATTTTGTAAGAGTGAAGGTCTTTATGTAAAGAGGCGAATTTAGTGCCTGACTTATAGAAAGCATCCAAGAAATGTTAAGTGCTGCTGTTTTTCTGATTGTTTACCAAATTAAGTTCCAATCCTTTGGTGAGAAAGTGATAGGAAAACACAAAGCTCAAAGGTCCCTGGTGCTCTTTGAGAGGCAATGAAACCATAAAGTCTAGAGCCCCAGTGGCCTCAGGAATGATGGGATCTCTAGCAAATAAAAAGACTCCTAGCCGGGCCTTCTCTGAGACCCAAGCATATGCTCCAGGAAACCAGGCACCTGTCCTCTGACAAGCCTGTTGGGTGGGTACGGGGGGGGGGGGGGAAGGGGAGGACCAGATGTAGCCCTGCCATGTTAGGCTAACAAGGGTGTCCCAGTGGGTGAGGCACTGATGAGGAGGGGCTCTGGAGGAGTGGGGTGGGGAAGGGAGTAGGTAAGCGCAGGGCGGGAAGGTACTGCAAGAAGGTACGCCACAGAGTGAGAGGCCAGAAAGGGCAGGGCGGGTCTAGGAGAGGGGCAGGGCCTGGGAAGGGAGGAGAGGGGAGACCCTGCTGAGAGCGCACTGGGAGATACCAACGGGAACCTTTGTCCTCTCGCACCGGAAAAGCAAGCAGGTGTCGCAGCTCGGGGTGGGCCTGGGGCGGGGAGGAAGAGGCACCAGAGGCAACCGGGGAGAGGGGAGGGTGCTGGAAGGTGGGCGGAGCTAGGAACTCAGAGGCGGAGGGCGGGCGGTATCACCTTTGCCTCAGAACACGGAAGAGCGGGACACTCGCAACCATGACCCAGGCCTTGGGCTCCCTGGCAGAGGCTCTCTGGACCGCTCTCCATCCCAGCACTCTCCTGCTGGGCGCCGTCACCTTTCTCTTCTTTGCCGATTTCCTCAAAAAGCGGCGCCCAAAGAACTACCCGCCTGGGCCTCTGCGCCTGCCTTTCGTGGGCAACCTCTTCCATCTGGACTTTGAGAAGGCACACCTGTCACTTCAACGGGTAGGAGCGGACGAAGGTGCCTGGCCGAGTCCTGACCCTGACCTGCAGGGTACTGAGGGCAGAAGGAGGGGGGCTCTGACACTAAAGCGGGAACGCAGGTACACTAGGCTTTGAGCCCATTTCTCCTCACCATCAACTGACATGATTCCACCTGCCCTTTCTAGGAGTGAAATATTGTTACTGCTTAAGTGTGTCAGGCACCTACATTCTTTACGTCATTTAATCGTGTGTCTTGTTTCCTGCTATTGGAACATCCTATTTATAATATGATCCATAGGTCTTTGTAATGTAATATTATCCTTGGGAGGGAAAAAAATCCTATACTTTCCCTCTTGGAGTTTCCATTTCCCAAGTGTAAAATGATGACACTGTTTCCTAAATTCTTGCCTTTTCAGCTGAATTCTCCCATCACTACAAGGACTGAGCCCCTGAGCCCGTGACCTTCAGCCTCCTTGCCCTGCAGTCCACTTTCACTAAAGTAATCATTTAAAAGTGTCATTCCAGAGTTCCTGTCTTGGCTTAGTGGAAACAAATCTGACTAGTATCCATGAGGAGTCAGGTTCGATCCCTGGCCTCACTCAGTGGGTTAAGGATCCCGCATTGCGGTGAGCTGTGGTTTAAGTCACAGATGCGGTTGGGATCCAGGGTTTCTGTGGCTGTGGTGTAGGCTGGCAGCTACAGCTCAGTTAGACCCCTAGCCTGGAAACCTCCATATGCCTGCAGGTGTGGCACTAAAAAAAAAAAAAGACAGAAAGTGTCATTCCTCTACTTAGACTTTTCAGTGCTTCCTGCTGCTTCCCAGAATTCAGACTCCTTAAGGAGCCACTTGGAACCCTTCTTGTAGCCTCTTTCCACTTCTTTATAATCATCTCACATCAGGGCTCCCTAACTGGCCTTGCTGAGTTCCTTAAAATTCCCTTCTGCATTCAACATTTCTTCAATGATCTCAGCTGCTTCCCTGCCTCTCAGCATAGGTATCTTGCTGATAAACAAGGTACCTACCTGTAGTAGGTGATTGGGAAAATTAAATGAGACAGTGAATAGTCATTGTTAATATAGTAGGTTCCCAGCAAATAAGAGTTCCCTTTACTCTAGAAACGCCTGGAGTACTTTAAACGCAAGTCTAGTATTAACTCAAGTATAGATGTAGAAAGTTTTATCACTTTCTGGGAGAAATACTCAAATTGGTACCACTAAGTGACAGGATTAATCTATATAATTTTTAGCTTTCAGAAATTAAATTATGGTAGGTCTTGGTGTTGAATTCTTTGAATTTACTGGGTTCACTCTCAACTTCTTAGATCTATGGTTTTTCTGTTACCAAATTTGACAATTTTTCACCCATTATTTCTTCAAATATTTTTCCAAGTTCACTTTTTTTTTTCCTTCTAGGACTGTTGGGCATTGTGGCCCAAGTGTTAGATCTTTTATTATTATAACATAGGTCCCTGAGACCCAGTTCTTGCCCTTTTTTCAGTCTATTTTCTCTGGGTTGTTCAGATTGGATACTTTCCATTGATGTTTTCAGTTTTACTGATTGTTCTGTCATTATCAGTCTATCATTGACTTGATACATTGAAGTTTTTTTTGTTTAGGTTATTGTAGTTTTAAGTTCCAAAATTTCTCTTTTTTCTTATATATATTTTCTGTTACTTTAAGACTGTCTAAATTTTAATTTTTTTGAGAGTGTAATTGTTTATTGAAACTTTGAAACATATTTATAAGAGCTGCCTTATAATCTTTATCCTATTATTTCAACATTTCTATCATCTTTGTATTTGTTTCAACTTATTCCAGTTCGTGTTTTCTGGCTCTTGGAAATATGGGTAATTTTGGATTATATTTGGACATTTGGGGTATTTAGTTATATGATTCTGAATTTGTGTAAATCTTCATTTTAGTAGATGGTCAATCTTTTTGTGTTCAGAATGCTCATTTGTGTGGATTGTGGTTCACATGTCAATTTAGGTTACAATGCTTCTGCAATGCTATTCTGGTCTAACCCACTTAAGTGTTGTCCACCCCGACGGGACTCAACCCATATTCTCATCAATGCAGGCTGGGGACAAAAGACTGGAGCCCCTGTGAGTGGCATAGTGTTTTTCATATTACAGGGGAGGAAGGAAGTCAGAGACCTACTCATAACTGCTCCATGGGGAAGAGAACCCCCTTATTTCTGCAGAGTGGTAGAAATAAGAATTTTGCCCCCAAATACTCCAAGGAATCTTGTACTGCCATTCAGGTGACAGTCACAACTTAGCTCACAGACACAGCAGGGGAAGGACATCAATTTGCTGCAGAGGTCAGGTGAAGATGGGTTTCCACCCATATTCTCCATTGCAGTACCCTCCCTCCCCTGCCCCCTCATAAGGGTGGGTGAGGGTCACATGTTTTTCATGTTATTTGCCTCCAGAACAGGATGGTAGAAAGGTTGAAAGGTTCTGTCCAGGTGGGCCACTCTTTTTCTCACGCTTTGGCTAGAAAAAGCAGGATTGTATTGGATGAAGATCTTTTTAATCTGTGCCAATTAGTATCATGATGAGTGGGAGGAATAAAATGGGACACTTTCCCTCACTGTTGTCTGGAATCAAATATTTGATATTGACCCTTGTTTTACCACTGAGGAGGATATGATTAGAGAGGATAACTCATTTGCCTAATGTCATGAAATTGGCCAGGGATGAAACTGGGATTAGGGTCTTATCCCTGGCTCAAAGATTTTTTCATCAGAACTGTTAAATTGTATTTTATATAGGCTTGCATTTTTAATATTTTTGATTTTAAAACAAAATGGAGTGAAATGGTGTGAATGAATGGTGTGAATATAATCAAATTTATATTCTAGCAATTTAGAGACATTAAGTACCAACTATCTTCTAGATCTTGTATCTGGATTTATATGTTCATTTTCATTTAATCTTGGCAATAGACATGCAAGTTAGGCATCATCTGAGATTTCTTTCATTTTACCACTGAATACTGTCAAGTGATTTGCTAAGTTATTCAAAATTAATAATGGCCAAACAAGAACTAGAACTCAGGACTGTTTGACTCCTAGACGCAGTCTCTACATATGCTGCCTGACTTTTCTTGACATAATTAGAGGATAAATGATTTTTTCAGGGTTCATTTATTCAGCAGACATTTATGAAGTGCTTATCATGTGGCAGGCACAGTACAAGACAGTGTGTGATGAAATGTGCAGTATAGCCTTTGGTAACCAAATGAGATGACATTAGGTGGGATCACTGTGGATGGGAAACCCTGGGGATAGCCTCTGTAGAATGTTCAAATTGATTCAGCTGAACATGAAAGTCATATTAGGCAAGAGGCACTGAGTAAAGGGGACAGGAGATTTTTAAATGGAGGCAAGTGAGGAGTTCCCATTGTGGTGCAGCAGAAATGAATCCAACTAGGAACCATGAGGTTGTGGGTTCAATCCCTGGCCTTGCTCAGTGGGTTAAGGATCTGGCATTGCTTGAGCTGTGGTGTAGGTTACAGACATGGTTCAGATTCTGTGTTGCCATGCCTGTGGTATAGGCCGGCAACTATGGCTCCGATTAGACCCCTAGCCTAGGAACTTCCATATGCTGCAGGTGCAGCCCTAAAAAGCAAAATAAGTAAATAAAATAAATGGGGGGTAGGAGTGGAATGAGCTAAAACACAGGAGAGGGCAGTGAAGAATTTGGCCTATTTATGTGGCATGAGGGTCACCTTTCTTATTTTTCCTCCCATTTTTAAAATTTTCTCCACCATAGCTACATGGCTTATTATAGGAGCATTTATGTAAATAAGAGAAAATCTAATTGGATTAAGGTGGGGAAATGTAGATAAAGTGAATGACTATATTAGTGAGGGTATACATTAAACCCTTGTAACAAAAAGACCCCCAAATTCAATGGTGTAAAAAAGATTGAAATTTATTTCTGTCCCACAAATGAGTTTAGATGTTGGCAGGATGTCCAAGATAGGAAGGCTGCTTTGTACCATAAGGTCATCCAAAAACCGCAGTGCTTCTATCTTGCTGCTCTGGTCCTGCAGTATCATCATGTGTGAGTTACCGTCCATGCAAAGAGGCAAGTAGGAGATGGTGAGAAGCAACTTTCATACAAGGACAGGACCCAGAGGATGCATATGTCACCACTTTTGACGTCCCATGGGTACACCTGAAGAAGTTGGGAAATGTGGTTTCCAACTGGGAAGTCACGTGGCCAGCTAATGCTTACGGAGCTCCATCACTCAGAAGAGAGAATATCTTCATGCCTTCATTTAAGCATAAGACAGAGAGACTTAGAGAAAGCCCAGCTCTATGCCCACTAGCTACACTAAATCTCTGTGCCTCTTTTTCTGAAAACTGGGAATTCTTTATAGGGTTATGATAAGAATCAAATGGGTCCATCAATATCAGTTTACTGCCAGGGTGCCTAGCACATGGTTGATGCTTATTTTACATCTACCACTCTCACCCTTTCTTCAAAAGTTTATAGTAACAAACTCAAGGGAAGCCAGTGGTTGGTTGCACACCAAGCATCGCTTGTCTGGCCTGACAGCTGCATGGGCTCCATCAGTCTACTCTCTGCCCACTTTCCCTCCCTCCCTTTGTCCATACCTTACCAGAGTCCTTTTGCTAAAATACACCCGGAAATATATCAATAACAATAAATAATTCTATTATTAACTTTGGTGTTATGGATACTTATCACAACCTAAAGTTGGGAACTAGTAATATCCCTGAGATTTCTTTTTATAGATTTGGGAACCCATTTTATAGATTTGGGAACCAAGACACATGAAGTTAAGTATCTTGACCAAAAATCACATAGAAAGTAATTGGCAGAAGCTGGACACAAATACTTTTGTATGACTTCAGAATCCAAGTTATTAAGCACTCACTTAACATTACCTCTTCTATTCAAATTTCTAATTGCAAACAAAACAAGATTCAAAATATTGCACTTGAAATTAAAGCATCCTTGGTCTATCTTACCTTGTCAGTCTTATCTTCCATAACCCTACTCAACTGAGAGGTATTCTTTCCAGGAACATATCCAGAACCCCTTTCTGCTTCCTGAATTTCTCCCATCAAATAATTTATAGTACAGAGTGGTAATGATAAGAATTGTTTACCAGCTAGACACAGCCCTGCAGACTAGAGGTGGAGACAGGGTCTTAGATTCATCTCTTGGATTAAACAGGTCAGGAAAGATTTTGATTAATGATCATTAATTGGCATCCAAGTGATCCTTGTACATACTGCACACAACACACACACACAAAAACACACTCTTCTATTCTCTTTCTCTCTTTCTCTTCCTCTCTCTACCCCTTCACTCTCATTCTCACTTTCACTCTCACTCCCACTAAACCTAAGGTACTATCACCATCTCAGGTTCATGGATTTGTCCTTAAATCTTACATAATGCCTGCCAAATTTCCCCCAACATTCAGTAGCTTTGTCACCTTGGTTAAGTTATTTCTGTTCTGACTCATTTGCCTTATAATAGTGGAGGCAAGTCATTACTACCATAAAGAGATTGTGGGGTTAAATGAGATATAATATGAAAGGTGCTTAGCATAGCACCCAGTGCATGTGGTTGTCTATGAGCACGTGAGCCTCTCTTACACATCATCCTGTCCTCCATGTCACCATGAGCAAGTGCATCTATATCTCCTTGCACTCAGGGCCCATTCATTCCTCAGAGTCTTGAGTGGCTGTCGTCCAGGTACCAGGAAACAAAATGCCTTTCACATTGCTGCTCTCAATTTCTTCCTCACAGAGCTGTTTGAGGGAGGAAAATTTTCTGAATTTATAGCTGGGGAGCTGAGGCTGAAAACAAGTGAAACAACTGTTCTGAGAGCTCAGAGCTTCAACTATAGAGTTAAGATGTGCACACGGCTCTGGAGCTTGTGTGCTCATCTCCATGCCTGGACCAGCCCAATGGTGACTTTCTGTCACCTAGAACGTGTTGAGGAAGGGGACATTCTCTCCTGGTCAAACAGATGTGATTTAAACAAGTCCATGCTCCCTCCACCAGACATTCACTCAACACATCCCAGCCTTCCCTGGTGAGTCACAAATGCTGAATTCTCTGCCTCACTTGACTCCAAGATGCTTGAGGTTAGAGACCTTGTTGATTGTGTTATAGTGATAGCTTTACACCTGGTTCTTAGGACACATGGGAGATGCTCCCTCAATTTGAGGAGGTTGAGCATATGAATGAATGTTTATGAGGAATATCCAAGTCCTGTAGTAGATTCAATCCAAATCTAGTTGAGAGGAGGAGATATGGAAACAGGTAGAAACACTCCCATCAGACCAAACTGCATACACACACATACAACCAGACTCCCCTCAGTTCAAACTTCACCCACACACACACAAGCTACACACACCCTCCATTCTTAGACACACAGACATGTGCATATTCATCTGTGACAATTTTAACTGTTTTTCAGTTTGTGAAGAAATATGGAAACATCTTTAGCCTGGATTTATGTGCCTTATCTGCAGTTGTTGTAACTGGATTGCCTTTAATCAAAGAAGTTCTTGTCCATCAGAACCAAAAGTTTGCAAACCGCCCCATACTCCCTATCCAAGATCGTGTCTTTAAGAACAAAGGTGAGTTTCTGGACTAATGTAACGTGTGTTTGATAGCCTGTGGTCGGTAAAAGCTGCCAGTGAGACTGTAATCCTTCAAACTCCCTGGGACCAGGCCCTTCATAAAACTATTGGCCCTAAAGGAAACCGAGTGCCTATATTTCCCTGTTGAAGGGACTCCCTCAGGGACCTGGCAGGGTCAGCACTGGTGTCAGGGATTTGTCACTTGTATGACCTCACTCTGGATATTTGATAAATAAGTAGCACATCACTGATATGTTTTTTAAGCAGAGGAATAGGCCATGCATTCTCCTCTTTCTGCTTCCCTTTCAAATCTCATCCCCTAGGAAAATGGATGTGTATCTGCTTCCTCCTGCTGATTATGTGACCCTTCGCCTCTGGTTCCTTAATCCATCTCTCTTGTTAAGGCTGTGCCCCACTAGGTGTCTCAAACCTTCCATCTATGTTAGAAGAGTTTGGCATAAATACTTAAAATGATCATTAAATAAACTCACACATTTAAAAATCTAGTGAAAAGGTCAAGTCTATTCCTCCACCAAAGCGCCATATTTTCCAGCTGCTTCTCAATTACTCTTTGAAATGTTTTATCCATTAGCCCTTCATCCATTCACTTTATTTATTATCTGCCATGTAAAGCCTGGTGCTAGACACCAGTGATATCACCATAAGGTAAAATGATAAAATCCTTGTTTTTTGGTAACTTACATTCTATTCAGGAAATCAGGATCAATTACTCTAATAATTTAAGGCATTAATATGATGAAGATAAGAACAGGGTACACTTGTTAGTGGCATCTAATCTAGTCTTGAGACTCAGGATAAGCTAGTGGAAGTAGGTGACAATTTAATAAAGTGAGGAAGCAAACAGACAGAGGGAATAGAATATGAAAATGTCTGAGGTGGGAGAAGGGCAGTGAACTGAGGAATTGAAAAGTGGCCAGTATGGAAAACACAGGGATTAAACGGAGTAATTAAAAAGAGATGAAGTAGCCGAGCTTGGCCAGGAATAGTTCATGCAAGTTTTTGTTAAGGATGTTGTTTTTTTCCTAATAGCAATGGAAGCTCTTTAATGGTCTAAGTGTAGAAAGGAATCATCATACTTACATTGTATATTTCAAAGACTTATCTAGGCTGCAATGTCAAGAATGGAATAAAGAGAACAAGAGACCATTGAAGCACTTTAGGTTAGAGAAGCTGGTGGCTTGGACAAGGGAAGTGGCAGAAAATGACAGTGCAGTGGGTTAGACCAGGATAGTGACTATGAAAATACATGGATTTAAGATATTCAGGAAGTAAATCCACTAAGCCATGGTGACCTATGTAGAGGGAGAATGAGATTTTGAGGTGGACACCCAAATGGGAAGAAGAAACATTTGGAGGAGGACAAGGTGTTGGCTGGGGATGAGTGGGAAGTTGTATGGAGGAAACCCTGAATTCAGTCACGGATATGCTGAGTTTGAAATGCCTTCAAGTTAATAGAGTCAGTAGATACTTGTATATATGTCTGGAGCTGAGAGACTGAAATAGAGGTTCAGCATTAATAGATGTTATTTCAAATTTTAGGAGTTAATAATGAGATTTTCCCAGAAATGGAGAATAGGATAGGAAGAGAAGAGGTTTCAGATCTAGGCTTTTTTTTTTTTTTTTTAATGGTCACATCTGCAGCATATGGAAGTTCTCAGGCCAGGGATTGAATACTAGTGACAGCTGTAGCAATGATGGATCCTTTAACCCACCGTGTTGGGCTAAGGATCGAACCTGTGCCTCTGCACGGATCTGAGCCACTGCACTTAGGTTCTTAACCCATTGTGCCACACCAGGAACTCCAAGGTCTAATCTTGAAGAACTTGTTCATTTCAGAATTTGATAGAAGATGAGTTAACAAAAAAAAAAATTATCTGCAGTCAAAGAATCAGGAGGAAAATCTAGAGACTCTGGTTCCTGAGCACCATGGAAGAGAGGGTTTGAGAAAGGAAGCATCTATGCTGTTGAGATAGCAAGATGAGGTTGAAAGGACCCTGGATCAAACAGCAGGGACGGCCCTTTCTTTGAGATGGTGGAGACCAAGTCCAGATATTAGAAGGAGTTGAAAAGTGTTCAGAAAGTGACGACTTGGAGTTCCCATCATGGTGCAGCAGAAACAAATCCGACTAGGAACCATGAGGTTATGGGTTTGATCCCTGGCCTTGCTCAGTGGGTTGAGGATCCGGCGTTGCCATGAGCTGTGGCATAGGTCGCAGACCTGGCTCGGATCTGGTGTTGTTGTGGCTCTGGCGTAGGCCAGCTGCTACAGCTCCGATTAGACCCCTAGCCTGGAAACCTCCATATGCTGCAGGTGTGGCCCTAAAAAGACAGAAAAAACAAAAAAAAGAAAAGAGAGAGAGAGAAAGTGAAGACTTGAAAGGAATGTGGCCTCACCTATGTTATGCAACAAATGATGCTCTATTGAACACACTAAGATGGGTTTTTTTCCTCCCTTGGCTGTTTTGTTCTGACTTCTTGTTTCCTTGGTTTTTGTGGGTTTTTTTTTTTTTTTTTTTTTTAAGTCATTCATGTATCTTTTAAGTTCCAGCTGGGGGTTGAAGCCTTGACTCCTTGTGTATATGGACTTGGTCTAATTCCTGGGTGCATTCTTACTATGTAGCATAAGAAATACTTAAATATACTTATGTGGCAAGTAATCAAAGCTTGGGTTTTTGATTCAGGCAGAAATGAATTTCAATATCAGGTCAGCTACTTACTAACTCTGTGACTTTGCAGGATTTACTTTTATCCCATGTGCCTCAGTTTTCTCATGAACAAAATTGCGGGAGGGAGGAATTGACAGTAATGACAGGGCCTAGCTCAGATAGTTTCTGTGAGTACTGCCGAGGTCCAGCCCCAGCAGCCAGGGAGTGCCGAAGGAGAGGATGGGCTACAAACGGCGCGGAAAGAATTGGAGCCAACTCCTCAGCTGCATGCTGCAGATGACCCAATTTATTAAATGAAAATCATCAGTTTTTATACCCTATCACAATCAGGTTTCGTGTAAGATTTGACATTAACATTTGATTTAAAGCCCTTTTGTTCCCTCCACCCGAGATACAAAAAGAAGGTTAGTTAAAACATGTTCCTTTCAACTTCAGATTTTCCTTCAAGATTACAAACTTAAAGTTTCACACTGTATTTTTCTTAAAAGGTCAACAACAGTAGCTGTTCTATTTTATATTAAGAACAAAGCTTTAATAAGTAATCAACTATGATACCTAACATTCTTTAACTAAAGGTGTATGTAGTTAACAAAACGCATGAAAGCCTTGGGCTCATGACATTCTTGAGACTACGATTTATTTGGCGCCAGCAAGCTAAGCATTTAACCTATTGTGCTGATTTACGTAAGTTCCAAACCACCAATTTCAATAGAAAGGAGTATTATACCCAAAAATTATCAAGTGCCCCCACAAGGGATAAAAGTTACAGGTGACACTGTTATTTGATAAAAAATATATCTATTATAAAATATAGCAATTTATAGGCCAAACAACATTTTCCCAGCCCCAAACTTCTTTTTAAGTAAAGGGACTGAAATCATAAGTTTCCCCTGTATACTCTCACAAAATAGGTGCCATAAATTGTTACTCCAAAACAAAGGCTTTTTCCATTACATTGTTTAAATAACTTCATTCTGTTTTGGTTCAAGTGTTTTACGTACCCAGGGCAAATCTTTAGCAGTAAGAAAGCTGTGAATAGAGATAGAAAAGGAAGGATAAACACAGAAAAATAGATTAACATATTTTTTAGGGGATATCATTTTTATTTTCCCGGAGCCGATGTCTTTCAAGGGATTGCTCTGCAATCCTTCTTCTTTCTTCAGCTTGTCTGTAGCTCTGCTAACCAGACAAGCCTCACGCATCCGCAACCCTTCTTCTTTCTTCAGCTTGTCTGTAGCTCTGCTAACCAGACAAGCCTCATGCAGGTGCCGACTGTGGCTTTGCTTTCTTTACTGGAGCAGCCTTATGGCTCCCGACAGAGTACTAACTTAAATAATGCATTAAAAATACCAAAGTGCCTGGCATTGCAAACAATCAGTAAATTATCACCATTATACCCACTGCTTTGGGACTATTTCTCTGAACAGCTTGCAAGTACATTGATGCTCTTCTCCTTCCTCCCATCTGATACTGTATTACACGGCATTTGTTGACTTCATTTTCATAATGTTGGTTTTCTTTTCCCAGGAGTGGTCACGTCCAGTGGCCAGGTATGGAAGGAGCAAAGAAGGTTCACCCTGACAACACTAAGGAACTTTGGTTTAGGAAAAAAGAGCTTAGAGGAACGCATTCAGGAAGAGGCTCAATACCTCACCCAAGCAATAGGAGAGGAGAATGGTGAGTGTGTCATGGGACAGGTGCTGGGGACTTGGGCTCCTTCAAGTTCCTACATGCCTGTCCTACATCCAGCACTGTGTAGGGCACAGAGGGGATAAGAGTGCACAGTTAACCATGACCTGCCCCCATGGAGCTTGAGAATTAAGTACAAGAAAATGAGTATTGTGTGCATTACTGATTTTAAATGCTGGCCGTCACTTTGACTTCCCAGGCATTGACTAAGGACTTGCTGTATGTCAGGATGTAGGGGCCACAATGTGTAGGATTGTGGGGCCACAATCTCAGAGGTGGTTCTGTAGTCAGTATGTCATGTGTTATGTGGAGGGGTCTCTCAGCAGAAATAGAAACTATCTGAAGAGTCCATCTCCTCCTTTGCCTCCAGGACAGCCTTTCAACCCTCAATTCAAAATCAGCAACGCAGTTTCCAATATCATTTGCTCCATCACATTTGGGAAGCGCTTTGACTACCAGGATGATCAGTTCCAGGAGCTGCTGAGGCTGCTGCGTGAAGTCACGCATCTGCAGACGTTGTTGTGGTGCCAGGTGAGGTAATTCTCTGTTAAATATTTACTGTAGACTAAGAACATTTCTAACATCAATAATGATCTTCATTCTCACCTCTGATCATGGCAGTCCCCAGTTCAGCAATTCCGTTTTATCCCCTCCTATTAAGATAGAACCTAAGAAGCCATGGGAATTTCAGTGAGTTCCCAGCTCTTCCCAGGGAAAGAAACTCACTTGAGGGTAAAATGGGGCAGTGAGGCAGGGGTAAGAAGCATTTCTTAGAGACCCAAAATAGACCCGGCACTTTGATGGGCAACTGCACATACCTTATCTCAGGTAATGATTACAACAATCCTTTAAAGATGAAATGAAGCTTTTTTTTTTTTAATCTCTTTTCTAGGGCCACTCCTGTGGCACATGGAGGTTCCCAGGCTAGGAGTCTAATTGGAGCTGTAGCCGCCAGCCTACACCAGAGCCACAGCAACTCAGGATCCAAGCCACGTCTGCAACCCACATCACAGCTCACGGCAACACTGAATCCTCAACCCACTGAGCAAGGCCAGGGATCGAACCCACAACCTCATGGTTCCTGGTCGGATTTGTTAACCACTGAGCCATGACGGGAACTCCAAAATGAAGCATCTTGATGTGTGTAAACAATCTCGGGAATGTATAAGCAAACCCACATGGTGGTCACTGGCTCTGTGTTAAGTTCTGCATAGATCTCAGGTCTTTTGGTCATGAAATAACCCCGGAGCCAGCAAGTTAAACAGACAACATCATCATCTTCACCATCATCATTAAAACCAAAATCTTAATAGCTAAAAAGCAACAGAGCTGAGAGTCAAATGCATGTCTGCTTCACTTTAATTCGGGACAATTTTGCATTATGTTATCCTATTTGTTTTATTCTAGATATCATGATGGAAAATATATTCAAAAACTGCTGTATTTCATTAAAAACGTTTTCCCACATAGAGAATACATCATATTGGGATGACAAACAAATACATATATATGCTTAACATAAATAGGTAGGTACATAGATAGTTAATAGATACGCATATTTTATACACACACATATATATACACATTACATATACTAGTGATAATTGCCATGAAGGGAAATAAAAGATGAGCAAATGGAAAGAGAGTGACAGGAATACTAGAAATTATAGGTTCATCAGGTAAGACAGGTCTAAACAGGTGACATCTGAGCAGCACCTCAACCAAGGAAGGGGCTGGAGTTACACAGATTACAGAGGAAGATCATTTCACTGGAAAGAATAGTGGAAGCAAAGGCCTAACCAAGAACATCTTTTATGTGACCATGGAGGCCTATGGGGCTGGGCTGGAAAGAGTAAGAGAGGATGAGATGACCCAGGAGTGATGGAAGAGGAGGCCACTGGAGTGGGAGGGGCCGGCTCACGTAGAGCTCCAGGATAGGAATGGTGTGGAATTTGTCTAAATCCATGGAAAATCATTGGAGGATTGAGAGCCAGAAAGGGAAATGATCTGATTAAACTCTTAAATGATCCCTCTGGTAGCTCCGTGGAAAATAGACTGGGAAGGGGGTCAGGGATAGATTCAGGAAAACTGTGGGAGGCTTTACAGCATCCAGGTGGGAAATGTCTGTGGATGGTACAAGGGATGACGAAGCAGGTGCAGGGGTGAGAAGAGGTCTGAGACTGGTTGTATTTTGGACAGAGTGTGGAACTTCTTTGCCAGGGGGTTAAGAATAGGCATGAGAGAAAGAAGAATCAAGGGCGACTCCAAGGCTTAAATGTAAGCAAAGGAAAGAAATGGAAAGAGAAGATCATCATTGTCTTCAATAGTGGAAAACTGTCGCCACCTCGCCTCCACGATCATTTTGTTTTTCTTAATCAGCTCTTCAATGTCTTTCCACGGATAATGAAATTCCTTCCTGGACCCCACCAAACCCTCTTCAGTGATTGGGAGAAACTGGAAATGTTTATTGCCCGTGTGATTGAAAACCACAGGAGAGACTGGAATCCTGCTGAAGCAAGAGACTTCATTGATGCTTACCTCCAGGAAATAGAAAAGGTGAGGAAGCCAGAGTTGTTTCCTGAGTTTAATTCTTACATAGGAAGTGAAGGTATTCTACTTTCTTACTGCTACTGTAACAAATTACTACAAATTTGGGGGCTTGAAACCACACAAATTCATCCTCTTGTGATTCTGGAAGTCAGAAGTCTGAAAGTGGTTTCACTAGGCTAAAGCCAAGTGAAAAGTCAGGGCTGCTTCTCCTGGAGGCTCTAGTGGAGAACCCATTTGATTGACATTTCAGCTTCTAGAGGCTGCCTGCACTCCTTGACTGATGGTTCCTTCCTCCTTCTTCAAAGGCATTGATGTAGCATCCTCTCTGCCACCATCCTAATATATTCTCTTTTTGACCTTAATGCCTCTCTCTTATAAAGACTCTTGTGATTGTATCATTGGGCCCATGGGGATTATCCAGAGCAATCTTCCCACATCAAGATGCTTAACTTAATTATATCTACTAAGTGTCTTCAGTCAGGTAAGATATCATGAACTGATTCTAGAGATTAGGATGTGTACATCTTTTGGGTATCATTCAGCCTATCACAGGGGAGTAAAAATCAGGTGTAGGAATAACATTAACTCCAAATTCATGAGACAATTCGAAATAAAGATAGAGCTTTAATATTTAATAAAGATAGAGCCTGGCAAAGCCCAAGTTCTTCCTTTTCATAGTTTATGCCTCTTCCCATGTCTGAAAGAGGTTTACACAAAAGGAAATCCAAGTAATATGTCATTATTACTTGGACCGGTGCCCAGTTCCCTACCCCTTCCCCCAGCTCCCTGGTGAAGAACAGGAGTAAAACTGAATCAGATGCTGGATTTTACATTCAGGTGGGAGAGACTTTGCCTTCCTTTCTCATCCCCATATCATCCACTTTCCTGCATGATAGGAAAGAAGCAGGAATAAAGCCAAATTGGATGTATAGCCTTTACCATAGTAAGCCCTCTGGTTCACACCAATTACTGCATCAGAGTCATCATGTTTGACCTTCGGATTATTCATTTCTTTTCCTGGAGTAGACAGAAAAGTGGATTTCTTTCCATCTGCTCTCCTTATTAGCATAACATTAGTAGGAGCATTGACTTCTTCTCTGAGGAGGAGACATCACTAACTGTAAGGCATGCAAATGAGGGACCACACACAGAGGAATGTGGATGCATTGAAGCTTCTAGAGGAAGGTGCTGGAGATGTTGGAGTGCCATGAGGAATGGCTGTTGGGATCAGAGAAGCTTAACCTAGAAAGGAAATGATTAACAGGGATATAGGAATATGTGTGAATTTCTGTACTTTAGAGAAATTCCATTTATTCTTTCCAGTATCAGTAAAACATTTGTTGAGGATTGGCTACATGACCTTTCTATCTCACATAATCATAATCCTATCTTAAGGGGTCTGTATTAGTATTTTTATTTTATGAAACAGGAAACTGAAACACAGGGAAGTTTAGTAATTTGCTCAGGTCACACAGATAGTGAATGGGGTGGGTAATATTGGAACCCAGGCTGTATTTCCAGTGTTCTAATAGCGTCTCCCAGATTATGGGTGTGAAAAAAAATTGTCTTGATTTCCATCCGCCAAAGGTAACAGAAGCTCCCAGCTCTTGGGGCAGAAGGATGCTAATGATATGGCAGTAATGAGCCTCTGCCTCTGAGATGGCCAAGGGCAAGTCATTTCTCCTGGGGTCTCTCCTTCCACATTCTCTCTAGGATGACCCCCCCCCATGTGTGTTCTAACACCAGGAACATCAGAATAAACCAATAATCATTGTGATTTCTAGAATAAGGGCAATGCTACTTCAAGTTTCCATGAAGAAAACCTCATATGTAGCACCCTGGACCTTTTGTTTGCTGGAACTGACACAACTTTGATAACGCTACGCTGGGGTCTGCTCTACATGGCCCTGCACCCCGAAATCCAAGGTGAGCACATTGATAGGTGGGCTTGGCCCAGGTCAGGATAGGGCCTCCTGGAACACACTGACCTAGAGGTGGGGCCAGAGGCTAGCCTGGTAGGATGGGGAGACAGGTAGGAGAGTCACGGGGCCAAGTGGACTTGACATCAGGCACCTTCTTCAGCTTTTCTGTCAGGATTATGATGGGTCCACATAACACACACATAGCAGATCCCTACCCTCGGGAAAGTAAAGTCCATGAGGGCAAGAGTGAAGTCCACTGACATTGTCATGAGCTCCAGGAAAGAGCTCCATTCCACTCGCATATGAAATCTGGGCACACCCTCCCCTCCTTTTAATTCATGTCTTCCATCGCCCTGTGGACAGTGTTCAAAGGCCCTCGTCTGGTATATCACATCCTCTGATGTGCCTCTTTCTGCCTGTCCTTCCTCAACTCTGCCCACACTGCATGGTGGCCTCACTAAAGCACATGTCCTTTTCTTTGCACTGTCCTTGTTTGTGCCTCTCGGCCATCACATCTCTTCTGTAGAAGGATAAAATGCATATCATTAATTTCTCTACACAGTAAACCACTTAGCTGTGCTTGAAGAATCTACTCAAAAGAGTTCCCGTTATGGCTCAGCAGGTTAAGAACCCAACATAGTGTCTGTGAGGAGGCAGCTTTGATCCCTGGCCTCACTCAGTTGGTTAGGAATCCAGTGTTGCTGCAAGCTACAGTGTAGGCCACAGATGTGGCTTGGATCTGGTGTGGCTGTGGCTGTGGCGTAGGCCTCAGCTGCAGCTCCCATTTAACCCCTAGCCCAGGAACGTCCATATGCTACAGGTACAAAATGTAAAAAGAAAAAAATAAAATCTGCTCAAACTTTCTCTTCTAGGAAATTACTATCATTTCCTTCCTCTAGACATAACCTAATGCACCTCCCTTACTTTACTCATCAGGTATTGTTTAAATATCTTCCCCACAAGTTGTAGTACTTTCCAGGACAGTGACTGTTAACAATCGTTATTCTTTCTTCCTGCCCCAGAACAGTTTAAGCATATGAAGGATAAAATCCATTGGGGTGTAGTTTTCAAACTCTGAGTAACAGTTTATTATTATGACATAAAATCTATTTAGTAGATCAAGACCAACTTTTTTTCCTAAATTAAAAAAAAATAGATTAGAAAAGATCAAATTGATTCCTGTGTACTAAGGATAAGTTTTTTCCATGAAATTTTATTTCTTCTTGTATATGTGCATAAATGTATGTTTTACAGTATATATATTCATGTTTACATGTCTTGAGTCATGATTTAAAATGTGTTTGTCACTGTGAGTCACTGTTTGTTTGTTTGTGTGTTTGAAGCTGAAAAGTCACCAAGTTGGGATATAAATTTGGCTTCTCTGTTAGACATTCCAAATATAACAATGGCTTAAAATGGCATAAGAGGCGGAAACAATGGATGAATGTGTCTATCAATGGATGTCAATCAATGGATGAACAGATAAACAAAATGAGGAATGCCTTGGAATATTATTCAGTGTTAAAAAAGAAACCTTCTGACACATGCTACCACATGGTTAAACCTTGAAAACATTATGCTAAACTAAATAATCCAGTCAAAAAAAGACATATAATGAACAATCTATTCATATGATGTATCTGGAGGGGTTGAATTCAAGAAACAAAAAGTAAAATGGTGGTTGTCAGAGACTGGGGGTAGGAATTCATGGGATATTATGGTTCAGTGGATGCAGAATTTCCATTGTTCAAGGTAAAAATATTCTGGAGATTGGTTGCACAAAAGTGAATATACTTAACATCATTAAAGTATACATGTAAAAATAGTTAAGATGTTAAATTGTATTTTATGTGCATTTTAACAAAATTGTAAATAAATTTTAATGGTCAATAAGAAAAAATGGAAGTTTATTTCTCTGTCAAGTGAAAAAAAAAATCTAGTCTGGAATATGCAGAACCCTTTGGGGTCCAAGCTCCTTCCAGCATATTGCTCTGTGTATCTAGAATAACGCCCTTGTAGGCACTCTCAGAGATGGCTCACCACTGAGGATGACTTCCTACCAATAAGAAGGGAAGAAGGAGAAGGAGGCACACAGCCTCCTTTTAAGGGCATGTTCCTGGCATTAAATGCCCTTCTACTTACAACCTATGGACAGGACTCAGTCACAAGGGAATCTGGGAAATGTAGTCTTTAGCTGAGCAACCAGAAATCCAGCTAGAATCTATATTAAGTTGGAAAAAGAAAAAAGGAAAGAGATAAACTGGGCACGATTTAGCAGTTTTTTGTTTTGTTTTGTTTCTCATTTGTTGGGTACCCCCTTAAGTCAGTATATGTAAATCTCAAAACATCCTAAAGAAAAGTAGATTTATCCTCACTAATAAAAAGAGGAAACTGAGGCTCAGAGAGTTTGAGTAATTTGTAGCAAGACTGTTGAGAAGCAAGAATTTGCAACCAGATTTGTCTGAAACTCTCTACTTATATACATCCCAGAGAAACAAGAGTCTATAGAGCCTACTATAAATTTAGCCATCATGATCCTGGTTTTTCCATTTCTTAGCTTAACTAGGCTCAAAGAAAGTTATGGACTAATGGAATAATAGAACCTCCTTTGCTTTTCCAGAAAAAGTCCAAGCTGAGATTGACAGGGTGCTCGGCCAGTCACAGCAGCCGAGCACAGCAGCTCGAGAGTCCATGCCCTACACCAATGCTGTCATCCACGAGGTGCAGAGAATGGGCAACATCATCCCCCTGAACGTGCCCAGGGAGGTGGTAGAGGATACCACCCTGGCTGGATACCACCTGCCCAAGGTAATTAGGGACCTACTGATAGCCTCAATTCTCTCTTAGTACTTAGCGGTACAAAGTATCAGAGCAGGAAGGAAAGGGACCAATGCTGATGAAGCAGTGATTATGTACCATGGACCATACAGGCTCTTTCAAAATGTCTTTATCAGTCCTCAGAATAATTCTGTTTTTCTCATTTTATAAATTTGAAGCCAAGGCTCAGAGAATGATTAATCTTGCATAAGATCTCTCAGCTACAAAGTAACAAGTATTGGGTTCCAGAAGTAGACCTGTTCTGCTTCCTAGACTCCTCTTTTTTGTACTACACCATGTTCCCTCCACAGGAGTTGCTTTACTTTGACTTTAAAAATAGTTTCCCTACAATACTTCTCATTGTGTTCCTGTTAAATTCCCTGTCTTCACAAAGGAAATCCTACTCTCACTCCGCTCACCACTCTTAAGATCTAGGCAGGCAGCTCTCCTGTGCCCCCTAGTGTCCTCTCTGCGCACTGCACATTTACCCTTCCTGTGCTTTTTTACCACCTTGGTGAACCTCTGTGGATCCATTCCAGTTTGTCTAAGTCCTTCTGGGTGTATCGTACTGGGGATGATCTCAAGGCAGATTCAGAACAGCTTCCTCTTTGGATACCTCTTGGTCATTGTCCCTGCAAATCCAGGACAAGCACCTATTCCTGTGGCTATCATACTCATTATGTTCTAGCTGGCTGACATCATGTCATTGAAGGCTGAGGTCTAAATTATTTCAGAGGTGTTCTTTGCATTTTGATAATGATTCATTTAGCTTCAGGGAATTATCCAAGCTCAAGACTGGTTGTGCCACTTTTTTTTTTAATATTTTCTAGAATAATCATACTTGAGACTGAGTTATCTCACCTCATTGACTATATGCTTTAGAGGCCATAGCTTTGATGTCAAACCATGGTTCTAGTTTCTTCATCTGTGTGACTCTGGATACCTTATGTAGCCTCCTGAACTTTCTTTATTTGTAAAAATGCATTTAAACTTATATCACAGGTGGACGTAAAATGAGATCAAGCATGTAAATACTTTACCCTAGTACTTAGTAGAGAAAGTGCTTAAAATAGCAGTTATTATTCATTATTAATTCAATAGATATTCATTAAATACCTGAAATATTCATGTATGGGGAAACAACTCTGAGTAAAATAATTATGCAAGTTTATAAGTACAAACCATGATAACTGCCTGGGGGAAAAATGTTACTGGCTTCTCTAAAGTTGCAGGCCACCTGGAATGGGGAGTGGGAGTAAGAGTGGGCAGAAAAATCTTCCAAAATGGAGTTATATTTGAAATGATGATTGAAGGATGATAAAGATTTAACTTGGTAACAAAGTAGGGATGAAGTATATTCCAAGCAAGGTGAACAGCCTGTAAATGAGTGGGAATACATGGCATGTTTGAACAACTTAAGGAAGGTCCCTATAGTCAGAGTGAAGGCAGAAGGAGGGGTTCAGACAGGGCTCAGGTGATGCACCTTTTGTCTAAGAGAGATGGGATTTACTGAAGGGTATCTATCAAGTTCAGGGTATGGTGAATGGATGCCTGTGACACGATTAAATCTTGTTTAAAGCTCACTCTGCTTTCAGCATGTGTAGCACAATGGAAGAGGAAAGAGAGGATACAGGACATAGTTAGGCAGCCATGATGGGAGTAGAGACAATCAAGGGGACGCCTAGACCTAAATGGAAGTGACAGAATCAAGAGAAGTTTAAAGTGAAATAAACAAGCCTTGATGAAGGGTTGGATGAAGGCATAGTGAGGGAAAAGGAAGCAGTAAGAAGGACTCCTGGGTTCCTGGCTATGTTGCTGGGAGGATCTTGGCTCCTTTTCTTGGGCAAGGGAATCTATTATTGAACCTTCTCTGGACTGCGGAGGGAAGAGAATGGAGGAAACAAGACATAGGAGGCATTTTTTACCTTGGAAGACCTGCCATTTTTGTCACTTCTCTGAGCAGCAGGGTTGATTGTGATACAGAAATGACTGGCCACTGTCACATTATTTTCTCATTGACGCACACACATTCACTCCATGCCCTGCACTGATAGGTCCCTGTAGAGATCCACCTACAGTCAAGAGTAGTCACACCTCCCTGGTAACATACTCTGCAGACAGTTCCAGTCCATCATTGTAGACTGTGCATGGTATAGGGGAGGGTCCAAGGGGTTGGGTTCTGAAGATGGTAGGTTGAGGGGATTGAGGGAGTTCAGGGTACTATAGCCTTGGTGGGAGACCTAGCAATGGTTCCCCCTTTACACAGGTGTGTTGTGCTGGTCAGACCTTGCCTGAGTCTTTGCTGTCTTTTCCAGGGGACCATGATCATGACTAATCTGACTGCACTGCACAGGGACCCCACAGAGTGGGCCACCCCAGACACATTCAATCCAGAGCATTTTCTGGAGAATGGAAAGTTTAAGAAAAGAGAAGCCTTTCTGCCTTTCTCAATAGGTGAGTGGCAATAAATAGGAATGTGGGAACCTAGAGTCCCTCTCTCAGCCCTTCCCCACTCTTCTCCCTGTGGGGCTTTGCTTCAGCAGGAAGGTCTCAGGTTAGCCCTACCTAGCCTGGCACCCTCTTGCTGTTGCTTGCCCCCAGGATTCCCTGTGCAGGGCATCACCAGGACTGATGCCCTTACTTCCTAAGTCCTTGCTTCATTCTGATGGAGAGTCAGCTTCACCTTATTCTGGCCCCCTGAACACTGAGGACAGAAGCTCAGACAATAAGTTTGGACATTTTCCAGCTATATAGAGTTTTTACATGTCTCAAGTTCTTAAAGGGCCAGCTAGTCACACAGAACTGGAGCCAATTTCTAAGAAGGAGGTGGGGGAGGGGCAAGGAAAGGGGCTGCTTTCTTCTCATTATGGGCATCAGGACTGACTCTAAGTGCCACAGACTTAACTCAGTGGGTTTCAACTCTACAAGTGCTCTTTGAATATGTCCTTTTGCTTTTTAAATTCTAATGACCCTTTAAAAATCTAGTTAATATATTTTATTGGTGTACAACTTCAAAGATATGAAAGAAGATGCCATGAAAACTCTCCTTTATGTTTCCAAGCCAGCCAGGTCTGAACAAGTGTTTTAACTCATTGTAAAATGAGTGAGGAAAACTCTTAGTACATTCCAGGTATTGAGTTAGGTATATTGCAGAGATAGTTCCAAGTAATTTCCCAATTCCTCATTTCTATAAATAATTCCTGAGTACCTGTTATGTGTTAAACATTCTCCCCTGACTATATGACATTGAATTCAGTAGAAGAAAAACATATCTCATGAGCATGTGTTGGAGTGTAACCTTACAAAGTTCAAATTCCTATCACCACAATGGAGATAAGGAAACTGAGGCGTAGCAGGTCAACTATGGCATCTAAAGTCATAAAGCTGAGGTGGCAGAACTAGATCTCAATGTCAACCAGGTTTATCAACAACTAAAGCCTGTGCTCTTCCAAGCAGTGTCTCCAGAAAGGTAATTAACCTCTACACTGAGTTGACACTCTGAACTTCATGATAGTTTTCTTATGATCAATTTAATAGATTGATTTTCTGAGATAGTACCATTTTTCTGATCATACCACTAGTACAAAAAGGTGGGGCCTGGAACTGGAACCCATGTAGATGTGACCAGGAGTCCAGGCCTTCCTGCTGTAAGACTCTCTCCAAAGTGTGGCTGGACCGATTCTGATTAGATCATCTTTGTCTTTTTTTCTTCTGGTTTTGTGTCAACTTTGCTCTCATTAGACAAGTCACTTTCTGACATGAAAGCAGATATGAGATATAAGAATACCTTCCAAACTTCCTATCTACAAGAGGTTCAGATTTCATATTGTAGTACAGAGTTTCAACTGTGTATTCCAAGCATTGTGATTATTCTTGCCTCTCTGTTTTTTTGTTTGTTTTGTTTGGTTTGGATTTTCATTTGCTAATGATAGTGGGAATACACCATTATAATAACAAATTTCATTTGCAAGCAAATTATCTCATTTAAGCCTTAAAACAACCCAGTTAACAATTAGACAGGAAATGGACAACTGTTTGCTTTCTTAAGTTAAAGAAACTAGGAATACTAGTTGTTTCTTACCCAAGATCGTATACCTAAGAATTTGGTAGCCTAGGGACTTAGACTCAAGTTTTTCTAGTTTTCATCTAGTGCTCTTTCTTGCACAATTAGAACTCATTTCCCACATAAAGGCCCTTGGATTTTATGATTCACCTAATTCATATCATATGTATCAGATATTATATTGCTAAATAACAAAGTTTGAAATCTCTGTGTTTTAAGAGTAAGAATGTTTTACTATGTACAAGTCTACAGTTGACCTAGGTCTCAACTGATCTAAGCTGGGCTCTACTGCCTGAATAGGAGGTCAGGTAGCTGAAAACTGATTCAGGATGACCTCAGCTGGGACAACGGGGCTCTTTGCCAAGTTACTGCCCATCCTCCAGCAAGCTAGCCCAGCTGGTGTACAGGTTGAAGATAAGACCCCCAAAAGGGAGAATAGAAGGGAACTGAAGGGCCATGCTGGGAACTGACAACAATTTTTCCCACTGCATTCTTAGCCCAGGCAGGTCATAAGGTCTGCCCCAAGTCCAGGGGAAAGGAGAATACTAAAATTTTTATAAAGGCTATGAAATCACATTGCAAATGATGTAATACAGAGAGGGGTGGTAGGGAATTGGAGCCATTGTTGCAATCAGGTGGTCTCATTCTCTGTCTTTCTGCCTGAATAGAAAGAAATCCAGAGAGGCAAGAAGTGTGGGGATTCCCTCAGCTGTGAAGAATGAGGACTCACTAAACAGTGTAGGAACTAAAAACTCAAAAAATGCACTGACTTAAAGTGTCAACACCACTGTCAAGGTGTTTTTTTTCACCACACTCGCATCTTGGGCACAGAGTGGCTTTGCCTTGATCCAGCACATTGTAAAGACAGCTTCCTTGAAGAGAGGGGGTGTGGTACTCTCCTTCCCTTCGCTTGGAAAAGACGATCAGGTGTGTAATTAGGACATGGGCACAATGAGGGCAGATTCAACAAAATTATAATAGATGTCTATTTTCTTTCCTCATTTAAGTTTTTCCCACTTGATCCAACAAAGCAGCAGATAGTTTCCTGAAAGGCAAAAAGCTGATTCCTCATTAAAAAAAAAAAAAAAAAATCACCAAATCATCAGAGATGAGGTCAGAAATAAATTTTCCTGAAAACCCTAGGTCAATGCTCCCATTTTACTAATGAGTTAATTGACCTGGTTAGTTAGTGATGCCCCATTAAGTGGAAGCAACAAGAAGAAAGTTCAAGTTTTCTATAATCCAGGATGAAGATTTGAAACTATGTCCTCATTTCCATGATTTTAAAAGCAAAGTCATAGCTGCTGTCTTACTGATAACCACATAACACAGGAGACAGATTATTTCACATATTTGACAAGTCAGAATTGTTTAGTTCTGTGAGAATAAAGGGTTCACTTGTGACCCAGGTATGGTTACTGATGGGACCAGTACTTTGACCCTAGTCCCATATTCTATGAGTCCAATTTTGTCACAAAACCTGTATCCTTCTCAGAGAATCTTAGGTGTTTAAGTACAGCTGCTTTGGTTCCATTTTAACAGATTTCCTCATTGTACTATTTGTGATGGGTAGAGGTAAGGATGGGGAAGCAGAGGTGGTTAGGCATGTGCTGGTGGGAAACAGGAACAAAATTATACAATATTGGCATAATTCTGAAGTGCATTCCCATTCATTAAACACTTTTGCTGATATTCTCTAATTTTATCTCCTCAACAACTCATTACAGGATGAGGACGAAACTGAGGCATGCAGGTATTAATGATTTTCCAAGAATACTTCATTACAGGGGAAATGCAAAGTAGCCAAAGCAGCGCACAGTGTTAACCACAGAGATAATCCCAGTGACTGCGGGAGAATCCTTACAAGGACAGTGAGGAAATGTGTTAACACATTAGCAAGGGTTTGGTCGGGATTGTGGGAATAAAGACTTCTTTCATTGTGTTTATACTTTTCAGAATTCTTTTTCCTTCCTGCAGTGAATATACATCACTAGGGAGAAAGGAAGTTATTCAGACCCACAGAAGAGAGATGGAGGTAGAGACCAGTGTGGGGTGTTGTAGCCCAAGTGGGGCAAGGAGGGCATTCAGGAAGGGGAGGGGGCAGCGGAGACCTGGAGTGGGGGTCAGAGCACAGCCTGATAAGAAGGGGCCTGCCCTGCAGGAGGGGCCATGGCAAGGAGAGTCCCATTCATTAAGGAGGAAAACCTGACACAAGAAAAAGATGCCTTGTACTTGAGGAACCTTGTTCTGACATTGGCTTGCTTATACTTTGCGGCAGTTTTAAGAATTGAAAACCTTATCACAGAGTTTTGGGTTTTGTCTGCACTTGTGTTTTTTGTTTGCTAATGGGTTTTGGAAAGTCTTTAGGCTGAATGCCACTCTCCAGTCAACCCAGGCCCCTCCCTTCCTCCATCTACACCCTGAACCTTCACACCTGTGCCTCACCTGCCCGCCCCTGAAGGCTCTGGAGTGTGTGATTGTGGATTGATGCTTTCTGGGCTTGGATGAACCCAGGTGGTTGGGATCTAACAAGCCGAGTCCATAAAGCCCCAGGCCCAGCAGGCCTGTCCTTGGCTCGGGCTTTGGCAGACATGGTAGAAGATCTCAGTCCTTGCTGGGCACAGACACCACCAGGAAGGTAACTCCTCTTACGCTTTTGTCTTGCAGGGAAGCGGGCGTGCCTTGGAGAGCAGCTGGCCAGGACTGAGCTGTTCGTTTTCTTTACTTCCCTTTTACAAAAATTTACCTTCAGGCCTCCAGACAATGAGAAGCTGAGCCTCAAGTTCAGTGTGGTCCCAATGGTCTCCCCAGTCACCTACCGCATCTGTGCTATTTCTAGGGCATGAGGTTGTGGGGGTGGAACGAGAGGGGAAGGAAAGCAGGAAGAATGGGCACCTCCCCCAAGGCAGGGGCTCCTGCTCAGAAGTGAGGGGACAGCATGAAGTGCCTCTGAGCACAGGTCCTAGGAACTGCACTCGGAGGAACCTGGATTCAAACCCCAGCTTTGCCATCTCCAGTGTGGCCCTGGGCAAATCAGTTATGATGTATGTGAGTCATTTGCCTTTTCATCCGGGAGATTTGAAGAGGATCATGATTGCTTCTGCAAAAGAAGAATTGCTGTAAAAATCAGAGGAAATAATGGACTGGTTTGGAAACCATAAAGCTCATCATAAAGTCATAGCTGTGATCTGCCTCCTTCCTGCTTCCTTCCTTAGGTGGGGATTTGCTTCTGGCCTGTTGAGATGGTCTGGGTCAAAGTCTTGCCAAATGGTCAGTAAGAGTTAGAAGTTAGACCCGTTGCAGCCTCAGAGGTTGGCCAGAAAGAATGTCATGCTTGGTAGCACTGTGTAGGCTTCTCCTGCTTCTGCTTCAGATTAGCCCTCATTAAGCAGGGTAGGTGGTGTCCTGACTTATAGGCAGGTTTCTATGGAGAAACAGTTTCACTTGTTCACCTAAGAAAACAAGACTTTGACCTTGATCCAGGACGAAGGAGAGTGTGACCACAACTAACCAAATCTTGAAAAGCAGATTTGGGGAATTAATGTAAATATTTTCTGTCTTTAAGCTGCCCCCTTACCTTACATCCTCTCAGGGATTTATTCCTAAGGTCCACATTGGAGTTAAAATATGGTGGTTGTAATCTTTTCTTAAAAATTGATTGCCAGCTTTTGAAAGACAAGCATTTCAAGCCTAAAGTTAACTGAGCCATGGTAGAAAATTTTATAGCAAAAACTAGAAATGATAGAATCCTGCTCAATCCTCCTTCATGTGGTCCCAGTTGGAAAAAATGGTCATAAACTGTAGAGCCGGATACCAGTGACAGTTCATGGAGGGTTTTTTTTTTTTTTTCATTCTTTTATTTTTAAATTTTTCACCATAGTTGCTTTACAATGTTCTGTCAATTTCTACTGTACAGCAAAGTGACCCAGTTATACACACACACATATATATATTTTCTTTCTCATAATATCTTCCATCATATTCCTGCCATGCTGTACAGCAGGATCTCGTTGGTTATTCACTTCAAATGCAAATGCATCTACTAACCACAACTCCCAGTCCATCCCACTCCTTTTTCCCCTCCCTCTTGGCAAACACAAGTCTGTTTTCTATGCCATGAATTGGTTTTTGTTTGTGTTCTATAGATAGGTTCATTTGTGCAGTATATTAGATCCCAGGTATGTGGTATCATATGGCATTTGTCTTTCTCTTTCTGACTTACTTAGTATGAGAATCTCTAGTTCCAATGTTGCTGCAAATGGCATTATTTTGTTCTTTTTTATGGCTGACTAGTATTCCTTTGTGTATAGGCACCACATCTTCTTAATCCATTCATCTGTCAGTGGACATTTAGGTTGTTTCCATGTCGTGGCTATAGTGAATAGTGTTGCAGTGAATTTAGGAGTGCATGTATCGTTTTGAATGAAAGTTTTGTGAGGCCATATGCCTAGGAGTGGGACTGATGAATCCTATGGTAGTTCTATATTTAGTTTTCTGAAGTACCTCCCTACTGTTTTAGATAGCGGTTATACCAATTTACATTCCCACCAACAGTGTGGAAGATTCCCGTTTCTCCACACCCTCTCCAGCATTTGTTATTTATAGACTTATTAATGATAGCCATTGTAACTGGTGTCAGGTGGTACCTCATTGTAGTTTTGATTCACCTTTCTCTAATAATTTGTGATGATCATTTTTTCATGTGCCTCTTGGCCATCTGTATGTCTGCTTTGGAGAAATGTCTATTTAGGTTTTCTGCCCATTTTTTATTTTTATTTTATTTATTTATTTTTTGCTGTTGAGTCATATGAGTTGTTTGTATATTTGGAGAGATTAAGCCCTTTTCTGTTGCATCATTTGCAACTATTTTCTCCCATTCTGTAGATTGTCTTTTTTTTTTTTTTAAGTTCTCCTTTGTTGTGCAAGAGATTGTAAATTTGATTAGGTCCATTTGCTTATTTTGATTTTTATTTCTATTGCCTTGGGAGACCTATGAAAACATTTGTACATTTAATGTCAGAGAATGTTTTGCCTCTGTTCTCTTCTAGCAATTTTATGGTATCTTGTCTTTTGTTTAAATCTTTAAGCTATTTTGAGTTTATTTTTGTGCATGGTCTGAGGTGTGTTCCAGTTGTATTGATTTACATGCAGCTCTACAGTTTTCCAAACACCATTTGCTGAAGAAATTCCTCCCTTCTTTGTTGAAGATTAATTGACCAAAGTGTCTCAGTTTATTTCTGTGTTCTCCGCTCTGTGCCATTGGTCTGTATATCTGTTTTTGTACCAGTGTCCTGATTACTGTAGCTTTGTAATATTTTCTGAAGTCTTGGAGAGATGTACCTCCTGCTTCATTTTTTTTCCCCCTCAGGATTGCTTTGGCAATTCTGGGTCTTTTATTTTTCCATATGAATTTTTGGATTATTTGTTCTAGTTCTGTGAAAAATGTCATGGGTAATTTGATAGGGATTGTGTTAATTCTGTAGATTGCTTTGAGTAGTATGGCCATTTTAATGTTATAATTTCTTCTAATCCAGAAGCATAGAATATTTTCCCATTTCTTTGAATCCTCTTTAATTTCCTTGATTAATGTTTTATAGTCCTCAGCACATAAGTCTTTCACTTCCTTGGTCAGGTTTATTCCTAGGTATTTAATTTTACAGAGTGTAATTTTAAACATATTATATTTTTATATTATTTTCCTGATATTTCATTATTAGCATACAGAAATGCCACTGATTTCTGAATGTTAATCTTGTATCCTTCTTCTTTGCTGAATTCATTGATCAGTTCGAGTAGTTTTTACATGGAGTCCTTAGGGATTTCTGTATATAGTATCATGTCATATGCATAGAGTGACAATTTTACCTTTTCTCTTCCAATTTGGATACTTTTTATTTCTTTTGTTTGTCTGATTGCTGTGGCTAGGACTTTCAATACTATGCTGGATAAAAGTGGTGAGAGTGGGAGTTCCCGTCGTGGCGCAGTGGTTAACGAATCCGACTAGGAACCATGAGGTTGTGGGTTCGGTCCCTGCCCTTGCTCAGTGGGTTAACGATCCGGCGTTGCCGTGACCTGTGGTGTAGGTTGCAGACGCGGCTTGGATCCCGCGTTGCTGTGGCTCTGGTGTAGGCCGGTGGCTACAGCTCCGATTCAACTCCTAGCCGGGGAACCTCCATATGCCTCGGGAGCCGCCCAAGAAATAGCAACAAAAGACAAAAAGACCAAAAAAAAAAAAAAAGTGGTGAGAGTGAACATCCTTGTCTTATTCCATATTTTAGTGGGAAGGCTTTCAGTTTTTCTCCATTGAGTATTATACTGGCAGTGGGTTTGTCATGAATGGTTTTGATTATGTTAAGGTATGTTCCCTACATACCCACTTTAATAAGAGTTTTTATCATGATGGATGTTGGTTTTGTCAGATGCTTTTTGTGCATCTGTTGAGATTTTTACATTCCGTTTTTGTTTGTTTGTTTTAGGGCTGCACCCACAGCATATGGAAGTTCCCAGATTAGGGATTGAATAGGAACTGTAGTGCCAGTCTGTGACCTACACCATGGTTTATGGCAAGGCTGGATTCTTAACCTACTGAGTGAGGCCAGGGATCAAACCTGCATCCTCATGGATACTAGTCTGGTTCATTACTTCTGAGCCACTACAGAAATTCCAGTTTTTTACTTTTTCTTTTGCTAATGTGTTATATGGCATTGATTGATATCAAACCATCCCTGTGAACTTGAGATGAATCCCACTTGGTATATGAACTTTTGTACATGTTATTGTGTATCATTGGCTAAAATTTTGTTGAGAATTTTTGTGTCTATATTCATCAAAGATATTTACATAATTTTCTTTCTTGGTACTATCTTTGTCTGGTTTTGGTATTAGGGTAATAGTTCTTAGAATGTCTTTGGGAGTGTTTCTTCTTCTTCAACCTTTTGGAAAAATTTAAGAAGAATGGGTATGAGTTCTTCTTTTTATGTTTGTAGAATTCGCCTGTGAATCCATCTGGTCCTGGACTTCTGTTTGTAGGGAGTGGTTTTTATTACATATTCAATTTCATTTCTAGTAATTGGTCTGTTCGATTAATCTATTTCTTCCTAATTCAGTTTTGGTGGGCTGTATGTCTCTAGAAAGTTGTCTCTTCTAGGTTGTCAAATATGTTGGCATATAATTGTTCATAGTGTTCTCTTATGGTTTTTTGTATATCTGAAGTATGCATTGAGATTTCCCCTTTTTCATTTCTTGTTTTATTAGGGTTCTTTCTCTCTTCTTGGCGAGTCTGGCCAGAAGTTTGTCAATTTTGTTTCAAAAAATCATCTCTTGGTTTTATTTATTTTTTTTCTATTTTTTTTAATTTCTATTTTGTTGATTACCTCTCTGGTTTTGTTTGTCTTTTTCTAATTCTTTTAGGTAGTAGGTTAAGCTGTTGATTTGAGATTTTTCTTCTTTTTTGCAGAAGGCCTACATTGCTATGAACTTCCCTCTAAGCACTGCTTTTGCAGCATCCAATAGATTTTGATGGTTGTGTTTTCATTGCCATTTGTCTTGAGGTATTTTTGAATTTCCCTTTTGATTTCCTCATTGACCCATTTGTTTTTTAGTAGCATGTTGTTCAGTCTCCATGTACTCAGTTTTTTCTCATTTCTTTTCCTGAGACTGATTTCTAGTGTCATGCCATCATGGTCAGAGAAGATGCTTGAAATAATTTCTGTACTCTTAAATTTGTTGAGGTTAGTTTTGGATTGCCCCAGTAGGTGAGCAATCCTTGAGAACATATCATATGCATTGAAAAGACTGTATATTCTGATTTTTGTGGATGAAATGTCCTGAAAATATCAATTAAGTCTTACTGTTTTTTTCTACCATTTAAGATCTCTGTTGCCTTTAATTGATTTTCCATCTAGAGCATCTGTCCACTGATGTGAGTGTGGTGTTAAAATCTCCTACTATTAATGTATTCCCATCTATTTCTCCTTTAATGGCTCTGTTAGTATTTGTCGTATGTATTTAGGTGCCTCTGTTTCAGGGGCATATATATTGATGAGTGCAATATCCTCTTCTTGAATTGATCTCTTTATGGCCTTGTTTTCAAGCCTATTTTGTCTGATATGAGTATTGTGACTCCCACTTTCCTGTTTTTTTCCATTAGCATGAAATATCTTTTTCCATACTCTCACTTTCAATTTATATATGTCCTTTGCCCAAAGGTGCTGTCTTAGGCAGCATATTGTAGGCTCTTGTTTTTAATGCAGTCTGCCACTTCTATGCCTTTTGATTGGAACATTTGGTAATTATTGGTAAATATGTATTTATTGCCATTTTAAACCTTGTTTTCCAGTTGGTTCTATGTTTCTCCTTTGTTTCTTTCTCTCTTTTTTTGGCTGGATGATTTCCTTTTATTTTGTGCTTGTGTTCTCTTTTTGGTAGTAACTTTGAATGTATTGTTTATTTTTGATTTGTGTTTGCCCTGTTTTTCAAGTATGTTAACCCCTTCCTGTATCTGTTCACTTTAGCCTGATAGGCTCAAACGCATCCGGAAGAAAAAACAAAATCTAGATTTTCTTACTTTCCTTCCCCACATTTTATGATTTTGTTGTTGGTGGTGGTCTTTTAAGGGTCACCCCTGTGGTATATGGAATTTCCCAGGCTAGAATCAGAGTTGTAGCTACCAGTCTACACCAAAGACACAGCAACACCAAATCTGAGCTGGTTCTGTGACCTACACTGCATCTCAGAGCAATGCCAGATCCTTAACCCATTGAACATCCTCATGGATACAAGTCTGGTTTGTTACCATTGAGCCACAATGGGAAAGCACCACATTTTATGATTTTGATATCTTTTTTTACATCTTCATGTTTATCCTTTTGCTGTTCCTTGAGTTTATTGCTGCTTTTACAAATAGGTTTTTTTTTTTCTTTTAGATCTTTATACTGGCTTAAGTGATTACTTTCCAATTGTCATTTCCCCTATCCTCTGTCTTTTTACTTCTTTCCTATTTACAGGAGTTCTTTCAGCATTTCTTTTAGAATGGGTTTAGCATTGCTATATTCTTTAAGGTTTTTTTTTTGGAGAAATTCTTTATTTCTACTTCTATTTTAAATGATATTTTTGCTGAGTAGACTATACTAGGCTGCAGGGTTTTTTTCCTTTTTAAAACTCTGTCTATAGCTTGACACTCTTTTCTACCCTATATTGTTTATGTAGAGAAATCAGCTGGTAGCCTTATGAAGGTTCCCTTATAATTAACCCTTTGTTTTTCTTTTGCTGCCTTTAGAATCCTCTCTTTATGTCTATCTTTTTCCATTTCCATAATATGTCTTGGTCTGGGTCTATTTGGGTTCAATTTGTTTGGGGCTCTCTGTGCTTTTTGTATCTTGATATCTGTTTCCTTTAGATTTGGAAAGTTTTCAACCATAATTTCTTCAAATATATTTTCAATCCCCTTTTCTTTTTCTTCTCCTTCTGGAACCCCTATTATGTGTATATTTGTCTTCTTTGTATTATCCCATAGATCTCTTATATTGCTTTCATGTTTTTCATTTGGTTTTCTGTCTGCTGTTGTGATTGAATGTTTTCCTTTGTTCTATCTCCCAAGTCACTTATTCATTTCTCTCCCTTATTCGTTTTGCTCTTCGGTGTCTTTAATTCAGCTTGCCTCTCCACAAATGGATCTTCTAATTTTTCTTGGCTCCTCCACATATTTTCTAGTTCCATTCCAAAGTAATCTGCATTACCATTCATATACGCTCTTAATTCCTTCATATTTGCTCATGATTCCTTCAGAATATTGACTATCACCTTTTTGAACTCAGTGTATTTTAAATTGCAGAGGTCTGACTCATTATTTTCTTCTTCAGGGGAATTCTCCTGTTCTTTTAACTGGGAATCATTCCTGAGCTTCTTCATTTTGCTTATATTTTTCTTATTCTGAGTTTAAGAAAAACAACTACTGTAGTCTTGGAGGGCTATCTGTATGTGAGAGTGCCCCTGGGTAGTTTGTGAGGGAGATCTTACTTGTTTTTGTTTGGTTTGTTGTTTGTTTTTGGCATGAATGCTGCTTTTGGTTTGGATGCTTGCATTCTCTTTCTTCTGCGTGCAGGCTGTTATCCCCTTGATAGGGTTGTGCTGGTGTATGCCCTGTGCATATTTCCTGGGAGATAAAGGCAGTGGGCAGGGCCTATAGCCAGTGCCTGTTTGATGGGCCCTTAAAAGTGATGAGGACCCTCATGGAGGTCACACAGGCTACCCCTGGTTGCAAAGTCCTGGGAGGTGGCAGTGACCCTCAGGCACGTGTAGGTGGCACCAAGAGCCTTTGGCAGTGGCAACAGCAGGGCATGTGTGTTTCCAAGGGAGTGAGAGCAATAGCAGGAGGCACTCAGTTGCATTGCCCTCTGCTGCAGTGTCCCATGAGGTGACTGGGGCCACAAGTGGTGACTGTTCACAGAACCCTAGTGGTGACAGTCCATGCCCATCTCTGGAGTCTGAGATGGCTGTGGTGCTTTGCTCCCACTACCCTTAGCCCACCCAAGAGAGGCAACCCTACCACCTGAGAGCCCTCATGTGTGCAGAAAAAGATATTCCTATGGTGATCTCACCCTTCCCAACAATAATGCCTTGCTTCTCCTGTGGGCCCTGGCCTCCTCCCCTGCTCCCTTGGCTCTGATGCTCCACTCTTCAGCCCGTGGAGCAAAGCTCCTTAGCCTCTCAGGCTGTCTCCACACAGCCAAGCCTACTCCTTTCCCCAGAACTGACCTCTGGAGCCTGCATCTCAGGGCCCAGGCCCTGCCAAGCAGCTCAGGCTGTGATGTCCATTGTTGGTGGTACTGATGATCTTTGCAATTATCTCTGCTTTGTCATCCTCATTCCAGCTCCTGTGGTTTTTTGGGGGGGGCTTTAGGGTTCCCTCTCCATCTTGGCTTATTTCCCCATCAGTTATGTGACCTCCCAGGGTATGGATTCCTTTTCTCTTTCATAGCTCCTTCTCAGGAATGCTGGTCCCATCTTGATTCCTTTTTCTCCTCTTTCTCTCCCTCTCTTTTTCCTTTTTTTCTACCCAGTTATGTGGAGGATTTCTTGCCCTTTGGAAGGTTTAAAGCCTTCTTCCAACGTTCAATAGACGTTCTGTGTGAATCATTCTACATGTAGATGGGTTTTTATGATGTGTTTGTGAGAGAAAGTGAATGTGACGTCTTAGTCCTCCATCATCTTGATCCTGCTCTAGTCCATGGAGTTTTGATGCCAACTCCCATGTGAACAGATCTGGTGAACTGGACTAAACTATATAGAAAATATATAGTATATTTCTAAATTGATAAGACTTAAGTAATTTAAATAGCTCAGAACAAAATAGGCCATGGGTTTTGTTTTGTTTTGCTTTGCTTTGTTTTTCCTATTGCTTGGGATTCAGAGAAAAGCAAATTCACCGGGTACCATTTACCATTAGAAAAGGAAAGTAATAGGGAGAAAGGGAGAGAAGAAAAAGAATTAGAAAGAGGGGCTAGGATGAGGAGGAAGGGATGAAGCAAAAGAGAAAGTTGGTGGTAGAGGGAGGTGGGAGAGAGAGCAAGCCTGGCTGGAGCTAGCCTGAGCCTGTCAGAGAGAGACAGCACAGGTGTGGAGGAAATGGTTTCCTCTCACAATGTGGAAAAGTAAGAGCTGGTCCTTCCTGGCAGTAGAAGGGCAGAAAATGAGAACCCTAGCCACCCACCAGAGTGCAGTTTTTTTTTTTTAACCTCCTGGAAATTTGCAACTCTAGAATGCACCCCAAATTGTATTTCTAGAATAAAATCAATCAAATCAAGGCCTTGAATTTCTGAAACATCCGAGATCTTGTCTTCCACTTCTTCTGTTCTCCCAGTCAGATCACCCACATAGGAGACTATGAAATTAGTAAAAATACTTTCCTTTATGTGCTCAGTCTCCTCATCTATGAAATGAAGGACTCTGTTAAGTCATCTCTGAGTTCCATTCCTGCTCTGCTGTGCACTGTCCATAATTCTATAAGGGCAGGCATTTACCAGTGGAATCATCCTGACCTAACAGTAGCAATGGAACCCAGAGCCGAGTAGATGGTGACCACAGTAAACCAGAAAGCTTGAGAGCACATGACTGGGAATAGGGGAATTTTCTGGCTATGTAAAATGTCTCTTTTTGTTTCCTCAAAGTTCATTGAAAAAACTCTAAAACACGAATTATATTTCTGAACAAGTTTTACACAAAAATGTTCTTATCTGCATTTTGTTACTCTTATTCCTCATCTATTTTAGAAGCTCCAGGGCCCCTTTTCCTCCTTTATATCAGGGTCTGACATATACTGTGTCAGCACATGACATGTTCTGTGGCATCATCGACGAGGCACAGATTTTACTACAAAGCAACCCACACTGTGCATGTCCCCTCCACCTGTGTCCTGCAAGGCACAGACACAGCCACGCTGCAGTGTCAATGTCATATCAGGTTTGAGGTGGAGGACCTAAAAGCAGAGGAGGAGCAAGGCACTCAGGCGATCCTAGTTGTATGGAGTGTGTCCAGGCTGGGCGTGGCTGGACCACATGCCCCAGGGAGAGGCTCCAGCAGAGGGGCCACCTCCCAGAGCCCTCTGTGTTTACAGACAGGAGGCAGGGGCTGGCAAGTAACTAGTGACAAGGACATAGCTTCCTGGGTAAGTTTATATGTTAGAACAGGAAACCCCAGAGCTGTACATGGGTGTCAGGCGGTTCTCCCCTGGAGCCAGCTCAGGACTGCTTGTTGCTAAGCTACCAAGAGGGAAGAGGAGGATCTGGGAAGGAGTGTCCAGGGAAACAGGGTTCCTCTATCCTCAACCCCTTACTGTGACTATAAGCTATGCATTTAGCCCTCAAGCCTTTGTTTTATCCCTCAGATACATGTGTCTGCAGGCAGAAACCACACTCTGGTGATGAGGGTATAAATCCAAACATGTGATCCTATCTCTGTAAGCAGATTGATGGCGGGGGACTCAGTAGACTACAAGGGACAGAGTAATTTTATTCCTACCCCCACCCTCCCTTCCACTCTGAACTATTCCTTTTGCCTCTGAATGAATTTTCAGTAGGGCAGGCCCATCCCTTTTCTGGTCACTCTTGGGGAACAAACTTCCCTCTTGTCACATGCATTCCACAGAAGACTCATTTTAGTCATGACAAAGCATCAGCCAGTAAGTACACAATTTACATAACTTCTTGAACTAGCTGATCTATCTTTATTTCTCAACCTAATTATAGAACTGGAAGCTCTCCAGGTGAGGTCAGTGGGGTGCAGCCACGTCTTCCCTAGACGCCACATGCCGCTTCTTCAACATCACTGCCAGCTGCCCCACTGCACCCACCCTGATCTACCAGAGCCCTCCCTTGTGCAGTGCCCTTGAGGGGGCCATGCTTTTCCTTTATCTAATGTCCCAATCTTGGGCATCTGAGAATTCAGCTCCTTTTAGGCCACATTACCCCTGCAGGCACCCCTCTTTCTAGGATCCAAGGTGACCCCACTGTGGCTGTGTCAGAGGGTCCACATTAAGTTCCATGCCTTTGTCTCACTACAACAAAGTGACCTAATGTGGAGGTACCTCCCAAAGAGCACTGTTATCCGAACCACTGCCATCGCCCTAACCCACCCTCTTGCCTATAGGGAGTTTCAAGCTTCCATGTGGCACTGGTAAATCCTTTTCACTTAAAGCCTCCTCTTCCCTGGTGAAGGGAAACTATATCCCCCACACCCCTTCATGGGAGATGGGTGGGAAGTAAATAGGACCTTCCTGTCAAAGAAAACCAGAACTGAAAAAAAAAAGTGGCAAAAACAGCTTTCATTCAAGACTATTTCTATAGAAGGAGAGAGACTTGAGTGTAGAACTGGACCCCATTCGTAATAGACCATGGACAAGTGGGGTGTTATAGCCAAGGAGCAGGATGGGTCAGTGGATGGGAAATGACACAGCTAAGCTGATTCAATAGGAGTCTTGCCGTAGGCAGGTCAGTGTGATCATATATTGCAAGTGGGGTTCCCTCTAATCAACTTAGCAAGATTCTTGCTGCAACTTGCAAGCCTGACAAGGACAGTCACCATTTCAAGGCCTGGAAGGTTTAGAGCAGCTTGACTGAAATTTTCTCCTGGGGAGAGTATATACCCTCTTTGCAGGCAGTGGGCTACAGGGGTTACAAAAACTCTTTCCAGATGCCCAATGGCAAGGCCCACACAGGATCAAATGACTTAGTTTTGACCTGGGGCCTCACCAGCACTTGGCAGGGACAACTTGATTGACAGCAACTGAGGCTCCAGCTGAAACTGAGAAAAGAAGCAGCCCTTTTCCACATTCCTTTATAAATGTACTACCCAGGCCACAATAAGACCCTGAGAAACTCAATTTCTCTTTTTGTATTGAATGAAAGTGTAGATGAATGACTCACAGGATTTCTCAGGACCTTGCCCTGTCCCAAGGTTGGCACTGTGAACAGAGGGAATAGGACAGGATTTTGTAGCAGAAATCAGACTGAAGATTTATAGCAGTGATATGTTTGATGAGGAATTCTTTGCCTCATTTTAACTTTCACTTCATCAAACATATACACTGGCATTTCTGCCACTAAATCTCTGAAATTAAATTTCCAAATGTATTTGTAATGGGAGATGCCACATTTTATTCTGATTAGCTTTGGGTGAAATATATAACCCTGCAATGTGGCTAATAAGTTTATGTTTTCTTCCTCCATAAAATTGCATTGCTTCCCCCCATATCCACGTAACACATAACTCTTGTGTGGTCTCCTATGTGTGTAAAATCATATTAGGAATTATTTTTTCCACTTAGAGTAGATGGAGATGTGCTTGGGAACTAAGTCTCACATAGATAGTATTGTCATGTCAATTAAATGGTTATTCATTGAGCATATACCACAAGCCAAATATATAGTGATTAACTGCCAAGGGAAGGTACAGGGCTTTCCCTTCTTCAAACCTACACCTAGTGCTAGTGGTAGTGGGGAATGAGGGATTAGAAACACACAAATAAATTTACAAAGGTGGTCTCCATTGGGCAATGGGTACCAAAGGAAAATTGCCCAAACTTATGCATCTCATGACATCTTTCATCACTTTGGTCAATGCATAGCAATCTTTGGGAGCAGGGACATATGTTGATAAATCACCCGGGATGACATCTCACTTGAAAACCAGTACTATGCATTATGCCCTGGATTCCTTTCAAGTTTTCTCCCTTTTTTATGCCACAGAATGTCTTTATTTTGCCTTTATTTTTAGCAAATAATTTCACCATATAAAGAAGTCTAAATTACTAGGAATTTTCTTTTAGTGTGTTATATCATTTCAATGTTTTTAGACCTTCACTAATTCATTTTTCTTTTTTTAATGACTTTTTTCCCATTATAGCTGATTTGCAGTGTTCTGTCAATTTTCTACTACACAGCAATGTATACATGTATACATTCTTTTTTTCTCACATTATCATGCTCCATCATAAGTGACTAGACATACTTCCCAGAGCTATACAGCAGGATCCAATTGCTTATCCATTCCAAAGGCAATAGTTTGCATCTATTAACCCCAAATTCCCAATCCCGCCCACTCCCTCCCCCTCCCCCTTGGCAACAAGAAGTCTGTTCTCCATGTCCATGTTTTTCTTTTCTGTGGAAAGTTTCATTTGCGCCATATATTAGATCTAGGTATAAGAGATATTATACAGTATTTGTCATTCTCTTTCTGACTTACTTCACTTAGTATGAGAGTCTCTAGTTCCATCCATGTTGCTGCAAATGGCATTATTTTGTTCTCTTTTATGGCTGAGTAGTATTCCACGGTGTATATATACCACATCTTCTTAATCCATTCATCTGTTGATGGATATTTAGGTTGTTTCATGTCTTAGGCCTACACTATTTCTGATAAAAAGTTCACAATAATTCATATATTAGTTTTCCCATTCATTATGATTCTGTGGTCCTCTGGATATTTTTAAGATTTTTTTGTTATTACTCCTCAGCTATTCGGTTATAACTTGTCTCCATTGAATTTTCCTTTTTCTTAATCAGAGTTCATTGATGTTATTGGAGCAGTGATCTTCATATTTTTAGAAAACTTGGATTTTTTTTTTCAAATAATTTTTATGAACTCACCCTCGCTGGCCCCATATATCTTGGATTCAGTAGCATATATATTAGACACATTGATATTGACCTACTGGGTGATGAAGTTACATTAATTTTTTTCATCCTCTTTTCTCTCTGTATTTTAGTTTGGATAAATTCTAATGCCCTGTCTTCAAGTTCACTTTTTTTTCTTGAGTGTCTTATCTGCCATTAAGTCCATCCATTAATTTCTAAATTTTTTTTCTACTCTGGAGGTAACAATTGATTCTCTTTTTTTTCCTATTTTAGCTTTTTTATTTATAAGACATAGGATTTGGAAAAAGTGAACTTGAGTTTCTTCCAGTTTGTGAATGTTATGATAAGAATTTTATAGCTCAGTGCAGAGGTATAGGTGAATCTTAAATTTACACATTAAGGACATCTGTGGTCAAAACCAAACCAGTTTTATGGACCTATTGCCTGATAAACCCTTATCTTTTGCAACAAAAATAAAGGTGGGTTTTTAAGTTATAATTGGCATTTTTGTTCTTAATTGCTTGGCAGCCATTTTATTTTCTTTCTTTTTTTTTATTTTATTTTCCCACTGTACAGCAAGGAGATCAAGTTATATACATTACATTTTTTTCCCCACCCTTTGTTCTGTTGCAACATGAGTATCTGGACATAGTACTCAATGCTACTCAGCAGGATCTCCTTGTAAATCTATTCTAAGTTGTGTCTGATAACCCCAAGCTCCCCATCCCTCCCATTCCCTCCCTCTCCCATCAGGCAGCCACAAGTCTATTTACCAAGTCCATGATTCTCTGATATTAAATGGAAAAATGCATTTGTTATTATCTCAGTCTATGTGGTCCTAGTGAAGTGACCTCATCCATTGGCTCTAGAATGGTCAGATATGCCAGGCCTGACCAATGATATAAGCTATCCCTTAGGGCATAATGATTGATTCAGTGATGAACATGTGACCCAAGCTGATCCAAAAAAAGCTAATTCTAGGACTTTCCCTAGAACTCTTAACACATTCAGGAAATGTGTAAAAGTTGCATGTTGTTAGTACTCTGCATTTTCTGTTAGAGTGCATTCCTAAAACACAAATGCATTGAAATATAGCTCTGATTAATTAATATTTAAATCAGCATAGTCAATAATTAAAACATATTTCTTTCATTCTCTAGATATCTAGTAACACAAATTGGTCATAAATCATCCTTATGGGTTCCAAAAATTTTTATTTATTTATTTTTATAGTTTACATTTCTCTCAACTATTTTCATGTGTTCCTTTAAATCTTTGAATATATTTACAACATTGATTTTAATTTTTTTTCTGATAATTCCATGGTTCTGTCAATTTGTGTCTTCTTTTAACTGATTATTTTACTGGTTATGGGTCACATATTTCCAATTCTTCCTATGTCTGGTAATTATGAATTGACTATGTAAAATTTTCATTGTTGAGTACTTGGATTATGTTTTCTTCCTTTAAAAAGTGTTGAGTTTTGGGAGTTCCCATTGTGGCCCAATGGTAACAAAACCAACTAGTATCCATGAGGACATGGGTTCAATCCTCGGCCTTGCTCAGTGGGTTAAGGATCTGGCATTGCCATGAGCTGTGATATAGGTCAGATCCTATGCTGCTCTGGCTATTGTGTAGGTTGGCAGCTAACTCCAACTCAAACCCTAGCATAGGAACTTCCATATGCTGCAGGTGCAATCCTAAAAAAAAAAAAGTATCGTATTTTGTTTTGACATGTAGTTAATTTACCTGTAGAACATGTTGATTTTTTTGAGGCTTGTTTTAAAGATTTGCAAGAGTGAGTCCAGGCAGGCTTCATTCCAGGCCTTCTAAAGTGTGACTTCTGGGGACTCTACTGGTCAAAGTGGTCTCTACACTCTGTTCAGAATTCAAATAATTCCAACAGTGTAAATGGTATGACAATCATTATGCTGATAGCTCTCTAGAGGTTGTTTAATCCCTAGTAGATGTTATTTCCCCAGCCTCATGGATTCTCACTCAACATGTACACAGCATAGTATTTAGCTGGTATATCTACATATTTATGAAGTTCTTCCTTGGCATAGTTTCCTCCTTTATGGTTTCCCTGTAATTCCAGCCATGCCAGTCACACCAAATTCCAATCTGTATTTTCTCACCTTAGCAGAATGAAACCACTGTGTTCGAAATTACTCCCTTATTATAAGGGGATCAAGTAAACACTTCCAGGGAGAAAACCCGGGAGATTGTAGAGCTTATCTCATTAGTTCCTTTCTCTTAGGTATCCCAGGCCTGGGCTGTCAATTTTCCAATATCTGAAAACTTATTTATTGAAGTTTAGGTAGTTTACAATGTTGTGTTAGTTTCAGGTTTCCAGCAAAGTAATTTAGTTTTATGTATTTTTTATCAGATTCTTTTCCATTATAGGTTTTTATCAGATATTGAATTTAGTACCCTGTGTTATATAGTAAATTCTTTTTGCTTATCTATTTTACTTACAGTAGTTTTTATGTGTTTATCTTATATTCCTAAATAATCCCTCACCCCCTCCATTTCCATTCTGGTAACCATAAGTTTGTTTTCTATGTCTTTGAGTCTGTTGCTGTTTTGTCAATAAGTTCTTTTTTTAATCCCTTTTTTTTAGATTTCACACATAGGTGATATCATAATGATATGTCTTTCTTCACCTGACTTACTTCATTTAGTATGATATTCTCTAGACCCATTCATGTTGTTGCAAATGGCAATATTTCCTTCTTTTTATGGTTGAGTAATATTCTATTGTGTGTATGTGTGATATATATATATATATATATATATATATATATATATATATATATATATATAAAACATCACATCTTATTAAACCAATGATCTGTTGATGGGTACTTGGGTATTTTCCATCTTGGCTGTTGTAAATAGTACTGCTATGAACATTAGGGGGCATGTTTCTTCTGAAAATGTATTTTTATTTACTTGGCCTACTGGTCTGTTTTTTTTTATGATAGGAGGACTAACCCAGTATTAGTTACTCTCCTAACATGAAACAGAATTTTTATCAGCCTACTGTAGTTTTTATGTAAAGTAAAATTGAGAACAATATTTATTTGCAAAAATGGCCATAATATGTGACCTTATGATATTTACACCCCTTGCAATGTGACTTTACATCTCCTTTCAAGAGATGAAATTTATTTACATTTCCCTTTACTTTGGTCTGGACTGCTGAGCAGTGTTGACCAAAAGAAGGTAATGAAATGACTTTTCTGAGATGGAGCTCAAAAGATCCTATGTGCTTCTGCCTGCTCTTTGACAACTTTGCCACCACTATTTAAATAAGCCCACCTTACCATGATGAATGCTAAGAAACAAGGCTCAGTTGTTTCTGTCACACTTCCCGAGCTGACAGCTGCTCTACCACCAGAGCCATGCATAAGACCATCTGAGACAAGATGGACCCAAGCAAAATCCAGCAGTTGAATGTAGATGCATGAATGAACCCAGCTGAACCCAGCCAAATATTGCCAACTTTTGATTTGTGAATTAAATGGTTATAGTTTGAAGCTGCTACTTTTTGCTGATACACAGCAATTGTTAGCTAATATATTCCTTGAGGATTCCCTGAGGAACAGTATCTGTCTTGTTTAGCATCAAAAAGGGTGCCCAGGACATGGTAGGGCTCAATTAAAAGTGGCTTAGTAGCTAAAATAAGGTAGAATAACTGTGGGCTGGTGCTAGATTGGCCCTATCATACAAAATCAGATCTCGGCCACCACCCTCTGTTCTGTCACCTCACTTGAACAGCCTGTGTCTCAGTCTTGCAGCCAACTTGTTATGATCCCTCAGGAACAGAGGGGAGGCTGGTAGGCTTGTTCTTACCTCACTGTTTCCCTTCCATTTCCCAGCTGGCTCCCCGGAATAGACCACCTGTTCCATTTCCCCAGCTTATTTCTCCAGAACAGACCGATGTCCCTGGATGAGTATTTGTACTATCTGGGTTACACCGTGTGCTTGTACAGTCACCACAAGCTATTTTACAGCTCTGAAGGCCTAAGAATCTTTCCCTCTGTTTTTGAAGCAGATGAATTAGTCTAAGTAAGAATAAAGGGTCACTTTTAGGGGCTGACTTTAAATCATTGATGATACCTGTTACAACAGCCAGGGTGAAAACAAAGAATCCTCTCTGTCAAATACATCCAGAATCCAAAGATGTAACAGGGCTCTGATGCACATAAAACACATTAAAAATTTTGACAAATGTATATATTATACCCCAATTAATAATGTATTCCCATTGCCTAGAAATTTCCCATGAATCCTTTTCCATTCTATCACATCTTCTCTTGCTGCCTCACCACCACCACCACCACCCCCAGCCAGGTAACCATATTTCTGATTTCTGTCCCCATTGATTAATTTTCCTATTCTTACACTTCGTAAATATGAAAGAATTCAGAATGTACTTTTTTGTGTATTGGACTTCTCTCATCATGCAAAATGTTTTTGAAATTAATCCATGTTGATGGGTTTATCGATAGTTCCTTCTTTTTTATTGCAGAGGATGATTTCATTCTATGAATATAATACAGCATGTCAAGTCTCCTGCTGATTGACAATGGGCTGTTTCTGATTTTTGCTGCTAAGAAGAAACATGGCTGTCTCATAAGATAGGTACATATTTAACTTTACAAGAAATTGTTAGACATTTCCCCAAAATGGTTGTACGAATTCATACATCTTCCAGAAGTAAGTGAGAGCTCTAGTTGTTCCGCATCCTTACAGACATTTAGTGTTGTTAGACTTCAAAAGTTTAGCCCTTCTAGTTGATGTGTAGTATCTCATTGGGGATACAATTTGCATTTCAGTAATGACCAAGGTTGTGTATCTTCACACATGTATGTTGACCATTCATATATCTTCTTTTATGAAGTGTGTAAATCTTTTACCCATTTTAAATTGGAATGCCTTTTTGCTATTAATTAGTGGAGAGTTCATTGCATAATTTGGTTATAAGCCATTTGTTAGACATTTGCATTACAAATATTTTTCTGAGTCTATGATTCCCCTTTTAATTTTCTTAATGGTGTCTTGATGAACCAAAGTTCTTAATTTTGATGAAGTCTATTACATCAATTTTTTCTTACTCCACAAATTCTTTTAAACTGATATATAGTTGATTTATAATATTGTGTAAGAGGTGCATAGCAAAGTGATTCAGTTATGCGTGTGTGTGTGTGTATACATATTCTTTTTCAGGTTCTTTTTCCATTATAAGTTGTTAGAAAATATTGAGTATGGTTTATTCTGCTGTATAGTAGGTCCTTGTTTTTTATCTTATATATAGTTGTATGTATCTATTGATCTTATACTCCTTAATTTATCCCTCCTTCCCTTTTCCCTTTGGTAGCCATAATTTTATTTTATATGTCTTTGGGTCTATTTCTGTTTTGTAAATAAGTTAATTTTATCATTTTTTCAGATTTCATGTATAAGTTATATGATAATTCTCATTTTCTTTCTGAATTACTTCACTTAGTATGATAATCTCTAGGTCCATCCATTGATGAAAATGGCACTATTTTGTTCTTGTGGCCGAGTAGTATTCTATTGTGTGTGTGTGTATACATATATATATATATATCTTATTTATCTATTCATCTTCTTTATCTATTCATCCGTTGATGGATATTTAGATTTCTTCCATGTCTTGGCTATTGTAAATAGTGCTGCAATGAACATTAGGGTACATGTACCTTTCCAAAATTATATTTTTCTTTGGCTATATGCCTTGGAGTGGGATTGAAGGAAAATATGGAAATTCTATTTTTAGTTTTTTAAGGGACCCCCATACTGTTCTTCATAGTGGTTATACCAATTACATTCCCACCAATAGTGTAGGAGGATTCCTTTTTCCAACTGTACACTTAAGATCTTTTCAGCTTGCTGTATGCAACCATATCTCAGAAGAAAAATAGGAAAGCATGTTCAAAACACAGGCACATAGTCCTTGAATATGTGAAAAATCACTCAACATTAGTCATAAATGCAAATTAAAACTATCCTAAGATTTTATTTTCATCAATCATCCCTGCAAAACTCCAAAATGCTCCACAATACAGTGTGTGACAAGACTGTAGGACAAATAGCTGCATTCATAAATTGCTGGAGTGAGTGCATCACAGTTATAGCTATGAAGGGCATTACCAAGAAAACTATATGTGCACTTACATTTTGGCCCAGCCATTGAACCTCTAGGACTCTGCCCTGAAGATATACCACTGTAGGAGTTCCCATCGTGGCTCAGCAGAAATGAAGCTGACTAGCATCTATGAAGACACAGGTTCGATCCCTGGCCTCACTCGGTGGGTTAAGGATCCAGCATTGCTATGAGCTGTGGTACAGGTCACAGATATGGCTTGGATCTCGCATTGCTGTGGCTGTGGTGTAGGCCAGTGGCTACAGCTCTGATTCAACCCCTAGCCTGGGAAACCTCCATGTGCAAAAAGCAAAAAAAAAAAAAAAATATATATATATATATATATATATATATATATATATATATTTCCATAAACACAAAACAGCATACACATAAGAGCATTGAGATTATTTGAAATAGCAAAAGACTGAAACATAGCAAATTTCATTTATTAGGAGATGATATATGCAAACAACTATGGAGTGCCATGATTTGATAATAATTTTTAAGATATAGTCAGTGGGAAAAAAAAACCAAGATGCCAGGTATAGAGGGCAAAGCAGTGGTTTCCAATAAGGAGGGAAATGAGAAGGGGCAGTATCAGGATAGGTGATTTTTTTAAAGGGTTATTACAGGATCATATGAAATCATGTGTGTTAAACTTTTGTAAACTGTTTAAGGCACTCACTATAAAATTTCAAAATCCTCCATTCAATTAAAAATTTAAAAAAAGGACTCAGGGTATCACGGGAATTCAGACAAACTAATGGTCAAGACTTTGGAGTTATACTGGCCTGAATTCAAGTCCTGGTCTTACCATTTAGTAACTTTTGCTTGGCAATTGAGCAGACCAGGCTACTTTCCTGAACCCATTTCCTAATTTGCAGAACAGAAGGAATAACACAGCTGTGAATCATGAGCTGGGTTAAAGGATGCCCTGTCCCTGTCTGGGTCACCTTCCTTTGCAGTGCTTCTTCTCAAGGGATAGTTATCTAACTACCCTGATAGATGCAGGAATGTCTGTGGGCAATAAAAGGGAGCCAGATTTCCTCGAGTCACTTTTTAGTACTTAAGAGCCAGATCATAGTTCAATATGTTTCTTATTTCTCTGCAATGACCAGAAATATCCCAGATGAATATTTATTGAATATTTATTAGCCTACACCCAGGAGAAAAAGACAAGAATCAGATCTTAGCTGATGCAAGATAGACATATGATGAAAAATTAGCCTACTTTGTTGTGAGCGACAGGATTTTAGGATTGTTACTGGAGCATGAGTTACCTTGAAAATGTCTGATAAACCTGATTTTAATTTCTGTGGTGACCAAAATATGTGTGTATGTGTATATAGAGTTATTTTGTTTAACATATTCAATATTTATAAATTTATATTATATGCAAATCAAATTATATAATATGCAAATATATTATAAGTATATAATATATAAGCGTATTATATATTTTTGTACCAAAATTATTGCTATTTTAATTTTATTTTATTTTGCATCTATTTTTATTATTTAAATTTTATTTTAATTTTTTGGTTTTTTTAATTTTAAATGATTTACAAATCATCTAAATTTGTTCTGTCAAATTCTGGCAAACAGTAAAACAACCCAGTTATACATAAATATACATATGATACACATAAATATATATATAATATACATATATATCATATTATCTTCTATCATGTTCTAGCACAAGTGATTGGATATAGTTTCCTGGACTATACAGCAGGGCAATAGTTTGCATCTACTAACCCCCAAACTCTCAGTCCAACACACTCTCTCCCCCTCCCCCCTGGCAATCACAAGTCTGCTCTCCATGTAGGTAAGTCTGTTTCTGTCCTGTCAATAGGATCATCTGTGACATATTTTAGATTCCACATATAAGTGACATCATATGGCATTTGTCTTTCTCTTTCTTACTCTGCTTAGTATGAGAATTTCTAGTTCCATCCATGTTTCTGCAAATGGCATTATCTTGTTTTTTTATGACTGAGTAGTAGTCCATTGTGTATATGTACCATATCTTCTTAATCCATTCATTTGTTGATGGACATTTAGATTGTTTCCATTTCTTGGCTATTATGAATAGTGCTGTAATAAATATAGATGTGCGAGTATCTTTTTGAATTATAGTTTGTCTAGTTATGTGTCCAGGATTGGTATTGCTGGATCATATAGTAGTTCTATATTTAGTTTTCTGAAGAATCTTCATACTGCTTTTCATAGTGGTTACACCAATTTATATTCCCACCAACAGTGTAGGAGGATTCCCTTTTCTCCACACCCTCTCTAGCATTTGATATTCGTAGGCTTATTATTGATGGCCATTGTGACTGGTGTGAGATGGTATTTCATTGTAGTTTTGATTTATATTTCTCTAATAATTAGTGATGATGAGCATTTTTTCACGTGCCCATTGGCCATTTGTATGTTTGCTTTGGAGAAATGTCTATTTAGGTCTTCTGCCCGTTTTTCAAGTGGCTTGTTTTTTTGCTGTTGAGTTGTATGAGTTGTTTGTATATTTTGGAGATTAAGCCCTTGTCATTTGTATCATTTGCAACTATTTTCTTCCATTTCATAGAATGTCTTTTTGTTTGTTTGTTTTTAAGGTTACCTTTGCTTTTTAAAATCTTTTCAGTTTGATTAGGTCCCATTGGTTTATTTTTGTTTTTATTTCAATTACCTTGGGAGATTAACCTAAGAAAACATTGCAAGGTTGATATCAGAGAATGTTTTGCCTATGTTCTCTTCTAGGAGTTTTATGGTGTCTTGTCCTATGTTCAAGTCTTTAAGCCATTTTGAGTTTATTTTTGTGCGTGGTGTGAGGGGTATTCTACTTTCATCGGTTTCCATGTAGCTGTCCAGTTTTCCCAGCACCACTTGCTGAAGAGACTATCTTTTTCCCATTTTATATTCTTGCCTCCTTTGTTGAAGATTTATTGAGCATAGGTGTCTGGGTTTATTTCTGGGCTCTCTGTTATGTTCCATTGGTCTGTATGTCTGTTTTTGTACCAGTACCAAAATGTCTTGATTATGGTAGCTTTGTAATATTGTCTGAAGTCTATGAGTTATGCCTGATGCTTAATTTTTTTTGTTCAGGATTGCTTTGTCAGTTCTGGGCCTTATATAAATTTTATAGGTCTTATATAAGTTCCATGTAAATTTTTGGATTGTTTGTTCCAGTTCTGCAGAAATGTTATTGGTAATTTGATAGGGATTGCATTATATATGTAATTGCTTTGGGTAGTATGGGAATTTTAATGATATTAATCCTTCCAATTCAGGAGCATGGGATATCTTGCCATTTTTTGAATCCTCTTTAATTTCCTTGATTAGTGTTTTATAGTTCTTAGCATATAAGTCTCTTAACAACTTGGTCAGGTTTATTCCTAGATATATTATTTTTGGTGCAATTTTAAAAGTTATTATATGTTTATATTACTTTTCTGATATTTCATTGTTTGTGTATAGAAATCCAACCAATTTCTGAATGTTAATTTTGTATCCTGCTACTTTGCTGAATTTGTTGATCAGATCAGGAAGTTTTTGTATATAGTGCTTAGTATATATAGTATCATGTCATCTGCATATAGTGACACTTTTACCTCTTCTCTTCCAATTTGAATACTTTTTTTTCTTTTGTTTGTCTGATTGCTGTGGCTAGGACTTTCAATACTATTCTGAATAAAAGTGGTGAGAGTGGGCATCCTTGTTTTGCTCCAGATTTTAGCAGGCAGGCTTTCAGCTTTTCTCTCTTATTATTTTGGCTGTGGGTTTGTCATAAATGGTTTTTATTATGTTAAGATATGTTGCATCTATAACCACTTTAGTAAGAGGTTTTTTTATTATGAATAGATGTTGAATTTTGTCAAATGCTTTTCCTGAAACTATGAAGATGATCCTGTGGTTTTTTACTTTTTTAAATGTAGTATATGATGTTGTTTGATTTGAGTATGTTGAACTTGGGATGAATCCCACTTACTCACGCTGTATGAACTTTTGTACGTGCTGTTGGATTTGGTTGGTTAAAATTTTGTTGAGAATTTCAGTGTCTATATTTATTAAATACATTTGACTATAATTTTTCTTTTTTGATAGTATCTTTGTTTTTTGTATTAGAGTGATGGTGGTTTTATAGAATTATTTGGGAGTGTCTCCTTCAATTTTTGGAAGAGTTTTAAAAGATTGGTATAAGTTCCTTTTTGTATGTCCTGGACTTTTGTTTGTAGGGAGGGTTTTTATCACATGTTCCATTTCATATCTAGAGATCAGTCTGTTCAAATGATCTGTTTTTTCTTGATTTAGTTTTTGCAGGCTGTCTCTAGAAAGTTGTCCATTTCTTCTAGGTTGTCAAATATGTTGCAATAATTATTCATAGTATTCTCTTAAGGTTTTTTTTTTTTTTTTGTATTTCTGCAGTATCCACTTAGATTTCTCCTTTTTTATTCCTTATTTTGTTTATCTGGGTTCTTTCTCTCTTCTTCTTGGTGAACCTGGCCAGAGGTTTGTCAATTTTGTTTACACTTTCAAAACATCATCTCTTGGTTTTATTGATTTTTTTTCAATTTCTAATATCTATTTTACTGATTTCCTCTCTGATCTTTATGATTTCCTTCCTCTGCTAACTTTAGGCTTTGTTTGTCTTTTTCTAATTCTTTTAGGTGGTAGGTTAAGTTGTTGATTTGAGATTTTTCTTCTTTTTTGATGAAGGCCTCTATTGCTGTGAACTTCTCTCTAAGCACTGCTTTTGCAGAAGCCCATGGATTTTGAATGGTCAAGTCTTCATTGTCATTTGTCTTGAGGTATTTTTTTTTTAATTTCTATTTGATTTCCTCATTGACCCATTGAGTTTTTAGTAGCATGCTTTTTAGTCTCCATGTAGTCAGTTTTTTCTCATTTCTTTTCCTGTGATTGATTTCTACTGTCATGCCGTTGGGGTCAGAGAAGATGCTTGACATAATTTGTTAAGGTTACTTTTGTGCCCCAGTATGTGACCAATTCTAGAGAATGTTACATGTGCACTTGACAAGAATGTATATTCTGGGGTTTTTGGATGTAATGTCTTATAAATATCAATTAAGTCTAACTGTTCTATTGTATCATTTAGGATTTCTCTTGCCATACTGATTTTCTGACTAGGAGATCTGTCCGTTGATATGAGTATGGCATTAAAATCTCCTATTATTGTTGTATCCCCATCAATTTCTCCTTTTATGTCTGTGTTAGTATTTGTTGCATGTATTTGGGTGCTCCTATTTTAAAGGCATATATATTGATGAGTGTAATATCCTTGAATTGATGCTTTTATCATTAAATACTGTCCTCTTTATCTTTCTCTGTGGCCTCTGTTTTAAAGTCTATCTTGTCTGATAGGAGTATTGCAACTCCTGATTTTCTGTCATTTCCATTCACATGAAATATCTTTTTCCATACCATCACTTTCCAATTTATATATATCCTTTGCCCTAAGGTGAGTCTCATGTAGGAAGCATATTGTGGGCTCTTGTTTTTTGTGCAGTCTACCACTCTATGTCTTTTGATTGGAACATTCAGTCCATTGACATTTAAATGTTGATAAATATGTATTTCTTGCCATTTTAAAACTTGTTTTCCAGTTGATACTATGTTTCTCCTTTTTTACTTTTTTTTTTTTTTTTTTTGGTTGGTTGGATGATTTCCTTTTATTTCATGCTATGTCCTCCTCTTTTTAGTTTTGGCAAATGCATTGCTTGGTTTTTGTGGTTGCCCTGTTTTTCAGGTGTCTTAACCCCTTCCTATATCTGCTGGCTTTATCAGATTAGCAGTGGTTGTTACAGATGCAACATATCTGTTGCATAACGGTATAGGCTCAAATACTTCTAAAAAAAAAAAAAGCAGTCTAGATTTCCTAACTTTCCTTCCCTATATTTTATGATTTTGATGTTCTTTTTTATATCTTCATGTTTATCCTTTTGCAGATCCCTGAGTTTATTGTTGCTTTTACAAATAGTTTTTTTTTTTTCCTTTTAGATCTGTATGCTGGCTTATTTAAGTGATTACTTTCCAATGGTCACCTTATCCATACTGTATGTTCTTACTTCTTTCCCATTTAGAAGAGATCTTTCATTATTTCTTTTAGAATGGCTTTAGTATTGCTGTATTCTTTTAGTTTTTGTTTTTTGGAGAAATTCTTTATTTCTTCTATTTTAAATATTCTTGATGAGTAGAGTATTCTAGGCTGCAGATTTTTTCTCCTTTAGAACTCTGAATATATTTTGCCACTCTCTTCTGGCCTGTAGTGTTTCTGTAGAGAAATCAGCTGATAGCCTTACGGAATTTCCCTTATAATTAACTCTTTGTTTCTGTCTTGCTACCTTTAGAATCTTCTCCTTATCTTTAACTTCTGCCATTTTTACTCTGTGTCTTGGTATGGATTTATTTGGGTTCAATTTGTATGGGGCCCTCTGTGTGTCCTATATCTGAATATCTGTTTCCTTTAGATTTGGAAAGTTTTCAGCTATAATTTCTTCAAATATATTTTTAATCCCCCCCTTTTTTTTCTCCTTCTAGAATTTCTATTATGTTTATATTGGTCCACTTCGTATTATCCCAGAGATCTCTCATATTACTTTCATTTTTTTGGAGGGGTGTTCTGTCTGCTGTCCTGATTGGGTAATTTCCATTATTCTATCTTCCAAGTCACTTATTCATTCCTCTTCATTGTTCATTCTGCTCTTCAATGCCTTTAACTCAGCTTGCATCTCTGCAAATGAATTTTCTTAATTTTTCTTGGCTTCTTGTTTCTTGTTCTTTTCTAAAGTAATCTGCATTACTGTTCATAGCTGCTCTTAATTCCTTCAGTATTTTCATTATCTCCCATTTGAACTCAGCGTCTGATAGACTTCAGAGGTCTCTTTCATTGTTTGCTCCTTCAGGGGAATTCTCCTTTTATTTTAACTGGGAAGGTTCCTGAGCTTTTTCATTTTTCTTATATTTTTCTCATTCTGTGAGTTTAGGGAAAACAACTATCTACTTTAGTCTTGAAGGTGAGCTGTTTTTATGGGAGAGCACCCCTGAGTAGCTTATGAGGGCTTACTAATTTTTTATTTATGGGGGGGACATGAGGGCCACATTTCATTTGGATCCTTGCTTTCTCTTTCCTCAGTGTGTGCAGGCTGTTATCCCCTTAATAAGGGGTGTGCCAGTGTACTGCCTTGCTTCTTGGGAGATAAAAGGTCCTGTAGCCAGTGCCTACTTGCTGAGCCCTTGACAGTGGCAAGGACCCAGGGATAGAGGGTGCAGGCTGATCCTGGTTGCAGGGCCCTGGGAGATGGCAGTGACCCTCAAGGCGGTGTAGGCATTGCCCAGAGACTTGGCAGAAGCAACAGCAGAGTCTGTGCATTCCCAGGGAAGTGAGGGCAATGGATGGTGCTTAGTTGCAGTGCCCTCCTCTTCAGTGAGCCCTGAAGTGACTGGAGCCACAGATGATGCCGGTTCAGGGATCTTTACTGGTGGTGGGCCACACCCATCTCTGGAGTCTGAGAGGTTTACAGCAGTTTGCCCCCACCACCCATAGCCTGAAAAAAAGGCAACCCTCTGCCAGAGAGCCTGTGAACACATGCTCAGAGATAGATATTCCTATGGCAATTTCCCCCTCTTCCCCTCATTCTTGCCAACAATGGCACCTTGCTTCTCCTTTGGGCCCTGGCCACCTCCCACATTCCCTAGGCTATGGCACTCCACTCCCCAGCCTGTGGCACACTGATCCCTCAGCCTATTTCCACAAAGCCAACCTTAGTCCTCTACCTGGAACTGTCCTCCAAAACCTGGGTCTCAGTGCCCAGCCTCTGCCTGAGTGTCTCAGCCTGTGGTGTCCTGGGGAGTGGTACCATGGTCTGTGAGGCTACCTCTCTGCTTTGCCCTCCTCTGTCCATCTGCTGTGCTTTTCTCCAAGGTTTTGAGGTACTCCCTCTATCCTGGTTGACCTCCCCATCAGTTAGGTGGCTTCCTGGGGAACAGATTCCTTTCCTCTTTCACAGCTCCCTCTCAGGAGTGTTGGTCCAATCCTGATTTCTTTCTTTTTTATTTTTTTCCTCTCTTCTCTCTCTCTCTCTCTTTTTTCCCCTTTTGTTCTATCCAGTTATGTGGAGGGTTTCTTGCCCTTTCTGGAGGTTTAAATTCTTCTGCTGGCATTCAGTAGATGTTGTATGCCAGTTGTTCTACATGTGGATGGGTTTTTTGTTTGTTTTTTTCTGGGTGGTTTTGTTGTTGTTGTTGTTGTTGTTGTTGTTGTTGTTTTTAGGACCTCACTTGTGGCACATGGAGGTTCCCAGGTTAGGAGTCTAATCAGAGCTACAGCTGCTACGCTATGTCACAGCCACAGCAACAGCAGATCCAAACCATGTTTGTGACCTACACCACAGTGCTCATGGCAACACCGGATCTTTAACCCACTGAGCAAGGCCAGGGTTCGAACCTGCAACCTCATGGTTTCTACTCAGATTTTTTTCTGCTTCACCGCAACGGGAACTCTTAGATGGGTTTTTTTTTTTATGTGTTTGTGGAACAGGGTGAGCACCATATCTTACTCCTCTGCTATCTTGATCCTGTTCCTGTGTTATATATTTATACTGAGCAAAGTAACAGTGTTCTTGGCATATAATAAAGTGTAGTTGTAATGCTGTTATGGTTTTTCAGACAAAGCCTCCTGTTCTTTCTATACCTTTTTACCAGGCCATTTGATCTTTTCAATGGATTCACAGAACAGTAAACTCTTTTCCCTGTTGACCACAAAATCATTATAAATCCTTTAGCTAGGCTGCCACACAGGTGGTCTAGGTGAATAGTGCCCTCTGGAGGTAACCGTGTACAGCCATGTGTGTGACACACTCCTTTGCTGGGTTCATGGTAGTTTTATCATCTGAAACCTGCTTACCTCTTCAATCCATCTCTTAGTACTTCTGTCAAACTGCTGAACTCATATCAGTTCCCTCAGGCCCCAGGTCCTTTATCATCTCTGTCTCTATAAAATTTATGTCTCTGTAAGATGTGTCTAATTATAGCCAGTAGACCTGACTTAAATGTCAAATCTTCAATGACATTTTGTTGACTCCTTGATCCTTCCATTCTCTGAGAACTCTACTCAAAAGTGTCAATTTTGGAGTTCCCCTCATGGCTCAGTGGTTAACGAATCTGACTAGGAACCATGAGGTTGCCGGTTCGATCCCTGGCCTCACTCAGTGGGTTAAGGATCTGGTGTTGCCCTGAGCTATGATGTAGGTCTCAGATGTGTCTCAGATCCGCATTGCTGTGGCTCTGGCATAGGCCAGTGGCCACAGCTCTGATTAGACCCCTAGCCTAGGAACCTCCATATGCCACGGGTGCAGCCCTAGAAAAGACCCCCAAAAAAGTGTCAATTTCTTATTTCCATGTAATCTCCCTATTATATTTAACTTTTCAGAGGGATTATGCCTTCCTCACTTAGGATAAGTACCCAACAGTTTTGGTGCATAATACATCACAGGTAAATGTTTGTGGAACATGTCGAGGGCTGGGTGGGAGGAGTCAAGTGAGGAAGACAGAGCAGTCTGATTCATACTGCAGCTTGTCAGATATCCTTTCCTGCTCTGCAGCAGACCTTGAAGCCTCAACTTCACATCCTGCAAAATGTGGACTTCAAAGACTGCTTCCTAAGATCACTTCTACTTCCAAAAATATGACTTTTGGAGAGAAAAACGTCTGAAATGACAAAGTAAGGACCTTCAGAAATCTACTCCTCCATAAAAGCACTGGAAAAACTAGCAAAAGTTGTCAAAGTGAACATTTCTAGAAGTCTTGCAACAATTGTACATGTTATAAAGAAAGTCTTTGAAAAATATGAGCTTTTATTTAAGGATAAGCAAAAACAAAAATAGAGCTGAATCTTGGTAAGAACAGAGAGCTCTAAGGCATTTAACTTGTTCTGCTCCTGTTGCTCTCTCCCAAGCTCCGCAGTCTCCTTGAAAAGTAACAGCCTGGCAACTACAGTAGCTGAGAAAACCAGCACCATGCAGACACTGAACAGAACACCCCAAGGACCCAGTGCCCAGACAATTGTCTTTACTTGGCCTGTCTGGTAGCTCCCTGGAAAACATCACTGTCAGGGCTTGTTGTTATTTGACCTGACTCAATGTCTAGTCTGTTTAAACCATACTACAATGAATTTGTTCAAAAACACATATTTTGGTTGGGTTATGTGGTTTTTCATTGAGTTGTATGAAAGCATTATATATTCTGGATGTTAGCCCCTGGTCATATATACATGGTTTAAAAATGTTTTCTCCCATTCCGCAGATCACATTTTCTCTCTGTTGATTGTTTCCTTTGCTGTGCAAAAGCTTTTTAGTTTGATGTAGCCCCACTTGTCTTTTTTTTTTTTTTTTGCCTGTGCTTTTGTTTCAGGCCCCCAAAAAGTTATTGCTAAGTGCACTGTCAAGAACATTTTCCCCATGTTTTCTTCTAGTATTTTTATAGTTTGCTGTCTTACATGTAAGTCTTTAATCCATTTTGAGTTGATTTTTGTACATGGTGTGAGGTAAGGTTTCAGTTTTGTTCTTCTGTATACCTAGTTTTCTCAAGACCATTTATTGAAGAGACTCTCTCTTATCTATTGTGTGTTTTTGGCTCTCTTGTTAAAGATCATTTGACCATAAATGTGTGGATTTATTTCTGAGTTCTCTATTATGATCCATTGGTTTACACGTCTGTCTATTACTGTAATGAGTAACATACTATTTTCATTACTACAACTTTTTAATATAGTTTGAAATCAGGAAGATTGATGCCTCCAGCATTGTTGTTCTTGCTCAAGATTGCTTTAGTTATTCAGGGTCTTTGTACTTCCATATGAATTTTAGGAATTTTTTCCTATTTCAGTAAAGAATGACATTGGGATTTTGATGGTGATTTCATTTAATTTCTAGATGACCTTGGGTAGTATGGACATTTTTACAGTATTACTTCTACAATCCATGAGCATGGAATATCTTGCCATCTACCTATGTCTGCTTTAATTTCCTTATGTTTTACAGTTTTCATTGTACAAGTATTTCACTCTTTTGATTATTCCAAAGTATTTTATTCTTCTTGTTGTAATTTTAAATGGGATTCTTTTTATTTATTTTTATTTTATTTATTTATTTATTTAGCTGTGCCTGCCGCACATGAAAGTTCTGAGACCAGGGTTCAAACCCACACCACAGCAGTGACCCATGCCACAGCAGTGACAATACCAGGTCCTTAACCTACTAAGCCACAGGGGAACTCCTAGGCTTTTTTTTTATAATTTCCTTTTTGAATAGTTCATTGTTGGTGTATAGAACATCAATTTTGGTATGTCATTTTTTTTTATCTTGCAACTTTACTGAATTTTTAAATTAGATCTCCCAGTTTTTGTTTTGAGTCTTCAGTGTTTTCTATAAATATGATTGTGAAATCTGCAAAAGGAGATAATTTTACTTCTTTCCATTTTAAATGTCTCATTTCTTTTTTATTGTCAGCTTAATTGACTTGGGCTTCCAGGACTATGTTGAGTAGAATTTATGAGAGCAGGCATCTTTTATTGCACTAGTTCTTAGATGAAAAGTTCCATTCCCTCACCTCCAATTGATTATGTTAACTAAACACTTTTCATATGTAGCCTTTATTGTATTGTTCCTTCATTACCTATTTTGTTGAGAGTTGTTATCATGAACAGATGTTGAATTTTGTCAAATGCTTTTGCTGTATATAATAAGATGATCATGTGATTTTTATTATTGTATTGATGTGGTGAGTCCCATTGATTGATTTGTGTATGTTGAACCATCCTTGTTTCCCAGTGATAAATCCAACTTGGTCATAGTGTATAATTCTTTCAAGGTGCCACTTAAATTTGATTTACTAGTATTTCATTGAAGATGTTTGCATCTGTATTTATTAGATATATTGGCCTGTAGTGTTCTTTCTTGGTCTCTGTTTGTCTGACTTTGGTATCAAGGTAATTATGGCCTCATAAAATGACTTTGGAAACATCCCCTATTGTATTTTTTGGAAACATTGAAAGATATTAATTATTTTTGAATGTTTGGTAGAATTCACCCATGAAGCTATATATGGTCCTAGGATTTTCTTTGTGGTAGGTTTATGATTACTATTATAATCTTCTCATCTGTTACTGATCTATGCATGCTTTCTATTTTTTTCTTGCTTTGTGCTTTGTAGGTTGTATGCTTCTAAGAATTTATCCATTTTTTGATCATGCAATTTGTTGGCATAGAATTATACATAATACTCCTTTTTGATCCTTTTTATTTCTGAGGCATCCATTACAATGTCTTCTCCTTCATAACTGACTTTGAGTTTTCTTTTTTCTTAGTCTAAGGGTTTGCTGATTTTGTTATATTAGCAAAAAGAAACCTCAGTTCTTAGGTTTGTTCATTTTTTAAAATTGTTCTTCATTTGATGTATTCCCTAATCTTTAGATAACTTTGGGCTTAGGTTTTTCTTTTTTTTCATTTTCTAGTTAATTGAGGTGTAAGATTGAGTTGTTGAGATCTTATTTTTAAAAATTTTTAAATTTATTGAAGTATAGTTGATTCGTAATGTACTAGTTTCAGGTGTGCAGCAAAGTGGTACAATTTTAAATAAGTATGTGTATATATATATGTGTGTATATATGTATATACACATAAATATTCTTCTTCAGATTCTTCTCTATTATAGGTTATTACAATATATTGAATACAGTACCTTGTGCTATACAGCAGGTCCTTGTTTGTTTTCTGTTATATGGTAGTGAGTATATGTTAATCTCAAACTTTTAATTTATCCCTCTGCCTCTATTTCCCCTTTGGTAACCATAAGCTTATTTTCTATTTCTAAGTCTATTTCTGTTTTGTAAATAAGTTCATTCGTATTTTATTTTAGATTCCACATATAACTGATATTATATGATAATCTTTTTCTTAATTCATTAGTGTGATAATCTCTAGGTCCATCCACGTTGCCACAGGTGGCAGTATTCATTTTATGGCTGAGTAATATTTCATTGTATATATATACCACATCTTCTTTATCTATTCATCTTGTTGATGTACATTTAGGATGATTAATTGTCTTGCCTATTGTAAATACTGCTCTTAAGAACACTGAGGTGTATGTATCTTTTCAAGTTAGAGCTTTCTCCAGATATATGCCTAGGAGTATATGTTAAATGTATATTTAATTTTTTAAGGGCCCTCCACACTGTGCTCCATAGTGGCTGCACCAATTTACATTCCTACCTACAGTGAAGCAGGGTTCCTTTTTCTCCATATCCTCTCTAGCATTTATTATTTGTAGCCTTTTTGATGATGGCCATTCTCACCTGTCTGAAGTGGTACCTCATTGTAGTTTTGATTTGCATTTCTCTAATAACTAGTGACATTACGCATATTCATTTGTATATTTTCTTTGAAGAAATGTCTATTTAGGTCTTCTGCCCATTTTTTATTTCTTTATATTAAGCTATATGAGCTTATTGTATATTTGGAAATTAATCATTTGTTGATTATATCATTTTCAAATATTTTCTTTCATTTTTTAGGTTGTCTTTTCATTTTGTTTATAGTTTGTTTTGCTATGTGAAAGCTTTCAAGTTTAATTAAGTCCTATTTGTTTATTTTAGATTTATTTCCATTACTGTAGGACTTGGACCCCAGAAAATGTTGCTGTGATTTATTTCAAAGAGTGTTCTGCTTGTGTTTTCCTCTAGGAGTTTTATAGTATCTATCTTACATTTAGGTCTTTAATCCATTTTTAGTTTATTTCTATATATATATGGTGTTAGAGAATGTTCTAATTTCATTTTTATATGTACTCTCCAAGTATCACTTATTGAAGGGCCTGTCTTTTCATTGTATGTTATTGCCTCCTTTTTCATAGATTAACCATAAGTGTGTGGACTTATTTCTGGGTTTTCTATCCTGTTACACTGGTCTATATTTCTGTTTTGTGCCAGAACTGTACTGTTTCGATGATTGTAGCTTGGTAGTGTAGTCTGAAGTCAGGGAGCCTGATTCCTCCAGCTCCGTTTTTCTTATCAAGATTGCTTTAGTTTTTCAAGATCTTTTGTGTTTCCATACAATTTTTTAACCCCCTATGGCCACATCTGTGGCATATGGAGTTTCCCAGGCTAAAGGTCTAGTCAGAGCTATATCTGCCAGGCTATACCACAGCCATAGCAACTTGGGATCTGAGCCATGTCTGCAACCTACACCACAGCTCACAGCAACTCCAGACCCCTGACCCACCGAGAGAGGCCAGGAATCAAGCCTGCATTCTCATGGATACTAATAGGATTTGTTTTTGCTGTGCCACAAAGGGAACTCCCTCCATATATTTTTGTTGATGTTGTTCTAGTTCTGTGAAAAATGCCATTGGTGATTTGTAAGGGATTGCATTGTACATGCAGATTTCCTTGAGTAATATAGTCATTTTGACAATATTTATTATTCCAATCCATGAACATGGGATATCTTTTCATCTGTTTGTATCATCTTTGAGTTCTTTCATTAGTGTTTGCTGTTTTTAGAGTACAGATCTTTTGCCCCCTTGGCCTCCTTGGATAGTTTTATTCCTAGGTATTTTCTACTTTTTGATTCAATGGTAAATACAATTGTTTCCTTAACTTCTTTTTCTGATATTTTGTTTTACTTTATAGAAATACGAGAGATTTACATGGATTTGTATCCTGCAAACTTACTGTATTCATTGATGAGCTCTAGTAGTTTTCTGGTAGTGTCTTTAGGATTTTCTATATATAGTATCATATCATCTACAAAGATTGACAGTTTTACTTCTTCCTTTCCAATTTGGATTCCTTTTATTTCCTTTTCTTCTCAGAATGCTGTTGCTAAGACTTCAAAAACTGTATTAAATTAAAATGGTGAAAGTGAACATCTTTGTGTTATTCCTGACCTTAGAATGTTTTCTTCTCACTGTTGCTTATGATGGTGGCTGTGGATTTGTCATATATGGCTTTTATTATGTTGATGCATGTTCCCTGTATGCCCACTTTCTGGAGAATTTTTATAAGAAATTGGTGTTGAATTTTGTCAAAAGTTTTTTGGGCATCTATTAAGATGATCATATGATCATATGATTTTTGTTCTTTAAATTGCTAATGTAGTATATCACACTTACTAGTGTTGTGTTTGAAATGTGTTTTCTTTGTGTGTGTATACATTGTAAATTTTTTATTTGTGTTTGCCATGAGGTTTTGATACATCTCATATATATATATGTAAATATATATACATACCCACACATATATACATGTTTTCCTATATCCATATGTATATATGTGTGTATATGTATATAAATATTTAATCTAGCGGTATATATCTTGTATGTATATGTATATATACACATATATATCTTGTATGTGTACATGTGTATATATATATACTTATATATCACGTGTGTGTGTGTACATACACACACACAATATCATTTTAAGTTTCTCATCTTTTATTTTCAAGTGCATTTCTAATATCCTGCATTTGTACTTCTCTTCTCAATTGCTGATCTCGATATTGTATTTGCGTTTGGATGATCCTATCTTTACTGTATGTTTGCCTTTACTGGTGAGCTTTTACATTCATAATTTTCTTGTTTCTAGTTGTGGCCTTTTCTTTTCTGTTTAGAGTATCTCCTTTAGCATTTGCTGTGAAGCTGATTTGGTGGTGCTGAATTCTCTTAGCTTTTGCTTGTCTTTAAAGCTTTTGATTTTTCCATTGAATCTGAATGAGAGCCTTGCTGGTTATTCTCAGTTATCCCCTTTCATCACTTAAAATACATCCTGGAATTCCTTTTTGGCCTTCTGAATTTCTGAATGAAAAATTTGTTGATAACCTTATGAGGATTCCCTTTATGTTATTTGTTGTTTTGCCATTGTTGCTTTTAATATTTTCTCCCTATTCTGAATTTTGTTGTCAGAATGACTAATATGTGTCTCAGCATGTTCTTCCTTAGGTTTACCTTTTATGGGACTCTCTGTGATTCCTGGGCTTGAGTGTTTCCTTTCCCAGTTTAGGAAAAACTTCAATTATTATACCTTCAAATATTTTCTCAGGCCCTTTCTCTCTTTCTCTTTCTGGTACCACGATAATGTGAATGTTATGGTTAACATCGTCCCAGAGGTCTCTGAGACTGTCCTCATTTCAAATTTCTTTCTTCATTCTGTTTCACAGCACTGATTCCACCACTCTCTTTCAGCTCATTTATTTATTCCTATGCCTCATTTATTCTGTTATTGATTCCTTTTAGTGTATTTTTTTATTTTAGTTGTATTATTCATCTCTGTTTTTTGTCCCTTAAATCTTCTTGCTTTTTGTTGAACATTCCTTGAATCTTCTCAATCTGTGCCTCCATTATTTTTCTAAGATTGCAGATCATCTTTAATATAGTTACTCTGCTTTTTCAAGTAGATGTGGTTGTTCTTCTAGAAGAAGTATCTTGTTACTTCTTCTGATACATATTTCTCTACTGTCTCATTTGTCTAACTTAATGGAGCTTAGAACTTTCACTACTGTTGGAGGATTTCTGCATCATAATTATTTTCCAGTTCATGGGTTGCCCACCCATCTGGTATGGTATTGGATGACATTTCAAAAGTGCCCCATTACCATTTTGTTGTAACCTATTTTTTTGGATGTAGAATATATTTTTTGGTAGAGGTGAGTCTTTTTTGTCAACAGTTGTTCAGTAGTTAGTTGTGATTTTTGTGTTTTCATGAGTAGAGGTGTATTCAAATCCTCCTATTCTACTGTCTTTGCTCATGGCTCTCTATTTAAAATAGTAGTTATTTTTAATACTTTATTCCCATTTGTTTTTTTCTTTTTTTTCTTTTTTTTTCCTGCTGTACAGCATGGGGATCAAGTTACTCTTACATGTATACATTTTTCCCCCACCCTTTGTTCGGTTGCAATATGAGTATCTAGACATAATTCTCAATGCTACCCAGCAGGATCTCCTTGTAAATCTATTCTAAGTTGTGTCTGATAAGCCCAAGCTCCCGATCCCTCCCACTCCCTCCCTCTCCCATTGGGCAGCCACAAGTCTATTCTCCAAGTCCCTGATTTTCTTTTATGAGGAGATGTTCATTTGTGCTGGATATTAGATTCCAGTTATAAGTGATATCATATGGTATTTGTCTTTGTCTTTCTGGCTCATTTCACTCAGTATGAGATTCTCTAGTTCCATCCATGTTGCTGCAAATGGCATGATGTCATCCTTTTTTATGGCTGAGTAGTATTGCATTGTGTATATATACCACCTCTTCCGAATCCAATCATCTGTCAATGGACATTTGGGTTGTTGCCACGTCCTGGCTATTGTGAATAGTGCTGCAATGAACATGCGGGTGCATGTGTATCTTTTAAGTAGGGTTTTATCTGGATAGATCCCCAAGAGTGGGATTGCGGGGTCATATGGAAGTTCTATGTATAGATTTCTAAGGTATCTCCAAACTGTTCTCCATAGTGGCTGACCAGTTTACATTCCCACTATAAGTGCAAGAGGGTTCCCTTTTCTCCACAACCCCTCCAGCACTTGTTATTTGTGGATTTATTAATGATGGCCATTTTGACTGGTGTGAGGTGGTATCTCATGGTAGTTTTGATTTGCATTTCTCTCATAATCAGCGATGTTGAGCATTTTTTCATGTGTTTGTTGGCCATCTGTATATCTTCCTTGGAGAAATGTCTATTCAGGTCTTTTGCCCATTTTTCCATTGATTGATTGGCTTTTTTGCTATTTAGTTGTATAAGTTGCTTATATATTCTAGAGATTAAGCCCTTGTCTGTTGCAGTATTTGAAACTGTTTTCTCCCATTCCGTAGGTTGTCTTTTTGTTTTCTTTTGGGTTTCCTTTGCTGTGCAAAAGCTTGTCAGTTTGATGAGGTCCCATGGGTTTATTTTTGCTCTAGTTTCTATTGCTTTGGGAGACTGACCTGAGAAAATATTCATGATGTTGATGTCAGAGAGTGTTTTGCCTATGTTTTCTTCTAGGAGTTTGATGGTGTCCTGTCATATATTTAAGTCTTTCAGCCATTTGGAGTTTATTTTTGTGCATGGTGTGAGGGTGTGTTCTAATTTCATTGCTTTGCACATAGCTGTCCAGGCTTCCCAGCAATGCTTGCTAAATAGACTTTCTTTTTCCCATTTTATGTCCTTGCCTCCCTTGTCAAAGATTAATTGACCATAGGTGTCAGGGTTTATTTCCAGGTTCTCTATTCTGTTCCATTGGTCTGTCTGTCTGTTTTGGTACCAATACCACACTGTTTTGATGACTGTGGCTTTGTAATATTTCTTGAAGTCTGTGAAAGTTATGCCTCCTGCTTGGTTTTTGTTTCTCAGGATTGCTTTGGCAATTCTGGGTCTTTTGTTGTTCCATATAAATGTTTGGATTGTTTGTTCTAGTTCTGTGAAAAATGTCCTGGGTAATTTGATAGGGATTGCATTGAATCTGTAGATTGCTTTGGGTAGTATGGCCATTTTTACAATATTGATTTTTCCAATCCATGAACATGGAATATCTTTCCATTCCCTTACATTTTTTATTTCTTTGATTAAAGTTTTATAGTTCTTGGCATATAAGTCCTTTACCTCCTTGGTCAGGTGTATTCTGAGGCATTTGATTTTGCGAGGTGCAATTTTAAAAGGTATTGTATTTTTGTATTCCTTCTCTAATAGTTCATTGCTGGTATACAGAAATGCAACTGACTTCTGAATGTTAATCTTATATCCTGCTACTTTGCTGAATTTATTAATCAGTTCAAGTAGTTTTTGGGTTGAGTCCTTAAGGTTTTCTATGTATAGTATCATGTCGTCTGCATACAGTGACAGTTTTATCTCTTGTCTTCCTATATGGATGCCTTTTTTTTCTTTTGTTTGTCTAATTGCTGTGGCTAGGACTTCCAAAGCTATGTTGAAGAGCAGTGGTGAGAGTGGGCATCCCTGTCTTGTTCCAGATTTGAGTGAAGAGGCTTTCAGTTTTTCCCCATTGAGTATTATATTTGCTGTGGGTTTATCATAAATGGCTTTGATTATGTTCAGGAATGTTCCCTCTATACCCACTTTGGCGAGGGTCTTGATCATGAATGGATGTTGGACTTTCCCAGGTGCTTTTTCTGCGTCTATTGAGATGATCATATGATTTTTGACTTTTTTTTGTTAATGTGGTGTGTGACATTGATTGATTTGTGTATGTTGAACCATCCTTGTGAACCTGGGAGGAACCCAACCTGGTCATGGTGTATAATTTTTTTGGTATGTTGTTGGATTTGGTTGGCTAAGATTTTGTTGAGAATTTTTGCATCTATATTCATCAAAGATATTGGCCGATAGTTTTCTTTTTTGATGTTATCTTTGTCTGGTTTTGGAATTAGGGTGATGGTGGCATCATAGAATGTCTTTGGGAGTATTCCTTCTTCTTCAACCTTTTGAAAGAGTTTAAGGAGGATGGGCACCAATTCCTCTTTATATGTTTGATAGAATTCACCTGTGAAGCTGTCTTGTCCTGGACTTTTATTTGTAGGGAGTGTTTTTATGACTTCTTCAATTTCATTTCTAGTGATGGGTATGTTCAGTTAGTCTATTTCTTCTTGATTCAGTTTTGGCAGGCTGTAAGATTCTAGAAAATTGTCCATTTCTTCCAGATTGTCAAATTTGTTGGCATATAGTTGTTCATAGTATTCTTTTATGGTTTTTTGTATTTCTGCAGTATCCATTGTGATTTCTTCTTTTTCATCTATAATTTTGTTTATTTGAGTTCTTTCTCTCCTCTTTTTAGTGAGTCTCGCCAGGGATTTGTCAATTTTGTTTACCTTTTCAAAGAACCAGCTCTTAGTTTTATTAATTTTCTCTATTGTTTTTTGACTTTCTATTTTATTGATTTCTTCTTTGATCTTTATAATCTCCTTCCTTCTGCTGACTTTAGGTCTTTTTTGTTCTTTTTCTAATTCGTTTAGATGGTTAAGTTGTCAATTTGGGATCTTTCTTCTTTTTTGAGAAAGGCCTGTATCACTATAAATTTCCCTCTGAGCACTGCTTTCACAGCATCCCATAGATTTTGAGAGGTTGTGTCTTCATTATCAGTTGTTTCAAGGTAGTTTTTAATATCCTTCTTGATTTCCTCATTGACCCATTGGTTTTTTAGTAGCATGTTGTTTAGTCTCCATGTAGTAGGTTTTTCTCCTTTCTTTTCCCATGGTTGATTTCTAATTTCATGGCATTGTAGTCAGAGAAGATACTTGAGATAATTTCTATGCTCCTAAATTTGTTGAGGTTAGCTTTGTGTCCCAATATGTGGTCAATTCTTGAGAAGGTTCCATGTGCACTTGAGAAGAATGTGTATTCTGATTTTTTTGGATGTAATGTCCTGAAGATATCAATTAAGTCTAACTTTTCTATTGTTTCCTTTAGGATCTCTGTTGCTTTATTGGTTTTCTGTCTAGAGGATCTGTCCATTGATGTGAGTGGGGTATTAAAGTCTCCTACTATGATTGTATTCCCATCAATTTCTCCCTTTATGTCTGTTAATATTTGTTGTATGTATCTGGGTGTTCCTGTATTTGGGGCATATATGTTGATGATAGTAACATCCTCTCCTTGGATGGATCCCTTAATCATTAAATAGTGTCCTTCTTTGTCTTTCTTTATGTCTTTTGTTTTAAAGTCTATTTTGTCTGATAAGAGTATTGCAACTCCTGCTTTTCGGTCATGTCTATTGGCGTGAAATATTTTTTCCCACCCCTTCACTTTCAATCTATATGTATCCTTTGTCCTAAGGTGAGTTTTTTGTAAGCAGCATATTGAAGGTTTTTGCCTTTTTATCCACTCAGCCGCTCTGTGTCTTTTGATTGGAGCATTCAGTGCATTGACATTTAAGGTGATAATTGATAGATGATTATTTATTGCCATTTTGAACCTCATGTTCCAGTTGATTCTATAGTTCTCCATTCTTCCTTTCTTTTTTTGGTTGGATGGTCTCTGGTTATTATATGTTTGACTGTTTTTTTTCCCCATTTTTTGCGAATGCAATGTTTGGTTTGGCTTGTGGTTGCCCTGTTTTTTAAGTATGCTAACCCCTTCCTATAATTGTGTGTTTTAGCCTGATGGTCCTGTAGGTTCAAACACTTCATTACTATATTAAAATTAAGAAGAGATACAAGCAAACAAGCAAAAAAAAGGTTTATTTATTTCCTAACATCCCTTGCCCACATTTTATGATTTTGATTACTCTTTTTTTTTTCTTTTTAATTTCATTTTGTTTGAAACATGTTCATGATTAAATCTGTATGCTGGCTTATTTGAGTCACTGCTCTCTGTGGTTTCCTCAATCCTAGTTCTTCCTCTTCTTTTTTTTTTTTCTTTTTCCTCCCTTTCTTTCCTTCCTTTCTTTTTGGTTTAGAGAAGGCCTTTCAGTATTTATTTTAGCCTGGGTTTTGTATTGCTGTATTCATTTAGCTTTTGTTTCTTGGAAAAATTTTTATCTCTCCTTCTATTTTAAATGATGTTATTGCTGGATAGAGAATTCTAGGTTGCATATTTTTTCCTTTTAGCACTTTAAATATCTCTTGCCATTCCCTCCTGGCCTGTAGTGTTTCTGTAGAGAAATCGGCTGATGAACTTATGCGGGTTCCCTTGTAGTTAACATTCTGCTTTTCTCTTGCTGCCTTTAGGATCCTCTCTTTATCACTAACTTTTGCCATTTTTATTATAATGTGTCTTGGTGTGGGTCTATCTGGGTTCAATTTGTTTGGGGCCCTCTGTGCTTCCTGTATCTTGAACTCAGTATCCTTTAGATTTGGGAAGTTTCCAGGGATAATTTCTTCAAATATATTTTCCATCCCCTTATCTTTTTCTACTCCTTCTGGAATTCCTATTATGTGTAGATTGGCCCGCTTTATATTATCCCATAGGTTCCTATATTGCTTTCATGTTTTTTCATTTGGTTTTCTGTCTGCTGACCTGATTGGGTGATTTCCATTATTCTATCTTCCACATCACTGATTCATTTTTCCGCATTATTCATTCTGGTTTTTACTGCCCTTAGTTCAGTTTGTATCTCTGCAAATGAATGTTCTAGTTTTTCTTGGCTCCTCCTTATATTTTCTAGTTCCTTTCTGAGGGTGTCTGCATTACTGTTCATATCTTCTCTTAATTCCTTCAGTATTTTCACTATTTTTCTTTTGAACTCCAGGTCTGTCAGACTGCAGAGATCTGTTTCATTGTTGACGGCTTTAGGTGAGTTTTCCTGTTGGTTTAACTGGGGGTGGTTTCTCAGCTTCTTCATCTTGCTTGTTGTTTTCTTTTTCCTGGTGGAGTTGTACTCTCCGTTATCGGGCAGTGTTTGCCTTGTCACTGCCTTGGAATGTTTCCTAAGGGCTGGCATTGCTGGTCAGTCTTCTTTGAGGCAGTGTGGCTTTTCTGGAGGGTGGGCAGGGCAGACAGAATCTCTCTGAAGAAAAGGAGGACTTCCTGAGGGCAGACAGGACTGGGAGGTCCACACCACGATGGGAGTAGATTTCACTTGGCCGGTCAGAGCTTGCTCTGGTGTTTTTGGGCTGTGGGGTTCTTGCAGGGGGCTGGTGGTGCTGGGCAGTTGTTCCCTAGGAGTGCAGTGCCCCCCAAGGGCTGTAGAAGCTATCAGGGTCATTGAGAACCCAAGAGGCTCTTCCCAGGGCAGCCCGACTCAGAAGGACTGTCCGAGAATGTAGGCACATCTTTTCACCGCCCGGCCAAGCTTGTTCTAGCTTTTCTGGGCTGTGGGGGCTCCTGCAGGGGGCTGGCAGTGCTGGCCATTCTTTTTTTTTTTTCTTTAGGCACCTGTGGCATATGGAAGTTCACAGGCTAGGGGTCAGCTTGGAGCTACAGCTGCCAGGCTATGCCATAGCCAGAGCAATGCCAGATTCTAGCCATGCCTGTGACCTACACCACAGCTCAAGGCAATGCCTGGTCCTTAACCAACTGAGTGAGGCCAGGGCTCAAACATGAATCCTCATGAATACTAGTCAGGTTCTTAACCTACTGAGCCATAATGGGAACTCCCACTCTTTCCCATTCTTTTCTTTCTTTTTTTAAATTATAATTGATGTACAGTGTTGTGGCAATTTTTTCTGTATAGTAAATTGACCAAGTCATATATATGCATACACATTACTTTTATGTTACCTTTCAATATGGTCTATCCCAAGAGACTGTATAAGTTCTCTGTGCTATACAGTAGGACCTCATTGTTTATCCATTCTAAATGTAATAGATTGTATCTACTAACCCCAAATTTCCCATTCATCCCACTTCCTCACCCCTCCCTCTTGACAACCACAAGTCTATGCTCTATGTCTCTGAATCTCTTTCTGTTTTGTAGATAGATTCCTTTGAGCCATATTTTAGATTCCATATATAAGTGATATCATATGGTATTTGTCCTTTGCTTTCCTACTTCATTTAGGATGAGAATCTCTAATTGTATCTGTGTTGCTTAAAATGGCATTATTTCATTCTTTTTTTTTATGATGGAGTAGTATTCCATTGTGTAGATGTACCATATCTTCTTAATCCATTCATCTATTGATGGACATTTAGGTTGTTTCCATGTCTTGGCCATTGCAAATAGCACTGTAATGAACATAGGTGTGCAAGTATTTGTTTGAATTATAGTTTGTACAGTTATGTGGCCAAGATTGGGATTGCTGGATCATATAGTAGTTCTAAATTTAGTTTTCTGAGGAATCCTCATACTGTTTTTCATAGTGGTTATATCAATTTACATTACTACCAACAGTGTAGGAGGGTTCCCTTTTCTCCACACCCTCTCCAGTATTTGTTATTTGTAGACTTATGCCATTCAGACCAGTGTGAGGTGGTACCTCATTGTAGTTTTAACTTACATTTCTCTAATAATTAGTGATGTTGAGCATTTTTTCATGTGCCTACTGGCCATCTGTATGTCTTCTTTGGAGAAATGTCTATTTAGGTATTCTGCCTATTATTTTATTGGGTTGTTTGCTTTTTTGCTGTTGAGTTGTATGAGTTGTTTGTATATTTTGGAGATTAATTCCTTGTCTGTTGCCTCATTTGCAAATATTTTCTCCCATTCCATAGGTTGTCTTCTCATTTTGTTTATGGTTTCCTTTGCTGTGAAAAAGCTGTTTGATTAGATCACATTGGTTTATGTTTGCTTTTATTTCTATTGCCTTGGGAGACTGACCTAATAAAATATTTGTATGGTTTATGCCTATGTTCTCTTCTCAGAATTTATGGTGTCTTCTCTTGTGTTTAAGACTTTAAGCCATTTTGAGTTTATTTTTGTGCATGGTATGTGGATGTGTTCTAGTTTCATTGATTTCCATGAAGCTGTGCAGTTTTCCCAATACTACTTGCTGAAGAGACTGTCTTTTCCCCGTTTTATATTCTTGCCTCCTTTGTTGATGATTAATTGACCATAAGTGTCTGGGTTTATTTCTGGGCTCTCTCTTACGTTCCTTTGGTCTCTATGTCTGTTTTTGTACCAGTACCACAATGTCTTGATTATGATAGCTTTGTAATATTGTCTGAAGTCTGGGAGAGTTATGCTTTCTGCTTTTTTTTTTTTTTTGACCCCCACCCTTAGGATTTCTTTGGTAATTCTGGGTCTTTTATTGTTCCATATGAATTTTTGGATTGCTTGTTCTAGTTCTGTGAAAAATGTCATGGGTAATCTGATGGGAATTGCATTAAATCTATGGATTGCTCTGGGTAGTATGGCCATTTTAATATTAACTCTTCCAATCCAGGAGCATGGGATATCTTTCCATTTCTTTGAATCTCCTTTAATTTCCTTGATTAATATTTTATAGTTCTCAGCATATGAGGCTTTAACCTCCTTGGTCAGGTTTATTCCTGGGTGTTTTGGGGTTTTTTTTAGTGCAATTTTAAAAGGAGTGTATTTTTACATTCCTTTCCTAATATTTCATTATTAGTGTATAGAAATTCAACCAATTTCTGAATGTTAATCTTGTATCCTGCTACTTTACTGAATTCATTGATCAGATCGAGTAGTTTTTGTATGGGGTACTTATGGTTGTCTCTATATACTATCATGTCATCTGTAAATAGTGACAATTTTATATTTTCTCTCTCAATTGGGATAAATTTCTTTTTTATTTCTGTCTGATCTCTGTGGCTAGGACTTCCAATACTATGCTGAATAAAGGTGGTAAGAGTCGGCAACCTTGCATTATTCCAGATTTTAGTAGGAAGGCTTTCAGATTTTCTCTGTTGAGTATTATATTGGCTGTGGGTTTGTCATAGATGACTCTTATTACGTTTAAGTATGTTCCTTTTATACCCTCTTTGGGTAGTTTAATTAATTAATTAATTAATTTATTTATTTATTTATTTATTTATGCTTTTCAGGTACACATCTGTGGCATATGGAAGTTCCCAGGCTAGGAGTCAAATCAGAGCTACAGCTGCCAGCCTACACCACAGCCATAGCAATATGGGTTATGAGCAACATCTGCAACCTAAACCAAGCTCACATCAATGCCAGATCCCTGACCCAATGAGCAAGACCATGGATCAAATCTGCATCCTAATGGATACTAGTCAGATTTTCTTCTGCTGTGCCACAACAGTGGCAGTTGCAGTAATTCTGGGAGTTCCTGCCGTGGCTCAGCAGGAACAAATACGACTAGCATCCATGAGGATCCCTGGCCTCACTCAGTGGGTTAAGGATCTGGCATTGCAGTGAGCTCTGGTGTAGGTCACAGGTGCGGCTCAGATCTGGTATCGATGTGGCTGTGGTGTAGGCTGGAAGCTACATCTCTGATTGGATCCCTATCCTGGGACCATCCGTGTGCCACAGGTGGTATGACCCAAAAAGACAAAAAAAGAAAAAGAAATAAAGAATTTTTACCATGAATGAATACTGAATTTTCTCAAATGATTTTTCTGCATCTATTGAGATGATCTTTTGTTAATGGCGTGTTAAATACATTGATTGACTTCTGTATATTGAACAATCCTTGTGAATTTGGGATGAATCCCACTTGTTCATTTTGTATGAACTTTTTAATGCATTGTTGGATTTAGTTTGCCAAAATTTGTTGAGAATTTTTTGTGTCTATGTTCATCAAATGTATTGACCTATAATTTTCTTTTTTGGTAGTATCTTTGGTTTTGGTATCCAGGTAATGAGGGCTTCATAGAATGTCTTTGGAAGTGTTCCTTCTTCAGCCTTTTGGAACAGTTTTAAAAGATCAGTATAAGTTCTCTTTATGTTTGGTAGAATTACCTGTGAAGCCATCTGGTCTTGGACTTTGGTTTATAGGGATTGTTTTTAATTACATATTCAATTTCATTTCTAGTGATTGGTATGTACAAATGACCTATTTCTTCTTGATTGAGTTTTGGTGGGCTGTATGTCTTTAGGAAGTTGTCCATTTCTACTTTTTCATTTCTTATTTTGCATATTGGATTTTCTCTTCTTGATGAGTATAGAGAGAGGTTTATCAATTTTGTTTACACTTTAAAAATACCAGTTCTGGGTCTTAGTGATTTTTCTTTCTTTATTTTTTTTTAAATTAAGGCTGTACTTGTGGCATGTGGAAGTTTCTGGGCTAGAGATAGAATTGGAACTACGGTTGCTGGCCTATACCACAGAAACACAGGATCTGAGCTGCATTTGCAACCTAAACCACAGCTCATGGAAACTCTGGATCCTTAGCCAAATGAGCAAGGCCAGGTACCAAACCTGTTTCCTCATGAATAATAGTAGGATTCATTTACACTGAGCCACAAAGGAAACTCCGATTTTTCTATTGTTTTTCAATTCCTATTTTATTGATTTCCTCTTTGCCTTTTATTATTTCCTTCCTCCTGATGACTTTAGGTTTTGTTTGTTCTTTTTTCTAAATCTTTTAAGTGATAGATTAAGTTGTTTATTTGAGATTTTTCTTGTTTTTTGAGAAAGGACAATATCACTGTGAACTTGCTTCCAAGAACTGTTTTTGCAGCATCCCATAGATTTTGTAGTGTTGTGTTTTCATTGTTGTTTTTCTCAAGGTAGTTTTTAATTTCATTTTGGATTTCCTTGTTGACCCATTGGTTTTTTAGTCACACGTTGTTTAGTGGTCATGTAGTCAGTTTTTTCTCATTTCTTTTCGTGCAGTTGATTTCTATTTTTATTATTTTATTTTATTTTACTTTATTTTATTTCATTTCATTTCATTATTTTATGTTTTGCTTTTTAGAGCAACACCTGTGGCATATGGAGGTTCCCAGGCTAGGGGGTCTAATCAGAGCTACAGCTGCCAGCCTATGCCACAGCCATAGCAAATATATTTTGACTTTTTTTTTCTTTTTAGAGTGATTTCTAGTTTCATGCCGTTGTAGTCAGAGAAGATACTTGAAATAATTTCTATATTCTTAAAATTGTTGAGGTTAGTTTTGGTCAATCCTTGAGAATGTTCCATGTGCACGTAACAAGGATGTATATTCTGGGTTTTTTTTTTAAATGTAATGTCTTGTAAATGTGAATCAAGTCTAACTGTTCTATTGTGTCATTTAGTATCTCTGTTGCCTTATTGATTTTCTTTCTAGAGGATCTGTCCATTGATGTAAGCTGGGTGTTAAAACCTCCTACTATTATTGTGTTCCCATCAATTTCTCCTTTTGTGCTGTTAGTATTTGTTGTATATATTTGGGTGCTCCTATATTAGGGGCCTATATATTGAAGAGTGTAATATCCTCTTCTTGAATGAATTCTTTTGTTATTAAATAGGGTCCTTTTTTTCTATAGCATTTTTTATTACTCAATTACATTTATTGTTGTACAATGATCATCACAAACCAATTTTATAGCATTCCCATCCCAAACCCCAGCAAATCCCCCCACCTCCCAACCTGTCTCATTTGAAAACCAAAGTTTTTCAAAGTCTGTGATTCAGTATCGGCTCTGTGAAGATATTGTGTCCCTTTTTTAGATTCCACATGTAAGTCATAGCATTTGATGTTGGTGTCTCACTATCTGACAGACTTCACTTAGCATGACAAATTCTAGCTCCATCCATGTTGCTAAAAATTCCATTATTTCTTTCCTTTTAATGGCAGAGTAATATTCCATTGTGTATATGCACCACATCTTCTTGATCCACTCCTCTGTCAATGGATATTTAGGTTGTTTCCATGTCTTGGCTATTGTATATAGTTGCAATGAACACTGGAGTACACCTATCATTTTGAGTCATGACTTTCTCTGGATAGATGCCCAGAAGTGGGATTGCTGGATCAAATGGTAGTTCTACTTTTACTTTTCTGAGGAATTTCCATACTGTTTTCCACAGTGGTTGCACCAATTTACATTCCCACCAACAGTGTAAGAGGGTTCCCTTTTCTCTACAGCCTCTCCAGAATTTATTGTTTGTAGACTTTTTGATGATTGCCATTATGGCCGGTGTAAGGTTTCTCTAATAATGAATGATGTCGAACATCTTCTCATGTGTTTTTTTGGCCATCTGTATTTTTTTTTTTTTTTTGGAGAATTGTCTGTTTAGATCTTCTGCCCATTTTTTGATGGGGTTGTTTGCTTTTTTGGTATTGAGTAGTAAGAGGTATTCATAAATTTTGGAGATTAATCCCTTGGCAGTCGCTTCATTTGCAAAGATTTTCTCCCATTCTGTGGGTTGTCTTTTTGGTTTTTTTAGGGTTTCCTTTGCTGTGCAAAAACTTTTAAGTTTAATTAAGTCCCAGGTTTTTTTTTTGTTTGTTTTTATCGTCATTACTCTATGATGTGGATCTGAGAAGATGTTGCTGTTGTTTATGTTAGAGAGTGTTTAGCCTATGTTTTCTTCTAAGAGTTTTATAGTATCTGGTCTTATATCTAGGTCTTTAATCCCTTTTGGGTTTATTTTTGTGTACAGTGTTAGGAAGTGTTCTAATTTCATTCTTTTCCATGTGGCTGTCCAGTTTTCCCAGCACCACTTATTGAAGGGACTGTCTTTTCCCCATTAAATATTCTTACCTCCTTTATCATAGGTTAGTTGACTATAGGTGTGTGGGTTTAATTCTGGGCTTTCTATCCTGTTCCACTGATCTATATTTCTGTCTTTGTGCCAGTACCATATGGTTTTGATGGCTGTAGCTTTGTATTGTAATCTGAAGTCAGGGAGCCTGATTCCTCCAGCTCCATTTTTCTTTCTCAGGATGACTTTGGCTATTCTGAGTCTTTTGTGCTTCCAAACAAACTTTAAAATATTTTGTTCTAGTTCTGTGAAAAATGTTCTTGGTAATTTGATAGGGATTACATTAAATAGGGTTCTTTCTTTACCTTTCTTCATGGCCTTTGTTTTATTAAAGTCTTTTTTGTCTCAAAGAGTGTCTCAAGAGTAGGAGTTCCTACTTTCTTGAGTTTTCTATTTATATGAAATATTTTTTCCATCCCATGAATTTCTTTTTTATAATGATTTTTATTTTTTCCATTATAGTTGGTTTAGAGTGTTCTGTCAATTTCTCTGGTATAGCAAAGTGATCCAATCACACACACATACACACACACACACACACACACATATTTTTTTCTCACATTATCCTCCATCATGTTCCATCATAAGTGACTAGATATAGTTCCTTGTGATATTCAGCAGGATCTCATTGCTTATCCAACACACACACATACACACACATATATATGTATTTTTCTCACATTATCCTCTATCATGTTCCATCATAAGTGACTAGATATAGTTCCTTGTGATATAGAGCAGGATCTCATTGCTTATCCACTCTAAGTGCAATAGTTTGTATCTATTAACCCCAGACTCCCAGCCCATCCCACTCCCTCCCCCTCCCCCTTGACAACCACAATCTGTGGTTCCCTGTGGAAAGGTTCATGTGTGCCATATATTAGATTCCATAAGTATGTGACATCATAGGGTATTTGTCTTTCTGACTTACTTCACTTAGTAGGAAGTCTCTAGTTCCATCCATGTTGCTGTAAATGGCATTATTTTTTCTTTTCATGGCTGAATAGTATTCCATTGTGCTTCTTAATCCATTCATCTGTTGATGGACATTTAGGTTGTTTCCATGTGTTGGCTATTGTGAATAGTGCTGCAGTAGACTTATGGGTGCATGTGTATTTTTCAAGGCAAGTTTTGTCCTGATATATGCCCAAGAGTGGGATTGCTGGGTCAAATGGTAGTTCTGTATTTGGTTTTCTGAGGAATCTCCATACTGTTTTTCATAGTGTTTGTACCAATTGACATTCACACCAACAGTGTATGAGATTACCCTTTTCTCCACACCCTCTCCAGCATTTGTTGTTTGTTGACTTGTTAATCATGGCCATTCTAAGTGGTGTGAGCTGGTACCTCATAGTAATTTCGATTTGCATTTCTCTAATAATTAGTGATGCTGAGCATTTTTTCATGTGCCTATTATCTATCTGTATATATGTGTCCTCTGCCCTAAAGAGGGTCTCTGGTAGGCAGCATATTATATGCTCTTTGGTTTTTTGTGGGGGAGGGTTGTCTTTTTTTTATCCAGTCTGCCACTCTATGTTTTTTGATTGGAATATTTAGTCCATTGACATTTAAAGTAATTTATTGATAAATATGTTTTTATTGCCATTTAGACATTTTTTTTCCCTGTTGATTCTTTGTTTCCCCTTTTTTCCTTTCAAAATCACCTAATCTTATTTGGTTGGATGATTTTATTTTATGTTGTGTCCTTTTCTTTGTGCTTTTTGTGAATCTATTTTTTGTTTTATTTCTAGCTGCCCTGTTTTTCAAGTATGTTTACCCCTTCCTATATCTGCTTGCTTTAAATTAATAGTCATATAGGCTCAAAAATATTCTAAAAAGGGGGGGGGTCTAGATTTTTCTTATTCTCATTCCCCACATTTTGTGACTTTGATGTCCTGTTTTATATCTTAATATTTATCCTTTTGCTGTTCCTTATTTCTATTATTGTTTTCACATATAGTTTTCTTTTTTTCTTTTTGAACCGTATACTGGCTTATTTAAGTGATTACATTCCAATTGTCATTTCCTGTATCCTATATCTTCTTTCCTATTTAGAGAAGATCTTTCAATATTTCCTTTAGAATAGTTTAGTATTGCTGTATTTTATTTTTTGTCTCAGAAATTTTTTTTTGAAAGTTGAACTTTTATTTTTTTAATAAAAAAGTTTGTGTATGTTGAGTTATGTGACAATAAGAATTTCATTATATCATCATTTTATCATATTTGAGATAATTTAATATTATATAATAAGCTCAACAAAATAACTATGCATTCACTTTACAAATTTTTTATCTTAGAATTTTTGTCCAGTAATTCTTTATTCTACTACTACCTGATAATCTTGTTGGGTAGAATATTCTAGGTTGTGAATTTTTCCCTTTTAGGACTTTGAATATATCTGGCCACTCTCTTCTGGCCTATAGTGTTTCTTTAGAGAAATAAGTTGATTGCCTTATGGCAGTTCCCTCATAATTAACTCTGTTTTTCTCTTGCTCTCTCAGAATCCTCTCCTTATCTTTAACTTTTTCCATTTTCATAATATGTCTTGGTATAAGTCTGTTTGGGTTCAACTTGTTTGGGGCCCCTCTATGCTTCCTGTATCTGAATGTGTTTACTTCTTGAGATTTAGAAAGTTTTCAGCCATAATTTCTTCAAATATATTTTCAATCCCCTTTTCTTTTTCTTCTCCTTCTGGAATCTCTATTATGTATAGATTGGCACAGTTTATTTTTTCCATAAATTTCTTATATTTCTTTCATTTTTTTTTTCATTTGGCATTCTTTTGGCTGTTCTGATGTGTGACTTCCATTATTCTATCTTCCAAGTTACTTATTCATTCCTCTGCATTATTCATATTGCTGTTTAATGCCTAATGAAACTCCACTTTCATTTTGGCAAATGAATTTCCCAATTTTTCTTGGCTCCTCCTTATAGTTTCTACTTCTTTTATAAAGTAACTTGCTTTACCGTTCACATCCACTCTTAAATCCTTCAGGATTTTCATTACCTCTTTTTTACTTTTTTTTTATACTGCAGAGGTGTGTTTCTTTGTTTGATCCTTCAGGGGAATTCTGTTTTTTAACTGGGAATGGTTCCTGTGCTTCTTCATTTTGCTAATTTTTCTTCCTCTTTGAGTTTAGGGAAAACAATTATTTACTCTAGTCTTAGAGGGCTATTTATATGTGGGAGTGTCCCTGGGTAAGTTTGTGAGGGCTATTTTTTTTTTTTTTTTTTTGGTGTGAGGGCTGCTTTTGCTTTGGTTGCTTGCTCTCTCCATTCTCAGTGCATGCAGGCCACTGTCCTCTTGACAATGCAGGTGTGCAGGTGTGGAGGTATGCAGCTATAGGGCCTGCATGTGCTTCCAGGGAGGTGGGGACAATGGGCACCTCCTGTAGGCAGTGCCTAGTTTCCAAGCACTGGACAGTGGTGGGGACCCACTGGGAGATGGGAGCAGCAGGCTCTTTCTGGTTGTAGGGCACTTGGCAGTGGCAATGACTCTCACTGAGTTGGGGGCACTGCCAAAAGCCTTTGGTAGCAGCAAGAGTGGGGCATGTGCATTCCCAGTGAGGTGAGGGCTACAGGTGGTGCTCAGTTTCAGGGCCCTCTGAAATGGAAATCCTTGAGTTGACTGGGGCTGCAGGTGGTGTCTGGTAATGGGATCCTTAGTGGCAGTGGGCTGTTATCCACTGCAGGAATCTGAGATGGCTGTGGTGGTTTGGACATACCCCCATAGCCAGTGAAAAAGTGTCCCTGCTCCCTGTGAGCCCACAGGTGCATAGAGAAGAAGTTCCTATGGAAGTTCCGCCCTCCCTTTCTGAACAGTGGCATCTTGCTTCCCTGGCAAACCCAGGCCTTCTCCAGCACTCCTTTGGCTGTAGCACACCACTCCTCAGCCCCCTTAGGCTGTCTCTGCACAGCCAACACTAGTCCTCTTCCTGAAACTGACCTCTGTAGGCTGAGTCTCAGCACATAGCCTCTGCCCAAGTGTCTCAGGCTGTGGTGCCCTAGGCAGTGGTGCTGATGGTCTGCATGGCTTTTTCTCTGCTTTGCCCTACTCTGAACGGCTGCAGTGCTTTTCACTGAGGCTTTGAGGTTACCCTGCTATTCTGGTTGATCTCCTCATTGGTTAGGTGGCTTCCTGGGTTGTAGATTCCTTTCCTCTTTCACAGCTCCCTCTCAGTAGTGGTAGTCCTGTCCTGATTCCTTTTTCTTCCCTTCTTTCTCTTTTTCTCCCTCCCTCCCTCTCTTTTCCCTTTTGTTCTGCCCAGTTATGTGGAGGGTTTCTTGCCATTTTGGAAGTCTGAGGTCTTCTGCAAGAGTTTAGTAGATGTTCTGTGTTAATCATTCTACTTTTTTAAAAAATGTATTTGTGGGAGAAGGTGAGTACCTACTCCTCTGCCATCTTGATCCTACCTCTATTTGTAGTGCTTTTCTCTTTTAACTTTTATACTGGAATGAAAAATGATTTATGCACCTCTGTAGCAGTAATATGGAATTCTGTTTTTGCCTGTATATTTGCCTTTGCTAATGAGTTTCATGATTTCTTATGTTCTTGTGTTGCCGTTTAGCATTCTTCGGCTTTAATCTGATAGTCTTTGTCTCCCCTTCATTTCTGAAGGACAGATTTGTCAGCTATATTATTCCTGGTTAGCCTGTTCCCCCCATCCCCACCCCACCACCACCATTTTGAATTTAATCATCCTAGTCCCTTCTGGATTGCAAGATTTCTGATGAAAAATCCTCTTATAATCTTACAGGTCTTCACTTGTTTGTACGAAATCACCTTCCTTTTGCTACTTCAAAATTCTGTTTTTATCTTTTGACAATTTGATTATAATGTGTCTTGGTGTGGACCTCTTTCATGTTATTTTGTGTCATTTGAGTTTCTTGGACCTGATGGCTATTTCTTTCCCCAGGATTGGGAAATTTTTAGCTATTATTTCTTCAAATAAACTTTCTGACCCTGTCTCTCTTCTCCTGGGACTCTCATAATGAATATTCTATAAATCCTTTAAGCTACCTCCACTCTTCTAATTTTTATTTTTTGCCCTTCTGATTTCCAATGGCCTGGCCTATCTTTAAGTTTGTCAATTCTTTCTCCTCAATCTATTCTGTGTGTAAGCCCATTTAAATTTTTTCAGCTATTTTTCAGCTCTATGATTTGTTTGGAATTTTAAAACATTCTTTGTTGAAATTCTTACTTTGCTCATGCATTGTCCCCCTGCCCTTGGTGATCATCTTTATGACCATTATTCTGAATTCTCTGTCAGGCAAACCACAAACCTTCATTTTATCAGGATGCTTCTGGAGACCTGTTCCTTTATGTGGAACACATTTCCTTCTTTCTTCACTTTCCTTGACTCTCTTTATTTCTTCACATTAGATAAACCACCCACTTCTCCCAGTCTTCATAGGCACTAAACCTTAGCCTGGCCAGAGACTCCAGGTGCCTCTCAAACCTTTGGGCTTGTCTAAGCTACCATCTTTGTTCAGTGACCCCCCAGGAGCATAAAGTATGCCAAGTCCTTTGTGCCCCAAGTTAGGAAAGAAGCCATACACTCAAATAATAGAAATGTTGGGGTACTACATTAGTAAATCAATTCCGTCTCTCCTCAAGTGAGAAGCTGGGAGCTGGAGTTTATCACTCACTTACTCTGCAATGAACTTGGGAGAGGAGCTATGGCAAACTGCTGCACCTTTATTCAGACCAACCATTCTTTCAAATGACTGATTTGTTCTTTCTGTTACCATCAATCAGCGGCTTAGCAAATGATGGGTTGTGTTAGCTTTCACAGACAGGTGGGTTAGAAGCCAGTCACTTGGGTAAGAGCTGGAAAGGGGTGGGAGCTTGTTGTGAGGTCCAACTCCTTCTAGGGAGATGCTGGGGGCTCAATGTTATCACTGCAGCAGGCTGGAGGAGGAGCTGCAGAAAGTGCCTGATCATTTGTTCAGACTCCCAAGAAACTAATCATTGCCTGTCCTATCAGTTCCCAGAGACAGGCAAAGTAAAAGCCAGACCCTTATGCAGCAACTGGAAAAATCAGAGCACTGGTATGCAGTCTAACCCCTCCCAGAGCATTGCTGAATGCTGGGTTTTATTAAAGTGGGCTGAGAGGAGGGGTCATGGGGATACCATGCATGGACATTCAAAATTGCTCCTTTCTCTGTAGACCCTGGAGGAACAGTGCAGGCCAGGCCCCATTACCTCCTACAAACAAGCAAGCTGGACACTCAGCAGCTGGAGAGTCAGGACACTTGCATAGTTCAACTCCTTCCAGGGAGAAGTTGCAGGCTTGATTTATTTCCTGAAATGAGCCAAGGGGAGGAGCCCAGAAAGTGCCTATATGCCCACCCAAGCTCCCAGGAATCTAATAATTGCCTCCCCCATAAGCTCCCAGATGCAAACTAGTTCGAAGGCAAATTCTCAGGCAGCAGTTGGGAAAGACAGTGCAAGCTGTGCTCACCACTTCCAGGGAGCAGCTGGAAGTTGAGCTTTGCTGCCTGCTCACTCTGTACCTAGCCATGGGGAAGATGCTTGGCAAGTTCTCCCATGAGTTTAAAACCAGGGCACTAGTAAATATCAGGCCTCATCAGCTCTAAAGATGGATGAATTAGAAACTAGTCCTTCACAGGGCAGCCGTAAAAATTAGTATGCTAGATATGTGGTCCAAATCCTTCACTCCTCTGGTCGAAGCTGGTGGTTGTTTCCCTCCCAATTGCCAAATGTATGGCACATTGCTGGGGGTGGGGTTTATGGTACGAGTATGTCTTAGCATTTGCTGTTTCAGCGTAGGTATTTTCTTAGTCACTCAGTGTGTAGGCGTCTCTCTAGTTTCTGGATTTCTCTCAGACGTATTGATCCATGTGTAGTTTACTTGAGTCTATGGGTAGAAGATCTTACGTCTATTTAGACACTCCTTCCAATGCACCCCCTGATCTCTTCAGAGCATTTTGAGAGTGGATTTCTAAAGAGAACATTCTACCCATTCATCATCAGCAAGTCTAGTTCAGCCAGTACATATTTCCTGGCTGTGTAAGATACTACACCAAGTGCTGTGGTAGAAAGAGAGATGAACCAAACATGGCCCATGACCTCAAGAAACTTAGTGTAGTGGGACAGATACATTAAGAAAAAAAAAAAAAGTAGATCATACTAAGATCACTAAGAGAAAGAATTTGAATGCTTTAGAAAAATGGATCTCTCATGTTGAGAACTCTTAAGATTATGAGAGGGGAAATGTTTTGAGTTAAAGCAAGAGGCAAGAGGTCTAATTTGCAACTTTTAACCACTTAATGATAGCAGGTTTCTTAGCCCAGGTGGGCAAGGGAATGGTGCACTTCGTCATCAAAACTGTAGCTAGTTTAAGAATCCAACTATAGCTCTATTCCTCAGCATGTCACTGTGTGCAGGGTGATACCTGAAAGTTTCACTTCACTACATTTTTGTTTTTCTCTATAATCTGGAATTTTAGAGAGCTACAGAATGTGTGCATTTAACTAGACATCTAGAGCAGAGCAGTCCAAAAGAATTTTCTGTGATGAAAGACATGTTCTTATGCACTGTCCAATATTGTAGCTACTAGCCATATGTGACTGGAATGAGAAAATGAAATCTCATTAAAATTTGTTTTAATATTTGATGTGGCTAACAGTCACCACATTTGTTGGTCAGTGCAGGTCTAGAACTTTGGGTTTCTGTTAGTGAACTAGTCACAAGATAATGTATGGGCAACATTTATTGCACAGTACATGTTAAATTAGTAGAATCATGGCCTTTTGGGATCCTGGAGATCTACTTAAAGTGAGATGGGATTTAACTTTTGTCTTCATCTTTGCATATACGACACACTAACATTATCAAACATTTATTGAGCATCCACTAACACAAACAGAATTAAACCTTTTCAAGACAGATCCAAAGAACATGAAACACCTACACTTTTCTAGAAATTTCACAACTCATTTTGACAAACATATATAAGATTGGGAAATAAGTAGGATGATGGAAGAAAAAAACCCCAAATAAAGTAGCTGGAAAACAAAAGAGAAATCTTGGCTGGAAGCCCATAGCTGATATGACTAAATGGTGATTTCAGGATCCAAGTGCCTTCATTATTGTTCCACTAGCCCCGAATATTTCAGGCACATGGCATTCCAGACGGGGAGGGAGAAGAGCTAGGGAGAGCACACCCATTCTTTTGAAAGGCTCATATCACTGTTATTCACACCTCTTTGGCCAGAACTTAAATGACCCCACTTAGTTAACAAAGCAATCTGGCAAGGAGTTATTCCATACATCCTCTTCGTAAATTAACAAGATGAAATGTCAGATTCTGTTACTAAAGGAAGAAGGACAGAATGGGTATTAAAGGATAAGTAGTCTTTGCAAAAACAAAAACCCCAGAAATATTCTGGATTTCATGATAATGCAAATTGCAGATATAAACGAGCACACCAAACAAAATCATGTCTACACATCTCATTTATCAAAAAAAAAACAACCATTCAGATGAAAAACAGAATTAAATGTAATTATTTTTCTTTAGCACTCTAAATATTGTTCTTTAATTAAAGTAGCAAATAACAGTGCACTTGTATCCAATAAAAACTGATCATATCAGACACAGAATCAGAAAGTTTATTTACTTAAAACATTTGACAAATATTGTATTGTCACGAGACAATCATTTATTTAAAATAATACCCTAAATACTTACAAAAATAAATCAAGTATTGCTTCTATTTTTCGTGTCAAAGTCTTTGCCATAGAAAATAGAAAGAACCTTTTATAAACTAAAAATTATATTTAAGCTACATCAAGTTTAATAACTGAACACTATTTTCTTTTATGGTTGTGCTTTACAAATTTCCAAACTACTTTTTCGCAATGTATAGGTTCACAATAAGAATGTATGCAAACAACCATGTGACATATTTTTACATAGAAATGTTTTTCATTAAATATACATATATAGAGAACCCAACACAATATCGTGACCTAAAAGCCACCCCATAGGGCTACATGTGCCACCGTAGAGAAACAGAAGTAGATGTAGAAGCATTATTTGACATTCAAATTAGCACTCCAGTTATCAAAGACGATGCTATCTTAAGAAGGGATATTTGATTTAATGTTTCTAAACAAGAAATTAAACCTAAATTTAATATTAAATCATTGGTTCAACAGCCTTATTCACTGAAAAATAGAATGAACTTCAACTGTTTCTCAATCCATTAAGTTAAACTGAGGATGAACATCACTACCATGTGTACAAACACTTTTTATTTTAAAAAAGGAAAGGAATATTAATCTTGGAGCAAAGGCTCAAAATTTAAAGACCTTTCCCAAATTGGTCTGTGGCTTTACTTTATAGTCACTGGGACATTCAATTCCTTATCAAATAGATGCTGCATTTCTTTTCCCTGGTATTTGCACTTAAGCTTCACAACACAGATACATACAAGCTATGTTTCAAGATGAGTATTTATAATGTTTTACCACCCACAGGGTGTCAAATCTCACTATATTAACCAGATGTGGAAAACAATCTCACTTCTGATCAGTTCCTGAATTTCCATATGTTAATCACAATAATAAAGAATTTTAAATTACATTAGTAATTTATTTAGTATAAATAAATATTGAGCATTTTAAATTCTATTAACTAGAAAAGTGATAAATCACAAAAGTTGCTTCTTTATTTAGGAAAAAGAATCTAGCCTTAAATCCTTATTCAGAAATTACATGAATTATTTAGAAATTCCAAGTATAATAATTGAAAATTTATGAGCAATTGAACTGTGAAAATACTAATTTATTGAAATTGATGGTTTACAATAAATTTCATTAAAAGGGAGCTTGAAGAGCTTGGGAAATCTTGATTATAAGCAAGTAGTAAACACCAAAGAGATGTCTTACATTGACCAAAACATACTAAAATGCCATAATATTTAGAAATTTTTACTTATCATGCTATAATATTTCAAAGGCTTAGTTTATTTTACTAAAAATCACAGGCAAGCAAAGACTACAATATTGCACCAGTAAAGAACACCAAAATCTAAGAGGTAGTAAAAAGAAGTAACCCTGATAAAACAAAGTATCCTGACAGATGCTCCCTAATCTCAGAGACCCAAATACAGGGCCCAGTTCTTAAATTTCTCAGTGATTAGAAAACATTTACTGGTACAGAATCAAAAAACCAAGTATCCAAATGAATAATACTGTAAATGGAACAATACTCATTTGCAAAAAAAGGCTAAGAGTAAAATCTAGAACAGAGGTCTATAGCCAGCAGGCCTAATGTGACCTACTGCCAGTTTCTGCAAATAAAGTTTTATTGAAATACAACCACACCCACTTTATTTACATATTGTGTATGGCTGCTGCTTTTATATTTACCGCCAAGTTGAGTACTTGTGATAGATCATATGGCCCACAAGACTTAAAATATTTACTAAAATATTGACCATCTGTCTCTTTACAGAGTTTGTTGAGCCCTGGTGGAGACATGTTGATAGGTATGTATTTATCGGAAAGCAATGGAGAGAGAAAACTATGAATGTCACAATATAAGGTATTCAACTAGAAGGAATGTAAGATGCTAGTTTTATCACAATTCAATTTCTTTTTATATCTAAATCATCCTAACAGTATCATTTTTGTAGCCTAACATCAAAGAACATTTCCAAGTTATTACAAAAAGATCGGTACAGCACTGTCCAATGGCAATTTCTGCAATGACCCAAGTATTTTATGTTTGCATTCTCTAATACTGTAGCCACTAGCCACATGTGGCTACTGAGGATTTGAAATGTGGCTAGTAAAACCAAGGACTTGACTTTCTAACTTAAATTAAATTGCCTCATGTGACTTTTGGCTACATCACTGGACAGCAGAGATTTTAACTAAATTAAAATTCCAACATGTAATTCTTAGAAATGACCAGAAATAATAAAGTAACATTTCTGAAAAAAAGACCTTGGGGAGAAATGAACTAAATTCCATCAATTCAGCCCAAGACAGATTACTTAATTACTAAACAAAACAAAACTGATTTGAAACTGTCCCTCTCCTTCTTTTTAGTGAAGACACAAAACTACTAACACATCTTTCTTTTAGTAGAAGTCCTGATAATTTTATGCTTAAAAGCAATAGTAATCGTAATCTTCAATAATTACACTAAAAGTATGTGGGCATTTCATACAAAGTATGTATTTTTTAGCTGCCTCCCATCAGCAAGTCACCTCTTCAGAAAGTCAGTTAGTTTCTATGCCCTTAACATTTCAACCATGCTGTGTAGAAGCCTTTGTTTATAGTAGGTATGTACGAAAATTATGACATCTTCGAAATCTGCAAAATTTTCATTAGTGACTTTTACTATGGACAAGTCATTTCAATAGTCATATCTTCCAAATATATATCTTTCATCGCATGATAAAATATACCCATTCAATTACAGAATGAGGAGATAGAGTTAACACCTTGTATTATATAAGTCAAAAAATATAACTCAATGTATGGTTCTCCACATGCCCACCTCATGACAATTTTTTATATGGACCAAAACAATAAAATAAATAGAGACGTATTTTTAGATTACATGTTATGGATTACACATTGCAAATTAACCTAATTACTAGGACAACTGAAAACATTAAAATATACAAAGTCTTTCTGAAATAATTTTATAATACTCTCAAAAGACAAATGTTTGAGATGTTTGCCTTATTTTATCTTCCAGTCATTTACATATACCCCCCCAAGAGAAATAGCTAATCCCATATTCTACTTGCAAAATCAGCTGGCAAAATTAATTTTATGCCTTTTGATTTTAAAATAGCTGATATCCAATATCATAAACTTCTTTTCCAACCTAGTAGTTAGTTGAAAGATACAAAGTATTTTAAGGGCACTTCTGTTTATGTTTACTTTTGCAGTTTAATCAGCTGTTGTAGCAGGAACTTTAACAGAGAGATTCCTTCTGGTGCTGGTGATGTGCCGCTGTTGTGCTAGGAAAGACCGGGCGGGGGCACAGGCGCCTGTGTCTCTGCAAGTACCACTGCCGCTCACAAGTCTAGATTCCATCCCCAGCTTCTGGAATGCTAGACTCTGAACAAAAATAAACAGGTGACATGACAAATGAGGGTCTGCAAAGTGCTGTTCACATATACAAAGTCATCTAATCCTAATAATCCTATAAAGCTGGTGTTTTCCTCACTTTTATAGAAAAAAGTAACAGTTCAGAAGCTAATTTGTACATGGTGAGGATGCTCTTACGAAAAGGAAACAAAGGCATAAACCCAGTTTCTCTATTATAATCCACTAAAAATGATTAAACATTAAAAACAGTAGCTTAAAATAATGTTCTAAAATTAAGCATGGGAGTTCCTGTTGCGGCTCAGTGGTAAGGAACCCAACTAGTATCCATGAGGATGCAGGTTCTATCCCTGGCCTCAATCAGTGGGTTAAGGATCTGGTGTTGACATGAGCTGTGGTGTAGGCTACAGATGCAGCTCAGATCCCATGTTGCTGTGGCTGTGGTATATGCTGGCAGCTGTTGCTCCAATTAGACTCTTAGCCTGGGAACTTCCATACGCCACAAGTGCAGTCCTAAAAAGCAAAAAATAAAAATAAAAAAATTTATAAAAACAAAATTAAGCTTGATTATAACAAGAAAAGTTTCAGGGCAAATTTTTGTATTGGGGCCATTACCACAGACATTATGTGTGGACAGCACAAGAGAAAAGCTTAATCTCAATAGGTCTTCCTTTTTTTTTTTTTTTGCCCACTGCATGCAAAAATTCCTAGGCTGGGGATGGAATGTGTGCCACAGCTGCAACCTGGGCCACTGCAGTGACAACCCTGGATCTTTAACCCACCACACCACCAGGGAACTCCTGATCAATGGTTCTTGAAGTGTGGTCCCTGGATTAACATCTGTGCAACTGGGAACTTAAAAGTGCAAATTATACCTATGGATTCTACGGAGACCCAGTGAATAAGAAGCTCTGTAGGTAAGTCCAATAATTTGTGTTTTAACAAGTCTTCTGATGCATGCCGAAGTTTGAGAAACAGAAAAGTTCCAATTTACCATAGTCTATCTACATACTGATATATGACAAATTATTGTAGTTGTGGCTGTTGGGTTTTTTTTTTTACTAAGGCAAGTCACTACTCCTCTTTCACTAGACCTCATAACAGTTTTACTGAACTTATTAGCATCACTAGTAACTAGTGAAATATACAATATAGTAAATGCTCAAAAAATACAGGTTGAAAAATGATTAAATAATATATTATTTGGTGCTAATATCTTTGATGAATTATATATCAAGAGGCCAAAAAGTAACAAAGAAAATAATACACTGTCCCTGATTTTAACTAGGATGGCTGCCTAACCATGAAGGTTGGTTCTGACACCACACACAATTTCCTTCAAGGCCTTGCTAAAGCCAGACTTTACCAAAAAGAGAAGGGAGGAAAAGAGCACAGACAAAAAAAACATGATGGCATGAAAGAAAAAGGCATGTTTAAGGAGATCCAGTTCTATGTGCTGAAGCACAGGGTTCATGCACCAAGAGTCTATATTGATAATCTGTCATAATAAAGAGCAGCTGAGGTAAGTAATGGCTGTTATTATCTATGCCAGCTGATGAGAACACTCAAAAGAACCATAGACATCAAGAAAACATCCCACTAATGCTAGGGATGACAAAATAAAATACATTTCAAATTATTTTATACTATTTCCTCCATGTTAGAACAGACAGACAACTACTGAGGAGCTATCAAAAGATAACAAATAGGATAAACTGGGAAGTTAACATAAGTTAAAAATAAAAGTTTAACTTTTAGGGAAGACAAAATTAATAATGTAAGTACTATTTCATCTGAAAGCAGCAGAATACAGTTTCTTCTCAAGTGCACATGGAATATTCTCCAGGACATATCACAACCTGGGTCACAAATCAAGCTTTAGTAAACTTAAAAATTGGAATCATACAAGCATTTTTTCTGATCACAATGCTATGAGACTAGAAATCAACCAACAAGAAAAAAACTGCAAAAAAAAAGAAAAACGTAGAGGCTAAACAATACACTACTCAACAACTAATGGATCACTGAAGAAATCAAAAAACACCTAGAGACAAATAACACAAAGATATGACAATCCAAAACTTATGGGGGAGTTCCTGTTATGGCGCAGTGGGTTAAGGATCTAACCACAGCAGCCTGGGTCACAACAGAGGTACAGGTTTGATCCTCAGCCCTGTGCAGTGGATAAGGATCCAGTTTTGCACCTGCAACTGTGGCTTGGATTCAATTCCTGCCCTACAACTTCCATATACTACAGGTACAGCTAAAAAAAAAAAAAAAAAAAAAAAAATTCAAAACCCACAAGACTAATGGGATGCAACAAAAGCAGTTCTCAGAGGGAAGTTTAGAGCAATACAATATCACCTCAGGACACAAGAAAAATCCCAAATAAATATCCTAACTTTATACCCAAAGCAACTAGAGAAAGGACAAAACCCAAAGTTAGTGGAAGGAAAGAATCATAAAAGATCAGAGCAGAAATGAGAGAGAGCAAAGAAAAAAAAAACCGATGAAAATAAAAGGTGATTCTTTGAAAAGATACACATAACTGATAAACCTTTAACTAGTCTCAAGAAATAATGGGACAGGGCTCAAATCAATAAAATTAGAAATGAAAAAGGAGAAATTACACCACAAAAATACAAAGGATCATGTAAGAGACCACAAGTGACTATATGCCAATAAAGTGGACAACCTAGAAGAAATGGCCAAATTCTTATAAAGGTACAACCTTATAAGACTGAAACAGGAAGAAATAGAACATATGAATAGATTAATCACAAGTCCTGAAAATGAAAATGTGATTTAAAAATTTCCAAAAAACAAAAGTCCAGGACCTGATGGCTTCCCAGGTGAATTTTATCAAACATACAGAGAAACGTTAACACCTCTCTTTCTGAAACTATTCTCAAAAATTGCAGGGGAAGGAAAACTCTTAAACTCATTCTATGAGGCCACCATCACTCAGTTTTGATACCAAAACTGGACAGACACCACAGAAAAATAAAACTACAGGCCAATATCACTGATGAAGAGATGCAAAAATCCTCAACAAAATATTAGCAAACTGAATCCAACAAAACTTTAAAAGGATTGTATACCATGATCATGATTTATCCCAGGGGATACAAGGATTCTTCAATATATTCAAAATCAATATGATATACTACATTAATAAACTGAAGAAGAGGGAGTTCCCATTGTGGCACAGCAGAAACGAATCTGACTAGTTAGTATCCATGAGGATGCGGGTTCGATCCCTGGCCTCACTCAGTTTGTTAGGGATCCAGCATTCCCATGAGCAGTGGTGTAGGTCGCAGATGCAGCTTGGATCCTACATTGCTGTGGCTGTGGAGTAGACCAGCAGCTGTAGCTCTGATTCGACCCCTAGCCTGGGAACTTCCATATGATGCGGGTGCAGCCCTAAAAAGCAAAAAATAAATTAAAAAATTTAAAAAAATAAACTGAGGAATAAAAACCACATGATCATCTCAACAGATGCAGATAGTTTTTGACAAAATTCAACACTGTTTTCTTAAACTCTCCAGAAAGTGGACATAGAGGGAACCTACCTCAACATAATAAAGGCCTTATATGACAAACCCACAGCTAACATCATTCTTGATGGTGAAAAGCTGAGAGTTTTCCCACTAAGATCAGGAACAAGACAAGGATGTACACTCTCACCACATTTATGCAACATAGTTTTGGAAGTCCTAGCTATGGAAATCAAGAAGAAAAAGAAATAAAGGGAATCCATATTGGAAGAGAAGTAAAATTGTCACTGTTTGCAGATGACATGATACTATACATAGAAAATCTTAAGCTACCAGAAAACTACTAGAGCTCATCAATGAATTTGGTAAAGTTGCAGAATTCAAAATTAATATACAAAAATCTCTTGCAATCCTATACACTAACAAAAGATCAGAAAAAGAAATTAAGGAAACAATAACATTTACCATGCATCAAAAATAATAAAATATCTAGAAATAAACCTACCTAAGGAGGCAAAATACCCATACTCTGAAAATTATAATTTGCTGTTGAAAGAAATCAAAGATGACACAAACAAATGGAAAGCTATACCATGTTCTTGAATTGGAAGAATCAATTTCATCAAAATGACTATACTACCCAAGGCAATCTACAGATTTAATGCAGTCCCTATTAAATTACCTATGGCATTTTTCAAAGAACAAGAACAAAAGGTTTTAAAATTTATATGGAAACAAAAAAGAGCCTAAAATAGTCAAAGCAATCTTGAGGAAGAGAAATGGAGCTGGAAGAATCAGGTTCCCTGACTTCAGACTATACTACAAAGCTACAGTTATTAATACAGTATGGTACTGGCACAAAAATAGAAATTAGATCAGTGAAACAGGAAAGTCCAGAAAAAAAAAACCACGCACATATGGTCTAATCGATGACAAAGGAGGCAAGAATATACAATGGAGAAAAGACATTCTCTTCAATAAGTGGTGCTGGGAAAACTGTACAGCTACCCATAAAAGAATGAAATTAGAACACTCTCTTAACACCATACACAACAATAAACTCAAAATGGGTTTAAGACCTAAGCATAAGGCCGGACACCATAAAACTCCTAGAGGAAAACACAGCCAGGACACTCTTTTAATTGCACCAATATCTTTTTTGATCTACCTCCTAGAGTAATGATAATAAAAACAAAAATAAACAAATGGCACCTAATTAAGCTTAAAAGCTTTTGCACAGCAAAGGAAACCATTAACAAAACGAAAAGACAACCCATGGAATGGGAAAAAAATCTTTGCAAGTGAAGCAACAGATAATGGATTAATCTCCAAAATATACAAACATCTCACAACTTTATTTCAAAAAAAACCTCCCAAACAACCCAATTAAAAAATGGTCAGAAGATCTAAACAGATCTTTCTCTAAAGATATACAGATGGCCAAAAAGCACATGAAAAGATGCTCAACATCACTAATTACCAGAGAACTGCAAATCAAAACTATAATGAGGGATCACTTCACACTGGTCAGAATGGCCATCATCATAAAAAAGTCTACAAACAAAGTCTACAAACAATAAATGCTGGAGAGGGCATGGAGAAAAATGAACCCTCCTACACTGTTGGTGGAATGTAAGCTGGTGCATCCACTATGGAGGTTCCTTACAAAACTAAATATAGAACTACTGCATGATGCAGCAATCCCACTCCTAGGCATACACCTGGAGAACACCTAAATTTGAAAAGATACATGCACCCCAATGTTCAATGCAGCCAGCACTATTTACAGTAACCAAGCTATGGAAGAAACCTAAATGTCCAACAGAGGACTGGATAAAAATGTGGTACATATATACAATGGAATATTACTCAGCCATAAAAAAACTCATTAAATAATACCATTTGTAGCAACATGAATGGACCCAGAAATTACTATACTAACTGAAGTCAGATAAAGACAGATATCATATGAGATCACTAATATGTTGACTCTAATAAGCAAACACAAAAGAACTTGCAAAACAGAAATGCACTCAAAAGATTTTGAAACCAAATTTATGGTTACTAAAGGGTAAACATGGGGTGGGGAGGGATAAATTAGGAGGTTAGGATTGACATATACAGACTACTACTGTGTATAAAATAGTAACAAGAACATACGGTATAGCACAGAGCTATCTATTCAATACGATGTAATAACCTATGTAGGAAAAGAATCTGAAAAGGAATGGATATGTATTATGTATAACTGACTTACTTTGCTATACACCTGAAATATAATTTTTCAGTTATCATCACTCCACCAAAATTAAAAAAATAAAAATAAATTTGAGTCCTAGAAGACTTAATTTTGCATTATAGAGATATTCACATATCTACAGAGACCCTGTATGAAGCATAAATGTTTTAGCTCAATAATGCATTTTAAAAACATTTATGAATTGTGCAAGTGCTTCCTGTGCATTAACTTAAAAGGTTGGTGAGTCATGAAATCAATTTAGTGGTTTTGAAAAAAGTCAAAATCAACTAAAAACATTCAAATAAAATATAAAGTGAGTCTGGATTACGACAAACATTACTAAAAAAAAAATACAACAGAAAATATCTGAGTGCAATGCACACATTCAGGGTAACTTTGTTCAATTATACCTAAACATGAACACAAACCAATTTGTGATGTAAGGTATATTTTCTTCTGTGGTTCGCAGTCAAAATGTTTGAAAAATGCTGTCCTAAACATTCAACCACTGAAGTTCCCGTCATGGCTCAGTGGTTAACAAATCCAACTAGCAACCATGAGGTTGCAGGTTCAATCTCTGGCCTTGCTCAGTGGGTTAAGGATTCGGCATGGCCATGAGCTGTGGTGTAGGTCACAGATGCGGCTCAGATCCTGCATTGCTGTGGCTCTGGCATAGGCTGGTGGCTGCAGCTCTGATTGGACCCCTGGCCTGGGAACCTCCATATGCTGCGGGAGCAGCCCTAGAAAAGGCAAAAAGACAAAAAAAAAGAAAAAATTCAACCACTGGCTAAATTTCAACTCACCTTATTATACCAGGCAGAAACAATGAGTTTTTCTTCATAATCACGGAATTTTGCTACTTTACATTCACTCTGGAGAAAGATATAAGGACTATTACAATCCCAGAAATAAATCAAATTTCTAAAAATGGAGTAACTTTTTCACTATGGTTATGATCAAAAGAATGTGAAGAATGCATTGTGAGGCAAACAAAGTAGTCAAAATGTAAAACTGAATCATGAGCAATGTATGCACAACACCTTTAGGAAAGAAAAAGGTTGTGACTAAATATTTTAGGAATTTTACTGGTAGGACAGATATTAAACAATAACAAACAAGATGATAACAGACAAGAAACAAATGATTCTTATGCCACTGTTGCTTGGATCTAAAGAAAAAAGTAACACTTGCTTAGGTGTCAAAACAGAGCTGCACCGGTGGAGGAGTCAAAACCAAGGGGGAAAAGGATGTAGGAAAACATACCCCAGAACATCCTTTAAAATTTCCTGTAAAGCTTAGCACAAATTTTTCTCTCGATTCTTGGTGACTGTATACTCCACTGCCTGTGGCCTTATCTGCGAGCCACCCTAGAGAGTGAATCCATTTTTTAATTATTCTAATCCAGCTAACTGTGTAATTTTGTTGAGCACCAAATATAGTTGGCTCAGAGAAAATGTCATAATCTAAAACATTTGCATGTTTCCACAGCAAGACGATCTTGATAGAAAAAGCACTCAGGAAACAAAGAGGTCAGATGTCCTCCTGGCTCACATCCACTCCAGGCAAACTTGCCTGAGAAGGATGGCAGATAGAGTAACCTCTACTATAAACTTCAGCTTGCTTCTTTTCACTCTTTGAGGTATGTGTACAGTTACATATCCATAAATTAAAGGCCCATATGCTGTGACTTGACTGAGGTTTTCCTCAGAGCTCTAGTTAGAGGCACCATTTTGTCACTGTCCTTGTCAGGGAGCTACATTTCAAGCATCAACAACGGTGAACCGTCTCACTGGCTTTCACTGGAAAGTGAATAATCAGACAACTCAGATTTCAGAGATTATTCAGTTCAAATCTGATTATTTTACAGATGAGAAGACTGAAGACTAGAGAGGAAAGGTGATAACTTTAAGGTAAGTTAACCATAAAGCTGTAACCTTGGCCTCTGATTTATGTGATATTTAATGCTGGGGGTATAGAGATATATAGTCTCTGCCCTCAAAAAACACTCTGACACATGCCAAAAAAAATAATGGTGCTATTGGGGTATGAATTCATGAGTTCAGAGTGCATGGAATCACAATGGAGAGATAACTAACTTTGCCTAAGACATACAAGAATAGCTTTATAAAAGAGGAGATCTCTGAGTTGGGTCCTATAGAATGAAGAATAAATTTCTTCAGAGAGACACTTGTATCCAGTGCTTTTCACAATGCCTGACATGGCCTGGACAAGCACTTATAGCCTGTGTATGGTAAGGCTGCTGTGAACTCTGGATATTAAAATGTTTAAGTAAAATATTTCCACTACAGCCTCTATCTACTGGCTCAGAAATAATGTGAATAAAATGGTAAATGAATATAATGTGTTTCCCTATAACATCCTAGATGATTTACAGGGAGAAGAAAAGGGAAGAAGAATCTGGTTAACTTAGGACCTTTTTAAAAAAGTGAACTTGATTTCTTTTTTTTATGAACTCTCATCCACAGAATGTTTAAAGGAACATTATAATAGCAGGACCCTACTAGAAAGAAGGGCTATATATGACTGGCTGTTAAAGAGGGAGACAGACACAAGGCAGCAGGTGTATAAACCTGCAGAGACCAATCTTGTGGGCTAGTGATAAGTGGCTTTGTAATAAGCATACTAAGTGCTAAAACATGATAAGCCTAACTTCTAAATTCTTGTGAAACCTGATCATTAGTGGCAAATATATGACAGCAGTTAATTACTAGAGTTACACAGAATAATTAAGAGGCAATGTATAAAATGGAAGTTTTACCTCTAGAATCTCGATTCTTCTCTCTTTCTCTGCCAACTGCTTTCTAAGTAGCATTATTTCAGCTGATGCTGGATTTAATTTGGGATCTAATGTTTTTATTACCTGTTTAAAGAAAAAAACAAAATTTTATGTTCACTTTATCTTGTCATATATCGAAAGAAGAACAGTCTATAAAAATCTGTGCAAATAAAGTGGAACATCCAGAAAGTGATCCATGAGCTAGTTACAGCTTGTTTTACAATCTAATCTGAATTAAAAAAATAACATTCTATAATCTAGAAATGGTACAAAAATTCAGTACAAAAATGGGATATACATCCCCAAATCAAGTGACCCTTCTCCAAGGCTTAGTACTCAGAAAGTAACTTAGTCTTATCAAGCTTTGAGCACTGGGGTCTTGAAATAACCCCTTTCCACACTTATCTGATCTGAATCAGGTAAATTAAACATTTTTAAAAAATTAAAATGATTTCAGTAATTATATATGTTCACTGTACAAAGAGTAACACACACACACACAAATTCTTGGCAACAATCTTTTTTTACTGCCATTATCTAGTTAAATGTAATTTGACATATAAGATCAATATAATAGATGTTGGTGATTCTGAATGCAAATTCTAGAGTACTCAACCATACTTATGTAAATTACTAAAAAGCTGAGTAAAAACAGATGTTTGATCAGAATGTTGTTCAGTGACAAACTAACCATGTAGACAGCAGTATGTTGGAAAATCAACTCAGAAATAGGTATAAATTACAAGCAAAAACCAGTTTCCAATAGCAAGGTCATCTGAGTGATATAATTACAAACCTATTTTAAAAGATCTACGTTTAATGAGTTAAGAAAATTTCATCTATGTTAACAGAGGTTAAAAAAAAAAAAAAAAAGACTAGAAAGCAGTATTCCTAAAACTTACTGTGTTCATTCAAAATGATTTACTGAGTGATAAATGTGGAAGGCCATGGTGGCAGGTGTAGCCACAGCCATTTACTAGAGTCAGGGCACGTTCCCTTAGAAAGTTCACATGATCAAAGAAGACACATCAGTGTTTAAACCATAATTTAATTACAAAGAACATATAATAATATGTTGCCTCTAAGTGATAAAATTATGGTTGTGACTATTTTATACTTTCTGAATTTTCTATCATGTACATATGTTACTATTTTAACCTCTCCCCTGAATGTACAGGAATAAAACTCAAAATTATATTTACCAAAAAAGCAACTATTTCGCAAATGGTAAATTCGATGATGGCAAGAACATGGTATTCATTGCCACTGCTCTAATTAGTTATAATACTTATAGAATATTGTTTAGAAATATGTGCAACATCTCAAAATGTTATCCTTTGACCCAATAATTCCATTTGATGCATTAACCTAGGAACAAGATTAAGATAATAAACCAACAAAAGGGAAAACTTTCTGTATAAATATGTTGCGTGTAGCCCTATTTCTAGGAACAAAAAAGAAGACGACATAGAACCAAATGATTCCCAACAACAGGATGATGACTAGGTAAGCTATGATGTATCTACTAAACTGAAAGAATATTATGTAGCTCTTCTTATTTTGCAAAGGTGGCTCCATACACACAAGTGTCTGTCCTATTCGCCTAGCATAACGTGCTTGATAAATATTGTTACATTTATATAACATGACATTATTTTAAGTTTAAAAATACAAATCATATGATCACAAATCATATGTGATATGATCATACAAATCATGTGTATATTTTGGTAAATAATCACGGAGGTAACAGCCATTGAAAAAAATGCACCATTAAGAAAAAAACACCAAAAGGTTAACAGGAGTTGTCTCTGGTAACCTTTCTATATATTATCTATTAAAAACATTTATACTTTTGTTACTGAGAGACACCGACCTGTGGCAGACTGCCTGGGAGACAGCAAGCCTGCCTCCCTAGAAGTTGGGTGCAGCGAGCTGCCTGAGCTCTGCCCACTGAAATCAGAGGTTTACGCCTGACCCATTCTATCTCCTACGCAATCCAGGCTGTCTTCCCTCATCTATAGCTGGACAATGTCAAGTGAACTTGAGGACCCCCTGCTGAAGAAGGCTGAGTCTCTATTAGCTTGGGACTCTGAATAACTGCCCCTTCCCACACTGATGACTGGATTTTGTGTGCTCAAGAAGTAAACTCGTATCTCATTAAGCCTTGAGACCTTGGGGTTTGCCTGTTGCTGCAGGTACTATTTATACCTTAATTAACAAATACAAAACTTAAACACGAAAAGGGCAGACTTAGTAGTAGTATTTTAAGACTCTGTCATAAAATTCTGTTCTTCTATTCAGTAAATAGAAAAGAATAACATTCTCTGAGAATATCTATAGTTAATTAGGAAACTATATTCATGGAAAAAAAAGATTTTATGAGAATAGTATTTACTGATATTTAAGAAAAAGTAAGAAATCAGGAAAAGAATAATTAGTCTGATAAGCATTAGACTAATCTTTAACTGTCTAATCTAGACTAAATGCTAAAACAATTTAAACAAGTTTGAAAAGCTCAATTTTCACAAAGGCAAATGTTCATTGTAAGAACTAAAGATTACATACTTAGTCATTTTCTCTAATGAGGTCATTACAATCAACATTTAAACTGTCCCTATGAAGCCATGTGCTGTTCTATCTGATGCTGATGAGTGACAGGGAAATAACATGAGGACTAAGGTGGAGATGCACCAGGAATCTGACTGGCAGGGCAGGTTAGTGGGGAGCAAAGCAAGGTGATACAGATCCAGGAAGAAATGAGACAGGCCCAATTAGTACTAGAGTCACAAAAGCTAGAACCTGAAAGATAAGCCACTCACATTTCTTGCCTTCTCTAAGTACATTTTGTATCTTTCCTCCATTGCTTTCATATCTTCATCTTTCTTCTGAAGAGCAGCTTCAAGTTCACTGATCTTTTGCACTATTATTAAAAATAAAATGAAATACGACCAATTTAAAAAACTCCCTCCTCACACACAAAAAATTATTTTCTAAAGACTGATAAAGACAGTTTAAAAGAGAAATCTTTATTTCTTCTTTGTGGTGAATTCCTATCCAAAACTTTTGAACTACACCAATATATTCCCAGTCATTTTACATTATTTTTTCTTAAAAAAAAAAAATCTATAATCTGCCTTACTGAGCTATCTTTCTCCTTTCTGGCAAGTATTTCAATGAACAAATGTACCTTACAATATAAGCACAGCCATCCTAAATTCATTCTGTTTTAAGTTCATTTTAATCTGATCATAAATGATTTCATTTACACTTCCATAGTATTAATTCTATTTTACAATGTTTGATACTCCTATATATCAATCAGTTCATCTCATTACATTTAACTTTTTTTGCTTTAAGATCATTCATTACTTACTTAAATCACTAAAAATTATTACGGTTCTTATTTGCAATGTAACTATCTTTGCATTGCCTGAAGACTTATACACAGTTCTTGCCATCCTTCCACTAAAAAGGGCAAGTCTTCACAAGTCTGATCCAGGTTTTTACAAATACCTACCATTCTGGTTTACATCTGGCTGGAGGTCTTCAATGAGCTCCTGTTTCTTCTGTAATTCTTCCTGGACCTCTGTTAGTTTTTCCCTAAGTAGTGAAAAGAGCATGGAGCTTTGGAGCCAAACAGACCTAAGAATGAAGACTGGTTTCTGTCATATAGCATTTGTGGACTGTGGGCAAGTAACTTTCTGATTCTTCATTTCCTCATTTGTGAAATGGGAATAATACCTGCCAGATATTTTAGGAGTTGGTTGTGAAGATGTAAAACTGCCTGATAAATGGTGGGCCAAAAAATTTCCCTCTTGCCACCCTTGCTTCCTAAGATAGTTAAAGAAAATATTTTATAGGTTAAACATCCCACATTTCCACATAATCTAGTTGTGATAGTTGTCTATTTTGTAAACTCTTTTAAGTGTCATTAGCAATTAAAAAATGTAGCAGTTTGGGATCATAGGCAGGTAGACTGACGGTTTTACCATGTTTTTCTTCTCACCTTGGTGGCAGTTGGGCATTAGGGTTTTTGCTTTTAGTAAACAACATCACAAAAGGATATTAACTTTAGAAGCTTTTAAATCCATTCCTTCTCATATTTGAAATGAAATATCAGTTTTACTTACATATGAGCTTCCAACTTCTGCTTTAGTTTGCTGGACTATAAAAATTAGAAAAGGTTGCTGTAAGATAACTATTGTGACAAAGATAATTTTTTCCAGACAACAAAATCTCTTTACCTCCTTTAGAAGGTGTACTATATGCAATTATAAATGTTTAAAAAAATTTAATTTCTAATAACATTCTTGTAAAAATGTAATATTTTACATATATTTTTACTTCAACAAAGAAAGGAAAAGGATAGGAAATTAAATTACGAAGAGTAAGTATAATAGTAAGAAGAAAAATGATTGATTCATATTTCTGAATACAATGAAAATGAAATTTGAACCTGAAGAAAAATAGCAAATGCAAGCTGAATGTGATATATTGAGGAGTATCAAACGTTTAAACACCTGAAGAGTCATCCATCATAAATTTTGAGGTTTTTAGACCTCCAAAGAAGAAAAGATTTAAAGAACTAAAATAATTATAATAAAATTTTATCATTATAAATGCAAGCACTTTAATATTAACATCAAAATGAAGCAAATGGATTTTGTTAAAAAATAAAATTTACAACACAAAATTTCCTCTTTAAAAGAATAGGAATTTAAATTGCAAAAATAATTCTGTATTATCTGAATAGTTTGAAGAGCTTAAAGTACATAATCTAAAATATAATTTGGACAGCAAATAAATTTTTTTAAAAAGATAAATTTGCAATCTTTAAAACATTGCAATCCAAAAGTGTACACCCAAAAATGATTCCATCTTTGAAATATTCTCTAACGTGGCTTAAAAAAATTTGTATTAGAGAAGTTACAATACCGTATATATGCACATATGAGATGCCGCCATGCATGAGACGATTTCTATTTTCCAAGCCCCCAGGAAAAAAAGAGAAAATCATATAAAGCATATAAAAGACAGAAGGAAACTCAACCCTTTCAATCTTCCTTTTCATTTCTTATTTACTCTCCTTCTGTAGTTTTCTCCCCCATCAACACAGGTCTAATCATCTAACGTTCTATTCAGCCAATATCTATCTAACACACATCTAGCCCTAGCTTTTGGTTGTTGTTGCTTTTGTTTTAGTTAAACATTCCTCTCTCAATTATTTATTTTATTTTATTTTTTTTTGTCTTTTTTGTTGTTGTTGTTGCTATTTCTTGGGCCGCTCCCGCGGCATATGGAGGTTCCCAGGCTAGGGGTTGAATCGGAGCTGTAGCCACCGGCCTACGCCAGAGCCACAGCAACGCGGGATCCGAGCCGCATCTGCAACCTACACCACAGCTCACCGCAACGCTGGATCGTTAACCCACTGAGCAAGGGCAGGGATCGAACCCGCAACCTCATGGTTCCTAGTCGGATTCGTTAACCACTGCGCCACGACGGGAACTCCTCCTCTCTCAATTATTACTTTTTTTTTTCCTCTGTGCATATAGAGCTCAAACTATGGGAACACTGCTAGGTATATTCAGATTTAGGCTGTTTGATCTCTTTTAAATCCTTTTATCTCAGCTCTCACAATTATTTGCCGTCAAAACCCATTAGAAATGGCAAGGCCCATATGAAAGGAGGGAAGAAATAGCAGCAATGTGTCTTCAAGACTGCTTTAAGATTTGTGTCCTCTGGAGGTAGGTGTTCTTGAATGCTCTGTTAGAAATAACTTTCTCATTCTCTCTTTTCCTCAATTCTGACTGCTGATTACTCTCAATATAGTTTTTCTCAGGCCAGCCCTGTTGGGATCCCAGCAGGACTAGGAAGGCCTCAATTGTAGCATGCTTTCAATCAGGAATTATCATGAACCTAAGGGTAGTTGTCGAAGTAGAACAGATAGAAATCACCTTCCAATCCATATGATTGATTTATAGGCTCCAAGTTGGCAAGACAACTGCATCTATTATGCAGATATATACGGTATTTAAGGGCACCATAAATGGTAAGGGTTGCACTTTCAAATACAAGATTCACTTGGGCACCAGGACCTATTATGGAGAGTCCATACGCAACAGAATTCCCATAATAGAATTTTAAGTTACTTACACTTTCTCCTTCAGACTTGGAGCCTTGTTCCTGTAAAGACTTCTGGAGGTCCTCAATCTGCTGCTGTAATTCTCGGATTCGTTCTTTGCTGAGCCTATTATAAGATGAATTGTGTGTGTTTATTTGTACTGAAAGTCAAAGTAGTTAAGGATCTATAAATGTGACTTTACGCAATTTAACATAAACTATGCATTTAATAGTAATAATCAAAGATGAACAATTATCTGTGGCTAGGTATAATATACAGTATAGTAGGCTGCTTTCAAAGAAATATACTTTAAAAGACATTTTTATACCTAAAGCATGTAATATGTACACATTAAAAAATTTAAAGTACTTAATGTGTTAGTAGCAATAGCACAACATTTCTGCACTGTACTAAGTGGTAAAAAAAATTAGAGTACTGGTTCACTTTTCCTTCAGTTGTGTTTTTTAATGAATGGAAACTAAGTTTACTCTTCTTATTTCAGATTTCACAGGCTACTGGAAGAAGAAGAAGGCCATGATTTTGCATCCATTTCTTCATGACTTTTATTTAAAGAGACGGGCACTAGCAACTATTGCAGATTTTTAACTTGGCAAAATCTCATTCCTTAAAACCCTGCTTAACCATAACCTCCACTGAAGTTACCAGCAAGAGCGAGTTAGTTATCTGTCTGACTTTCTTCATATATATATGATACAACACACCTGCATATTATAATACTCCATTTTCCACTGTTGCAGTTATCACATCATCATTATCTATTCACATGTCTGTCTTCCTATATTAACTCTATAAAAGCTGAAACACAGCATGTCCAGTACTGATAGTAAACTGTATAAAATAGCAATATTTAATTGTCTCTTCAGAAAGCTAAAATGTGGGAGTTTCCTGGTAGCCTAGTGGTTAAGGATCTGGCATTGTGGCTGTGGCTCAGGCCATTACTGTGGGTTCAATCCCTGGCGGGAACTCTTGCATGCCAAGGGTGTGCCCCCCCCAAAGAAAGCTAAAACGTTATTTTTCTTTTAACCACAGGTGATATACATACAAGTTGAGAGGCAAGGTTTATGTGTCTTTAAAATTCCTGTGGTCTCTAAGATCCAATAAAGGTAGGTCAAATAAATCCAAATACTTTTATTGCCAGTATGCTATTTATAAAAAGCATGTTAACACAGTGGTTTAGAGCAGACACTGGAGTCAGATTGACAGAGGGTTCAAACGCAGGATCTAGAACTTACTAGCTGTGTAACACCAGGCAAGTTATTTAACCTCTTTGTACCTCAGCTTCCTTGTCCATAAACAAGAGATAATCACAGTTACTACTTCACAGTTATTGTCAAAAAATGCTTAAGAAAGTACCTGACACTGGTAAACACCACATAAATTTTTAATATTAGCATTTTTAAGCATCTCATTTGTATCACATAAGTACTGTTTGTTTTAAACACATTATCTGTAACCTTCTTCACAAACTGCAAATAGGTATCACCTCCAACTTGTAGCTGAGGACACTACGTGTGAATTTAAGTAAACTGCCCAGATTAAGGAGAGGTGGGACTCATATTTGACTCCAAAATCTATGTACCATCTATATACCAGATGGCAGCTGAAAACCAGATTGTCATTTATTCATTTGCTAAATTTTTTTTTTGTCATTTGTGAAGATACCTAAGTGACATTCAAGAATAAGCAACCTGCTTAACAAATCTGCTAAAAATAATGGGTAGTGAGAAATGAAAAATTCTGGGAGTTCCCATTGTGGCGCAGCAGAAACGAATCCGACTAGGAATCATGAGGTTGTGGGTTTGATCCCTGGCCTTGCTCAGTGGGTTGAGGATCCAGCATTGCTGTAAGCTGTGGTGTAGGTCACTGACGTGGCTCGGATCTGTCATTGCTGTGGCTGTGGCATAGGCCAGTGGCTACAGCTCCAATTGGATCTCTAGCCTGGGAACCTCCATATACCGCAGGTGTGGCCCTAAAAAAAAATAAAATAAAAAATTGAAACATTTGAAAATCCTAATTATTTTAACTACAATGATCTTCCACTTCTGCAGATTAAGATTTTGTGGGCAGATAATTAAATCACTATTATTATCAATTATAAAGGAGTGTGTCAGTCACCTCTGCTCAGTTTCCAGTTCATTCATCTTGCGGTGTTTCTGATCTAGCTGCTCCTGAAGTTCTTCAATACGTTCATTCTCAGTACCTTCTTGCTGTAATCGAAGCATCTTATTTTCATGTTGCAGTCGAATAAACACCTCCCTTATGTTAAAAAGTAAAATTTGTTTTTAAAAATTTTAAATACGAAACTTTAAAAAATTCTTTACTTTTTCATAAAGAAAATTCCTGTCCATGTGATAGCTGTCGTTTTAAAACATTACCAAAGCTTCTGAAAGTTTTTAAGAAAAAAGTTGTACATTGTAAGACTGTGTCCCAAACAAGTAGGAAATTTTTAAAGGTACAGGTATAAGATTATGTTTTTACATCAATAAATGTTTATTATGCAAGCCCCTGATAGTACGAATTATTTTACTTTGATAATTTAGAAACTATTCATATTCAAAGTAATAGATAGCACATCCTTTGAAAACATATAAATAAAAAGCAATAGATATACGAAAGTGAAGTTTCCCTAAAATTTTTAAATAGACTTTTATGATAAATGACAGATATATGACTGTTTGTATACTTTTTGCTTTTAGAGAAAATGCTGGAATTTACATAGATATGCTTTTAAAAATGCAAATGATAGGAATGGTAGGAATAAAAAAGTAATTCTCTCTTACTGCTCCCTTCCTAAATCCCATTCCCATTCCTCCAAAGCAACTAATTTTAATTAATCTCAATTTTTGTTCTTCTGAATGCCAGTGACCTAACTTGAAAAAATAGGCTTGTATGGGAGTTCCCACCATGGCTCAGTGGTTAACAAATCCGACTAGGATCCATGATGATGCATGTTTGATCCCTGGCCTCGCTCAGTGGGTTAAGGATCTGGCGTGGTGAGCTGTGGTGTAGGCCGGCAGCTGTAGCTCTGATTTGACCCCTATTCTGGGAACCTCCATATGCTGTGCATGCGGCCCTAAAAACAAAAACAAAAAAAGCCGAAAAAGAAAAAGAAAAAAATAGGCTCATACGGCTACTTCTAAATGATTAACATCACTAGATATTACCAAAGAAAATGGGCAAGTTAGTTTCCAGCCTAACATATAAGGAACTCTATCTTAAGAGCAAAAAATGAACAAACTGAAAGTCAACAACTTTATAAACATTATGCAAAGTGAAAAACGTCCATCACTAAAGGCTGCATATGGTGATTCCAGGTATTTGAAATGTCCATAACAAGCAATTCCATACAGACACAGAATAGGTTACTGGTTGCCTGCAGCTGGAGTTGGAGGGGAGGCAAGAATGGGGAATGACTGCTGATAAGTACAAGGCATCTTTTAGGGTCATTGAAAATGTTCTACAATTAAGATAGTGATGATGGTTGCACAACTTTGTGCCTACACTAAAAACCACTGAACTGTACATTTGTAAATGGGAGAACTATTTCTCAATAAAGCTGTTTAATAAAGAGTAGAATCTCTTTATTTTACTTTATGTGGCAACAGTTTTATTTATTAATTACTTAAAGGAAAAGAAAACCATGAAAATATCAGATTAGTCAAAGACCTAAAAGTAAACGTAGCAGTAAAATAGCAAAATAAATGTTGGGTCAAGAGGAACGTCTTAAACTTGTATTTTATTTAGTAACCTCTAAAACTTGTATTTCATTTAACTCCAGATTAATCCTCCAGCAATCGACAGCCCTTCTCCTACTTTTTTTCTACTGATGTGGATTTGAATGACATGCATAAAAAAGGTTTTGAAAAAGGAAATTCCTATCCACTCCAGAGCTGTCACTATAAAATGCCATCAAAGAGTTTAAGCATAGAAAAAGAAGTTCAGTATAGTAAAGACCATCATAACAACTAGAATATGTTACTCAACTAGTAAGGGAAATTTTATTTCTGGGAAATTTTGAAAGTGCTGTAGTAGCAAAGCTAATCTGATTTTGAAAGTATAAGCATATGAGACAAAGTAATTTTTGAGCTCAATGACTCGTAAAATGGAAACTTGTTAAAGGCTTAGAAATTTATAAAAGAAATCACAGTTCTAATATTAAGTATAGATTATCAATTGACAAAAACAAATTTACCTATATTCCACTGGCATAATCTCAGCAGCAAGATTCTCATAACTTTTTGTAGCAGATGTATCTAAAACAACATCAACAATAACAAAAAATAGATTAACATTTTAGTATTTCTACCATTTAAAAAAACCTTTTCTAAATCCAACAAAATTCACCTGTTTGGTTTAGATGATCCTGTTGTACTTGTGAACATCGAAGCTCTTCATTCGTTTCTTTCAGAGTATCACGCTGTTCTATTAATCTCTAAAAAACAATTGTTTATACAAGCAAAATATTTAATTCTGTCATGACAATGTACTTTACACTTAAAATAGTTTGTCTTAACATGTTCAATTGATAATTGTTCCTTAGTTAATTAAAAATAAGGCTGTTTTAGTTTTAGTGGTAAGGGCTAATTTTCTCTTGTATAAATCACATAAATAATAGACTTTATACAACACAAAGCTTGTGACTGCCTTGTTATTTTTGAACCAAATGAATACAATTATGCAATAGAGTACAAATATGCAACTGTAGAGTAAACAAAAAAAGTATGGACTTGGGAGGCAAATGGATTGTGGCATGAATTCAATTTCACTTTTTCCAGCTATAATATCTGAGACAAGTTACTGACTCCTCTGTTTTAGATCTTTATCATCAAAGTGAGAATACTAATTCATATGCCCTTGTGAAGGTGTTCTGAGTAGCGGATGAGGTAACGTTTGTCTAATATCTAGAGTAGAGTCTTGTGTGTAAGATATGCTGGAGAACTGTTATTTCCTTCTATCACTGCTATAAAACTCTACTAAAGGTGATAGGTAGCATACAGAAAGTATGAATCTGCAGAAAAACATTTTTTTCTCAGGGAGAACATACTAGGACTTCATATCATTAGCTATTCTATTTTATAGCCTAAAGCCAATGACAAACCTCTATGCTCTGTACAAAAAGCTCACGTTTAAATGATTTTCTTGGAACTTGAAAAACACTAACATATTATCATACTTTAAATGCTGTTATTATTTCAAATCAGTAAATGAAAACTTATTTAGGGGAGTTCCCGTCGTGGCGCAGTGGTTAACGAACCCGACTAGGACCCATGAGGTTGCGGGTTTGGTACCTGCCCTTGCTCAGTGGGCTAACGAATCCAACTAGGACCCATGAGGTTGCGGGTTCGGTACCTGCCCTTGCTCAGTGGGTTAACGATCCAGCGTTGCGGTGAGCTGTGGTGTAGGTTGCAGACTCGGCTCGGATCCCGCATTGCTGTGGCTCTGGCCTGGGCCAGTGGCTACAGCTCCGATTGGACCCCTAGCCTGGGAACCTCCATATGCCGCGGGAGCAGCCCAAGAAATAGCAAAAAGACAAAAAAAAAAAAAAAAAAAAAACAAACAAAGAAAGAAAACTTATTTAGACCATTATGTGGTTCAAATCAACTTAACAATAAATGGGTAACTGATTCCAAGTCCTTAGGTAGAAGTGCATGGATGCCCCAGGGATCTCTGAACACTATAAATAACAACTACAGTCAGGCATGAGGACCCCTACAAATCTGGTCCTTCATAAATGCAATGCAACCACTAGCAGATTTGTCAAAATCAACTTTTCCAGAGCTCTGACAATTAACCAAAGGAACACCTGTTAAAGAAAACCTGTTAAATCTCGGAACAGTGAGTTTTCTGTTCTTCTTAACTATCACCTTCTCCCCAGCTCTGGAGTAGCCCTGAAAACCAGAAGCCTTCCAATCTTGTACCTTTGAAAAGCAGCAGCTCAGCAGCCAATAGCAGGGACACACTGGGTAGGAAACTCCTGCTAAAAAGCCCCATCCCTAAAGAACTGTCACTATTTAGTCCGCACCTGGGAGAAGCCCCATTCATTTGTACTGAGTTGGCATTTACTGTGTAGGAAAATCCCTATTCCCAAGGCATCTGTCAAAAAAAAAATTTGATAAAAATCAATTGTTTATCACTGTAGCTGCTGGAGACTGTGATGCCAGTTAGGGCAAACAAGAGCCTTGCCAAAAGCTTACAAGGAAGAGCTGAGAAACAACAGATCCATAGAGGACTCTGAAAAGCTCTGACATATTCCTGGAGATCCAAAAGACCAGCCATGAGCAGAGCTGCATACATGCCCAGGAAAGACCTGAGAGGGCCCCAGTGTCTCAGCTCTGGATAAACCTGAGGCCCTGTGCTAACAGGAAAGAAAAGGCAAAGGCAGAGTTTTAAACTGCCTAAGAATTGAGATGTTTTCCAAAGCACACAGAGTCCTTTGGCAAAGCTTAGAACAGTTATTGGTCCAAGGCATCTATAGTAATATCTGACTAATCATTTACTGGTTTCAGTGGCAACTGAGTAGAGAATTCAGCGGCTGCACATTACAAAGACGTCACAGAATTAGTCCAAAAGAGTCACCAAAAAACCAGCAATAGCAAAAATCCCAGAGGTTGGGGAGAATTTGATTTTGAGTTGTATAATCATTTTAAATGTCATATTTTCTAGAAAAACACAAAACATGCAAAGAAACAGGATAGTCCCTGAATGGGTTAAAAAAAAAAAAAGTCAACAGAGACAGTCAATGAGATGACCCTAGTGGATGGACCTAAAAGGCAGGAAAAAATTTCTCAACTCATTCTATTTGGTATTAGCTTGACACCAAAACTAGGCAGTGACATAAAAAAAAATACCGACCAATATCCTTTATAATAAAGATGGGAAGACATTCAACTAGCAAACTGAATCTAGCAACATATATAAAGGATTATATATTGCTATATGACCTATGTTATATATGTCCTATGACCAAGTGGAATTTATCTCAAAAATGAAAACTGGTTTCTATCTAAAAATCAGGAATTCTCGTCATGGCTCAGTGGTTAACAAATCCAACTAGCAACCATGAGGTTGTGGGATGGACCCCTGGCCTTGCTCAGTGGGTTAATGATCCAGCGTTGCCATGAGCTGCGGTGTAGGCTGCAGACGTGGCTCGGATCCTGTGTTGCTGTGGCTCTGGTGTAGGCCAGCCGCTACAGCTCTGATTAGACCCCTAGCCTGGGAGCCTCCATATTCTGCAGGAGTGGCCCTAGAACTGGCAAAAAGACAAAAAAAAAAAATTTAATTAAAAAAATAATAATAATCAGTGTAATACACCACATTAATAGAATAAAAGACGAAAACTGCATGTCATCTCACTGACCCAGAAAAAGCAGATGAAAAAGTCCAAAACCCTTTCCATGATAAAAACATGCAACAAACTAGGAATAAAAGGAAACTTCCTCAACCTCATAGAGGGCATCTACAAACAAAACACACAGCTAATAACATACATTAAATAGTGAAAGGATGAATGTTTTCTAATAGCAGAAACAAGAGAAGGAGATCCACTCTTGACATTTCTATTCAACAAAGTACTGAATGTTCTAGTCACGACAGTTTTAACAAGAAAAAGAAACAAAAGGCATTCAGATTGCAAAGGAAGAAGTAAAACTATCTGTATTTGCAGATGTCCAGGTCATATGTATGGAAAATCCTAAAGAATCTTCTAAAAACTAATACTAACTGAATCCAACAATGTTGAAAGATACAGGATCAATATTCAAAAATCAATCATATTTCTGTGTTAGTACTGAACAATCCAAACATGAAATTGAGAAAATAATTTCATTTATAACAGTAACAAAAACAATAAAACACTTAGGAGTAAGTTTTTAAAGGTGAAAGTCTTGTACAATGAAAACTATAAAACATTATTGAAAGAAGCTAAAGGCCTAAATAAATGGAATATTATCCCACCTTCATGGATCAGAACTTAATGCTATTAAGGTGGCCAACTTTTCAAACTGATCGACAGATTCAGGCAATCCCTATTGATATCTCAACCTGGTTATTTTGCAGAAATTGACAGTCTGACCCTAAGATTCATATGAAATGCGAGGGACCCAGAGTAACCAAAAAAATCTTTAAAAAGAGGCTAGACATAGAGATTAATGACAAATAATTGAAAATCCATAAATTCTTATATCTATGGTCAAATGATTTTTCTTTTTACTTAAAAAAATACTAGACTTTTCACAGAAAAACTGAACAGAAAGTACAGAGTTCCCATATAGTCTCCTCACACTGGTTTCCCTTCCCCCATTATTAACACCTTGTATTAGTGTGGTTACTTTTCAGAACTGATGAACCACCAGTGATTCACTGTTATTAACTAAAGGGCATAGTTGACATTAGGTTTCACTCGTTTTAGTTTTATGAGTTTTGACAAATGTGTAAGATATCCATCATTACAGTATCATGTTCAAATGACTTCTAACAAAGGTACCACCAAGACAATTCAACAGGGCACAACAGTCTTGTCAAGGAAAGGTGCTGGGAGAGTTCCTGTCATGGCTCAGTAGTGAACAAACCCGACTAGTATCCATGAAGATGCAGGTTTAATCCTTGGACTTGCTCAGTGCGTTAAGGATCAGGCGTTGCCATGAGCTTGTGGCGTAGGTCGCAGATGCAGCTCAGATACCACATTGCTGTGGCTGGCTGTGGGTAGGCTGGCAGCTGCAGCTCCAATTCAACCCCTAGCCTGGGAACCTCCAGATGCTGCAGGTATAGTCCTAAAAAATGACGGACAGACAGACGGACGGAAGGAAGGAAGGAAGGAAAAGCTGCTGGGGAGTTCCCATCGTGGCTCGGCACAAACAAACCTCTTGGAAACGTCCAAGAGGACGCAGGTTCGATCCCTGGCTCTGCTCAGTGGGTTAAGGATCTGGTGTTGTCATGAGCTGTAGTATAGGTCACATACATGGCTCAGATCCAGAGTTGCTGTGGCTGTGGCACAGGCCAGCAGCTTTAGCTCCGATTCAACCCCTAGCCTGGGAACCTCCGTATGCCTTGGGTTTGAGCCTAAAAAGACAAAAAAATTTTTAGAAATTTTAGAAAATTTAAGAAAAAAGAAAAGGTGCTGGGACAGCTGAATATCCACACATGAAAGAAAGTGATTAGAACCCTATCTTACATCATATAAAAAATTAATTCAAAATTGACCACACAGGGAGTTCCCGTCGTGGCGCAGTGGTTAACGAATCCGACTAGGAACCATGAGGTTGCGGGTTCGGTCCCTGCCCTTGCTCAGTGGGTTAACGATCCGGCATTGCCGTGAGCTGTGGTGTAGGTTGCAGACTCGGCTTGGATCCCGCATTGCTGTGGCTCTGGCGTAGGCCGGTGGCTACAGCTCCAATTCAACCCCTAGCCTGGGAACCTCCATATGCCGCGGGAGCGGCCCAAGAAATAGCAACAACAACAACAACAACAAAAAAAAAAAAAAAAAGACAAAATTGACCACACAATAAATAGAAGAGCTAAAACCATAGAACTCCTAAAAGAATATATAGGAATAAATCTTTATAACCTTAGGTTATCAATGGTTTCATAGAAACACAATGAAAAAAACACAAATAAAAGAAAAAACAGGAAACTTTGACTTCATTAATCAAAAAACTATTCTGCTACAAAAAAACACCATTTAGAAAGTGAGAAGACAACCCACAGGATAGAGGAGAGAGTTCTTTATATATTCGGGATACAAGTCCCTTATCAGGTATCTTACAACTCAATGATAAAAAGCAAATAATCTAAATAAAACATATGCAAAGAATTTGAAAAGACATTTCTTCAAGGATGATACACAAATGGCCAATAAGCATATGAAAAGATGCTCAACATCATTAGTCATTAGGGAAATACAAATCAAAACCATAATGATATACCACTTCATACCCACAAGGATAGCCAAAATTAAAAAGTAATGTGTTTGTTGGCAACAATGTAGAGAAACTGGAATCTTCAAAAATTACTGGCAAAAATGAAAAAGGGTTCTTCCGTTTTATGAAACAGTCTTGTAGTTCTTAAAAAGGTTAATAAGCATAGTTACTATATGACCCAGCAATATCATTCCTAGAAATATACTCCAGAAATGAAAATCTATGTCCACATACACACTTGTACGTAAATGTTCACATATTATTTATTTACTAGGCAAAAAGTGGAAACAACCCAATGTCCATAAAATGACAAATAAAATGTGGTATATATCCATACAATGGAGTACTGTTCAACAATAAAAATGAACGAAGTACTGATACATACGACAATAGGGAAACCTTAAAAGCATTAGGCTAAATGAATAAATCTAGTCACAAAACATATTCTGTACAGACTAAGCAAATCAATAGAGACAGCAATACTAACGGTTGATAAGGCTGGGGGGAGAGGGGCCAAATGCAGAGTAGCTGCTCATGGGCACTGGGTCTCTTTTTGCAGTAATGACAGTACTCTAAAATTTGATTGTGATGATCCCTGCACAACTCTGAATACACTGAACACCACTGAACTATACATTTTAAACGGGTGAAATTTATGGTATGTAGGTTATATCTTAATAAAGCTGTCTAAAAAAGTGCATCTATTGTCCTAGCTTTCAAGGAGTTGACAGTCTACAGAGCTGGAAAACATGCTCTGAGACAGACGACCTTGGCTCTGTGATTTCACCTTCCTTTGTGAAGAAAACAAAACTGCATAAAGATATTTTTTATGACTTTCTTTTACATCAACCACTTCAATTTGGAGAATGACAAAAGAAGAACTGATTATATCACTTCCACTCTTAAAACAGCAAGGACAGGAGTTCCCGTCGTGGCGCAGTGGCTAACGAATCCGACTAGGAACCATAAGGTTGCGGGTTCGGTCCCTGCCCTTGTTCAGTGGGTTAACGATCCGGTGTTGCCGTGAGCTGTGGTGTGGGTCACAGACGCGGCTCAGATCCAGCGTTGCTGTGGCTCTGGCATAGGCCAGTGGCTACAGCTCCGATTCGACCCCTAGCCTGGGAACCTCCATGTGCCGAGGGAGCGGCCCAAAGAAATAGCAAAAAAGACAAAAACAAACAAACAAACAAACAAACAAAAAAAAACAAAACAGCAAGGACAGTATTCTTAACAGACATATTACCTATCAATTATATTTATATTTACCTCTTTTTCCTTAAGTAAAGCTTCATGTTTTTCTTCAAGTCGCTTCATTTCAAATGCTAATGTGTCTGCCCTTTTGGATTCAGAGGAAAGTTTAACATGAAGATCCTGAACCTTTTGTCAGAAAGAAAAACAAATAACAAGAATATAAATATAGATAGGTTTTCAGAGTTCAATAAATGAGAAACTGATTGGAAATAAAATTTATAGTAAGATTACAGTCTAAGTATTTCTGGAAACAGCATGTAGATAAGAATAATCAACATAAATTTTAAAATGCCAAATAATTATTTAGCCAAAAAAAGAAAAAAAAAAAATCACCCTTCTACTCTGTTTCTCTAGGTTGTTTTGATAAATAGCAAAACAGAACATTTTAGGTTATAACTTCATTCTCTAGGCATTTGACACTGGTTACCCGAAATGCTAGTAAACAATAAAATGTCCAAAAAAATATAGCTCAGAAGCTAATAAAAATGTAAAGGACCTAGATAACTCAAACTCAACTATTCACATTTGAATTAAAATTACTGACAGAGGAGTTCCTATTGTGGTGCAGTGGTTAACGAATCCGACTGGGAACCATGAGGTTGAGGGTTTGATCCCTGGCCTTGCTCAGTGGGTTGGGGATCCAGCGTTGCTGTGGCTCTGGCGTAGGCCGGTGGCTACAGCTCCGATTGGACCCCTAGCTTGGGAACCCCATATGCCGCGAGAGCGGCCCTAGAAAAAGGCAAAAAAAAAAAAAAAAATTTACTGACAGAAGAAATGTATCATAATAAATTCACAGCTAACTACAGGCAATGTTTATTCACTTCTACATCATTCTTAAGGTATCAAATGGAATAATGAACTCTTTCAATTTTATTGATAAAAAATTAAGATTTTTTTTACCTGTCTCTTGTATGTTTCTAATTGCGTACGTGCTGCATTTGCCTTCTTCAATTCTTCTTCTAAGCTGACTGTATTATGCATATACATCATGTTTGTTTCCTGTAAAGTTTTCACCTGCTTGCGAAGGTCATTCAGATCTTGTAGCTTCTGACGATATATCTCAACTGTTGACTCCAGTTTATTTGCTTTATCAGAGGTAGCCCTATAATTTAAAGATTAAACATTACCATGTAAAAACTAGAAAATGCACATAACAATGTTATTCTGGCTATAAAATAAGTCTTCAAAAAAAACCCTATCAACTGGCTTTAAAAAGAGAGAGAGAGAAAGAAACAGAGAAAAGAAATCATAAACATTGCAAGAATTTTGGAAACACACTCAGGCCTAAAACAGTCTAAAGTTCAACCTTTTTGATATAAAATCATCAAAATAAAAATGCTTCAGGAGTTCCTGTTGTGGCTTAGCACATTAAGGACCCAACATAGTGTCTGTGAGGATGTGAGTTTGATTCCCCGGCCTTGCTCAGTGGGTTAAAGATCCAGAGTTGCTGCAAGCTGCAGTGTAGGTCGCAGATGAGGCTCAGACCAGCGTTGCTGTGGCTGTGGCTGTGGCATAGGCCAGCAGCTGCAGCTCCAATTCAACCCCTAGCCCAGGATCTTCCATATGGCGCAGGTACAGCCCTAAAAAGGAAAAAAAAAAAAAAAAAAATGCTTTAGGAGTTCCTGTCGTGGCTCAGCGGCAACAAACCCGACTAGCATCCATAAGGATGCAGGTTTGATCCCTGGCCTTGCTCAGTGGGTTAAGGATCCAATGTTGCCATAAGCTGTGGCATAGGTCGCAGATGTGGCTCAGATCTGGCGCTGCTGTGCCTGTGGTGAAAGCTGGCAGCTACAGCTTCTATTCAACCCACAGCCTGGGAACTTCCATATGCTGTGGGTGCAGCCCTAAAAAGATAAAAAAAAAAACTGACATAATGAATTATCAAACTATTTTGTATATCAGAACAATATATTAAAAAGGATGGTTTTGTAAATACCATTGACCAATTCTGAGCTGCTCTATAGCCTACGGGCTAATTATGCTTTTTGCATAACATTTAATTTAATTTTGTTCTAAGTATTTGATATACCCAGGAAGTGACTCAACTTATAAGCTGTTTGGCAAAGCACTTCCCTTTACAGTTGTGCTTACCTGACAACTGGGCTAGAACAAAAATAAACAGGCTGAATCATTTCAATATCACATGCAGGTTCAAATTAATGGTTACCAAGATTATGTTTTAAATAGACACTAAAAACTGTGCAAGAAAATGACTAAGAAAATTTAACAGAAAATATAAAAATCATGTGGGAAAGACTGTTTGCTTGAGTAACATCCCACAGGCAAAAGCTAAATATAAATTTTATATTGTCAAAGAAAGCAAGAGAACCTGGGATAACTTCAAAATAAATGTTAGGATTCTTATCTATATTCATCTATATTTTATCAAATGCCAAAATATGGATTGTGAGAATTCATTTTTACATGAATATTTCACAAGATACACTAGTAAGCACAGAAGGTCAAGCCAAATGTATATAAAAGTAACTCAGCTTACAAATTTTTAAAAAGGTATCATTTGGGGCTGGGAAACTGTCCTAATAATAATCAAATATTACCCTTAAATTGCACAAACTATTAACAAGCATAAAAGAAGTAATAAAGACTAGAAGCCTGGATAAAAACTGATCAATACCTGACATATAGGGATATCTCTAAAAATCCCTGATAAAAAAGTGGAATACTGAAATGGCTATGTAACAACTCAGAAGTGACATAATTATATTTAGACAAGCCATACCTAAGAACATCTATTTCATCTTTCAGGGCTCTTGTTTCCTCAGCAAGGCTAGTCAATTCATCATTCCTATGCTGAAATTCAATTAATTGCTTTTCAAGTTCTTCACAGTGAACACGGTAATCATCTTTTGCAGCTTCAAGCCTTGCATAAAGAAAACAGGCATTTATAATGTTATTTCCATCATTTGTTTTCTCACTGACAAACAAGCTTAGCCAAACTCACTTATAATTGTTTTTTTTAAACTCCACATTCAAAAGAAAAACTAAAGGAAAAAGACACTTCTCAGCTCTTGATTTTGAAACAAAGTTGAGAAGAAAATATTCTGAGTTTTCATTTTCACTTCTGAAACACTGAGCTTGGTTCTCCAATTCAAAAGGAATTTTATATTCAAAAGATGAAGAGAAAACATAAAGTTACCCAAAAATATACATTGCAGGTAAAGAGATAAAATATTAATTCTGAGTACACTGTGATAAAATAAATACTTCAAACCCTAGAGCAACAATGAAAACAAAAATGACAATACAGTGCTTAAAATCAAATATTAAAAATTATTTGATCAACTGAAAATAATGCTGAAAAGGAAGAAAAATAAGAATAGATATGACAAATGAAAAGTAGCAAAGTGATAGACCTGAATACAACCCTATCAAAAATTACATAAGAGGCAAATGGCCTAAGTATACCAATTAAAAAGGCAGAGACTATCAGATTGGATATGTTACACTCAAATATATGCTAGATAGAAGACACATTTTAAAATACAAAGACATAGTGATTAAAAGTAAAAAGAGAAAAAAGTACCTTACAAAGAGTAAGCAAAGATAGCTGAGGTGGTTATATTAACATTAAAAAAAAAAAAAAAACTCAAGATGGAAAGTATTACCAAAGATAGAGATATTTCATAATTATAAAAGTATGAATTCATCAGAAAGACATATTATAAATCTGTATATTAACTAAATAAAGTTTTAAAATAGATGAAGCAAAAATCCATAATTATTGTTGAAAATTTCAATACCAGTTTCCCAATAAATTATAGAACAAAACATAAATGTTGGTAAAAATACAGAAGAAATGTGAATAACACTATTAACAACTTGCTACAATTAATATTTATGAAACACTTTAGTCAAAAACTATAGAACACTCATTCTTTGCAAGTACATATGGAACACTCACCACAAAAAATACGATAAGCAATAAAGTATCATAAATATGAAAAGATTGACAGCTCATAGAATATGTTCTCTATCCACAAGGAAATTAAATTAGAAATCAGTCACAATAAGAAGTCCGTAGAAAAGCCTTGAATATTTGGAAATTAATACATTTCTAAATAATCCATGAGTCAAAGAAGAAATCTCAAGAGATATTAGACAGCATTTCAAACTGAATAATAACAGAAACAGTCAATCAAATTTTGGGGACAGAGCTAAACTAGTGCTTAGGGGGAAATTTACAATTTTAAAGAAAGGCATCTAACTTTAAGAGGCTAGAAAAAGAAAAGTAAATTAAATCCAAAGTAAGTAAAAGGAAATAAAGAACAGAGATCTAAAACTTACAATATGGAAAGCTAATAATAGGTGTTTGAAAAGATTAATAAAATTGATGAACCCTTAGCAAGAGTGATCAAGAACAATGAGACAAAGCACCAACTACTAATATCAGGAATGAAAAAGGAAATACCACCATAGCTCCTACAGTCATTAAAGGGACAATAGAGTATTATGAACAACTTTATATCAATAAATTCAACAACTTAAAGCAAATAAACATACTCTGAAAAAAAACAATTCAGCAAACTGACGCAAGATGAAACAGAAAATCTGAAAAGTCCTATGACAATTAAATAAATTACATTTGTCATTAAAAGCCCTTACACAGAGAAAACCACAGATCCAACTGCTTTAATTAATAAATTCTTTCAAATATTAAAGGAAGAAATTGTATTATTCTTACATAAACTTTCAAAAAATAGAGGAGAGAATATTTCCTAATTATTCTATGAGACTAGCAGAACTCTGGTAACAAAACCTGAAAGACATTACAAGAGAAAAAAGTTGCAGACCAGTATCTATTATGAAGACAATCACAACAATTCTTTCAACATATTATTAAACCAAATGCAGTCATATGTATACAGGATAATAAAATATGACCAAAGTGTTTTTTCCCTGGAACATAAGATTTCTTAACACATAAAAATTGATCATATTAGAAGAATGAAAAACACACTATCTTTTCAAAATGCAGAAAAGTCACCTGACAAAAATCAACACCAATTACGGATAAAAACTCTTAGCAAAGCAGAAATAAAGGGGAAATCCTTCAATCTGATAAAAAGCAAATTAAAGAACTCCAGAGCTAGCTTCATATCTGATAGTACTTATTAACTGAACATTTTCTCCATAAGACACAGAACAAAGCAAGGTGTTTTTTCCTGCTCAAAGCAAGAAGAAAAAAAAAAAATACAAGGCAGAAATAATAAAACGAAGACGTAAAGCTCTATTAATAGATGAATGTAGATTCCTTAGGACTTTCTACCTAAACAAACAATTACTAGAATCACTAAGTGAATTAAGAAACTTTGCAAGACATAAAAGTTTCAAAATACAAGATACAAGTTTAAGTTACAAGATAAAAGTTTCAATATACAAAAATCAACTGTATATCTCTATATTAGCAACAACTTTTCAGAATAATTTTTGTAACTGCATTTGTAACAGGAAAAAAGTACAAAACACTTGAGAATAAAATTAACAGAAGGCACATAAAACTGCTGGAAACAACACAAAACTGTAGAGAAATCAAAGATTTAAAATAGACGGAGATACTATTTCTGTAGGCAGAAATTCTCAATATGGTTAAGATATCAATCATATACAATCCAAATCATAATCACAAGTTTTGTTTTTAAATACAGAAACTGACTAAAAAAGCAAAGGACTTAGAATATGAGACTAGCAGAACTCTGATAACAAAACCCGAAAGACATTACAAGAGAAAAAGCAAATGTGGAAAGGAAAGAAAATGGTTGCAATACTTACACTACTTGATTTTAATAACTTACTCTAAAGTAATGAAGACCATGCCACATAGGTACAAAGATAGCCAAAATGATCAATGAGAAAGAACCAAGAATCCAGAAAATGACCCAAATTTTATGATTATATAATTTTCCACAAAGGTGCCAAAGAAATCTGATGGAGTAAAATAAGAATTTTTTTTTGACTGATGATACTGGAACAACTAGATATTCATATGGAAAATATAAGTAAAGCCTGATACCCACAACTCACATGATTTTCAAAAAATCAATTCAAGGTGGATCATACGCCTAAATGTAAAAGATGAAACTGTACAGGTTCTGGAAGAAAATACTAGAAAGTATTTTCATGACAAGGCAGTAGACAAAGATTTCATTGGGGACAGTACACAAAAAGCATTAACCTTAAAAAATCAATAAATCAGATTCATCTAAGAACTTTAATACTTTGAAGACACCATTTGAAAAATGAAAAGGCAAGCCAAAGAATGAGTGAAATATTACATGTATACCTAACATAGGATCTGTATCCAGAATATATTTTTTAATCTACAACTCAGTAATAAAAAATAAACAACCCAATTTAAAAACAGGCTAACAGTGTTAAGAGCCAATTCACAAAGTTAAGATATATTGCCAATAAGCACAAAAAGGGGCTTATCATATCATTAGTTATCAGGAAAATGCAAATTAAAGTCACAATTTGACACCCATAACACATGCCCTGGGATAACTAAAATTAAAAAGACTTATAGGCCAAGTTATATTATAAGGGCAGAGTAACTAGAGCAACTAGCAGCAAACACTTCCAGTGGGAATGTAAAACAATATGACCACTTTGGGAAATGGTTTGCCAGCATCTTTTAAAATTAAATATAGACCTAGTGCATAACTCAGGGATATCACTTTATGTTATCTGCCAATGAGGAATGAAAATACATGTTTACAAAAAGTCTTATATTACAATGCTCATACTAGCTTTATTTATTTTAGCCAAAATCTGGAAACCCAAATGCCCATCTAAAGGAAAATGAATAAACAAAATATTACATAATGTGAAATAATATTCCATATAATGGATACTACTCAGCAATAAAAAAGAATGAACTACTTGTACATTCAGCAACATGGATACAACTCACAAATATGCTGAGCAAAAGAAACCAAAGAAACAAGTCACCAAAAAGTTCACACTGCAGTTCTATTTATATGAAGTTCTAGATCAGAGAAAATATCTATAGTGAAAAATAATCAGAAGTGTAATTAGGAGTTCCCGTCATGGCTCAGTGGTTAACAAATATGACTAGGAACCATGAGGTTGCAGGTTCGATCCCTGGCCTCGCTCAGTGGGTTAAGGATCCGGCATGGCTGTGAGCTGTGGTGTAAGTCGCAGATGCGGCTCAGATCCCATGTCGCTGTGGCTGTGGCTAGTGCCTACATATTCAATTAGACCCCTAGACTGGGAACCTCCATATGCTACAAGTGCAGCCCTGGAAAAGACAAAAAGACCAAAAAAAACCAAAACGAAACAAAACAAAACAAAACAAAAAAAAAACAGTGTAATTAGCCTCTGGGAGGTAGAGACTGACTGGGAAAGGGCATGGGGGAACTTTATGCAGTGACAGAAAGCATCTATCAAATGATAAAAGTATGAGTTACACAAGTATATGCATTTGTTAAAACATGCAAAATTGTACTCAGAGTTTATTCATTTCACAATATGTAAATGTCATTTTGAAAAAAAAACAACATACTGAAGAATAGTATTAGTTTGCTTTTTATAGAGGTGTGGGTGGCAATTCTTACTTCCTATGTGTTTTGGGATTGAATAAATGAGTTAATATATTGAGGAAAATGGCCAGGTTTCTCACTGTTGGAGAAGGTAGTTACAATATGGAAATAGAGAAAATCAGAATGAAATGGAAGATGATAATACGAACTAATTCTTCACAACTCTAAGTGTGAAAACAAATGCAGATATGTGCATATGCACGTGTGTGTGAACATGGATGAATATGAACCTGTATAAGCTTGTTTCCTTGCTCTGTACCCCAAGATGGCCCAGAAGCAATGATAGAAAATTTTACCCAGAGCATAGGTCTTTGTATCTAAATAACATTCTCCACTAAAACGATCAGGGCTTCTTGGAGAACTGGCTGATCCCAGAGTTCTAGAACATTCTGTCATTCTAGAAAGAGAAGAGCTTAGAACACCTTGTTGTGCCAGAAGCTAAGAAAATACTCAAAGAAGGACAGTAACATACTCAAAGAGCACAGCACAGGGCCAACGGAAGGCTTCTCAGTGGTCAAATCTGGGATGACTTAAGCATCAAAATAAATGATGATGGAATTACAGACCACTGAATAAGAATCCATTACTAAATGCAATACATGATCCTGGATTAGGCTCTGAACAAAGAAAAAAAAATAGCTACAAAGGACACTAAGAGAGTTCCCACTGTGGCTCAGCAGGTAACAAACCCGACTAGTAGCCATGAAGATATGGATTCAATCCCTGGCCCTGCTCAGTGGGTTAAGGATCTAGCAACACTGTGAGCTCTGGTGTAGGTCAAAGACATGGCTTGGATCCCATGTTACTGTGGCTGTGGCATAGGCTGGCAGCTACAGCTTTGATTCTACCCCTGGCCTGCGAACTTCCATCTGCTTCAAGTGAGGCCCTAAAAAAGCAAAAAAATATAAACAAACAAACAAAAAATAAAGGATACTGAGATAACTGATGGAATCTGAATAATATCTGTGGATTAACTAATGATAGTGTATCAACGACAAATTCGCTAATTTTGACCATTATACCGTGGTTTATAAGAGAATATTTTTGTTCTTAGGAAATACATACTTAAGTATTTAGGGGTAAAGGAGCATGTGTCCATTTACTCTCAAAACTATATATATATGTAGAAAGGCTGCTAAAGCAAATAAAGAGAACTGCAAAACAACTGTCAAATCTGAATGAAAGGTATAAAGGAGTTCCTTGTTCTATGTAGTCTGAAATCATATCAAAATAAAGTAACAACAAACAAAACAGATACAGTACAATTGGAGGGCCTACTCTCAGGCCTTATAGTGCAAGGCTCAGTGATAAGCACACAAGAGACAATCAATGTTTACTAATGACTAGATATACACCTTTTTTTTAAAGAAAAAATACAAAAGGTGATATGAAAAGCATCTCTTTAGCTTAAGATTTACATTTTTCCCATTTATTATCAAGTTCCCTCTTCTATGTAAGAAACTCCCCCTTCCCCCAAGCTTCAGAAATCACTCCTTTAAACTCCTCTTGGACTTGCCTATGGACTTCATTTGGCCCTTATCAAACATTATTTTGAGGTGTTTTTTGCTTTTTGGTTTTTTTTTTTTTCACATAGGTATCCCGCTTGCCTAACTGGACTGCAAATAAGCCATATGAGGGCAGAAACCACTTATTCTGCTCAGTATTCTCAATAGTTTAGTTTTCTAAACATGCTTTATAATGCTTAATAATTAGCTGTTGATATTACGATTTTTTAGCTACTAGTTTAGTAAAACTGTATAGAATGATTTTTACTACAAATGCTACCTGAAGTTTTCTTCTTGTAATTGTTCTAGTTGTAACTGTGCATGAAAATACTTTTTTGCAACCACTGTATTTGGATCATCAAAAGATCCATCCAACTGGTCAAGTTTTTCATTCATCATCTCATTCTCAGAAACTAGTGAATTCTTTTCATCTTGAAGTGCTGTCACCTAAAAAACAAATACAAAAACATAAGCATTGATAGCAAAAAAAAAAAAAAAAAAAAGATTACACTGGAGTTCTAGATTCTAATTCTGACTAAATCATTAAATAGCTTGGTCAGTTAGACTACATAATTTCTAAGGATCCTTCTAACTCTGGAATTCTGGGTCTAGGAGGTTTGAGTCAGAAGAAATCAAATTAATTTTATTAATACTGAGAAAATAGCGTAATACATATGAGGAGAATATTTTACAAATGTTATGCTTGCTTTAGTTCTAAGAAGAAAATGTTTTCTAAGTCTCTAAGACTTGATGCACTAATGAATTTCAAATATTAATTTGTTTCCTTTTTAGGTATAAATTTATTTTTAAGATGCTGCTATCTATTAGGCCAAAATACACCCATATACACAAAGCTACCATTTTAGGTCCATAGTAGAAAATTTCAGCTACACATCATGTCTTCAGGGGATAAGCGCAGTATTTGGTTCATGAATCAATAACAAAAAGCTGAACTGAATCCATCTGCACATTCAAATTGTTTGCTTATAACTTAAAATGGATATAAACATTTAACTTTAGAATCACATCAACATCAGCACTTGATACTTTTTTTTTTCTTAGAAAACATATTCAGTCTTGAGTTCCTGCTGTGGCACAGGGGGTTAAGGGTAGGTTGGATTCCCAGCTCAGCACAGTGAGTTAAGGATCTGGTCTTGCCACAGCTGCAGTGTAGGTCAAGGATGAAGATGGGCTTCACGTTCCTAGCCTGGAAACCTCCATATGCCGCAGGTATGGCCAAAAAAGAAAAAAAAAAAAGAAAGAAAAGAAAGCAAGCAAGTCCAGTTTTATTTTTCTAAATATAACTAAAGCCAGATTGACACAATTTTTTGGTTTTCTATTTTTCCTTAGGGATCTTATTGATAAATATATATATTTATATACAAATAAGTTGATAAATATATATATTTATATGCAAATAAGTTGATAAATATATATTTATATGCAAATAAGTTGATAGATATATATTTATATGCAAATAAGTTGATAAGTATATATTTATATATACACAAACATATATGTTAGTAATTTGCACATTGCTAGTTTGAAAATGGATGCTTCTAATAAAACAGTGTTTGCAGGAACAAGTAGGCTAGGCCAGTCTGCTTCAGAAAACACTTAATACATTTTCAATTTTACTTATATATTTATTTAACGAGCATGATTTGCTCCTTCAGTTCTATCTCTTTGTTATTTGAAAATATCTTTAAAAATTTACAGCTAAGGCTATGACCTTTTATAAGAGATGTTTACATGCAATTTTATTAAAACTAGTTTGAAAAAGGGTTGACCTGTCATGACTTATGACGTATTATTGCACAAGTTTGCTATTTACACTTTACACAGGTATAATCAATTCAGTCCAGTTTTGTGAATGAGACTATATATTGACACACTGAGCTAATAACAGGACATTAAAATCAAGCGATAGTCTTAAACACAGCATAGGTTAAGTTACACACACTGTCCTCCAACCCTCCAAATAAGAAACACAAACGAAGGCTGGTAAGCTTTTCCCAAAGAAACCACAGGAGGAAACAATCTCTCTTAAATTCAATGCATGCATCCAACCTTGTCATTAAGCAGTTTAGTGGCTATTACCTGCCACGTATAATCTTTAGTGATGGGGATACAAAAAGAATGAGAGGTTGTATCCTTTTAAGATCTCTATGGTAGAAATGTAAACAATTACAGGACAGAAAATGAAGTGCTTTGATGGAAGTATATAGAGGGGTAGAGAGGGGTGCACAAAGAAAAAAATCTCATTCCAGCTTGAATGTAGGGGCAGTCCTAAAAAGACTGGTGGAGGAGTTTCTGCTGTGGTGCAATGGGAACAGTGCCATCTCTGGAGTGCTGCAATCCAGCATTGCTGCAACTGTGGCTTGGCTCAGATAGGATCTGTTCCCTTGATCCCTGGCCCAGGAACTCCATATGTTATAGAGGGGCCAAAAAAGAAGAGGGAAAAAAAAATCCCCTAAAGAAGGAAGAGGAGCAAGAAGGGCAAATTTAGTTTTCAATACCTAGTGGGTAACCAACCTTCTTCCTATCTATATACTTCACATTGTGGTTCCAGAGCCACCTTTATCACAGATGTGAAAGAGAGGGGTATTAAACATGGACCCATGCCTGATGGGTGACTGAGAATGTCCAGCAGTGGTTCAAGACATCTCTTTTCACAAGATCTCATGGTGATATTTTGTTTAGGTTCACTGCATCTACCTCTGTCCCTCTCTCTTTCTCTCTTCTCTCTCTCTCTGAGCTACTTAAAAGAGACAGGACGGTCAAAAAGCTAACAACAAAAAAAGCTCAAAAATACTACTACTCATTTTCTCATATCACTCAGATTTAACCTAATATTTCTATCATATCTGCTTATTTTGGAAATTAAAATATAAACTTTGATAGCTGGAGTCTCCTTTATCATACTGTGCCCAGTCCTACACACTTTGTAGACACTTCAAAGTCTGAAAATCACTGCTTCTCTCTCTCTCTATACACACACACACATATATATCTGTTCTACAATGATGGGTGGGAGTATGCTTTTCTCTAACAAACTATAAGCAAACCAGCCTCTGCTACTATAGTAATAAGTGAAGGAGTGCTACCAGGAGATAGGAATACTGACTGGAAAAGGCAGAGTAAAGAGCTGTTGATAAACCCGCCCTAACTTGACCAGAACTCTAAGACTACACCAGAGCTTCTCAAAACTTTACAATGAATACTTATGTGGACTGTTTTTGAAAGTACACATAATCAGGCCTTACTCCTGACTGTGTTGGAATTTCAGTGGTCCAGTGTCTATAACCATGACCTGCAGAGAACTGACACAGAACTCTATTTAAATGGATCAAGTTTCACCACTAGATCTTTCACTACATGAATCTCCCCATTCTTGCATTATTGACTTTGATTAACACATGTCTGTTAACTGGATTGTATCAACAAGTAGTTTTTTCCAAGAAGAGCTCCTAAGTTTGTATCTGAGCTCTTCGCTTTATGCTGTTTCTCTGACTCAGCATTTTGTGGATATTGGGCCTCTACATTCTGGCAGGCAAGCTGTAGGGGGGCCTAATTTTCTTATCTTTTTGGGTGATTTATCTTTTCTACCTGAATAACTGAGTTGTTTATTCTTGAAGTTCAATAGCTTAACTAGGTTATAAGGCTTGGTGTTAAACATTACCTACTGATTTTTGTTTCTATATAGCTGCAATGCCCTTTTAAATCTCACTTTGTTGTCCTACCACTTAGTCTATTTTATTGATGTACTCTTATAAAATTGTTATACTACATGAAGCAAAAGTTATGTTCTAAGCTTGGTGATTTTCTCATATTTGCTCTTACCGATTTTTGGTTTTAGTCTATAGTTAGTTGGCACAGATGTCATGCTTCTGTTCTTTTCATTTAGTTCATGCTGTGCTGGCAGTCAAGATACCCTGCTTGTTCCAGCACAGTGTTGAGGACTTCTCGGACATCCTCTCTGCTATATGCTATGGCTCAGTGTATTTTCCCCTCTGAGTTAAGTTGGAACTTGTTTTCTCTCTACACCATTCTATACAGCCTTGTGAATGGTTGGGGTAGGGGGGAATGCGGAGGCAGCTGAGCCAATAAGCCATCTGTTTACAACACCTGGACTAGGCTCTCACTTCTGAGGTTGAAGTATCTTATATACCAGCGTGGTGAGAAGCGTATCCCATTCCTATGGAGTAATTCCTTTGGGCATCAGACTGTTTTCCCCAATTCAGTGTGTGGCCCTATCACATTTTTCTATCAGAAGGAGTCAGCCTCTTAATTTCTTCTTGGCCATCATTTCCACTCTTCCCCAGTCCAAAGAAAATGAAGGACTCAAAGGGTGATTTCTTTCTGACTGGGTAGACTGCAGTGAGAAGTCTCGAGATTTTTCCTCATTCCCAGGCATGGGCTAGGGGACAAAGGCAGAAGAGCAGGTTCCTGTTGTGCAGCACTTCTGTCAACACCATATGCCTGCTTCTTTCCTTGATTGCCTACTTTCAATTTAACTTCATTAGGTTATGCTCTTTTACTTAATTATCTGCCCTTGGTAAATTTCTCTGCAGCTTATTTTTCTTTTTTGGTTTATTTGGTTAGATATTAAAAAAGAATTCCCCTCAAATTTTACAATCACATTCAGGTGACATACGATTAAAAGTAAACAATTTTCAAATATAATTTTCCTTATAAAATTGGGGTTTGTGTCATACACCTGTGTGAATTCCATACTGTTAAATTAATAACTTTTTGTTCTGTTTATATGCAGTAATCATTCGTTTCATGTGTGTAGCAGGTAGTTGAGTTGACCCTATTTCAACACCAAATTAAAAATGCCATAACTTGGGATGTCTACACTTTTCAACTAAAATCATTTTTACTCATGTTAGAAACACTGAAATCTTTTAACATGAAATTCTGTTATTTACTAAGTAAGATTTTCTTGGAAAACTGTACAGAGATCCTACGTGAGATTGGTAATATCTGAATGATTCAATTCTCCATTCTTTATCTGAAGTAACCTGGAGGATGGATATAAGCTTACTTGAAAATAAAACATCTCAGATGCTATGCATGTGTCTTATGACATGTGAGGCGGGTATGGTTTGGAAAGAAGAAAGGATAACAAGTAGAAGTTCCCCTAATTTGTCTGAGACACTAGCTTTGTTCAAATATACACATTGGCTTTGTTCAAACATAGAGGACTGATATTTAAAGATGATGTCAGAAGATCTGGATTCTAGTGCTGTCACTGCCCTTAAGTATCTGAGTCTTGCTAACCAAGTCATTTCTCTTCTCCTTATTTGCAAACTCCTAAAGGTTAGAAATATTACCCAGTCCTATCATTCTAGATATTTATCTCATCAAACAAGGATAATGTTACCACAATCTTGTCCTCATACTTTTCAGAGAGTCAACTATTTACGTAGCTCATAGTTTAAATGAAAAATGCAATTTATTATTGCATGTTATGATGGTACATTTAACCATAATTTTTCAAGACTTATTGCATAATTTTCACATATGCACTTTCATATAACAATAACAATATATGCGAACACATACATAGTCTTCAATGCCAGGCCCTGCTTTAAGGGCTTTATGTATGTTAATTCATTTAATCCTCATTATCACTCTAGGAGATATACAGTACTATCAAATAATTTCTCAAAAGAGAAAAATGACATATAGAGAAATTAAGCAATCTGCTTGAGCATATACAACCAGCTAGTAACAGGACTAGGTTCTGAATACAGGTTGCCTGGCTTGACAATCTACACCTTTAACCATTAACTATTGTCTTCCATGCCAAGTTATTTTGCTAACAAATATGTGCATATGAATGCAAGAATTATACACGTGTTCATACCCACGTACATGTTAGCAAAACAAACAACACTCACATTTATTGGGAGTCAAGCAGTATGTATTTTCATAAAAGACCCCACTTAATATTCATACCCTATGAAGTAAATGCTTTTATTTCCCCCCTCACAAAACAACAAACTAAGCCATAATCTAAACAGTTAGGGTTGTAAGATTAGAATGATCCTCTCAAAAAAGTAGTTAAGCCAGCAATTTTCAACTCTAAAATAAAAATTATAAGATTCACATTTGAATATTCAAGCTTATAATGAATCTTTTCTCTCTTTTTTTGTCTTTTTAGGGCTGCACCTGCAGCACATGGAGGTTCCCGGGGTAGGGGTCGAACTGGAGCTATAGCCAGTGGCCTACACCACAGCCACAGCAACGCAGGATCTGAGCCGCATCTGCAACCTACACCACAGCTCAGGGCAATGCTGGATCCTTAAGCCACTGAGCAAGGCCTGGGACTGAACCCACATCCTCATGGATGATAGAGTCATTTCCACTGAGCCATCATGGGAAATCCTAATGAACCCTTTCGATGGTCCCTCCATGAAATGAAACCCAACCTCCAAAACACTTTACCAATTAATTAACTAAAATAAAACCCTTGTAAATTTAAAGAGGACATTATTCTCAGATCTGTACCTGCATATCTAATTCTTGACATCGCTGCCTAAGTTCTTCTTTTTCTGCTTGTGCTTCCTGTAGTTCTTCTAGAGCCCTTTTAAGCTGAAAATGAAAATGTTCCAATTCTTAATACATCACATTTTGACACAAATTGAAAAATATATATTTATCACAATACATATATACACTGATGTTGGAAGTGGTTTTTAAATTTATTAACAAGTAAGTCTTAATATGTTGTTTTTGTATAAATATTAACAGAGTCTCATTACCATTTAAGGCCAAAGTCCTATAGAAATAAAATTTTACATAAATCTTTATGAAATATATAAAAAAAGTTTTAGAGGATGCACTATTTAATTTTATCACAGAAAAAAATTTAGAACATGGCATTTTGGTTGGTTTTTTTTTTTTCTCTCTTTTTCGGCTGCATCTGTGGCATATGGCCATATCCAGGCCAGGGATTGAATCTGATCCACAGCTACGACCTATGCCACAGCTGCAGCAATACCGTAGCCCTTAACCCACAGTGCCAGGCCAAGGATCGAACCCATGCCACCTCAGAGACAATGCTGGATCCTTAACCCACTGTGCCAGAGTGGGAACTCCTAGAACACAGCATGTTTAAATTTAAAATTTTTATAGAAAAAAATTATTTTAAGTTGAAATACTTCTTGAGATGGCTGATGACTCAAGGAAAGTCAGCTATTCAAATACATAACAGGAAAAGGATTTGCTGCATTTGCTTCTCCTCTTACCCATTCCCTTACAACTCAGATTGGGTTACACAGAGGAGAGTACCTTTTCCCCCATGTGAAACAATCGTGGAAAACAGTCAGGGAAAGGAGCCTTAAGTACAAGGTCTTTGAGCTATTTCTTCAATATTAGAGGAGAGTAACTGTGACAAAAATTATATTACCTTATTAATTAGAATTTAGCAGAATTTTAAAAATTGTCTACTGTTTAATTGTGCAACTATATAGGATGGACCACATATGCATTAAGACTAGCAGAAGGGAAAGTTCAATAACACTCAACTCTTCAAACATGATCATAAAAAATCTATGGAGATTAATACTACTTGCATTCATGCAGGAATCCACAGTAATATTCAGTTGAGCTCTTATAGAACCATCTACCTAAATTTCATGGAAGAAAATAATCTTGTATGTACTCTCCCAGTAAGCCTTTAAGACAGTAACTGACAAAGGAACTCTATCACTGCTTTCAACATTTTCCTCACATACTGAAATACTCACCTGTTGTTCCAATTCTCCAACAGCATCATTTGTAGGAGAGCTCAAAATTTCTTTACTCATCAACTAGAATTAAAATAATATAATTAAGTACAATTAATAGATGTTTATGAAGTAAAAATATGTTTACCTGAAAGGAGAGTAAAATGCTTTAATTTTTCCTTGCCTTATTTGATAATCCTTATATTGTTCAAATAAAAAAATTATACAGGTTTAAGCTAAATAACACAACATTCAAGCATTATATTAGTAAGAACATAACATGTGCTTGAAATATGAAGATATATTTAAAATATTTGTGTACTGAAAAATTATAATCCAAGTTCTAAAAGATGAATTACTAAATAAAACTAAACATATTAAATAATTAAAAATAATTCTCCTATAACATAAATTAACACTTTTAAAATACAGCTAAAGATGGAAGTGATATGACCAAGTTCCTAATTTGAGAAATTTTACAGGTAGGTATTACAATCATATGAAAAAAAGAATTCTATAAAATAACTTCTTGCATACAAAAGGCAGATTTATTTATACATAGTGATGCTTTGAATTCAAATCAGCAATGCAAACTCAGAGCATACACACTTCTAAAGTCCCGCATGCTATCTTCCTCTAAGTCACGCCTCTTCCAAACTATGTTTTCCTCATTAACCCCCCACTCAACTTTCCTTCAGGCCACCTCTTCACTCCACTTCATCCCAGCCTTTTGATCTGATTTTAAGAATGAACAGGCACTGAATGGATTCTGAATCTTTATGGTTCACCTTAGCTAACTAGACTGGCTTGAATCCAGCTTACCTGACTCTAAAACTGAATCATCACTCTAGTTGCTCACAATTCTAACATTCTGAAAATACATGACACACACACACACACACTTAAAAATTTCAGAAAAGACTGCCCTAACTGGCAAGAAAAAACAGAAAGTATAAAAAATTCCTATCTGGAAAGAGGCTGTTTATCCTACTTAGTTTAAGTTATTTAAAGGAACTTGACAACATTAACTTTTTATGTGTTTGTTTTTGGCACATGCATGGCATGTAGAAGTTCTCTGGCCAGGGGAAAAACCCTTGCCACAGCAGCAACCGGAGCCACTGCAGTGACAATGCCAGATCCTTAACCCGCCTGTGCCAAAAGAGAACTCCTAATTTAACTTTTAAAAAGCAGAGGTATTAAAATTAGGTTTGAAATTCTTACAAGAAATTTTTGGGGGGAAAAAAAAGAAAGGATTACACAACAGCCAAAGATAAGTAAACATGCTGCAAAAAGCTAGTTTATACAGTAGTGAGATATACATCCATAAAATTTATATGAAGAGTTTTACATAATTTGGTTTTGGATTTTCATACATATGTGATCATGATACAACTTACCTCTTGAATAGCAGTCATGACCACATGTTGAACAGATTCTTCCAGTGTCATAATATTTTGAATATGTTCTATGATTAAAAAAAAATCAGATCTGAAAAAACCTACTCTTTATCCACAGTATTTTAGCCACTCAATTAACATAAAAGTTCATTTACTACACATAATTCTTTATGCAAGTACATTATTTTTCCATAAGAAATATGTCCATTGAAAGCAAATACACAGGACTGAAAATATTCATATAAGTATTTTTAAAATGTTTTAAAGAAAACCTTGGGAGTTCCTGTTGTGGCTCAGTGGGTTACAAAGCCAACTAGTATCCATCCATGAGGATGCAGGTTCGACCCCTGGTCTCGCTCAGTGGGTTAAGGATCTGGTATTGCCATGTAGGTCCCAGATGTGGCTCTGATCCTGCGTTGCTGTGGCTGTGGTGTAGGCTGGCAGCTGCAGATCCAACTCAACCCCTAGCCTAGGAACTTCCACATGCTGCTGGTATGACCCTGAAAAGCCAAAAAGAAAAAGAAAGGAAAACCTCTAATTTTCTTATAAGGAACAAAAAGAGAAGAAATTACAATTAATCTTAAAAACTATTATGACAGTTTTGTCTCTCTTGTTAAATATTCAATACTATGGGATAAATTCACATGTACAGGCATTCTAAAGAGATACTGCAAAAGTCCAGTTTCAGACCACTCCAATAAAGCAAATTCCACAATAATGGGAGTCACGTGAATTTTTTTAGTTTCCCAGTATATAAAATAGTGTATGTACACAATACTGTAGTCTACTAAATAGCAATAGCATTATGTCTAAAAAAAAAAAAAAACAATGTACATACTTTAATTAAAAATACTTCACTGCTAACGAAATGTTAAACATCATCTGAGACTTGAGAGAATGGTAATCTTTTTGTTTGTGTTAGTGTTGATGACTGCTGACAGAAAAGGGTGATGATGAAAGCCTTGGGTGGCAGTGGTGATTCCTTAAAATAAGACAACAGTGAAGTCGGCCACATCGATTGATTCTTTCTTCCACATACAATTTCTCTGCAGCATGTAATGCTGTCTGATAGCATTTTACCCACAGTAAAACGTCTTTCAAAACTGGAGTCAATCCTCTCAAATCCTGCTGCTGCTTCTAAGTTTCAGTAATTTCTAAATTCTTTGTTGTTGTTTCAACAATTTTCACAGCATCTTAACCAGGAGTGAATTCCATCTCAATAAACCACTTTCTTTGCTCATTTATAAGAAGCAATTCATTTGTTAACATTTTCTCATGAGATGGTAACAATTCAGTCATATCTTTAAGCTCTACTTCTAATTCTAGTTCTCATGTTATTTCTACCCCATCTGCAGTTACTTTCTCCACTCAAGTTTTGAACCCCTTAAAGTCATCTATGAGAGCTGGAATCAGCCCAAACTCTTATTAATGTTGGTATTTTGACCTCATCCCAGGAATCATCTCTTTTTGTAATGGCATCTAGAATGGTGAATCCTTTCCAGAAGGTTTTCAATGTACTTTGCCCAGATCCATCAGAGCAATCACTATTTATGGCAGCTATATAGAGTCTTATAAAATGTATATCTTAAATATCAAGACATGAAAATCAAAACTATGTCTTCATTGATGGGTTGTGAAATCGATCGTTTTGTTAGCAGGTATGAAAACATTAATTTTGTCGAACCTCTCTATCAGAGCTCTTGGGGGACCAGGTGCATTGCCAGTGAGCAGTAATGTTTGAAATCTTTTTTTGTGAGAAGTATGTCTCCACAGTTGGCTTAAATTAGTAAACCATACTGTAAACAGATGTGCTGTCAGCCAGCCTTTGTTGTTCCATTTACAGCACAGGCAGAGTAGATTTAGCATAATTCTTAAGGTCCTAGGATTTCCAGAGCTGTAGATGAGCACCGGCTTCGACTTCAAGTCATCTTCTCCACTAGCATGAGTCAGCCTGTTCTTCAGAGCCAGGCACTGACTTCCTTCTAGCTATGGAAGTCCTAGATGGCATCTTCTGCCAATAAAAGGTCGTTTTATCTATACTGAAAATCTGTTGTTTAGTATAGTCACCATCATTAATGGTCTGAGCTACATCTTCTGGATAACTTGCTGTAGCTTCAACATCAGCACTTGTTGCTTCACCTTGCACTTTTATGTAATGGAGGTACAGTTTCTTATCTTAAACCTTATGAACAACCGAGAAAGGTTAGTTTCAAACCTTTCTTCTGTGGTATCCTCAATGCTCTCAGCCTTCACAGAACTGATGAGTTAGAGCCTTGGGTCTGGATTCAGCTTTGGCTTAAGCAGCTGGTTTGATCTTCTATCCAGACCACTAAAACCTTCTCTGTGTCACTGCTTTCATATCATGGTGTGGTCACTGGAGTAGCGCTTTTCATTTCCTTTAAGAAGTTTCCTTCCCACTCACAATTTGGCTGTTTGGTAGAAGAGGCCTAGATTATGGCCTATCTTGACTTTTGATATGACTTCCTCACTAAGCTTGATCATTTCTAGCTTTTGATCTAAAGTGAGAGATATGTGACTTCTCCTTTCCCTTGAAGAGGCCTAATTTCAGTATTGCTGTGTATCAGAGATAGGGAGGCAGGGGAAGGGAAAGAGAAGAGGGAACAGCCGGTTGGCGGAACAGTCAGAACACATTTATGGCTTAGGTTTGCCATGTTAATATGGGTGCAGTTTATAGTACCACAAAACAACTACAAAAGTAACATCAAAAATCAAAAATCATGGGAGTTCCCGTCATGGCTCAGGGGTTAACGAATCCGATTAGGAACTATGAGGTTGAGGGTTCAATCCATGGCCTCGATCAGTGGGTTAAGGATCCGGCATTGCTGTGAGCTGTGGTGTATGTCACAGACATGGCTCGGATCCCGTATTGCCGTGGCTCTGGCGTAGAAGCTACAGCTCCGATTAGACCCCTAGCCTGGGAACCTCCATATGCCGCAGGTGCGGCCCTAAAAGGACAAAAAGACAAAAAAAATAAATAAATCAAAAATCACTGATCACAGGTTACCTTAACAAATATAATAATTATGAAAAAGTGTGAAATATCGTGAGAATTACCAAAATATGGTAATTCTTCAGAGACATGAATTCTTCAGAGACATGAAGAAAGCAAATACTGTTAGAGAAACAGTGCAATAGACTTACTGGACCCAAGGTTTCCTCGAACCTTCAATTTATGAGAAACACAATAAAGCAAAGCTCAACAAAATGAGGTATGCCTATGCTCAATGAACTCTTAACATCTAAGCCCAGAAAGTTTAATTTTATCAGCTATTTAATTCATTTTAGGAAGGTTTTCCATGAAGAAATATATATATATATATATATATAGCCTCCTGCAAATACCTACCTAACATACACCAAGTCTCACCTTAAGCGCAGCAACACACACACCTACACTCACAAATGTGGGAGTAGAGTAAGTTGATTCTCTCCCAGTCAAAAGAGTAGAATCATGAGAAGGTGTTTTTCATGTATTTACAGATTTAAATTCATGTCAACTGTATGTTCTCAGCTAAACCAATTTTCCAAAAATTTTAAGGACTGATTATTTTTTAATGTATTTATTATTTTAATGATTCTTCTGGAAAACTTCTACAAGTTCTCTAAATCTATTTGTGAAGTTAAGTACTGGACAGAGATTCTGACAGACTATGGTATCCACCTGACCACTAAATGCTATGGGGGTATGTGCAGGGGGGCAGAACTAACTAGAGGATGCACAAGCAATAGAATGATTTCCTTTAACTGGATTTTTTTTTATGATTTTTCTTTTTTCCATTAGAGTTGGTTTACACTGTTCTGTCAATTTAACTGGATTTTTTGGATAATGGGGTATTTGTTTCAAGTCTGCTGAAAACTTCCTAAAAATTCTCTCCCCATCAAGATAAACAGGGTACCATTAACCAAACTAGTTCATCCTTTCACTATTGAGACTATTTTGCAGTACTTTTGAATAGTTTTGAAAAAAACAATTCTCACCAAAAAGTATAATGATGTGGAAGTTGGTTTATATTGTAGATGTGTTTTGTTTCTAAATTTCAATTAAATTACTGTTTTTTTTTCCCATTTATCAGCTTACTTGTACCTTAGAAAATAAATTCTATTAGATAATCCAGACATTTTTAATAATAAAAATTAAATTCTTTTTTCTTTATATTTACTGCTTGTTAAAATTTTATTTACATATCCAGCAATTTAGCTCTTTTTAATAAGATGAGGTCAAAACTGCCAAGTAATGCTTAGAACTAAATTATGAAAATACTATACACTATATCAAGACTTTTAGGTTGCAACAAAATTATAACTTAAAATATCAATTACAGCTTGGAATAGAAAGAACTTATTAACAACAGAAGACATGAGATAAAGGAATAGGTATTAAATAATACAAACAAAACTGAATCAAAGCCCAAAGTTGGTTCTTTGCAGATGACGATTAAAACTAACAAAAATGCTAGAGTTAAGCAAAAAGATGTTATAAATAACTAGTTACTGAAATAGGAGAAAAGTATTAAATAGAAAAATAAAAAGGACTGCAATAATAGAAAATTGCTAATTTATAAATGATTTGTCAATTTACATTTAAAAATTTATAGATGTTTCAACTTTCCACAAGAAATGTTTCTTACTTTCATTAAAAAAAACCCAAAACCTAATTAATACAAAGACCTTTAACATTATCTACGAGAAATAAAATTCTATGCAGAGGAACTGACTTGCCCTAGAAAAAAGCAGCCAGTTAATAATAGAGGTGGACTAATATCAAAATTTTCTGATACCCAAATGCTTTTTATTGATAAACTGCAGTTGGTTTCATGTATTTCATTTTCTCCTCCCTGAATTAATTTTTATTTCATTTAGCTTGTCTGATATGCTCTTTTCATTAGTTAGATAATACTGAATGTGTTGTCTAAGATTCTGGCGTATTTTATAAAATTCAGTATCCAATATTCTCCTATAAAGGTGACGTCCTAAAATCAAGTTTGGATGAATCCTTCAAAAATTATCAGCCAAAAATTTATCAAAAATTTTATCACCTACACTGATGAAAGCCCCTGAAAGTAGATCTTGGTCTGCTTAGCTTATCATTTTATTCTTTACATTCAACCAAAAATGTTCTTTTTGTACTCAGCAGGCTGTGGATCACCGTGTTTAGATATACCAGTACAGCACTCCAATTACATTTCTAGCATCAGGCTGCTTAGAGGGTATGCTGGACAAGCTTTCTGCTCAAAAGCAAAGAATCTCATCTGAAGAAGCCTGGGTTATAATTTAGCAGCTGCATAATCATTTATGAAAAATCTGAATCAAACTCAAGTTCTATTTCTTACATGTGAAATAAACAATGTATCAGATGAGTAAGTGCAACTTTTATTGAATATCCACTAAGTACTAAGCACTGAATATATTAAATTAAGCTAATTAAACTAAAATCATTTCATTTAGCCACTGAATATGAATCTCAGAATCCAGGTACAATTAAGATACTGAAGATTTGTACCTTTTTAATGACAGAGCTGTGCTTGAATTCAGATCTGGCTTGCATTTCAGGGTGTTTTCTGGCAACTTGTAATAGTACTTTTTTATGCCATTTCCTACAGCAATGTAGATTGTTTCTAGAAAGTAGTCATCCTCAAAGGATTGAAATGCACTTACCTTGCTTCTTTTCACAGTTGACAGCACAACCTAAAATAAGCTGGAGCAACCTCCCAAGCTCCACAGAATCTGAACATTCAGTTATCTGGTTTAAATCAGGGATAAGTTCTTCAGAAATCTGTTGCCCCAAAAACTGTAGTGTTGAAAATAAATTAGATTACTCATTTATGTAGGCTACAGAGGATTTACTACATCTAATTATTACAAGGAAAATAAATTATAAATATGTTCATGAAATGACTCAGATAAATTAACAAATTATAAATCCACGATTATTGACTAAAAACAGTTAGCAAAGTTCAAGCAATCCCCCAAAATTTGAGAACCAACCAAAAGCAACTAAAACGGTTTTATATCAAATATCCTTTGGTCCCAATATCAGAGAGAGGAATTGTTTAAGAAGGCCCTGACCTGATCTATTACAATAAAACTTATGTCTTTCCCATAAAAATAAGCAGATTTACATTAAGTCAGAGAATATCCATAATATTTTGATATACGTTTGGTGAACATAAAACCACAAAATAAGCCATTATGATTTGACAAATGAACAATAAATCTAATGGATTAATCTTTACTAACCCTATTTTTTTTAGGATTTTTTTTCAAGTTACTAAAAAGTATTCTCGACTTTAAAAAAAAAAAAAAAAAGAGAGCTTCGAAGTGAGTTTTAAGCATAAATGAATTAAAAATTTTTAGTCCTAAAATTATTTGGAAAAAACTACAAGTTCAATTGTACGACAACTTAAAAAAATAGAAACAAAATTCTTTAATGGCAAAAATCAAACCAAAAGCTTTCACACATTAAATAATAAACTTTCTTATATCAAATAATCCTACTAGAGAATTTGTTATGATGCTAAGAAAATAAAAACTACTCGAATAATGTACTATCTAATGTGACTTTAATACTACTTTATTTTGCATTTTCTTCCCCATTCACTTGCAACAACCATAATTTCATAGAATCTTTGCTGTTGTTTACACTGGAATATCAAAATAATGCTTTAAATAATCAATTTAACTAAAAGGTCTAATTTATAGCACTGCATAAAATCAAATTATATACAGATGAAAGTTTATTTGAGAAAATAATCAATTTAAAGAATATCAATATAGAAACATTATTTACAAATCAATGCATTAAGTTTTAGCCCTTTTATGTTCACAAAATGTGAGTGTTCTAAAAATGGAAAAAATAATATATTCCAACTAGGAATTACATTCTACTAAAATGTTATAAATGAAAAGTCAAGTCATTTTTAGTGTTGATATAATTATCATGAAGTATTTCATATTTAAAGAAAGTCATATGATTTTCATACCTCATTATAATAACTCATAATTCCTTGAAGCACCTTCTTTAAATTACTAGCCTAATGGAGGAAAGAAATAATTAAGTAAATCATTTAATATTAATGAGAGAAAAAGAAATGTATGTCAAGGTGGAAGACAGTAACGACTTCCCCTGATAAAAACGACAGCAACAACATCATATATTAGAGTTCTACTAATACAAACACATAATTTTTAACTGTCAAGGCTTCATTCAGAGTCTGATTAAAATGTCTTCATGCTTACACAGTTTAGCCAGAATAATTCTATTTAAAGTGAGCCACAACAAATTCAAGTAACAACTTAAAAGATTTAGCTACAAGCACGTTCACCTTCAGTCATGAGTTGAGTATATGGGTTGAGACTTACTCTGTGCCACAAATAACTAGAAAACAGGACAAAATATAAGGGACGTTGTTTTCAAGCTTTAGCACAAAGACAATAAAACACTAGTTTCTGAGAGAAGGAAAACTAAAAGCATGCACTCTACACTACTCTAAGATTTCCTCTAGAGACAATTTTCGTACCATGGCATAGGGAGGTGAAAACTAAACAAAGCTGTGTTCTCTGGAGTTGAGAAGATAGGCACCAGAGTTCAGTAAAGTCAAGGTAGTTGGAATTTGCATGATGGATAAATGAAGAGCTGAAAGCTATGGAGAAAAAGAGCTCCAGAAATCTGCATAGTAGTTCCATTGACACTTTGGCTGAATACTAATTTGCATGTACATGGATGAAACTCGATGAAATTAAACAAAAATAATTCCAAAAAAAAACCAACAATCCAAGGAGTTATAAACTGAATAACTACTGAAGACTGCACAGGGCCAGAAACTGTTGAAATTCCCACCAGCCAGAGCAAGGAGACCATGACCGTGCTGTATGGACAAACATTCACTAAAGACCCCAAAAAGGTCACAACTTAGCAGTGAGTCCAATCTAGCCCTAGAGGAGAAAATAACTCTAGAGTTGCCTTCCACTGCCCCATACCTTTGAAAGGATTAAACTGATTCACAATTATCTTAATTTTAACTACCTGTAAGAACAAAGTCCAACACTCTTTAAAGGAATACAAAAAACCAAGCACTCACAATAAAATTCACACTGTCTAGCATCCAATAAAAAATTACCACACATGTGAAGAAGCAGGAATATGTGGACTATAATGAGGAGAAAATTCAGTCAATAGAAACAAGCCCAAAAATGAGAGACAACACAATTAGAAGAAAATAATGTTAAAGCTGCTAGTTTAAAATGTTCAAGGATTTAAATGATAACAGAAATGTAAGAAAATATTTTTTTTTAAAAAAGAACGAAATAAAGAGATTGTCGATGGATAAAAAAGTAAGACCTACTAGGTGTTCATATCACTTTCAACATAAATACACAGACTAAAGAAGAGAAAAAGATATACTTAGCAAAAATAATCATAACATAACTGGAGTGGCTACACTAGTATCACACAAATTTTAAACTTCTAAACAAGAAATACTACCAGGGATCAAGAAAGTTATTTCATAATGATTAGTAGATACATTCATCAAGAAAACATAAAACTTAGTGCATATAAACTAGATAACACATTCAAATTACATGATTAAAAAATTAGTAGACTTCAAAGAAGAAACTGACAAATCCACAGTCATCATTAAAGATTTGAGGACTCCTCCTTCCTTAATTGATAGCATAATCAGACAGAAAATCAATAAATATATAAAAGATGCAAACAGTACTATCAACAAAGCTGGAATAATTCATATATGTAGAACTGCAGAATACATGTTGCTTTTAAGTGTATATGGAATATTCATCAAGAGAGACTACATATTAGGTTATAAAATAAGTCTCAGTAAATGTAAAAGAATTCAGAGTATGCTCTCAAACTAAAATGGAATTAAATTAGAAATTAATAAATAAAAGAAAGATGCGTAGAAAATCCTCAAATATTAGAATATGAGGAGTTCCCTTCATGGCTCAGTGGTTAATGAATCCGACTAGGAACCATGACGTCATGGGTTCGATCCCTGGCCTGGCTCAGTGGGTTAAGGATTCAGCATTGCAGTTAGCTGTGGTGTAGGTCGCAGACGTGGCTTGGATCCTGCATTGCTGTGACTGTGGCGTAGGCCAGCGGCTAGTTCTGATTAGACCCCTAGCCTGGGACCCTCCATATGCTGCAGGTGTGGCCTTAGAAAAGACAAAAAAAAAAAAAAAAAAAAAAGAATTTGAAATGTCTACTTCTAATCTATCTAAGGGTTAAAAGAAAAATCACAAGGGAAATTACCAAATATTTTAAACTAAATGTGTCAAAATGTGTGGGATGTGGCTAAGGCAACCATTCGGGAAAAATGCTTAAAGCTGATGACTGAGAAGCAAGAACAGTAGATGCAGAGAAGAAATAATAAAGATCATAAAGGAAATTGATAAAATAGAAAAGAAAAGCTAGTTCTTTGGGGAAAAAATTTTTAAAAAATGAAAAAAACCAAGCCAGATTTATGAAGAAAGAAAATATAAAGAACAAAAATTACCAATGTTAGAAAAGGAAAGAACAGAAACAATTCAAACATCCATCAACAAGCAAATGGCTAAGCAAATTGTAGTAAGTCAGTGTAATGAAATACTCCTTGGCAAAAAAAATAATTACTAATACAGGCAACAAGGATGAGTCTCAGAAACATTACACTGAGTAAAAGAAAACCAAAGACACGTAATGTCTGATCCCATTTTTTATGGAACTCTAGAAGTGGCATCTACAGGGACAGAAAGATCTGTGGCCACTTGGGGCCAAGTCAGGAGGAAGGACTAATTGGGAAGTGGCAGAGATTCATGTTTTGGGTTAATGGAAAGGTTCTGTAGCTAATTGTGACAGTGTAAGAACATACAAAAGTGTCAAAATCCAAACTATACACAATAAAATATACCCTTCAGTTAATTTAAAAAAGACGACTTAGGCCCAGTGCTTGTTTTAGAACCACTGCTGGGATCAAGTACTTCTAGCATCCGTTCTGCATACCTTTATTCTCCAGTTGTCACCAATATCCTCTTTAATTCGGCTTAACCAAGATTCATTGAACCAAGCCATATCGCTACAACAAAAGTACAAATGCTGAATATTAAAACCTTTTTATTACATGGAAATTATCAAATTTAATCAGTAGAGAAAGTTATTTTCCAACTTAAAGTCTGTCCTCAATAAGACTAGCAAATATTTAACTCATTGAGTTTTTTGGTTTTTTTCTGAGGGTTTTTTTTGGAATTTCTCATTATGAATTAAGTCAAGAACTCTTCAATTTAACACACATTTACTAAGTATCTCATACTGGACACCCCAGTAGCAGAGAGATGTAAAAGTCCCAATCATAAAGGGAAAAAAAGAAAACGATTTGATGTGCCTATTATGCATCAAGCACTGTGCTTCATGTTCTTCCACGTTACTTCATTTAAATATCATAGTAACTTGGTAAAGGACCTATTATCCCCAATCTTACTCCTCAATGGACTGAGGATAAAACAGTATTTGCTCCAAGATATACTAGTACATGGAAAAATGTAGTAATAACTTGTAAAGTTAAGTCCTATATTGATGCTGAAGGCCAAGAGAAAAAATTGTTAGGTCAAATTTTTATGCATTTAATAATAAGGTCTTTAACAATAGCATCTGACTACAGTGAACTCTAATAATATACTCAATTCTAAACAAATACTTAGGTGCTTCATCTGAGTAAGCAATTGAAGATTAATATGAAGATGAATAATTTCTTATCTTGATTCTTAGAGAAATGGCTATTAAAAGGAGAAAGTAAAGAGCACAAATAACCATACCCAAAGGACAATGTGATGAATGCTTTAAGCAGCAGGAAATCACAGAACAGGACGTCCTGTTGTGGTGCAGGGAAAACAAATCTGACTAGCATCTATGAGGATGCGGGCTCAATCCCTGGCCTCACTCAGTGGGTCAAGGATCCAGTAGTGCTGTGGCTGTGGTGTAGGACAACAGCTATAGCTTTTATTCGACCCCTAGAGTTTGGGAACTTCCACATGCTGTGAATGTGGCCCTAAAAAGAAAAAAAAAAAGAAAGAAAGAAAGAAAAAGAAATCACAGAATGGTAATGCTAGAAGAGGTTTTAGAGGTCTTTTCTGAATTTGTACTTTACGGTTCAGCTAACTAAAGTGAGGGAAAAGAGATTCTTACCAAGGCAGTATTATGAATTCCAAAATGCAAAGCTGAGGGAGTTCCCACTGTGGCTCAGCTGTAACAAACCTGACTAGTATCCATGAGGATGTGGGTCTGAACACTCACTTCACTCAGTGGGTTAAGGAACTAGTGTTGCCATGAGCTGTTGTGTAGATTGCAGATGTGGCTCAGATCCTACATTGCTGTGGCTGTGGCATAGGCCAGCAGCTCCAGCTCCAACTCCGATTTGACCCCGAGCTTGGGAACTTCCATATGCTGCAAGGGCAGCCCTAAAAAGTGAGAAAAAAAAAACTGAAACTAGAAAACAGTGCCTAGCTTTTCAGAAATCATGCTGCCTCAGATGTGCTAATCAGAAGATATCACTTCTGACAGGAATAACCAGAAATGGTTTCACCACTTTCAATTCATTTATTGGAATCTGTAACCATTTTCTTTTGAGCAAATTAATATTCACTATTCTCAACTTTTCTCAGATACTAAGGCTATAATTACCAAAATAACTTGGCTAAGTGCATAAATAATATTTCTAACCAGGTATTTACCAGAAAAGACTGAATTCATTTAATGAATCAAAATTCTCAAAGTAAATTTACATTTTTTTGACATCAGATTAAGTAACAGGAATGACAACTATGATGGTTAATTTTACGTGTCAATTTGGCAGAGCCAGAGTACCCATATATTGGTCAAATATGCTTGGCTGTTATAGTGATCAATATATTTTCTATGAGATTAACATTTAAATCAGTAGACTTTGAGTAAAGCTGATAACCCTCCATAATATGAGTGGGTCTCATCCAATCAGTTGAAGGCCTGAAGAAAAACTGACCTCCACTGAGAAAAAGGAAATTCTCCCAGCAGACTGCCAGTGGAATACAGCTGCAACATCAGCTCGGCCCCAGATCTGCTGGCCTACTTATTCTGTGGATGTTTTGAGTTGCAAGCCTACACAGTCGCATGAGCCAATTTCTTAAATCTCTTTCTTATCCTGTAGGGGTGTATGTGTGTGTGTTTGTACATACTATTGTATACACACACATTTTATTGGTTTTATTCCTTTGGAGTACTATGACTACTACACCAGTCTTCTAAGTTACCCTTAAAAAAAAGCTTCATATATGATTCCATAATTCTGTAATTCCATTGTAATTACCTTCAGAAAATGGATCTGGAGGTAACCTCTTTTAATGCTCCCTCCGGTATTCCTACTTGTCTTCCTTCCCTTCTCAAGTCAACTTCAACCCTATTTCTTAGAGTCTGTTCAGGCTGCTATAGCAAAATATCATAGACTGGATGGCTTAAACAACTGAAATTTATTTCTCACAGTTCTGGAGGCTAGAAAGTCCAAAATCAAGATGCTAGCAAGGCAGGTTTCATTCTGAGATCTCTTCTCCTGACTTAAAGGTGCCACCAACTTGGTGTGTGTTCACATGACCTCTTCTCTGTATATGTTTATAGACAAAATGTGAGCTCTCCAAATTCTCTTCTAATAAGGAGTTTAATCCTGCTGGATCATAGCCTTGCTCTTATGACCTTGTTTAATTACTTCCTTAGAGGCCCCAACTCGAATACAGTTACAGTGGGAGTCAGGGTTTGAACACACAAATTTTGAAGAGATATAAGCATTCTGTTGGTAATATGCTAATGGAGAAATACTTTCTAACTTCTCCATAAAAATGTATCTCTTGCTCCCTTTCTTATAAACAAATTCATCCTTCTCAAGCAATGATAATGGCAGCCAACCTTTCCCATTAGTAAACCTGATATCCAATCTCAGAACATATCCTTCTTTCTACTTTTTTGCACTGCCACACCTACATGCCTTAAATAGGCATTTGGCTGCAAAAACTAGCTCCTTTTTTCTAGTACTTCCCAGAACTTCAATGAAATTAAAGAGACACCAAATAAGAAGGGAACGTAAAACTAAGGGAGTGAAATGTGGTGCAACTGTTTTCTAAATAAAAGTTAAGTAAGACATACTACATGATCATTTTCTAACTCCACCCATGGTAGTTGTCTTCACAATTTTACCAACTAAATACAGGTAATAATAAATGCTTACTGGTTACTAGACACAGCATAGGTGTGTTGCTTCAAGGGACACCCTGAGACCACTCTTCTTAAATAATCAAAAGGCCTTCTGCACTGAACACATCAGATTGTGATCTGCACTTTGGACATGCATATCTGACCTTTCATTTATTAACACCCCAAAGTCAAAATCTATCAGGAGGAGTTCAAGGTATTAGACCTCAATCATTATAGCTGGCTGAGGGCACTGATTTAGTCAGACCAAAGTGATAAAAATCTGAGCTTTGCTATTTTACTCATTATTTGATTTTACAAAAGTCATGTTACCTCTATAGACCTCTACTTCCTCATCTATAAACTGAGAATAAAAAGTAATGTCACAGAACAGTAAAAATAAAATGAAGTATCATATGTACAGGGTATACAACAATGTTTGACATTTAGTAAATACTCAGATGTTGGCTACAATGATTTATTATTTTAAGTGCTCAAATATCTACTAAATGAATCAATGAATGAACATTTAAGTGCATAATACTTGAGGTCTCTAGATATTCTACATTCTCTGTCTCATTCTTCTCCCTCTTGTAAAAATGTCTAATCAAAGGCAATAGAAAAAAAAGCAGAGAAGTTATCTGGTGCTTAAAGTGACAAAGCTAAGCCTTTCTTTTGGGGGAAATAGCATGCACTATTCATAGCTGTTATAGGTTGAATTATGTCCCCCAAAAAGATATGTTCAAGGCCTAACCCCAGGTACCCGTGAATGTGACCTTATTTGGAAATAGGGTCTTAAAGATGTAATCAAGACAAGAGGTAGTCATACTAAACTAGGGCAGCCCCCAATCCATTGTGACTGGCGTCCTTCTGAGAAAAAGATAGAGGACACAGACACAGAGGGAAGAGGGAGACAGAGACTGCAGTTCTGATGCCACAAACTAAGGGATGCCTGGGGCTACCAGAGACTAGAAGCAGCAAGGAAGGATCCTGACCTAGAGGTTTTAGAGGGAGCACGGCCCAGCCAATATCTTGACATAGGACTTCTAATCTCTTGAACTTTGAAAGAACACATTTTTGTTGTTTTAAACCACTCAATCTATGGCACTTTGTTATGGAAACTCCAGAAAACTAAAAAAATTGTAGCTATGGGTTTTTCCCCATGTATTTTTAAAATAACAACAGTTTCTACATTTTAAAAAAGAGATACATATTATGTATTCGAACTAAAGATAATTATTAAAGAACTGTGGAATCTGAGTAATAATTCCTTGACTTACCAAAGTCATATACTTTGGGAACTGATTTTTAAGATTTTATTATTCGAAGCATAACTGCCTCAGGTAAATAAAGAATTTTTCATTAAATTTTGCTTTCCTTTTTTTGTTTGTTTTTTGGGTTTTGTTTTTTCAGAACTTATGTACACCATGGTGACCATAGTTAACAAGACTTTATTGTATATTTGAAAGTTGCTAAGAGTATATCTTACAAATTCTCACCCACAAAACCACAATGAAACAAAAAGGTTACTATGTGAGGTGAAGATATGTTAACTACACTTTTGTGGTAATCATTTTACTATATATACATACAGAAAATAATTGTGTTGCACACCTTAAATTTCCACAAGGTTATATGTTAATTTTAATCTCAATAAAGCTGGAAGGACAAAACAAAACAAAAACAATATAGGAGCATGCAGAATGTTAACCAACACAATCAGCAGGCATTTTTTTCTTATTCTCTTCTACAGGGTTTAATTAGCAGAGAATTAGATGTCAAATTACGCATTTACAGTAAGATATATTTTGTAGAAAAGAAGATAACACCCATATCGGTTTAAAAAAAGTGAAATACTAAAAAAATTAGCTGATCATATAGAAGGCATTCAATCTAAATATTTTTAAATAGCAATTTTTTTGTGTTAGGACATTGACATTTAGGAGTTTTCATTCATGGCTCACTGGGTTAAGGATCTGCCCAGGACCTTCTGTATACTGTGGGCGCAGCAAAAAAAATAAGTATTGATATTTATATACACAAAATATGCATACATATATGTGTGTATATTCCCATACATATGCATACATATTTGTATTTTTATGTGTGATATCTACATTGTGTGTTATGTGAGCTACTGCTCTCTCTATGCGAATTACACACAGGATGGCAAGATTCTACTTGTAAACAAGTAAGCCTGGAGTTCCCGTTGTGGCTCAGTGGTTAACGAATCCGAGTAGGAACCATGAGGTTGCAGGTTCGATCCCTGCCCTTGTTCAGTGGGTTAAGGATCTGGCGTTGCCGTGAGCTGTGGTGTAGGTTGCAGATGCGGCTCGGATCCCGCGTTGCTGTGGCTCTGGCGTAGGCCGACGGCTACAGCTCCGATTCGACCCCTAGCCTGGGAACCTCCATAAGCTGCAGGAGCGGCCCAAGAAATGGCAAAAAAAAAAAAAAAAAAAAAAAAAAAAAGACATAAACAAGTAAGCCTGATGGGTTTAATCACCACAAACAATAAGCCTCTTTAAATCTGTTACGAACAGCATTTTAATACATTTTATTAGTAGATGTACTTCCTTAAAAAGCAAGGATAACTTCTTCAGGGATAACTTTGATGTGATTTGATGTAAATCACAACAGTCAATGATGCAATACATAATAAACTGTAACATATATAAACAAGTGCTTTGAGGTGTCAAAGAAATATGGTAAAATTTGCCCTTTTAGCAGGAATATGATACACTGACCCAACTAGGGGAAAATGTATGTTCTCAGTTTCACTCTCTGGATCCAGACTTCTGAAAAGCTGGCCAAACTGGAAGGAGGTTCAAAAGGAAAAACACACTTACATTGGTTCTCATATGATAAGGCGTCTTAGACATCTAAATACATGCCAAAAAAAAAAAAAAAAAAGGCAAATGAAGCAAAAAAGAGGTTTAGGCCCAATTTTAGATCACTGTCATTTGTTTTATAAACAGCTCTTTTTCTTTCATGAAGAAAGAGACTTTCTGACTGGTTGGCTCTTTCATTATTCCTGCAGAAAAGCTATAAAAAGACAGTAACAGACAAATGAGAGAACAAACAGAAAAAAAAAAAAATCAGAGACTGAGGATCAGCAATAAAAACAGAATCCAACACATGCAAAAATGAGTTGGTGATAAAGGATACAGTTTAACTAAAACTGACCTGAGCCTATTCTAAACATCTGGTATAGGGCTAGTGTATAGGCGGTCAAAGAGCCATATACATCACTGTGTAATGGTAAAAATGGGTCTCACCTACTGTACTGTGGTATATATAAAGCTGTATGGGTACATACAGATGGTATCTTTGGATGGCACTTTGAAGTGAGTGAACATACACCAGGCTTCCATCTATACCAATTATACTGCAGCTACATCTACTCCAATACCCACAACAATGGGAAAGGACAAGGTCATACATCCTAACAACAATAACGATGACTTTCCCATAAAATCAAGAAAGGTCCACGTTCAGAAGTCTAGTTCTGACCAATTAAATCACTCTGAATAAATAAGAGTATAAATAAATAAAACAAGAAAATTTTCTCTTTCCTTAGAGCCACACCTGCAGCATATGGACGTTTCCTGGCTAGGGGTCAACTGGAACTGCAGCTGCTGGCCTACGCCACAGCCACAGCAACAGCAACTTCGGATCTGAGCCTTGTCTTGTCCGCAACCTACACCACAGCTCACAGCAACGCCAGATCCTTAACCCACTGAGTGAGACCAGGGATTGAACCCACATCTTCATGTATACTAGTCAGGTTCATTAACAACTAAGCAATGACAGAAACACCAAGAAACATTTTTAAGGAGTTCCCGCTGTGGCTTGTCAGGTTGAGGACCCAACACTGTCTCTGTGAGGATGCAGGTTCAATCCCTAGCCTCATTCAGTGGGTAAAGGATATGGTGTTGCCACAAGCTGTGGCACAGGCCTCAGCCGCAGCTTCCACTCTACCCCTAGCCCAAGAACTTCCCTATGCCACAGGTACAGCTGTAAAAAGGAAAAGAAGAAGAAAAAAAAAAAACATTTTTAAGTAAGCAGAGGAGTAAGGCATATTTTAGAAAGACTGCCAAAAGAATGTTAACATGCTAAATTTATCTTTTAAAGTGTTAAACTTGAGTTAACCATAAAATCTGTCTATTTTAAATCGTTTTGAAGATTCCAAGTAACAGAGATTATGATATTGTTTTAAGTTGTTTTTCTAAGAGTGGTAAAGGATTTTTGCTAACCCATCTACAGGGTTTTTCAAAGTCAATCATAAAAACCTTTACAAAATGAAGGCAATCATTAAACAATTTCTTACACATAAAATCATGTAGCAGAGATAGGATTCTGGCCTGATTGAAGATTTATTATCATAAAAGTAAGCTAATACAAAATCAATATGACTATTAATTAATAAATTTTGATTACAGAATTGGCCCTCTTTGTCCTACTAGAGGTATGGCTCATATTGTAGACACTATACCCTAATTCTTACAAAATTTTTGGCAAAAATTATGAAATAACAAATTTGGAACCTTTGATATTGTTTTGTTTTTTTTTTTTTTTATTTTCCCACTGTACAGCAAGGGGGTCAGGTTATCCTTACATGTATACATTACAATTACAGTTTTCCCCCACCCTTTCTTCTGTTGCAACATGAGTATCTAGACATAGTTCTCAATGCTATTCAGCAGGATCTCCTTGTAAATCTATTCTAAGTTGTGTCTGATAAGCCCAAGCTCCCGATCCCTCCCACTCCCTCCCCCTCCCATCAGGCAACCACAAGTCTCTTCTCCAAGTCCATGATTTTCTATAATTATATAAAGTGGGCCCAACCCAAACAGAATCACTTTACTGGTAAAAGTTCTTCAGCATTTGCAACTTCAAATTTCATTTATACAACATTTCATTAGTAGTGGATTCCTACAATTACTACTATTACTTCAAATATAGATTTAAAAATTTTTTTTGTCTTTTGTCTTTTTAGGGCTGCACCCTCACCATATGGAGGCTCCCAGGCTAGGGGTCGAATTGGAGCTGTAGCAACTGGCCTACACCACAGCCACAGAAACATAGGATATGAGCCATGTCTGTGACCCACACCACAGCTCACGGCAATGTGGGATTCTTAACCCACTGATCCAGGCCAGGGATTGAACCCGCGTTCTCATGGATGCTAGTCAGGTTCATTAACTACTGAGACACAACGGGAACTCCATAGATTTTATATTTAATATTTTTTCCAAATCCAGTATTTTATGTTTCAATTACCTCAAAAATAATAACCTCCATGCACTGATACCCTAAAATGGCAATAGTATAGCTGAAGGAAACACTATAAGAAATTATACCACTCATTTAACCTGTTTCTTTCCCAGTAACTATAACTTATGAACATGACCAAAAAAGGTTTAAAATTAACATCTCTTGAATAGATAAGAATCCTGAATGCATCTTATTTAATTGAGATGTATCTCCATGAACAAACAGAAATAATCAAGTGGTAAACGTTTTTGTTCCCTCGATTCAAGAATGCCTGTCTTCACTGAAAAGGATGAAGTTTCAATAACTTTAGAATACAAGCCTAAATTTTCTTCCTTGAAACCAGGCTTACAATTATTTCAGCAAGAGTCTCATTACTACTTACATTTGATGAAGAACTTGTGCCATGGCAACTCCATTAGTCAGCTGTTTGACATCCTGACAAGGCGCAGTAGTATTGAATGTCTGTAGCTAAAATGACATAAAACAAACTACTTAACTGCCTCTTTATACCCAAAGGGTAGCCTTACTGCCTGCCCCCCCCGCCAAAGTCAAATATATAAATGAACACTAGAGAGAAAACTATTTAAATTCAGACCTTGCCAAATAAATGAAACTGTACTAATACATTGCTATGACTATGTAATACTTTTATAAAAATACTAAGCACTTCATAAAATATTGTTAAATATTATACCTAAAATAGTCAAATATATTGATGTCAAGTATGAAGTACTTCAGAAATTCTAAAAACTATGCATAGGATGCTTAACATAGTAACAATCTGTGTTTTGTCTATGTTGAGGAGAATAACATCAGAAAAATAACTTTAAGATAACCTAACATTTACAAGTTGAAATTTCATTCATATTATTTGGCAGGAAAACAAAGGCAGAAATGTCAAGCCTACCTAACTGATCAATGAGCTCTAAAATAAGGCGGGACCTCTGCCAACAGTTACCCTTAGAGCATGAACAGTCCAGGGCCCCCCTCACCATGTCAAGTTGTTTCTAGCTACACTGGCTTTAGATATTACTAACTTTTCAAATCTCTATTTGCTAAACATTCATGTATATTTTAAAAAGAAAAGTGGAACAGTGGCACTTATTTCTAATAAGCAAATACAACGTAGAGGGATTTTAAAAAGCAAATTACAACAGAGCTAAAATGGATTATATACTTTCTGGAGATAAAATCTCAACCTGTAAATATCTTAAATTAAACATGCTATGATTCTCTTTTCCAAGACATATTCATCTCCTTTACTATTCAATTACTAATTCATTACTTTATCACCATAATACACCTTTAATGGTTCTGTGCATTTTGAGATTCTACAAATCTGTCTCCATTATTGTAATACAACACAAACTAAATCTAGCCACAGGCGATTTCAAAGAACAAAGATAAAGATACTTTACTGAGCCTCTACTCTATGTAGGGCACTGCAGTATAGGATGGAGTTACAAAGGAAAATCACCAGGTTTCTACCCTCAAGTAGCTTCAATTGAGAGTTTAGTAGAGAAAAAGACACAAATGATTTATAGATGTCATTTGTAGTCCCATGATTGTAGTATGCACAAAATCTTCTGAAATAGAGATTAGTCAACTCATCTAATTAGGGCTTGTATTGAGGGAAGACTTCTTAGGGATGATTCCTAGATGGAAAGTCTTGAGTAAAGACAGCCAGGGGAAGGAAGCTTTAAGAAACAGTAACATGAAGGAGTTTCCGTCATGGATCAGTGGTTAATGGACCCACTGGTATCCATGAAGATGCGGATTCCGATCCCTGGCCTCGCTCAATGGGTTAAGAATTCTGCCTTGCTGTGAGCTGTGGTGTAGGTCAGACGCAGCTTGGATCCTGCATTGCTGTGGCTGTGGTGCAGGCTGGCAGCCACAGCTCTGATTTGACCCCTACCCTGGGAACTTCCCTATGACAAAGATACAGTCCTATAAAAAAGAAAAAAGGAAAAAAAAGAAAGAGCAACTCGATAAAAGCACAAACACATGAAAAGAGGTGGTATTTTTAGGCAACATGCGGTTCAGTGTTGCTGGATTTCTTTGCATGTTCAGTGCAAAGCCAAACAACCATGGGAGTTGAAAAACAGGTATGGGTCAGAACTCTGGAGGGCCACAGCAAGAAGTCTGTACTTATCCTACCGCTATCATCTGTATAATGGGGAAAGAGTAGAATAGTTTCTACCTCGCAAGATCGTTGTGAGAATTAATAAATTAGCAAACACAGTGTACTTAGATCAGTGCCTGGCACATGGTAGGAACTCAACAGCTGTTACCACATTAGCTGTGAGTCAGAAAAGTGTAATGTCTAAGAACAATATGTATTACAATCTCCAGACACATTAAATCAGAAAATCCCCGAATGATTCTTATGTACATCAATTTTGTAAAACCACCGCTCTGGGTGATGAAGAATCACTGAAGAGTAACAAGGAGGAAAGCGACATCTTTAGTATGTTCCGGACAGCAACAAGAGTAACACAGAGCGGCTTTATGCTTGGGTCAGTTAGAAGGCTCCTGCTGTGGTCTTTTTGATTATTTTGACGCATGCTGAGATTAGTCAGAATAATGCTGACTGAGAGGATGGCATGAATTCATGGCATATTTAAAATATAAAATAAGAAGGACTTTTCAGTTGGATACAAGGAAAACTCCAGGTTTTAGGACATCTTTAAAAGGATGATAATAATATACTTTCAGGTAAACTGTGGCTCCCACTTTTCAACTCTTCCTACTTACACTTTACAACATTAACTTTCTACAAAATGGATATGATTAGTGATTTTAGAAAGACAATTTGAGGCGTTCCCACGGTGGTGCAATGGGATCAGCGTCTTAGGAGTGCTGGGGCGCGGGTTCGATACTTGGCCGGGCACAGTGGGTTAAGGATCTGGCATGCCACATGGGCAGCTTAGGTGGCGACTGTGGCTGGGATCTGATGCCTGGTCTGGGAACACCATATACTGTGGGGCAGCTGAAAAATTTAAAAAAATAATAATTAAAAAAAGACAATCTCATGAGGCGCAGACTATTAGGCAAAATAGTGAAGAAATATGGAAAAGAAGTAAATACACTGAGTTCCTCTTGCCCACCATTCCTAGATTAAGATCGTTTTCTCCTTTTTATAGCCATGAAAAGTGTTTTCTTAAACTAGTTGCAAAATAAATTAAATAACAGAGAATGTCATTTCATTTGGCTAAACTGAAAGACTTTATAACCAAGAAGTGTGACGAAATTAAAAAGTTCACTGTGGGGGTGAGGTCAGAGCAGGGGGGAGAAAAGAAAATGTGCTCTTTCACACTACTCTTTACAGAGGTGGAAAGGCACAAGTCTTTTTAGTGAATGACCTAAAAAGGACAGATAGGGTTTCCATCGCTAAACAGGGTATTCTGGCAAGTAATATTTTACTTTCTTCTTTACTTTTAAATAAAGCAAATAATCAGAAATGTGGAAATGCTGTTCCTAAACTGCTTCAATAATACACAGCAAAGACATCAAAGAAAAAAAGAGTTTTCAAATTGATAGCCACAAAAACTATTAATTTTCAAATTCTCCTCTTCCAGCTGCTCATTTCAGAAAAAGGATCACTGCTTTGAGTTTTGTTTTTTTCTTTTTGTTTTTTCTTTTCACAGCTGCACTTGCAGCATACAGAATTCCCCAGGCCAGGGGCCAAATTGGAGCTGTAGCTGCAGCCTACATCAGATGCAAGCCCCAAGTGTGACCTATATTGTAGCCTGTGGCAATGCCAGATCCTTAACCCATTGAGTGAGGTCAGGGATGGAACCCACATTCTCAGAGAGACAACATCGGGCCCCTAACTCACTGAGCCATAATAGGAACTCCTGCTTTGAGTTTTAAGATCTTCATTAACATGATTCAGCCTTTCACACTTTTTTTTTTTTGGTTAATTTGGGAATATATTTGGTATTAGTTTTTCCTTCTCCTGTCTGTCAAAGACTGCAAGAGCCAAGTGAACTATTAAAAAAAAAAAAAAAAACAAAAAACCTGATGTAACACTCTAATTTTATTGGTGAAATTAAAGTCCAAACACTTTAAATTTTCAAATGTCACAAAGCCAAGAGTCAGAATTAAATTTATCTTCACACATCTACTTTGAACTCTCATATGCTATCTCCACAATGTAAGTGATGCCCAAATTTATCCTTCAGCTCTGAATTTTTTGCTAAGTAGCAGTAAAACATTTCTAAGAAGTAATCATTTTAAGGTGAATTCCAAATCATAATATAACCTTTTAAAAACTGCCAAAAGAAGCATCTCTTCATCTAATCAACTTTTCTTGATGATTTCTCTACCTCTGTTAATGGCAGTTCTACCATTCTGGAGCAACGTCCAGTGTTGAAAAAACACAGTTTACTACCAGCTGTTTCTCACCTCCATTATTTGGCTAGGGGTTTAGTCAGAGTTGTAGCTGTCAGCCTAAGCCAGAGCCACAGCAATGCAGGATCCAAGCCAAGTCTGCAACCTACACCACAGCTCACAGCAATGTCAGATCCTTAACCCACTAAGCGTGGCCAGGGATCAAACCCAAGTCCTCATGGATGCTAGTCGGGTTCGTTAACCACTGGACCATAACAGGAACTCCCCATTACCTTCTTTCAATTTATCATCAAAGACCACTCACATTATGTGTCTGGAAAACTAATTTGTCCTTATTTCTATTTGTTGAAAACCATCAATCCTCTAGGAAACAGTTAAAAATGTACCCCAGCTATCTACCAAAACTGTTCTCTGAGGTCAGGACCAAGACAAGGATATTTACAATTACCACTGTGATTCAAGGTTACCCTGGAGATCCTTGTCAGTTCTTGTTCCTGGGGATAGAGCAGACCCCAAAGAGCAAATGCAATGACTTCAGAAAATGTTAAGTGTTATAGACACAACAGAAAGGGGTTTAACAGTTACAATGGGATAGGAGCAGGAAACAGGTCACTCACTGTCAGTCTCTCTGAAAGATGCCAACAGACCCAAGAACTGAATGGTAAGAAGCCACTGGAAGAACTAGGAGGAGGATATTTTAGGTGGAAGGAAGAGATGTTAAAAAGCACTGAGGCATTTTAAAAAAAAAGGCTTAACTTCTTCAAGAAAAAGAAAGTCAATGTGGCATGGTGGGCAGGGAGGAGTGTGGCCTGAGGCCAGTTTGCAGAAGTGGGGGGAGGTGAGGTAACACCAACAATGCAGTGGCTGGTAAAATTAAAATAAGACAGCAGAGTTCACTGGGAATCATCCATAGAGGTAAATCATCATCAGAGGCAGGTACCGAAGAAACTAAGGCAGAAGATGATTTCGCAAAGGAATCATAGAATAAGATAAGCATAATATAATAGTTCCCAGTTTGCCAAGCCCAGGAAGTCGAAGACCTTAGAGAAAAGAGCTCAAGTACAGTGTGCTGAGGAATACATAAAAGTTCAAAAGGTATAAAGGGTGAGTATTTAAAAAGGCAAGAGGAATTCCCTTTGTGGCTCAGCAGAAACAAACCCGACATGCATCCATGAGGATGTGGATTCGATCCCTGGCTTCACTCAGTAGGTTAAGGTTCCAGTGTTGCCATGACCTGTGGTATAGGTCGCACACTTGGCTCAGAGCTCATGTTGCTGTGGTGTAAACCAGCAACTGTAGCTCTAATTTGACTCCTAGCCTGGGAACTTGCATATGCTGCCAGTACAGCCCTAGAAAGCCAAAAAAAAAAAAAAAAGCACAGTTCCTATGGTGGCTCAGTGGTTAACGAATCCAACTAGGAACCACGACGTTGCGAGTTCTATCCCTGCCCTTGCTCAGTGGGTTAAGGACCCAGTGTTGCTGTGAGCTGTGGTGTAGGTTGCAGACGAGGCTCAGATCCCACGTTGGTGTGGCTCTGGCGTAGGCCGGCGTCTGTAGCTCCTATTAGACCCCTAGCCTGGGAACCTCCATATGCCACGGGAGCAGCCCTAGAAAAGGCAAAAAGACAAAAAAAAAAAAAAAAAAAAAAAGCAAGAAATATGGCTATGAAGAAAAGGGGGACTATAGTGTGGTTTTAGCAGTCAGTAGTGGTTCTTTGCTTTTTCTTTTAAAAGACAGAATATCTTTTTAAGAGAAGGAGCTAATGGAAAAGAAGAAATGAATACTGAAAGGGGACAAATAACAAAGTTTTAGTAGAGGTGGAAAGGGTGGCTCTAGAGCTAGAGCCAAAGATAAGAAGGCGGCCGTTTTTCTGATGGGGAGAAGAGGTGGGGTTCAAACTAGGTACTGATAAAGGTTTGCAAAGAGAAATGTGAGAGGATCCCTGAAGTTATTCTTAATCATAAAGCTGGGCAGTGTTATGGGAACAGGAGGTTTTGGCTGTGTAGCATCTGAAGGCAACAGTCTGCCCCATTAATTCCATTTTCTCCATAATATTTCAGGAGCCTGAGAGAGAAATGGAGAAGCAAACAAGCAATTACAGCCTGTCATCTACAATTCCTTATCATTCCTTAGGATATATATATATATAACATTTTTACAGTTTTTAAGAAAGTCTGCATTCCATTATAAAAAATAAGCACATCAATTAAAATGGAAAATTCTTTTATTATTCTTGGTATCTTTCTTTCTCAGGGTCATACATAAAGTAGGAACTCAATAAGTACTGATTAAAAAGAATGGATATAGTCACATAATATTTTAAAATTCGAAACACAATTCAGGAAAATCCCATGCTTCACCACCACCTCATACATAAGTCAATGACATCACAAAGACTGTTTACTACTTAAGTGAGACATTGAGAGCAACAATGCAAAACATTAGGATTCACCCTTTAATTAGTCACTTTTTTTAATAAAACATAATTAGAAGTAATGTTGTCTTGTCTCATGACTGCCTTAAATAGTGCATCTAAATCCCCATACTTATTTTAAGTGAAAATGCAGATGAACAGTTAGCTAACTGCTTTTAACTTAGAAACCCCAGATACCTGCATTCCACTTAGAGCAAAAGCTATTTACCTCCAAAGTGTAAAAGTGGCTTTACATTACAGTTGTTTCCAATAGACTTCACACACTGCCAGAAACATTTCCTGACTTCTCATGCTTTTGAATTATAGGCATCGAGAGATAGATGGGGAATCTCATCAACCAATAACCGCCTCCTAATCCAGTCTGTTTATATTCCATTCTGCACACACTCCCTTGCCTACACAAAACTAAACAACTGGTTTGAGGATGAGGATCACTGACAGCACCTTGTGGATCATCAAGCACCAATCTTGCCCAATATGGGTTAGAAACCACACCTGAATGTCAGCTCTCTGATGGCTGAGCACCTCCAAAAGCCGAGACATTGTTTTGCTGACAGGAATACTGAGGGTAGACCCTGACCGTCCAAACACAACACAAATTAATAGAAATATTAAACACTGAAAAGTGCAAACGAAAATGGCCAGTTTTTGGTTTTTGTTTTGTTTTGTTTTGTTTTTTTTTAAAGAAAATGCCTGTCCATTGGATGGGGAAGGGTACCAGTAAGAAAAAGGAATACAAGCCCCCAGCCCCAACATATCTTCTCCACGCAGGAAATATGTGGAAACATCTCTTCTACCCGGCTTCTACAAAACTGACGTTCTGGGGCCCAAGAGAAGCACTGATACACGAACTACAACCACCTCTTGGCCACCTGTGTCCAAGCAGAGCAAGGTGGTTGGAGTCGGAGGGAGGTTTTGGAGAGATCTTCACTTCCAAATGCATAAAGGTCCCAATGGGAAGGCTGTTTAGCAGATGGAAGGCAAAAGACAGTGGCCCAGCAAGTCCAGCGCTTGGGCGGAGGGCAGGTGTAGAAAATGGGACGGTGGGGATGGGTGGGCAATTGGCTCCAGCCACAGCTGTTAGCAAGCAGCACGGTCAGAGGGGTATGACGATCCTCCTCTGTCCCGCCCCGCAGAGCTCCCTTTACCCCCCCCCCCGCCCCCAAAGACTTAAACATACACTCACGTAAGCACACCTGCTCCGCGACCCGCAGGTGGCACTCTCGAGGTCAAGGGCGACTGGAGGCGCGGAGGGCAACGAGCCTAGTCTGGGGTGCAGGTGGCCCCAGCTACTCCACAGGCTCCCGTGGGGAGAATATGGAACCTCGGCAACTGGCCGTGACCCCCCGGTGCCTCTCGCCCCCTCGTACTCACCCAGATGATGAGGCTGTCGCACAGTGGCAGCTCGGACTGCGAAAGCGGCTGCGTTTCTTCCATGCCCGGGATGGCTGTCGACAACGCCGCTTACACCAACACTTCCCTCCTCCCTCGCGCTCCCCTAGGAGCCGGCGTCGACGACCTACTCGCTCGCCAGGAAAGCTCGGTAGCCAGGCCCAGCGCCCGCGCAGCTCACGCGCGAAGCCTCGCGCTGCCGACGTCGCCGGCGTAACCCCCTCCTCGCCGCCTCCCCCGCTCCGCCCCGCCCCTTTCCACTCCTCAGTTCGCCCCCTCCCCCGTCTGGCCCGATCCCCACCGCTCGGCACCTGAACCCCGCCCCTCCCCTCCCCTTCCCGCCCTCTTCCCACCCTCTCCTACCCCCTCCTTCCCACTCCCGCACGCCTCGCCCCGCCACACTGAGTGACCTGGGCGCGCACCAGTCACAAAGAAGGCAGGTGCCGGGGACAGAAGGGTGGGGTGGGGAGGGGGCGGGAAAAGTGGGAATAGGTTGAGCAGGAGGGATTGCTGATTGGACACCTCCTCTTGAGCTCCACCCAATCAGCGTGAGACAAGGCGGAGCCTCAGGGTGAGAGCGCGAGCGGGTGGGAACCGGTTTGTGACCTGGCAGGTACTGTGATGGCCGAGGCGGCGAGTGCGCGTGCGTGACGGGGCATTGGTGAGGCCGAACCTGGCGCAACCCAAAGGGCAAAAGCAGCAGCTGGCCTCAAGGGTACGCAGGGAGGGCTCCCGCGTCTTCCCGCCTCCTTCCTCACCAGTAGGGCAGTTCCTGGCTACACCTGTGGAGACCCACACTTTGCTTCCATAACGTCTTCAGAAATAGATCCTACCCATGAATAAAAACCACCTGAGATAGGGAAAGCTGATTTTCTTCTAGGCACTCGAAAAGGATATTTTAATTTGCAGATGTGGCAAAGAAATATGTATCTTAAGGGAGGGAAAAATCCCCAAAAGCTGCTTAAATCAAATAAGCTCTCACAAGATCACAGACCACAGACATTTTATTTTAAATGGGGCCAAAGGGAAGACCATTTTCAGGAAGTAAAAAGATTTCAAAAAACGTGGAAGATACCAATATATAATGCTTCCTATTTTTCTTTGGACAAGTTAAAAACTTGTTTTCTCTGAGATTGTTCTGGGCGAGGGGCAGTGTAAAGTTGGAAACTCTCCAAGGTACTGATACATAGCTCAGGCTGTTGAAATGGACTGGAATATTATTACTCTTACTGTTGATTTCCATCACTTAACTCATTCATAAACTCATCAATTCATGCTCTGTGTGAAAATGCAGCTGGCTCATTTATATTGCTGTGTCTTTATATTTAGATTTTGAAAGTTTAAAACTGACGGATGACTGCAATTAAAAGCCCCCAAATGTAAATCAGTCTCATTCTAAAAATACTGTATATGCATTTGCTATCCAGTCCCTTATCATTATTGCAGAACTTTCTTACCCTGTGTGGAGTCATCTTCTATTTCTGGACACTAGCGACATTAGCACTATAACTTAATGAAAAGTAAAATATATAGGAATTGAAGACCTGATCTGAGTCTTGACTTTATTCTCCACTGGCTGTTGACAGCTTTCTCCTGTGGAACCGAACCTTACACATTCCTAAAGTTATGGTAATGACACTGACCTGCCTTGCTACCCCACAGGGTCAAAAATAATAATGAATATGGAAGATTTTCATGCATTAAAAACTCCTTGGCAGATATGAGTTACTACAGTAATATATGCTTAGAAATGTATGAGAACACTTATCACTAAAAGCTACAGGTGATTAAACTACTCAAAATATTTAAGAAGAGTAAGACGCAATTGAGTTACCTTTCTGGGCTCTGTACAAGCAGAGAATAGATTCTAAGGGAAAGATGCCCAATTCTCTTCATGACACTCGATCTTCTGGGAAAATATGTGAAGGACATGATCAGTGAATTCAGAGAAGATACAAATATTTCAAACACGTATGAAAAGTTAGAATAATGCAAAACATGAATCGCTGAAATAAAACAAAATAATATTGAAAAGTGTGTTTTCATATACAATTAGAGCAAACATTTTAGAAATTTTTTTTCTATTTTTTAATTAGAAAACATTATACTAGGAAAAAAGATATTAAAAGAAAAGCCTAATACATTGCAGGCTGTCATGTAAAAAATACTGGGATTCATTTCTAAAAGTTGGTATCAATTTGGACAATTGAAAAAAACTTTTATTAAACACCATGGAATTGTAAATTGGCACAATCTTTCTGAAAAGTTTTTGAGAATAAATGTCTAGAATCTTTAAAATGTTCGAAGCCTTTAAACCAATAATTTCACTTCCAAAATCTATTCTAAGAAAATAATCAGATGCCAACAAAGTTGTTGATTGCGGTGCTATTTATCAAAGCAAAAAAAGAAACAGCCATTAAATGTCTGAAAGAGGAATGATTAAATACATTATGATATATCTATACAATGAAATATATTGTAGCTCTTAAAATATTTTGAAAGAAGTTTAATTACTCAGGAAAGTACTTACAAAATAATATTAAAATAAAATGTGATGATACAAATATATACATTTGGTGTGGATTGATCTCTGTATATACAAACACACATATTTGTATATCCCTATTTGTGTATGTTTGTGTGTGTGTGTGTGTGTATAAACCAAGAGAAAAAGAAGAGAGACTAAAAAAAAATTAAAATGTGAATCGTAATAATGATAATCTCTAGGTGTTTTTCGAATAATTGGTCAGATTTACGTTCTTTGTACTTTACAGTAATTTTGAAATTTTCTACAGTGATTTTATCATCAGATAAACTAAATCCTGAAAATGATTAAAATTTGCAAGATGGTTAGATTGCAACTGTAGAAGAATACATTCAAGAATACACACATACAGAGATATGAATCTGAACAGAGAAAGATTTGACAAGTGATTAAAATCAAGCCAAAACTTTAGTGTTATAGACACCTGATATGACTTCATATTGCCTGGATGATCTTGGGCAAGTCAATTTCAGTAAAGCCTCAGTTTCAATCTCTGTAAAGTTGAATAATATTTGTATACTTCTGTGCATTTCTGTATTGGTTAGGAATTTTTTGCTGGTAGGTGGGCGAAATCAAACCTGGTAAATTTATTTTTAAAATGTTGTTGCAAGGGTATAAGAGATGCCACAGATGCAGAGAAAAATATGAAGAACTCCGCATGGGAAAGGGCAGGTCTCGGAGCAGCTCATCAGATCTAGGTCATGAACACTATGGGAAGTCTTTTCAGGAGAACCACCTGGGGAAATATGACGAAATGGTTGCAAAGTCTTTCTAAATTATTCTATTCAAGATTGATGTTCCAGGAAGAGCAATGGATTGGTCTATCATGGGATATGTGTCCAACTCTGCCAGAGAAGATAAAGCACCTTGACTGGCTGCCCCTCCAGGACTGCAGAGCCAAGTGGAAATCATGGTGCCATTGCCTGGTGTAAATGGAGTAGGGGCAAAGGATACCGGCAGACAAAGTAAAGAGAGCAGTTCTCTCCACCAGTTCTCTCATATGGTTGCTGTGAATACCAAATGCATATAAAATGCCTACCTAACAGAAATCATAGCTCCTAATAGTTGTTCAATCTATTTTAGCTATTATTTACACTATGTGTAATGTCTTAAGGGGTGTGTGTGTCTGTTTGCATTCATTTAAAAAAATGAAAGAAGATATATTAAATATTGGTAGAGGTTATTCATGATGATATTCTGCAATGCAGGACCCTTAACCAATCGTGCTGGGCAGGGAACAGCAACCAGCAACACCACAGAGACAAGCTGGGTCATTAACCTGATGGGCCAGAGCAGGAATGCCAACCTTTAAAAAAAGAAAACCAGAAATGTTTTAAGAGAAAAACTACAGCAGGATGGGATTTTAAGCTCTGAGTGGGCCTCTAAGTAGATGGATGTATGATAAAAAGGAGAGAATCCTTGACTAGGTACCTTAAAAAGAATCATGATAGGCTCTACTTCTAAAAAGGAAATTTGTGCCTTGCACATACAAGTCATAAACTGAAAAAATGGAGAAGTCTAAGGTTTTCCCTGCTGATATCTGGATACCATGAATGGCTGAGAGTGGGCACGAGCTAGAAGAAAACTCTGGCTGGACAGATCTAGACATTCAGGAAGAGAAGCCATTCAAGCAGAGTGACCATATCAGCAGCAAATTATCCAGTGGAACTCACCAGCAAAGCATTCATTCAAGAAGCAAATCACAGAAGATCCTACATCCAATCAGCATCAAGGTCCACAGTGACTTAAATGCAACATCAGATACTTGTAGATTGGGACAGTTTTCAGAATCTGGGAGATCCTTTGGATTAGCATGTCCAGGCCCTGAGAAAGGGGATTCACAAGCCCTAGGCAGAGTCCTAGGGAAGAGAGATGACGAAAATCAGCATTTTGAAACAGCTTCTAATTCTTAGGCCTGTGGTCATACTTGGTGCAAGTGCCAAGCTCTACTGCACTGTTGAGGGAGGCAAGACCAATCCCAAACACTATCCATGGGTGAGCTTTAGCCTTCTGATAAAGAGACAGTCTTGGACAGAAATGACTTTCCACTCAGTGGATCTGAACATTTAGGTGATGGGGTTAGGACAGACTTTATCCCCACAGGTGTTTTCAGCCTTGGTACCTGTTGAGGTAGAGACGAGAGAAAGAGGATCAAGGGTTAAAAAGGAATACTTCACCCTAGCCAGGAGCTGACTTCTGTTATGAAATTAATGCTCATTTGGAGACTGTCACTGATAACTTTGCTTCGGGGGCTTTTATAGACTGAAGTTTAAGATTTTTATTTCACTTAATGAAACTGCCTTTTAATGCATTTCAGTTCAGTGCTTACAAGAGATGTTATCACTAACTTGTTGGGCTGCTCCAAATGAGATTATTCTAAGATTTCAATGGAAAAGCTCAAGCCAAGTTCAAGTTCAAAGTAAGGCTGATGGCATCCCTGTCGCTGATGAATGTACATCTACAGGGCAAGGGATTTTCAGTTTATACTCAGAAAAAAATTGCAGGAAATAGACTCTGAGATGGAGATTAGCATGCAGGAAGTTTATTAAGAAATGTCCTTGGGGGAGGTCCCATTGCGGCTCAGCAGTAAGAAACCTGACTAATATCCATGAGGATGCGGGTTTGATACCTGGCCTCACTCAGTAGCCCGTGTTGCCGTGAGTGAGCTGCAAAGTAGACTGCAGACCTGGCGGCTCAGATCAGGCACTGCTATGGCTGTGGTGTAGGCCCACAGCTGCAGCTCTGATTCAACCCCTGACGTGGGAACTTCCATATTCTCCATAAGAACAGCCCTAAAAAGAAAAGAAGAAGGAGAGGAGAAGAAGAAGAGGGAGGGACAGGGACAGGGAGAGGAGCCCTTGGGAATAGCAGACATGAAAGGAAGGGAAGGGAAGAAAGCAGAAGTGTGCAGAGGGAGAAAGAAAGCAGTGGTGCAGTCCTGGTGAAAGCCCCAACCAACCCCTGCAGAGTTCTCAAGCTGGAATGACCTTTCTGCATTGTCTGAGTTTGGATGAAGGAGGATTGCCCCTAGGCCTCCAGTTGTGCCCATGGTCATTTTGAGCAGGGTGGGGTGCTGTCAATAAGAGTGGTAAAGCATAGTTCAGAAAGAACATGGACAAGTAAACATAACTGGCACAACAGTATCACAGCCACAAAATTAAAATGGAAGAGTGTTGGCATCCTCGGTTCTTGCACTGAGAAGCCAGCAAAATGGAAAGGGGTTGTAGCCACAGTTATAATTTCATGTAGGGACTTGGTGTTGAACTAAACAATGCTGCTTGGGAGGACTTAAAACTGGGGTGCCTGGGGAAACAAAATTACAAAAGATAATCACAATGCACATTGATATTATCAATCGTAACTTAAACCCATATTTTCAAAAACTAAAAACAACAGGTAACAAAAATAAACATTTAGTAAGATGTCACCAACCTAAAGTATCACCTTAAACATAAACGTCTGTACTTTCTATCTGAGTTGAAGTGAATCATAAGACATGGCATCATTTTACACTCTATTCAAAGAGATGATCCAGGGTCCTCATTCTGTCGATGACCTGTTTCTTCTATACAAAAATCCTTCTAATCCATGTAAGCAGATTTTTAAAATAAAATCTAAGCACTGACACATAGTGGCTAATCACTTAATCCGCAGATGTTTGTCTCTAAAATGCAAGCAAAATCTAACTTTATTTAGTTTTTTATTTTTTATTATAATTTATTTATTTTGTTTTTTATTTTTTATTGTAGTTGATTAACAATGTTCTGTCAATTTCTGCTGTACAGCAAAGTGACCCAGTTATACATATATGTACATTTTTTTTCACATTACATTATCCTCCATCATGTTCCATCACAAGTGATCAGATATAGTTCCTTGGGCTATATAGTAGAATTTCATTGTTTATCCATTCCAAATGCAATAGTTTGCATCTACTAAACCCAAACTCTCAGTCCCTCCTACTCCCTCCCCCTTCCTCTCAGCAACCACAAGTCTCTTCTCCATGTCCATGAGTTTGTTTCTTTTCTGTAGGTAGGTTCATTTATACCATATATTAGACTCCACAAAATCTTTTTTTTTTTTTTTTGTATTTTCTAGGGTTGCACCTGTGGCATATGGAGGCTCCCAGGCTAGGGGTCGAATCAGAGCTGTAGCTGCCAGTCTACACCACAGCCACAGCAAGATGGGGTCCAAGCCAGATCTGCGACCTACACCACAGGTCACAGCAATGCTGGATCCTTAACCCACTGAGAAAGGCCAGGGATCGAACCCACAACCTCATGGTTCCTAGTCAGATTCGTTCGTTAACCACTGAGCCATGACGGGAACTCTGACAAAATCTAACTTTATGGTGTATCTACCCAAGCTACCTCCTATTGGTTTCAAGGGTATTGAAAATAAATCTTTTTAAAATGAATAGTTATTTAATTTACATCATATAAATGGAAAGCGAATAAAATCACATTCATGAGACAAGGTTCACAGAAAGGATGACAGGAATCACTGTATTAGAAACACCGTATTTTATTATAGCTTGAGAAAACTGTATTTGAAACTGTTGTGTCTAAAGACAGTGTTCTGAAACCTCCACACATATCAACTGAAAATAGAGTAAAGTGATTCTTGCTGGAGAAGATATAATATCTTGCTGACTCTTTATGTGTCAGATAATATAACATATAGAATACAATAGATCCTAAAATACTAAAATGGTAGAAGAAAGAAATTTATCAGATCATTTAAGGGCAGAGGAAGACAGGGGTTATCTAACCATGAACAATAAAAACAAGCTGGACTGTTGAAAACAAAGATAGAAATGAGAGGAAAGATGTGTGAAGGGTTTGCTAATATGAGCGTTTGTAGGAAATACCTAGATGTCCTATTATGGTTAATACAACTTTTGAAATATTTTAACCAGATAAATAAATCCATCCATAATGTGATTTGGAAATATTTTCCAGATATCCTAAAAACAATACAAAACAAACAAATTTGAAAAATGATCAGGGCACACTCTCTGACATGAACGACAGCAACATCTTCTCAGATCCACCTCTTAGAGTATTGACAATGAAAACAAAAATAAACAAATGGGACCTAATCAAACTTAAAAGTTTTTGCCCAGCAAAGGAAACCCTAAACAAAACAAAAAGAAAACCCACAAAAATGGGAGAAAATGTTTCCAAGTGAATCAACTGACAAGGGATTCATCTCCAAAATTTATAAACACCTTCTGCAGCTCCATACCAAAAAACAAACAAACAACCCCATCCAAAAATGGGCAGAAGATCTAAACAGACACTTCTCCAAAGAAGACATACAGATGGCCAAAAAACACATGAAAAGATGTTCAACATCACTCACTATTAGAGAAATGCAAATCAAAACCACGATGAGGTACCACCTTACACCAGCCAGAATGGCCATCATCCAAAAGTCTACAAACAGTAAGTGCTGGAGACGGTGTGGAGAAAAAGGGAGCCTAGTACACTGTTGGTGGGATTGTAAATTGGTGCAACCACTGTGGAAAGCAGTATGGAGATTCCTCAGAAAACTAAACATAGAACTACCATTTGATCCAGCAGTCCCGCTCCTGGGCATCTATCCAGAAAAAACCACGACTCGCAAAGACACATGTACTACAATGTTCATTGCAGCACTATTTACCATAGCCAAAACATGGAAACAACCTAAATGTACATCAACAGAGGAGTGGATCAAGAAGATGTGGTACATATACACAATGGAATATTACTCAGCCATTAAAAAGAATGAAATACCGGCATTTTTAGCAAAATGGATGGACCTAGAAATTATCATACTAAGTGAAGTCAGCCATACAATGAGACACCAACATCCAATGCTTTCACTGACATGTGGAATCTGAAAAAAGGACAGACTGAACTTCTTTGCAGAACAGATGCTGACTTAGACATTGAAAAACTTATGGTCTCTGGAGGAGACAGTTTGGGGGGTGGGGGGATGTGCTTGGGCTGTGGGATGGAAATCCTGTGAAATCAGATTGTTATGATCATTACACAACTACAGATGTGACAAATTCATTTGAATAATTAAAAAAATAAAAAAAAATGATCAGGGCTTAGCCTTACATAGAAAATAGAGTAATGACTCATTTCATTAACATATGGGTCTTCACACTTGAACAATGTTTTATATGAAGATGATTGGTAACCAAGAAAATAACTAATCCTGAAGCTATAATAAACTACAACAACGACAGTAATAATAAAAGGTAAAATTTATGAAGTACTTATTAGGTGCCACGCACTATTTCAAGTGCTTCATCTTTACTAATTCAATTGACAAGTAGGTAACACTATTTTACAGATGAAGAAACTGATCATATAACAAAAATTTGATTTTTTAAAGCTTTATTAAAATGTAATTGATAATATACAGCACAAATGAATCTCTCCACAGAAAAGAAACTCATGGACTCAGAGAACAGACTTGGGGTTGCCGGGGCGGGGGGGGGGGGGAGGAAGTGGGATGGACTGGGAGTCTGGGGTTAATAGATGCAAACTATTGCCTTTGGACTGGATGAGCAATGAGATCCTGCTTTATATAGCACTGGGAACTATATCTAGTCACTTATGATGGAATATGATGGAGGATAATGTGAGAAAAAGAATGTATATATGTATGTGTGACTGGGTCACTTTGCTGTACAGTAGAAAATTGACAGAACACTGTAAACCAGTTATAATGTAAAAAATAAAAATCATTAAAAATATAATTGATATACAAAATTTATACACATTTAATATGTACGTAGTGATGAGTTTGGATAGCTGCCTATACCTGTGATACTGTTACCATAATCAAGGTTTTAAACCCAGCCATCACCTCCAAAAATTTCCTTGTGTCCTTTGTGTGTGTGTGTGTGTGTGTGTGTGTGTGTTGTGGTTAAAAACTGATTTTTTAAAAGATAATCTTTGCAAAAGATTGTCATTATTGTTTCTGTATGTTCCCTAGCTACTGAAATACTTCTTCAGGCAGTCAAGATTCTTTTTGTTCAACACGGTGAAGCAAGCGAAGCCAACATGTTTAGATGAGTGAAATTAATTGTTGCCTTTAGAGAATCTGCTGACTGAAAGCTAGTGATTGCAACATATCACTGAGAGACCTTAAATGGATTAAGCTTTCGACATTTTTATCTGAAGATGTGTTTGACCTATTATTTCAAATACGATTTTTCTTATAAACTTCACGTGATTTTTCTGAGGCATAATTAAGTTGACCATCCATATTAAATAGATAACTGACCTACTCTTAAAAGTATATATTTTTTTATGTTCAAATATGTTTTTTCAGATTAGGGTTGCCGTATTCATTATTTTTCTATCTCCATATGTATTTCAGTAGTAGCCAAAATACTTACCCTCTAACCTTTTAATGTCTTCTTAGAAGAAGGACATACTCTTACATAACCACATATAATTATCACATTTGGGAAACTTAACATTGATACAATATTATTGTTTAACACGGAATCCTTCTTTAAATTTAACTAATTGTCCTCAATTATTTTTCTCCAGTCTGGAATCCAAAAATCAAGGAATATGCATTGTGTTTCTTGCCAAGTTGCTTCAGTCTAAATCTAGGTCACTTCCCCAGCCTATGTGTGTGTCTGTATGATATCTCATGACAGCAATATTTTTGAATGGTCAGTCCAGAAAGATTTTTCAGATTGTTTCTTCATGATCAGATTTGGTTTAACCATTTTTAGCAGAGATTATATTATAAGCTCAGTGCATCACATTGGCAGGAACGTGAATTTATGTTTTGGTTTTGTTTTTGGTCTTTTTAGGGCCACACCTGCGGCATATGGAGGTTTCCCGGCTAAGGGTCGAACTGGAGCTGTAGCTGCTGGCCTACACCACAGCCATAGCAATGCCAGAGCCAAGCTGCTTCTGCAACCTACACCACAGCTCACAGCAATGCCGCCAGATCCTTAACCCACTGAGCGAGGCCAGGGATCCAACCTGTGTTCTCATGGATACTAGTCAAATGCGTTTCCACTGAGCCAAGATGGGTTGCCGTATTCATTATTTAGAATAATGAATTTAGATTGTTCAATTATGGGAGGTACATGAATTTAGATTGTTCAATTATGGGAGATGTTAAATTTTATCATTTAGTTATGATAGTGTCCACAAGATTTCTCCACTGTGAAGAATTTTTCCATTGTAATTACTTAGTAATTTGAGTGTGTGAATATATGGTTCCCCAAAAGTTTGTCACCCAAAGTTTTTAGCATCCATTGTTAGTTATTGCCTGAATTAATTATTACCATGGTGGTCACAAAATGGTGATTTTCTTCTTCCATTCTTCCTTTTATATCTATTAGCTGACATTAATCTGTTGGAAAAAAAAAAAACTTTCCTCTTCTATCCACACCCACTTTAAAATTTTTAAAGTGTATTTATGGATTCATAAATATATTCTCATTCAATATGATATAATTAATTTTTGTTACTTTTTAAATCATCGAATTGTCCCAAATTCAGCCAGTGGGAACACTTCAAGTTGGCTTCCACATCCTTTCTGCATACTTCTGCTGTTTTTAAGCACTTCTATACCTACAATGTTCTAGGTTCCCTTTGTACTTTCCTGTTCCTATCCTGGAATCAGCCATTTCTCAAAGAAGTCGTGCCTCCATTTTATGGGAAATGGTGTTTAGTAAGGCTAAGTTTCTGTGTCCAAAGCATGTTAGATTTCTTAATTATAATTTTGGGAGTTCTCGTAGCGGCGCAGTGGTTAACGAATCCGACTAGGAACCATGAGGTTGCGGGTTCGGTCCCTGCCCTTGCTCAGTGGGTTAATGATCCAGTGTTGCCGTGAGCTGTGGTATAAGTTGGAGACGTGGCTCGGATCCCGCGTTGCTATGGCTCTGGCGTAGGCCGGTGGCTACAGCTCTGATTGGACCTCTAGCCTGGGAACCTCCATATGCCGCGGAGCCGCCCAAGAAATAGCAAAAAGACAAAAAAAAAAAAATTATAATTTTGATCCTTAGACATGAAATTTTAGTCCTGTGTTAAAATAAGAATACCTCTGTAAAATCTAAAGTATTGAACCTAAAAGCCAATTACACTTCAGGGTGAAAGAATTTATCAGCCCATTTATTTTTATTTTTATTTTTATTTTTTAGTCTTTTTGCCATTTCTTGGGCTGCTCCCGCAGCATATGGAGGTTCCCAGGCTAGGGGTTGAATCAGAGCTGTAGCCACCAGCCTGCGCCAGAGCCACAGCAACGTGGGATCTGAGCCACATCTGCAACCTACACCACAGCTCACAGCAACACTGGATCCTTAACCCACTGAGCAAAGCCAGGGATCGAACCCACAACCTCATGGTTCCTAGTCGGATTCATTAACCACTGAGCCATGACGGGAACTCCCAGCCCATTTATTTTATAAGGAATTGGAAGAAGAAAGAATGAGGACACTGGATGATGTGAAAGGAAGGGTGGGGGCAATAGGGAAGTGAGAAGAGTCCATCGATGGGAAGAAAGCTAAGATCAGTTTCTTCTATGCCGGGCAACATCATGTATGCAATTTACTTATTTATTTATTTATTTATTTTATTTTAATTACTGAATGAATTTTTATTACATTTATAGGTGTACAACAATCATCACAACTAAATTTTATAGCATTACCACCTCAAACCCTTGGTTCTTCCCCCAACCCCACAACCTGTCTTCTTTGGAAACCATAAGTTTTTCACAGTCTGTGCGTCAATCTGTTCTGCAAAGTTCATTGTGTCCTTTTTTAGATTCCACATGTAAGTGATAGCATGAGATGTTGATGTCTCATTGTCTGATTGCCTTCACTTATCATGATAATTTCTGGGTCCATCCATGTTGCTGCAAATGCTGTTATTTCTTTCCTTTTAATGGCTGAGTAATATTCCATCATGTATATGTACCACATCTTCCTTGTCCACTCATCTGTCGATGGACATTTAGGTTGTTGCCATGTCTTGGCTATTGTATGTAGTGCTACAATGAACATCGGAGTACTGCAATTTAAATTAATCCTTACAACAATCCTTATTTTTGCAAATGAGGGAGTAACTTCAAAGTTGCAGTGTGTATGGCAGATACCTCAGAACTAAAACCCTTTCTGTTTGGCCTGAAAACCTCATCTGTGTCTTCTACTGCCCCATGCTGTTCCCCCTCCAAGCAAGGAGCTAAAAAGACAAGTTTCACCCACTTCAAGTTTTGAGAAAAGCAAATTATAACCATTCTATTTTCCCTGTTTCACTGTGACCTGTATGGAGAGCCACTCTGACAAATATTGTCCTTCGGTTGAGAATAAGTTTCAAATATTTCCCTCTACTGCTCAGGAAATCTGTGGGAAACTATTCTATTTCATTCGCTTTCGGTGTTGATTCAAAAAGAACAGATAGGCATCTCAAATTGAATGCTCTCCCAAATGGATTATTCATTACAAGTACTGCCTGTTGCCAGAAGTTGGTGCTAGTGGTGGGAAAGCATGTTGTAGGCTTGTAAGAGATAACTGAGGCAAGCTGCCTGAAAAACAGCATCGGGTACAAAACCCAGAAGAGCATGCTTTGCTCCCTTTCTTATTATTACCTTGGCCAAGTTCCTGAACTCTCTTGGTTCTCAGTTTTCTCACTGTAAATGATAATAAAAGCTTGCTTGCCTGGAGAAAGAAGGCAGGGTGGGACATCAACAACTATGTATTAAGTATCTTATAGAAATAGAACATTGTCTTTGACATTGGTCATGTGGAGGAATATAAGGCAGAATGTCAACCCTTACTATGATTGCCATCTAATTGAGGGTGCTGAACTTTCATATAAAAGAGGCAAATCAATTTTGTAGTACACCATGTAAGTGTCAAAGGCAAGAGAACAGAATAATCAGCAGAGACACTAAAAGCGTCCCAATTTAACATAACAATAAAATGCAACTTTCTCTTTGTTCTACCAATGTTGCATAAATGAGAATAAGAAACAAAAAAGGAAAGAGCAAAGGAACAATAGAACGAATGAAGAGGGAAGGGAGAAAGGACAGGAGAAAGCATAGGAGGAGCAATAATGATAACTGTGTAGGTAAATAAAGTCATTATTAATGTATTTTTATTTGCAACTCCTTTTCCTATATGATTTAAAGAAAAATAAGAATAAGTCTCCCAGAGTTCCCATCCTAGTGCAGTGGAAACGAATCCAACTAGGAACCATGAGGTTGTGGGTTCAATCCCTGGCCTTGCTCAGTGGGTTAAGGATCCAGTGTTGCTATGAGCTATGGTGTAGGTCACAGACGTGGCTCGGATCCAGCGTTGCTGTGGCTCTGGCATAGGCTGGCAGCAACAGTTCGATTAGACCCCTGGCCTGGAAACCTCCATATGCCATGGATGCGCCCCTAAAAAGACAAAAGACAAAAAAAAAAAAAAAGGAGTTCCTGTCGTGGCGCAGCAGAAATGGATCTGACCAGGAACCATGAGGTTGCCGATTCAATCCCTGGCCTTGCTCAGTGGGTTAAGGATCTGGCATTGCCATGAGCTGTGGTGTAGGTCACAGATGCGGCTCGGATCTGGCTTGCTGTGGCTGTGGCTGTGGCATAGGCTGGCAGCTGTTGCTCCAATTTGACCCCTAGCCTGAGACCCACCATATGCCATGGGTGCGGCCCCGAAAAGACAAAAAGACAAAAAACAAAAACAAACAACATAAAAAGGAATAAGTCTCATAATGATAGGTACACAATGCATAGAAAGTAATGTGTGACAATAACATAAAGGGAGGAATGGAATTGTATAAGAACAAATATTTTGTATATGATTGAAGCTAAGTTGATACTAACTCAAACTAGATTGTTATGAATTAAAATGTTAATTATAATCTCTAGGACAACCACTAAGAAAATAACTTGAATGTGTAGGAAAAAGTGAGAAAGGAATCAAAATAGTATACTATTATATATATATATATTAATATATATATACCCAATGGAGGAATTGAGGAACAAGAAAAGATATAAGACAGAGAACCTTTTCAAAGTAGAAGTCCTTCCTTATCATTACATTAAATGTAAATGAAATTAAAAATGCCAAGCAAAAGCAAAAAATGGTAGAATGTATTAAAAAACATGATCCAACCTATGCTGTCTACAAGCTACTCAATTTAGATTCAAAGATAACCTAGGTGTAAAATTAGGAGATACGAAAAAATATTCCATACAAACACTAACCAAAACACAGCTGGATTGTCTATATCAATATCAGACAAACTAGAGTTTAAGAAAAATTGTTATAAAAGACAAAAAGTTCATTACATAATGATAAAAAGAGCAATCCATCAAGAAGATATGTTAAGTATTAAACACCTAACCAGAACCCCAAAATATATGAAGCAAAAAACAAAGGGAAAAATAGTTGGCTTCCCAGTAATAGCAGAACACATATACACTATACACTATAGTTTCAATAATGGATAGAACAATTAAAAGATCAGCAAGGAAACAGAGAACTTGAACATTATATGCCAACTAGATCTAAGAGACATATATAGTCAATGCCTCCCAATGACAGCAGGACACATTCTTCTCAAGTGCATATGGAATATTCTCCAGGAAATACCATACGTCACGCTACAAAATAAATTTTGATATCTTTGAAAAGACTGAAACCATATAATACATTTTTTTTCTCACCCAAGGGAATAAACTGATAAGTCAGTGTAAAAGTCCTAGAAGAAAACACAGAGGAAACATTTACAACATTCAGTTTCGCAACAATTCTTGCATAAGGTACCGAAAGCACAAACAACAAAAGCAAAATTACTCAAGTAATTACCTCAGTCATTTACAAAAATTAATTCAAGTGAATCAAAGACCTAAATGTAAGAGCTAAAACTGTACAACTTTTGCAAGAAAACATAGGTGTAAATCTTCATGACCTTGGATTAGGCAATGGTTTCTTAAATAATGATACCAAAAGTACAAGCAATGAAGGAATAAAAATAGATAATTTGGACTTTATAAAAATACATTCCCTTCCGTTCATCAAAGGATGTTATTATTTAAATAAAGTCAACTACAGAATGGGAGAAAATACTTGCATATCATCTATCTGTTAAGAGACTTGAATGCAGAATACATAAATAACTTAAAATTCAACAACAGAAAGATCCAACAATCTAGTTTAAAAGTGGGCAAGGGAGTTCCCGTCGTGGCGCAGTGGTTAACGAATCCGACTAGGAACCATGAGGTTGCGGGTTCGATCCCTGCCCTTGCTCAGTGGGTTAACGATCCGGCGTTGCCGTGAGCTGTGGTGTAGGTTGCAGACGCGGCTCGGATCCTGCGTTGCTGTGGCTCTGGCGTAGGCCAGCAGCTACAGCTCCGATTAGACCCCTAGCCTGGGAACCTCCATATGCCATGGGAGCGGCCCAAAGAAATAGCAAAAAGACAAAAAAAAAAAAAAAAAAGTGGGCAAGGGATCTAATAGACTTTTTTCCAAAGAAGATATTTTAATGATCAATAAGAATATATAGATACTCAAAATCATTAGAAACTAGGGAATTACAAGTGAAAACCCCAATGAGACACCACTTCAACCCCCCCCCCCACTGGAAAACAGAATCAAAAACACAGAAAATAACAAGTGTTGGTATGGTATGGAGAAATTAAAGCACTTACATATTGCTGGAAATAATGTACAATGGTGTATCCACAATGGGATGCAGCGTAGTTCCTCAAAAGGTTAAATACTGAGTTAGCATATGATCCAGCAATTCTACTTCTAGGTATGTACCCGGAAGAAGTGAAAACAGGTGTTTAAAACTTGTATGTGAATGTTCATAACAACACTATTTACAATAGCTAAAAGGTAGTAACAACCCAGTGTCCACCAGCAGATGAATGGATAAACAAAACATGGTATCTACATATAGAGAAATGTTATTCAGCCATAAAAAGGGATGAAGTACTAATTCATGCTAATACTTAGATAAACCTTGAAAACATTACACTAAATGAAAGAAGCCAGACACAAAAGGCCACATATTGTATGATTGTATTTATATGAAATGTCCAGAACAGACAAATCCATGGGGACAGAGAGCAGATTAGTGTTTGCCAGGTGCTGGAGGGGGAGGGGAATGGTCGGTGACAGCTTATTGGGCACAGTGTTTCTTTGGAAAATGATGAAGTAAACATCGTGCATGTACTAAACACCACTGGGTTATACAATTGTAAATGATGAAAAGCGTGACTTCTACCTCCTGTGAATTTTAGCTCAGTGTAGGAGGAGAGAGAAAGCACTGAATAATTCTTATTTTATGCCCAGTCTTATCCTAGGCCTTTTCCATCTGTTTTCTCATCCATCCAAGTGGACCCATAAAGTCATTTGTCCATGAATAGGTCATGACTTAATTGAAGAGAATTTCCCAACTGGAATTAAAACTTTAGAATTTGCAACTCAGAGACTTGGAGAATAGACTTGTGGCTGCCAAGGGGGAGGGGGAGAGGAAGAGGGAGGGGGAAGGGGAGGGAGTGGGATGGACTGGGAGTCTGGCATTAATAGATGCAAACTATTGTATTTGGAGTGGATAAGCAATGAGATCCTGCTGTATAGCACTGAGAACTATATCTAGTCACTTATGATGGAGCATAATGTGAGACAAAGAACGTGTATATGTATGTGTGACTGTGTCACTTTGCTGTACAGTAGACAATTGACAGAACGCTATAAACCAACTATAATGGTAAAAATAAAAATCAGTAAAAAATAATAGTTAAAAAAAATCCTTTAGAACTTGCTCTGATTCCACCTCCTCTGTGAAGCATTCTCTTAACTCTCCCTGGGGGAAGAAAAAATGGCTACAAATTAGGTAACACTTCTCTACCTTTTTTCAGCTTCTGATATTGGCACACGTTATGCCTTGGCTTTACTTTTACATTTATTTTCTTTTAAAAGGCGACATGTTTGTTGCTTAGTTTATGAGCTCCTCAAGAATAGGACTAGTCTTTCATGTTTATAGTTCTGTGCTCAGTACATAGTACATGCTCAATGAAGGTTTTCACTGGCCAGCTGGAGTCACATATTTGGTTCCTGTAAATATACTACATTAATGGCTCCTAAAATAGCCATGTCTATTTGCCTTGCCTGTGCAACACTCAGCATCTATTTCCCAGAACAAAACTAGGTCACATCTGGGACGCATGAACAGTTTTACGAAAAGTTCTGTCTGAAACTTAAAACCCTGCAGTGTATATCAAATATAATCAAGCTGATGATGCCAAAAAACTGTAGAGGATTAAAACTTCATTATTACATTTTTGGTCTTTGCTCTTTTACTTCACGTAATAAGTTTTATAGCAACAGAACGATTTGCACAAGTTGAAAAATCAAAACAGGATGAAAATGGCAAAACGCAAAGCAAAATGTTTCACTTGATGCATCTTCTTTGTGACTTCTCCCCTACACTGCAGTTATTTTGGACAAGGCCTGTTTGATTATTGGGACAACTTGTGTGCAAGGGATCTAAGACATCTCTGCCCTCCAGTAAAAATGTGCATCAAGAGAAAAAGTAGATCTCTATTAATAAAGAGGATCTGAAGATGAGAGCCTCTCCTGACTGCAGTGATGTGTAGGATGCTTCAGCCAGGGAGGCACTTGAAATTAACTGCCCTTGATGGTTTCTGGGGACAACAGTTAAATTAGCTGGGTGCCCACAAACCTTTTGCTGTGCTGCAATACACTTCACGGGTTCCTGATACTTTTTCTCTTGTTTGTCATCTTTAAAGTATCTTGCGTGTTGTGTGTGTGTGTAAAGGAGGCAAGTCACTTCCTTTCTGATAGCAAATCCTTGGGAAATTATAAATCATTCCAAAACAGTTAGGCATTTGAGCATGTTAGGCATTCCATGAATTATGTTATGCCTACTCACCCCCACCCTACCTTACACCTAGGTCCCTAAAATGGCACAAAAATTCATGTAATTGCTCTTTGCTGCACCATTTCTCTTCGAATTTTTTTTAAAAACCGAGAACAATATTTTACATCTTCATAAATGTTAATACTTTGTTGTTGGTCAGGCTAAACAGGCTGATTAATCCCCATGCTTTCTCTTTTGCTGTGTTGACATTTCCTATTGGAGAAAGGAGGTCATCTGATGGAAAGGACCTGAGTCCTGTGTCTCAAATTCTTATGAAATCTGTTCTCCTTTATCCTGCACTTCGACATATCACTGTTTATGAATATCTGCTATAAACAGTGACCGGTTCTGTGCCTGGCCTATAGTACGGGCTGAAAGATCGGCCCCATTTCCATCTCCTTTCCATTTGTTATAAATATTCACTGCCTGTGTCAGAACCCTGGCCAGGAACAGAATACATGCTCAGACTGGATTCTGATGAGAATTTAACACAGGGATTGTTTACAGAAGTATGAATGGAGATGGGGAAAGCAACGATGATCCTGGGACACCCAGGGACAGCAGCATCAAGTAGCTGTTACTCTCCTTAGGCTAAAGAAGCAAAGGGAGGCAACATTCTTGGAGCTGGTGAGAGCCCTGGAAAGCAGCTGCTCATAAGGAGTTACCGTCTTAAAGGAACCAGCTACCACTAGATTCTGGGCATTGAAAGCTGGGGGAGGTTACTCCTTGTTGGAAGCCAGAGTGCAAAGGGAGCCTGGCTGATGCAATCCCAATCCACAGGGCAGAGAAGTGAGGGGGATGGATCTAGGTGACCAAAGGGAAAACAAAGAGCATGCTCACTTCATAATTTAACAATTCATGAAGCATCATTACTATCTGAATTTCACAAAATGAAGACATGGAGGGAGTCAAGTTTAAATAAACTGCTGAAGGTCACATGGCTACGAAGTGGCAGACCTAGGATTTAAATTCACGTCTTCTAGCTCCACTACTATTCTTTCATACGAAAATGTTTGTTTTATATTTTATTTACATGACCAGCCTTGAATTGTCAACTTTGTGACTCTTGTAAGTGATTGTGACTTCTATTTGTAATTTGGATGTTAATTCAGAGTTAAATGTTAAGCCCCCATTGCTCAGTGTGCAGGATTTTGTGGCTTTTATTTCTCAGTGGCCTTATCTTAGGATTTGATGTTACTTTTCTTTTGCCTTATTTTTATTTACTTATTTATTTTTCTTTGTATGGCCACATCTGGGGCATATAGAAGTTCCTGAGCCAGGGGCTGAATTGGAGCTGCAGCTGCATCCCATGCCATAGTTTGCAGGAACACACTGAGCGAGGTCTGGGATCAAACCCACATCCTCACAGAGACAACGTCAGGTCCTCAACCCGCTGAGCCACAACAGGAACTTCCTGCCCTGAGTTTTAAGATCTTTTTATGTTTTTATATTTTAAAATATTTTTTTCCATGTGTTTTTTTGAAGAGGTGAAGGATTAACAAATGAATAAATGAGTACCTGATATCTGTGTAAACTCTGGCCTGTGCTTAATTGGCCTGTCCCTTAATACAGAGCCATGACTAGAGACCGCTAACTCTTTCCTTCACTCTCAAACACACACCCACACATCCACACACATCCACGGTCTTTGCTTTAGAGTTGGTTTTACTATCACAGCCTTTTCCAGTAAAATACCCCTGGGAGTTACTACCCATCAATTAGTATTGGCAAGGGAGTTGAAACCTATTTGCTATACTTGGTAATATGACCAGTAAATTAACCAATAATACCACAGTATCTTTAATATGGAAATGCCCTACAGAAAGAGTGGCTTTTATGTTTAATGACAGACATTCTGAGAGCCTTTTACTTAAGTTCATTGTATATGATGAGCATCATTACGATCTGACTGCTTCCCATACTTCAAGTCCTTTAGTAAAAGGCAAGATGAACAATCTGGGAGTGCACTCTCTCTCCAAACAATTACTTTTTCTTCTTCAGACTCAAATGTGTGGCATTAGTCCAAGGATATCTCAATGGTTACTTTTTTCTTAAAGTTGCTGTGCTATTTGTTTTTATCATTCTACATAAAGTTCTATTTGGCCTTATTAATAGAGTTGGCTCTGCTCAAGATGCCAGGTCAGAATTCCATTATCTCATCCTGAAGCCACACTACAACACCATTCAGAAAAGAGTAGAATTCATTTAAGCAATTTGAAACTTGGATTTCATTCAAGACCATTCAGTGAACGTTCCCAAAGGATCGTTATTAAGAAGCCTTGCCCATGAGTTTGTAATAGTACTGGAACAGTAGAGCAATCAAGATATTACAGACAATAGCAGTTTCTTAGAATTCTATACATATATGCAGATTACACATAATGTGTTTTCACCTATATTATCTTAGAACCTCTAAATAAAGCTTTAACAAGTTTCATGTCAATACACTTGTCTGTCTGTAGGTATACAAATATATAAACAAAATGAGTTTGAGTCTGTGGAGGACCTACCCAAACTCACTGATTGGCATCATTGGTATGTTTTTTAAGATTTATTATTTTTAAATTAAAGTATAGTTGATTTATTGTCTCAATTTCTGCTGCAAAGCAAAGTGATTCAGTCATACATACATAGTCTATATGTATTAATATATATTATTATATAATTAAAATATTACATATATAAATAAAAATGTGTATTCTTTTCCATCACGTTCTATCCCGGGAGACTGGAAATAGCTCCCCATGCTGAACAGTAGGACCTTATTGTCTATCATCCTAAGTGTAATAGTTTACATGTATTAACCTCAAACTCCCAGTCCATCCCACTCCCACCCCCTCCCCCTTGGCATCCACAAGTCTGTTCTCCATGTCTGGAGTCTGTTTCTGTTTTGTAGATAAGTTCATTTGTGCCATATTTTAGATTCCACATATAAGTGGTATCTATGGTATTTGTCTCTTTCTGATTTAGTTCATGTAATATGATAATCTTTACTTGCATCCATGTTGCTGCAAAATGACATTATTTTGGTTCTTTTTATGGCTGAGTAGTATTCCATTGTATATATGTACCGCATTTTCTTAATCCATTCGTCTGTTAATGGACATTTAGGCCCTTGTTTCCATGTCTTGGCTACTGCGAATGTCGAGAGGGTGTGGAGAAAAGGGAGCCCTCCTACACTGTTGGTGGGAATGAAATTGGCATAACCATCATGGAAAACAGTATGGAGGTTCCTCAGAAAACTAAACATAGAATTACCATATGATCCAGCAATCATACTCCTGGGCACATATCTGAAGAAAATGACAATTCAAAAAAAAATATGTGCACCCCTATGTTCACTGCAGCATTAATATGTTCTTTAATCAAATTTCTCACCCTGTACTCTGCTGTGTGAAACTCAGGCTTCCTGGCCTGTACGCTTTGGTCATGAGGAATGACTGACTATTCTTTTATTCCACTGACAGCCTGAGTACTTTCTCTTTCTCCCCAAGGTCAGTTTCTGAGGCCTTGACATTGACACCAATGTGGGGCTATTTCTGCTTCAGATACATTCTGTTCTTTCATAAGTTTGAGATCAAAACTAAGAGGATGTTTAGGATTCCAACTACTTCCAGTGTAGAATTTTCTTGACGTTCTTCTTGCCCATGTTCTTACGATTCCTCCACTCATTTTAAAGATGAACGATGAACACAGTGATGATGTTTTCACATTTTAAAAATTGCTTCCCCATATATCAGCTCATTGTATTTCCCTATCATCCTGTGCAGTGTATATCATGGTTTGTACCTCGCTAATGCAGACATTAATGCTCTGGCATTCATAGCTATACAAGCTCTGGGAGGGGCAGCTGATCCATTTGTGCCATAGTCACTGGGGTTCACCGTTTATTGCTGATTTAAAAATATCTGTTTTTCAGAGTTCCCATTGTGGCTCAGCAGTAAAGAGCCTGACTAGTATCCATGAGGTTCAATCCCTGGCCTCACTAGTGGGTTAAGGATCTGGTGGTGCTGTGGCTGTGGTGTGGCTGTGGTGTAGCTGTGGCTCTGATTCGACTTCTAGCCTGGGAACTTCTTTATGCCACGGGTGCAGCCCTAAAAAGATAAACAAGCAAACAAACAAACCAAAAAACCCAACATCTGTCTTTCATCTCCATGTGCACAACACAATACCAGACATTGGGAGGGACACACAGATCCATGGAACACCTCAGAACACGCCCTTCAATGCCGAGGAGTAACTCACAGGTGCCATGCTTCTGTCTACCTCCAGATTTTCCCAAATGCTGTTTTCTCTGCTGGAAGATGGTTCCTAACTCTTCTTAATTCTTCCTCATCTCTCTAAACTTCAGGAGGGGGGTAACAGTTCTGTATACACTGCTGTATCCCTGTCACTGGTGCTTTATTCATGGTAAATACTCCATCGGTATTTGTTGACATTATTTGAACTCAGTGTATCATTTTGTTTGGTGCTGTCCTTGCAGCAATTTCAGTTTCTTGCTGCCCAGTTTAACCACAGCTCCCACTTCTCTTACTCTTGGAATCCTACTGCAGTTCTACTTCTGACTCTGAAATAAACTCCTGAAAACCAGATGATACAGAAGGTTTCAGAAGTCTTTTTCTGTGATGACTTGTCTCAAAACTTGGCCTGCTCCCCCTCTCAGTCCAAAATAGGAAGAATTGATCAGAGACAATACTGCGAACAAAACATAAATCCTGATAAAATTTACCAGTTTGATGACAAATTAACCGGTGTCTGACTTTTTAGTAGAAATAGCAGAATCATATTAGATCCTGTTTGCAAATCCAGATTTTCAGCTACATTAATTATTAATACTCGGCATCTAATATCTACGACAAAGAAGAAAATTATTGCTTCCAAAATGAGTAAAACATAAATTTAAAAGATTTAGCTGGAGAATACAGTAGAAAATTGACAGAACACTGCAAACCAGCTGCAATGGAAAAATAAAAATCATTTAAAAAAAAATTTAGGGAGTTCCCGCCGTGGCGCAGTGGTTGACGAATCTGACTAGGAACCATGAGGTTGCTCAGTGGGTTAAGGATCCGACGTTGCTGTGAGCTGTGGTGTAGGTTGCAGATGAGGCTCGGATCCCGCGTTGCTGTGGCTCTGGCATAGGCCAACGGCTACAGCTCCAATTAGACCCCTAGCCTGGGAACCTCCATGTGCAGCGGGAGCGGCCCAAGAAATGGCAAAAAGACAAAAATATATATATATATATATATATTTAACAGGAGAAAACATCATAACTCCATTATGATATTCTGATGCTGTGACATAGATATAAGAAATATTATGCACATATTAAATTCTATAAAACTTTGTTGGCATCATCATCATCTATTCAAACATCTTTACATTTCTGGTAAGAGCACCAGGGATGGCACATAGTGTGTACACAGCAAATGCTTCTGAATTAAATGACTACATCTATTACAGCTGATACTTGACAAGAACTTTATGGTGAACAAAGTGAAGAGTTTTCCAGCCTTTATTCCACTGGAATCTCATAACATCCCAGTGAGTTCGACAGAAGAATGACTACCAACTTTATCTTACAAATAAAGACGAGCAATTCAGAGGGATTAACTGATTCTTCTAAGCTGACATACAGCTAGTATGTGATAGAGCAGCCATTCAACTTCAAGTCTTGTGGTTCCAAATCCTGATGCTATTCGGACTTGACTTTCAAACTTAAATTTATAAATGGTGTAAAAACTGAGAATTCCTTAACAAGCTAACTGGCACTTGATATATTTGTAAAATATCAAAATAAAACTATTCTAATGTTTTAAATTAGAGTCATTAAATAAACATAGATGCTAATAAAGCAAATGTAGAACCTGAAATAATTGAACACATTGTCTTAGGACTGAAATGAGAGGAAATCATAGGGTGTGTGGAATAAAAACAATCACACTGTTAGTGAAATGTCAGCATCCCTTCGTCTGAAGGAGTGAGTAATTATCACAAGAGGAAAGGAAAAATAAAACATAATTAAGCAATGGTTATAACAGTGTTCCTCTGGGGATAATTGTTTGTCTTTATTGCATTCCAGCAATACAACTCTGTAGAGGATAGAGAACCTATTATTTTCATTTTAACAGTTACATTTGATCTATGCATTTGTAAATCTATGATTTCAATAAATAAATTATTTTCTTAAGGTATTTTAAGCTTAGTAAACCTTTAGTTTCCATGTAAGGCATTGCAAACATTTTAAAACAACCACTGCCTCACTATTGAACGAAAACAACAGACCATTGTTGATTCACTTGGCCCAACAATCAATAAACATTAATAATTCTGCAATAATTAGAGCCGTTCAGAGAAACAAAGCAACCCTAGGAGCTTCATGTTACCGGAATCCTCGGGCTGAGGCTGGTAATGGTGCCAAAGAGAAAATTTCTGCATCAAGTGGTAGGACGGGCTTCTTATTTTTATACTATTATTTTTTAAATGTGTAACTGTCCTCATTTCAAAAAAAGTCTTTAATTAGTTTGCAGTAAAAGTACATGTACAATAAAATCAACAACCCTGGCATTCACTAAAAACAACTAATCTGAAAGAAGAGAGGAAAAATATTTTATCAAGAATTCGCAGGAAAATAGAACTGAGTGTATATAACATGTAGTCATGAGCTTCTTAGCAACTGAGGAAAACATTATTCTTAGGATTTAGAGGCACCTGGAGTTCTGTGACACATTGGAGATAAGTCTGTTCCTAGACAAGGCTTTGACTGAACTAAAGAATGTAAATGAGATCTCACTTTACAACAGAAGTATACATGTATCCCTCATTTGAGTGCATTTTATAGATACAGCCTTGATGAAATCCAAAAAGAAAAAAAACCCAAAGAAAAAAGTGGAAAGATAAGACTGTGGTGTGAACCAGAGTGATATGGCTTCCTGGGGATGGTGCCAGCAGAGAAGAGTTTGTAGGAGGTGGGATTGAAGGGCTGAGGAAGCTGGGGAGGTTCCCACTTTAAGTACCCCTACATTTCTGCATGAAGCAGGATGCACTTCCTTCCCCTATTCAAAACCCTTCAGTAAGATCCAATGCTTTCATGACAAAACCCAAAGTTCTTACCACCGCCTTCAGGGCCCTACATCATCCATCCTCTGCCCATTCACAAGCATGTCTCCCTTGGATCATTCTGCTCCACCTCACCCCCCTTATATCAAATCACACCTATAATTCTTTTACATAGAATGTGACGTTTTCCTTCCTAGTTAATTTATAACAATGTATTTGTGCTTTAGTTTACTTAAATTCTTATGTTAGTATACACACGCGTGTATTTTCTAGCACTGTCCACTGAGAGGGCCTATAAGCAACCAGATCTTGGTTTCTTTCTTTCTTTTTTTTTTTTAAATCCACCTCAGCAGGCTGTAACTTTATTTTTTTTGTCTTTTTTTTTTTTTTTTTTTTTTTGCCATTTCTAGGGCCGCTCTCGCAGCATATGGAGGTTCCCAGGCTAGGGGTCAAATCAGAGCAGCAGCCACCGGCCTACGCCAGAGCCACAGCAACGCAGGATCCCAGCCATGTCTGCAACCTACACCACAGCTCGCAGCAACACCAGATCCTTAACCCACTGAGCAAGGCCAGGGATTGAACCCACAACCTCATGGTTCCTAGTCGGATTCGTTAACCACTGAGCCACGACGGGAACTCCCAGATCTTGGTTTCTAATACCATTCTCCAATAAAAGGAGCTAGAAATCCTCGGAGAAATGATTGATTCTAGGGCTGGGCCACAGAAAATGCAAGATGGCCTAGAGCATCTTGTAGAGACAGACGCGAGGGGGAGGAGGAGGGAGTAGGATGGATGGGGAGTTTGGGGTTAACAGATGCAAACTATTACATTTGGAATGGATAAGCAATGAGGTATAGCACAGGGAACTATATCCAGTCTCTTGGGATAGATTATTATGGAAGATAATGTAAGAAAGGGAATGCATATATATGTATGACTGCATCACTTTGCTATACAGCAGAAATTGGCATAACATTGTAAATCAACTATAAAATAAAAAATAATTAAATTTTAGGTAAAGCAAGCAAAGAAGTGCTTTAAAAATGGTGGTATGTGAAAACGGTACATCAGTCAATCTGAAAGAGTTCCCAATGGCCAAAGTTGGAAAAATTTGAGCAACAAAATAAATAATGATAGTACTGGATTATAACCTAAAGAATAAAACAAACATCTATGAATACATGATTAAGTATATAAATAATTGGAGGAGAAGGGACAATGTTCCTTAAAAAAGAATTACAAATAATAAGAGTAGTTGCTTCCCCCTCTAGGAGGTAGAGCTTAATTCCTCTCCCCTTCAGTGTAGGATAGACTTAGTCACTCCCTTCTAATTAATAGAATATGAAAACAGTTTCTATAAAAACAGTAGTTTTCCAGTAAAGAAATATGACATACACCCCCTTCACAAAATAATTAAGGTTAACATCACCAATGTTAAATCATGTTTATAGCATGTATCCTTGACATGATGTGATGAGAAGGGCTTTTTAGATTAACTATTAATAATCCACTTTTCAATCATTCATCCCCAAATCCATAACTTCAGTCTATTGTGCAAAAACATCAGGCAAATGCAAATTGAGGGATTTCCTACAACTACCTAATTGGTAATTTTCAAGAGTGTTGAGGTCATAAAAAACATAGGAAGTCTGAGAAATTGGCGTAGATTGGAGAAACTATCACAGCCTGGAAGAGAGTAGGAAGACAGGCCAATTAAACTCCTGCACTGTTGGTGGGAATGTAAACTGGTGCAACCACTATGGAAAACAGTATGGAGGTACCTCATAAAACTAAATATAGAACTACCACATGACTGAGCTATACTACTCTTGGGCATATATCTGGACAAAACTTTCATTGAAAAAGATACATGAACCTGTATGCTCATTGCAGCATTATTCACAATAGCCAAGCCATGGAAACAACCTAAATTATCTATTGATAGATGAATGGATTAAGAAGATGTGGTATATATACACAATAGAATACTACTCAGCCATAAAAAAGAACAAAATAATGCCATTTGCAGCAATATGGATGGAACTAGAGACTCTCATACTAAGTGAAGTAAGTCAGAAAGGGAAAGACAAATACCATATGACATCACTTACATCTGGAATCTAATATATGGCACAAATGAACCTTTCTAGAGGAAAGAAACTCATGGACTTGGAGAACAGACTTGTGGTTCCCAAGGGGGAGGGGGAGAGAGTAGGATGGACTGGGAGTCTGGGGTTAATAGAGGCACTCTTGTATTTGGAGTGGGTAAGCAATGAGATCCTGCTGTATTGCACAGGGAACTATATCTAGTCACTTGTGATGGAACATGATGGAAGATAATGTGAGAAAAAGAATATATATATATGTGTGTGTGGGTATATATATACATATATATATGACTGGGTTACTTTGATGTACAGTAGAAATTTACAGAATACTGTAAATAAACTACAATAAAAAAATAAAAATCACAGTTTTTTTAAATAAATTTTAAAAATGCAATGTGGTGTTCTGCATGGAATCCTGGAACAAAAATGTTATTGGAAAAGCTGATAAAGTCTGTCAAACTGTGTAGTTCAGTTTGTAGTATTGTACTGATGTTAATGCTTAGTGGTGATTGATATGCTATGGTTGTTTAGATATTAACACGAGGGGGGTAGGGAAAGCTTACACAGGAACACTCTACATGGTTTGCAAGTGTTCTGTAAAAATTATTTTAAAATGAGAAGTTAAAGTATCTTCTCCCACATAAGTCCATGAGCAGAAATCATCTCTATATAGATCATTCCTATATGTCTATTCCTAGAACAGGGATGTATGTTCGATTGAACTTTGGGTTCTGGATTCTGACTGCATGTTTGAGTCCTGGCTCAGCCACTTATGAGCTCTGTTATGAGCAAGTTCCTTAACCACTCTGTGTCTCAGTGTTCTCATCTATAAAAAGGAACATAAGGTGGTTGTGAGAAGTGCAGGCCTTGATATGTCTAAAATGCAATTGGCAGTGCAAGTTGAGTTATCATTGCTTCCATTCCCATTCAACATATCATTGTTGAATGAGAGTATGATTGAGGCAAGCCTTTTGCTAAGAGGAAGTCATGATTCAATTAAAGGCAGCAAGAGAGAATATTTCGAAGAGAGGTTCAGGATGCAGAGTAGTTTGAATGGAATGGTGACTCCTTTAGGCACAGTGGATGAGATGGCATAAAAATGGCAGAAGTATAAGGACACATTGTGGGGAGTGAAACAAGGAGCAACACTGATATGGAAGGAGGCCCGAGAGTCCTGTATTTGGATTCACAGTGAAGACAAAGAAGAGCCATTAGCCTCTCTGGGGCAAGCGACCCTTAGGTAGGTTCTCTATTCTTCCTGCTCTGCTCTGTATTTGCAGGACATTGACCTCTGAAGAATGCATTTCTCAGACCCCCACTTCTGTTGGTTTCCAGCTGAATATGGCCAATGGGAGGCAATGGTGGGACAATGGAGGGTGGGGGATTGGCATTGCCAACTTGGGCAGGGACCACAGCAGCCGCTACATCTCCTCCATGAACAGCCCTACCATGGTCTCAGCTTTTCCCCAGGGGCCTGTAACACTACCTCTTCCCTCTGCCCCTGTAGCCTAGGGCCTTTGTGGCCCCCTTTTATAAATTATTCTCTGGGTTGCCTCACTGTCCTCTACTGGGCTCTCAGTTCCTCCATTACCTGTGTAACATTCCCAGTTTTGAAATCCTTATTATGAATACTCAGGTGGTTTCTATTTTCTGGTTAGATTCTGACAAAAAGAAGTCATGATGAAATTCTCTGTTTTCCAGACTGATGGAAACTCGGGCAAGGTCTCCTAATGCCATCCTAGGCTGAGACACTGGTGGTGTTCTTAAGTATTTGTGGCAGAGTCAGCAGGTTGTTCACAACCCCACCCTGGGCTTTGGACACTGTCAAGTTTAGAGGCTGTTTAGGGTTACTTGAAGCACCACTGTCTTCTAGACAGTCCCAAACAGACACGAAACTTCTTTTTTTTATTATTTTTTATTTTTTATTTTATTTTCCCACTGTACAGCAAGGGGGTCAGGTTATCCTTACATGTATACATTGCAATTACAGTTTTTCCCCCACCATTTCTTCTGTTGCAACATGAGTATCTAGACATAGTTCTCAATGCTATTCAGCGGGATCTCCTTGTAAATCTATTCTAGGTTGTGTCTGATAAGCCCAAGCTCCCGATCCCTCCCACTCCCTCCCCCTCCCATCAGGCAACCACAAGTCTCTTCTCCAAGTCCATGATTTTCTCTTCTGAGGAGATGTTCATTTGTGCTGGATATTAGATTCCAGTTATAAGTGATATCATATGGTATTTGTCTTTGTCTTTCTGGCTCATTTCACTCAGTATGAGATTCTCTAGTTCCATCCATGTTGCTGCAAATGGCATGATGTCATCTTTTTTTATGGCTGAGTAGTATTCCATTGTGTATATATACCACCTCTTCCGAATCCAATCATCTGTCGATGGACATTTGGGTTGTTTCCATGTCCTGGCTATTGTGAATAGTGCTGCAATGAACATGCGGGTGCATGTGTCTCTTTTAAGTAGAGCTTTGTCCAGATAGATGCCCAAGAGTGGGATTGCAGGGTCATATGGAAGTTCTGTGTATAGATTTCTAAGGTATCTCCAAACTGTTCTCCATAGTGGCTGTACCAGTTTACATTCCCACCAGCAGTGCAGGAGGGTTCCCTTTTCTCTACAGCCCCTCCAGCACTTGTTATTTGCGGATTTATTAATGATGGCCATTTTGACTGGTGTGAGGTGGTATCTCATGGTAGTTTTGATTTGCATTTCTCTTATAATCAGCGATGTTGAGCATTTTTTCATGTGTTTGTTGGCCATCTGTATATCTTCTTTGGAGAAATGTCTATTCAGGTCTTTTGCCCATTTTTCCATTGATTGGATTTTTTGCTGTTGAGTTGTATAAGTTGTTTATATATTCTAGAGATTAAGCCCTGGTCAGTTGCATCATTTGAAACTATTTTCTCCCATTCTGTAAGTTGTCTTTTTGTTTTCTTTTTGGTTTCCTTTGCTATGCAAAAGCTTTTCAGTTTGATGAGGTCCCATGGGTTTATTTTTGCTCTAGTTTCTATTGCTTTGGGAGACTGACCTGAGAAAATATTCATGATGTTGATGTCAGAGAGTGTTTTGCCTATGTTTTTTTCTAGGAGTTTGATGGTGTCCTGTCGTATATTTAAGTCTTTCAGCCATTTGGAGTTTATTTTTGTGCATGGTGTGAGGGTGTGTTCTAGTTTCATGGCTTTGCATGCAGCTGTCCAGGTTTCCCAGCAATGCTTGCTGAATAGACTTTCCTTTTCCCATTTTATGTTCTTGCCTCCCTTGTCAAAATTAATTGACCATAGGTGTCAGGGTTAATTTCCGGATTCTCTATTCTGTTCCATTGGTCTGTCTGTCTGTTTTGATACCAGTACCACACTGTTTTGATGACTGTGGCTTTGTAGTATTTCTTGAAGTCTGGGAGAGTTAGGCCTCCTGCTTGGTTTTTGTTTCTCAGGATTGCTTTGGCGATTCTGGGTCTTTTGTGGTTCCATATAAATGTTTGGATTGTTTGTTCTAGTTCTGTGAAAAATGTCATGGGTAATTTGATAGGGATTGCATTGAATCTGTAGATTGCTTTGGGTAGGATGGCCATTTTCACAATATTGATTTTTCCAATCCAGGAACATGGAATATCTTTCCATTTCTTTACATCTTCTTTGATTTCTTTGATTAAGGTTTTATAGTTCTCGGCATATAGGTCCTTTACCTCTTTGGTCAAGTGTATTCCGAGGTATTTGATTTTGTGTGGTACAATTTTAAAAGGTATCGTATTTTTGTATTCCTTTTCTAATGTTTCATTGCTGGTATACAGAAATGCCACTGACTTCTGAATGTTAATCTTATATCCTGCCACTTTGCTGAATTTATTAATCAGTTCAAGGAGTTTTGGGGTTGAGTCCTTAGGGTTTTCTAGGTATAGAATCATGTCATCTGCATACAGTGACAGTTTGATCTCTTCTCTTCCTATATGGATGCCTTTGATTTCTTTTGTTTGTCTAATTGCTGTGGCTAAGACTTCCAAAACGATGTTGAAGAGCAGTGGTGAGAGTGGTCATCCCTGTCTTGTTCCAGATTTGAGTGAGAAGGCTTCAGACATGAAACTTCTGATGGAAGAAGGAAGTTTCAGAATCACAGTGACACCACAGCCAGCCCCAGTGAGGGATCCATCAGACGTTAGATGAGCTAAAGAGCCCCGCCGACGCAGAATATGCTGGAGTATCGGAGCCAGAGCAGAGGTATCCCTTCCAGGATAGCATTCTGGCATTTTGTCTCCCAGCTCCTCACCCCACCAGGGATGAAGGGCTTTCCTTCCATATCTCCACTTAGGGCCTCACCAGGTCTTCCTTTCATTTCAATTGTCCCCTAAAAATAGGAAACCAAATGAAAGATAGGATGGAAGAGCTGATGATGAGGTTGGCAGCAACAGTCAGGCTAGATTAAAAGAAAGAGAGATAGAAGCAAGAAGTTAGCTAGGAAGCTGTCTGGCAGATGTTGCTGGAATCCAGACTTATGAGAGTAGAGGAGGTAAAGCTGTATGAGAAGTCCGAGAGGGTTCTTTAAAGAGAGGTTTAATAGTGATAATGTTTAATTAAAAAGACGAAAATATCTTACAGGGTACCTAATCACTTCTTTTAGCTGCAGTCAGATTCCATAATATCTACTTGTGGGACTGCAGTGGTGAGAAGTAACGAGTAACAAGTAGGTTTTTCAGCTTGAGGGGGCTTTTGCTTTCCACAGTTTCCACTAGCTTTCCCCTTCAATTCTTTGATCAGGACAGTTGACATTTTCTTATTCTTATGGAAAGGGCTTTCTTTGCAAAAGCAGTTTTATAATTGTTCGTTCCTCCTTCCCACCATACTGAGTCCCCAAAGCAATTCCTATATAGAAATTGATTCTCTGCTGAAAGCAGTCATTTATAGCTATCAAATATTGACCATGGCACTTAAAATCTAAACTTTATTTTTTTATTTTTTTGGCTGCATTTGTGGCATGTGAAAGTTCCCAGGACAGGGATCAAACCTGAGCCATAGCAATCTTCATGCCAAATCCTTAACTGTTAGGCCACCAGGGAACTCCTAAACCTTATTTATTGTGTTTTTTCTTCTTCTTTTTTTTTTTAATGGCCATACCTACAGCTATGGGCATTCCCCGGTTATGGCTTGAATTGGAGCTGCAGCTGCCAGCCTATGCCACAGCCACAGTAATGCCAGTTCGGAGCCACATCTGCAACCGAAGCCACAGCTTGTAGCTACACTGGATTCCTAACCCACTGAGAGACTACGGATCAAACCCACATTCTCATGGAGACAACATCAGATTCTTAACCCACTGAGCCACAATGGAAACTCCCTAAACTTTATTTTAAAACAATACCATTAGGCAGTGATTCTAAAGAACTAGTCGTCTTTTTTTTTTTTTTCTTTGTCTTTTGAGGCCTGCACCCACGGCATATGGATATTCCCAGGCTACGGGTTGAATCAGAACTGTAGCCTCTGGCCTACACCACAGCCACAGCAACGCCATATCTGAGCGGCATCTGCCATGTACACCACAGCTCACAGCAAATCTGGATCCTTAATCCACTGAGTGATGCCAAGGATCGAACCTGTGTCCTCAAGGATGCTAGTCAGATTCGTCCACTGAGCCACAATGGGAACTCCAGAACCAGCAGTCTTATGGGCACTGTCATACAAGTCACCCACATGTGCCTTCTTCTCTCACCTGTGAAGGTGAGCCTGGAAGTATTCACTTCCTCAGAGGTGGTTCTTTGATGAAGAATAATGAAATTGTTTGTCATTACAGGCTGAAATTGAGATGTTATCTGCTTAGCCTAGACAACAGCCTATTTTTGGCTTAGAATCCAGGAAGAAAATGTTTCTAATGTGTGATATTGTGAAGAGTGTGGGTTTCACAAGCATGCAGACCTAGTTTGGGTCCTGGCTTCACTATTTATTGGCTCTGTGACTGTTGGTAATTTATTTAACTTCCTTGTCCTTCAGTTTATTGACCATCTATTATTTTACTGTCAGGACAATAGCATATCCCTTAGAGTGCCTTTTAAAGGATTAAAGGAGTAATACTATCTGAGCCGGAATATCCAGCATTTAGTCGTTGTTAGTGGTAGTGTTTTTAAATGTGTTTCCTGAAGGATATTTTCTCTCATTCCTGTTCCACAGAGCCTGCTCACAGAGAGACTATAGTTAGACTGCAATTGTTCTTAATGCCAGCTGCACTTTAGAATTACTTGGGAGAGACTTTGAAATATAGCAATGCCAGGCCACTTCCCAGAGCAATTGGGTCAGAATCTCTGAAGGTGGCTCTAACATGCAGGTGGGAGTGAGCATCCGCCAACATGGATCTGAAGTTGGATGGTGTGATGGTTAATTTTGTGGGTCAGTGTGACAGGGCCATGAGGTATCAGGTTAAAGATTTTTGTGTGTGTGCTTGTGAGGCTGTTTCTGGATGAGATTAGCATTTGAATCTGGAGGCTAAGTAAAGCAGATTGACTTCTCTAATGTGGGTGGGCCTTATCCAATCTTATTTTTATTGAGGGAATGAATAGAATGAAAACTGGAGAGAGAACTCAATATCTCTGCCCAGCTGCTTAAGCGGGGCATTATCTTCTGCCCTAGGACTGGGATTTATACCATCGGGCTCTTCCTTGTGTTCCTGGGTCTCCAGCTTCTAGACAGCAGATTATGGGATTTCTTGGCCTTCATAATGTTGTAAGTCAATTCCTTATAACAAATATCTTTATATATATTATATATATAAATACACACACACACACAGTATTGATTCTATTTCTCTGCAGAACACTAATACAGATGTCACTCTTATGGCCCTTTGTGCTCTCCAAATCTGAGAAGACATCTATTATTCCTCTTCTCTTGTGAGGAATATGGACCTTCATTTTCCTCAAAGAGACAATTTCGGTTAAATATCACCCTATATTCAGGTCCAAGGTGGGGGGATTGGACCAAATCTATTTGCATAAATATGATTTGATGAGCAGTATGTTATAGAGCTATCAAGCAGGTAAGTATAAATTAAGTCATGTTCATATTTAGGGGCCACTCGTAGATGTTTTATATTGATATATACCTACCTACTAAGAATTTTTTTTTTTTGATTCAACAATTGCCCTGTTTTGGCCAATGGAAACTTTTCAAGTTGGCTCTAATATTATTTTAATATGACCCAATAGCCTTTGACAACACTTATCCAATGTAAGATACTATCATTATTAGTTATTTTTATTGGTTCATAAACTATCATATTCTTGAAAATGAGAGTGGTGATTATAGCATGAGAGACAATAATTTTTAGAATGCCAGATTAAGGACAAGCACAAAAGACTGTGAGGAGAGTAAAATAATAAGGAAAGGTATAAAAGGATAACACACTGTTATCTCCTTATACATTTTCAATCATAAAGGTGTTTTCTTTTTTAACCACTTCCTTACCGACTCAATCACCTTTATAACAAAGTCAACATTGTATTTATTTCCTGTGGATTTCATAAGCTCCCAGAAGTTTCCTGGCAAGATCCTGTATTGAAAAGAGCAGGTGATATCAAGGCCAAATATATGTTCCTGATATAAATAGCAGGAAGTCTATGAAATGTTTGTTTTAAGAAGAGTAAGTCTGAAACATATGCTTGAATACACAAAAGCATAATACGTTCTCCAGTGCTATATAACACCTGTGTAGAAGAGCTAAACCATATGTTTCAGAAATTACACTTTAAAGATTACTCCGTAGATGTCAAAAAGGAAAATGTGCTGTTACAAAAAAAAAAAAAAAAAAAATGTGTTGCTATGGACATAACTCCATTGTATGGTTTCTTCAAATCCTTTTTCATTGTAACAAGTCTTTTTTTACCTTCTAGGATATGTCAAAACGTCTTCTAAAACCATCAAAGTACAATAAATCAAAAAATCTTAGAAACCTGGGAATTCCTGTTGCGGCTCAGCAGTAACGAATCTAACTAGTATCCATGAGGTTGCAGGTTCAATCCTTGGCCTCACTTAGTGGGTTGGGGGTCCGGTGTTACCGTGGCTGTGATGTAGGCCAGCAGCAGCAGCTCCAATTCAACCCCTAGCCTGAGAATCTCCATATGTTGCATGTGCAGCCCTAAAAAGCAAAAAAAAAAAAAAAGGAAAAAAAATCTTAGAAGCCTATTGTCAAAAGGATATTAAAATTTCCATACAATATTTGAATTTAAATCATTCAACCTTAATGCAATTCATAAAATTTAGTGTTAGAAACTCCATGTATCACAAAACAGCTAATGTTAGATATATTTCCCATTGGTGTTTTCTTGGTCTCAGGGAAAGAGTTTTCTATTCTTTTTAGACCTAATGCTATGTTATAGGTATGTATGCATGGCTTAGAGTTAGGGTATGCACAGGGAGGGGTGATAAGAGAGAGAGGTCCTCAGGCTGCTGTGTGTGACTAAGGGTTTCTTAACTGGATTATATGATAGAGGAGATGGAAATACTAAATTTAAAAGGGTCACCAAGAAATGTAGGATCCTTTTTTTCAGCTAGTATTTGACACTAGTTTTCCCAATGGTTTGATCTATGGTGCTTCTAGAGCTACAATTTAATTGAAAGATTTATTGTAATGTATTTCTAAATAAAGAGCTCCTTTGAGTCTATTTCGATGACTAGTTTAGACCTTGATAATTAATAATAATATTCAATTGTAAGACAATATCTGATAAAGTAGTGAATACAGAAAATTGATAAAGTCGTGAATAGCATTTTGTTTCTGTAATTAGGTACAACAACCAAATTTCATTTAGCAGCCGTTAATTTTTCTGAAAAACCTCTTATTCACAGATAAGCTGAAGGAAACATTCATACAACTCAGGTCAAAACATTACGAACTCTTGGTCAATTAGCGTTCGAATTACTGTGGTGGTTCTATATGAATATAATAAAATGCTCTCTACAAAAGTGGCTCACAATTTATCTCCCTCTTGGAGATTCACAATGCACAAAGCATATTAAGACTATTCTAAGATATCCTATAATAACAAAATAACACTCAGTGTTTCCCAAATTTATTTAGCCCTGACTCATTTTTCCAAAGAAAACCTATTATTCTGGTAAACCCTTTGGCTGCCTACACAACAGTTCTGTCCCCCCCACCTCTTTTCTAACAGAACAATGATTTCATTGGAACAGCAATATACCTGGTCCCAGGGGCTCTTGAGTTCTCTAAGCCAGTCTTAATCCCTAGCGGTAGGACTGTGATGCAGAATCAGGCCAGTGAGACCTAAGGAGAAGTCTGCTGGGAGGCTCTACCTAGATCAAAAAGGGTGGCCTGGTGAGAAGGTCCTATCATTCTTTGCTTGCTGTCATGTGAAAAATAAGATGCCTCTAAAAGTGACAGCATCTTGCAATTAGGAAGTAACAAACATGAGGTCAAAAGCCAGCTGGCTGAGGCTAGTGGAACAAGATAAAATGGGCTTGGATCCTTGATGGAATTTTTGAATCCACAGGTCAACCTGATGACTGCCTGTCTCTGTATTTCTTTCTTTTCTTTTAATCTTTTTAGCGCCATACCCAGGGCAGATGGAGGTTCCCAGGCTAGGGATCAAATTGGAGCTGTAGCCGCTGGCCTACATCACAGCCACAGCAACACAGGATCCTTAACCTACTGAGCAAGGGCAGGGATTGAAACTGGGTCCTCCTGGATGAGAGTCAGATTTGTTTCTGCTGAGCCACGATGGGAACTCCTATCTCCATATTTCTTAATAAGGAAATAAACATTGTATGTGAGCCACTGTCAAATGGGTTATTGTCACTTGCAGCTAAACACTATCCCAACTTGCAGATGAACCCTCTCTCAGGAAACTCTGGAGTAGAATAAGAGGGTATCCGGTTGATTTCCTGTGAGATGGAGCGCTGAATGCACACTAGTGGAGAAAGGAAGCATGAAGGATTGTCCAGGGCTGGGAACGAGGGGATTAACTGAACAAGGCTGAGCCTGCCATTCCAATCTTGTCAAACTTAGGCTTATATGGGTCAGTGTGGTGTTAATAGGATGAGGTGGGCCGGTTGTGAGGGACATCAGTGAGGATAGAAAAGCTTACACTGAGGTAAGAAACAACCTTAAAACTCACATCTTACTCAAGCTACACATTCATCGTGGGCTGGCTGGGGGCTCTTTGAGTCATCTTCCCTCTGGAACCCAGGAGGAGGGAGAATCCTTCTCTGGAACAGGAAGGAGAAAAGAGAGCTTTGGGGGTTCTCGCTGGACCATCAAAGACTTGGTCCAGAAATAACACCCACCACTTCTCACAGCTCCTTAAACGGAATGGGTTCCAAGACTGCACTCAGCCATAAGGAGGCCAGGAATGGACCGCACTCGGAGAACATCTTCATTATCACTCACATCAGCACAGTGGGCATCGCATTAGATGCTTCTGGCCAGAAACTATGCTTGAAAGTATGCGCCTTAGATTCTCCCTGGGAGGACTGTCTGGGCACAAGCAAGGCCTGGGTTGGTGGCTGGAGAATGACAGCAATTGGATCTGGCCCTGGGGGAGAGAGCTGCTAAGTGCTAGATAATGTATCTCAGTTTCATCAAACAGCCTGAAATCCAAGCAGAACTCTGGTCTCAGACTGGCGGGCCAGACGCTTACCTCCAGCTTCTGCTGGCTGAGTGCAGGTAGATAAGCCCTTCACATGGTTGAATCTGAGATTGGCTTTCTGGGGCCAGGTGGGATGGGAGAGATGATTTAGAAGTCGGGGTAGCAGGAAGGGGGATTTAACCAATTTATGGTTGAAGGACAGCCAAGGTTCTACCCAGAGAGACAGTTTCAAAAGTTAAATTTGAAGGGATTAGTGAGACCAGAAATAAGAGAATAAGTAAACAAAGCCTGAGCTTAGGAGGATTACACTGGAACAAAATGTAATGCGAGGCATGGGCTTTGACAGATGGCTTAGGAAGAATGCAGTGAACCATGTGAGAGGACTCAACTTTTCCTTCTCTGTGCCTAGCAGGAGAGTTGTGCAATTTCAAGGGGTCAGGCCCGACTGGACAGACGTGTTTGTTCCTTACAGGAGAAGCCTGTTATTTAGTGAGGTTCCCAGGGGCCTTGGGCCTGATGGCAGAAAGACGAAGTCCAGATTCACTGGCTGGTCTGAATGGGGTGTCCACTGCCTGGCTCAGCCTGTTTATACTAGAGATGGAATAAAGCTCAATCTTCAGGTGAAGAACTTCCGGTACCTGAGCTCAGCAGAGCGAGAAAAGCAGGGCTGGGGTTTCATCACTTCCACATGAGCCTTTCCAGACAGACCTGTGCTACTGGCATCCTTGGACTTCGTAGCACCTCTTCACTGTGGTGCTCCCTGGGCACCTAATATGAGATGTCTGAGCTTGTTAAATCTCTTTCTATCTACTTCCCCTCTCTCTGCAACCTGCTGCTGGCCCCTGTATGCACTGACAGGAACTACTCCAGCACTCTTGACATAGTAAGAGCCCAATAATGGTTGGTTGTTATTGATAGAACATAAATATTTTACATACAGAAACTGATATAAAGTCATCCAACTTGATGGGAAGCAATGCTTCTAGAAATATTTATAATGTAAAAATGGATTGGTTGAAGATTAACTGATTTTTTAAAAATCTTTTTAAGGCTGTACCTGTGGCATATGAAGTTCCCAGGCCAGGGACTGAATTGGAGCTGAAGCCGCCGGCCTACTCCACAGCCACAGCAATGCCAGATCCAAGCCACATCCATGACCCGTGCTGCAGCTTGTGGCAACACCGGATCCCCAACCCACTAAGTGAGGCCATGGATCGAACCTGCATCCCCAAAGACACTAGTCTTGTTCTTACCCCACTGAGCCACAATGGGAACTACAAACTCTGATTTTGTTGTGTATCTATTATATCAGGCACCGTGCCAGGTGCTTCAAAACATCACTCCATTTATTTCAAAAATCACATCAGCCAGGAGGCAGATTTTCTTGTCTTTCACTTTATAGATAAGGAACAGTGATGCATAGGTTAATTTGATTGCATGAGTTCATACCCTGTGTGGATTAGTAAACAGTGAAAACTGTGATCTGACGGCAGACCTTAGTGACTCCATGGCTCAAGGCTTTATCACTTCATCCCTCTGCTGCCAAAAGAAATAACACAGGACTTGATCAACCAGTGAGCATCAGAAGGGGCCTCCTCGATATTTATGCATCTGATCAAGAGGCGGACCATGGAGAAGAGAGCAATTAGCTAACTAATGAATCATCCTCTGTTGCACAAATAAGCTAATTGAATTTACTTAGGAAGAAGCAATGGAGTGATCCTGCCTCTGTGTTTCAGCTACGGAATCTTGGGCCAGTTTCTTTAACCCTTGGAACCATGGTTTTTCTATTTGTAAAATGAGATCCCTTCCTTTGTCAGGCCTCCCCTCACTAATCCATTATGAGGAACAGCTGAGATTACATATGTGTAATCAATATGGATACTGTAAGGAAACAGTCAAATGGAAGTCTCATTATTGACATTGCCTAAATACCAGATACTAATAAAATAGTTTCCACTTCACATACATTAAAATTGTACAGCTGGGAGCTAGGCTCACCTCAGATATTTGTGTGTGTGTGGTGAGTGTCTTTTTAGGGCCACACATGTGGCATATGGAAATTCCTAGGCTAGGGGTCTAATCAGAGCTGTAGCTGCTGGCCTACACCACAGCCACAGCAACGCCAGGTCTGAGCCATGTCTGGAACCTACACCACAGTTCCCAACAACCCTGGATCCTTCACCCACTGAGTGAGGCCAGGAATCGAACCCGTGTCCTCATGGATACTAGTCAGGTTGGATACCACTGAGCCACAGTGAGAACTCCTCACCCCAGATTTTAATAAGGAAACACTTCTAATCAAGACTTAAGGCATGACTTAAGCAAATAAAATTAGGTCTTTAGAAGTATTTACTCTAATATGTAATCTTAAAAGATTTTCTGCACAGAATGGAAATTGACCACAAGTTTAATGGGTGAGGTAATAATAAGCTGGAAAACCTGACTCTATTAGCAGTAGTCTTTGCTTTTATTTAAGTCGCTTTTGTTTTATAAATTTTACATAATTGTCAAATATTCAAGTACTGGGAGAAACATTCTTTTGAAAAATGTACTGCTTTTTAAGTTCTCTCTATAGAAACTAGAAAAGGGAGGGGAAAAAAAACTTTTTGTATGCAAGACTTCCTCCTGTTAACAGTTAAGTGCATTTATGGAGACACGAGACAGCACAAAGATTCTTCTGTAATTCCTCAGAAGGCCCATCTTTAAGTATAATTATATTACACAGCTCTGCTCAGTCATTAGTTTCTTGTTTAGTGACAATGTCCTTCATTTAAAATCCTTTGATGGTAATTATTTGTAACCATGCCCTTGAATTTTGAAAGCACATGTACCACAGACCTGGTAAACAATGGGTATTTCTGGACTACAATGCAACTGGTTTTCTTGTAAGAGATCACACATGATCTGCAGGTCTGTAACAGCACTGAAAATTTGCAAAAGGTTTCTGAGCTTGAGCTACAAACCGAAATGAGGTGTGTAGTTGTACGTCTGTGTGTGCAATAAAAAAACTAAAAGCAAGTCTTTAGGTATAACACATGATTTTCTTAACCTTTAACAACCATGTCATATTTCAAAGTTTTTGACATTGTTTAAGTTAAGGTGCATTAACACATAGGAGTTCCTAGTGTAGCTCAGAGGGTTAAGAACCCAACTACTATCCATGAGGATACAGGTTTGATCCCTGGCCTCACTCAGTGGGTTAAGGATCCTGCGTTGCTGCAAGCTGCATTGTACGTCACAGATGTGGCTCAGATCTGGTGGCTGTGGCATAGGCGTGCAGCTGCAGCTCTGATTTGACCCCTAGCCTAAACTTCTATATGCCCTGGGTACAGCCCTAAAAAGAAAAAGAAAAAGAACCCCACATATCATAGATTGACCTGAAAGTGAGATATTTTTGAGAAATTTTTAATTCCACTCATCCTCTTTGTGCAGAAAAAATATTTCCTGTTGGTGTATTTCTTCATATATATTGCGCATCCTTATGTGTCAGGAACTATGCAGATGCAGAGAACACTGGTCTTGAGCATCTCAGTCAAACAAGAGTGACCACGCCAGGGGCAGGGGAATGAATAACCCGATTATCCTCAGGTCTGAGAAACAGAGGATCGTGTTCATGTTAAGACGTTAATGCTCCAACTTGTTACCCTCACCTGCTGATTTGGCGCCTCCTCAAAGCTGGGTGTTTCCAGGGATGATCAACAGTATTTTCACCCCTCCTCTTGAAACTCAGTACTCTTTGCTCCCTGATGCAACTGGTAACAATGCAGACGGTGCTCAGAATAAAAAGACCAAGCACCCCATCGGGCTCTCCCTGAGAAGGGACATATCTTCTAGATGCCGCATTTGGACCCCTGCCCACCTGGCGATGGGGTCCTGCCTTTATTGCAGCTCTGCCACACGTCACACGTTCTGCCGTCCTCCCTCCCCGTGGGGAGCCACAATTTTTGTCCTTCACACATGAGGAGTGTTTTTGGTCAACACGAAAAAGCCACAGTGTGTTTCCTGGCAAAATGATTTGTGAAACCAGCCTGGCTTCAACTTGAAAGAAAAGCTTTCAGTAGGCAACCAAACCAAACTAAAATGCCACAAACCACTCTGGCCACACTTGTAATTCCTGTTCATAAAAGCTAAATATACTTAATACTTTACATGTGTGCTCTATATAAAGCCTCCTTTCCCAGTGCAAGAAGGTGAGTATTAGAGCCATAATTTTTATTACTGAGCTACACATGGTTAAAGAAATCCATATAGGCATTGACATTGTCCTAAAATACTGGCTTTTGAGCTGGAAGCAAAACTATTTTCTTAGGGATTTACCATCTGTCCAGATGACACCAGAAAACAGTGTGAAAACAATTATTTGTAGAATGCCTATTATCTGCAAGGCACTGTGCTAGGGCCATGTAGTTTCTTCACAGAATCCTTAGAGCCCACGTTAGGAGGCAGGTAGCAGAATTACAGCACTGACAAAGGGGGAGACAGAGGCCTAGAGGTTATATATCTTGCCCAAGGTTTTCCAGCCCTTCTAACAGGGCTCCTAACTGTTAAGATGCAAGCGATTTCTAGGGTTCCCACGTTGACCTTGCCACATCTCTGTGTGTTTTTCTTTCTTTATAAAGCAGTGCCTAGGTCTGGTTTGCTTTGGATGGGAGTTACCCGAGAGAATGACCAGCGTTGAATAGGAGTTCCTCAAGAGAATGACCAGCACCCCAGCTGGCCACCCACAGTAGGAGTGATTTAACTAAAGAGTGGTTGGTGGGGCTGGATTCCTCTCCAGCTGTTACAAGAGAGCAACACCCAAAGCTTTGTACCCAGGCAGAGCTAGGTTTGGATCCTGTCTCTACTGCCACTTGAGGGACTCTGGCCAAGCTGTTTATATTTCCTAAGCCTCAGCTCTCTTAACTGGAATGGGGAGTTAATGCTACCTACTTCCCAGCCCTGTAGTGAGGACTGCAGAGAATGGACAGGAAGGACTTGGCAAATAGTTGGTAATCCTTCATTCTCTTACCTCTGCATTCCTAGCCAGGCACAGCTGCTGCAGTCATCACTGCTTTGCTGGAGTTGGCCCAGGCCTGCCCTGTTTCTGAGTCAGTGATGATCAGCACTAGAGCCTGAGCCTGTCTAACTGTGGTCCTAACATCGTGCCTAGATGTTGCTGTACCTGAATTCTCCTCTGAGATGTTGAGTCTGACTCCCCAGTCCTTCTCACCCCAGCCCAAGCTCTGGCTAGGGTCTCGGTGAATGCACTGGGCTTCATCCTGTTGCCATGGCCAGATGGACTGGATACGCTTGTCCACCTTCACACCCTGGACCATACCAAAGGTGTCTATATCCTTTGCGTACTGTAAAACGCTATTACAGCACTGGCCTTTGCAACTGGGTGTGGGTATCCAACTCATAATTTTTATGGTTATTGTTCTGAGCATCTCCTAAGTTCCAGGTCCTGCAAAAAGACAGGCATGGTCCAGACAATTGAGCTAAGTGCTTTATGTGTATTATTTCACTTAATCCTCATTATGGTCTGGTAAAGTAGGTGCTATGAATATCTTCATTCAAAAAATGAAGAAATTGAAGCTGAGAGAGATTGAGGGCCTTTCTCCAAGTCACACAGCAAGTCAGAGGTGAAGCCCAGGCCTAGGATCCCAAGCCAGGGCTCACAGCCATTATACCACATTGCTTTGCATCCAGTCTGTCAACCTTCCACTGCTTCTTCCTTTTCTGGCTGTCTGATGAGCTCTATGGCAGCAGGTACCTTTTTTTCAAATGCAGCATTTCTTACAAAGCGCTCTGCTTAGTTACTTGGATCTGTTTCTCATTAGACTGGGAGCTCCCTGAGGGCAGGGACCGTGTTTCCTTTATCCCTGTACTCTAGTACCTAGCACAATACCTGGCACAGAATAAGCACTCCAAAAGATGTTTGTTGACCGAGTTGTACTGGCTTTTTCTTTTCTTGAATCCCAAACTCCTAATTTATCTCTCCCTGTGTCCTGGCCTTTTTCTTTTCTACCTGCTGACTTATGTTGCTACAGTCCCATATGTCCTCTATCCAAACTCATCTGAACTAAGACAGGACTAGAACCAACACTAGTGGTTACTCTTGGGTTCAAAATGGGGTGTGTGTGTGTGTGTGTGTGTGTGTGTGTGTGCATGCAGGTACACAGGTGAATGTTTGTGTTTTTATGTGCATGTTACGGTATCAACTAAGTAACTCTAGTTGTGTGCTTTCAAACACTCGTCTACATCAAAAGATTTTAGCTACCACGTTTCTTTACTCTTTGTCTTTATGACATAGATATTTTTAAAGAGCACAGTCCATTAAAAAAACAGAATGCTGCCCAATTTGGGTTTTGTCTGCTGTTTCCTTATGATTAGATTCAGGTTATGCATGCCCAGCCAGAATGATGTTGTGTCCTTTTCAGGCTGTCACATCTGGAGGATCATGATCTCTATTTACCCACCTGAAATTAATTTGGATCAATCAAGATGCTATCTATTTTTTCCTGTAACTAACATTCTTTTTCTTCTTGTAACTAATAGTCCATGAGGAGACCTTTCTCACCAAAATTTCCTTTTGGATCCATTCATGATTTCTGCCTGTACCTATATTTAATAAAATGTTTGCAAGATGACAATTCTACAGTTAAATGCAATACAATAAAGGCCTAGACAGGATCCTGTGCAGGAGGGAAAAATGCCATAAAAGCTATTATTGAATTAGTGACAAAATTGGAGTATGAATGACAGATTAATGTGCTATATAATAATTAAGTCTGAGAGCTCCTATTGTGTCTCAGTGGGTTAAGGACTGGACATTGTCTCTTTGAAGATGCAGGTTTGATACCTGGCCTAGCTCAGTGGGTTAAAGATGTGCTGTTGCCATGTGGTGTAGGCTAGCAGCTGCAGCTCCAATATGACCCTGGGCCTGGAGACTGCCATACGTCACAGGTGTGGCTATAAAAAAAAGAAAAGAAAATGAATTCTGCTGGAATTTACTCTCAAATGAGTCATAAAACATTTGTATGTATAGTATATACACAAGTATGTGTACATACATGTATGAGTACACATGCATATAAAGAGACAACATATAAATGAGAAAGAGACAACATATAAATGAGAAAGCAGATGGGATAAATATTCAAAAGTAAAAATTAGGAACATGGGTGTTCCCTGTATTGTTCCTATTCTTGCAACTTTTCTATAAGTGTGAGATTATTTACAAATAAAAAGTTAATAACAAGCTTTTAGCCACCTATAGAATAAACATTAGATGTCCTACCTGAAGTGATATAAGTTTTTGATGGCTGACACTGAATCAATCACCAAGGATAGTTTCTCCTGGATTGAATGATCCCCAAGGTTTAGTTCTGTAGGAGATCCTACGACTCTGTGAAACGTCTGTCTTCAAGATAGTGCCTGCGGAAACTACCAAGTAAATAATGGTGGTATTTTGAGATGGAAGACTCTAGGTCTGGTTGCACATATCTCAGTTTTCTTTATTAACAGACAATACAGAAATGATGAAATGATACCTAAGGGTCTTGAATATAAGATGAAATAAACAGAGGTCCCCAGTGCAATGACCTAAAACCTGGCATCAGCACCTGCAAGCTCTGTTCAGTCCCCTTTCATGATGGCTGCATACTCTTTCTGGTGCTCAACCAGTTTCAAAAATACTTGATATTTCTTGTCATAATATCTGTGGGAGAAAAATAAATACATTAAGTGATGTCAAAACTATTATGCAGCTTTCCTTGACATTTAGAAGAACAGGAATATATCTGCTATGGTTTTGCAGACACTTTCTATTTTTTGAATGCTTACAGCATCCTAAGCCACAGACCAGCATGTTCCACTCCCATTATCTTTAACCTCCATGGGTTAACCTACAAGCTCCATTTCAGGGGTAAAAATTTGAGATTGGCTCAAAGAGGCAAATCTAAAATAGTAACACTAAAAATCAGCAGAGCTAGAATTGAAACCCAAGTCTATCCAACTTCAAAGATTCTTCTATAATGTACTGAAAAGTTCAGGCTTAGCTTAGGACCTTTTACATTCCCGGCTTCACTAAGTATTTCTTTCCTTTTTCACTCAATGAATTTTATTACATTTATAGTTAGACAACTATCTTCATAACCCAATTTTATGGCATTTCCATCCCAAACTCCCAGTCCATCCTCCCACCCCCCAAACTGTCTCATTTGGAAACCATAAGTTTTCAAAGTCTGTGAGTCAGCATCTGTTCTGCAAAGTTCATTGAGTCCCTTTTTTTTTTTTTTTTTTAGATTCCACATGTAAGTGATAGCATATGATGTTGGATCTCACTGTCTAACCTCACTTAGCATGATAATTTCTAGGTCCATCCATGTTGCTAAAAATGCTATTATTTCTTTCCTTTTAATGGCTGAGTAATATTCCATTGTGTATACGTACAACATCTTCTTTATCCAGTCCTCTGTCATTGGATATTTAGGTTGTTTCCATGTCTTGGCTCCTGTAAATAGTGCTGCAATGAACATTGGAGTACATGTGTCTTTTTGAGTCATAGTTTTCTCTGGACAGATGCCCAGGAGTGGGATTGCTGGATCAAATGGTAATTCTATTTTTAGTTTTCTGAGGAATCTCCATACTGTTTTCCACATTGGTTGCACCAATTTATATTCTCTCCAGCACTTATTGTTTGTAGACTTTTTGATGATGGCCATTCTTGGCCAGTGTAAGGTGGTACTTCATAGTAGTTTTGATTTGCATTTCTATAATAATTAGTGACATGGAACATCTTTTCATGTGGTCTTTGGCCATCTGTATGTCTTCTTTGGAGAACTGTCTGTTTAGATCTTCTGCCCAATTTTTTATTTTTTTTCTTTTTCTTTTTTGGTATTGAGCTATAGGAGGTATTTATAAATTTTGGAGATTAATCCCTTGTCAGTCACTTCATTTGCAAATATTTTCTCCCATTTGGTGGGTTGTCTTTTTGTTTTGTTTAGGGTTTTCTTTGCTGTGCAGAAACTTTTAAGTTTAATTAGGTCCCATTTGTTTATTTTTGTTTTTATTGTCATTACTCTAGGAGGTGGATCTAAAGATATTTCTGTGGTTTATGTCAGAGAGTGTTTGGCCAATGTTTTCTTTTAAGAGTTTTATAGTATCTGGTCTTATATTTAGGTCTTTCATCCATTTTGAGTTTACTTTGTGTTTGGTGTTAAGAAGTGTTCTAATTTCATTCTTTTACATGTAGCTGTCCAGTTTTCCCAGCACCAGTTATTGAAAGGACTGTTTTTTATCCATTGTATATTCTTGCCTCCTTTGTCAGATTAGTTGACTTTAGGTGCTTGGGTTTAATATTGGGCTTTCTATCTTGTTTCACTGATTTCTGTCTTTGTACCAGTACCATACCATTTTGACGACTATAGCTTTGTAGTAGAGTCTGAAGTCAGGAAGCCTGATTCTTCCAGCTCCATTTTTCATTCTCAGGATAGCTTTGGCTATTCTTGGTCTTCTGTGCTTCCAAACAAACTTTAAAATATTTTGTTTTGGTTCTGTGAAGAATGTCCTTGGTAATTTGATAAGGATTGCATTGAATCAGTAGATTGCCTTGGGTAGTATAGTCATTTTGATAATATTGATTCTTCCAGTTCAAGAGAATGGTATGTCTTTCCATCTGTTTGTGTCATCTTTGATTTCTATTAGCATCTTATAGTTTTCAGAGTACAGGACTTTTGTCTCTTTAGGTAGGTTTATTCCTAAGTATTTTATTCTTTTTGATGTGATGCTAAATAGGACTGTTTCCCTAAATTCTCTTTCAGATCTTTTGTTGTTAGTATATAGAAATGCAGTTGATTTCTGTGTATTAATTTGGTATCCTGCGACTTTGCCAAATTCATTGATGAGCTATATCAATTTTCTGGTAGAGTCTTTCAACTGCAAATAGTGATAGTTTTAGTTCTTCCTTTCCAATTTTTATTCCTTTTATTTCTTTTTCTTCTCTAACTGCCATGGCTAGGACTTCCAAAACTATGTTAAATAACAGTGGTGAGAGTGGACATTCTTGCCTTGTTACTGATCTTAGTGGAAATGCTTTCAATTTTTCACCACTGAGAATGATGTTAGCTGTGGATTTGTCCTGTATGGCTTTTACTACGTTGAGGTAAGTTCCCTCTGCTACCACCTTCTGGAGAGGTTTTTTTGTTTGTTTTGTTTTGTTTTAATCAGAAATAGGCATTGAATTTACTTTGTCAAAAGCTTTTTCTACATCTATTGAGAGGATCATATGGTTTTTATTCTTCACTTTGTTAATGTGGTGTATCACACTGACTGATTTGTGGATACTGAAGACTCCTTGCATCCCTGGGATAAATACCATTTGATCATGATGTACAATCCTTTTAATGTATTGTTGGACTTGGTTTTTCCTATGTATTTCACATATAACTACCTTCTCCCTCACCCCCTCCCAGTTTAATGACTGGTTTAAAGTCACAGCTGGACCAGAGATGAAACTGAACATTTTAATCACCTTTCAGAAGTTCTACACATACATTTCCTTTTCAGACTGCTCTATCTGGGGGTAAACCCTCATGAAAACGTGACTCATGTCTTTCCTATAGCTGTGCCCTGCCTTACAGGCATCCTGCAGAGGACCCTGCTCTCCTGTGTACTTCAGCTGACTCTTCTGGTGAGACCTGTTAGAACTGGTTTTGGTCGTGAGTCACACGGCAGAGCAGCTCAACCTGGCCTGGCATCACAATCTTGAAAAGGACTATAGTAGCTATGACAGACTATGCTTGCAGATTGCAACTTGGTTCTTACTCCTCTTGGTTAGGAGAGCTGACGGGGGTAAGGGGTTGATATTTAGCATGTCTTGGTAGATGCTAGGGTGCTCCAAAAAGAAGTCCTCATGAAGGAGCTTCGGGGCCAGCTTGTGAATTGGGGGAGAGAATGTGTAAGAGGAACTGTGGATACACACAGGGGCATCTACCTGTAACATGCAGAGATAAAGGATTCACAGGAGCCTCCCAACCCAGCATTTATACCTTAAGAATTCTGGTACCTTAAGAGCTGTGATGGGGCCAAACACAGAGTTAAGAGGGGGACTCTGAAGCCGGTGTTTGAATCTCAACTCAGCCCCATGACAAGCTGTGTGACCATATATATTTAAATTAATTTCCTTGTTCCTAAATTTCCTTATCTATAAATGGAATGATTAACTGCCTCAATGGAGCTTTTATGTGAATTAAAGTAAGGTGATATTTGAAAAGCAGTTAGTTTCTGACTCATAGTAAGTGTTATCAATGCTAGATATGGTTACAACTTTAAAAAGACCAATATTCTGATATTATCATCAGTCTCTCTGTATGTAGGTTCTACCAAAATCTACTCTATGAGCCTCTAAAGTTATTAAATCACAGAACAATTTGGGGGACAGCAGTTTTCTTCTTTCTAGTGCTACTCTCTGATAATTTAACATCAAGCAGTTTTTGCACTATATGCGATGCATTTTCTGACTTTAGGAAACTTCTGGAAGGGATCTTGCGTCAGTACTCCTTCTCACGAATTTGAAGATTTCCAATTTTAAGACTGACAACTTTGCAGCAACTTTCTTCATTGGCCTTATTCTTAGTGCAGTGGGAAAATCACCGGCTCTCTGGGCAGAGAAGCCTAGGAGGCTTCAAGCAACTTCTTTAAATGGTCTGAGTCTCAGTTTCCCTGCTGTAAGAGGGCCGATAATAGTAACTACATGAGAGTTCCCATCGTGGCTCAGTGGTGACAAACCCAATGAGTATCCATGAGGACATGGGTTCGATCCCTGGCCTCGCTCAGTGGGTTAAGGATCCAATGTTGCCATGAGCTGTGGCGTAGGTTGGCAGCTAAAGCCCCGATTCAACCCCTAGCCTGGGAACTTCCATATGCCTCAGGTGCGGCCCTAAAAAGAGAAGAAGAAAAAAAAAAAAGTACCTACATCATAGAGTGACTGAATTTTAAACATGAAAATCAACATGAAATACTTTGCAGGCTGTCAAGTGTTTATGAATGTGAGCTAATGTTCTTACATCCTTCTGTTATCCTGGAATGTTAGATGATGAATAGACTATACTTTTCCTTTTGTGTGCATGGGAAGCTGAGGTCCAAGGTACTTCTTTCCCTATGCTTTTTGTTTTTCAATTTTTTAAGTTGTGGTAAAATATGCAGTTTACCATTTTAGCCACTTTTTAGTGTACAACCCAGTGGCACTAGGTACATTCACATTACCATGTGCAGTCCTCACCACCATCCACCCACAGAACTCTTTTCATCTCGCAAAAGTAAAACTCTATCTATTAAACAATAGCTACCCATTCTCCCCTCTCCCCCCCATCCCCTGGAAATCACCATGCTACTTTCTGTCTCTATGAATCTGACTATTCAAAGAACCTTACAGAAGTGGAATCAGGTAATATTTGTCATTTTGTGACTAGCTCTTTTCACCAACATAACGTCCTCAAGGTTCATCCATACTGTAGCATATTTCATTAGACCCTTCCTTTCTAAGGCTTAATAATATTCTATCGTATGTATTATATACCCCTTTTTCTCTATCTTAATAAGACATATGGTTGCTTCCATGTTCTAGCTACTGTGTATAATGCTGCTATGAACATAGGTATATAAATATCTCTTTGAGACCCTGATTTCAGTTCTTTGGGCACATACTCAGAAGTGCAATTTCTGGGTTATATGGTGGTTTATCTTTATTGTTTAAGGAACCACCATATTATTTTCTACAATGGCCACACCATTGTCCATCTCCACCAACAGTATGCAAGGGGTGCGATTCTTCTACATTCTTGTCAACACTTGTTATTTTATTTTATTTTTTTGACGGTAGCCACCCTAATGGGTGTAAACTGTTATCTCACTGCAGTTTTGACTTGAATTTCCCCTATGTTTAGTGATGGTGAATATCTTTTCACGTGTTTATTGGCCATGTATATATCATTTTTGGAGAAATGTCTATTCAAGTCCTTTGCCCATTTTTGATTTAGGTTGTTTGTTTTTTGGTTGTTGAGTTTGGAGAGTACTCTGCATATGGATATTAATACTTTATCAGCTGTATGATATAAAAATGTTTTTTCCTGTTCTTAGGTCTGTGTGGCACAGATAACTGTGTGGTACAGATAACTAACGTGATTTGAGTCAAGGAGATATGAGAGTAGTTCAGCAAACTGGCTCTCTTTCCCCTTGCAAATCTTCCAGTCGCCTGCAGATGGTGCTAGAGCATCGTGTGTGCCTCCCTCAAAGAGGAGGGCTCCCAGCTGACAGCAAGAAGCCAAGGATTCTTTTCCAAAGAATACGTGGGTTTACACAAAGGACTTAAAAACAGACTTCCTTCAAAAGTCTTTGGAAGGTCAGTAAAGAGATGGAGAAGAATAATCTGTTTCTAATTTCAACAAGAGAGGGATGCTGCTGGCCCAGGGCCTCCACTGTCATGGGGAACTCAGAACTCTCAAGGTTCCTGCATTGAGCTCCCCCATGTAGGGACTTGCTCCACAGACCCTGGTATTTACAGGATGGTTTATATGCAGCTCCATTTTCAGACCCTTTTTTAAGAAAATGAAAAGACACTAGATGGTTTTTTCCGTGTATAGTTCCATTCTGTTAAATGTTGATAGTGCTTGAGTAGGATCAGTGCCTTTGACTGTCCATTACATAAGGTAGAATTTGCTTTTATGACTTAATCTCAAATGCTTTCCTAAAATGATAAATGCCGCTTGTTCCTTCCTCTCTAAGCTCACTACCAGTGATTCAGTATAGGTCTTTTTCATCTCTCATTTGGATTATTGAAAAGCTTTCCATCTCTAACTTAGGTCTCTCTGCTTCTACCCTTAGCCCTCTAATGCATCTTCTAAAAGGATCTTTCTAATATCCACAACAGAGTAGGTTCCACCACTGCCTAAAATTCAGTATCTCCATTCTGCACTAGGATGAAGTATGAGGTCCTTAGCACAGCCTCAAAACTCTGTATGAAAGGACCCCCTTTGTTCCTGCCAAATCCAGTTTCACTTCCTGCCATCCCCCATCTCATACTTTGTATTTCAGAATTATAAGTTGTTTAGAGTTACCTGAATATACCATGCTGGTTCCATCTTTATAATTCTGCATATGTTATAATTTTCTCTACTGACAATATTCTCCCCTGTCTTGCCCTGACAAGAACAGATGCGCAGTTGCCAAGGGGGAGGGGGCTGGTGATATACATATTTATGACTGAGTCACTGCTGTACAGCAGATATGGGCACAACATTGTATATCAACCATGATAATAAAACATTTTAAAGTTTGTATCTGATCTCCAGGTCTGGCCCTACCTAGCTCTGTAATCCTAGGGAACTGAAAGTGACTTTACCTCTCTGAACTTAATCACCTACTTAATGAGAGGCCTGGATTGCTGAACCCTGAGATTTATTCCAGCTCTAGAGTTGCATGTGTTTGCTGTCCTCCTTCCTCTGCATTGTGCATGGAAAATGTATTAACTTACCTTTTATCCTCACATCTAGGAAACACAACTTTCCCAACTTTGCTCATTCTTGCCATTGCCTCCTGTCAAATGGAAAACAGAACACAGAGAGCTAAGTTGGAAAATTAAAACCAAAGGGAGGCTTGTCACAAGCAAGAACATTCAAATGAGAATTTACTTCCCTTTAAGAAATTCAGTGGGTCCATTTTTTTTTTCCAACTTATTTTCTTTGGTGATAAGATTAAAAACCAGTAAACATTAAAAGTTGCATCTATGGGAGTTCCTATTGTGGCTCAGAGAAACAAATATGACTAGTATCCATGAGGATGCAGGTTCAATCCCTGGCCTTACTCCGTTCGATCCCTGGCCTCATTCAGGATCTGGCGTTGCTGTGAGCTGTGGTGTAGGTTGCAGATGTGGCTTGGATTTGGTGTTGTTGTAGCTGTGGTGTAGGCTGGCGGCTACATCTCTGATTCAACCCTAGCCTGGGAACCTCCATATGCCACGGGTGCAGCCCTAAAAATCCAAAAAAAAAAAAGAACATAAAAGTTACACCTATGACCACATGGACTGGGCTTAATAAATGGATGAATATTAAAACCTCTGGGACATAAACAACAAGGAAAGCCAAGCAGTTTTGCTATGGCTTGTAGGGGGCGGTGGGAGAGAATGACTTCCCCTTTGCATTGCCTGGACATGAGGGCTTAAGAGGGCAACATAATCAGCCTCTGAACACGGTGTCAAGTTAACTCATGACAACGGCACCTAATGGTAGCCACTTGGTACCTGTACTGTAGGACAAAGAATTTCATACCTCTTCATTTCACTTTTAGTTCTTTGTCTAGCAGTCTCTGCTGCTGCGTGTATAGAGATGAGACCTCTGGTCTGAGCCTAACTGACCAGACTTCAGGACATTGCTAACTTTACAATGGGTCAATCAGGCCCTTGGCAAGTTGTGGGGTCTTGGGCGCACATGGTTGGGAGTGAAGAGCAGTGAAATTAATCACAGGTTGTGTTGGCTCCATTATATGGATGGAAAAGTCAGGTTACCTTGGGTGGTCTCCCAATGCTGCTAAATATATGGGAAAGTTAGGAGGGGAGGAAGTGAACCCAAACTTTGGATTCTGAAGACTTGACTGGGGAGACTGCAAGCAACAGCATGACAAAGCTGCTCAGAAGAGGTTCTGTCTTAGGAGCTATTATTGTTAAGAAAGTGTTCACCCTGGGGTCACACATATACAACTTCTTATTCTATGTATTTATTAATTACTCACTAGGTGCCAGACATTATACTAGGGATACACATTTGCATAAGACATATTCTTTGTCCTGGAGAAACTCATATACTAGCGGAGAAAGAAAGAATGTAAAAAGCTGACTACTGGGAGTTCCCATCGTGGCTCAGAGGAAATAAATCTGGCTAGCATCCATGAGGAGGCAGGTTCAATCCCTGGCCTCGCTCAGTGGGTTAAGGATCCAGTGTTGCCAGGAGCTGAGGTGTAGGTCACAGATGAGACTCGGATCTAGTGTTACTATGGCTTTGGCATAGGCTGGCGGCTACAGCTCTGATTCAACCCCTAGCCTGGGGATCTCCAAATGCGGGGGGTATGGCCCCCCCAAAATTAAAAATAATAATAAAAAAGCTGACCACCATACAGCATGTGAAAGCCTCTGGGTATCTTCAAGTCATATGTAACTGTCTCCTTGCCCATCCTTGCCACCTTGTGATTTACATATATAATTATATCATTATATAAACATGTATTTATTATTATTTTCTTTTTAGGGCTTCACCTACATCATATGGAAATTCCCAGGTTGGGGTCAAATGGAGCTGCAGCTGCAGGCCTATACCACAGCAATAGCAATGACAGAGGCTAGCTGCATCTGTGAACTACATTGCAGCTCATGGCAATGATGGATCCTTAATCCACTGAGTGAGGCCAGGGATTGAACCCACATCCTCATGGGGACTATATCAGGTTCTTAACCTGCTGAGCCACAAGGGGAATTCCTAAATACTATATTTATTATTTATCGCTAATTCCCTTCTGACAAGCCATGTACTGGTTTATATGTTCCTCTTCTGCCTGTCCACTTCTTATTTTAACCAGAATGTAAGCTACACAGGCTGGGAGCTTGGTCCATTTGCTGCTTAATCTCAGTACCTAGAATATTCATAAAACATATTGAGTCCCTTCTATGTGCCAAGTACAGCATTCAATGATAATACAGAGACAAAGAATGAATGGGTCCCTTCACCAAGGAGCTCACCACAGAATGGAAAAGACATTTACTGTGATTAAAATGGAGTGTGATAAATACTATGCTAGAAGCAGATAAAAGTTCTTTGCAATAGTTAGTCAAGGATTGATAAACTTGATACATTTTCACCTGCTAACCACAGACATATTTCCAGTCTGGTTAGGATATTTTACCCACTCTTCCCCAAAGATGCCATGGACATTGTGAACTAGATATCCAGTTTCCTAGACCCAGTGGCTTTCAAAGCTTTGTCTGGGAGATCAGAGATGCAGAGAGTAGCAAGCAGATTGACAGTGGAAAGAAATGGCAGCCTTATGAAAGAGGAGATTTTTTTTAAATTCATGAAAAATTAGAATTCCCATCATGGCCCAGCAGAAATGTGACTAGCATCCATCAGGACACAGGTTTGATCCCTGGCATTGCTCAGTGGGTTCAGGATCTGGTGTTCCTGTGGGCTGTGGTGTAGGTTGCTGACACAGCTTGGATCTGGCATTGCTGTGGCTGTGGTAAAGGCTGTCAGCTACAGCTCTGATGTGACCCCTAGCCTGGGAACCTCCATATGCCATGGGGGCGGCCCTAAAGAGACACACACACACACACACACACACACACACACACACACAAATCATGAAAAACTGTTGAAAAGGAAAATCAAGGTGAAAGAATAAGAACCAACAAAGGGTGGTCTGGAGTCATTTTGTAAAAGAGCAAACAGTCAAACACACCTTAGTGTAGTCACTGCCAGTCCACTTAAGAAGATTTTAAGAGCTCTGCTCACCCAACATGGTGTTGGAACATTTTCCTTCATAAACTAACTTCCGATTCCCAAAAGCAAGCCTCCGTCTTGCTAAGATGGTCTCACCCAAACCTGTCACCAACTTTGTCACTGGTTCTCTTATTCTGTGCTTGTTTCTTGCTTCATAGAGGGGTTCTGCTCTGCCTGTTTTAGGGAGGATCTCACCTCCTCTTGCCTCCTCTGAATCTTGAAAATACCCTTCGGGAATACTCCTCAAGGTTGTGCTTGGGTCTTGGACTTGAACTGACATTCTAGGACCACCTTCATGGGTGGGATCCAGGAAACTTATATTCTAGAAGGAGCTCCATAAATGTCACTTCTCTTCCTATTGTAACAGATGTGTGGACCAATGACAGGTAGCAGGGAATTCTTTTCTTTGTGTTCCCTTTGCTTATTTTTAAAATAAATTATTGAGGAATACCAGCAATAAAGATTTTAAAGGTTTAAAAAGAGGTTATTTTGTTTCTCAGAAAAGTACAGATTTAAATGTTAAACTTAGCTTAGGTGTCGATTCCACAAAAGATTTTTCCTGACTCATCCCCCACTGCCTGCCTCCCACCTAGAATGAGTTATTTGCTAACCAAGCAACTTGTCCTTCCATCCATCACAGCATTTATCACATGGCACCACAATTTTTTTGTTAGCACATCAGCCGCTCCAACTACACTGAGCTCCTCGAGGCAGGAACTGTTATAATTATTTCCATTGCCAAACTCAGCATCTGGCGTATGGTAAGCACTCAGTGAATGTCTATGGGATGAATGAACTTAAGGATCATACACGTGAAAGAATGCTAAAATGAAAGTTTTGGCTGAGATCTAAAGATGACAGATATAAGATACCAAAGTGAGTTGGAAATAGACCACCCTGAAGAATTTGTAAAAAGAGTAGTGGAGGATCCATTAACTCTTAAACCTTTCATCTACATGGAAGGTCAGAAAAAGATGGATTTTTAGGAGAGAGCTGTGTGTTTATCAAGCCTCAGAACTCTTTGCAAGGGATTATATGAGGAGTCTTCCCTTCACGAATCAAGAGAGCACGGCTTCCCTGAGACGCACAGGGATCTGGATAGACTGAGTCTCCTGTCTGTAGAAGCAGCTCTGGCTTCAGTGTAGACGTGAAGGAGTGTGATCAGCCAGCACTGCCAGAGTCTATCTGACTTAAAAGGCATGACTGTTTCCCATGAACGCAAGGTTGCCCACAGGTGAGAGTGCATCATGGGTTGTCTTAGATCCCATCCAAGATGCCCACCTAGGGAGGCAGAGGGAGTCTACAAAAAGAAGCCTGAGACAACCTATGGGATTTCTAAGGAATTAAAAAAGTAAGCAATTTACTAGACTAAAAGGTGTGGACCAGGACAAGATAAACTTAAGTGAGAGGTGTCCATAAGTGGAAAAGTCTCAAAAAAGAAAGAAAGAAACTATGCTATGACAGAGTCTAGCTGTAAACACATAACTAAGAGGTCCTGGTCTAAACTAAGAGGGCATGAAGTACATTTATGGCAGCGCTGATCAAGATAAGAACTTTCCGAAAAGATACATGTTCATTGCAGCACTATATACAATAGCCAAGACATGGAAGTAACCTAAATGTCCATTGACAGAGGCGTGGATAAAGAAGATGTGGTACACATACATGATGGAATATTACTCCGCCATTAAAAGGAAAGAAAGAATGGCATTTGCAGCAACATGGATGGACCCAGAAATTATCATGCTAAGTGAAGTTAGTCAGACAGTGAGACACCAACATCATATGCTATCACTTTCATGGGGAATCTAAAAAAGGACACAGTGAACTTCTTTGCAGAACAGATGCTGACTCACAGACTTTGAAAAACTTATGGTTTCCAAATAAGACAGGTTGGGGGTGGGGAGATGTGTTGGGGATTTGGGATAGAAATGTTATAAAATTGGGTTGTACAACTATAAATGTAATAAAATTCATTAAAAAAAGAACTTTCCTACACTGCTAAGCTCTCTTCCCTCACACCCTCCAACCACATCAGAAGAACAAGAAGAAAGCTAATATACTGGAGAGAAAGTGAATGAGGAAAAAAGAAGAATCTGATCACAGCCATCTCCTTCCTGACATGTACAGATAGCATCCTTGGCTCAAGGAGTAAGGAGTTGTCTTATCTTTAGATGAGAAGTGATGACTATTATATATTTCTTGATACTCTAATGTCTGGATTTTGGTTAGGTATCACAACTTAAAGGGACCATAAAACTTGTATTATCTAAGTGGCTTTCTACTTATCTAAGAAAGTAACAGAATTATCAGAATTTTTAACCAGGGCAGAGAAAATGGACAGTGTATGTGAAAAATACAGTTGTTTCTCACAGACTCACAGACATAGAAGACAAACTTATAGTTACCAAAGGGGAAGGGAGGGAGGGATAAATTAGGAATTTGGCACTAGCTGATATGACTACTACATATAAAATAATAAACAAAAGGTCCTACTCTAGCACCAGGAACTATAACCAATATCTTGTAATAAACCATAATGGAAAAGAATATGAAAAAGGTTATGTATGTGTATGTACATACACACACACACATCCATATATAACCTAATATATGATGTATGTAACTGAATCACTTTGCTGAACACCAGAAACAGTAAATCAACTATATGTCAACAAATAAATAAGTAGAGCAAAACAACACAAACACAGTTGTTTTTCATTTCTACCTCAAAAACTGTGTTTGTGCTAAACCCAAGAAACACATGCATAGTAAACACTGGATGAAAATATATAAAATACTAACAGGTTCAAGAGCATGGGTGATGATTTTTCTCTTGCGAACTTGCTTTTCTGTATGTCTTCTTAACTTTCTAGAGTGGCATGTAGGGATTTGATCATTTTAAAGAAAATAAAACTATACTGCACTCTTAAAAAAAAAAAGTTATGCTTCTACAAGCAGCCAGAATGACTTGTGCTCACTTTTGTCTCTCTTGGGAGGCAGGGCTCATTAAGGGTATTTGACACAATGTGGAGAATGCCCAGAGAATCAGTGCTGTCATCAGAAATAGCACTGCTGAGTTTTCCCATTTCTCCAAATAATTAACATAAAACTGAAACCTCATGAACCCACGGGCTGCAGTAAATCTGGAAATTACCACAGCATAACAATATGAATTTATTATGGAAATGCTGACAGTGCTAAATATAGTCACCTCCACAATATATTTCTGTTAAAAGAGTGTATTTGAAGTTGGCCTCAAAATTCATACTTTTTGTCAGCAGGCTGGAGCCGGACAATCTGGATTTGCGGCACGCTACCCTCTTTGTTTGGGAGTCTAGACAGCACAACGAATACAGGGGCTCTTCTCTTTCCTTTTTGCCCACACAATGAAAGCTTTTGAAAACAAAATATTTGGTAAAATTGCATTTTAATCACTTCTTTTCTTTCTCTCTATAAGGCCGAGCTATAAATAAACCATGAAAGTTCACATTTGATCGTCACTTCTGAAAGCAAGTGCAAGGGTTTCTGTAGGGAAAAAATAGGAGCCCTGTACCAAGGCCATGAAAGACCGCATTCATGGGAGCTGACCCTTCGCTGGTGTGTCAAGGCTGAGATACCCGTCTGCACAGGCTGCTCACCACTTCCCTGGGAGCAGAGCCGGCCGTCATCAGGCTGTGTGGGCACAGGGAACTCCCAGTTCTCACGGGTTACGGCCTGGCTTGGGAGCCAGCCAAGGGCTTCCGGCTACACTGAGTGAGCTACCCAGGGAAGTTAGGTTTAAGAAAGGTAGGGGCTCTTCAGCCCCCTTGCAGAAGATGGGGATTCCATGAGTGGCAGACACACAAACGCGGGAAATCTGGGAAGCATGGGACCTGATACCTTTTCCCCTGCGCAGGGGAAGGGGAACAACGGCCTTAAGACTTGGGAAGGTTGGAGTTCCCATTGTTGCTCAGTGGGTTAAGAACCCAACTAGTATCTATGAGGATGTGGGTTTGATCCCTGGCCTTGTTCAGTGGGTTAAGGATCCGGCGTTGCCCCAAGTTGCTATATAGGTCACAGATGTGGCTCGGATCTGGCATTGCTGTGGCTGTGGTTGTAGGTCTCAGCTACAGCTCTAATCTGACCCCTAGGCCAGGAACTTCCATATGCCTTAGGTGTGGTCCTAAAAAAAAAAAAAAAAAAAAAAAAAAAAAAAAAAAAAAAGACTTTGGGAAGGCTATAGGTAGTCTAGAGCCAGGAATCAAAGGACACTGCAAACTTGGCAGTGTGCAGCGTCATGGTCTATCAGGAAGAATAACCAGAACCTGGCCTGGGGAGAGCTATTCCATGAACTCCCTGAAGGTAGTAAGCATGCCAGTGTAGGTCTCATGCCCAACATGGTCCTATCACTTACAGGGGCTTGGTTAATGTTTGCTGAGCTGCTGAATGAAAGGGTGATGACTTTCATGACAGAGGTTATGGAAGATCATCGAATGGTGTTTCTAAAATGGTAAACATTCACTCCAGGGAGTGCTGAAGTGGTTGGTTAGGATTCCAGAAAAACATACTGGAAGTGCCGTTTATAAGACGTGTAGTCTAAAGAAATGAATTCAACTTTACCAGCACTTAATACGCAGATTGTCACCAGCACCACCCGTTGGTCCCTCATCAGACAGTCATGAGTGAGTAAGACACGTGAAATCTCCCAAGGTAAGAGTGAGAGCCTTACATCATGGGGGCATGACAGCATGCCCTCCAGTCTATGTCCCCAGCTTCCAGGGGTTTGCTACCCATCGTCATCTACATGTTCCAGGGTGGGAGTGTATAGGGGCTATCTAATTTTATTTAAACAAACTCTCACAAAATGGGCAAGCAACTGAGAAAGACTTGGCCAAAGGACTAAAGGCAATGGTCACGGTGCAGATTCAAGTAAACAAAAAGGAAAAATGATGACACTTTTCCCTGGTATTAGCTTTTCACAGTATAAGGTAAAAACAAAGACGGCTTAGACTATGACAAGAATTGAGACAAAAATTAAAATGATCAAGAATACTGTTTGAGATATAAATACAGTGGCACATACAAAATCATTTAGAAATAATAAAAAAAATCATTCAAAACTCACCTGGCCTTAGATTGTGGATCTTTAGACACTGTCTAATGTTAGTATAATAACATCATGATGAGCAAATATTTGAAATCTTTTATTTCAGCTATATTTATAATATAGATAACCTATAAGCCCAATAAAACATGTGTATGCCTCTTCATAAATACATTTCCACATATTGAGGATGCAAGCTCAAAATTTTTATAACTGATGGGGTATGATCAGAAAAACAAAGCATTCATTGTCCCAGCAGCCAATTCCCGTGGCAGTTGCTAGGTTACCGGTTCAAGCCAACATTTCCCAGGTGCTTGCTCTGTGCTGTGCGCTGCACTAATCGCTTTATGGACGTGACTCTTGAAATTCTCAAAACGACTTTATGACACAGATATCATCACCTCTTCCCCCTTCATGGACCAAGAAGTGAACTGAGAGAGTATAAAGAATTTGCCCAAGGTCAAAAATGCAGAAAAGCCAGAATTTAGAGCCCCTTCTGACTCCAGGCCTTTGCTTAGCCCTGCGCTCAGACCCTACACACTTCCCCCCTACAATGCAAAAAGCCTGATGCTTGCGTCCTCTGGGCTTGAGTTCAAATCCCACTTCTGCTGCTCATTAGCTGTGTGATCTCCTTGGCTAAGAATGAGCGTGTGCTTGTGCCTGAGAAGCACCAATCCTGTACACTGCACCTTTTTTCAGAGATGCTGACACACAGCTCTGAAATACATGAATCTGCCTTCTTGAGGAACTCTGACTCATTTTACTGGAACAACAAGTTCACATGATAATGTGTGGGCTGAGGCACATGACCCTTTCAAAGAAAAACAAAGTAGGGCAACGTGATTTTCCCCCAACAAGCATGAAGAAATGGCTAGTTGTTCTTCTATTTGTTTTGTTTTGTTTTGATTTTTGATACAGTCATCTTTTGACCGGCACCTGGTCTTCTGCCTGACCTCCATGCACTGGAAACAACCATGTCAGTTTAGAAGCGGGATGTGGAGGGACGGAAAGAGTGAGGTAGGTCTTCATCACCAATTGTGACATGAAGACTCACACCTCCTTTATAACCTTAAACACATGGTATCAATCCATCAACCTACATAGCTCCCTACATGTCCTCCCCGCCACACATCTTGTTTAATGAGGTTGATTACACAGGTACACACATTTCTCAAAATTCATCAAGCTGTACACTTAAGATCTGTGAATTTCACTTTACGTACACTATACCGATTTAAAAAGCATAAAAGAAAAAAATGCTGTATGTGTTATTAAGTGTATGTGTTAGTATATTTATATTTCATTTAATTTTTTATTATGTAATACCTACCAAATGGAAATAAAAATTTTCAAATGCCTCGTTCTCCAATATTGACTCTTAAAATTCACCTCAGATTGGTCTCTTGATCATAAAGGAGGGGTAGGGGCCTGGAGCTCTCTAGTTTTGCAGGAATTGGAGATGACAGTGGAAAGATATCGGGTTTTAGAGATAAATAAGCTTGGGATAGATGCTGAGTCCTGCTACTTACCAGATACGTGAACGAAGCCTCAGTTTTCCCACCTATGAAGTGGGAATAATAATATCTACTCACAGCATTGTTGAAAATTTGAGTACCCCACTCTCTGAACAATATCTCCTAACTGGTACCCTAGCAACAGTCAAGGCCAGTCAAAGTGATTCTTTAGAAAGACAGAAAATAGAGTGCAGTGATTAAAAATGATAGACTCTGGAGTTCCCGTTGTGGCTCAGTGTTTAACAAATCTGACTAGGAACCATGAGGTTGCGGGTTCGATCCCTGGCCTTGCAGAGTGGGTTAAGGATCTGGAATTACCGGGAGCTGTGGTGTAGTTTGCAGACACGGCTTGTGGTGGCTCTGGTGCAGGCCGGTGGCTACAGCTCCGATTAGACCCCTAGCCTAGGAACTTCCATATGCCGCCTGTGCGGCCCTAGAAAAGACAAAAAAAAAAAAAAAAAAAGAAAAAAGAAAAAAAGAAAAAGAAAAAGAAAAAAGATAGACTCTGATTGTAGCAGACTACCAGAGTAGTCTGAAATCAGGCTTTACCACTCATGATAATGCATTATCATGACCAAATCACTTTTTCATTTGTTTGTTTCCTTGTCTAAAAATGAGGATAAGAACAGTATGCCGCTATTAGGACTGTTTTGTGAGCCATGTGGGTTATTTCAGGCAAAGCACTGAGACCACTGCCAGCACATGGTAAAGGTTCCAGAAACTTTTTAAAATTTATTATTCGATTAGCATGCAAGCTCCATGCGGCCAGGGGCTTTTATTTGAGTCATTCATTGCACCAGAAACCGCGCCTGGCCAGAATAGGCAATCTTTAAGTATTTGTTGGAAGGATCAACAAATGAGGTAAATTGGATTTTGTTTCTCTGAGCTATTTTTACCCACAATATTTCTGGCGCCAAATGTTTGGGTTCCTCCCACCAATCAATTCTCCAACTCTCCAGATACCAAGTGGTGTTCAACAATTCAGCTCTGACACTCATTACCCAGAGTTTAGTGTCAGACTCCAGAGGGTAAGGACTCAGTCCTACAAGACTGCCCTCACTTCAAATGCCAGTTACATGCCTCCTGTACTTCTGCCTGACCAGCTATAAACTGGGGGCTCCCATGATCATCCCTCCCACTTCAGGTTTTCTGGAATGGCTCACAGAACTCAGGAAGACAGTTTACTTGCTATGCCCCATTTATTATCAAGAATATAACTCTGGAACAAATGGAAGAGATGCACAGGGCAAGGAGTGATGGGGGTGGGGACAGAGCTTCCGTGCTCTCTCTGGGACATATCAACTGAAGCTGCCCAAACCCTGCTGTTTAGGGGGCTTTATGGGGGTTTCATTATATAGGTATAATAAACTCACCATTGGTGATGAGCTGAGTCTCCAGCCCCCTCCCCTCCTTGGAGGTCAGGGAGTGGGGCTGAAAATTCCAGCCCTCTAATCATAACTGAGTCTTTCTGGTGATCCGCCCCTGTGTTGATGCTTCTTAGTATACATCTTATTAGTATACAAAAGACACACTTCACTCCAGAGTCCCAGGGTTTAGGAGCTGAGTGCCAGGAATCAAGCACAGAGATCAAATATTTATTTTTTTTATATCATAGTCTCTCACTGTGGTTTAACACTTCTCATTCCTAAAGACTGTAATAGACCCCCACTGCTCTTTTTTTTCTTTTTTCTTTTTATGGGAGCAAATGTGGCAGCACATAGAAGATCCCGGGCTAGGGGTCAAATTGGAGCTGCAGCTGCCAGCCTACTCCACAGTCACAACAATACCAGATGGGAGCCGCATAGCAACCTACACCCAGCTTGTGGCAACACTAGATCCTTAACCCACTGAGTGAGGCCAGGGATCGAACCCACATTCTCACTGAGAAAACACTGGGCCCTTAACCTGCTGAGCCACAATGGGAACTTCCCCATTGTTTTCCTTTTTAATTTTATTTTTATTAGAGCATAGTTGCAATAGAGCAATATATATATAACACACATATATAGCATATATATAGCATATATATGTGTGTTATATATATAGCATATATAGCATAGTTGCATAGCATAGAGCAATATATATATAACACACATATATATACATTCTTTTTCTCATACTATCTTCCATCATGTTCTATCCCAAGAGATTGGATAGAGCTCCCTGTGCTGTATAGTAGGACCTCATTGTTTATCCATTCTAAACATATAAAATGGAATACTACTCAGCCATAAAAAAGAACAAAATAATGCTATTTGCAGCAACATGGCTGTAACTAGAGATTCTTGTACTAAGTGAAGTGAATTAGAAAGAGAAAGACAAATACCATATAACATCACTTATATGTAGAATCTAAAATATGGCACAAATGAACCTATCTACAGAAGAGAAACAGACCACATTGCTTTTTGGATAAAATTCAGATTTCCTCAGATGGCCTAGATAGAACTTTAAGGTCATACTTGTGCAGACATCTTCGACCTCACCTCATATCTTGCTCACTGTGCTCGCCATTCTGGAAATGCAATAGCTATGGTGCTGCTGATTCAACGTGGCAAGTTTGCTCCCACCCAGGGCCTTCATGTCTGTTTCAGGAATGCTCTTCTGGATCTGAGACTGGCTTTTTCCTATGATTTAGGTCTTCTTCAAATATAATCTCAAACAGAATGCCTTCGGTCACTTTTGGCTGAAACAGCCTACCTCTCCCAAACGCCATCTATCACGTGATCTCATTTTCTTGTCTTCATAAACCCTTCACAGCATTTAGCATGGCCTGAAATTATATTTTAATGTATCTTCATCCTCCTTTTCTGTTTACTTCTTCCTTTGGCCCTCATCTCAAATCATCCCTTGTGAACCTAAGCTCTGTGAAGCCAAGTTTCTTGTCTTTCTTATTCATCGGTGTATACCTTGCTTTTGGCAGGACATTAGCTAAAGGTTAGTTGAAAGTATACATTTAAATGTAAATGTCTATTTTGGTGAGGCACGGTGTATATCAGAATCATTTGATGTGCACAAACACTCTGTAATGTAGGTCTTATTATCTAAATTCATACTGAGGATATAGAGGCTCAGAGAGGTTAGAGTCCCTAAGTTAGTAAATGGCTTAGCTAGGATTTGAAACTTGCTTTAACTTATGAATAAGACCAGAGCCATTCCTGGAGGAGGTCACAGCCAACAGGCAGATCTCCAGCATTAGTTCATGACAATTTATCTGAATTTGATGACTTTAGGACCCTGTAAAACTCTAAAAGCTTACTTTCTCCACCATCAAAGACAAATTCAATTACAGTCATGATATTGTGCTTACAAAGGCAGAAAGATGGATTCATTCATGTATGGAAAGATTGTTCATATTAATTTTTGAAACAAAATTACTGCCAGCTGTATGACCCTGAGTAAGACCCTTCCCCTCCCTGGGACTCACTTTCCTTATCAGCAAAATAAAGAGGTTGGATTAAATTATTTCTAAAGTCTTTGCCAGCTCTGCAATCTGTTGGTTCCATGTACATGTCTCTTTTTGATTAACTCTCAGTTGACAAGTGAACCAGTAACTCCCAATGGTACATTTTATTAGGGTTTTTTTTTTTTTAAACAACTAGATCCACTCTAAGAGGGGATATGTCCACCGTGTTTCACCAGCAAGGCAGAGATTCAGTCCAACTCAGTCACAGCAAACATGGCACAGAGGAGAGGTTCCACGACAAGTAAGTCTACCTTCTACTGTGATATTTTGAGCTTCAGTCCAAAGACATGGCCTGACTCCTTAGGGGTTGGGCCTTAGTATGAATAGCTGAACAAGTATTCATTCTACTTACATGAGTTTGACTTGCCTCTTATCGGTTTCCTCAAAGCCAAAAGATCAAGATTCTTGCTAAAAGCATTAGATAGATTATAGACTTCAAAACTGCAAGCTATCACCCATCTAATAATCTATTATTGACTGGAAAAGAAATGGTCCTGCTGATGTTTCTGGTTGAGAACATAAATTACTACAGTGAGCTATAACATAAATAATAACACAACAACAATAATAGTGGCAGCTACCATTTATTGAGCACTTACTACAGCCCAGCACTGTGCTAAACACTTTAGCTACTTTATATCCCCAACTGAAAGGTAAGGAGACATTCAGTTTTGGAATTCTACTCTTAACCACTCACTGTGGAACAAAGGCTTTGACGGTATAGATACTGTGATTCAAAACCCAGCTCTGCCTTTTAACGTGCTGAGTCTCAATGAAAAAGAAAAAGGGGAATATGAATACCAATTTTGTAGATCTGTTGTTATGGAATGAATGATTAAAAGTACAGTTGTGGTTATTATTATCACCACTACTACTATTTACCCATCAAATGAAACAAACCTTATTTTCCCAGAAACATTATTAAAAGTTAGAATTAATATATATCACTTGGGTGTATGTTTCAGGTTGGTGGAGTGGGTAGGCTGGGGAAGGTGGTGGGCGTTACTATTCGAATGGCTCCTCATTATCATTTCCTGATGATTACTCCTCCATCTGCAAGCAATAGCCCTGCTGCTCTGAGGTTGATACCACCCAATGATACAGATACAATCATCCCTCTCTCCTCTGCAGCTCACTGCTGTCATCATCAGCTTCTTGCTGATGGTAAATGAGGCTAAGGCTTAGATCTCAGTCTCCATATCCATCTGGAGGTTTGTCATCATCATGTAAGGCTTCAGCATCTGTTTATAAGATCCATTCAACACTTGAGGTGTGTGGTTTCAAAGTGGTTACAGCATTCCAATAGCCACCTTCTGACCTCAACTGCCCATTAATCCAGTTCTCCACTTTGCCCCATGATTCCCACCAAATGTCCTCTTCACCTGCTGGTAATTTCCAGAATCTCAATGACGTCCTTTTCTTCTAATCGATATATTTCTTCTGACTCTAATTTCTTCTTTATATAGAAGAAGGGCCCCATCTATTAAATCAAACACATTGATGAACAGGAATCACCTCTACTACTCCTTTAGTTGCCAAAGTCAATCGGTCGCTCTAATCCACAAAGTTCTTTAGCCAGGATATGCTTCATTTATGACTGCAAGGGAGGAACTTTGTTTAGGATGGAGTGAGCCAATGGGAGATTGCAACTCTAGAAAATGCAACATCCTAAAAGCTCTCAGGAAAGGTACACTTCCTGCTTCAAAGTTAATTTTGTATTGGGTAGATTCCTTGGCCAACAGATCAGGAACCATAATCGGCAGCAAAGAATCAAAATATGACAGCATTAACATAGTAGACAACGACTGTGCTGCAAGGGATACTGGGTGGTCACTAGGGTCAATTTATGTTTAGGCTGGTAAGTAACCAAATTATCTAAGACACAGGCTATCTATCCATCTATCTCTCCCTCCACACGCCTTAAAGCTCTATGTTTAGGATCTCCAAAACATATTAGAAATGGGGCAGAACATTGTAAACCAAGTATAATGGAAAAAATAAAAAATCATTAAAAAAAAAAGAAGTTGGAGGAGTTCCTGTTGTGGCACAGTGGAAATGAATCTGACTAGTAACCATGAGGTTGAGGGTTTGACCCCTGGCCTTGTTCAGTGGGTTAAGGATCCGGCATTGCGGTGAGCTGTGGTGTAGGTTGCAGATGTGGCTCAGATCCCGAGCTGCTGTGGCTGTGGCATAGGCCAGCAGCTGTAGCTCTGATTCGACCCCTAGCCTGGGAACTTCCATATGCCATGGGTGCAGCCCTAAAAAAAGCAAAGAAAAAAAGAAGTGGGGCATAGACACCCTGGTCTAGCCTTTGGGGCCGGCCTTAAACTGGTTGATGGTACAAGGGCCTCTGGCTAAGCCATAATGCATTTCAAATCAACTTTAGAGGAAGAAGGCAAGCAGAGTGGTTCAGTCTAAAACCAGGACTTGGAGAGACCAAGGGTGGCACCAAAGCACCCAAAAGACAAGAAGGGCTGGAAGGAAACTGGGAAGGAGAGAGGGAACCTGAAATAAAGCCTTGTCTAAATTTCTTGTCTGGCCTCTTATCAATTTCTATTAAAGAAGGCCAAGAACTCTGACAGGAAACAGAATGAAGGAATCATTCAACTCTGAATACCAGCTGATGGCTCTGGTCAATGAGGGGAGGAAAGATGGACAATGAGCAGAATGGGGGGCTGGAGGGAATAGACGTAGGAGCCCGTACTTGGAAATGTGGACTTTATTTTTGGGTTGGACTTCCAGGCCTTTTACTTAAAACAAACAAAGAAAACAACAACTATGTCAGCTGTGTTTATAAACACAAGCTTGCTCTGGCTTTCACAAGACATTGGGAATTCAGTCTGCTTCCCTTTGGTTACTAAATTATTGACAAGTACATGCTGTACTGGAAAGAGAAGGGATCTGGAAATCAAGAGGCTCTGGTCCTCTATTCGTCTTCATCTGGGCTCTATAGTTTTGAATGAGTTGCCTCCTTTCTTTGGATCCTAGTTTTCCTGTCTCCAAAATGGGAACTTTGAGCCAGATACTATTTTATTGTTCAGCAAGTAGTTATTGAGTACCTGTCATTGCCAGGTATTGTCCTAGGCACTGGGGATACATCCGTGTTATCAGGTAGCTCTGATCCTTGACCTCATGGAGTTTAGGGTCTAGTAGAAAAACACAGGTGCAATAGAGAGGGTCAGAGAAGACAATACTAGATTGGGGGCTTAACGAAATATCTGAAGGTTCAAAAGGTGTTGGAGAAACAGGTAAATCAAGTTGGTGAAGACGGTCCCAGGCTGAAGGAAGTACGTATTTGCAGGCCCCAAATCAAGATAATATGGTGCATTCATAGAACTAAAACAAGTCCAAGATGGCTGGAGTAGAAAGAGTGAAGAGAAAAAGTGCTAAGAGATAAAGCTACGAACGAAGGCAGGAATCAGATTTTGGGTGGCCTTTGAAAATCATGTTAAAGGTTTCTGACATTATGCCAAAGTCAAGGGGAAGCTATTGGAGAATTTTAAGCCAGAGCTGCCCTATTCAAATTTGTAAGAGATCACTTTGAGTAATGTGTAGGGAATGGATTAGAGAGGAGTAAACGTGGAGGCAGGGAAACCATTCAAGAGGTCCCTGGAGCAGTCTGGGTGAGAATGCTGGCATCCTGGACCATGGCAGTGACTGTGGAATTAAAGCAAAGTGGAAGAATTCAAGAAATATGAGATGTCGTTTAGAAAGAGACCTGGAGAGACTGAGGCGGGAGGACAAGAGAAGATAGGTCAGAACGTCCTTGAAGTTCTGGCAGGAGTGACTAAGCAGATGTGGGGTCATTTACCAATAATGCCATGGCCTAAGCTAGTACTTGTTACTTTCATAGGCAAAGGTGGACATGATGAGTTCAGATCTGCACATGTTTAAATTGAGATGCCTGTGGGCCCTTCAAGTGGAGATGCTATGAAGACAGCTGTAGAGCTGCTGACATATAGATAGAACATGAGTCCTTAGAAGTGGATGGGATGGAAAAAAAAAAAAAAAAGAAATGGATGAGAGGGACAAAATCTCATAGAAGACCAACATAAAAGGCGGGGTAGAGGAGAGAGGGGAGCTGGCAAAGGAATCTGGAAAGCAGAATAGTGAGAGGAAGATCAGGAAAGTATGTTGTCAATGGAAAAGTGTTTCAATGAAGGGAGTGATCCAAGTTGCAAAATGCTGCTAAGGGTAAAGCAGGGTAAGGCTTGGACACGGCCTAGGTTAGCATCAGTGACCTCGACTAGCACTAGTGTGGTGGATTTGTGGAAGTGTAAGGCAGGTCATCCTCGGTTAAGGAGGAGGTGGCTGCTGAGAAGATGACAGGATAGCCACCTTTAAAATTTTTTGACTGTGAGAGGCAATAACGGGAAGGTGACAGATCGAAGAAGGGATTGTACTTATAAGAGTTTGTGGTAGCATTTTCCAACAGAAATAATATGAGTTACATAAGTAACTTGAAATTTCCTAGTAGCCACTTAAAACAGTGAAAAGAAACTGATGAACTTAATTTTATTATTTTTTATTTAATTATTATACCCCAAATATAATTTCAACCAGTAATACAAACATTATTAATTAGATATTCCATGTTCTTGTACTCATACTGTCTTTGAAATTTGGGGTATCTTTTATACCTTTCAGTCTGGACGAGCCACACTTCAAGGGCTCAGTAACTACCTCTGATGAGTGACTACAGTATTGGACAGGACACACCCAGAGCAAGTTTAAATGCTGCTGAGAAGGCGTTAGCAGGGAAGGAGAGGTGAAATAGGCAGGGAAGGGACTGAATGGACTGTCAGGGAGGTGAAGAAACTTCTGCCCCTTCTATAGGTGGGGCATCTCTTCCACTATAACAGATGTAAAGGAGAAAAAGGTCTGGATGTAAGCCGTAGTGTATTGATAGATACCCAATAATTGGCTCCACCAAAACAAAACAAAAAAGGACCAATTCCTGTGGTGTAAAGACTTCCACACTGGCTAATTCCAAGCCACTAATGTAATGTCACTGAATGTGGAGCTGGGTAGAGATGCCCATAGTTGGCTCCTGGGAGTGGGTATGAACCAGTCCAGCACAGCGCTGGATAAGAGAAACATAGGAGGTTTGATGGCAGGTGAATTTCTAACAGAGCATAATTTCTTTTTGAGGTAGTTGGTGGTTGAGAGGTCCTATGTCTGAATGTGAGAGGAAAGGTAGGGCTGGGAATTGGGGAGGTTTGATATCATAATTGCAGAAAATGGGAAACTGAGCTGACGTATTCGGCAGGTTCCTACCAGGAAAGAGATGGACACTTCTATTGGAAAAATGAAATAATGCTTAATAAAAGGTTTCTTCAAAGGAAGGTTTAGGAAGAGAAATACGTACCCCAGGTACAGCCCTATGGAGAACAGTATGGATGTTCCTTAAAAAACAGTACAACCACCATGTGATCCAGCAATCCCACTCCTGGGCCTGTATCCAGAGAAAACTATAATTCAAAAGTTTAAACTTTTGAAACTGCAAATTCATTGCAGCAATATTTACAATAGCCAAGACATGGAAGCAACATAAATGTTCACTGACAGAGGAATGGATAAAAAAGATGTGGTAAGTATATGCAATGGAATATTACTCACCTATAAAAAAGAATGAAATGATGCCATTTGCAGCAGCATGGATAGACCTAGAAATTATCATGCTAACTGAAGTTAATCAGACAGGGAAAATATCAGACAAATATCAGAAATCTGATGTCAGAAATATCAGACGAATATTAGAAAAAAATCAGACACAAGTATCAGAAAAATAGCAGAAAATATCCAAAAAAAGACAGAAAAATATATGAAATTGCTTATATGTAGAATATTAAAAATGTGATACAAGTGAACTTATATATAAAACAGAAATAGATTCACAGACACAGAAAATAAACTTACAGTTAACAAAGGGGAAAGATAGAGAGGGATAAATTAGGAGTTTTGAATTAACATACACACATCGCCATATATAAAATAGATAACCAATAAAGACTTATTGTATAGACTAGAGAACTATACTCGATATTTTATAATAACCTATAAGGGAAAAGAAAAAAATATATATATACACACATATATATATCTGAATCACTTTGCTATACACCTGAAACTAACACTGCATTGTAAATCAACTATATTTCAGTAAAAAATAAATTAGAAAATAAAGCCATGAAAAAAAGAAATAAGTAGCCCACGACTAGCAAGAGTGAGGAACCGTTACTACCTCCTGGGCTGAAGGAGCAAGGGGAGGGAGTGGTTCCCTTCATCCAGTGAAAAAGTTGTAGGGAGAGGACCTTGTGCAGGAACTGTGGTCTATGCTATAGATACATGGATCAGCAAAACTGTGGCAATTGAGCAAGGAGAGAGCTGGGAAAATAAGAGCTTCATCTGCCCCCCCAGCCTCCTCTGGTGTCTATCCGGCAAAAGAAACCAGAGGGTGAGGGGAGCTGTCCAGGGATCACCAATACATGTTTGAAGCCTGCCTTACTGTTGTATGATGTTTTCTTATAGGGTTTAGTGGCTTTTAGGCAGGCATAAGTAAGGCAGAAAGCTGGATTCATCCTGGATGGGGATTTGGTAAAAGACGAACAATGGGGGAAAAATGAGAAAATTAAATGGCCACATGGAGATTGGCCATGTGGAAAGAGAGAAGAGGGGTAGGAGGAAAATACAGAAGTTTCACAACAGCCTTGCAAATTACATGTTAACCCTGTTTCAGAGACAAGGAAACTGGAACTACAGCAGAATGTGGCTTGCCCAAGAAGCAAGGTTAGCTAGTAGAGGAGTTAGGAGATAGGTCTGCCTAGCTCTAGTTCAGGAGCAGTTTCCTGCCCAGCTGTTCCACCTGCAAGCTAAGGAGTGATCTGATTGATCTGGGGAGAAGAGGCACAGTTTGATGATCAATTTAAACTCTTTTTTGAAACTGAAGCATTACTGGAATTTTCTATCCCAGTAATGCACACTGAAACTCATGCACAGTGAAAAGCTAGGATGCCCTTGGGATTGCCATTACAGGTGCTTATCCCCAGTGTACCAGCTAAGACGTGGGTGAGGAATGTGCAAGGGTGTCCTTTGTGAAATAGAAGTAGAGTCCAGGAGTTCCCGTTGTGTCGCAGCGGCAAAGAATCTAACTAGAAACCATAAGGACAAGGGTTCGATCCCTGGCCTTGCTCAGTGGGTTAAAGATCCGGCGTTGCTGTGAGCTGTGATGTAGGTTGCAGACTTGGCTCAGATCCTGCGTTGCTGTGGCTGTGGTGTAGGCTGGCAGCTGTAGCTCCGATTAGACGCCTAGCCTGGGAACCTCCATATGCTATGGGTGCAGCCTTAAAAAGCAAAAAAAAAAAAAAGTGCAGAGACGTCCAGTTCTCACGTTCTCAGGTATGTTCTCTTCCCCACTGTGCATCTGCTCTGGTTTCCCCTGTAGACAGTTCCTGACTAGGTCACCTTCTTCTTTACTCCCAGTGGGATGGGCAGAAGGGGTGAGAGGCCACAGGACTTCCCCTGGCTGTCTGGGACACAGCTAAAACCCAGGCGTCTTTCCAAGGGGCATGTCAGTCGGTGAATGCTCAACAATTACAGGGTGAATGGAGTCATTCAAGGACCATGTTTTCTGTGTCAAACATTACATGATCTGACAACAGGATAAGAGATTACAGAGTTCTCTGACTGCAAAGCTGGGGACAGTGCACAGAAAGGGCTGCAAATAGCTAGGTGATGTGATGCTATGATGTGATCTTGGAGCCTAATCTCTCTTGGCCCACTTATGAAATCTCCTCCTGTATAAAACTTGGCTAATACCTAACGGGTAGTTGAAAGCTTAAATGAGACCAATGGTGCAAAGCTCCTGGCCTATGCAAGTACTCAGCAAAAGCTCATTCTTCCTACTTTCCTGTCCCTCTCTGGTCCTTTTACTATATTGAATCCTTTCTTTCATTTCTCTGAATTATCACTTTGTTCTGACACTGTCCATTCCTACAGCTTCCCAACCATGACTACCCTAGTTTTGTGTTGTTTTGTTTTGGTCACTTATGGGCCTTGGTTTGGGTCTTGGTGACCCTAGGTGACCATTCTGTGGAAACCACGGCATTTTGGATCATGGCTTTTTATCCCATCTTTGAATAAACACCAAAAGCTTTCTTTACCTTTTCTCCAACTCTCGTTTGCCATCTGGTGCCTGGTTTGGCTGCATCTGTGTTTGCTTAATGACTTGAGGCGAAGGCTGAGTTTACATATGGGAAGGAGGAGAGGGCTTTGCTTGATTTCTTCCATATGTTCATTTATTCGTATATTATGATTTTTGTAATCTCACCAGCACAGATCCCTTCAGAGACAATTCTTACCCTGTTCCTTGGAGACCCATTTCTTTGTGTGCTCAGCTGAGTGTTTCTGTGGGAACATTTCTGCAGTGCCTGTTACCTTTAGCATAGCTCGGCGTGGCTTTTAGACGGTACAAAATCAATGTTCTTGAAGGGTTCTTCTTTTTGAATGGAGGAGGCCTATTTGACTTGCATGATTCTGTGGAAAGAGTCAGGAGGCCTGGGTTATAGGGTCTGCTCTCCATCTGGAAGTGGCGTGAATTCAAACAAGTTCTACGACCATTCTGGTTCTGTTTCCTCATAGGGTATCCGAAGGCCCAGGCTGGGTTGGATGATACTTAAGAGCCTTATAGCACGCAGTGCTCTCTCTCCTGTTTCTTCCTCTTCCTCCAATACTGCTCTGTGGCTCTTAACAATTAGTAGGTGAGGCCCCAATGTACGTGTTCCCTCTTCTCAGCTCCCAAGCAGAAGTGTGTATGGGGAGAAGGGATCCAAGAAAGGCATCCCATCTTCTGCATAGTGCATGAGTGAAAAGCAATGAGCTCTATTTCATGTTTTATAAAAACTCACTGTGGTTTCTTTCCCTGCAGTATACTTGGGACTCAGCTTACGATTATGGCTCAGGAACTCTGGAACGAGCAGACATGGGTTGCTTTTATTTATTTTTAGTCTTTTTAGGGCCACACTCATAACATATGGAGATTCCCAGGCTAGGGGTCGAATTGGAGTGATAGCTGCTGGTCTACACCACAGCCACAGCAACGTGGGATCCAAACCATGTCTGCAACCTACACCACAGCTCACAGCAATGCCAGATTCTTAACCCACTGAGCGAGGCCACAGATCGAACCCACATCCTCATGGATACAAGTCGGATTGTTACCATTGAGCCACAATGGGAACTCCCACACCTGGGTTTGAAACCTGCCTCTTCTCTACCAGCCTGTGGATCTGGGCAGGTTTCTTAACTTTCTGCAGTCTTAACTTCCTTCTCTGTAAAATGGGAATACTATCTTCTTTGTAGGGATTGCCAGTGGATAAGTCATCAGTAATTTCCAGGCTGGAGTTTTGCATTAAAATAAGCACTCACTAATGTTGGTTGCTTCCATGCCAGGTGGATTCAGGGGTGAAACCCAGGCTGCTGAGAAAGCCTCAGAGGAAGAAACTGATAATAACTCAGAGAAGATCAGAAAGCCAGCTCTTGTCAAGGACAGGACTAGAATTTGGGACTCTAGACTCCTGGGCTGCAGATCTTTCTCATGAGCTGAAGGGGGGTGCATGAAAATGAAGGGCTGGGTGGGATACACTAGGGACCAGATATTGGCCAAGGGAGGAAGGTGGCCTAAGCCTTACCCTAGAGGGCTGGTGAGTGGAAGAAAATCTCGGGGGGTGGGGGTTAGGGAGGAGTGTGTATAGGAGTGTATAGTGCATACAGGAGGGGGGTGAGTGGAATACCTTTTTGTGAATGTCCTCAGGTCACTCTGAGCAGTTCTCTTCTCTCACCCTTCCTTTCTGCCCCTCTTCCCCTTCCCCGCTCCTGCCTAGTCTCTGTGTCTGGGAGAGTGAAGCCTCCAAGAACAAAAATTCTTCGAATGAATGCTCTGGATGTGGCCAGATGGATAGGTGAGACTGCGCTGGATAGTTTGGGCAGAAAAACTTTGCTAGTTTGTTTGCAGAAGTTAATCTCTGATGAATAATCAAGAAATGATGTGTCAGATTAGAGGCAAGGAGAGAAGAAATGATCTTGTCCACAGTTTCTCCTTGGATGCTTGGCTCAGAAGCGTGAGGATGCATGGCACGGCAAGGGGGGCTCAGACGGCTAGCTCTTCAGATCCTTCTTCTCCCTGCTGAGAGCGGGTTGATTCTGAGAGATGAGGCTCTCTCTTCCTGCAGCGCCTGGTGCAGGGGAGAGGCTAGGGAGGATCTTGGCATTCCTGAGCCTCCACTGCCTCATGTTATGTATGCTTTTCAGGCGTGTATGGTATGGGATGTCTGCGTGCATGCATCCTGTATGTTGTGGCTTCAGTGACATTCAAAGGATGTGATGGCATTAGCTAGGTGAATGATGGAGGAAGCATGCATCCAGCAGAGGAGAGGACCACAAGGGGGAAGGGAAAATGGCACATCGGAGGCATGAGAAGGTCAGTGTGTCTGGAGTAAACAGAGCAAGTGCAAGGGAGTAGGTGATAGAGCTGAGAAACAGGCAGCCCCCACAGGGTCCTTTCCTGGGGCGCAGGGGAGCCAGAGTGCTGCCATCTGGCCACTCTGCTGTATTCAGTCTGGTGGGGGCCGGGTGCAGGGTCCAGGGGGAGATGAAGGTGGCACTGCTGGACAAGAGATGCTCACAGATAGAAATGGTACTTAGGTGGGTATGTTGGGGGAAAGAGTTGTCAGAAATAAATCAACAACTCTTAGGTTTCTGGGCTTAGGCACTGGCCCATTCAGGTAGAGGCATAGTGAGGAAGTGCAGGCTGTATGCACAGAGCTTGCTCCTCCGGATCTGCAAGGGCTCACTCAGGGTCATGGGGTCACAAAACAGCAGAGTGGGCAGCACAGTCTCAGCCCCGCCTCCTCCTGTTCAGAGGATAACAGCTATAAGAAAAGAACATCAAAAGAAATAATGTTGCAAAGATTCCTCACAGACCTGGCCAGAGCTTACATCAGCCAGTCATGTGGGTTTTAAGCTCCATTATTCAGTAGAAATGGATTTGTCCTTGTAAGTGCTACAAGATCTGGCACCTGCACCTGAGAAGTGAAGGCATTTTTTTTTTTTTTAAAGCAGCAGAAACTTTGGGACAACTCAGGAGTTTAGGTGCAGCCTCTGGACACTTAGCACAGTGCCTGTGGCTAAGACCTTCCCAAAGAGGGCATCTCCTGGTTTCCTTGGGGTGGTGAAGAGAAGAGGAAAGGGAAAAATATGTGTCAAGACAGAACATATGAAACAATGGAAAATGCTAGCGCCCTTATGCACAGACATCTTGGGGCAAGAAACTATGACTGCCTGGGACCCCAAAGCCTTTACCTGGGGGCGTGCAGGGTGGTGGCCTCCACCTAGGAGTAAGTGTGTGCAGGACCTGCAGAGGGAATTCAAGGGGAGCTCGGCAGCTTTTCAAGGCTGGAATGGAGGTGGGGAGGCCTGTTTGCATCAGAAACTAGAAGGAAATATCCTCCACTTCCCAGTCTCTCCCACATCCCTATCAGAATCCTGCTCAGGAATCAGATCTTACTCTCACCCTTGGGGTAGAAATGGAATGGAAGTAAGAATTGTCACAGTTCCTTCAGCACTCATTAGTAATAACCATGGCTAACGTTTTTTGGTATCAGATGCATTTGGCACCACATTGAGTGACCATTCCTTACCTCATCAATATTCACAGCAACCCCCCGAGATGGGTATCATCTCTCTTTTACAGGGGAGAAAAGTGAGGTGAACAGAGCTTAAGTAACTTGCCAAGATCACCCAACTAGTAAATGGCAGAACTAGGATTCAAACCCAGGCAACAGAATCCATTTGCTGGGAGTTCTCCGGTGTTACAGAGGGTTAAGGATCTGGCATTGTTATTGTAGCAGCTTGGGTGACTGCTGAGTTGCAGGTTCAGTCCCTGGCCCAGGAACTTCCACATGCCATGGATGTGGCCAAAAAATAAGTAAATAAATAAAAAGACACAAGATAATATTTTTTTTAAAAAAAGGATCCATTTGTTTAACTTTGCTGTATATCAAAGGGCAGGGGTATGTGAGCCATTCACCCTGGGGGTGGGGAGGGTGTCTGAATTAAAATACAATAATAAGACTGGTTAAAAGGTCCATCTGCTTTTATGATCACATTTACTGACAATCTTGCCCTCCAGGGTACCCTTGTAAGCTAACCACCTAGAAGGTAGGAATCACTAGTCACACTTAGAGATCTTGAATTCCACCCACTCTGATCACACCCTGTGCCTCTCCTTTAAGCTCTCATAACAGGTATATTGACCATATGTGCAATTATTTTATTATCTGTCTTTGTCATTGGACCAACAATTCCTTGTGGGCAGGGGCTCTATCTACAGGTCATGGTGAAACACAAGGCTCAGCTTATTGACAGTGCTCACCCAGTAAACATCTGTTGAAAGAAAAGATGGGTAAAGAAATGGTCAACCTAAAATGCCACCTCCTCCAGGAAGCTTTCCTTAAGGGAAGAAGGACCTAGCTCTATAGAGAGGAAGCTGTGATGATGATGGGCTGGGCTCTTCTCCCTCTATGGCAGCCCAGAAAGTTCTCTGCCAGGTGGGATGGGCATGGGTCTTAGTGTAGCTCTGAGCTTTAGGGCACCCCGACATTGCTCCTTATGGAACCACCATCCTCAGGAAGAGAAGACACCCCTTTTGAGACTGATATCTGAGAACTAATAGCTACTGGATTTGTCTTTGGCCAGAAACTATTTATACTGAGGCACAGATTTGGATTATTTTTAAGACTATGCAATCCTTGATTAGGATCTAGATATAAAAAAAAACCCTAGTATGCTCCTTAGAAAAATCTATTTTGTTTCAGGCATGTTTCTCAGATAAATGTTTCTTAGCTGCTAGATCGATGTAACTCTGCAGACATCTCTTTGACCTGAGATGTTGTTTTTACTTTGAAATGGAAGCACATTGGTTTGTAAATTCATTAAAGCTAAGACATATTTTGCTACAGCACTATGAAGTTGGCAACCCCACAGCAAGTCACTTAAAGCCCATTTGTTAAACAAGACTGTATTCTTTTGTGAAACATTCTAGATATCATGCTGCATCATGTCTCCCTTTTTTATGCTTTAAGTATATTTTTGTATTTTTCTCCTAAAAATAAAATGACATTCCAGGCAACCTGAGTGGTCTGCCCATCAGAGAAGAGCTCCCAGGTCTCCTCTGAGAGGTGGGTCACAGCAAGGTCAGTCCCCATGTTGGACGCCCAGGAGGGAGGCATACCATGAGGTGGCACACCATGGGCGTAGGTGCCCTGGTGACAGACACAGCTGGCCACAGGTACAAATCAACAGAATGGCTTACACTTTAACATGGAGTCAAGCAGAGAACAGGCAAACAAGGGGTCAGAAAGAAGGTCTCCTGTCCCCTAGGTTCTGCCATGATTATCTTTGAAAAGTTCTGCGGTGTTGGAGGAAGGGTCTTCAAAAGGAAGGCCCCCACATGAACAGGTGACACCAAAGCCTTGCTTATGTCTAATGGCTCACTATCTAGAGTTTTTATCCTACAAGAGTTTAAGACAGTATCTCCAGAAGACAAATGTTTGCATCTTCACTGTGTTTAACAAGAAGGGATTAGTGGAGTAGTCAATATACTGGAAAGTATCTTTGTTATATCAACATGATTGGAGATGCTTAGAGCCTTTCCAAAGGGGTGGGACACAGGAAAGAGGAGTGAGGACAGAGGGCACGAGGGGCAAGAAGTCCTCTCAGCCGTTGGCAGCCTAAGGCAGGGGAGAGAACTAGATCCCCAGAAGACTGTTTGGGAGGTATTTTTTCTTTTTTCCCAATAATCTTCCTTTTCTTTTCCTCCTCCCTCCCTCTCTCCTTCTTTCCTTTCCTCCTTTCTCCTGGCTTCCTCCCTCCCTTCCTCCCATTATATACACTTATTGAACACCTACTATATGCTAATCACTGTTTTAGGCTCTGGCAGTCCCTGGTGAACAAAATCAGCATAGTCCTTGCCCTTGAGAAACTTAGAGTCTTACAGGGGATACAGACAGTAAACAAATATTCTCAAAAAATCTATACCAATGTGTTACACAAAGTACTATGAAGCAGAAGTACAAGGGGCTGGAGGATATTTTGGGGGGAATACTAGCTAAGATTGGGGGATTGGGGAATACTTCTCTTAGGAAGTGACATTTAAGCTCACAGCTGAAGACGTGGAGGACCTAGGTCAAGAACAAGTTTGTGTGTTGGGAGAAGAGCAGCATTACAGCCAAGGGAATAAAAGAAATAACGACATGATAGCAGTGATGTGGTGGACAACAGTAGATAAAGCAGTATCGAGCAATTATATCCCAGCCATTATCCTAAATATCTATTAACTCTTTATTCATTTAGCCCTTACAGAAACTCTCTGAAGCAATTACTATTACTGTCCTCATTTTTCAGATAAGGAAAATGAGGCACAAAGTAGTGCAGTAATTTGCCCAACCAAAGTCAAGGTCATACAGCTCGATGGTAGAGGCCCCTGGATGCAATTCAGGTAATCTGGCTGCAGGAAAGGAAGGTCTGGTGAGAGGAGCTGAAGCAAATGCAGCAGGCTGGGCTGTAGCAACTGTAGGGAAGGAGGGTGAGGGCACTTGCAGGCACTCAAGGACCATTGGCTGGGTTTAGAAATGTTTCCTTAAGTCCATAGAGGCAACCCACTGCAGAGTTTTAGGAAGGGAGATTTGCTCTTTCCCCCACCCTCTCTGGTTCCAGTGGGAGAGCAGCCCTGAGTGTGAGACCAGTTGGGAGACTACCCCAGTAGTCTAGGTGGGAGGAGTGGTGTTAATTACATAACTAGCCACCTGCTGAACTTCTTAATGCCTTCCTGTCAGCTCTGTCTTCCTCTCTTTTTCCTTTGCCTCCACTCCTCCCCCTGCAAACCGCCCCACCCCACCCCTTCTTTCAGCAGAAGGTGGAGGACACTGTAGCAGGACTCCCGCCCTGCTCAGTGGGCCTGGGGCAGGCTCTGGCACTCCTTCTCTCTTCTCTGAGGCCCCTTTCCTGCCTCCCCATCAGGAGCATCCTCACCGGGTGCCTGAAGCTGAGCAGTAGCAGCTGCTGATATCTAGAACAACTCCCAGCTGTTCTCCCAACTTTTCTCAAGTGTGTCTCAGTGTCAATGCCTCTCATTAGTTAAAATAGGAAGGGGGGTTGGTAAACAGAGAAGCAAAAGAGAGGCCTAATTTTAGCTGTAGTCAAAAGGACTTTCCCCTAAATACACTGCGATCTCAAAATACTTAGCTAAGCGCATATGGACATGGCAGGGAAAGGATTTAAAGAGCTACAGAAGGAACATTCAGGGGCCAAATGGGAGAGCCCTTGCCTTCCCTTGTGATGGCAGGGAAGGGAATGAAAACAGACTGGGTCCTTCCTTGGTGCCAGGCTCTGGGCTTGGCACCTTGAGTGCATCAACTCAGCCATTCATTTCCTCCCCAGAGCCAGAGGATGATGCCGGATCTAGGGTCCCCTCGTTTTACAGATGAGGAAACTGAGACCTAGTAAACTGAAAGTTCCTCTGTCCAAGATGCCACAGTGAACCATAGAGGTGGGGTTTAAACCTGAGTCTCTCTGACTTCACCATGTCTAGCTAGAAGAAGATGGGGTCTCAAACTAAGGCCAGACAGAACACTAAGTAGACAGCTTAAGCGGAGATTCAGTGCAGAGCCTCAGGGCAAAATTCCATTGGATGCCGGCTCTCAGAGCGCTAATAGGCATCATTGCAGGAATGGGTACAAATCACTGAGGACCTCGACTTTTCTCAACCTTAAGTCCTTCCCAGCCCTCCCAAGGTGAGTTGGAGGAATGATCAGGCTGTCACTAACAGTTTAGAGGCAGATAAATCATTTAGTGAATGTCCCCGCCACCAACTCTAGCAAAAAAAAAAAAAAAAAAAAAAAAAAAATCACTGACTTCTGCACTCAAAGAAGATGCACTGTTTGGCAAAGGCATCTGAACTGGCTAATCCCCCCGCCTTCTTAAGGTTATGGTGGAATCTGGGCGCCTTCAGAAAACTGGGCCACCTGGTAGGACCCATCACATCAACTTCCTTCATCTCAGTTCCAGCTTAAAAGGCCTCTTCACGGGGAAGCTCCCCAGTGAGGTTTTCCACGCACATCTGGAGACTTTCCACAATAGGCCTTTGAAGCAGCCTGAAGTATTCCGGGAAGTCCGCCTCACTGGGCTGGGGTTTAAAGAGCAGAAGCCCACATTTATTTTTCTTTCCCGCCTTCTCTGACAAAACTCCCTCCAGTACGTTGTGGGCATTTGCAAAGCAGCCCTGATTTGCGGCTTACTACTTCTAGGGTTGCAGTCTTACAGAAAAACAACAGTGAAGCAAAGTCAAAGGGAGCACGGGTACCCTAAAAAATCTGTTTCTGTGTTTGGCTTCTCCACCAGGCTCTGATTCGTGCTTTAGTCATTATTGTAGCAGGAAGAAATGGACTCTGGGCTCAGAGAGACTTGCTCCATCACGCAGCACTGGAGACATCTTCTCGAGCCACTTAAATTCTCTGATCTGTGAAATGCGTTAATGGGGCCTGCCTTGTGTGGAGTACTCAACGTTACACGAGGCAGGGTGAGAAAACCACTTTGCATGTTGTCCAACACAGATTTGATCAGGTCTACTCTAGCCCCTCTGTCTGGATTGCCTCCCTCCTATGGGCCAGAAGCTCTTCATTCTTCACAGCTCAACTCAGGTGGCAGTCTTCTCCTCTGGCATTGTTTTACCTCCCTTTTGCGGAGTGAGGCTAGTCTCGGTAGGTGTCTTGTATGTTTCAAGACTTCCCTATCCTCTAATCCACAGTTTATTGTTATTTTCACTTAAAGCATATGCCCACCATGCTCCCTACCACCATGTAATGACTGCAGACACATAGGATCTTTCTTCTTTGTCACTGTACATCCATACCAAGCACAGTTTGTCTGGTATGTGATGTGCTTGTGGAATATCAACTGGTTTATCAATGTATTTAACAAATATTTATTAAGCACATACTCTGAGTCAGGTACCATCTTAAAGTTCCTGAAGATACGGCAGTGAATAAAACAGACCCAGCCTCTGATTTCATATGTTTGTATCCTTGTAGGAGAATCCGTAAACACATTGTAAATAGAGACTCTCCATTACAGCTCCTGCTCATAAAGGAGTTAGAAGTCATTACTCCCATCTCCATCACAAGAAGAAAAAGCTAACAAATTGAGAAATCACGAACGAATCTTTCTTGGATTATGTGGAAAACTGAGGTTACAAGGCAAACTACCACCCTGAGATCCGGAGAGACAGGAGAATTCTAGAGAGCCACTGTTGAGATCCACTGCCTAGAGCAAAGGCCACTGGAGCCACAAACTGGTGGGACATCTCTGTGATCATTTTGATGAAGTGCTGGGGGCTGAGTGTGGACCAGCATAAGATTGAGAAACTTTGGGGGGCTGCCGTCATAGTGGGAAGCCCACACTTTCATGGATTTTACCTCCAGGAACCCTACAAGGTTCTCAGTGTAAAGAGGCAAGAATGATCCCCTACTGGGTCTAGCAGGCATGAGAAGGAGTAAACACTGAAACATGCCAAAAAATACTTTTTAATTTAAAAAATTTTTTACTTTTTATTTAAAAAAATTTTTTTTCTTTTTATGGCTAAACCCACGATATATGGAGGTTCCCAGGCTAGGGGTCTAATCGGAGCTGAAGCCACCAGCCTGCGCCACAGTCACAGCAATGCCAGGTCTGAGCCACTTCTGTGACCTACACCACAGCTCATGGCAACGTTGGATCCTTAACCCACTGAGCAAGGCCAAGGATTGAACCTGCATCCTCATGGATATTGTCGATTCATTTCTGCTGAGACATGATGGGAACACCCAAATTCTTTTTTTTTTTAAAGAAATATAATTTTTTTAGGTTTTTATTTTTTTCTATTATAGTTAATTTACATTGTTCTGTCAATTTCTGTTCTACAGCAAAGTGACCCAGTCATAATATATATATTGTTTTTCTCACATTATCTTCCATCATGTTCCATCACAAGAGACCAGATATAGTTCCCTGTGCTATACAGCAGGATCTCATTGCTTATTCACTCCACATGCCATAGTTTGCATCTACTAACCCCAAACTCCTAGTCTATCCCACTCCCTTCCCCTCCACCTTGGCAACCACAAGTCTGTTCTCCAAGTCAATGAGTTTTTGTTTCTTTTCTGTAGAAAGGTTCATTTGTGCTGTATATTAGATTCCAGATATAGGTGATATCATATGGCATTTGTCTTTCTCTTTCTGACTTACTTCACTTAGTAAAAATTCTTTGTAACAAAGACCTATTCTTAAGGAACAAAGACTTAACCAAAACCTTATCACACCCAGGGAAAGGATATCCCTTTACCATATCCCTTTTAGCTTTCTTTTATCACCTCTGAGGGAGAATAAGAAGGTAAGAAACATCTGTAGCAGTCACAACCCAAGGACCTAGGCCAAAGATTAAATCAAAAGATTCCAGAGGGCCTTCCTTTCCCCACACCTTGAAACCACACCAACAGGGCTCCAGTATAATAATAGTGGATTGTAGCTGAGAGAGCTACAAGATGCAGGCTCTGTCTATGGAGTTATTGGGAGAAGCCCAAAGACAGAGGAGCAATTTAAACCTAAATCAAGCAAAGAAGAGAGGAAAATGAAAAAGAAGTAAGAAGAAGAAAATAAATAATAAAAAGGAATGAAATTAAACACAAGAAGACAACAGAGAAAAATCAATGAAACTAAAAGCTGATTCTTTCACATACACACACACAAAATAGATAAACCTTAACCAGGCTAACCAAGATAAAAATAGAAAGGATACAAATTACTGTATCAGATATTAAAGAAAGGTCTTATACTGATCTCATGGACGTTAGCCAGACACTAAAAAAATCTTGTGAGTAACTCTACGTCCACAAATTTAATAATTTAGATGAAAAAGACTATTACTTGAGAGATTCAAACTATTAAAATTCACACAAGGGAAATAGAACATCTGATTAGGGCTATATCTATTATAAGGAACTGAATCAATAATTAATAACCTTCAAAAAACATAAAGCACAAGGCCCAGATGGGTGTATTAGTGAATCTGACCAAACACTAAAAAAGTAAATTATACCAGTTCTTCACTATCTCCTCCAGAAAAAACAGAGGTAGAGGAAAGACATCATAGCTCATCCTGATGAACAGAAGAGCAAGTGCATATATACACCTGCATAAACACTGTCAACCGGTCTTTGATAAGGGAGCAATGTCGATTCAGAGGATAAAGGGTAGACTTTTCAACAAATAGTACTGGAACAAGTGGACACATACATGCAAAAAAATAATCTAGACACTGACTTTATACCTTTTAAAAACTTCACTCAAATGGATCATAATCCTATCTAGCACAAATGAACATCTCCACAGAAAAGAAAATCATGGACTTGGAAAATAGACTTGTGGCTGCCTGATGGGAGAGGGAGGGAGTGGGAGGGATCGGGAGCTTGGGCTTATCAGACACAACTTGGAATAGATTTACAAGGAGATCCTGCTGAGTAGCATTGAGAACTATATCTAGATACTAAGACTGCAACAGAACAAAAGGTGCGGGCAAAATGTATACATGTAAGGATAACTTGATCCCCTTGCTGTACAGTGGAAAAAAAATAAATTATAAAAAAAATGGATCATAATCCTGAGACCAGAATTCTAATACCAAAATCAGATACAGTCAAGGCCAAATATACCCATGATATAGATGCAGAATCCTCAACATTATATTACCATATCAAATCCAACAATGTATAAAAAGAACTACACACCACAACCAAGGATAATTTGTTCCAGGTATACAAGGCTAGTTCAACATTCAAAAATGCATCAGTGTAATTCACAATATCAACATATTATAGAACAAAAATCATACAATCATATTATTAGATGCAGATAAAACATTTGATAAAATCCAAAACTTACTCATGATTAAAACTCTTGCAAACTTGGGAATATATGAAAACATCTTCATTTGGATTAAGAACATTTACAGAAAAATCCTCCAGCTAACATACTACTTAATGAAGAAAAACTGGATGCTTTTCCCCCTTCAAACTGGGAACAAGGCAAGGATGTCCTTTCTTACGGCTCTTATTCCAGATCGTATTGGAAATCTTGGTGCAATAATACAAGAAAAGGAAATAAGAGGCATATGGATTGAGAAGGAAGAAATGAAACTGTCTTTATTCTCAGACAATATGACTATGTAGAAAACCCTAAAGAATAATAAATAAAATACCTTTTTGAACTAATAAGGGAACATAGTAAAGTCAAAGGATATAAGGTTAATATACAAAATCAATTATGTTCCACCAATTACTACCAATGAAAATTGGAATTTGCAATTAAAATCATTTACAGCAGCATACTATAAAAACCCAAAGTACATAGGTGTAAGTTTAATACAAAATGTACAGAATCTATATATGGACAGTTACATAACTCTGATGAAAGAAATCAAAGAAGATTTAAATAAAAGGAGAGATATTCTATGTTCATGGATGAGAAAATTCAATATTGTTAAGGTGACAGAATTTCCCAGCCTGATCTATAGATTCAAGACAGTCCCAAGGGAACACTCAGCAAACTATTTTGTAAATATCAACATATAAAATTTATATGGAAAGGCAAAAGACTGAGATTAGTCAACATAATACTAAAGAAGAAAAAAGTCAGAGGATTGGACATGCCCTGATTTTATGGCTTACTATAAAGCTATAAAAATCAAAATAGTGTGATATTAGTGAAAGAATAAACAGGTAGATCAATGGAACAGAAGAGAAAGCCCATATATACACCTGCATAAACACTGTCAACTGGTCTTTGATAAGGGAGCAATGTCAATTCAGAGGATAAAGGGTAGTCTTTTCAACAAATAGTACCAGAACAAGTGGACACATACATGCGAAAAATAATCTAGACACTGACTTTACACCTTTTACAAAACGTCACTCAAATGGATCATAAACCTAAATGCAAAATGTAAAACCACAAAACTTCTAGAATATAACATGGGAAAAAATCAAGGTGACCTTGGGTTTGGTGATGAGTTTTTAGATACAACATCAAAAAAAATCAATCCATGAAAGAAATAAAAAATGATAAGCTGGATCATTAAAATTTAAAAACTGTTCTGTAATAGAAACTTTTAAGAGAATGAATAGATAAGCCACAGACTTAGAGTAAAAAGTTGTAAAACACATATCTGATCCAAAATACATATATTCTGTATCTAAAATATACAAAATACTTAAAACTCCACAAAATAAGTGACATAGTGAAAATACGAGCAAAAGATATGAACTCACACTTCATAAAAGAAGACAGACAGCAAATAATCATATGTATACATGTTCAACATCATTTGCCATTAGGGAACTGCAAATTAAAACAACAGTACTATACCACTATATACCTATTAGCACAGCCAAAATCTAAAAACAAACAAACAACAACAACAACAAAACACCTAGGAAAATAAAAAAACTCTGACAATATCAAACATGGATGAGGAAATGGAGCAACAGAATTCTCATTCTTTGCTGGTGGAAATGCAAAATAGTATGGCCACTTTGGAAGACAGTTTGGAAGTTTATAGCAAATCTAAATGGAGTCTTAGGATACAACTCAGCAGTTGTGTTCCAAGGCATTTACTTAACTTGTTTGAAAACTTAGGCACAAAACCCTGCATGCGGATGTTTATTCATAGTCACCCAAAACTGGAGGCAATGAGGATGTCCTTCAGTGGGCAAATGGATGAACAAACTGGCATATCCAGACAACTAAATATTATTAAGTGATGACATATGATTAAGTAATAAGTTCAAATATAGTGAACTATCAAGTCACAATAAGACACGGGTGAATCTTAAATGCATATTATTAAGTGAGACAAACCAGTGTGAAAAGGTTACATATTCATGATTCAATTTATGTGACATTCTGGAAAAGGCAAAACTGCGAGGGCAATAAAAAGGGGAGCAGTTGCCAAGGGCTCAGGGAGAGGGGAGGGATGATTAAATCAGTAAAGCATAGGGGATTTTTTGGGGTGGGGGTGATAAAATTATTCTATATGAAACTGTAAATGTGTATATATAACATTATGCATTTTTAAAACTATTGAATGTTACCATACAAACAGTGAACCTTAATGTATGCAAATGAAGAAATTACTTTAGGAGGTAAGGTGACTCCTATGATGGAATGTAGCATATGTCCAGCAATCTAGCTGTATTACAAATGTATGAAACAGTCTTACAGAAGGTCATGGAAGATAAAGGTGCTGACTTAAGTAATTTTGAAAATGAGTAGAGTTTGTAAAACCAAAGGCAATCCCCCCTCCCCATACTCTGGTTGATAAAGCTATATCCCATAGGGATGTGGGCTAACAATTCTAATATTTCTACACAAGTATACTGGAATTGAACAATTAAAAACTGATAGTGAATGATGGGAACCAGGTTTCTCACTATTTGAGTGGGAGTTCACAAATAAGCAAAAGGGGAAGGCTGGTATGATCTATGTGATAACAGATTACAGTTGAAGATGTCACTATAAATTAATGTATATCTTAATGTAGAAAGAGATAATTAAATACAGAAATATTTATAGATATGAGTACATACACAGATTAGTATATACACATATATTTCCTTGCACTGTCTGCTGAGAAGGCCTAGAAGCAACAACAGCACAGGAGCAATAAGCACACTTAGTGCCCAAGTCTTGGTTTCTAATACCATACTCCAATGAAAACAATCAGGGCTTCTTAGAGAAGTGGCTGATTCTAGGGCTGGGGCAAGAAATATACATTATGAGCCTGCAACATCTTGTAGTGTTCAAAATTAAAAGTAATTAAAAATACACACACACACACACACACACACACACACACACACACACAATTATGGGGTTATGTCAGAGAGATAAAGGAGCCAACTGAGAAGCCTGCAATGCCCATAACTGGAAGAAATGAACAATAAGTAGTAATGGATTATAACCCAAAATATATCATAAATATCTACGAGCCCATACTGTCATAAAGGAATGATTAGAATGAAATTAGAATATTCTCTAACACCAAACACAAAAATAAACTCAAAGTGGATTGAAGACCTAAATGTAAAACCGGATACTATAAAACTCCTAGAGAATGATATAGGCAGAACATTCTGATATAAACTGCAGTAATATCTTTTTGGATCCATCTCCTAGAGTATTGGAAATAAAGAAAAAAACAAATAGGACCTAATTAAACTTAAAAGCTTTTTCAAGCAAAGGAAAACATAAACAAAACAAAAAGACAACCTACAGAATTCGAGGAAATATTTGCAAACAATGAGACCAAACAAGGGATTAATCTACAAAATATACAAACAGCTGGTACAGCTCAATATCAAAGAAACAACCCAATCAAAAAAATGGGCAGCAGATCTAAATAGACATTTCTCCAAAGGAGACATACGGGTGGCCAAAAGGCACATGAAAAGATGCTCAACATTGTTAATTATTAGAGAACTACAAATCAAAACTACAATATCACGTCACACCAATCAGAATGGCCATTATCAAAACGTCTACAAACAATCAATGCTGGGGAGGGTGTGGACAAAAGGGAACCGTCCTATACTGTTAGTGGGAATGTAAACTGGCTGTAAATGTACAGCCACTAAGGAGAACACTACGGATGTTCATTAAAAACTGAAAAACAGAGTTACGTATGATCCTGCAATCTCACTCCTGGGCACATATATGGAGAAAACCACAATTCGAAAAGTTACATGCACACTAATTTTCATAGCAGCGCTGTTTACAATATCCAAGACATGGAAGCAACCTAAGTATCCACTGACAGATGAATGGATAAAGAAGATGTGGTATATACACACAATATACACTCAGCCGTACAAAAGAATGAAGTAATCCCATTTCTGGCAACATGGATAGACCTAGAGATTATCATACTGTGTGAAGTGAGCCAGAGAAAGACAAACATCATATCATATCACTTATATGTGCAATATAAAAAAATGATACAAATGAACTTATTTACAAAACAGAAATAGACTCACAGATACAGAAAACAAACTAATGGTTACCAAAGGGGAAAAGTAGGGGGAGGAATAAAGTAGGAATTTGTGAGTAACATATATATGCTACTATATATAAAATAACCAACAAGGACCTACTGTATAGTACAGGGAACTCTACTTAATATCTTATAATAATGTATACTGGAAAAGAATCTAAAAAGAAATATATTATATATATGTATATAACTGAATTACTTTTCTGTATACCTGAAACTAACCCAATATTGTAGCTCAACTACATTTCAATAAACTTTTAAAAAGAAATGACTGAATGAGTAAGAAATTGAAAGAAAGAATGAGGAGATGAATTTCCCATGCAGAAGAATTCCAAGTTTATGTAAATATTCCACCCCCAAGAAGTAGAGCCTAACTTCCACTCCTTAAGCGTGGGCTCTGCATAGTAAATTCCATCCAAAAACAACAGTGTGGAAAGTGGAAAAACAGAGTAATTTTACAGTGCCAGGTGATCAAGATCAGCATCAACACTGATAAGTCATGGTGATAGTACGTATCCTTGAGAGAGTGGCACTTTATCTCTGGGGTCTTCCTCCCCCAAACCTACAACCACAGTCTAATCATCAGAAAAATGTCAGAAAATGCCAACTGAGGGATATGCTACAAAATACCTGACCAGTACTCCTCAAAACTGTCAAGGTCACCAAAAACCAGAGGAGCCTAAGGATAGGCTGACTAAATGCAATCTACTATCCTAGATGGGATCCTGCAACAGATAAAGGACTTTACGCAAAACTGTGGAAAGCTGAATAAAGTAAGAAGTTTAGCTAATAACAACATTATCAACATTAGCTCATCAACTGCAACAACTGTACCATACTAATGTAAGATGTTAAAAATAAGGGAGACTGGGCATGGGGGTTGTGAAAACTCTGCGTATTTCACAATTTTTCCACAAATACAAAGCTGTTCTAAAACCAGAGTTGATTGAAATAATATATGCATATGTACCTACAGACACATACACATATATTATGTCAGGTGATTGATAAGTACCAGGCAAGCAAAATCAAATAGGATATGGGTGAAGAATGGCAGACGTAGAGCAGGCAGTTTGTATAGGGTGGCAGGCCTGGCATCTCTCTGAGAAGATGATATTTGGGCAGAGATCAGAAGGGGATGAGAGGATGAACCATTCAGAAATCCAAGGAAGTGAATCTCATACAGAGGAATTGTAAGTCTGAAAGCCCAGAGGTGGGAGTGGACAGAGAGAAGAGGCCAGGGAAATGGAGCAGCCTAGAGAAGGGGCAGAAGAGCAGGAGATGAAATCTTAAAAGGAGTGGGTGCCAGGCTGGATGGGTGTCGGGTGCCCAAGTGAGAACCAAATAAATGATTCAATAAATGAGATGAATGGAAACTGATCATCTTGAAATTTATGTTGGGTTCTCTAGCCTTTAAAAAAAAAATAAAGAAATGAAAACATAAATGAAGGTCATGCTTTGTAATATACCTCCTTTCCCCAAACACATACAAATATTTTATCATAATTATAGCCTACAACTGCTCCAACTAGACCCTCTAGTCCCACTGAAGCAGTCTCAGGAATGTCATCTCCTTTCCGAAACAAAATTTGAGACTGTTTCTAGATGAGCAAAGTGAAATGAAGGCTTGAGGCCAAATTTTCACATAATTCAATTTAAAAAAGACTTACATATGCTTAAAAATCTTTAGATAATGGAAAGAAAAGTGGATTTTCCTCTCTTCATTATTAAAGCAATTGGCTCAAATGCTCATTTCATTTTGGACATGTAGGCATAACCCAGAGTCTGTAATTAGTTTTAAACCACCAAAGGAGAAACAGAATAAAATCTCAACTAACTGAAGGACCATTTTTCCCTTGACGTACTTGGCTTTCAATGGCTAGAGGCATAAGGCATGGATCCAAAAAGCAAGCTTATAACTGGGGCTGATTTAAAAAACAAAACAAAATAACTTGCAAAGTACGCCTTGGATGAGTCCAATAGGAACTCCTTGCTTGCTGCCTTCTCCCTCTCTCACTCTAGTGCCATGGAGAGAAGTTATCCTGTAGGATGATGAAATCCCCAATCACTGGGGGACAGTCCCCCAGGCTCATCCCTTGCTATGAGAGGCACAGAACTCTCTAATCTTTCTGAGATTTGTATCCCTAAGGATGAAATAAATAACACTTTCCTTTGAACTTCCTTTTAACCAGAAAGGTACATAAACAAAGGCATTCGATTACATGAGTACAAAAGTAAAACGCGCATCTCTCAATTGTGGGGACTTGATCTCAGAATATCTTGGTTTATTTAAAACTACAACCAGGCGTTCCCATCATGGCACAGTGGAAACAAATCCAACTAGGAACCATGAGATTGCAGGGTCGATCCCTGGCCTTACTCAGTGGGTTAAGGATCTGGTGTTGCTGTGAGCTGTGGTGTAGGTCACAGATGTGGCTCAGATCTGCTGTTGCTTTAGGGCTGTGGCTAGACCAGCAGCTATAGCTCCAATTCAACCCCTAGCCTGGGAACCTCCATATGCCACAGGTGTGGCCCTCAAAAAGAAAAAAGACAAAAAACAAACAAACAAAAACTACAACCAATCAGGGGCCACATCTTGGGGGGAGTTAACCTCTCTGAACCTCAGCCCAATGTCTGCCTGCAAGGGCCTTATCAAGATTAAATGAAATATGTCCCTAAAATGCCTAAAACAGTGTCTGGCCTATAAGAAGTGATTAAGATGCATTGCTTCCTTTCATAAACATACATCCTATATTTGCACCTGGCATTGATCGGCATATGGTAGCCACCTGGTAAATACCTGTTGAATAAAAAACTGCCTGAATGAAATCTCTCCAGGGAGACTTGAATGATCTTTTACATAGTGATACTTAATATAATGATGTTTAATATAATGCTGATAGTCACTGCCACTTACTGAGCACATGCTGCTTGTCAGGTGTTGCGATGTGTGCTCACATAACATCATTTCACTGAATTCTCACAACTACCACCTAAGGTAGGCCTTCTTTTAGCTCTACTTTACAAATGAAGAACTGAGATGGAACAATTTTCCTAAGATGATACAACAAGCAAGTCGAAGAACTGGATTTTGAACACATATCCTTCAATTTCAGAGGCCATGTCTTAACTGCTGCAGTATTCTGTGCAGAATGTTAATGCACATTAAAAAAAAAACACAAATAAACAACAAAAGGACTTTTGACTTCTTTTGTTAAGAAAAACTTGACTAGAGTGAATAAGTCTTCTTGCTGCTCCCAGAATAGCCTCATCTGCATGGATTGGCAGCTGTGAGGCCAGGAACAGGTGGGACCAGTAAAGCTGCCAGGGACTGGCCCTTAAGAAAGCAGCTGAACAAGCTGTCCAGTCCTGTTCCCAGGAGCTGGTACAAATCTGAGGGGGATGCCACTTGTGTGGGCTGGCATGGGGGGAGGACTCTGGGTTCTGGAATCTTACCTTGAACAGAGGTAAAAGTGTCCCAAGGGCAAAAACAAATTATTCAGAAAAGGGGAGCAGGAAGTGTGGTGCTGGGCATGAATCCTACAAGGGTGGGAAGCTAGAACCAAGGGTACTGGTGCGGCTGGAAGCCAAGGCTGAGGGTCAGTGAAAGCTTCCAGACAGGCTGTGAGAAGCACCTGGCAGGGAGCCTTCTCAGTTGATGGGGGGAGGGGGTCCCCAGCCCTGCGGTGTAGAGGTAGGAGTGTCAATGTGCAGGGCAAGGGGTGGGATGGAATAATCTTTTTTTTTTTTTTTTTTGTCTTTTTGCCATTTCTTGGGCCGCTCCCGCGGCATATGGAGGTTCCCAGGCTAGGGGTCGAATCGGAGCTGTAGCTGCCAGCCTATGCCAGAGCCACAGCAACGTGGGATCCGAGGTGCGTCTGCAACCTACACCACAGCTCACGGCAACGCCGGATTGTTAACCCACTGAGCAAGGGCAGGGACCGAACCTGCAACCTCATGGTTCCTAGTCAGATTCGTTAACCACTGCGCCACGATGGGAACTCCGGGATGGAATAATCTTAACCCCAGAACCCTCCTTGAGGTACACGTGCCTTAGAGACTGTAACAGTAACTAAGAGCATGGACTCTTGGGCCAAACTGCCTGGGTTCAAACTCAGTTTCTCTATTTACCAGCTGTGTGACCATAGCCACACTGCTTAACTTCTCTGTGCCTCATTCTCCCCATCTATCCAAAGGAATAACAATGCCCCCTATCTCAGGGTTTCTATGAGGATCAAATATATGTAGAAAAAACTATAAGATAATATAGAAAGTGCTGGCACACGGAAGGATTTATGTACCACCTATTGTTATTATCACCTCCCAGAGTTGATGAGATGATACATGAGATGCTGTCTAACTCCAACAGCAAGAATTCCTCCCTTTTCCCTCTTCCTTCACACAGTGCATTTTTAGCAGTATGGCCAGGACTTAAACTAAATCTTTAGGCTCCAAGTGCTATGCTCCCCAAGCATGGCTGTCTAGTAGTAAGGTCTAAGCAGTGCTGGTCATAGCCCTCTGACAACACCCATGTGCCCTTCTCTTCTTGGCATGTCCTTTTCAGTCATCCCAAACCTAAGCTCTTCTGGTTCAATCCAAGGCGGACCTACAATTGCGTATCACACCTGTGGGTTCATACTACTTCCTCCTTCCTGTCTTTCCCAGCTCCCGCCCAGCCTGACTTTGTAGGCAGAGTAGTTCCTTTCATTAAGGCATCTCCTGCTCAAAAGCACACTATAGCTTCCCCTGCTGGTGTTGGGAGGTATCGTACTGGTCCAGGTGGTATAGAGCCTCTAATTCCTGGAGTTCTCCATTTGAGTCCATGAGCAACTGCTGATGGATTACAGCATCAGAGAAAGTGGGAACACTTCTGCCAGCAGAGCCAAAGAAAGTACCATATGGGCATATCTAAAACCCCAATTGTAAGCACATGTATCTACAGAAGGAGAGCAACAACAAAAGCCTTGAGCCATTAAACTATGGAATATTTCTAATTTTCCCACTAATACTTGATTGCTATAATTTAAGCCTCAATGTTCTCATCTGCAAAATAGGACAATACCTCCGTCATGGAAGCACTGGCAGGGTTAAAGAAGGATACAGATCTAGAGTGTCTGGGTCAGCAGTCCTGCACCAAAGTGTTGTCATAACTAGCACCATTATTGTTCTAAAACCCAGATGCCTCTCTCTGGCCTTCAAAGTCCTGTCCAACCTGCCCCCACTCCATTTACCCATTCTCATTTCTCATAGTTCTCTGGGATTTGCTGGCCTGTCCCTCTGAGACATTTCCATTTTGTGTCTTCTCTGGGTTAGTTCCTATCCTCACTCCCATAATACCCAAACCTGAGTTTCTATTTTTTATTACAATTTTTTAATTAGTTAACATGTAATTGTTCATAGTATTCTCTTAAGCAGAAATTGACAGAACATTGTAAATTAGCTATAACAAATTTTTTTTAAAAAGAACATCTAGGAGTTCCCATCATGGCGCAGTGGTTAACGAATCTGACTAGGAACCATGAGGTTGCGGGTTCGGTCCCTGCCCTTGCTCAGTGGGTTAACAATCCGGCGTTGCCGTGAGCTGTGGTGTAGGTTGCAGACGCGGCTCGGATCCCGTGTTGCTGTGGCTCTGGCGTAGGCCGGTGGCTACAGCTCCGATTGGACCCCTAGCCTGGGAACCTCCATATGCCACCGGAGAGGCCCAAGAAATAGCAAAAAAAAAAAAAAAAAAAAAAAATCTAGGTATGCACAGAAGAAAAAAATTAAATTAAAGCATAGTTGATTTATATCATTGTATCAATTTCTGCTGTACAGCAAAGTGACTCAATTATACACATATATACATTTTTAAAATATTCTTTTCCATCATGGTCTATCCCAGGAGACTGGATATAGTTCCCTGTGATATGCAGTAGGACTCTGTTGTTTATCCATTCTAAATGTAATAGTTTGCATCTACAAACCTCGAACTCCTAGTCCATCCCCCCTTACCCCCTGGCAACACAAGTCTGTTCTCCATGTTTCTGAGTCTGTGTCTGTTTCATAGATAGATTCATTTGTGTCATATTTTAGATTCCACATATAAGTGATATCATATGGTATTTGTCTTTCTCTTTCTGACTTAACTTCACTTAGTATGAGAATCTCTAGTTTTATCCATGTGGCTTTATTTTGTTCTCAGAGTTTCTCTTTTTAAATCCTGTCCCATGTTTGAGGCCCAGTTCACATTGGACTGTCCCCAGGAAGCCATCTCTGCACCCCCACAGCCCCGGTCCATCTTCTTGTCCCAGCTCCCTGAATTCACACCCACTCACAGTCTGTACTAAATAACTTCCCTTCTTAAAATGCCTGCTATTCTTCCAATATTTTACACAATTTTCTCACTCCAATTAGACTGCAATTTTTTCTTGAGTAACTGCTGAGATTTTTTTTTCCCCCTCTAATGTTAGTTTTCAGCATTAAACAAATATTCCCAAAGCCCCAGCAATATTTCCTCTGAGGGTTAACAAATGAAGTGTGAACATCCCCGGGAGCTCAGAGGTCAGAGTGGTTTCTACATCTTTTAAATGAAGATAAGGAGACAGATCTCACAGTGCCATTTGATGGATTGCGATAATAGCTATAAAAGCGGTAGAAGTCTGTTGAATTGAAAACATAATCTGGCAGAATGAAAAGGCAATTGGAATTGATAGGAACCTGTGAGGGAGGCAGAAGGAAAAGGAAAACGGTGGGGGAATGCAAAGGATTGCTAATGACACAGATGCATTAAGTATCTCTTACGTGTCATACACTGTACTAGGCAATTCATATATATTACATGCAGGGTACCCATGAAAAGCCCAAGATCTGGAGTCAGGTTATCGGGTTCCAATCCCAGTTCTTTCTGTTACCAGCTGTATGACCTCAGTTAAGCTATGGTTTATTTTCTTCATCTTTAAATTGAGATCAGTTAAAGCAGGGGGTTGGCAAGTTTTTTTTTTTTTTTCCTGTAAAAAGCCAGATAGTAAATATTTTAGGTTTTGTTGGACACACAGCTTCTGTTCCAACAACTCAGCCCTGGAGCTATAGCATGAAAGTAGCCACAGAGTCTATAGGAACAGATGGGCATAACTGTGTTCCAGTAAAACATTATTTGCAAAAATGGGCAGGGGGTAAGAATTGGGCCATGGGGAGCAGTTTGCCAACCTCTAATATAGACTTATATTACCTTATAGGGTCCATAGAGGGTTGAAGAGTTAATCCAGTTCATGCTCTTAGAACAGTGCCTTACACACCATAATTGCTTAACAAATACTAGCAGTTGTTACGACAATGAACCCATGCTAGAGGTGTTAGGGTACCCTTTTTCAGGGAAGAAAACTAAATCTCAGAATTTAATCTAATCGTGGAAGAGTCAGACTCAGAGCACAGGCTGGTTGATCTCTAAAGTCTGTAACATTTCCACTGTAATTTTGTCAACTTCCAAGATCTTATCAGAACCAAGACCTTATTTCGCATACTTAGAGAACCTATAACTTGGATCCTATATCTCCAAGTTTCTGGGACTTGACTCAAACATTGGTGACAAACACAACAGTGAGATCAGGCGTGGGATCCAAACGAGCATTGATGGAAAGCCCTGGTCTTTATTTCCCTGATCCAAGTCAGTGGGGAACAGGTGTGGGATCCATGTGGACTGCCCCCTCCCTCTGCTGCTCACACAGTCTCAGCCTTCGCTGGCCTTGGCGTCGGTTTCCTATGACACCGGCGGATCAATGGCCTTTGGGGAGCCCTAATTAAGTGCACAAATAGGGCAGCCTTTCCAAATCTCACATTAGTTCTGCATTGGAATGCCAGAACTTTTCTACCATGGAAAAATGCTTCATGCCCTGACTCTTAACAAACCCAGTAAGTTCAAATACATTGCGGGGTGGGGGGGAGGCAGGGAGGGGAGGGGATGGTGGCGTATAAGAATCCCAAGCTGTTATGTGAGAAGGCAAGGAAAGAAAGGGCTTTTTCTTGAAAGGGGGAAACAGAGGGCATCCAGAAATGTCACCAAAAGGCCCTGCAAACTCTCCAGCTTGCCTCCAGTCGTTCTTTGTCTGAGGAACTTGAACGTGATTTATGTTGCTCTTTCCTCGGGTCAGTGACCGGCTTCTTAAACCTGAGGCTCTGAAGCAGGTACCAGCAAAGATTTCTTTCCATATGGATAAAAAAGAAATCCACATGGAGAAAAAGAAAAACCAATACCCATTAAATGGCACGGACTTTGTACCTTTCAAAACCGTACACCTCTGTGATGTGTTATTTTTCTCTTCGTCCTTCTTTTTCTCCTCCAAAGCCCAATCTACCAATGTGTAGTCTAGAGAAGGCCTCTCTGGTCTTCTAATGGAAAAGATGCCATAATTGTTGGTTTTGTACACATGGGTGAAACAGCAATCAGCTCTCTGCTTTATGTGGGATTCCACATCTTCTGGAGTAAAACCATTTAGGCTACAAACCCCCAAAGGCATTGCTTGCTGTCTCTTTCCAGAGTTCAGTGGACCACTGTGTTGCTGTATTTTCCCTCATCAAAAGTGAAATTGTGGCTTAGCCTTCAACTTGATGCTCTTATTAGACAACACAACATGGGGAGCCACTGGGCTGGGATTCACAGATTCACCACCGCAAGGGGAACTTTGAGGTTCTAGGTTGTTACCCAGCCCAGGCCTCTGGCACAATACATGTCACCAGAGGTTCAACAGGCCAGCATGGGTTCCTGCCCAGGGAAATGGCAGCCTCTGTGGGGCTTGCTGTCTCAAGAGAGATGAAGGGGCCTTTAACAGGGGTGGCCATAGTTTATTATCCCAATAAACTCTCCTTTGAGTCCTGGACACTTTTTTTTAACCATTTTTTTTGGGGGGGGGTATACCTCACCTGTGGCATGTAGAGGTCCCAGCCCAGGGACTGAACCTGTATCACAGCAGCAGCCAGAGCTGCTGCAGTAAGGATGTTTGGTCCTTGGAGTTCCCATCATGGCACAGTGGTTAACAAATCTGACTAGGAACCATGAGGTTGTGGGTTCAATCCCTGGCCTTACTCAGTGGGTTAAGGATCCGGTGTTGCTGTGAGCTGTGGTGTGGGTCGAAGACACGGCTTGGATCCTGCGTTGCTATTTAACTAAGACACGGCTTGGATCCTGCATTGCTATGGCCCTGGCGGAGGCTGGCGGCAGCAGCTCTGATTAGACCCCTAGCCTGGGAACCTCCATATGCCATGGGAGCGGCCCTAGAAAAGACAGAAAAACAAACAAAACAAACACAAACAAAAGAACGTTGGGTCCTTAATCCGCTGAGCCACAGAGGAACTCTGAGTTCTGGTTGCTTTTAATGATAAATTATAATAATTACATCAGGACATAAGACTGGGCTAGGTCTGTCCAGGGTGTGTTGTCATCCATGGTGGATGGAGCTGTTACTTCTATGGAGCTGTTGCTAGCTGCGAGTCTTAGAGAAATCATCTCTCTGGGGCCGTAGGTAACTGAGAAGTTTCAGACTTTGAATTATGATTTTGATGCCCTTATTCTGTGTTGCCTCTTACCACAGACTCCACCAGACTGTGGACTTCACAAAAGCAAAGCTATACTTAGAAAATACTAAAATATGCAATGACTGCTAACCGTAGGCCTCTCTGATGCCAGCAGCTGGGGAAGAGGCTGCATTGACACAATCAGGAAGGCTATCTTCTTGGAAGCCCAGCTCAGGAGTTCCCAACTCTGGATCACCACAGTATCCAACCTTCTGGAGACCTACAAAGAATTGTCAGCTTCTTGTTCTGCCATATGAAGACCTTAAAACAACCCCTCACACTACTCACCATTTACTCTGAACATTCTGTCATAACACAAAAGAAGTTTTAGCATTAAAGGGTTAAAAAAAAAAAGAGGTTACCATGATCTCAGAATATAGGGAAATCACTTAAACTGATTATATCTAGCTGTGTTAAAATGTCCATATACTGCCCTCGTTTTTTAATTTCTCTTGAACTGGTGAAACTTTGTTAAGGACCTGCAGTGAGGATCTGTCACCTGCAGAGTCCCCCGGGGCTCCACACCAGGAAGGGCTCAAGCTTGGGGTCTGGTGATCTGAAATCCCTGTTTTGAAAGTCTTCACTTTATCTCTGAATGTACGCTTTGTGGATGCAGGCTGATGGGACAAGGGAACATGTGCTGGTGGCCCTGAGGCTGCCTTTCCCTTTCCAGGACCAGTTCTTGGCTAACTGCTCCCTGCCTTCTGGCACTTTACTCACAACCCCACTGCTGACCTTGCAGTCCTGGAGGGGCAACAGGGTTACATGGGCGGGGGTGGGGGTGGGAAGAGTAGCCGAATGCACAGGCCAGGTCATGAGACAGGTATCTCAGGGTGGAGCAAGCAGTGGCTCTCCCCACTACTCCCCATTGCTATGGAGAGCTGGGTGGGTAAATGGGAAGCTGGAAACCCTTGGGGGTCCCCTGTCAGCCATGAGTGATTTCCCTGCCCCCGGCCAGGGGCCCACATTTTCATCTTGTACCGTATCCCACCAATTACGTAGCTGGTTTTGCCTGCCATAGCCCTCTGATGAAGTTAAGAACTACCAGACTAGCTGAGGGACCCTTGCCGTGAAATATCTCCTCCACTCCTCTCCTTGTATGTAGATTCTCTGAGTAACGGCCTTGGTTCCCAGACTTCCCAATGGAAGTCAAATGTCCCCAGAGGTTAACACTGGTCTGTTGGAACCATTTCATGCTTGGCCTGGACTCGTGGTTAATTGTCAATCTCATCATCCTCCATGGGAGGGTGGCTCTTCAAGTGTAGAAAGCACTCTTCCACTGTGTGTGTGTGTGTGTGTGTGTGTGTGTGTGTGTGTGTGTGTGTGTACACACACTAATCTTACCTTCTCTGGCTTGCTGAACTTGAAAGAGCTTATACTTTGGATTTTCACACAAATCCAGGTTCAGATTCCAACTCTCTTACTTTCTGGCCACGTGGCTTTGACTCAGTGATTTGCCTTCCTAAACTAGTTCCTCATTTGTACATGGAGATGACAGTATCTACCTATCTCACATAGCCTAAGTTTAAAAAGTAAAGGTGGTTATAGAATTCAGTTTGTGATCAAGTGAGCAGTTCGCATTTGTCCCTTTCCCCTTCCTCGTCTGCCCCCTGGAGATGAGGACTGATGCTCGGGGAGGCCGTGTCTCACCTGGGAAACCCGCCCAACAGGGGCTGAGCCAGGTATCTTCCTGGCTCAGGGGCCTGTCCACTGTTCAAGAGGCAGCACTGCCAAGCAGGAAAAAGTCCTGGGCAGGTGAGCAGCAGTAACTCTAGAAACCCCAGAAGCTGCTTCTCAAGGAGCTAGATTTGGGCCCACAGGACTAGTTAGTTTTGACAGGTGGGCCCACAGGACTAGTTAGTTTTGACAGGTGAGAGGAAATCCTGCAATGGGGGGACAGACCTACAGCGGAAGGTAGAGAGCATCCAGGACAAACATGACCTTCTGCCCATCTTTCCCACATCCGAGCCGTGCCCTTTGGAGAGGCTGACAGAAAGTTTGTAACCGTGATGGAAAGGTTCAGGAGGACAGCATTAGATGTGTTTTAGACTAAGAATTAGGAGGCCTAGATTCTTTTTATTTTCTTTTTTCCCTTTTTTTTAACAGCTGCATTTGGAAGTTCCCAGGCTAGGTGTCCAATTGGAGCTGCAGCTGCCAGCCTATGCCACAGCCACAGCCATGCGGGATCCAAGCCTCATCTGAGACCTAAGCCACAGCTCATGGCAATGACAGATCCTTAACCCACTAGGCCAGGCCAGGGATCGAACCCATATCCTCATGGGTCCTCAGCTGGGTTTTTAACCCACTGAGCCACAATGGGAACTCCAAGAAGCCCAGATCTAGTCTCAGATTTTCTCTCTATAACCTTGGGACTGGCACCTCCCACTTTGGAAGCAAAAGTCTCCATTTTTTAAATGCATTAGATGACTTGTTAAAGTCTATTCCAGCTTTGATACCTCATTTTTAATTAGAATAAGGATGACTATAAAAAATATATATTCTATAAGAAGGTGAGGCATGCCCATTCAACTAGGATGGGTCCCTTCAAAGCAGTGGCTTTAGGAAGGCCTGGCCCTGGTCCAGGGATGTGGGTTTCTTGGGCAGGCCATCTGTTGAGACACCACAATGGCTGGTCAGCTGATGATTCTTGCATCTCTATTCACACCCAAGACACCTCATTCAGATGGGCTGTGACTGACTTTGGGAACAGTAACAGATTCAGCCATTTTCACGCGAACTGTTTTCAACAGTCATCTCCAAACAGAAGAAGCACAGTGGGCTGTGGTGACAAGAATTCCGGGGAGTACTATTTATGGCTGTGTTTTGGTTTACCCTTGGCCTAGTACACAGGGTACAGTTGAAAATGGCCTCAGTTGAAAACACTCTCTTGTCTTTCAGGGCAAAATTTCCAAACTTTTACATGCAGCCTGTAAGCTCCAGGCCTCCTGCCCCCGCCTCCACCTCCTCTGGTCTCTCAGGGAAACAGGGTCACCCCCTCCAACCCTGCTCACGCCTGGCCTCTGAGTCATTCCCAACAGAGGCAGGACATATGTTAATAGCATGTCATTAGGGATTTGGAGTTGGACAGTCCTGGGCTCAAATCCCAGTTCTTCCACTTGTTTGTTGTGCGATCTTAGGCAAATCGCTTAACCTCTCTGACTCTCAGTTTCACTAGGCGAAAATTAAAAATAACAGGACCTACGCAACAGGACTATTTTAAGAATTAAAAAGAGACATATCATTGTAGATAGATCCTGACAGACATCCTTAATAGTGTTTTTCTCTCTGTTCTAATCATTTTGGTTGATTAATAAAAACCGGGCTTGTCAACTAATCTATGGCAAAGGAGGCAAGAACAAACAATGGAGAGAAGACAGTCTCTTCAAGAAGTGGTTCTGGGAAAACTGGACAGCTACATGTAAAAGAATGGAATTAGAACGCTGTCTAACACCACACACAAAAATAAACTCAAAATTGATTAAAGATCTAAATGTTAGACCAGATACTATGAAACTCTTATTAGAGGAAAACAGAGGTAGAACACTTTTTGACATAAATCAATCACAGCAATATTTTTTCAGCTCCACCTCCTAGAGGAATTAAAATAAAAACAAAAATGAATAAATGGGACATAATTAAACTTAAAAGTTTTTGCACAGCAGAGGAAACTATAAATAAAACATAAAGACAACCCACAAAATGGGAGAAAATATCTGCAAACAATGCAACCAACAAGGAAATAATCTCCAAAATATACTACAACTCATGCAGCTCAATATTAAAAAGCTGGAGTTCCCAACATGGTGTAGCAGAAAAGAATCCGACTAGGAACCATGAGGTTGCAGGTTCGATCCCTGGCCTAGCTCAGTGGGTTAAGGGTCTGGCATTGCCGTGAGCTGTGGTGTAGGTTGCAGATGTGGCTCAGATTCTGAGTTGCTGTGGCTGTGGCATAGGCCAGCAGCTATAGCTCCGATTAGATCCCTAGACTGGGAAACTCCACATGCTGTGGGTGCGGCCCTAAAAAGACCAAAAAAAAAAAAAAAAAAAATATATATATATATATATATATATATATATACACACACACACACACATATATTAGAAAGCCAACAACACAATCGAAAATAGGCAGAAGATCTAAAAATACATTTCTCCACAGAAGACCTACAGGTGGCAAAATAAATGAAAAGATGTTCCACATCACTAATTACTAGAGAAATGCAAATAAAAACTACAATAAAGTATCAGCTCACACTGGTTAGACTGGCCATCATCAAAATGTCTACAAACAATAAATACTGGAGAGAGTACAGAGTTAAATGGAACCCTCCTACACTACTGGTGCAAACATAAATTGCTATAACCACTATGGAAAACAGTATGGAGGTTCCTTTAAAAAACTAAAAATAGAAATGCCACATGATTCAATAACCCTATTCCTGGGCACATAGCTGGAGAAAACCACAATTTGAAAAGTTACATGCACCCCAATGTTCATAGCAGCACTGTTTACAATAGCCAAGACATGGAAGCAACCTAAATGTCCATTGACAGAGAAAGGGAAGAAGAAGATGTGGTACATATATACAGTGGAATATTACTCACCCATAAAGAAAGAATGAAATAAAGCCATTTACAGCAACATGGATAGACCTAGAGATTATTATACTAAGTCAGACAAAGTTAAATATCATATGATGTCACTTATATATGGATTCGGACAAAACGATACAAATGAACTTATTTTAAAAGGAGACACAGACTCACCATAGAAAACAAACTTATGGTCACCAAAGGAGAAAGGTGAGAGGGAGGGATGGACTGGGGGTTTGGGATTGGCATATGTACACTATTGTACATGGAAGGGATGGTCAAAGGGGACCTTCTATATGGCACAGGGAACTCTACCCAATATTCTGTGATAACCCATAATGGGGAAACACCTGAAAAAGAATGGATGTGTGTATATGTATAACTCAATCACTCTGTTGTACAGTAGAAATTATTGCAACATTGTAAGTCAACAGTATTTCTTTTTTTTTTCTTTTTTTGTCTTTTTATCTTTTTAGGGTTGTACCTGTGGCATATGGAGGTTCTCAGGCTAGGGGTCTAATGAGAGCTGTAGCTGCCGGCCTATGCTACAGCCACAGCAATGCCAGATCTGAGTCACATCTGTGACCTACACCACAGCTCATGGCAACGATGGATCCTTAACCCACTGAGAGAGACCAGGGATCGAACTCGCAACCTCATGGTTCCTGGTCGGATTTGCTTCTGCTGTGCCACAAGGGGAACTCCCAGCTGTATTTCAATAAAACTTAAAAAAAAAAAAAACCAGGCTTCTGCCTCAGTTTCCCTTCTTAAGTTTTGATCTTCTTTCGTCTCATGCTCTAGACCCTGCAGGCTGGGGTGGGCTGGGGCTCTGGCTGTGCTGCCAATCCTCCTCCCCCTGACTGAGGGGAAGAATCTTCCCACTGATAGGCAGGAGATAAGAGTAACAAAAAGTTAACTGTATTAAGCACTTTCTATTTTTTCTGGTTTACCAGCATTGCCTCTTCATAACAAGCATAGACGTAGGCGCAATTACCAGTCCTATTTAACAGATCAGGAAACTAGATGCCGAAAAGATTTAGATCCAAGGTCATAGGGCCAAGGTGACTAGAGGCTTAATTCGTAAAAAGGAATTCTACTAGTACTATCCTCTACTAGAGGATCCAGAGCCTTCTCTTTTCATGACCAGCCTCTCTGCTTTTGAGTGTTGGGTACTCCCTGCATGTTCATGCCTGTCTTTTTCAAAAATCATTACCACAGTAGCACCACTAACTGAATCCCTATACGCCTTACATGCATTACCTCATTTGACCTTCCCAGCAATCTTATGAAGCAGACATTTTCATACCCATTTTACAAATGAGAGAGGCAAGGTTAGAACAGGTATGTTATTCAAAGTCAACTGGCTGTGAGCCAGGACTCGGGTACCATACATTATTTCTTTGTGATTCCTTGATCACTGTACCGTGTGTCAAAGGCCTGATAAATATTAACTCTCATAATGGCCCTACGAGGTAGGTAATACTAATATTCCCATTTTACAGAGAGGGAAACTGAGCCAGAGAGAAATGAGGACATCTATTCCAAGGCTCACAAGTAAAAGTGGCAGAGCTAGATTTTGAACCCAGGTAGTTAGGTGCAAGTGTCTGGGCCCCCAACGTCGAGTGCTGTGTTGCTATAAATGAAGGATGCCGGGGGAGGGGAGGGGAAGAGGAGATGATTTCAAAGTGGAGGAAATTGGAGGACCCATCATGGCTCAAAGGGAATGAATCTGACCAGCATCCATGAGGACTAGTATCCATAAGGGTTTGACCTCTGGCCTTGCTCGGTGGGTTAAGGATCTGATGTTGACATGAGATGTGGTGTAGGTCGCAGATGTGGCTCGGATCCTGTGTTGCTATGGCTGTGGTGTAGACTCAACTGCAACTCCTAGCGCGGGAGTTTACATATGTCGCAGGTGCAGCCCTAAAAAGACAAACAAACAAACAAAAACAAAACAAAACAAAAAACAAATGAGAAGGAATTGTCTCAGGACAGGCAGGAGGCTCAGTGAATCCAGGAACTACCAAAAGCTCCCCACTCACGTGGACGGGAGTAGTCCCCCAGAGCCCTGGCTCCTCTCCTCCAAAAAGGGTCAGCCACCCTGGAGAATTTTCCAGCATTGAGCAATGGTGTAGGTGTTTAGTTTCCTTTAGGCCCATGGAGATGCATCATGAGGAAATTGCCTCAGACTCTGGGGAAAGCTGTGACTCCTCTATGCAGCTACAAAATCCTCAGAAGAGATAGAAGTCAATAGTTTTAAGTGACTGATTACATTTAAATGTGTGTGTGTGGGGGGGAGATCTTTTATCAGGAGGGGCAGAAATAAACATGTATTAAGTAGGCAGAAACAAAGGAGATGTTAAACCCTTAAAACTGTGATTTGTTCCGTTTTACAGAGAAATAAACTAAGGCTCAGAACAGCGAAATGATGTTCCTCAAATCAAGTGCAAGTACAGGAGCCTAGGTGTGGTTGGTCCAAGGCCCATATACATGACTTCAGGCTGCAAGCTCCTAGCTAGTCCCCGACTGCCTCTCATTTGCCTATGACTGATCCATATGGTTTCAGAATTTCCCCGTAATTAATGGTGAAATTACCAGGAATGTCTGCATAAACACAGAGACCATCCTGCCAGCCTGGTGTGTTCTGGTCTAAAATGTTATTATTCTGAAAAACATAGCTTCAGGAAAAGAAATAGTTTATAGGGAAAGTCTCCAAGAAATCTTGAAGCCATAAAGAAAGAGATTCACAGATGTCAGTAAAGGAAAATTGAAAACTTCTGGATAAGACACTATAAGCAAAGGTAGATGATGAGGATCCTATTACAAGAAAAACTTCAATATATACGACAAAGGACTGAGGTACAGAGCACACGAAGAACTCCTCTAAATCTGCAAAAGAAAGACAAAAAACCCTATAGGAAAATGAAGAGAGGATCTTAATAGGCCATTGACAGATGACAGACCGAGGATATAAAGAAAATGTTCATTCTTACTAGCAACAGGGCAGAGGCAAAGGAAAAGAACATAAGCAGTCATTTTCTGCCCAAGACTTTGGCAAAAATGTTAAGCGACTGACAATACGCAGTGTTGGCAAAGGCAGAGGGGCACCGTTGGCAGAAATACAAACTGGGCTGGCCTTTATGGAGGGCATTTTGGCCATAGCTAAGACAATTTCAAGCGCACGAATCCTCCCAGAAGAAATTTTATTTTTTTGTATCTCTCCAAGAGAACTCTTCACACATGTATGTAAAGAACCATACCCAGGATGATCCTGGCATTGCCATATGCAAAACTAGATACCAAACACAGTCTAAATGTCAATCAATAGGACATAGGTTAAGTAACTTTTTATAAATGCAGACTCTGGAATTACCACCCACAGGTAATAGACATAGGGCGGCTCTATATGCACTGACATCCTCCCGACAGCTAATAAGTGAAAAAAAACCTTGTGGAGCAATTTGCACACTATGATCCTAGACGCTCCCATACATATGTCTGTGAATGCATTAACAAGGTGAAGAAGACATACAAAACAGACAGTAACGATTCCCTCTGGGATCAGGAGAGGCTTGTGCCTTTTGCCTTTTACTCTGAATTTCTATGTCGTCTGCGTTTTTACAGTGTAAGTGTATTTCTACCATTGTTCACTATCTAAAGAGAAGCGAGTCAGCCAAAGAGACAGAGACACTTGCCTTGTGTTCGGGGTTACATCCTGTTCGCGCAGGATTGAGAAATACTCTGACCCAGGGCCGCGTCTCCCTCCTCTGCGGATGGGAAGAAAGCAGCTCATTTGGAAACTGCCCTCCCCTCTTCTCTCCCTCTCATTTCTGAAGGGGCTCGTCTACCTGAACACATGTGGGTTTACACACAGTCCTCACCAGCATGTGCTGACTCAGAATAACCACTGCCTAGGTTAGTTCACCACCTGAGAACTTTTGAATCACTGAACAAAGAGATTCTTGTCACCTTGGTAAAACTCATACACAATCAAACCCCAAAACAAACTCCAACAGCAATAACAAATTGTCGGGTCTCCTGAGCAGAAGACTTGATTTAAACCATGGGGTCCAATGGGCACAGATTGGACGTACAGCTCCAAAAATAATGGCTCTGCTAGCCTAAAACATATCAGATGTTCCTTTAGCCTTAGCTCGCCCAAGACATAAACTATGTGTTCAGGGGAAAGCAAAGTCAAATGACTCATGACAGAGTTTGTTTTTAGTATGAATTATTTTTTCTGGCTCCTTGCTTTTAAAGACGGATCCTTTTCAGATGGGTAGAAGCAAGGACTGCTGGGAGCTGGGCTCTTGAGCCTAGCCCATTCCCACCCCCCACTTCTGAAAGCTGGAAGCGGATGCCCTGAGAAGGAGAGTTTATTTCCCATATGATCACTCCCACGATGCACTGCTGCTGCTTTTTTTTTTTTCCTTTCGAAACAAGTCAGGCAATGGCAGCCTGAGTGAGGTGGGTGAAAAACACTAGATCTGGAGCCTGAGAGACCTGAGTTCTGATTCCACTGCTACCATTTGTGAACTGCTTGCCACAGGGAATGTCACATGACTTCTCTGGTCTCTGGGCTGCAGTCTGAGAAGAATTCTGAGAAGAGTAAGCACCACTTTAGATTGTGGTGGGGACTCAATGAGGTAACCCAAGCAAAGTGTGTGCCTCACAGGAGACACTCAGTAAACAGCAGGGACAGGACTCCTCAAGGCAGACAGGGTTCTGTATACCTCAGCATCCCTAATGCTCATCTGAGAACGAGGCAGCAGGTATTTGAGGAAGGCAGGCAGCAATGCACTTGGTACTTATGATATGCCCGACACTGTTCTAATCGCTTTATATGGATTATCTCATTTATCTTTACAAATAACACAGGAGGTTATTTACTATCCACACTGAGACACAGAGAGATTAAGAACCCTGACCAAGGCCACACAGGTGGTCAATCGAGGGCCTGAGAGCTGAATGCTTGCGGGATGGCTTTAGAGCAGGAGGCGGGGAGGGAAGACAGCAGACCAGAGGCTCCCTGCATGGACTCCAAGGAAAGGCTACATCAGGAACAGTCCACCTCTCAGATCACTGTCGAAGAACAGACACAGGGGAAGGAGGCAGACAGCAGGAGTGTGGTCACTCGTGGCTCTGCAGGAAGACAGGTGGTGGACAGCCAGAACCCACCCATGAGTATGGCAGATTAGGACAGCTTCTCAGAGCGCTTGGGGCCAGGAGCTGCCCATGCTTCAGGAAGAGTGAGTACCCTCCTACAGAGCTGATGCCCATAAGCATTCACCACCTCCCTCTCCTCAGTTATAGAACTAAAACGAACCTAGAATTCCAGAGCTGGAAGGGACCTTAGCCATTGCCTGTGGCCACTCTGCTGTACAGGTTAGAGCACCACTACTTGCTAATGCCACACCACAATTAGAGTAAAGACCAGAGTCCCTACTTTTCAAGACAGCAATCAGCCTCTGGCACCGGAACAGACTAGTAGCCACCCTCCCTTCTATGCACAGCCTTGAGATTTTGATATCCTTTTCAGTCATTCACCCTTCCCATAGCTCTCATCCAAGCAATGTTCAGGAAAGTCATTGCTGACCAATGGGCTAGCCTTTGGGCTTTGGACATGTCCAGTCCCCCATAGACTGCTTAGCTTGCTTTCCAAGGAAATCACTGAATAACCTACTAGGCAAGCAAGTCTTTCATAATGATATGGATCTCTGTAAGAGTCTGCCTACAGGGAAGTGATGGGCAGAATTTGGAATAGTGATTTACCAAGGTGAATTAACAAAATGCCTTTTGGCTTTATATTTTTGTCTCATGAGCTGCCCTAATAATGTGTGTAGATAAAAGCATTAATTTGTTCATTCATTTTACCACGCAAATCTACATTTTCATCTTAGACACAATGAATTCACCGTTAGGTTCCTGAATCTTTTGTTCACAAGATCTAAAATTCGTTACACACTTCCCTCCCATTCTCAGCCCCTCAAGACAGACAGACAGACAGACGCACACACACACACACACACACACACACACACACACACACACACACACACACTTTTGTTCAGTTAACACTTCCAAGCCCTGGCTCAACTGTCATTCCTTTGGAACGTTTTTTCTGCCTCCTGAAGGCTGGGTGAGGTGCAATCACCCACCTATCACAGCACAGAGCATGCTGTAGTATACTCGTCAATTGTTACCATATCTGCAATTTTGTAGAGAAACTTGAGAACAAAGACTGAGTCTTTCTGACTGTGAGTGGAGAGACAGGGCTAGCACAGGGGGCTGGCACACAGATGGCGCTCAAGAAACATTGGTTGAATAAATGGATGCAAGAAAGGAAAATGACTGAAGCATGATTCTGACATAGACGCTGCTCTCAGCAGGCTTCCAGTCTGCTGGGAGGTGGACACACAAAGGAGAGTCAGAACATGTGTGGGAAAGAATGTGTCCAAGGTCTGCTTTGTGTGATGAGAGCACTGAAGAATAAATGACCCACTGTGCCAAGATGGTTGGGGTCTTGCCTCTGCCTTCTGTGCATCTTAACTTGATTTTAGAGGACAGACATGTGTAACACATGGGTGTGTGTGGAAGATACATGGAGTGCAACCTTGTGTGTCCCATTCTCTTGCCTGTGTCCCTTCCCGGCCCTCGACTCCCATGAATGTCATCTCAGGATTTCGCCCTTCTAGATCATTTCCTTCTTTTTTTCCCGCTCTGAAAATTTTATTTATTAATTTTTTAAAGATTTTTATTTTTTTATTATAGTTGATGCAAATCATTTCTTAGAATTCAGTGAGACCAGGGTCTGAGGCAGAAATTCACTCAGAGAGCTGAGAAGGGAAAGAGAGAGAGGACATGCACACCACAGAATGCTCCTTAGTCAACAAAATCCAGTCTCCCTGGTCTTTCTGCTTTTCCTCAGACTATTCCTTTCATTCTGACTGACCCCAGGGCCTTTGCACTTCCTGTGCTCTCTGCTATCCCAGTCTCATGTCAAACACATTTCTTCAGGAGGGTTTTTCCTACCCTCACAAAGTCTTTCCTACTGTACCTGCCTGGCCTCTCTTTGTCACTTTTCATGGCTTTACTTTCACTTTTTTTTTTTTCTGCCCTCAAATCATATTACTTGTTGTGATTACCTGCTTCTGGAATTACTGGACTCCTCCCAACTGGACGATATGCTCTGTGAGGGCAGACGCGGTTTTTTCAATAAATAGTGCCAGTGGCACGTGGTGAGGAGAAGCAGATAGGGATCAAAGGGCGGAAGGAAGCACAGCTCCCAAAGTAAAAGCCAGTTAATGAGACAAAGAAAAGTGATCCAGACTAACTCCCACAGTGCAAGAAAGAACTAGTGATATTAACACTTCTACTGCACACCAACTATGGTAGGCTTATGTATTACCTCGTTGAATTTCCCTTTGGGGGATCCATAAGCATTCTGTGAACATACGTAAAATGGGAGTAGTTTTAGATCCCATCCCATATTGTTGTGGCGATTAAATACATTAATTCATGCAAAGTGATTTGAACAGTACTTGGCATTTAGAAAGCATCAACAAATACTGCCTAAAATCATCATCATAATCATTATCTACAAAGAAACATGACACACCCCCTACTAAGAATTTAATGTATTTCTAAGCACTATGTTTACTTCTTTTTAAAATGAACCATAGGAGTTCCCGTCGTGGCGCAGTGGTTAACGAATCCGACTAGGAACCATGAGGTTGCGGGTTCGGTCCCTGCCCTTGCTCAGTGGGTTAACGATCCGGCGTTGCCGTGAGCTGTGGTGTAGGTTGCAGACGCGGCTCGGATCCCGCGTTGCTGTGGCTCTGGCGTAGGCCGGTGGCTACAGCTCCGATTCGACCCCTAGCCTGGGAACCTCCATATGCCGCGGAAGCGGCCCAAGAGATAGCAACAACAACAAACAACAACAACAAAAGACAAAAAAAAAAATAAAAAAAAGACAAAAAAAAATTAAAAAAAAATAAAATAAAATGAACCATAGAATTTCTACAGTGTACAAAGTTAAACACACATCCCCTATGATTTTAATGTGGTGCAAAAACAGTTTCATAAGAATTGTTTATCAGTGTTTATATAGTCAAAACATTTTATTGCAGGTTTTTAAGAAACACATTTGTGATAGTTTTAATGAGGTTTTTAAAAGTTTTAAGATGTAAACATAAAGAACCATGGAAGAATTCTGAGAAACTAGAAGAAACGACAATGAAACGGTGGTGGAAAGAATAAATAGGCTAAACGCTGAAATAAAACTTTATAATGACTGATACAGAGAATGAAGAATGAAAGAGGAGACCATGTGGAGATGTGAGAAGCAAATAATTATAATGAGACAGCAAATAGAAGCCCCACATGCAAATATCATTTCACTATAATCACTACGGGAAATGCCTGTCACCAAGGATGAAAATAGCAAGAAAACTGCTGAAAACAAGAACTGTTAGTTAAGCACAATAAGTAAATACATGATGTTTTATTAATAATTTAAAAAAATGTGCTAGAACAGAATATATAACTCCAAATTCAGCGAGTTCTTGATAAAAAGACTAAGTACAGCTCTTTTTGGTTTGTTGCCAGCTTGGAAACCTGGTGGAGATAGCAACCTACCTCCTCAGGCTGCTACTGCCTTCTCTCTCCTTCAACCCCAAGAGCCGCAACTCTTTGGTCACCTCCTATCAAGGAGCAAGGGGTTTGCTTTCTAAAAAAGTACTGGGAGCGCTTTAACACCACATGCAATGTTCCCCAGAACCCCTAGGTGGAGCTATTGCAAAACTAACAGAAGTCTGACTCCTCACAAGAAAAAATAATAAACATAGTACATTTAGTACAAAGCACTAAAAGCAATAACAACTCAAAAGCAGACACTATTTGTTACAAAAACTACAAACAATTTAGTATCTCTAAGACACTTTTTAATTTCCTTTTTAATTCAAGAGCTTACCCCACGAAGAAGAGACATTTTATTTTTCAGCCAGAAAAAATATCTCAGGGTTGTTCCCTCCCTCTAAAACACTTATATTTAAGAGCCCAGTAGAAACCCACATGACGCTAAAAAGTTTGTGGTATAAATTATTTTATGATCAAAACTGGCTTGTTAGCACAAAAGAACTAATGTTCAGAGTAGAAATATAAGACAGTGAATGAGGGTTGGCTGGGGAAAAAAATAAAGTTATGTTGGTTTGATAGCCCACCAAAAGTCATGTTATTAAATATATCTAAACATGGTATTCATTTAGACTCAGCATCTCAAGTAATGGGGATGTGTCAAATAATACCTGGCTGCTAAGAGTATATATATTTAGGAATCAGTGCCACATAAAACACACATCATGTACAATTCAGTCTCATCTGTTCTCTTGGCTGTGGGCACACACATATTAAAAATTAAGTACACATTCAGTGTACGCTCAACCCTTTTAAAAGGCTTTCTTTTTAAACAGAAACATGCAATGGAAAGCGAACTCAACTCTGGTGAAAGGTAATGGATGCATCCCTCTGGGAAGAGCTGTCCTGTTTATCAAAAGAAAGAAGAGAGGAGGGTCCAGAGCAAGGGGCGGGGGGAATGCCTGAGGGGTCAGCAAAGAGAGTGCCTAATTTCAGAGAGGAGCCAAAATCAGTTTCTATCGCCAGGCTTCCTTCTTTGCCAGAATTGAAAGAAGGAATAAATGCTATCTTTTCCCACAGAGTCAGGGGCATTATTGAGCAGGAAGATAGTATTTTAAGATATGGAGGATGTAACAGTAGCCAAATAAATGCAGGCAAATGCAGGCAAATGTTTACTGACTCCCAATGCATTAGAGAAATACTTTCTTTTTTTCAAAGTAGGGGGGATCTTTAGTTTTCTGGGTATTATGCTAGGCACTGATCAAGGGGTGGTTAAGACAAGTCAGGAAGACAGTAAATGTTAATGATGCTAAGAGTCAAGGGCCATGATAGAGTTTTACTCAATGTTTCCAATAAAAAAGTAATATATCTAACATACAGACGCTACAAAACAAATAAGCATCCTCTCCTTTCCAATGCCATGAGGTTCCCTAAAATCCTCAGGCTAGAACAAGACATCCCAGGTGTTAAAACGTCAGATAATATCACATCCCATCTCTGAAAAAGCCAGCAGAAAGGTCACCATATTCTTACCATTTTTTAATTTGAGAAACTAAGTTTAAGTCCAGAAAAGTCCAGAAAAGAATATCATACCACTTAGAAGGGGATTAGTGCAAGTTTTTTTGTTTTTGTTTTTTTTAAATATTCAGACAGTATTCTGTCCATTCATGGATGATAGAGCTGAGGCTTTGAGAGGTTAATCATATTATCCAAGATCCTAGATTTAAGAAGTTATAGAGGGTAGATGGAACCCAAGGGTGTTTTACTTGAAAATCCACTTTTAAAAATCACGAACACCCCTCCTCACCAACCACCACCCCTGTCCCGCTCCTTCTCTGCAGCTGACTGAAGACTCAAGGCAGGAGCGATGAAGGAAATTGGGGTGAGGCTGGGGACAAAGCATGCAACCACATTTATCTCTTGTCACCTACTTAGAAAAGACTGAAGGAAGAGGGTTTGGGTTCTTAGAACTCTGCTTTTCACTGCCGCTGTCATCCCCACCTGAGCTATCTATTTCCCCCATGGGGGAGAAGTCACTGAAATGTGAAGCATGCCAAAGTCTTCACAGTGACGGTGGGTATAGTCGGGGACCACTGGCCACAGGCTGTGTTGCATCAAGACCACAACCAGGAAGGAAGGAAATTTTGACATGTGCTACCACATGGATGGCTCTCGAGGACATTATGCTAAGTGAAATAAGCCAGTCAAAAAAAAAAAAAAAAAAAGAGAGGGAGAGAAAGAGAGACAAATACTATATGATTCCACTTTTACCAGGTACCTAAAGTAGTCAAATTCAGAGACAGAAGTAGAAGCACGTTGTCAGAGACTGGAGGGAAGTGGGGGTGGGGAATCATCGCGGAATGGGTACAGTTTCAGTTTTGCAGGATCAAAAGAGTTCTGGATATTGATTGTGCAGTAATATGAATAATACTTAACACTACTAAACTGTATATACAAAAGAATACAACCAAGAATGCCTTCTCTGGTGATCATTTGCAGTGTTCTCTTGTTTGGCACAATATGACGTGTGACCGTTCCAATTTTTAGATTTGTGCAAGTAAAACTCCTTTTGTGGGACATCCCTGCTACTTTTCTGGAAAGCAGGAAATAGATCTTTTCTTTTTTATAAACATGTAACATTGTGTATCTGCATTGTTGTACATGAATTCTCACCCTGGTTGGATCAGCTAAGGGCTCTGAACAAAGCACTTCCCCTCTCTGGGTCCCAACTTCCACATCTGTAAAAGGAAGGATTGGGTGAGATGATTTCTGAGGGCCCTTTCAATTCTCAGATGCCAATTCCTGTTTTTCCAAATGTGAACACTGTCTACACCATTAGGTATACTTTATTTATTATTGACAATCATCAGAACATTTTTGCAAAGCCACAAGTCACTTCTCAAATACCAACTCGTTGCATTTTTCCTGAGGGATGCGTGGAGAGAGGAAGGATGCTGGGCAAGGCAGGCAGACAGGAAGCAGTGGAGTTAAAGTGCCCTGGAAGAAACACTGGACTGGGAGTCTCACAGTATGAGGTTTAGTCCTGGGCTCTACCACTTGGTAGCCAGGTGAATCAGAACAGAAACATTTACTTGGGCTTACTAAGCATGAGATGCTTTTACATTTGTTATCTTATTATTTCACAAATTTTAGTTACTCACATTCCATCTTCATAATTGTTTCCATATCTACGTACCACCTGTAGTATTTACTACATATGCAATATTTTTTTCTAAATTCCAAATAAACTTTTTTCTCTTTTTCCAAATTGCCTTGTTCCACGTAAAAATGTCTATGAAAACATAGGTGTGGTCCTGGTTATCTTTTTTTTCTAATGTACATTAAAATATGGGATCTAAAATATGGTACAAAGGTGAACCTATCTATAAAACAGAAACAGACTCACAGACATAGAGAACAGACTTGTGGTTGCCAAGGGGGAGGCGGGAGGGAGTGGGATGGATGGGGAGTCTGGGGTTAGTAGATCCAAACTATTACATTTAGAATGGGTAAACAAGGTCCTACCGTATAGAACAGGGAACCATATCCAGTCTCTTGGGACAGAACATGATGGAAGGTAATATAAGAAAGGGAATAATAATATATATATACACACACACATGCATGACTGGGTCACTTTGCTGCACAGCAGATATTGGCACAACATTGTAAATCAACTATACTTTAATAAAAAGTAAAAAAATAAAATAAAGAGTGTCCACATGCCTGCTAAAATCATCCTGAGTGCCACTGGTGCTGTACGTGTGCATTTGGGGAGATGTCACGTCATCCTACTTTGTCTCCATTTATGGCTGCTGGACCCTGGAGTCCATGGAGTTTAGTAACTCATCCAGGTCTGAACTAACAGACCCAAAGCAATGTGCTGGTTCATATTCCTCTCTTTAGAATGAGTATATTTCATACAGAATATTTCCAAAATTTTAAAATTTCACATACACTAATGCTTTCCAAAATTACTTTGGAGAACAACATATGGTTAGTAAGTTCTTATTTTGCCAAGTAAGAACTCAGAATAAAAAAAAGTTATTTTCATACAAGATAATATTTAAAAAAAAAAAAAGCATAGAACTTTCTATACCAAACAATTGGGACCAGGGTACTTTTCAGGGTATCATAAATCATTTAAGAAGAATACATTTATGATGCTGCATACTTTTCTACATTTCTCATTCTGGTGAAAACTCTAATGGACTAGCCACTGGCCAGACTCAGTACTGGTGGACAAGAGTACAATGGGAAATAGCTTTGGAATAATGTGCTTCTTTTTAAATTTTTAAAAAAATTTTTTGTCTTTTATTTATTTATTTATTTTAGGGCCACACTCACAGCACATGGAGGTTTCCAGGCTAGGAGTCAAATTGGAGCCGTAGCTGCTGGCCCATGCATAGCCACAGCAACGCCAGATCTGAGTCGCATCTATGACCTATACCACAGCTCACAGCAACACCAGATCCTTAACCCATTGAGCGAGGCCAGGGATCGAACGTACATCCTCATGGAATACTAGTCAGATTCATTTCTGCTGAGCCACCATGGAACTCCATGTGTTTATTTATAAATTTTTTTAATTAAAGTATAGTTGATTTACAATGTGTCAATTTCTGCTGTACAACAAAGTGACCCAGTCATACATACATGTATATTCTTTTTCTCATAATTATCTTCCACCATGTTTTATCACAAGAGCTTGGATATCGTTTCCTGTGCTACCATGGATAAGACCCCACTGCTTATCTATTCTAAATATAATAGTTTGTGTCTATGAACTCCAAACTCCCAGTCTATCCCACCCCCCTCCTCCTTGGCAACCACAAGTCTGTTCTCCATGTCTGTAAGTCTGTTTCTGTTTTGTAAATAGGTTCATTTGTACCATTTTAGATTCCACACATAAGTGATATCATATGGTATTTGTCTTTCTCTTCCTGACTTACTTCACTTAGTATGAGAATCTCTAGTTGCATCCATGTTGCTGCAAATGGCACTATATCATTCTGGGATCACGCGGTTCTGAGTTCAGGTCCCGCTTTTGTAGGAATCACATGTGCAGCTTTGTACAACCTTAACTGGAGCCTTAAGTTCTCATCTGTAACCTGAGGCTACCATTCACTGTTGTAAAGATTAAATGGAGTAAGTTTAGAAGATGCCACACACAGCCCCTGACCTGTGGTAGGAGCTCACTAAGTGGCAGTCACGACTTTCTTCTTACCAGTCTTCTTGTGTCTGACCCAGAGGGGTTGCCATGAGGGTGCAATGTGACAACATTTGGGAAAGTGTACAGACAATCACACAGCTCTTACTGTTCCTCCAGATCTCAAGTAAGAAGTCACTCTTCCTGGGAATCGTTTATTCACCCACCAAGTTGGATAAGAACCCCCTGCCCTGGGTACCCTGGAATAGTGTGCTTTCCATCTGTTCACTTGTCATACTGCATTGAAATTGCCAGGCAACTTCTCGCCATCCAGTAGGCTCACAGGAGTTCTGAGAGGGTAAGGGTGGGAAATACATGGATCTTGTTGTTGCTTCTTCACCATCTAGCAGGTAGGTAGTCACTGCCAAATACAGAATGGGTGCTCTTTTAATTTGTTAAATGGACACATAAATTGATGGCAGATTGGTGGGAGTTTTCAAACCTGTTATGTGGTTATTACTTGTACACTTGATGGTCTTGATCATGGGCTTACAGTAACATCTCCCAATGTCTGGTGCTTTAGCAAAGTAAGATGCTCCATGGAAAACTAATTCTTTGGCCAAGTAAATTTAGGAATAACTATATTCATATGCCTCCCCACCCAGGAAGTTCACCATCATGTTTATATATTAAAGCTTTATGCAACATCTTGCTACAAAGATACCTAGTTAACTTGAATGTAGCATTTAACAAATGAATTCTTTCTAGGAACACCTTTTAATATACTCAAGAGCATTCTTTTGAAAATCCTATCTTACAGAGAACTTAGGCTCTAAGTAAATTTTTCTCATGGTTTCTGTAAATTCTTTGCCTCAGTGGTCCTTCCCCACAGTTGGGATCAGGACAGACATACATACTGGGCTGGACAAAAAGGCAACATAGACAATAGAACCTTTGAGAAAACTAAACATAGGCATGAGCTACCAGCTCAGAAACTGACCAAAAAATATTTTGACAATGAGTAGAATGCCCTCATTTGTATCACACCTCAGAGCTTTCAGGATTCTACAGATGTACATCACTGCGATTGCTCTTCTTCCTCCTCACCCTTCCTCTTCTTTCCCAGCATCAGTGTCCCCATGGTTGAATATTATGGCACACTGTGCCAGGCACTGCTCTAAGGGTACTTCTTGTAGTAACTGATGAAACGATGTTGCTTATCATTTTTATGGATCTTGAAACTGAAGCTCAAAAAGCTACTACTATCGCTAGTAATAATAATAATGACAAAATTAAGGATAGTCACCTTGCACTTTTGGTAAGCTTAGTGTTCAAGGCAAAAGAGCCCAGAAAGGGCAGATGGGGGCTGGGGTGGATGCAAGTCTTCGGATGCCAAGTCCAGAGTTTGCTCCACCCATGAAAAATGGGTCTCTCCAACAAGACCAGAGCATGCTGAGCCCAGCTGCAGCAGGGGAGAGAGGGTTACGGCACCAGCTCGGCATTCAGTCGGTGCGGTTTTTAAAGTGACTCAACATCTGTCATTAATTAGAGTTTCTGTTCCCATGGTGATGGTTTATTACTGCTAGGCTGATAAGACAGTCATTTCAAAAATACTATCTTCCTCCTCTTCCTTCTCGCTCTCCAGCAAAGATTTTTTCTTCTCTTCCAATATAATTGATCTTTTGCAACAAGGCAGGATGTAGTGTTCCTCAAACAGGAAACCCTGTTGGATCCCTGGTGATATCTTTGGAATTTCTTCCCTTCTGCTCAATGCAGAAGCTCTATCAGACAAACCTGGATTCACCTCTGACACTTAGCTCTCTGATCATGATACTCAAGAAATGGTAGCAGCTGTAACAATTAAAATAATAGTGATCATAATTATTTATGAAGAGATGAGATGAGATAGAGATTTTGGATTGGTAGTTGAAGCTGTTTTACTTTCATTCATTCATCAATCACTCTGAGTGGTTCTTCCATTGAAACTGTTCTTTTTTCTTTACCCAAGAGATAGTATGTATGTATTTGAATGTATTTATTTATTTATTTATTTTTGTCTTTTATCTTTTTAGGGTCGCTTCCCATGGCATATGGAGGTTCCCAGGCTAGGGGGTCTAATCGGCGCTGTAGCTGCTGGCCTACACCACAGCCACAGCACGCCAGACCTGAGCCGCGTCTGCGACCTACACCACAGCTCACAGCAATGCCAGATCCTTAACCCACTGAGCGAGGCCAGGGATCGAACCCACAACCTCGTGGTTCCTAGTTGTATTCGTTTCCGCTGCGCCACAATGGGAACTCCCTGTATTTATTTTTTAAGCTATCTCTTACACTCAACTGTGAATGTGCTGAAGATTGGTACAATGGTTATTTCACACATCACTGTATCTAGGGGAATATGTGTTGAATGATGTACAAATATTTACCAAGTGGTCCACGCCAATCTCTGCGTTAGGCACTAAAGGTATGGAAATAACCCAAGAAAGATTCTTACCCTTGAAGCATTAAGAGATCTGTGAAAACGGACTAAATAAATAAATAAATAAATAAATGAATAAATAAAAAGAAATGGGGCATTCGTCCCTCACTCCCAAAGTTTTTTTTTTTTTTTTTTTTTTTGTTTTTTAAATAAATCCAAAGACATAAATAGAGTTAAAGCTTCAGTAATCTTCTAGCACAAAGCCCCGTTGTGGGGGGTGGTATGGATATTCCAAAGCTCGAAAATGCCAAGAGGGATTCAGACTGGTGGTGTTAAGCCCCCAACGTAATCAGAAATTCCCTTTGAAACGTACAGTTGAAAAAAGAAAGAAAAAGAGAAAGAAAAGGAAGGCCTTTCAGAGGGCTAGCTCGCTGACTCCTCCCAGAATGGTCTGATCCCCTCGGCTGCTGAAGCAAGAGGTCAGATCCCCAGACGGAAAATTAATCTCTAAGAGTCGCTGGATAGAATTTCTAATTCACCAGTGCCAGGACACGCGGTCTGTTTCCAGCCAAGGAGGACAGGGCTGAGGCTTTAGCTTCCCTAGCCCACTGTACACAGTCAAGCCAAGCTGACACCACCCCCCAGGAGCCCACAGCATCCAACAGTCAAGTGGACACAGGGGTCTCACTGAGAGTCCCTGAACCCACCTTTCCCAACGGGTTCCATTTTGAAATACTGTGTGATTGTATTATTATTAGAGTTAATTAATAATTTTGGGTTATTGCCTTTGAAACCGGAGTCCAGTGCTTCTTAAGTTCAAATGAGACCCTCCAAGGCTGCCATGTGGTGGGGAAAGGGAGGGAGTGACACAGCAAAGAGGAGACACGGCTCAGCTTCTATCTGTTTGATACACTGGCCTTACAAATGGTCCACAACTTTACATTCTGTGAAAACCAGAACCTGATTCTTTCAGTGTAAAGATGAGGAAACTGAGGGCCAAAGAGGTTGACCTCTTGTCCTGGGTTATACATCGAGTTGTTCAGTCACTGAACCAACAAGTGAAGCTGGGGTATGTATCCTTGAAAAAAGAGTAACTGAGACTCACAAGGAACAGTCTGGGGTGGGGCCGGTATGAACACGGAAAGCTGTTTGCAGAGACAGGGCTAAGAGCTAAGTGGGGTTAGCTTGGATTTTACCGGCTAAGGGCTTCCAATCCACATTCCTCCAGTGCAGCACCGTTCCTTTCAGTGGCTGGCTTTTTGGGTAACCAGCCTTCTCAGGCAGCTCAGGGGGAATATGCAATCTCTGCCAACTTCACCTCCATGGTAATACAACACCTGCTCATGCCATACCTGCTACCAGTTACGGATAAGGGAGACTGGGATCCTTCCCGGAAGCTCACCCCCAGGTGGGGTAAGCCGACACTGAAACACCCTAGGGCAGCACTGCAGAGAAGCAGTGGTGAGGGGGTGCGTGTAGACGTGGGCCCACTGTGAGGAGTATCCCAAGGCAGCTTTACAGATGGGTTCCAGTATTATTCCAGTGAGCAGTCCACAGGCTCAAAACATGGCAGGAGTGTATCTTACTAGCTAGCTAACCTTGGGAAAGTACTTAACCTCTTTGTGATTTGGCCTCCTTATCTGTAAAGGCCTCCTTATCTGCAAAGCACAAGACAGATCAGGACCTCATGGGATTTTTGTGAGGATTAAGTGAGTTAATCCATAGTCATACACACAATGACTGCTGACACTTCCTGACTACCCTCTGTTATCGTTTCAGGAGCCCCTTGAAGAGAAGGGTCCCAGTCCCCACCACACCACAATATGCCAGATTCACTAAAGCTAGCGGCTTCCTCATCGTCTAAGCACTTGCTCGAATCTCCGCTTTAGGATTGTCTGTAATTTTCTCCTCCATCGATTTCTGTCTGTAGCCGTTAGTCCGCTTCCTAGGGTGAAAACAACTGCTGTCATCCAGTTATCTGAACCAGCCTGGCCTGTCCGGATCCCTCCTCATCAGAGATGCCGACAGCTGAAAGTGACATGGCCAACTTGGTAGGAGTTTCAGTCTGATCAACTCCATCCAACACCCAGGCTCCTCTGGCCAAAGTGTCAGCTGAGGGGGAGGGGGAGGGGAAGGGAGGTCAATTGTGAGGTGGGGTGAAGCAGTTGCTGGCTTCCCATCTCAGCGGCCTTGTCTCAGAAGGTGCCTTGTCAGTCCCCATGTCCCCAAACATGTAACACTCTACACAAAGGCACTCTGGTGAAACAGGATAACTTCCTAGGGGCATTTAAAGTGTTCCCTTTCAATTTCAGGGAGTCTTCAAAACTGTTGGAGATACATAATAAATCTTTGCTGTTACTCCCAGGCTTGAAATAATTTACAGGCTTTTTTTCTTCAGCAGGAAGCAGTGTTATCATTTAAGAAGCACTTAATGTTGTTCATTTTTTAAAAATGAGACTATTAGCTTATTACATAAAAAAAAAAAAAAAAGATAGATAAGAGTCAGGGGATGTTGGGCAAAGGATGCTCCCAGGACTCCTGATCCAGTTTATAGCAATCTGTTTCTAGCTGACAATCCCTACTCCCCATCAAGTGTGGCCCTTACATACTAAGCTTTCTATTGTTACTCCCCAGTTGGGATCCTTCCTAGGACTTGAGTGGATATCTTTTTTGCCTGTGTTATTCTTCGGCTTTCATTACCAACTATCTGAAAAGTCCACTTCCTGCTGCTTCTCTGCTCTCCCTAAGTTAGCATTTCCATTTCAAGCCCTCCGTCTTATACAAAACCACACTTCTCTTTCTTGCTTGTAGCTGTTACCAGGGAGCAGCTTATGTAATGGTACTCTCTGGTTTCAGGTTGCTTCATTTTTATTCTTCTAGCCTGACTGTCAGCTCCTTGAAGGTGGGGAACCTGCCCTTGTTTTTCCTCTTGTTCTTTTTTTAAACCTGTAAAACATTAGGCCCTCTCTCCTAAAATCCAATCCTTTGATGTCACCAGTAGAAACAGTGTATTTTCTGTACCAGACAGAAAACAGTGTATTTTTCTGTACCAGACAGAAAAACCTGTATTCAAATATTCAGCTTGAATATTAACAGCCAGTCTGACCTTGGGTACGTTCTTTTAATTTTCTGAGTCTGTTTTCTCATTTGTAAAAATGAAAATAACAAACTTCGAACATAAACTTATTATGAGAACTACATGAGAAACTTTAAATGTTGGTTCTGCAAGGAAATTTCTAAGCGACCAGAGCAATATGAGTTACACATGCAGCTTTCTTGTAATTTGCTTTGAAACAGGAAGAAAATTTGGAAACCTTGAGGAAGAGATATGTTTCAAGAAACATAAACTCTGAGACATACAGACTTCAATTCCTCATGCCATTACTTAATAGCTGTGTGACTTTAGGGAAACTGTTTGCCCTTTCTGAGTCTCTAAATCCTCACTTGCATGATGAGAATAATCACATATATAGTATGGTGAATGGTCCAGAGTGCTGGTTCAAGAAAGAGGAGTTTCTATTCCTTTTGACTAGACACTACCTTGAACTGTGCCCAGCTCTGACTTGTAATCCAGTCAGATCTCCTCCGGAAAGTGGTAAGTTACGTATGGCTACAGGCTCCAATGCCTAACTCAGAGCGGGGTTACTCAGATCTGGGCATTCGCTAAAGTTGCTTAGGTCAATTTTCGTCCTTTGCATGCCACTTAGTCAAAGTGGACTGCTCTCCATGGTAACCAGCCACCCTTTCTCCCATTGGCCTAGCTCATTCCAATGGGAGGGGGGAATGGATTCACCATAAGGATTGACTTCTCTTTTAATATTTAAAAGCAACTCTATTACTCAGAATCCAGTCAGGAGATGAGAAGCCACTCTAGGTCGTTCAACAAGAACTGAGTGCAGGAAATTTGTTCATAGAAGACAGAAGAAACTAAAGCCGGGCAGATGATGTTGAAGGAACTGAAGAGATCAGCAAAGGCCAAAAGCTGCTACTCCTCTTAGGGATCAAGAGATGATGGGAGGCATTGGAGGGACCAGAGCCAGGGGCTGGTGATGCCAGGCTGGAGGTGAAACCAAAGAAGGGCTGAGCGGTCAGAATGGGGCAGCTGCTATAGTGAAAGAAACAACCTGACTTCTCCCTGCTTCCCGCATGTCAATCTTCCATCAGTATTTCCCATTGGCCAAACTTACTCAGTGGCCAGCTGCAAGGGAGCCTGGGAAATGCAGTACACAGCAGGACAGGGGTGAACAAGCCATCGGAGAGCAAGCAGGCAAATGAGTGGCCCAGCCATCTTTCAGTAACATATACAAGGTGCTAGTACAATGTGTGATTTATGGCCAGCTGCTAATGGTAGGTATCATCATAAATATCATTCTAATTTTGTATAACTCTCACTGAAGGTTTAATCATACCAGTCACTGTTCTAAATGCTTTCTATATATTATCTCATTTAATCTTCACAACAATCTCATGAGGCACGCACTCTTCATAGCCTCATTTTTACAGTGAGAAAACCAGCTTAGGTCAAAAGGATTGAACTAATGTACAGTTATAGCATCTGAACTCAGGATTGGAACCCAGATTTATGTGACATCTGAGTCCTATTTATTACTTATAATATGAATCATACAGCTCGCAGTAAAAGGGAGGGTCCTAGATAAGCTGAAGATGAAATTTGTCATAATTACTGGGAGGATATCTTGAAGACCTACATTTCCAGGGCTGAAAGCCTAGAACACTCTGTGAACATTAAATTTGCCCTTAAAAAGTAGAGACCAAGAACAAACTACATCACTTAATGCATTTTGTGATAGTCCATGGCGTTCCCTCTTGAAGGCAACAGCGTATTTTTGCTATGAGGATGCCAAGTTCAGTGGCCTCTGCAGGCCTGCTGTTTACTGACATTTGATATGCTTCAACATCTGTTGCCCTTCTCGATTGATGGGTGCTTCATTTTAGCACTTCCCTGATGCCAGGCTGGTAAAAGCTTTAGTACTGAGGTCCTCTAAGACACTCCTAGGTCAGTGACACAGCTTTGTTTGTGAAGCTGGCCGGCGGAAGGAACATTCAGAGAAGCGTGGTAAGGGACATGCCATCCATCTCCCATGCTGGATACTTTCAATTCTACCTCTGGGGGCCAAGCAGCAGCTCCAGAAAGTTACAAACCCAGGCAATTCTTAATCTGAAGTCGAGTTGCAATGTCTTACTCTGGACTCAGCAAGGAAGTGTATTCTTCAGCTGCTTCTGCAAAGTTCCATGGAAGGATTTCTAGGTTTGTTTTTAAAAGACTGGCAATTTTAGAATTTGGTACCAGGGAAAATGTGGTCTCTTTTGACTCTGTGCATACTATATGACTTGACCTATTTCCCAGTTTTATGTTGGCTGCCTGGAAGCTCAAAGTAATCCCCTTATTTATGGGTCAGAGACCCACAGGCCAAAGCTGTCCCAGAAATCTTCTTGGTCTGGCACTCACCAATGCAGGGTTAAAACAATCTGAATTTCAACATCCTTAGGCAGGGTGTGCATCTTCCAGTCTGGAAGAGGATGAAATCATCTTGCCCTCTGCTTGTTTCTATGGACCAACCTGGCACCTGAGGGCATCTATATTTGGGGACCCTCTAGTCTAAGGACTAGAGGTATCTTCACTCTCTACAGGGCTTAACTTGTGAGTTTTATTTCACTTAGCTTTATTCTGCTTAGTCATCTATTAGAAGGTTCCTCAAATCCTTTATGGAAGAGGAATATGAGTGATAAACTCCTAAACAAATCATTTTCTTCCCCAAAGAAAACTGCCAAGATCGGTATAAGCAGCTGCTTTTCCACTGCATCTGCGGGCTGACATTCCTGGTGAGTGACTCTGGCCCCACCTGGTAAAGGGCTACCATGGCTGTAGGCTCAGTTCTATCATTCCCTCAATCAGGAGAAAGGACCTCTTCCTCACTAGCAAGTGAGGGGTCTGGACATAATCAAGTGACATCTGCCTTATTTTTAGCATATAACATAGAGTCTAGCTCTTGGTGCTCTAAGAGGCAGTGGGCAGCAGGGGAGAAGCAGCAGATGGGCCTAGAGTCAGACCAGCTAAATTGAAGCCACCCTCCCTGAACTAACCATCCGTGTGATCTTAGCCCAGCTTATCAGCATTCTGATGCCTCAATTTCCTGCTTTATAAGTGGGACCATGATACCGTCTACTTCACCGGTCTTTTGCTAAGGATTAAGTACAGGAATCCTTTTCTGTGTGCCAGGCATTGGGCTAAGTGTGCTTTTAATCACAGAATATTTGCAGGGACACAGTGGGGTCAGTTAATATAGAACTGAGGCTCAGAGAAATTAAATACCTTGCGCCGCCAGGTCCTTTTTCAGAGCTAGCAAGCCAAGGAGATGCATCCTCTTGAGTGTAGCAAGGTGATTTAGAAGGCTGCTTTCTTCTGCCTCCCTTGATTTCCTCTGATTCTGCCCACATCAGATTCAGCTCCCTCACCCTCTTCCACGCCCCCATACTTGGAGGCAGCTGCCATAACACCACTGAGCTCAAGCAGTTATTACTGATATTTATTGTGCTGAGCACATGGAGAGAGATTTGTGCAGGCTTGAGGCCCATGCCCCTTTCTCTGCTTTCAGAGAAGGTTCTCCACTGCAAAGATGATGAGCAGGCCTGGGGTCACATGCCCCCCAAACCGGGGTTCCACCTCTATCACTACCTGATCCTCTCTGGACCAGTTCAAGTGTTGCCTTCTCAGAAGGATGTTCCTAGCCCTCAAGACAACGGATGATGCTCCTTCCTTGGTGCTCCCTTATCTGTTGTACCACAACAGTGGTTAAACAAACAACAGCCAACATTAAATAAACACTATTCTACTTTACATGTACTAATGTGTTTAGTTCTTACAAAAGAAATTATGAGCTAATATATCTATGATGCAGATATCACTTATCTTTTTTTTTTTTTTTTTTGCTATTTAGGGCTGCACCTGCGGCATATGGAAGTTCCCAAGCTAGGGGCTGAATCACAGCCACAGCTGCCAGCCTACACCGTAGCCACAGCAATGCAGGAACTAAGCCACATCTGTGACCTACACCATAGCTCATGGCAACGCCAGGTCCTTAACCCACTGAGTGAAGTGGGGGATTGAACCTGCATCTTCATGCGCCAGGTCCTTAACCCACTGAGTGAAGTGGGGGATTGAACCTGCATCCTCATGGGTCCTAGTTGGGTTCGTTAACCACTGAGCCATGAAGGGAACTCGATATCATTTATCTTTTACAGACGAGGGCTCTGAAGCACAGAGAAAGTAAGTAACTTAGGCAAATGGCAGAACTAAGATGTGAGCCCAAGCCAAGGCCCTTCGGTATTTGCCATTACACCTAGTGCTAACTTTTTCTTCTCTTTTTCCTTTTCTTTTTAGGGCTGCACCTGCCACATATGGAGGTTCCCAGGCTAGGGGTTGAATTGGAGCTACAGCTGCCAGCCTAGGCCACAGCCATAGCAATGCTAGGTCCGAGCTGCATCTGTGACCTACACCACAGCTTGAGGCAATGCTGGATCCTTTACCCACTGATCAGGCCTAGTGATGGACGCCGCATCCTCATGGATACTAGTTGGGTTCACTACCACTGAGCCACAAGGGAACTCCAATACTGACTTTTTCATAACTGTATCTGTCTGTGTCCTCTTCCTCTCCACCTGGCTAGAACTCCAAAGGCTCCAAGATGTCTTTAATTCTCCTTTGCCCTGCTACCATTTAGGGTGGTCCCTGTTACAGGGAAGCTACCTGGTGATGAGCCTCGACTCGAAAAACATTAAATAGGGAGCCTCATCGCCTAGAGGAATCAAGGCCAGACACATGCCTTTTCCAGATCTAGCCCACGGTCATCTGTCAGGCCAGTTAACATAGCCCACTCTACCTCCAGCAGCGGAGGAGAGGAGAAAATGCATCCTGACATCACAGGAAGGACCCAAGTAAAAGGTGCACTAATGGGGGTAAAAACACGTCAGTAGAGTGATTCATTTGGCCTCCCCTTCGATATTATGTTTATACAAGTTGATTATATAGCACTTAATTACTAATTTGCTCTACTTAAACCAAGAGTGCTTTTAATTTTTAATGAGATAAGGGAAGAAGATGCCTTTACTTAGTCAGGAGCAGCTATTTTATTTCCTTCTCTTGTTTTGCACAGCCAATTAATAACATTTCTAAGGAAATGTATCCCTCTCATGAATTCTTTCTCCCATTTCCTTCTAGACCTCCCAGCTTTAGAAAGAAATAGAAACAGACAAGGGCCCCTTAGAAACAAACTGATTTCACCTTCTGATCTGGCTGGCTGTGCTGGGAAAGGCCTGCGAAAGCCAAGTAACATGGAATCCATAAAATGTGCCATCTGATTTTTGGGGGAGTTGGGGGTGTGTCTATTCCCAGAAACCATGACTTGGTTGTTGTTACCAACACCAGAGAACACAGCCATGGGTCTCCCCTCAAGGCAATCCCTTTCGAACCCTGCACTGTTTCCCGGGTATTCATGCCAGATCATTTTAAGCATGGCTGGGCCAGCCTCTAAGAAGAGGAGAGACGTTGGAGTCAGCTCTGGATCTGATTGCCCGCTTTGCTACTCTTTCCCTGTTAGATGATGAATGTGCTATTTAAACTTCCTACACCTCAACTTCCTAACTGTAAAGGTAAAGTGAATAACCTACCTTGCATGGATTAAATGTCACCTCCAATACCTTAGTACAGTGCCCAGCTCAGGAGAGGCACAGACAGTTCTCTGGCCTTCAGATGACATTAAGGCGGGGGAAATGAAGTCAGGGAGAAGGGGTCCCTTTTGAACATGTTAACCTGTGTGTCACCCACAGAGCTGTGGAGTCTAGGTCCGTGCTGCACGAAGGGCCCATCCATAATGACCTAAGGAGTTGCTCCAGAAAGAAAACAAACACGCGGATTCTTTTCTTTAAGAACATCTTGCTAGGAACAAAATGTAAGACATTTACATTCTGATGCAAGTCCCTGCTCTCACTGCAAATCTATAACAAACCAGCCACAGATTGGCCTCTGGTCCACAGACAGACCTGCACAGCCTAGTCTGGATGACTGTGTAGGATGCCTGCATTCACTCCTAAACAACCCCCCACCCTTCTTTGGGCCAAGTCAGGCCCACATGCATGGACCACACTAATGAATCCCCCGCCCTCTGACTTTGGCTCCAGCCAACAGGGGGCCTGAAAATAAATCAGAGAGAAGGAGGAGAATGGGGTCAATAAGACAACTCTTTGCTTCCAGGGTCACTGGCAGGCCAGCTGACTCAGTAGCCTCCACACAGCTCTCTGTTCCGGGGCTCAGGGGTTCCAATGACTGTGCTCTTCCTCTGCCTCGTAAGGTCCAGTTGTCATGAACCCCGGTGCACTACCATCTTCCTTGTGCTTTCTCTAGGCCCTGGTCCACAATCCAGTCCAAACTGTACTTCCACTGAACCTCTAAAACTATCCTAACTTGAGGGCAATTTCTGTGGGGGCCTTTACCAACACAGTGACATTTTAATGCACGTTCAAATTCTAGTTGTCTATCACTGGCACTGAATTTTTAAAAAAATAATGGCAACACACTCAGTTCCAGGAGAGTCCATTTGATTAAATTTTCTCTCATTGCATCTTATCATACCAAGTGAAATAAGAAGGAGAAAGACAACTACTATATGCTATCACTTATATCTGGGATCTAAAATATGGCACAAGTCGACCTATCCACGAAACAGAAACAGATTCACAGACATAGAAAACAGACTTGTGGTCGCCAAGGGGATGGAGGGTGGGGGATGGATGGATGGGGAGTCTGGGGTTAGCAGATGCAAACCAGTGTATATAGAATGGATAAATGACAAGGTCTTACTGTACAGAACAGAGAACTATATTCAATATTCTGTGATAAACCATAATGGAAAAGGATATTAAAAATGTGTGTGTGTATGTATATACATATATAACATATACATTATAATTATATATACATAAACTGAAGCACTTAGCTGTATAGCAGGAATTAACATTGCAAATCAACTATACTTCAATAAAATTAATAAATAAAATAAAAATATCATGGAGAGTCCATTTCCATGTGTGACCAAGGTGAACAATTCTCAGCTTTGAAATCCTAGGCTAGGACTTGGATTCTGGCTCCAGCCATTTCTAGCCATTGGCTTTGGTAAGTCACTGAAACTCTCCTACCCTGTTTTTTCATTTATAAAATTATGATGCTAACAGTATAGGAACTTTCTTTATACATAACTTTTAACGGGGACCAAATTTTTAAATGTTCAAATTTCTTTGGTATGCATATGAATAGAAACATGTCACTCAGGTGTCTGAATTATGGTTTATCACAGAGTATGAAACACCTTTGATAAACTGTAATAATGATATTTTTCTTCTGCATACTTCTTGATCATTTGTGTCAATGTTGGAACTAAAAGTCTTTCATGGACTCCAGTAAGACCTCTATGCATTCCATGACTCTGAATCAAACTTTGTCCAGTGGTATATGTGTGTGTGTGTGTGTAGTCATTTTTCAGGATTTTTTTCCCCAATTACAGAAAATTTCTGATTTAACTAAAGGTCAGTCTCAAGCTTACCCTCATCTCTAATTTGTTTGTGTAATCTCTTTTACTGTGTTGAATATTAAGTTTATAGAGCATGGATCGTCTATGCATGAATTATCCTAGATTAATGGGAAAATAAACCCTAACCTATTCATTTCTGATTTATTCCAACAAGGACATTTATTATGAAAAGTAAAAGGATAATTGATAATTTAGAATGACAAATTAATTACTTACAGGCATTTGTTTCTATGAAATAATCCTATGTATTTTTTCAGATTTGCGCCACTATGAAATGTTGTCTTGAGGAAGTTCCCTGGTGCTGTAGCAGTTAAGGATCTGGTATTGTCACTGCAATGGCTCTGGTCATTGCCGTGGAGTGGTTCAATCGCTGGCCCAGGAACTTCTGCATGCCATGGGCATGGACAAAAAATGTTGTCTTGAACAAGATGAAGTCAAAAACTTAGATAAACTCTTCATCTAAGAAATATAGTTCTGTAACCATTCTAAACATTTTGAAAAGACTTCGTAGATGTTTGGCTACCCTTTGCTTCTATAAAAGCTCGTGATAAGTTATAGGAGGGAGATATTTGGGAAAATGTTGGTTAGCCTAAATCTTCATGCTAATAATACTATAAAAAGCATCTTTTAATTAAAGCTCTTAATCAGTTAAAGTGCTTTTTTTATATCTATCTCCATAAAAAGTAAATGGACAGGTTACAATTAAATACAAATAGGTAAAACAAAACACTCCTGGAAGCATGGTATGAAGTCTTCTCCAGGCAAAGGAATTAGAAAATTTCCAAACCAAAGAGTATATATTTCTTCTTTTTATTTCTATATTCCATCCATACTTAGCCAAGCAGTGGTGGCAAATGCATGATGCTGATCTTTTCTTTTTTTTCTTTTTTACAGTTGAAGCTGAGGCCAGGGGTCAAATGGAAGCTGCAGCTGCCACCTACACCACAGCCACAGCCACAGCCACAATGAGTCCAAGCCACATCTGCAACCTCTGCTGCAGCTTGAGGCAATGACAGATCCTTAACCCAATCAAGGGGGATCGAACCCACATCGTCACAGAGACAACATTGTGTTTTTAACCTGCTGAGCCACTATAGGAGCTCCAGATGCTGTTATTTTCTATGTACTGTACCACCCTGTAGACAGCTGAGTTGCCATATTGGAATCTCTGCTTTTTATATATATTTAGTGGAATGTAAAGCATATGGAAGGATGGAATAAAAGGAGTATGGACTCTGTACCAAGCAAGGTTATATGATCTCTCCGTGCTTCACTGTCCTCATGCGTACAGCGGGGACTGTTAACACCCATTGGTTTGCTGCAAGGATTCCCTGAACGACCAACTATGGAAATTAAGCCCCAGAGGCCCTGTTCCTGAGAGCAGGGAGAGGAGAGTCAAATATCGTGTTTATTGAAATACTTTCCTTAAAAACAGAATTCTAATTTTGAGCTAACTTTTAACTTTTATATCCATGGTGCCGTTCTGCAAATTGGACTGAAACAAGGAGACATACAATTAATCGGAACCTGAGTTTGATTTTTGCTTTTTTGTTTTGTATTTTTGGAGAAGGAGCAACTCTCAAAAAGACAAGAATGAACTATTAACCAGGTGTGGCGATAAGTATAAGGAATATAAGGGTCAACAGGACATTCTTAACTTAATCCTTCTTGAAACTATTAATTACCATTCCAGGATTTTGCTATTGATTTTCTATGAGGCAGTGACATATGGGACAGGACACTCAGAAAATCCAATCAGAAACCTGAATCTATTTAATTAGAAACCAGAACTTCCTATCTCCTGAAACACAGGCTTAAGCAGAAGGGCAAAAGGCTAGTAAAAAAAAGTTGATAATATCAAGACCATATGTGAAATGAGTAAGATTTTAAGAGACTAGGGAATGAAAGCTAAATGAAACTAAAATTCACAGCAAAAGATTCCTTGTACACAAGATGTGTGAGCCCTAAATTTTCAAACACTATTGGGAGGGGGTATAAGTGCTAATATGTATCAAACTCCTAAAAGCTGGGCAGATTTTTTTGACCAAACAACTCTACTTCCATAATTTACTGTGTGGAAATAATTTAGGGTGTGGGAAAAAACTGAGCTACAGAGATGTTAGTTATAGCATTCTTTAAAACAACAGAGACCGGAGTTCCAGTCAGGACTCAGTGGAAACAGATCCGACTAGTATCCATGAGGATGTGGGTTCAATCCCTGGCCTCGTTCAGTGGGTTAAGGATCTGGCATTGCCGTGAGCAGTGGTGTAGATCGCAGATGTGACTCGGATCCTGCATTGCTGTGGCTAAAATGTAGGCAGGCAGCTGTAGCTCTGATTCGACCTCCAGCCTGGGAACTTCCATATGCCACAGGCGTGGCCCTAAAAAGCAAAAAACAAAACAAACAAACAGAAAAACCAGAGATACCCTAAATGTTCAAAACTAGAGGACTTGGAGTTCCCGTCGTGGCGCAGTGGTTAACGAATCCGACTAGGAACCATGAGGTCGCGGGTTCGGTCCCTGCCCTTGCTCAGTGGGTTAACGATCCGGCGTTGCCGTGAGCTGTGGTGTAGGTCGCAGACGCGGCTCGGATCCCGCGTTGCTGTGGCTCTGGTGTAGGCCGGTGGCTACAGCTCCGATTCAACCCCTAGCCTGGGAACCTCCATATGCCGCGGAAGCGGCCCAAGAGATAGCAACAACAACAACAACAAACAACAACAACAAAAGACAAAAAGACAAAAAAAAAAAAAAAAAAAAAAAAAAACTAGAGGACTGGGGAAATTAGTCGTGGTATATTCACTGGGGCAGAAAATTATGCAGCCTACAAAAATGAAAAAGATGTTTATATTTTTGGTTGGGGGGAAAAGGCTGCAAAACAGTACGCATTGTATGAACCCATTTTTGTAAATTTAAAAAAGCATAAAATCATTAAAAATATGTACAAAGGACTAAAAGGATAGAAACTAGAATATTATTTAGCGGTTATTTTAGGGTAGTAAGTTCTTTGTTTTCATGGTTTTCTTCCAGCATAACAGATTTTTCTTATTTTTTTCTCAATGAATGTGAATTATTAGTTGTATTCCAGAAAAAGAAGAAAAAAGGCAAATTAATATTGAATGCGCCAAGAAATGGGATGGTTTCATATTTCTGAACATCCATTACAGATCAGTCTTTCCAAACCTCCAGAAAGTAAAATCATGATAATCAACTTTACTTTGCAAAAATGTAAAACTGGTATTTATGGTGACAGAGAAAGCCAAACCAAACTAAAAAAACGCAAAAAGTTGACTCTCACAAAATCAAACAAAATGGAGATGCATTGTATCACAAACAAAATCACAGGCTTTAAAGCACACAATAGGTGATGGATACAAACTGGCTCTAAATGAAGTTAACTTTGTGAAAAAGAGCAGGAGAGGCTTCAGCTAAGCCAGAAAGATGCATGCAAGGACTGACCTTGAGGGTAGACCACTGCGGTCAGTGGGGATGGTTTATCTTGTGGGCACGCATTACAGAAGAGTGAGTAATCATAGCTCTCAACTGGCCACTTACATGGATTGGTCTGCGAGACACAGGAGTCTGTCTGGAACGTGACAGGGAAAGTGATGGTGGGAGCGCTGGAGTCAACGGTTTACAGAGGTGGCAATCCTCACAGCATCCGAGGAAAAAGGTTTTGAGTAATTGATTCGCGGGGCTTATTTTCTTTACACTAGCACTCCCCTTCAAACGATGGCTGAATTCACTGTGATGTCTAGTCACCTTCTCCTTTTGCTGATTTTTGCTTCAGATGCTTCCTTTATTGTTGTTTTTTTTGGGGGGGAGGGGGGTGTCAAGATAAATTGCGCTGTTAGAATTAAAGCTTGTTTAAGGGGGGGAAAGCTGTCTTTTAAGATAAGAAATTACAAGAAGCTAATAACATTAGCAGAGGGGATGAAGGAAGCACAAAGTGGAAAGCCATTTTGTATTTCTACCTGCCATTTGATTAAGTTTTCTCTCATGGCATCTTGAAGTGGGTTCCTTGTTTTATGTGTCCTTTGCATTGTCTGAAACTTCTCTACTGTCTGTGCTTAGAAAACGTAAGTGTACTGATGTTTCACAAAGTTATTTTTTTTTTTTTTTTAGTCTGTTAATTTACCAGGACCTGGGAGCCTACACAACTGTCATGAACTTCTAATTATAAATATTTCCTTTCAAGGATATTCTGAATTAGAGAAGATCATTTTGGGAGTGCGCTGATGGATGGCATTCTAGGGATGGAGTGGTCAGATTGAAAGGTCACAGATGCTGAGACTGCCTGGATTCCATGTTTTCATGACTCTCAGGAGGGAAGAAGACTCCCTTCCTTGCATCTCCTCCCACTTACTCAATAGCTGAACTTTTACCATCTCTGTGATTGATTCCATTTTATTAAGCTGAAGATACAAAGACAACTGTGACCCGATGCTTGCCACACTGTCTAGTGGAGGCAGGGTTCTGAAAACCACTAAGAGGAAAAAACTATTTCCGGAGAGGGACAATTCTTTACAATTAGGAGTCATTCTATTCTTGAATGCAGATGGATGGCTCTGTCAGTATCCTTTGTGAGATCCTAGAAAAGGGAACAGCTGGAAGATTTAAGATGTGTAAAGGAAGAGAGGGCAGGAAAGGGTAGAGAAAGAAATGGAGATAGAGACTCTAAGATGGGAGTATGAATGCATTAAAGAAGAAGAGGTGGAAGCCAGGACTCGTCAGCAGGCTTCACAACTGGAATAGCAATGGACCTTGAACTTGACCAATCTTTCCCATTAATACCCTATCTGAAAATTCCATCCACTATCCCTTTTCTTCCAGCTGATAAAATTTCTCCAGTACTGAATTATATAGATATTTACAAGAGCTGTTAAGTAAAATCCACAACTGTAATTCCTTCTGATCTGTTGGCACAACCACAGGAAGGTACCAGACTCTATCCCTGGCTGAAGACATCCGTTCATGGGCCCAGAAAATTGGGAAACCCTGTCTCCCCTCGCATGTAGGCCTCTTCTCTACGTCTGGAGCCTGGGTCTTCTGGAATCTTCTTAGCCTTTCCTTCATCTGAACGAGATGACTTTAGCTGAGTTTACCAAAGTCTGCCCATCTAGATAAGAAGTGAAATTCTTTATGCAACTACCAGATGTGTGGTCTATGAGAAGACAAAACATCTGGTCTGCTGGAATGGTTGAGTTGTTGGCAAGCATTGCTCAGCTTTCTCAAAGGAAAGAATGGCAGGCACCCTGAAGATCAAGCTAGGATCTTTGATGTTCAAAGAAAAAAATTACATTGAAGTTCAGGTTGAAAAAATATGGATCACAGGGAGGAAGTAATTGTTTCACCTCAACTTGCCAGAATTCTGAACTGGTCCCCAGGCTTGGGACATACAAGTTGGCACCTCTTATTTAGAGACGGGTGAAGAAGCCAAGTCGACATGCTTTTACTTTTTGTAACATAATCATGATAACAATGTTGATAATTACATCGGGGCTTCACAGAGGTCACTGAAGCTTTCAAAGGCTCTCTCTCAAGAGTTCTGCAGGAGTGGCAATTCTTATTTAAATTTTTTTAAAAAAGGAAATAAAACGAATAAATGAAACAGGCACCTGGAGAACCCAAGTGGCATTGTTTAAGGATATACAAAAAGTAAGCACAGAGGTCAAGACCACATGGAATATCAGGCAGGTGATGAGAGGTGCAAGTCAGGTCTCTCTCACCTGGACACTTTCTTTGCTAGATTACGGTGTCTCCTAAAAACAGTCAGGAGAAGCACATGCTTCTTTGGGTTAAATAGGAGACATGAGCTCATCTTTAAGATGTTGTGAGCCTTGCATTTGCTACTCAAGTCAGCAATTCCAATATTTAACCTATCATATCATAGATTATGCTCCAGAAATTTAATAGAAACTATCATGTAAAAGATGTGGTATATATATACAAAGGAATACTGCTCAGGCAAAGAAAGATGAAAATAATGCCATCTGTAGCAACATGGATGGACCTAGAGATTATCATACCAAGTGAAATAAGAAGGAGAAAGACAACTACTATATGCTATCACTTATATCTGGGATCTAAAATATGGCACAAGTCAACCTATCCACGAAACAGAAACAGATTCACAGACATAGAAAACAGACTTGTGGTTGCCAAGGGGATGGAGGGTGGGGGATGGATGGATGGGGAGTCTGGGGTTAGCAGATGCAAACCAGTGTATATAGAATGGATAAATGACAAGGTCTTACTGTACAGAACAGAGAACTATATTCAATATTCTGTGATAAACCATAATGGAAAAGGATATTAAAAATGTGTATGTGTGTGTGTATAATATTCATATAATATATATTATAATTATATATAAATATAAAAACTGAAGCACTTAGCTGTATAGCGGGAATTAACATAACATTGCAAATCAACGATACTTCAATAAAATTAATAAAATAGAAAATATCATGGAATGAAGATGTTAGTGTGGAATGAAGCTCGGTTTCCATGTTGAAGTGGAATCTTGCAGAAGCTAGAAACTCCAGGAGTCCTGTTGTGGCACAGCGGTTATCAAACCCGACTAGGAACCAAAAGGTTGCAGGTTCGATCCCTGACCTCACTCAGTGGGTTAAGGATCCAGTGTCGCCCTGAGCTGTGTTGTAGGTCGAAGATGCGGCTCGGATCCCCAGTTGCTGTGGCTCTGGCGTGGGCCGGCGGCTACAGCTCCGATTAGACCCCTAGCCTGGGAACCTCCATATGCTGCGAGTGCGGCCCTAGAAAAGACGAAAAGACGCACACCAAAAAAAGAAGCTAGAAACTCCAAATTTGACTGAGACATCAACGAGGTACCATAAGAGTATGAAGTATCCATCAGAGAAGCCAGATCTTATCACACTGCTGTGTTTCAGCTGCAGACTAACTCCTGATTTGTGACCAATGCTACTTCTTTTCAGAAAATTCACCTTTGAACATTTAAGAGGCCAAAAAACACTTTTAAAGCAAAAAGAAAACATTAAAGTAGAAAAAGAATGAAAATCAGCAGAGCATATAAATTCAGAGACCTTGATTTCAATTCTGCTTCTGCCCCTGATTAACTGTAGCCTTGAGCAAATTTCCTAAAACCTCTCAGAGTCTGAGTTTCCTCATATACAACACAAAAATAATGATTAAATGAGGTGTCTTAATCTGCTAGGGCTGCCATAACAAAATATCACAGGTGGGGATTTTTCTCAGAAATGTATTTTCTCATAGTTCTGAAAGCTGGGAGTACAAGATCAAGGTGCCAGCCTGGTTAGGCTCTGGTGAGAGCCCTCTTCGTGGCTTACAGATGGCCACTTTTTTGCTGTGTCAGAGAAACTAAGCTCTTCTTTTAAGGGTACTAAATTCACCATAAACGTCCCAGCCTCATAACCTCATCTATTCCAACCATCCCCCAAAAGCCACATCTCCAAATACCATCACAATGGGGTTAGGGATTCAATATCTGAATTTTGAGGGGACACAAACATCCAATCCATATTATGAAATAACCTATACTGGGACTTAGTTTTAGTAATTATTATTTTAATAAAATATAGTTGATTTACAATGTTGTGTCAATTTTGGCAGTACATACATATTCCCTTTTTCATATCATCTTCCATCATGGTCTATCCCAAAAGACTGGATATAGTTCCCTGTGCTACACAGTAGGACCTCATTGTTTATGCATTCTAAATGTAATAGTTTGCACGGTTTTAGCAAGTATGATTTGTCTCAGTATGGGCAAGTCACCTAATCATGAGAACATCTTCATAAATCGACACATTAAAATAATAACTGACAAGCCACTGACATCTCAACAATAAATAAATATCTCTATGTGGTGTTTCTGAGACAGTACTAGAAAATCCAGAAAAAAGTTGAAAATTCAACTCTACTGTCTTTGGTTAAAAACTCCATTTAAAAAAAAAAAAGCCAAAACAAAACTCCAACTAAAATCCTCAGGCATTCATGAGTATGTTTAATTCTTTGGAAGAGATATTTAAAAAAATTTTTTTTTTAATTTTCTTTTTTCAGCTGCACCCACAGCATATGGATGTTCCCTGGCCAGGGACTGAATCCAAATTAGAAGGGCTCTTGACCTATGCCACAGCTGCAGCAAGGCTGGACCCTTAACCCACTGTGCCAGGCTGGGGATCAAACCAGCGCCTCTGCAGAGACAATCCGGATTGTTAACCCACTGTGCCACAGCAGAAACTCCAGAAGAGATATTTCACAAAGATGGATTCAAGAGGCTTGAATCGGCTGCAGGGTACCACATGTTCCAAAACGTGGAACACACAGCTACTGGAATCAGACACTTGCATGGGACCATTTCTTACAGTGTACCGTCGAGTTTTACTTTTTCTGGATCCCTGTTGCCCGTGTGGGTTGTAAGAGGTACCAGGAAGATTATATGAAAAGTACCCTGCAGGAGTTCCCGTTGTGGCTCAGTGGTTAACGAATCCAACTAAGAACCATGAGGTTGCGGGTCTGATCCCTGGCTTGCTCAGTGGGTTAAGGATCTGGTGTTGCCATGATCTGTGGTGTAGGTCCCAGATGTGACTCAGATCCCGTGTTGCTGTGGCTGTGGTGTAGACCGGCAGCTACAGCTCTGATTAGACCCCTAGCCTGGGAACCTCCATATGTCAAGGGAGTGGCCCTGGAAAAGGCAAAAAGACCAAAAAAAAAAAAGAAAAAAGAAAAAAAAAAAGTACCCTGAAGAGTTCTTGGTACCTAAGAGGGTCACAATACATAGAGCTCTCATTACTGGTACTGGTGAAAAACCTGGCCTCTAACCCTGACCTTGAGACCTTGCGCCAGTCACTTCCGTTCTTACTGCTCAGCCGAACCAATATTTCTTCAACTCTCAGTTATGACTTGGGAGCCAGACTTCTCGGTTCTAGTGTTTACTAGCTGTTTCAACATAAGCCAAGTTATTTAACTTCTTTTCGCCTCAGGTTCTTCAACTATAAAATGGGAATAACTGAGTTGTTGTGGGACTGAACGTGCATTCCTGACCCAGAGAAAGAGCTCATAACGTGCTACTGATTATACTGACAGATAGGGAAACGGAGCAGAGAGAAGAATGCTCAGGTCACAGAGGGAGTGGAATGCCAAGCGAGGTTTGATCCACAGCCTGTGTGCTCAGCCTTGAGCTATACTGCTTCTCTACTTTTTTGTAAACCTTTTGTTAAATGTTATCAATTTCCCTCCATAAAATCCACGTGTGATGTGAAATGTCTTTTGCAATTTGGTGGTAGGAAAAGCTCCGTCTCCCAAAGAAACTAGTATGTTTCCTCTTTTTGAAAATAAGAATTATGCAACTTATCATGTGTTCTTTTTTTGTCTTGGCTGCCAGGAAGCTCAAATTGTCTGTGCCATCATCCAATTGAGTTGTTTCCTTCTTCTTATATTTTTGTTCCTTATTTTTTCTTTTAATTCCCTTTTTACTCACATTTTCATTTGTGTCTCTTATTGAAAGAGACCTCAAAGGTATTTGGAAAGTGGTGGGTGGAGAAGAAAGAAGGACATATAAGTCTGAAATTGACATGAAAAAACTTAAGTTTTGAACCTTACCTGTTCCACGTACTAAAAGAAAAATGGCCAAGAGGAAATTTAAATGAAACGATTTAAAAGCTATTTTAAAGGAGGAAAAAAAAAAGAAAAAAAAAAAAAAAAAACCAACAGAAAAACAGAACGACCAACAGCAACAGAGGCCAAGTCAAATGAAAACTGCAATAAATATGTCTGAGGCTAGAAGTGTTTGTGCTTTCCCTGGCTGGAACCTATCATTTCTTAATTATATCCTGTGTGTGTTTTGCAAGACATGAGCTGCTGTCAAGAGGAAGGATAGCCCCAGACAGGGGAGGGGCCATGGCCCACCCCTCGGTCCTCACCTACCTGTACAGAAGCAAAATCCCCCGAAGCACAGGCCCCCAGAATAGCAGCGCCCACAAGAACAGACTCCACCTCTTGCGACAGGACCACAGGCATGCCTGCACAGGACAAGGCCACACCTTGGTTAGGGAGCAGGGCCAGGGATAGAGTGGGGAGCCAGCCAGCAGCTCCAGCAGCACAAAGGCCTGATGTAAAGGCAGCAGCGGGGGTGGGGCCTCCCTGACCCCTGCAGTTCCCTGTTCTTTGGGATTACCTGGTTCTAAAGGATTTCACTGCCTCTGCCTGCTGGTGCAGTAGCCAAGGGCCCCCCAGAAGCCAACACCATATACATCAACTCGGGAGACCTTTCTGCCCAGGTTTTCCAGGCTTCTGCTAGCAGCTACCTACCATTTCAAGTAGTTCAACAAACACTGATCAAGTGCCCTGCTAAGCCCAGAGAATACAGGGTGTCTTGCTATTCATATTCAGGTCTCAAAGGGGATGGATGAGCAAGAGATAAAGGCCGAGCAGAGGGGCTGGGTCTGCAACTGAGAAGCACTAAGAAAAGGGAAGTAGTAAGAGAGGGTGTGATTAATTCTTCTGGAGGCTTCTTATTTCTTCCTATTTCTCTCAGAGCACCAGCCAAAGCCCCTGCCAAGGCTGACAAGGCCCTCCAGGATGGGTGTCACTTCTTCCACCCTGACTGGCCTCTCCTCTTCTCACTGCCACACTGCCTGGCCTCCTTGCTCTCTCTTGAGCCTACCTCGGGGCCCTTGCCTGTGCTGTTCTGACTGGGGTGCTCCCTTCCAGATGTCCCCATGACAACGCCCTCTCCTTCCTGCAAGTCTGTGTAAACATGCCCATCCCCCTGCAGCTTTCCTGACCATTCGACATGAAATGACAACTTACCCACGACACCCCTCACCCCCACACACTGTTTCACTGTTTCCTCCTCAGGTTATGACATATCCCCTTTACTCTGTCACCTCTAGTAGAATATAAGCTCCATGAGGGCAGGGTCTTTATTTTGCCCATTGCTGGATCCAGAAGGGAGACCAGGATCTAGCACAGGGCAAGTACTTACATGATGAAAGAATGAATTTTTGAGATGGGGGCAGGGTCCAAGCAGGGATGCTCAGGATTAAACAGGTATTTGAGGATGAGTAGGGAGGGGTTCACCAGGCATGGAGGTACACTCCACATGCCAGTTCCCAGAGGTTGAGGGCTCATGGGCTTACAGTTAATAGGACTAACTTAGGGTTCTGAGTATCTTGTGTGTGTGTATGAAATAAAACATACATAAAAATATATGTGCTAATCAGGAGATGGCAGCAAACTCCACAGAGGTAAACTCTGCAGCCAGACCTGGAGGATCTTCCTCTTCTCAAGACATCAGTTGTCCCAAGACTGGATTTTCTCTTCCTATCTCTTTTAGGAAGACCTCCCTGGCACATCCTCCTCATCCTCCTCCCCAGCCACCCCAGACAAAGGGGACAGGGGAGAGAATTCCCACACATATCTCAGGGGACTTAGGAACACCAGCCTCATACCACAGGGCCACTGCTGGAGACAAGGCTGACAGGTATCAGCTGGGGTGGGGTCTCTGGGAAAAGCTTCAGATGCGAAGACCAGCCCTGTGTCCTTCAGCCAGTCACTCACACCCTCTTAGACCTGGTTTCCCTGTGAAAAATGGGGCTGAGAAGAGAGTTGCTGAGAAGGTGGATGAAAAAAGGCACATAAGGTGCTTCATGCATTTCCTGGCCTATGATAAGCCCTTGAGAATGGTGGTGGCCACTGTTCAGATGACTCTCAGGGAGGGGCGAAGCCCTTCTAGAGCGGGGAAGTGGGCCAGTGGGGAGAGGAGGGGGTGGGAGCGCGTCAACCATCCGAGGGGGCCGGAGAGACACCAGGACACACTGAAGCGCTATGCTGGCCGCATCAGGAGAGAGCACTGTGAGCCTGTGCAGAGTCCAGGGATCATGGAGACGGGAGAGGGACTGTGACCATCCTGTGGGCCTGGGACTTTTTATTTTTATTTATTTTATTTTATTTTTTGTCTTTCGTCTTTTTAGGGCCTCACCTTTGGCATATGGAGGTTCCCAGGCTAGGGACTGAATTGGAGCTGCTGCCGCCAGCCTACACTACAGCCACAGCGATGCCAGATCCCAAGCCACATCTGTGACCTACACCATAGCTCATGGCAACGCTGGATCCTTAACCCACTGAACAAGGCCAGGGATCGAACCCGCAACCTCATGGTTCCTAGTCAGATTTATTTCGGCTGCACCACGATAGGAACTCCCTATTTTTATTATTTTATTATTATTTTTTTAGGGCCTCACCTTTGGCATATGGAGGTTCCCAGGCGAGGGGTCGAATCAAAGCTGCAGCCGCCAGCCTATACCACAGCCACAGCAATGCTAGATCCAAGCCGTGTCTGCGATCTACACCACAGCTCATGGCAATGCTGGATCCTTAATACATTGAGCGAGGCCAGTCACTGAACTCGCATGTTCATGGGTACAAGTCAGGTTCATAGGTTCGTTTCCGCTGAGCCACAGAAGGAACTTCAAGGGCCTGGGACTTTTTAGAAGAAAGCACGGCACATGCTGCTCACCCTCGGCCACTCCTTGCCCTGTCAAAGCCTCACTAGTCTGAGCAGGTAGGAACTACTCACAGCACTCTCCCCCAGAACAGAAAAACAGAGGAACTGGGTAAATCCCCATCAGCTCTCCAGCTGCGGCCCTAAGAGCTCTGGAGCCATGCTGCCAGGGTTTGAATTCTGGCTTGCTCACTGACTTGGCTGTGTGATCCTAGGTGAGCTACCTAACCTCTCTTGTGCCTCAGTTTTCCCATCTCCAGAGTGAGGTTAAAATTCTACTTATCTCACAGAGTTGCTGGCAGGATTGAAAGTGCTGTTGTAAATAAGGCACTTAAAAGAGGGCTCGGCTTCCAGGAAGCACAGAATTAGCTGTTGTGGTTCTTAATGTTTATCTTATCTCAGTTATCCCCATCTCCTTCCCTCTCAGCACCACAACCTGTTCTGGGTCCTGGGACACTGGTCTGTGGGGACCACCTCTGTAGGCTCATGGCTGCATCCATGACCGAGCTCTCCTCCAGTCAGGTGGCGCTTTTCATAAAGCCCCTCACGCTCAGCTTGGTTCCCTGTCACACCAGCCCCTGCAAGTCTTGAGCGGTCAGTCTAAGAGCAGCCCCATGGTACTGCCTGCTGGCTGGATTTTCCCTCTACTCTGCCCACACCTCTGTCAGTAGACCATTCGTTTGACGTTTTTTTTTTTTTTTTTTTTTTTTTTCAGTTAATCCAGTTAGCATTGTGTCATCTGTCTCTGCCTGGATCTGACTCAGGGACACCGGCCTCCTCGGGGTCCCCGCATCCTCTCTGGACAGTGGTCAGAGCATGAGAGCACTTTTGCTGTCTGTAATGACCCTCTTGGCAGGACATTCCTCTTCTCTTTTGTGTGCCCATGCCAGGCTCAGCGCTGGTGCTCAGAGAAGGCTTTGGAATGAATATGTGAAGGCCTAAACGACTGAAATAATGAATAAGACAGGAAGAGGGAAACCCCTATGGAAACGCCACAATTCAACAAAACAAAATTTAGGAGGAACATTGAGTCCCAAGTCAGTGGGGGAAACCTACAATTACTTAGTACACACAAAATATTTCTTAAAACCACAGTTAACTAAATGCCTAGGGTACAAGGAGATTCTTCCTCCTCACGTAGAGAACATTTCCCAAGTTGGCAAAGGATCACTCTCCCTGCTTGCACGGAGCAGGAGCGTTCGGTTCCCCAAAGGGCAAAGATTGGCTTACAAGATAGCAAACTTTTTTCCTCAAACGCACCTCCATCTTTTTGGTGTGTGGCTGCTTTAAGGGAAGAAGTGAACTAGCATTTATTGAACAGCTATGTGGGGCAAAGCCTAGAGCTTGGGGCTCACCAACTCGTGAGTATTCCTCAGTATGATCTGTAGGAGGGGAAAAAATATTGTGTCTACCTTTCAGAAGAGGTTAATGAAGCTCAGAGAGATAAAGTAACTTGCCCCAAGTCACAGAGCTGGTCCTCCACTCTTTCCCTTACTCCATGCTATCCCCAAAGAACCTTCCAAATTTCATTATTTTTCACATGTATTCTTTCTCGGGAATCATGTACCAGCGAGGCAGAATAATAACTCAGGGAGCATGGGCTTCAATGCATTCTTTGATATGGCTATTGATTAACGTTTGTGGCTTAGGGGCTCCAGGGAGTAACATCCCCACAGGCCTTGTTTGCTAGAGGGAGTGTGCCTAAACCCAGCTGGACATTAATCCCTAATCCCCTGTGACCCAGTTCACGGGAAGAAGAGGACAAAGAAACCATAAAACGGGACATGTCCACCCCTAAAATTCCTATTGGACAAGGACTGATATAGGCAACTGGGCAAGGCCAATGGTTCCAGAAAACCACATCTTTCTGGACCACATGTTAAAACCCCATAGGACAATAGGGAGCGGGGGCTTTTCTCCCCACTCCCGGCAGCCCTGGGAGCTATTTGCTTTCCTGTAATAAAGACTTCGCTTGCTTGCTTTCTGCCTGTGTGTTCGGGGAGTTCATTCTTCGACTGCGTGAACAAGAACCTGGATTTCCGGCATCACCAGGCCCCTGACTCTTTCTACAGCTTTCTTTGCAGGAAAACTAGAGCAATTACACTCTTTAAAGGCACAGAGCCCTCTACCTATACACCCACTGCTTGTGCAAGTGTCTTTTAGGGAAGCAAATGCAAATGTGTTCTTTTCTCAGAGTGCTGGGTTGAAGGAGAGGAAGAAGGCCGCTTTGCCTGGAATGTGAACTATTTTATCTGATGCATTAATGAGCTTAGCAGAACCCAAAGCCTTTAAAGGCAGATGCACTTTGCCATCACTTGTCAATCACTGGCTTCCCAAGGCAGAGGAATTTAGGCTAAAGAAAAGGTCCCTTTGTCCGGAACTGTAACTGGTCCACAGTCAGAGACAAAGGGTCTAGTTTCAATCGGAATCCAAATAACGATTAACAGCCTTTTCATTCAACAGCCTGAAGCAGAAGAGTTTCCAAAGCAGAACTTTCTGTGAAGCTGCTGTACCCCTGCTTCTGAGTCAGCTCAGGGGTGTAAGGCCTGGAAGAGAGCTCGTTTCATAAAAGCTGGGGGCTGTGGTCCAGAGTCATGGCCGGAGGTCACACAGGCTGCCTTGCTCTTGGGGGCCCTATCTCCCATTCGCTCCAGTGATATGTTGGCCAAAGTTGATTTTATCTTCCCTCCTGAATCCAGGTAGGAAGTCTTGGTGGCTATTTGGAGGCTGGAAATCAGAAAGTCACTCACAGATGCGATTTTAAGTCTGAATTGTGTTTGAACAAGTTAGCTGACGTACAGATAAAATGCAGTTATGGCTTTTCTCCTAGGGAAAATTATAAGGTAATTTGGGCTCCTTTTTATGTCTTTCCTCTTTCTCCCCAGAATGGCCCACTTCCATAGGTTTTGGACAATATAGGAAAGGAGAAGTCGTTAGCAAGTGGTTACAAACTGGGCAGAAAAGTTACAAAACTGGGGCCAGCAGCATAGTATAGGGGGCACTGGGTCTGGACGTACTTGGTACCATCCTGGTCCTGTGGCTACTGATGTTTGACCTGGGACAGATGATTTAACTTGCCTCCCTGATCCTCAGTTTCCTTTGTCTAAAGATGGGGGCACCCATTTCTACCTTTTGGTGGTATGAGAGGATTAAATGAAAATAGAGTGCTTTACATCAACAGAGAGTGGGAGCATGGGTAACGGAATCTTTTCTTTTTCTTCTTTTTATTTATTTATTTATTTTTAGGGCCATGCCTGCGGCATGTGGAAGTTCCCAGGCTAGGGGTCGAATTGGAGCTGCAGCCACTGGCCTACACCACAGCCATGGCAACTGGGGATCTGAGCTGCATCTGTGACCTACGTCTCAGCTCACAGCAATGGTGGATCCTTAACCCACGGAGGGAGGGCCAGGGATCGAACCCGCATCCTTATGGATACTTGTTGGGTTTGTAATCTGCTGAGCCATAATGGAACTTCAATGGTAGTAATTTCTATACTTACCCTTAGATTGTGTGTTTTTTGAATACTGTTTTCTGGCTTGTGCCTCAGTCTACCTATCTCTAAGATGGGCGTACTAAGTTATTTAGTTTGATTTCACAAGGGGCAGGAGTCAACTATCTCCATCAGGTTTGGGAAAGTGCTCACTTGCAGGGATCTGCCTGGCCTAGAAGAGAAAGGGGGATGTGAGGAGGAGGCAGAGACAGGGGTAGAAACTTGACCTGGCTGGTCATCAGAGATAAGGAGTCGAGGGGATGGGAACAGAGAAAGAACATGGCAAATGGAGGCCAGTAGGGTGGGCTCAGATGAGACTGCAGTTGGGGCTGTAAGCAGGGTCCAAACCCTCTCCCACCTTCCTCTCCTTGCCCTGCCTGGTGCCTGGCCACCCTGGGATGTGGAGGGGAGGGAAAACATCAGTCCCCAGGAGACACTGGGAGAAAAAGGAGCAAGAGGTATGAGGTACCAAGTCCAGAGGGATGGAAGCCTGGGCCAGCCTCTGGGACACTAGCAAGCCTCCTGCCAATGGGGCTCTGTCCTGGGGGCTCAGCGCTCTGCACTATGGATCCTATTCTGCTTTTGTCTGCTTGTGTCACAGAGCGATCAGCCCATTATTCTAGATTCTCCCCGTCTGCATCATGATCCCTGATTCTGATGAGCTAAGGAATCACAGTATTTTGGAGATCTTGGGCTCAAATTCCCATCTACAGGCAGAAACCCCATTTCCACATGGGGGGCTCTGCAATCTTTCCTTAAGAGAGTTCCCCGATCCCTTCCTCCACTCCTTTGCCTGGCACCATCACAGGTCCAAACCAGGGCCAAGTGGCCCACTGTGTATCCACAGTACCTAAGCTTCTCACTCAGAGCTCTTGCCACACTAGATTTAACACGTGTGTTGGCTGTCACTCAGAGCTCTTGCCACACTAGATTTAACACGTGTGTTGGCGGTCCACCTTCTTCAACAGATCTTCAGCTCCCTGGGGGGAGGGGGGCAGGAATCATGTCTCCACTGCATCTTCATTAACACCCACAATGAGGGGATCAGAAGGTTACTCAAGACTAGAATAAATGCTTGAATTAGGATCTAGCCCTTGATGGATTCCTGTTGTGGCTCAGCGGTTAACGAACCTGACTAGTATCCCTGAGGATGCAGGTTCGACCCCTGGCCTCACTCAGTGGGTTAAGGATCCAGCGTTGCCTTGAGCTGTGGTATAGGTCGCAGACTCGGCTCCCAAATGACCTCTAGCCAGGGGACCTCCATATGCTGTGGGTGTGGCCCTAAAAAGACAAAAAGAAAAAAAAAAGAAAGATTTGGCCCTTGTTAACCTCTCTTGTCTTATTTCATACCATTATTTCATGTTGGATATGTACAGAAGTCACTTTCCCCACTATGACCACAATAGCTAATCTTAAGAAAAAGATACATTTTAATATAAACATTCAGGGGGAGTTCCCGGCGTGGCGCAGTGGTTAACGAATCCGACTAGGAACCGTGAGGTTTCGGGTTCCATCCCTGCCCTTGCTCAGTGGGTCAAGGTTCCAGCGTTGCCGTGAGCTGTGGTGTAGGTCGCAGACGCGGCTCGGATCCTGCGTTGCTGTGGCTCTGGCGTAGGCTGGCAGCTACAGCTCCGATTAGACCCCTAGCCTGGGAACCTCCATATGCCTCTGGAGAGGCCCAAGAAATGGCAAAAAGACCAAAAAAAAAAAAAAAAAAAATTCAGAGTAACTTGGCACACCACCTGTATTTTCCTAGTCTCAGTCTCCTGCCTAGTCCTTGGCCATACCCATTTGCTGCCAAGCCCACGATGACTTTTTTCTTCTTTGAACTTACCAGTAATGTCTGCGTGCATTTGCACAAAAAGGGGGTTCTTGCTGAGGCCCCCACACAGGAAAAGGGTGCTGATGGAGTGCCCTGCTGTCTCCATGGCCTCTATAATGAGGCGCGTCCCGAACTTAAAAGGAAAAACAGAAGCAAGCATCAGCATGGTAGCAACGGTAAATGATGTGGAATGTTTACTAGGTGTTTACATAGTATTAGACATCGCACTGAGAATTCTACATCCATTGTTTCAGAGTTTCAGAAAGTTGGGACTCACGGAGATTACATGGGCTATGACCACACTGGTGCACTGAGTCACAGAGTGGGAATTCCAACCTGGGTCTACCTGACTCCAAAATCCTCTTAATTATGAATGAAGGTGAGACATAGACCTCAGGCTGCCAAAGGGCTAACGGGACCTTTGTTATCATCTGAAACCAAGTAGCATTTCTAATAATGAGGCTTCCCAAGACAGAATCCATTCCCAGTCAGTCCTTAATGATCCAGGAAGATGTAGAAATGACATGTTCTGGTTGGCTCAGAACTTCACTGTATTTTCATTCCAGCCCCTGTGTCTTCCTATCTTGCTAAAACGTGTTATCTTTGTCCTTGGTCTGCTCAGTTCACTAAACTCAGTAAAGACTGTTGATGCTTGACAAGAGGACACTGCCGCAGTGGCATCGAGGTGAATCTTAATGTTCAATTTATTACTTTTAGCTAGCCTGCTCAAGTAGCTAAAAATCAGAGGTCACTAGGAAGACCAAAAGCTCAAAGGCCACACATCATTATTTATTTGAGATAAGGATTAAAAACAAAAAGATGAACTGCAATATGACCTCAGGAGGCAGCTGCGTGGCAATGTCTGAGGGAGTGGCTCTGGGGAGAAATGAGGGAGAGAGTTTTTGGGTGGAGAGACAGCCCTTGAGATGTTTAGTGAGTGAGCAACTCAGAGGGGTGATGAAGTCCCATGTGTGGACACGGGAGTGGGTGGCTGAAGCAGAGGGAGGAGAAGGTCGAGGGAGATAAGGAGGCCAAGGATCTGGGAGGCCAAAATTGGTACAGCCATCAAGAAGGGATTGGGGCTGGAGAGAAGATGTGGGCCAGTATCACAGATTTAGGGTAGGTGTGACAGTGGTCCTGGGAACATGCCACTCAAGTGCCTAGAGGAAGAGAAGATGGTTCAGTTTGAGGGCATGCAGTATCACAGGCTTAACCAAAGTAAAGAAGGAAGGTACAGAAAGGACACTCTCCTGATCCCCAGGGTGGGGTGTAGAAGCCTCTTTGACAAGACTCTCTGGAGAGCTGTTTCCCTCTGGCCAAGGGGTGCCTCTGGAGGGGGTGGTGGCTAGAGGATGATCTGGCACCTGGGGGTGTGAAATCCTGATTGCTCTGGAGTAAATGATGAGGGGCAGGGGCAGTTCAGGAGCAGAACCAAGCATTTTCAGCCCACAGGTCTTCAGGTTTGTTGAAATTATTAGTGAATCTGGTAAGAATATGGATTAGGTAAAACTTGGGCCTCCAAAGATAATCCACAGATGTAGCATGTTAAAAAAAAATTAAAACATGTTGTACCGTATCAGCCCAGATCCTGCTCATTGAATATGGCTGATTACCCCCAGATGTTCTTTCTTAAGCGTTGTGGCAGGAGGCGGGGGGGTCATGAACCCTCTTGAGAATATGATAAAACCTACTGACCTCCCCAGAAAAAAAGTCACATATAAAGTAGTATTATAACTAATTTCAAGAGCTCTATAAATGTCCTAACATCCTCCATGAATCTGTGGATTCCAGGTAACCCTAATCTGTTTTAGGGGCATGATTCCGCAGTAGCTAAGAGCATGGCTTTTGAAATAAAAAAACAAATCCAGGATGGCATTCAGGCAATTCATCTATTTCTCTCTCTCTTTCCTTTTTTTTTTTTTGGTTGTTTTAGGGCCACACCCATGGCATATGGAGGTTTCCAGGATAGGGGTGCAGTTGGAACTGGCCACCAGCCAACAACCCAGCCACAGCAATGCAAGATCCGAGTCACGTCTTCGACCTACACCACAGCTCACGGCAACACCAGCTCCTTAACCCACTGAGCGAGGCCAGGGATCAAAACTGCGTCCTCATGGGGTTCATCAACCACTGAGCTATCATGGGAACTCCTATATCTCTGTTTTTTTAACTTTTTAAAAAATTATTAAAGTATAGTTGGTTTACAATGTTGTGTGTACCAATTTCTGCCGTACAGCAAAGTGACCTGCTCATGCATATGTATATATATATAACATCCTTTTTCTCATTTTATCTTCCATCATGTTCTATCCCAAGAGATTGGCTATAGCTCCCCGTGCTAGACAGTAGGACCTCACGGCCTATGCATTCTAAATGTTAATAGTTGAAATCAAATCTGTACCTAACCTTTCTATGATTCAATTCCCATTTTAAAAATGGGAATAATAATGCCAAAAATTTTCACTTGATAACTCTGTGGATTGTCTGCAAAGTTAACATGCACCGAAAATTAAGAATGTAGTCTTAAGTTTGATGAAACACTGTAATATCTACCTTGCAAGGCTGCTGTTGTAGCCAGTGTATGTAAAGCTTGCAGAAGTATGTCCAGTACACGGAAGGCATTTAGAAATGAAAGCTATTGTGGTGATTAGCTACATGCTAGGTACTCTGCTAGGCTCTTTCATATCATCTCCAATTTTATGAAAAACTCAGAAGCTGCATAGCGTTATCCCCATGTAGGAGTTCTACAATTTGCTTAAAGCCATACAGTCTGCTCCAGGGGAAGAAGGAAAGCTGCCTTCCAATATGCATGGAAATGCCGTGCAAAATTGATATTTCTGATATTTCTAAACCAGAGGCCTGGGGGCTCACATGATGAGCGGGGCCAGAGAAGAGAGTAACACAAAGCCTGTCCTGGGAAAAGGCAAGAAGTGATCCGCCAGAGAGGCACTCCTTCCAGAAGGCCTGTCTCTCTCCCCTGTGGCATTGTCAGCCAGAATTTCCCACTCAGGGCTGGCGGTTAGTTACAGAGCCTTCCCTGCTGGTACCCCAGACTGCTCTCCGTCCTCCTTAGATGCCCCACCAAAGGGCTTTGTGCTAAAATGATTTTGTGCTCACCTTTCTGGAAAAAATGTTTTCACAGAGAAATTTAAATTAAAATTAGGCTATTCCACTGGGAATGTACGGAACCAAATGCAAATGGAGAGACTTCAAATGCAAATAGTACTTTTTAAGGGTCTATTCTGCAAAGAAAACTATAGATGAACAGGCTCTGGATAAACGGAGTGTTTGACAGCTCTTTCAATTAAGCTTGGTCAAGAGAGAATTTCACTTCACGGAGAGTTTTGTACAGATGCAAGTTAACTTCATTACAATATCTCTTTAATTCCATTCTATTCCTACAAAATATCAACCACAGATATGACTATAGAGAGGAATTTGCTTAATTTGAACTTAAGGGCAATATTCAGACGCAGCGAACACATTTTTTTTTTCCAAGTTAAACATCATGGGAAAATATCTGCTATCGGAATGCTTCATTAAAATGCACATTCAAATGCACTAAAAGATCAGAACACCCAGATGCTTTTGCAAAACAGACTGAACTCACAATTCAATTGACTCCTCAATACAGCCTTATCGAAAAATCCGTCTTAAATTGCCTTCCCTTTGTGGTATTATAAAGGTTATTAAAACAATGGACAGAGCAAATATGATAGCTTTTAATCATATATGGCTCGTTATAGACCAAACTGATTCTCCAAGTGTGTGGTATTTGGGAAAATATAGCTGGCTTCCCCTCACATTCCCCACCCCCCCTTTCCTCTCCCTGCTGCCCGCATTAAATTTAACTTCTTTTTTACATTCCTGAACTTCTGCTACTGTGTTCTTACCAGTAAGGGGACCTCCATGAGACAATCCTGGCCAAATAAATGCTGTTTTCTAAGATGTGTCAAATTGAAACTGTTCTCAGGAATGCCTGGAAGCTTATTTTGTCCACGAAGCTTTTACAAATAGTTCAACACAAGATGCAATGCAGTACCATGGAAAGAGCAAAAGCCTGAGAGGGGAGGGACTGCAGTGTGGATTCTGACTCTACCATACACCAGCTGTTTGACCTTGGCAAGCAGTGTTCCCTCTGCCTGTAAAATGAAGGCAATCCCATCTACTTAGAGGCTACTCACGGGTGGGTAAGGTACTTTGGTGCCTGGCACAGCGAGTGGGTGGCAATGAGAGGGGACAGTCATTATCATCACACGATGGTGGCCTTGGCTCACCCAGTGTGGCCCTCTTCTTCAGGTCCCCTCTTGGCATGGATGCAGAAGGATAAGCCTCACACAGCCCTGACTACCCACGGTTATTCCCTTTAATACATGAGATTCATTCCACTGTAAGACGTGTCACTCAATGACATTAACGTCAGAAAATAAAAGTTCTTCAATACATCATCTGTCTAGTTTTATTTTAGAAAGCCATGGGTTCAAACTCCAGCTCTGCCACTTAACTGTATGAAACTGAGCAAGTTAATTAACCTCACTGAGGCTTACGTTTCTAATCTTTGGAATGGGGATTCTAACACCTACCTCATAAGGTAAAATCAGATAATGTATGAAAAAATATACAACATAGTGCCTGACACATAATATTGCCAAACTATATTATATATTATCATTATCTTTACTATAAAGCAGGATCACTGAATAACTGCCTTTATTACTGATGCACATTTCTAGTCTGCATTTTCATCTGACTAGTCACTCTCGCCATTTGGACAGATGTCAGAATTATCTTTTGTTGACTAAGTTCCTATTAAAAAAAAGCAGGCTGACTGATATTATGGAATTGTACAAGCTATTAAATCAATAAGACAGTTGCTTTAGGAAGATACAAACTGTTCTATAAACCAAAAAGGACCATTTAATCCAACTGAGTTGGCCAATTCCATAGTCCTAAGTAGCTGCATTAAAGATTGTATGTTCCTTTAACAGCTGGAAAGTTCTGCTTATATGTACCTGCCGCCTGGATAAATCTAAACATAAGAAAAGCAATTTTGGAGTTCCCACTGTGGTGCGGTGGGTTAAAATATCGACGGTGGTGGCTTGGGTTGCTGCAGAGGTGTGGGTTCGATCCCTAGCCAGGTGCACTGTGGGTTAGAGGATCTAGTGTTGCTGCAGCAGCGGCTCAGATTCAAGCCCTGGCCTGGGATCTTCCATATGCTGTGAGTGTGGACATTGAAAAAAAAGAAGAAAGAAAATCAAAGCAATTTTGTTGATGAGATGGAAATACAGAAAAAGTACATGTAGTTTTACTAGTTACAGCAATGAGGATACAGAAGTGGTATGTGGAGAGACAGAATAACTGAATAGCATACAGATATGTCCATATAGCATGAAGAAACAAAAATACTTTGTTTAAATAGGTATGTTTCTGAAAAAAAAATCAATTTTGAATCAGAATTCAGTGGGCTCTTTTGTTGGTCCCCAATTCTCTTTCCAAAGCAGCTAAGCCTCAGCGAATTAACTGTTCTTTGGGGAAGATCTCAAAAGCCATGACCCACTCCCACTCCCCCCAATGCGCTTTGTAGCATGTGCACACATGCAACCTTTCATGTGTGACTTCAGGGTTTACAGCCCTCCTGTAGCTCACTCGTGGGTCGCCTCTAGAGAATAAGAGTTCTTAGACAAGGAGATCTGAGTTTCTAGGATTTTGCTTTCATTTTTGATTGATCTTCAGTTTAGGAGCTCTAACACTTTACATTCTCCCCTTTCTCTCTCCCTAACCATCCAACGCTCTCACTGAAGTTGCTAATTACTTAAAAACAAACATGTTCATGTGCCAAGGGACCGTACTATTTAAAGGAACTCCACACCGGATTTTTTTGCAAAGTGAACAATATCATGTGTTTTACAAATTTGGGTGTTCTTAACGCCAGCTTTTCTTAATGCAAGCAGCATACGTGGCATCTGCTGACTTGCTTCTGTTTAACTGAACACAGAAGAAAAATTAGATACACAATACCTATGATGTTCAAAAACCTTAACTCCTTTGAGCTCTCAGCTATGTGAGGTTATGGAAAGCGGGCAATGATCTTCAAGATTGCCTTCTGGACAGACAAGCATCTATTTTTGGCAAGGTCCCCAGAGCATCTACCACAAAAGCATATGATATATCTTGAGGAGTATGTAGTCTAAAGTTTATTAACACACCCAAGTCTCTTTAAAAAGGGTATGCGACTGTCTTACAGCAATGGCTTGAACTGTGGCCAGGTAGAGAATGGCAAGATCATCCAGGTCCTGAGACAGTTTCAATCCGGTGACCTGTAGGGATGAAGCAAAGAAAAGATGGAGGTGGCTGAAGGAGCCTCCATGGTTAGAGATCATTCCCGTGAAACATGTTCAGATGTGTTTTCTTGCTGAAACAAGTTCATATGCAAATCTCCTTTTTGTGAGCCAAACGTGAAGTGACTACTAAATTGTTTAATCTCCAGACCTGGGAAAAACTCTCCCTTCTTTTCCCAAAGAAAATGCCTTGCTTTGGATTACACAAAAAACAAAACAAATACGATACGAAGAATGTGTTTGAAATTTCTTAGCATGGAAGTAAATAACTTTCTTCTTTTAAAACAATGTTCTTTTATTAAAAACACCGATTTTCTCTGGCTTATGGAAATTAACACGTAGCCGTGGCATTCTAGTAAAAGATGGTCTTATTCTGCTACTGTCAGAATTCTGCGTAACAGCATTCAGAGGGTATTCAGAGTAAAATAACATGTCTCCTATAAATGTTATACCTACTAGGGAATAATTTAGAATCTGTGGTTTGCAAGGGAATCCCATTAAAGTCAATCGGAACCACATGCTTATATGGAGTACGTCAATTTCTGAGAGATTCCAGAACGTAACAGGATGCTGGATTTGGGTAGTTTCAAGAATTGTTCACAGGCTCATTTTCACGTCTCCCACTCATGAAGGTGTTCTCTTGGGACACTTCTAGAGAGTGAAGACTGCTGGGATCTTCAAACCTAGTCTGAAGTCTGTGGGCATCAATGCCAGAGCTCACTTTAAATTTTCATTACAAAATCAGTTCAACTAACATACTTTTTCTCAGTACCTGTGGTATGCATAGTCCTGAGTTCAACAAGGTGGCGACATGCAGCCTGTGTTGAGACAGGAGAGCCTAGCGGTCTGCCCAGGCCCCTGTCCATCACTCCAGCCCCATTAATTATTCTCTCTAGATCCCACTGCCAGCTGGGATTAAGGGGCCACCTGGGCCTGTTACAGGGCACAGATACCAGACACTTGGGAGTACTTCCTGACTTTTCTCTCCCTTTTCGTATTTATTTATTTATTTATTTAGGGCAGCACCTGCCGTATATGGAAATTCCCAGGCTAGGGGTTGAATCGGAGCTACAGCTGCCAGCTTATGCCACAGCCACAGCAACGCTGAGTCCCAGCCACGTCTGCAACCTGCACCACGGCTCAGGCAATGCCGGATCCTTAACCCACTGAGTGAGGCCAGGGATTGAACCTGCATCCTCATGGAGCCTAGTCAGGTTTTGTTAACTGCTGAGCCATGAAAGGAACTGCCTCCCTTCCTGTATTTAATCAGTAATCAAGTTGTATACATTTGAGCTCACAAATCAATCAATCTTTCTTTCCTTCTTTCTTTCTTTCCTTTTTTTGGCTGCACCTGTAGCACACAGAATTTCCTGGGCTAGGAATCAAACCCGAGCCATAGCAGTGACAATACCAGCTCCTTAACCACTAGGCCACCAGGGAACTCCTTCCAAAATTTTTTTTGAATCTTTCGCCTCTTTTCCTCCTCACTGTCACTCACTTCCTTCATCTAGGCCTTCACTATATCCTTTCTGATGGCTGAGACAGCCCCTGAACAAAGCTCCCTGTTTCTAATGGTGCTTGCTCCTCCCTACAAGGGAGCCAGTGCTTATTCTCAAATGCAAATTTGATCAATGTGAACAGTTCTCCCTGTTGGCCTCCTTCTGCAGCAGAAACGCCCTTGCTGTCTTCTGTGCCTGCTTCTTCCTGGGCTCTGCTCTGCTTCCTTCTCCAGGGGATGCTCTGGCCTGTCCTCGCTCAGCAGCCTGTGTTCTGGCTGGTCGGATGACTCTCCTAAACTTGGTGAAGGTGGTATTCCTGAATCCAGTCAACTACTGTTAAGAGGCAAGTCCTTGGGCCACGCCATAAGAAAAACGGCTTTGATTTTAACACAGAGAAATGTGGAAGATTTGAGAAACCAGAGAGGAACTAGGGCCATGTGTTCCCCGGCCAATAACTCTGTGAAGGAACATCTCTCAGAAGGTTCCCCAGAGACCTCAGTGTATGGTAAGAATGTTGGCACTAGGAGAGCATGAACAACACCTATCACAGAAGTTCACTTCACAGGGCGGCACATGATTTGCCTCAGAGAGAACCCAGAGAACTGAAGCCAGGATCTAGGTGTTCTGACAGACTCTGTGTTACTCGCCATAGAATTCTCCATGCCTGCCCCTGCTCCTGGCACATGGCGACACTAAGTTAACATTTGTGGAATGTGTGAGTAAGTGACACTTAGACGCTCCGTTTTCCTTTCCCACACCATTCTCTCTCCTAACATCCTATCCTTCTCGGTCAAATGATACAATTATGAAAGGAGAGCATTTATCATCTCAGCCCCTCACAGGCACAGAGGTGGAGGGAGGTATAGTCCCCCACGTCCCAAGAGAGAAAAACACCGGACTATCACTTTCAGTTGCTCACTCCATGCTCTTCTGCCCTCCTCCAACCTCCAGGCTGCACTTACACATCCTCATCAGAGGAGTGGCTTATATGAGATTGGGATAAAAGTAGTGACCTTGTAGCTTACATGGGATCTCTGTGTGAATCAGGAAAAAAAAGGTGCCCCACACCCACCCAGGTGGACTAAATGCAAAAGGCATCCCATCTAGAAGAATGAATTAGAAAAAGGAGCAGAGTGGACAGGATTCCAGCCCTGCCCTAACCTCCCTACCCACCCCTTCCCCAGCTGAACACCCTGTGTGAGCAACCAGCCCCAGGGCATGCAGTGGTGCTGCGTCAAGATTACTAGTCCAAGAGGCTCTCTTTCTCTCTCCATTTCTCTCTCTCCCTTCCTCCCCCTGCCTCCCCGTCCCTCCCTTTCTCCCTCTCTTTCTCTCTCTATCAGAGCCAGTTCAAAAGCTACTTCTGGCTTCCTCTTGCTGATCACACTGATGTGGCCTTGAAGTAGTTGAGATATAAACAAATGTATCAGGAATTTCATTAGCTAAGCTTTCCCTTCTTAGTTATTTAAAGAATTGAAGTGAATATATATGATGGTAAGAAATAAAAGGGCTCAGAAATAGATCTCAAAGGGTTTCTAAAGATTATGAAAGGCAAAAAAAAAAAAAAAAACACCAAGATTCCCTGTCCTCAGATTTTCTGGGGTCGTCAGAGCTTGATGGAATATCCAAGGCTTGGGAAATTGGTTGAATTTCAGGACACAGAGGAGCGAAAAGACGCTCTGCTTGTTCAGTCAATAATGAAGGAGGAGTTGATGGACAGAAAGCCAGGAAAGGAGGAGGATAAGAGAAAGGTTTATGGAAAGCCTCTGGAGAGAGGCCAGAGATTGGACGAGAGGCCCGAGATAGTCAGCAGCCTGGAAGAGAAGGAGGGACACATCTCCCCGAAGATATGTGTAGGTTTCAGTATCAGGAATGGAGACTAACACTTGGAATTTATGAAAACTCACCCGGATATGGGAAATGCATATCAATGCGTTAACACAATGTGGTAGGCAGAGTCTAAAGATATTCCTCCAAGAGTCTCACCCCCTGATTACTCAATCAGGCACTAATCTGGGCTCTGCTGAAAAGGGACTCTGCAGAGGGAACTAGTTATTAGCCAGTTGACTTTAAACTAGGGAGATCATCCTGGATTATCCACTCAGGTCCAATGTAATCATATGAGTTCTTAAACGCAGCAGCAGAAGGCAGAAGAGTTAGTCAAGAGATAGACTAGAAGGGTAAAGGCAGGAGAGATGAGGTGGAAGTGGAAATCAGAGCGCTTCTAAGCATGGGAGGAACCTGAGCTGCCATTGCTGGCTTTGACCATGGAGGAAGGGGCCATGAGCCAGGGAATGTGGGAGGCCTCTCACACCTGAAGATCCCTGGCTGACTGTCAGCCGGGCCACAGGTACTCTGCCCTACAGCTGGCTGGAGTTGAACTTGACCAACAACGTGGTAGCAGATTATTCCCAGTGGTTCTGGTCTTGTGAAAACCAGAGCAGAGAAACCAGTTGAGCCAGCCTGGGCCTCTAACTTATACAATGGTGATAATAAATCTAAGCCTCTAAGCTGGTGGTACTTTATTACAGCAGCAACAGACAACTGATACACATATAACTGGATAATGGACTGACATTCTTCCTTACAACCTTATTCTATTGATGAACTCTACACCAGGTAACATTAGTCTATTTGTTGTTTCTGAGATGTATCCAGGTACGCTTCACGCCCTTGCTAGTGCTGCTTCTGATGCACTAAATCTAAGCCTTTTTTTTTTTTTTTTTTTGGTCTGTCTATTTAGGGCCACACCCACAGCATAAAGAGGTTCCCAGGCTAGGGGTCTAATTGGAGCTATAGCCGCCGGCCGGCCTACATCACAGCCACAGCAACATGGGATCCGAGCTGTGTCTTCGACCTACACCACAGCTCACGGCAACACTGGATCATTAACCCACTGAGCAATGCCAGGGATTGAACCCGCGTCCTCATGGATACTGGCTGGGTTCGTTAACCACTGAGCCATGATGGGAACTCCAGAATCTAAGTCATTTTAATATGCAGATATACCAATGTCCCAAGGCTGCTTTGGTCAGCTGTCCAGGCCTCTACTTGCTGTCATCTAACCCTGTCTTGCATTTACTCACCAAAGTGGATCCTATCCTTGGTCGTCTGGCCTTGATTTTTTCCCATTATTTCTCTCTTGGAGTCTCCCTGGCCACCTTCTACCTGATTCACTCCTCAGTCTGTTATCACTGAGCACTACCTTGGAAGGCCTCCTGTCCACAATCCACACCTTCCCCCTTACCCCCAGTTTTGACATTGAGTATAAATTGGGAAGATAAAAAACAATAAGAAAGAAAAGTCTGATTCTATGGTAGAATGTTTAAAAATCATTAAAATGAGGGAGGAATATTGCAGACATATTGAAAACAGAGCAGAAGGAATTCCAAAAATATAAAGGAAGTTTTTCATTTCTTAATTGTTTTCCTCCCAAAGAATGTCAGTGACCTCAGTTTGAATGCACTGGGTTCTAACACCGCTTCTAGTCTTTTCTTCTCTGAGTAAACTATTTAGACTCTGACCCTCAGTTTCTCCATTCTAAATGGAGTAATAACATTGTCGTGCAGGGCTATAAGAAACATTGGTGCTGATAAAGCATCTACCATGGTATTTGGTACATGGTCCCTAAAAAAATAGCACATCATATAAATCATAATACCAGCTGGTAAATTAGCTGCTTCAGTAGCAAAACACATCATCAGAAAACCAGTTAAATGACACTGAGGATATTAAGCTTTGTTACAGGATTCGATTCTTCATAGGTAAAAATAATACGTAAAAAATTGCTACATTAAACAGCATTAATTCATAACAAAACCATCAACAGATTCATGTCAAAGAGTCTATGGGTTTCCAAGGCCTAAAAATATGTTGCTTAAAAGCTGCTTAACTGGCTCATGAGCTTCCAGTTCCATCATCCATCTCCCCATCAGAGGAGGCCACAGGGACACAGCCCCTGGCTTTTCCTGAGCTCTTGCGAATACTCATCTGAGTAGCTGACTGCACCACATCTGACTCTGTTTAGCGATGCCCATCTCTAGCTGGGAGTCAGTCCTCTGGGAACTGGCTAAGATCTCATAACGTTTCTTTCCTGACTCTCTCCCAGTTTTCCACAAGCACTTTGCTCCTCGCTTGCTTTGAAGAGCCATTGGAGCAGCATCCAACGTCTCCAGCAGTTTGAGCAGCATATGGCCTTATGTTAGAAATCACAGCTCTTCAAAGAACCAGAAAATAACTTTGTGTTCTGGGCACTGTTGTACTTGCAAAATGAAGCAGGGAAAACACGTCTCAACCAGCGGTGAAGACGGTGTGTTCTCACGGCTGATATGTCTCTGAGGTAATTCTTTCTTTGAGTGGGTATTTCAGGACAAGAAATTTTTACAAAATAGTCCCCCCTCGACGAAAAGGTCGTATAAATTTGAGAAGAGAAACTGGTCATTTACACTAGGAGGCAAGGATTCTTTCAAAATTCCCACAGCACTAGCTGTTTTTGTAGGGTACACCAAAGTTGAGTTTCCTACCACTTTGACAAGGAAACTGAGGGCCAAGGACTTCAGTAGAGAGAAGGCTAACCTATACGTCTGTATGAAACTTGGTTCCTGTCATGCCATGCCATGTGACTGTTCAGCTTCTCTAGCTGACTGACTATGCCTGGTGACCTCTGTGGCTGGTAAGTCCAGCTGGTCCTGGCACTAGCATGGATGGCTGAGGACCAGTGGCCCAGGATTCAAAGGTCATCTTGCAAACATGCAAGTAAAGGCCATTAAGCAGGAGCTACAGATTCACAAGCAGCGGCTGTGGCTGCCTGTCTTCTACATGAGTCTCTCCATTGGATCCTGACAATGACCTATAAGGATGCCTGCACTGCTCCTACTTACTGATGAATAGATGGACCTCACCGCTAACCTCAGAGGTCACACAACTGGCACGCTGTCAAGCCAGGATGCAAACACAGGTCTGACTTCAAATCCTGGGCTCTCTTTACTATTTCACTATAGTAAAAGCTATCCAACCAACCATTCAAAATAAAGTCACACAGGTAGACTGTCTAAAACATACAGCCGTTCCTGGTGGGGAGTGTTTCATCTCTCTTTATATGTGACCACAGCGGAGTTCTTTAAAAAATACTGTTTCGTTTTGTTTTTAAATAACATAGAACCGCTGGTGTTAAATGTTCTGATACTGGTTGCTATGATCCAAGCCTCTGCTTCTTTCAAACTCATCGGCACAGCCCTTACCTCTCTGGGCCTCCTTTATCAAGCGACAAGGAGAAATATCTCCATAGTGGCTACCTGGTTCAGGCATACTGTTAAGTTGCCCACCACCAACTGCCACCTCTTTCCAGCCCAGCGCTGCAGGTCAATCCTGCAACATCAAAAGAGACAGGAAACAGCTAGGGACATGGCAGGGAGCCAACTCCTCCCAGAACAAAAGACAATAAATGATTCTTTCGAGCCTAATGGAAGGATTCCTGGGTTATGCCCTGTTCCTACTTATGAGGGCAGAAGGGTTTCGAGCCAGGTCAAACCAGGAGTGGTGATTACTTTTGAAATCTGAGTCAGTGAGGGTTGGAAGAAAAATAGAACCATTATAGTGAAGAGGCAGGGTCAGAGCTTACATCCACGAACTGGGGTCAGAGGAAAAGTGGGAGAATGAGCCAGGAGGCTGGTGGTACAAACAGGGAGCAGGGACTGGGTTGCAGAGGGTGGTTTGGTAGGAAACCATGCCTGCTGGGGCTCTGGCATCCTTAGCGCATCCTGTGAAGTCCCAAGGTCTGAGTTAAGGGAGCCTCGGGGGGTGTGCCTCCCAAAAGTCAGGATTCATGTTTTCATTTAAGCTCTGCCATTTCTTGGCATTGTGACCTTGGGTGGGTCACTTTATTCCTCCCTTGACAAGTGAAGACTGAAATAACTGCTTAACCAGAAGGCAATTATTCAGTGCCCATCTTTGACCCAAGCCAAGTTTAAATTCAAAAGCAAATAAGCCATAGCCCCCGCACTCAAATTTTCTTCTAATAACTTTAAAGTATACGTCACATCTTATGACAGCTCTGATCCTATTTTCTTCAGTAAAAATTGTGGTTTTTATCACCTTCCATGTAGGTTTTAGTTGTCTCTATGATTTCCTTTGTTTTTTTTTTTTTTTTTTTCATTCTACTGCCTTTCCATCTGAACTCATTTTTTCTTCCTTGTAAGTTTCTGCCCTCTTTCACAGAAATGTACTTAAAAAAAAAAAATCCTATTGAATATGCCAAGGAGTTTTTAAAAATATTTTGAGTTTCAGTAGTAAGTAATTTTTTAAGAGGCCTTTCCCTTAAATGTATTTTTTTTGTATGCAACATGTTTTTCCTAATGGACTCACTTTATTATTTTTTTACAATTCATTTTAACTAGAGTGCTTTACATATTCAGTGTTTCCCAGCATCCAGGACACATGATTTAATCTCAACCCTACTCACTGTAATGTGGATTTGCCTCTCCAGATTGGTAGCTAGTTGCCAATTCCCGGAGTCTAGCAGTTTTTATTTTGCATAAGCTCTGCTGGCCTGAGGTGGATTGCCACAGCCCAGCTTTCTAGAAGAGACAGTAGACAAACAAAGATACACCCCCCCTCCTCCAAATGCCCTGGATTTCCATAGCTCTGCCTCATTCACAGAGTTTGACTCAGGCTCATCAGACTGCAGGGCATCTCCATTCATCCTAGATCAGACTTCCAGCCCCAGTGGCTGCTTGGGTTGGCAGTTTCCTACTGTAGGGAACTCAAAGGGAAGATAAGGTCTGGGTTGTAGAGGAGTTCTGGGAAATCAAACTCACTGGCTTCTTCCAAAAAGCAAAACCAAACCAAATCAAAAACTGTAACCACCAGTGACAGAGTAGAGGCTCTGTTTTTAGGCTTAAAGGGACCTTGCATTTTTAAGCTTAGGAACAGGAAGTGGAGAGGTCCTGACTTTTGCAAGGCTGGTGGTTTACTTTGTTCATGTGTTAGATGTTACGTTTATCAAACAAGTTACATTTGATCTTTTAGATTCTGGAAAGTCTTCCCAGATTCTCCCTGGGAACACCAATTCTAGTTTTCCTGGTTGAATGTCACCTTAATTGTCAAAGCCAACATGAGTGTATGCTTTCTTTCGCATCTTCACAGGTATTGTCAAGTGAAGAAGAGAAAGATGGCATCAGAGTTTGCTGCCTAAATGCCACCTAAAGAATTCAAAGCCAGACATTTACTGAGCACCTCCTTTGGTTTGGATCGATTATAGGGATCATACTACATAAACACACACATGCATGGACAATAATATCTCCCCCATTTATATGTGAACTTGGGACAGCTAAAGATGCTTTTTTTCTTTTTGTTCCCTCAGCTTAGTATAGGCCTGCACATAGTAGGTGATCTTATTGGCCATTTATTGAATGGGTGAATGTCTAACAAGCATAAGAGAAAAGAGGGGAGAGCACGTGATGCTGCCGAAGCAGAAGAATGGGGAGTGGCCAGGGGTTCTCTGAGAAAATTATTTTTGTTATTATCTAGATAAAGTGCTAAATGCACCCTCTTACCAGTTAGACAATGGTATAAGGACCCCAAATCATAAGCATTCACATGCCATGCTCTCCTCCCCTCTTAATACTGCACATACTATGATTCCTTTGGTCCCAGACCCTGTTCCCTCTTTGATTCAGTGTCAATATCACCTCCTCTCTGAAGCTCTTTCCTGACAGCTGAGACCAGGCTGGACCATCATCTTCCCTGCATCTGTGGAGCCCCAGACAGTAAGTGGTACTGGGAGCAGGACGTTATAGCCTCACTGCCTGTTTAGATATTCTGGCTACCCCTCCTCCAAAAAAAAAAAAGGAATATTTGCGAAGGCTAGAACTGTGTCTAGTTACCCTTATAACCCTCACCAACTATAAAATGGTCTGTATTTGTTAAAATAATTAATTCATTGATGAACAATGGAATTATAATAAAATGGGAACTTCTTAATTTTCCTGGACATTATAACTGGCTTTAAACACTAATCATGTAAACGGTAAGAGTTAGTAGCAATCTGATTCATTTAGAATTAGCAAATTGTTCATAGGGTAAATTTTTTTCTAAACCAGCAGATGACCTCCTTATTATCTCCATGATGACTCTCAATTATCCATAAGTGCATCTTAAGCACTTAGTATGTGCTCAGAGAAGTGATTCAGGAGTCCTCCCCCCACAAAATCACACGTGATTCTTGCCCTACTGGGACGATCCTGACAACTCTAGTTGCTGCTCTGTATTTTTTTTTTTTTTTTTTTGGTCTTTTTGTCCTTTTTAGGGCCACACCCGTGGCATATGGAAGTTTTCGGGCTAGAGGTATAATTGGAGCTGTAGCTGCCGGCCTTCATCATAGCCACAGCAACTCGGGATCCGAGCCACGTCTGCGACCTACACCACAGCTCATGGCAACGCCGGATCCGTAACCCACTGAGCGAGGCCAGAGATCAAACCCGCAACTTCATGGTTCCTAGTCAGATTCGTTTCTGCTGCGCCACGATGGGAATTCCTGCTCTGTATTTTTTAAACTGAACATGTTAGCAAGCACTTCTCTCCCTTGAAATATGCTCCATGAATGTAAGAACTGAACTTTACTGCAGCGATTTACTTGGCACAAAGTAGGCACCAAATAAGCATTTCCTGAATAAATACTGCATAAAGCAGGCTTTGTGGGTTCTGGCAAAAGGGTAACATGATAAATAGATTCTGGGTGATTATTTTGATGTTATCCAAAATTGGACTGAGGGAAAGACACTTAGGAGGAAATTTTTAGCCCAGAATTTCCTTCTTTCTATCTTATCTAGATCACCTCCTTCTCCTTATCTCATCTTATGAGGTAAGTTCCTGGAATGACTGCTATTTGGAGGTAAGGCTAACCCAAGGACACTTAGGAAGGGAAGTCACTGCTAAGAAACACCAGGTAGTCAGGTTGGGTTCATCCCAGGTTCACAAGGATGGTTCACCATACGCAAATCAATCAACGTCACACACCACATTAACAAAAAAAAAGTCAAAAATCATATGATCATCTCAATAGACGCAGAAAAAGCATTTGACAAAGTTCAACATCCATTCATGATCAAGACCCTCGCCAAAGTGGGTATAGAGGGAACATTCCTGAATATAATCAAAGCCATTTATGATAAACCCACAGCAAATATAATCCTCAATGGGGAAAAACTGAAAGCCTTCTCACTCAAATCTGGAACAAGACAGGGATGCCCACTCTCACCACTGCTCTTCAACATAGTTTTGGAAGTCCTAGCCACAGCAATTAGACAAACAAAAGAAATCAAAGGCATCCATATAGGAAGAGAAGAGATCAAACTGTCACTGTATGCAGATGACACGATACTATACCTAGAAAACCCTAAGGACTCAACCCAAAAACTACTTGAACTGATTAATAAATTCAGCAAAGTAGCAGGATATAAGATTAACATTCAGAAGTCAGTTGCATTTCTGTATACCAGCAATGAAATATTAGAAAAGGAATACAGAAATATAATACCTTTTAAAATTGTACCTCACAAAATCAAATACCTCGGAATACACCTGACCAAGGAGGTAAAGGACCTATATGCCGAGAACTATAAAACTTTAATCAAAGAAATCAAAGAAGATGTAAAGAAATGGAAAGATATTCCATGTTCCTGGATTAGGAAAATCAATATTGTAAAAATGGCCATACTACCCAAAGCAATCTACAGATTCAATGCAATCCCTATCAAATTACCCAGGACATTTTTCACAGAACTAGAACAAACAATCCAAACATTTATATGGAACCACAAAAGACCCAGAATCGCCAAAGCAATCCTGAGAAACAAAAACCAAGCAGGAGGGATAACTCTCCCAGACTTCAAGAAATACTACAAAGCCACAGTCATCAAAACAGTGTGGTACTGGTACCAAAACAGACAGACAGACCAATGGAACAGAATAGAGAATCCGGAAATAAACCCTGACACCTATGGTCAATTAATCTTTGACAAGGGAGGCAAGAACATAAAATGGGAAAAGAAAGTCTATTCAGCAAGCATTGCTGGGAAACCTGGACAGCTGCATGCAAAGCAATGAAACTAGAACACACCCTCACACCATGCACAAAAATAAACTCCAAATGGCTGAAAGACTTAAATATACAACAGGACACCATCAAACTCCTAGAAGAAAACATAGGCAAAACACTCTCTGACATCAACATTATGAATATTTTCTCAGGTCAGTCTCCCAAAGCAATACAAATTAGAGCAAAAATAAACCCATGGGACCTCATCAAACTGAAAAGCTTTTGCACAGCAAAGGAAACCCCAAAGAAAACAAAAAGACAACTTACAGAATGGGAGAAAATAGTTTCAAATGATGCAACCGACAAGGGCTTAATCTCTAGAATATATAAGCAACTTATACAACCCAACAGCAAAAAAAGTCAATCAAGCAATGGAAAAATGGGCAAAAGACCTGAATAGACATTTCTCCAAAGAAGATATACAGATGGCCAACAAACACATGAAAAAATGCTCAACATCGCTGATTATAAGAGAAATGCAAATCAAAACTACCATGAGATACCACCTCACACCAGTCAGAATGGCCATCATTAATAAATCCACAAATAACAAGTGCTGGAGGGGCTGTGGAGAAAAGGGAACCCTCCTGCACTGCTGGTGGGAATGTCAACTGGTACAGCCACTATGGAGAACAGTTTGGAGATACCTTAGAAATCTATACACAGAACTTCCATATGACCCTGCAATCCCACTCTTGGGCATCTATCCGGACAAAGCTCTACTTAAAAGAGACACATGCACCCGCATGTTCATTGCAGCACTATTCACAATAGTCAGGACATGGAAACAACCCAAATGTCCATCGACAGATGATTGGATTCGGAAGAGGTGGTATATATACACAATGGAATACTACTCAGCCATAAAAAAGGATGACATCATGCCATTTGCAGCAACATGGATGGAACTAGAGAATCTCATCCTGAGTGAAATGAGCCAGAAAGACAAAGACAAATACCATATGATATCACTTATAACTGGAATCTAATATCCAGCACAAATGAACATCTCCTCAGAAAAGAAAATCATGGACTTGGAGAAGAGACTTGTGGCTGACTGATGGGAGGGGGAGGGAGTGGGAGGGATCGGGAGCTTGGGCTTATCAGACACAACTTAGAATAGATTTACAAGGAGATCCTGCTGAATAGCATTGAGAACTATGTCTAGATACTCATGTTGCAACAGAAGAAAGGGTGGGGGAAAAATGTAATTGTAATGTATACATGTAAGGATAACCTGACCCCCTTGCTGTACAGTGGGAAAATAAATAAAAAAATATATTAAAAAAAAAACACCAGATAGTGTTATCAAATATGTTTATAACACAATAAACTTTAAAAACAGTAAACATACCAGGATATTTCAATACAAGTGGGCATATGTCCCCACACAAGAAGTCCCCGCACTTATACATTATTGAGGATTTTTATGTAGATATGCAGCTGTTTTTTTTTTCCTTAATTTTCCACCTGTGATTCTTTCATTCACACAGGAAATTCTGGATTCTTTTTTTTTTCTCTTTCTCTCTTTCCCTCTCTCTGAATTTTTTGACCCCACCCCGAAGCATGCATGAATTTCCTGATCATCGATGTGTTTCCATCCACAGCTTTTACCAAACCCACCACATCGACAATGACAGAAGTGTACCAGGGTGCTGCAAGGGATTCCGGTTAGGGCTTTCTTTGTATCGGTTTATATCGGTTGGTGAGCAGGTACTTATCTGTACTTATTCAAATGAGGCAGACACGCCTCAAAACACCATTGGCTCCTCTGGAATTCCATTCTGTGTTTGTGTTGCCTTTACTGAATCCTGATCATGGTGATTCTTAAGTCAGGGTTGGTTTTGAGAAATAGACATAGGCCAGTGGGAAGCCATGCACATGCCATGCTGGGTGGTAAAGCTGTCACAACAGATGTTGGCAAGAGGAGGACCCCAGGGAAAGGACTTCAGAGCCACCATCATTTTATGATACATCCCTGCTTTGTTTGGGGGGCATTTTATGAACTGGTCACACTCCTTAATTTCTTTAACATTTTAAGTGTCTCCTATATTTGGTTTCAGAGATTTGTCTCCAAATAAGTCCTGCATTTTGGTACTCATACAAAATATGTCCTACCCCCAACCTCTGTTTGTACCCAGAGAGTCAGTTATCTGAAAGCACAGCTTTCTAGCTGCATCCTGTAGCCACATGGCCCTCTCTGGACATTCCTCTTCTTCGTCCATGGGCCAAATTGGAGGCCAAGCTCATTGTTTGTTGTGTGGGCATGCTTCGTGGACTCCAGAGAGATATAACTTTTGCTATATCCAATTTTCTTTCCATCATGACTCCCTTTTATTAGAGGAAGCTGATTATGTCAACGAGGTAGTGAAATAAAGATTGGGTCTTTCTGTTGGCCTCATAAAATATTTTAAATAATCTCAATAGAATTCATTACAAAACCAAAGCCTGTCAAGTCTTGATGTTTTTCAAGCCAGCAGACCTGTTCTACTGTAAGCAGTGCATAAGCCCTGCACTATTCGCAGCCTCCATTCTAAACACCCTGCTTCAACGCACTTCTCACTCTGTGTCTCAACTTCCTGACATCCTGGATTCTAAGTTCATGGCTTTTCCTACTTGCAGTACTTCCTGGCCTCTTGGACCTGAAACTTAGCTCTTTTTCTCTGGGTTTCACCAGCTTCATCCATCCTTGAACACGATGCTTGATGGCTAAACTAAGATACTCTCAACCACCCAATCTCGCTTGGCTATCAAGATGTTATCTGTTAGCTTAGGAGGTTGTGAGCTCTCCCACCAAGTTCATCCTAGTCACTCCAGCCCCACACCTCTGTGGTAGAAGTGACTCCAAAGGTCACTAAGATAAAAAAAAAAAGGAGTTCAGCAGAAATGAATCTGACTAGTCTAGTATCCACAGGGACGCAGGTTCCATCCCTGACCTTGCTCAATGAGGCAAAGATCTGGCATTGCTATAAGCTGTGGTGTAGGTTGCAGACACAGCTCTGATCCTGATTGCTGTGGCCGTGGTGTAGGCTAGCGGCTATAGCTCCAATTCACCCGCTAGCCTGGGAGCCTCCACATGCTGCGGGTGTGGCCCAAAAAAGACCAAAAAAAAAAAAAAAAAGTCACTAAGAGCTGAAATAATCCACCAACATAAGTTATTATTTTAATTTACTCTTACCAACATTTATCTGAAATCCTAATAATGTTAGCATGCCCTCTGAACAGCCCTGACTCAGAGCCTAGGCACAGTGTGGCTGTGGCAAGCAAGACCATGGGTGGTAATATTTACTACTTATTTAACTGGTGCCCTGGAGATGCAGATGGAAAACATGACTCTACAAACTGATGTAAATACAAAAATTACACAGGCAGGGGCTCCTGACTTCCAGCCGCTCCGTGGGACAAAGAGGCAGCAGTAGCTACATGTAAGAACGCTTGCTTTTAACGCTCTCAAGATTGGCTCAGAAACAATAAGAACTTTCAGCAGATCATCCCGGAGAGCAGAAAGAACCTTCAGACAGCAATCCATTTGCAAGAAGCCAGTGGGCTGCGGGCCTGCTTTGTTTATTTTTCCTCTTTTCCCTTCTCCTCACTTTGCTTCTTCCAAGCTTTGCAGCCCTTTGGCCCGCCTTCACCTTCAAGCAAGGACTGGCTGTTACTTACCATGCCCTTTAGTGTCAGATCTGCTAAGGGAGACCGGTTACCATGGAAATCTGGCCAAACATGTAAATCCACAGTGAGGAAACCCACAGGCTGAGTCTTCTTAATCAGATCCAGGTGACTGTTCAAATATGCATATACACTCTGGCATCTGCAAGAGAAGTGGATTTTGTTTTTAAAGCGGGCGGGGGGGGCAGGTAGGGTCAGGGAGCAAATTGTTCTGCAGAAAGAAACCATTTGTACTCCAATATCAGATCCAGAAAGCAGGCAGGGTCCCCAAAGCATCAATAAAGAAACTAACCCCAACTCATAGAAATCAGCAAACCACACTCCCTAATCACACTGTATTCTCACCAAAGATAGAAGGCCCATCCTGGTGGAAGATGGAAAGGTTTGAAATCAGAGAACCAGATCCAAGAATGGTTTTACTCCATAGTAGGTATGTAACCACGAGAAAGTTATTTAAACTTTCTGAGCCACTCTCTTTGCATCTGTAAAAACAGCCATCGTAATCCCTGCCCAACTGACCTCATAGGGTTATTGTGAAGATCAAAGGAGACTATGCAGGTGAAGATACAGTATTTTGCAAACTGTACAATACTGTACATATGCAAAGGATTTTTAAAAATCAGCATTCCTAATTGTAATAATAACATGATGATGCATGGAGGCAGATGTAAGTTCCTAGACTCGGGATATGAGATTGCTAAGGGCAGTGACAGGATGGAGTGAATGCATTTAGGATCAGGAGTTAGGCAGCCTGATTTCCCATCCAAACCCACCAAGTGACACTGCATTAGTTCTTTCTCTTTTTAAGCCTTAATTTCATCACGTGGAGAATAAGGACACTCAGGGGACCTCTCTCAGCCTCTTCTGCTGAGAGGGAGGCAGAGACAACGGGCTTGGGAGTCAAGGCAGTCCTGAGTTCAGATCCTGGTTCTGCCTGTCCTGACTGGGTAACACAGGCCAGTGACTTCACCTCTCTGAACTTCAGTTTTCCCACATGTATGATATCTATAAAATTCTATCTCACTGAGTGAAATTTCACCGCCTGACACAAAGATGAACATTGGTTACCTTTTCCCACTTTAAAAGCAATAATCTCTTGAATAAATAAAAAATAAAGTGGGGAGTTCCCGTCTTGGCTCAGGGGAAACGAATCGCCGACTAGGAACCATGAATTCACTCAGTGGGTTAAGGATCCGGTGTTGCCGTGAGCTATGGTGTAGGTCGTAGACACGGCTCAGATCTGGTGTTGCTATGCCTCTGGTGTAGGCCGGCAGCTATAAGCCGGCAGCTCCGATAAGACCCCTAGCCTGGGAACCTCCACGTGCCGTGGGGGCAGCCCTAATAAGACAAAAGACAAAAGACCAAAAAAAGTGGGCTGGCACCCCACACCACTTCCCACTGGTGTCCTTGGAACCACAATCTTAAAGGTTACAGAAATGGCTTGGATAATGGTAAAAATAGAAAAGTATGGGAGATCACTGTCCAAGAGAAGAGAGCTAAGACAGTATTTATTCTTCACATTTAAAAATGTTTTAGGGGTACAGCTGAGTGGTTTCTAGTTCGAGTTTTGGGTCACTGTAAAATGTCCCTCTGGATCCCATGAAAGTCCCGAGAGTTTTCTAAGCTAAGTGTGAAGAAAGAGAAAAAGAGAGTAGAGCAGTGGTTTTCAAACTCTTACTCAATAAAAATTTTATGTGGAATTCCACGATAGAAAATATAGGAAAGCAAAAGTGCTCTATGTAAGTGCGTGCGTGCATGCATGCATGCATGTATGTGTATGTGTGTGTGTGTGTGAGGGAGAGAGAGAGAGATGTGTTTTGGGTGGAGGCAAGAACAGTCCTACCCACCAGGCACTCTCTTTGGTTCTTGCCATGATCCCTCATTCTCATCTGTGAAAATCTTCTGCTCTATGTCATATTAGAAGATAAGGATCTTGTTGGGAAAAGGCTCAGCATCTAGAGTAACATCAACTGCTGCTCCTTGTTCCTCTGGCCTTTTTAACCTGGCCTTCAGCCACAGCCCAGTGAGCTGAGTACCCCTAACACCCCTTTACAGAGGGGATGCGTGAGGAGTGAAGACAGCGAGCAAGTCCAAATTTAAGCCCTCTAGGTATGATTCTGAAGCCATGTGCTTTCTGTACCGCTGGTCAGGAATTATGTGTCAAAGCCCCACATTCAAACTCTGAGAATGATTCAATGACAGTGTCAGGAAAGGTTCTTCTGAGCTTCCACAGAAGGTCAGGCCAGAACCACGAATCTGGGGAAAATATGCCCGTACCCTAGTTTTCTACCTCCCAGCTCTCTCTGATTCTGGCCCAATAGAATCACACGGCCAGCGATGGCCATAAGAACACCCTTTCCAGCCAGAAGTCAAGAGTCTGCACTAATTCAAGCAACATTCCACTTCAGAAGAGCATCACTGCTCTCAGAGTAAAGGGACTTTTTTTTTTTTTTAAAGAATCACATGTCTATAAATCTTTTGTCTCCAAAGGAATCTCAGAGCAGCGCATTTGGTTTCAGACATCTGGGTCAATAAGAACCTATCGGCCTAATTACTATTGATTCGTCATTGTCTCATTTACTGTGGGTCTTTGCAAACAGTGAGATTCATTTGGCCTCTACATATATGGTCACTCATGCACTAATGAGATCCCTGGGGGACGAGGCATATGCTTACCCCTTTGACTCCTAACCTTGCAGCTGTATGTTTATTCTTTGAATGCAGCCATTCTCCTGCACACTGTTTCAATTATCCCTTACCATGTGTGCTATCTGAGTCTATCATTCAAAATGAAATGCACTTGGAAAACATTAAAATAACAAATGCACATCATTATTCACATAATTTTAACCTTGCACAGCGCCTTTTTCAGTTCTGACTTTCAGTTTGTATGTTTTATCAATTCTTTCTCAAATGGCGGTCTGCCCTCTTCCTGCTCAGGAATCATACATTAACTCTTCCAAGTGGATCGGTCTCCTTCTTTCTCATGAACTCCAGATTCATCCTTGCCGTCCTCATCCCATTATGCAGAAAGAAAAAAATACTGTGTCAACAATCTCAGAGCCACTTCATGTGTACCAGCTGGGTGACCAGGTACACTGAACCCTGCCAAGCATACTTTACTTTTCTGAAATCAGGGTTAATACTTTTACCTTATGGGCTGCTGTGAGGATTAAATATGGAGGCCTGAGGACTTTAAAAGGATAGGTGATCGGTAAATAGTTCCTTCTTGTTTCCCATCACAGGAAATTCATTTCTAGCTTTTAGAAATCCCAGAGTCAAGGAAGATATTTTTCAGGCTTTATGGGTTCCAATCTTCAGTACAGATGGCATGCCTGGAATCTCTCCTTTCCTTCTTCATAAATCGTTTAATTCTTTGGCTTCACAGGCTGCCCAAAAGTATGGTGACCATACTTTCAAACCCCAAACTGGAACACATGGTCTCAGAGAAGAATTGTGCCCTTTGTAGGAGTAAGAGAAAGTCCTGGAAAAGAAGCTTCTGCCCTATCTCAGGTTGCTCCTCTTTGACCCACTGCAATACATATTCTGGTCACCCCATTCTACGGAGACTGGACCCACCACGCTGAGCAAGCCCCTCTTAGTTGCTAACTCCAATGGCCCATTATTTGTCTTTATTTTACTTGAATTGCCTGTTGCATTCTGTACCACCTGACCACTTCTTATTCATTGTTCTGTCCTTTGCTTCCTGGACACATTACTCCTTTGGTTTTCCCACCTCCTCTCCCACTAGTTCTCTTCCTTTGCTTGTCTATTAAATAAATATATAGGAGTTCCCGTCGTGGCTCAGTGGTTAACGAATTCTGACTAAGAACCATGAGGTTGCCAGTTCGATCCCTGGCCTTGCTCAGTGGGTTGGGGATCTGGTGTTGCCATGAGCTGTGGTGTAGGTCGCAGACGCAGCTTGGATCCCGTGTTGCTGTGGCTCTGGTGTAGGCCAAGCAGCTACAGCTCCGATTCAACCCCTAGCCTGGGAACCTCGATATGCCATGGGAGCAGCCCGAGAAATGGCAAAAAGACAAAAATAAATAATAAATAAATAAATAAACAAATAAATGAAGTTTCCCAGAGGCCTGTCCGTGGCCCTCTTCTCATTCTTTCTAGACCCTTGGATGATCCCAGCTTCCCTTCATGGCTGCAGTTAACTATCTAGTGCTGAAGATTTCCATTTCTCTGTGATGAGATCCACGTCACGCACACATCAAATGCTTCCCCCGAATGCCCAAAGGGACCTCAACTAAGACTGTCTAATAAGACACACATCACCTTTTCCGATATACTCACTCTTCCTTCCGTTTCTTTGTTTGACCAAAGCCAATCTCATTTAAGTGGTTGCTCAAGCAACCATTTGGGTGGCAGAGTCAGAGTTGGGATCATTTTTGACTTGTCTTCCTCCCTCAGTTCCACAATTTACACTTTCACTAGGACCTGTCCTTCCTTCCTCCTTTCCTTTCTTTTTCTTCCTTCCTTCCTTCTCTTTCTTCCTTTTGTCTTACAGCTGCACCTGCAGCAAGTGGAAGTTCCCAAGCTAGGGGTCAAATCGGAGCTGCAGCTGCCGACCTACTCCACAGCCATAGCAACGCCTGTTCCAAGCCGTGTCTGTGACCTACACCACAGCTCACAGCAATGCTGATCTTTAACCCCCACTGATCCAGGGCAGGCACTGAACACACATCCTCATGGATCCTAGTCAAGTTTGTTACCATGGAGCCACAACAGGAACTCCAATTTATTATTTTAAATATTCATCTAACCAGCATGCTTTTCTCCCATTCAACTGCTACTATTTTATGCAGGCCACCTTCAAATGCCTGGATTAGAGCTTTGGCCTCACAGCTCATCTTCCCTCCTGAAATACTGCCCTTCCCCCTAGGTTTTCTGTACTCTTTCTTGGGTGCTTCTTCTAAAATGCAATTCTGGGAATTCCTGTTGCAGCTCAGTGGTAATGAACCCAACCAATATCCATGAGGATGCAGGTTCAATCCCTGGCCTTGCTCAGTGGGTTAAGGATCTGTGGTGTAGGTCACAGACATGGCTTGGATCCTGGGTTGCTGTGGCTGTGGCACAGGCTGGCTCTGAAGCTCTAATTAGACCCCTGAGCCTGGGAACTTTCATATGCTTTGGATGCGGCCGAGAAAAATAAAAATAGAAAGATCAAGCATAAACTTTCTTGTCTGTCACAGATGCTCTTCATTATCTAGCTCTCCCTACATTGCACCATGTTCCAGATAGGTCTTCCATTCTTCCTCCCTCTTCGCCCCTGCACACATCATGTTCTAGTGACACTAAACTACTTCCAATTTTTTAAAATATGCACGTCTTAACCTCTGAATGTTTGCCTAGTCTTCTCCCTCTTGCCTAGACTTCTCTTTCTAACCTTCTTTACCTACCTATGTCAATCATTGCTCTAAACTCATCTTTAAAAAAAAATTAAATTGACGTATAGTTGATTTGAAATGCTATGTTAGTTTCTGGTATAGAGCAAAGTGATTCAGTTATACATATATATATTTATATTTTTTCAGATTCTTTTTCATTATAGTTTATTACGAGGTATTGAATATAGCTCCCTGTATTCTACAGTAGGTCCTTGTTGTTTATTTATTTTATATACAGTAGTTAGTATCCGCTAATCCCAACCTCCTAATTTATACACCCCCCAACACCCTTCCCATTTGGTAACCTTTGGTGTTCTTCCCTTCTGCTCTTCACATGGTTAGAATCATTTTCATCCTTCAGATCTTAACTGTGCCTCCATCACTCAGGGCTTCCCTGACCACCTCACCTAAATGGGGTTTTCCTGATATTCTATCACTGTACTCTGTTAGTTTCTTCATACCAAGTTTGGTCACCACAGACTTATTTATGGGTCTAGTTACTTGTTAACTGCCTACGGCCTCCTCTGGACTTTAAGCTTCATGAAGGCAGACCATCATCAAAATTCAGCAAAGAACTTAGTACATAGTACCATTCAAGAGTATTCATCAAATGAATGAATGGCCTTTCCTCCACTGTATGATAATTGCCTCTTCCTTTTATCTATATCCATCTCTGGAATCTGAATTCCTTCTGGGAAAGAGTCGCATCTTATTCATCCTACCAGATGCTCAACACAGTTACTGAAGTGTAGAATGAATCCCACATAGACTATGAGAGGTTGTTTTTATGTCTACATCTCATTGCAGCACAGGGCTGCCAAAGAATAGATCTTTGCAGTCATATGGACATGACCTTCCAGGCTTGCCTGTGTATCTCACAGAAGAGGGCGAGAAGAGAGACAAGCATCTTGTGAAAATCCCCCTCCAATTCCACCCATGTGCCAAGCACTATGCTGGGTTAGAGCTAATCTACTGAGAGGCAGATGATAAAAAATTGATTTCCTAAGTCAGCAGAGCTCTCAGATTTCTTGAGAGAACCCCCATGCCCTGAACCCCCATGTCCTGGTATGTAGAATAGAAGTCAAAGAAAGTCTTCTGTCTACTGAGAAAACATATCCAGCTTCTGTTTACCTAGAAAACTTTTCTCATCCAAGAGCCATCAAGAATTTACTGATCATCCTGGCACTGTCTAGGGATTAAAGGTATTAATATCATCACCCTGATTCTATGACTGTCCTAGCTCAGGGGAGCCTAAGCAAATACTCGCTGGCAGACTGGCAGCCCCAGTTATCAGACTGAGGAACCAAGGTTGAAGAAGCCATAAAGGCTTAGGGAGCAATTTAAGAACACAACAGTAAAATGGACAGTGAGAACCATGTTTAAAGTCCCTATGACACTCAATTCCTTACACAAAATTAAATGAGATAATATAGAGAAAACCACCACTAAGCACAGGGCTAGGCACATTGAAAACTCTTGGTTCTTGGCCTTTCTTTCTCCTTTTCTTGCTCCAGGGGGATTCATAAAGATTTTAACGGGAAGCATTAGATATACCCTGAGATTGAGCATATGGTGGGGGGGTGGGGGAAGAGGGGGGGAACACTATATTTTAAAAAAGTGATCCTCAGTGGGATTATGGAAATCACGGAAGCAAAAGAAGTTTCCGGAATAAGTCAGGTCAAGCAAAAATTTATTTCCCTCAAAGGAATAACCAAAAAACCCAGGGAAAGTGGGAGAAAAGAAAGATCGGGAGAGAGGATGTGAATTAGTGGAACTTCATGCTCGTACCCCTGAGACCAGAAGCAGAATCACAATGAGACATGGTCACTGCAGCAGTGACTGCTGCAGAAGTAGCTCAGAATGGGCTGGACTTCTCTGTCTACAGTCTTACTCCTCCACTAGACTATAAGCCTGCTGAGATCAGGGGCTACGTCTTCCACTGACCCTCCCTTTCCACCAAAGGTCTGACTTGCTACCCACAGAGCAGCCGTAGTAATCCTTTTAAAAGGTAAATCTGATCGTGTCTTTCCCCGGCTTAAAAACTAAAATCCTGAATAAAGTCCAGTGGTCTTAGAGCTTTCTACAATGTCTGCATTTCTACATGACCTTGGCTAAATTTCAGCTCGCATGCGTTCCCCCATTCCCTCCCACATTGATCCAGCCATGGTGCCCTTTACAAAGCCCACTGAGCCGGCCAAACTGGCTGCTGCCTCCGGGCCTTGGGACTTGCTGTTCCTACAAAGGGATCTTCCCCATATAACCATGGCTTGTTCCCTCTCTTCATACAGAGTCCTATCTGAGTGTCACCTCACCAAGGTTGGCTTCCCCACCAGAAACGGCTCCTATCCATCACCCTAACACCTCTCGTTCTTCTTACTCATCTCTATTTTTCTTTAGAATGCTTACCAGTAAATTCCTGGAGTATGTGCTCTCTCTCAAACTCTGTCTCTGTTTCTACACACACATGTATATATGTGTTTATGTGTATGTTCAAGAGCATAGTTTCCATGAAAACAGGATTTTTTTTTTCTTTCGGCTTTGTTAGCTGTTGTACCATAAATGCTCATACGACACTTATCAGAGAGACAGAGGACCTTTTTAAAATTTTTTTAAGATTTTTATTTTTTCTATTATAGTTGATTTATAATGTTCTATCAATTTCTGCTATACAGCAAAGTGACCCACTCATATATATATATCTATATATATATAGATATATATATACATGTGTGTGTATATCTATCTATCTATCTATATATACATATGCATATGTGTGTGTGTATATACACACATTCTTTTTCCTCACATTATCCTTTCACGATGTTCCATGACAAGTGGCCGGATCTAGTCCCCTGTGTGCTGCAACCTTGAATTCAGCACTTGTGGATTATGCCAACATCTTCTCACTAAACTGACATCACCACAAACACATTCTGAAACACTGGTGAGGTTCTTTAAGAGGAGTAAGACAATAATGGGCAGTTTAGAGGAAAAGAACTGATGTTATGATCAATGTATGACAATCTCTGGCTAAGGAGTAAAATATCTGTACATTCAACCCCACAGAAAGAGGGGCTCTGGTTGCCATTTATAAGCATGGCTACATCTAGGTTATTGTTTACTTAATTCATAAGTTCCAACACATTTCTGCTCAGGATGAAGCCTAGAAGGATTATGGTGAATCAAGAGTATAAAATACTAAAGCAGTTTATCAACATTTGTTTCTATAGTTTCAAACAGGATTTGCTGATGCTAAGCACTGCTGTTTTCAGACAGCCCCGAGTCATACCAAAAGAGGCATATGGTTTTTGATTCCAAGGGATTTGCTATCCCTTCCAAAGAGCCAATTTCCCTTAATAACAACTATGCCTATTTCTCTCTAATACCTGAAGTGCAATGGGTGCTATAGTCCGTTTATAGAGCCCATAAGATACAGACACATTTTCCTTTGCAAGACAATAGAAGAAGGTTGGGAGGGAAAAGAATAAGCATTGAATGCCTACTAAGTATATGAGCTGGAGATAAAATTTGAGACTTGTCTAAATACAAAAAGAAACGAAGCTAAGAATGTAGATGGGATCATGGAAGAGACCACAAAGAGAGAAGAGGTCCGAGAGTTCCTGTCGTTGCTCAGCGGTTAACGAACCTGACCAGGATCCCTGAGGATATGGGTTCAATCCCTGATCTTGCTCAGTGGGTTAAGGATCTGGCATTGCTGTGGGCTGTGGTGTAGGCTGCAGACGAGGCTCAGATCCCACATTGCTGTGGCTGTGGTATAGGCTGGCAGCTGTAGCTCCGATTTGACCCTAGCCTGGGAGCCTCCATGTGCCGGGGGGAGTGCAGCCCTAAAAAGCATAAAAAAAAAAAGTGAGAAGAGGTCCAAGAATGTAGCTGTGATGAACTTTGATGTTAGTGATTACGAACAGGACCATGAGCTTGAAAAGAACAAGAAGGAGTCAGAAATGCAGAAGGAAAACTGCACGTGGGTGACTATCCTCCTTAGGTGACCCATGCAGCTGAGAGCTCCAGGAAGGGGACTTGATGACGTGATGTGGTTGCTGAGGACCTTAACACCACGTTTCAGGGGCCAGTGGTGACAGAATTCAAAGTGGAGTGGGCAAAGGAGGAAACTGACCAAGAGCACAGGCAATGCTTTGGAGAAACTTAACTCCAAAGAGAAGAAAAAACACAGGGAAGTAGTTGAAAGAGGGGATGGCGTTAGCTGGCATGTGAATAGAAGTTGGATTTAAATCTAATCTGACTTTAAGACTGAATTCTATAAATTGCTGATTCTGGACCACCCCAGGCTGCTGTTTCTCGGAGTATGCATGCTAATCCATAAATCCTTTTATTCCCATTTTCAATAAAAAGTACTCACATGAGGTTCAGCCGTAGCAGAAAGTTCTGGAAATTTTGAGCATCTCATAGTAAAGTCTAAATTATCTGTTACTTTTTTTGGGGGGGTCTTTTTAGCCTACACCCACAGCATATGGAACCTTCCAGGCTAGGGGTTGAATTGGAGCTACAGCTGCTGGCCTACACCACAGCCACAGCAATGCCAGATCTAAGCAGTATCTGTGACCTACACCACAGCTCATGGCAACGCTGGATCCTTAACCCACTGAGTGAGGCCAGGGGCTGAACCTGCTTCCTCATGGATGCTAGTTGGGTTCATTACTGCCGAGCCACAATGGGAACTCCTATCTGTTACGTTTGTGTTGAGATTTAAGATCTTCAGAGATTGGCACTGCCATGATCTACTTTCATCCTCCTGACACCAGGAAAATGGGCTAACCAGGGTGGTATGACTGTCATTTTGAGGGTGAGGTTACAAGTCACCGAGACATGTGTGGCAGGATTAGTACAAGAAGCCAAGACCTCCCATTCCCTCTCCAGTGTTCTTGCTTCTCCATAAGAAGGTGAGCAGGTTATGGTGACTGACACCTGCTGCCTCACCCTAGAGCAATCACCTCCAAAGTGTCTCCTCTTTTATACTCATTAGCAACAGTTGAAGTAGTAGTAGCAGGATGGTTGTTGTCACTGTCACTACATAGTTCACAAAGCCTTTCCAAATATACCACCTTATTAAACTCAAATTCTCAGAGGTATCCACGGCTGGTTCTCTCATTCCTCCTATTCCATGTTCTGACTAGGAAACTAAGGTTCACACACTGATGCCTGTGGGGGCTGGGATTTGAACCCAGACCTCTGAACTCTAAGTCAGAACTCGTTTCTTTGGATTAGTGGTTTTTAAATGCTAGGTTTAAAGGACCTTCAAGAATCTGATAATAGCTATGGCCCCTCTCCCCAGAAATATATGCATAAGTACAGAATCAATAAAACGCTGCACACAAACAAGGACTTCTCTGATGACCTGAGTTTAGGCGTCCCTGCTCTAGCTTATGTGGTCTCTGAGACAACTAAAGTGCTAGTTGACTGGATATACGGTGTGGTCCCTTCAGACAGTAACTAGAGACTCCTAGAAGGCGAAGCTTATGAAGCCTTTCTTATACTCTCTGTGGGGGTCAATCCCCCTCCTCTCACCCTGATGACACACTGGTTATATCCTAGCACATGATGCACTTCATTTGCTCTGGGAAGGTGTGCTTCCCCCAAGAATATCCATCCCCTGGTGGAAAGGAAAGGTCCATACAAGTAACAACAACGACTTTGATCACTACCCCTACCATCTGCTACATACACATTACAGCCCGACAACTGCCGCCATGTACCAGACACTATTGAAATTCATTTAATTTTCTCAACAACCTTGTGTACCATTATAATTTTCCCACACAGTGAAGTACAAAGACACAATGAGGTTAAGTACATTGCCCATTAGAGGTGAGGCTGAGACAGGCAGTTGGGCTCCAGAATCTATACCTTGGACTAGGCTGCCTTTTGCCAAGTATCTGCTACCTGGATGGGCTGTCTCTGATAATATTATAAAATATTTTGTTTTTGTTAAAAAGCCCAACAAGGAAGCATTATTATCACAAAAATCATTTATTTACTATTTTTTGAACTTTTTTACTTCAAAATAATTTTAGATTTACAGAGAAGATGCAAAAATAGTATGCAGACTTCCCTTATACTCCTCATCTAAGAAATCAAAATAAATATAATATTATTTCTACTCTACATACTTACTTAATTGTGACAATTTTCCCCACTAATGTCCTTTTTTTCTGGCCAAGGATCTAAGTGATAATCATACATTGTTTCTAGATGTAGTAGGTCTTCAGGCTCCTTGAATCTGGGGCAGTTCTTAAAATTTCATAACTTTTGAAGCAGATTGGCTAATAATTTTGTAGAATGTCCCTCAATTTGGGTTTGCACGATGTTTTCTCATGTCTACACTGAGGTTATGCACTTTTGGCAAAAACATTACAAAAATGATGCTGTGTCCTTCTCAGTGCATCATAAAAAGAGGTCCATCATGTTGATGTAACTTATTGCCAGTATTGTTAATTTTGATCACTTGGGTAAGGTGTTGTTTGCCAGATTTCTTCATGGTGAAGTTAGCTATTTTTCCTTTTATATTAATAAGTATCTTGTGGTGAGATACTATCTGATCATGCAAAAACCAGGCTTCATGTCATATTCTCACTCACTCATTTTAGAATCCATTGGTGATTCTTGCCTACAGCAATTATTATGGTTGTGTTTGCCTAATAATGGTTTTCTATTTCCATTACTTCCTCTACAGTTATAGATTTTAATTGAATTATCCTTACAGTGGACAGCAAGTTCTGTGCTTTCTTCAATTATTTACTTATAATAGTAGGGTACCATGGAGATATTTTATAAAAATCATCATTACTTTTTTCTGTTGGTCAAATGGTCCATGATTAGGCCACTGAGAGCCTGTTAAAGCTGGTGTCCATGTAATTCAACAATTCCTTTTCAAGCCTTCCCTTACATTCTGGCACCACAAAATGTGCATGTATTTTCCTTGCCCTAGTCCTGCAACTCACCATTTTTCCAACAAGTCCTGATAACTTTTATTGAAGAATAAAGAGACCCAAACCAGGGTGCTAGGCGTACACATTGCTACTAGGGTGTCACTGTTGAAGCCATCTCAGCAGAGAGAGCAAGGGGATAGATACAGCACATATATCATTAAAAACCACAAGTTGATTCTGATAACTCTGATTGATACCCATTACGATCGAGTTCATTCTAACCTTCCCCTTTTCCTACGCATGGGAAACCTGGCTCTTATTATCCACAACACATTTATTTATTTGCTCAAGTGTAGTATACACATAAAGGATCTTAAGAATAGCTAACCCATATCACAAAAAGACAAATTTAGTAATTAGAGTATAATACTTATGTAGTTATCTTTATCTTTAGCCACAGAGCATACTCTCAAAATATTCTTTCCCAAAGCAAATTAGGTTAGTTCTTTTTTCCCCCCAAACTCCCTTTAGTGTGATGGTGCCATTTATTATGAATACAAAAGGTTCATTTATTACTGTTTGTTTGGTGTTGTATTTCACCCCTACCACACACATCTCTCTATCTCTGTATCTATCCATCTATCCATCCATCTACCTTTCTATTTATTTTCAGAGGGACATGAAGCAACCATGTTTCGAAGAGTGAGATTTATACAGAAATGTGTATTCAGAGAAGGGCCTGTTCCTGTTTCCCCACTATTTCCATCTCATTCCTACCTACATTCCCTCATTAGTTTCTGGTTTCACGTTCCTGTATTTCTCTGGTGGCATAAATAAGTAGATATGCATATATTCTTTTATCACCTTTTTACATGAAAGGGAGCATATGGTAAACACGACTTTATATTCCACTTTTTCCCTTAACAGTGTATCCTGGCAATCACTCCTATCAGCTCCTATCCAGGTTCACAGATGAGGAGATAGACTTAAAGAGGCTGATGAACTTGCTCATGGTCACACACTTACTAAGGAGAAAAACTGGATCTGAACCTAAGATTTGACTCCCAAACCCATGTTCCTTCTTCTACATCAGAGCTTCTCAACCATGGTTGCTGGTATATTTGGGGGCGGGGAGCTCTAGGTTCTTTGTGAGTTGGCTCAGGTTATTTTGAAAATTGACATGCATATGTTCTGGATCATCCAGATGACTGCTTTATAAGCAAGTACTGCTAGGCATTCTCATGGCTCGGAGGGTCTGCCAATCACACAGCTGCCCACAGCGTATGTCCCCCGTGGGGTTGGGCACGAAAAGCTGTAGGGAAGAGAGAGAGAGCTGTTACCTGGCTGTGGCCTTGGCTTGTAGTTCAGGGAAGACGGCATGACCCTGCACCATGTGGTCTATCTGCAAAACAAGAGGGATGGGTGAGTTTTACAGCTTCTCCAGTCTGTGTTTAAGTCAAAAGAAGATATATTAAAATGTCTTGTTTCTTTCAACTCTTTGTCTATAGAGGATCCAAGAATGTTAAAATGCTAACTCAGCAAGAGGGGCTCCATGTGTTCAGAAATCTAGCCTTGCTGAACCAACTGCCAGCCTCTTGGATTTATAAAACAAAGAAGTTGAAAGCGAAAAGCAGCAGAAAATGAAACTCCCAAGGCTGAACTGGTTGCAGCAGGTCGTCTCAGGTCCAAGAATGAGGCTGGACAGAGGAGCGAGAAGGAGGGGGTAACTCAAGATAAATGATAGGGGAGCTGGGTGTTAAAAGCACAGACCCTGTGTCGCATCATTCCCCTTCCTGGTACCCCAGGGTGATGTCGGACCTTGAATTACCGTGTCTTAGGAATGGAGAAGTTGAGTGGAAGAGACTAGGAGGAGGGAGTCCCAGTTTAAACAAACAAAACAAAATTAAAAAAAAAAAAAAAGAGTTTCCCCAGAGCTGTTAAGAGAACCTCCTCATACTGAGAAGTTATCGCAGGGCACACTGGGGATGGAGCTCTCCAAGGACAGAAATGTGAGTTCTGCGGAAAACCACCTTCACATTTGAAATTCCATGTCAGGGATTTATTCCTTAATCTACTTGGTGGCTTTAAACAAAATAATATGTACCAGGCATCAGGGAGAGAAATGTTGCCACACGCCGTTACTCTGCGTGCTAAAACACACCCAACACCGGGCTTGAGTCCCTGAACCTAATCTGTGTATTTTCTCAATGTTTACAGTCTCCAAAACAACCATTCTGACCTACTTATTTTCATTCAAACTACGAACAGATCGGTTATTGCGGCCTCATGGAGACAGTTTCTCTGAGCAGGTCTCCTGAGAGTCGGGACTGTGTAAAAAGGAAGAGACTTTGTTCTGGAGCCTCCAAGGTTCCGTCTGGGTTCTGGCTCTGATACTGACTAGTTGTGTGATTTTGTACAAGTCACTGAACTGCTCTGAGCCTCAATAATCCCCTCTCCCCTATCCCAGTTTCCTTTTAAAGTAGGATTTCTGGGACTTAAAGAGTGTCTACCATAATGCCAACAACAGTGTAAGTGATGTCACCTAAAATGTATTGACTCATTTACCAGATATAGTAAACTAAGCATGTTACATACATCATCTTGTTTATTCCTGACAATACTCTGGTGAAGAAGATACTATTCTTCTTATTCATGAAGATGAGAAAACTAGGACTGAAAGAGGAAAGTAACTTCTTTTAAGGTCACATGGGAGTAAGTAACAGATCAGAGTCTCAAACTGAGGAAACTCTGTATCTGAAGTCCTTATTCTTTTTTTTTTGTCTTTTGTCTTTTTAGGGCGGCACCCTCGGCATATGGAGGTTCCCAGGCTAGGGGTCCAATCAGAGCTGTAGCTGCTGGCCTTCGCCAGAGCCATAGCAACGAGGCATCCAAGCCTTGTCTGCAACCTACACCATAGCTCACAGCAATGCCGGATCCTTAACCCACTGATCGAGGCCAGGGATCGAACCCACAACCTCAGGGTTTCTAGTCGGATTCGTTAACCACTGAGCCACAACGGGAACGCCTGGTCCTTATTCTTAATTACTATGTCACACTGTCTACTGAGTTCCCAGGCATAGGTTGTTGAATTCCACTGGTGTAGTGCTGCAGAAATATTTCAAAACAGTACCAAAGCAACTGGTCATTTCCATGGAAAGAACATCATGCAAGTTTTGAATATTTACTTCCTAAAGGTTCAGTGTGGGGTTACTATAATTAGGCATAGTTGGGACCTTAAAGAGTTTGCAATCTAGCTGGAGCATCAAGATGAACCTACCAGCACCAATAAAGGATAATCAAACCATTACTTGATTTGATGCTGATTTCTGTGGAAAGCATTTTAGGAGTTCAGGGAAGAGAGATTTATTTTTTTAATTTTTACAATTTTTTATTAAACTTTAGTTGATTTACAGTGTTATGACAATTTCTGCTGTGACAGCGCATATATATATATACACACACACACACACACTTTTTCTTATACTATCTTTCATCAGGGTCTATCCCAAGATAGCAGATATAGTTCCCTGTGCTGTACAGCAGGACCTTGTTGCATATTCATTCTAATGGTAATAGTTTGCATCTACTAACCCCCAACTCCCCATGTATTCCGCTCCTTCTCCCGTCCCCCTTGGCAATCACAAGTCTGTCCTCTACATCAGTGAATCAGTTTCTGCTTTGTAGAGAGGTCCATTTGTGTCATATTTTATTTTATTTTTCCTTTTTGTCTTTTAGGGCTGCATCCGTGGCATGTGGAGGTTCCCAGGCTAGAGGTCGAATCAGAGCTGTAGCCACAGGCCTACGATACAGCCACAGCAACTCGGGATCTGAGCCACATCTGTGACCTACACCACAGCTTGAGGCAACGCTGGATCCTTAACCTACTGAGCAAGGCTAGGGATTGAACCCAAGTCTTCATGGAAACTAGTTCGGTTCGTTAAACACTGAGCCACAATGGGAACTCCCATTTGTGTCATATTTGAGATTCCACATATAAGTGAAATCATATGGTATTTGTCTTTCTCTTTCTGACTCCACTTAGTATGAGAATCTCTAGTTGCATCCATGTGGCTATAAATGGCATTATCTCTTTCTTCTTTATGGCTGAGTAGTATTCCATTGTATATATGTACCACATCTTCTTAATCCATTCATCTGTCAGTGCTGTCAATGGACATTTAGGTTCTTTCCATGTCTTGGCAGTTGTGAATAGCGTTGCTATGAACATAGGTGATGAGGTATCTTTTCGAATTGCAGTATTGTCCAGATGTATGGCCAGGAGTGGGATTGCTGGGTCATGTGGTAGTTCTATATTTAGTTTTCTGAGGAACTTCCGTACTGTTCTCCACAGTGATTGTACCAATTTACATTCCCACCAACAGTGTACGAGGGTCTCCTTTTCTCCACACCCTCTCTAGCATTTGTTATTGGTAGACTTATTAACAATGGCCATTCTGACTGGTGTGAGGTGGTACCTCATTGTAGGTTTGATTCATATTTCAGAGAAGAGAGATTTAAATGAGCTTCCCAGAGGAACCTAGCCTGTGTCCCACATGCTCGAAAGCAGTTATTTGGTATTTACTGAATCCTTAAGGCACCGAGGATTGTGACTAGGCTCTGAGATAGAGTAGAAAGCAAGAAATACATATAATACATAGTAGCATAGTTTGGCAATTATTATACAGTTGTGGGGCCTGAGAGGCCAAGAATAGGCAGTTTGGAGAAGTAAAGGGCTGGAGGCAAGGGAGGCCAGAAAGGAGGCCATGACGGGTAAAGATTTGAAGATGGAAAGACAGACCTGGGTACAGACAGTAGGGATACTGGTCCATCCCTGAGCCTGGCATATTGTAGATGCTCAATAACATCCGCTGGATAAATGTAGGATATACGAACCACAGCGGAGGCATACTTCTTGGGAGCATTTACCACACTTCTCATTTGTCCCTATTTGTGTGGGGTTCACACTGGTTAGGCAGTAACTGCTAAATTAGTGAATAAATCAAGTGGTAAAAATATGGATGAATGAGGAGGTTGTGGACAGACAGCAGTTCTGAAAAGTATGATAAGTGATTACAGTTTTACTGAACTGTAGGCCCTAGGAAATTATTCTGATTTGAGAAGCAAAGAAAATTCACCCAGTAGGGTATGAACAACAGGGAGATAACTGGGCACAGGGAGGGGAGGAAAAACAGACAAGGCGCAGAGGCTAATGTTGGGACTACGAGGCCTGGATACCCCAGTCCTTGCTTGATCACAGCATTTATCAAGTGCTTCCATAATCATTAGTTTCTATGCCTGACTCTTAACCTTACACTCTGAGCTCTTTTAAATCCAAAGCCTCATTATTTCCCATGCCTTGGTGTCTACAACAATGGTTGGCCTCTCAAACGAATGAAAGAGACACATTTTGAGGAAACTAAAACACATTTAGTGAGTGAGTAGTTCCAGAATATAAGAAAATCGGAGTCAAAGATGTCTTTGAATTTGGGGGTCTTAGAAAAGGAAATGTGGTCACATTAATCATGTCTTTTGATTTTCTGTATTTATGATGCTTTGGTACTCAGGGCCCTACTGACCCTGGTGAGACTGCCCCTTCCAGGGCTAGCCATTTCCTAGAGATATGAAAGAACTCAACTGGCCTGGGTGCATACCTTTCATGTGCAGACTAACTAATCCAGAGCCCAGCTCCTCATCACTTCCTCCATAGGCCGCTATTTCCCTGCTCTAACCTCCCCAGAGCCAGGGACCAGTCAGGGAGGGACAACCCTGGTGCTTCCCATCTGGCCCTCCATGGAGTGGCCAGCCCCTTCTTCTTGAGAACCAGCAGTAACAAACTATCCTTTCAATGGCAGTCATCTCTTATCTGCTGGCCTCATCACACTTGAATAATAATAAAATATACATTTTAAAACAGTACCTAGGGACTTCCTACCGTGGCTCAGTGGTAACAAATCTGACTAGTATCCATGAGGATCCAGTTCAATCCCTGGCATTGCTCAGTGGGTTAAGGATTCAGCATTGCCATGAGCTGTGGTGTAGGTCGCAGATGTGGCTTGGATCCCACGTTGCTGAGGCTGTGGTGTAAGCCAGCAGCTACAGTTCCAAGTCAACCCCTAGTCTGGGAACTTCCATATGCTGTGGGTGTGGCCCTAAACAAACAAACAAATAAATAAAACAGTAGGTAAAACATGGGCCTTGAAAACAGACTTAGGTTCAAACTCATGGTGATACTGAAGTTCTCTGCTACCTAAGAAAATGTACTTGACCTCTTCTCTACAACTGTAAAATGGGGATAATAATATTTGCTTTTAGGGAGGGATGTGTTGAAATGCCTGATATATAGGTGGTTTTCAGTTCACCACACTTTATCATTAAAGAGAAGGGGGGAGTTCCCACTGTGGTGCAGCAGAGTAAGGATCCACAGAGCCTCTACAGCAGCTCAGGTTGCAGCTGTGGTTACAGTTCGATACCTGGCCAAGGAACTTCCATATGCCAGCAGTGCAGCAGCCACCAAAAAATTTAAAAAGTAAGAGAATAGGACACCACCGAAATGGTAGAAATGGTTGGAAGAACGGGATCTTAAAAAGTTAGCTACACGTTTTGTTTTTCCACAGCATCTGATGGTAAAGACCCACCCAGGTTAGTAAAGAAGGAGCCAGTTTGTGAAATAACAGAGCACTCACTTCGAAAGCCTGGAATGCCTGTTCCAAAGGTTAACCTTTCTACTTCAGTTCTGTTCTCTAATGCATTTAGCTCGGTATAGAAGATCACAGTGTCCCCTTTAGTGGTTATTGGTTTCCCAGTGAAATAACCAGTTTTACCACAATAACTATATTTGCCAAGCAGCTGCCTTCGAAATACACAGCCAGTGCTATCCTAACTCTATGACTGTTTTCTTGTTTCCTCCATCTTCTAGCAGCTCTGAAAGCTGACAGCTGTACACGTAGGCAGGAAAGGCTACAAACTGGATGGGTAGGAAGCTTAAGTTGGGTGGAGCCAGATCTTCCTCAGAATGGAGGTCAGGTCAGGATCAAGAGGAAAAGGCCATTTTACAGTATACAACTGTAATTGTTTTGCTTTTTATTTTATTTATTTATTATTTTTTTTTTGGTGTTCCCTTATAAAGGTGGCCTCTGCATTTGGAACATGGGAAAAATGCAATACAGTATATAATACAGAGATCATATGCAGGTAGTATGAGGTGGCATTTGGCTCACAGGTACATTTTATTTATTGTATCCAAATAAAATAATGTTATATAATGTTTCTAAAAATGAGCCAATATTTGAAAATTGGGAGATTCACTTAAAGGCCAGATTTCTGTTTTCTCTTGAAGAACTGATGAATTTAAAGCCTCGAGTCACCCATATTCCCTCCTGACAAGAGTCAGCTGGACCTGACCAGTGACTGATCCCTTCGGATAGGGCTGCAGCCTCTAGTCTGTGATTTGCCCGGCTACTCCCTATCAGCCCCCAACAACAGACACTGGATTTCATCAGTTTATCGTTGTGAGAGTGCTAGTATTTCAGTTGCAGTAGAAATCTATTTTCTATGCCCATCTCTCTGTCAAGGACGCAACATGGAACTCAACCCGAGAGTGCTGTGAGCTAAAAGAGAAACTTCTCCATAGAAGTAAAAAATCTCTCTCTGCCTAGTCTATTTATTCATTTATGCTGCCTGTGTGACTCCTTTAAGCATCTGAGGTTTTTTGCTTTTGTTTGTCTTTTTAGGGCCCCACCCGTGGCAGATAGAAGTTCTCAAGCTGGGGGTCAAATTGGAGCTGCAGGTGCTAGCCTACGCCACAGCCACAGCAACACCAGATCCTTAATCCACTGGGCAAGGCCAGGGATTGAACCCACATCCTCACGGACACTATGTAAGGTTCTTAACCCACTGAGCCACAAGGGAACTCCAGCATTTGAATTTTTGACCCTTGCTATAGCAGAGAAAAGGCAGACAAGGAACTTCTAAGACCTGAGCTGAGGTTTGGCTTAAGGCATGACCATTTCTCATTCTCTCTCTAAACCATTCAATAAATTAATATAACGAAGAGCCAAGACTTTGTAAAATTACATAGAGAATTGTACCGCCTGAGATATCAAAACTGTTGGCAGGGAGCTTACAGGCAAGAAAAACACATTACAAAGGCAAATTGAACATTTAAGAATTTTAGGTTCTATGATCATTTTGCTAAGACAAAGCCGTCTTATTGCATGACGTATTTTTCCTCTATTAAAATCAGTTTTACGTATTAGTCTTTTCCTTGCTTGACAGATAATCATTAGGGTCAGAGAAATGTTCATTCCTTGTGACCACTGCCTCTTTTCCATTTGTATTTACCTGTAATGTCATTTTTTTATCCATGTTATTTCAAGTCTTTACTTACCTGATCTTATCTTAAAGCAAAAGCATGTTACCTGATTTTTCCCAGTTTTGAAATCTCACGAAAATCTAATGAAAGAAGAAAGCCCAATCTAGACAATTTCTTTTATTTTGCTAAAAAGGGCTATGAGTTTCAATACTGAACATTTCCTAGAACAACAAACATTCTAGGAAATGAATGAAAATATAAACTACGCCTTTTTTAAAAAAAACAACCTTAATATTAGCTTTATTAGAATAATTTCTCTTACACATGGATCAATTCTGATTGAATGCAGGGTTAGTTTAGCCAGTTTCATTCACCATCAAAATGGATAGCTTTGTTCATTTTTACAGGTTATTAATTCACCTATTCATGAAACTAGTTTGATATATGGCTACTTTGTGCTAGTTATCATTCTAATAATTCAGGATACAGGAGTTCCCATTGTGGCACAGTGGAAATGAATCCGACTAGTGACCATGAGGTTGCAGATTTGATCCCTGGCCTCGCTCAGTGGGTTAATGATCCGGCGTTGCCATGAGCTGTGGTGTAGGTCGAAGACGTGGCTCAGATCCCACGTTGCTGTGGCTGTGGGGTAGGCCAGCAGCTGTAGTGCCAATTTGACCCTTAGCCTGGTAGCATCCATATGCTGAGGATGCGGCCCTAAAAAGCAAATAAATAAATAAATACATAAATTTTAAAAAATAAATAATTCAGGATCAAAGATAAAGTCATTGCTTGTACAAAGCTCTGCCTATGAAGGGAAAATAGGCATCCAAATAGTCAAATATAGTCTAGAGTGGTAAGGCTCTTTTTAGATTTAATAAATACTGTTTTGGCCATGGTCAGTAAGCACAGGGGATTCAGTAGCAATTAGGACAAGTGTACTTTCTGTGCACATGGAGATTATAATCTACTGAAATATAGAAAGAGTCAACAAATACTTTTACTAATTAAAGACAGTGATTAGTTCTTTGAAGTAAGTAGGTAAGTTACTGTAATCAGACTTTTAGATAGGGGGTTCAGGGAAGACCTGAGGTGAAGTTTAAGCTAAGACATGAAAAGAAGAAAAAAAAAAAAAAAAAAAAAAAAAAAAAAAAAAAAAGGGAGCTTCCACCATGGCGCAGTGGAAACAAATCTGACTAGTATCCATGAGGACCCAGGTTTGATCCCTGGCCTTGCTCAGTGGGTTAAGAATTCAGTGTTGTCATGAGCTGTGGTGTAGGTTGCAGACGTGGCTCGGATCTGGTGTTGCTGTGGCTCTGGTGTAGGCTGGCAGCTGCAGCTCTGATTCAACACCTAGATTTGGAACCTCCGCATGCCTCGGGTGTGGCCCTTAAAAGCCAAAAAAAAAAAAAAAAGGAACAAACAATTTCCAAGTAAAGAGAGTAAGAATAAGATTCTATAGTAGGAAAGAGCTTCATATGTCCTAGGAGTCTAGCAATACTAGACTGGAGTAAGTATGGAGGAACATTGTATAAAATGAAGACAGAGAGGCAGGAAGTGGGACAAATCAAGCAGGTCGGGGCAAAGGCTTTAGATTTTATTCTAAATACAATGAGAAGGCACAGGAAGGTTTCTTAAAACTGAAGCATAGCTGATTTAGAGTACTGTGTTAGTTTCAGGTATATACCATAGTGATTCAGGTGGTTTTTTTTTTTCTGATCATATTCCATTATAAGTTATTATAAGATACTGAATGTAATTCCCTGTGCTGTACAGCAAATTCTTATTGTTGACCTATTTTATGTATGGTAGTTTGTATTTGTTAATCCCATACTCTTTTTTTTTTTTTGGTCTTTTGCCTTTTCTAGGGCCGCTCCTGCGGCATATGGAGGTTCCCAGGCTAGGGGTCTAATTGGAGCTGTAGCCACCCACCTACACCAGAGCCACAGCAACGTGGGATCCGAGCCGTGTCTGTGACCTACACCACAGCTCACGGCAACACTGGATCCTTAAGCCACTGAGCAAGGCCAGAGATCCAACCTGCAACTTCATGGTTCCTAGTCGGATTCGTTAACCACCGAGCCATGACGGCAACTCCATTAATCCCATATTCTTAATTTGTCCCTCCTCTCATCCTTTCCCTTTGGAGCCATAAGATTGCTTTCCATGTTTAGGAGTCTGTTTCTATTTTGTATGTATATTCTTTTGTATTACTTTAATTATTTATTTATTTATGTCTGTACCCCTGGCATGCAGAAGTTCCTGTGTCAGGGATTGAACCTACACTCCAGCAGCGACACAAGCCACTGTAGTGACAATACCAGATTCTTAACCTGCTGAGCCACCAAGGAACTCCATTTGTGTTATTTTTTTAGATTCTACATATAAGTGATATAATATAGCATTTATCTTTCTCTGTCTTACTCCACTAAGTAAAACATTTTATATGCCCATATATATTGCTGCAAGATGGCAATATTCCATTATTTTCATGGCAATATTTCATTATATACATGTGTGTGAGTGTATATATATACACATGTATGTGTGTGTGTGTGTGTGTGTGTGTGTGTGTGTGTGTGTGTGCGCGCCAAATGTCTACTGATGGACACTTGGGTGATTTCCATGTCTTGGCTATTATAAATAGTACTGCTATGAACACTGGGATGCATTTGTCTTTTTAAATTAGAGTTTTAATTTTTTTTTCTGGATATATACCCAGTAGTGAGATTGCTGGATCATATAGTAGCTATATTTTTAGTTTTTAAAGAAATTTCCACACTGTTTTCTGTGGCTGCACTAACGTACATTCCCACCAACAGTATATAAGGGTTACCTTTTCTCCACACCCTCTCCGGCATTTATTATTTATAGACTTTTTGATGACAGCTATTCTTTTTTTGGGTGAGCAGGCACACCTGTGGCATGTGGAAGTTCCCAGGCCAGGGATCAAACCCAAGCCATAGCAGTGACCTGCCTGAGCTGCTGCAAAAACAATGCCAGATCCTTAACCTGCTGTACCACAAGGGATCTCCTGATGACAGCCATTCTGACCACAATGAAATTAAAGCTCTCTCTCACACGATATACAAAAATAAACTTGAAATGGTTTAAATACCTAAATGTAAGGCCACCATAAAAATCCTAGAAGAGAACATAGGCATTCTTTGATATAAATCATAGCAACGTATTTTCTTAGGTCATTTTCCCAAGGCAAAATAAATAAATGCAAAAATAAACAAATGGGACCTAATCAAACTTAAAATCTTTTGTACGGCAAAGGAAACTATCAACAAAATGAAAGGACAACCTACAGGATGGGAGAAAATATTTGCAAATGATGTTACCAACCAGGGATTAGTATCCAAAACATACAAACAGTTCATACAACTCAATATCATAAAAATAAACAACCCAACCAAAAAATGGGCAGAAGACCTAAACAGATATTTTCCCAAAGAAGAAATACAGATGGCCAACAGAAGAGTTTTAATGAGGGAAGAAATGTAATCCTCCTTGCTTTAAAAGAAATTACTCAGGAGTTCCACTTCTTAAAATCACTGAATAACTTTTACCATATAAATTCTCTCTCAGATAACAATTATAAATGTTGATCAAAATATATCACAAAGTTCTGATATATTTTGATATATCCGAAGATACTGGAAAGTGACCAAAACCAGGTAGGAAAGGAAGAGGAATAGACACATGGAAGGAAAAAATAGCACTCCGTGTATTCCTTGATTTTACAGATTTTTGCCTGAGGGCAGACCCCAATCAGTACAATGCAGGGCTGCTAACACTCGGATAGAAACATTTAGTCTTCCTAGCTGGAAATGAGAGCTTAGAGTTCAAGACAACCACAGCAACCAGAAAGTAAGGGTAGGGGCATCTCAGAAAGGAGAGACAGAAAAGAAGCTCAACACTATGCTAATAAATGTTACCTGAATCTCTAGATGACCTCTGAATTACATAACGTAACCCAGCTAAGGCTTACAGAACTCAACAAAGATTTCAAAAATTGCCCATCATAGGAGAGACAAAACTTGGAGTTTAAGTTAAGCCGTTGAAACGACCAGCTTAAAAACAAACAAACAAACAACTCTTCAGAGAAATAAGTCTAACCCAGTGTCTCTACAATTTATCAATCACAATGTTTAAGATATGAGTCAGAATTACTAGACATATGAAGAAACAGGAATATGTAATCCTTACTTAAGAGAAAGGCCTTTTAATAGAAAATAACCCTGAGATAACACAGATGTTAAAATTAAAAGACAAGAATTTAAAAGCCAATAGTTTAAATGGTTAGCAATATAAAGGATAACATTCTCACAGCAAACAGACAGGAAAGGCAAAGGAATGGAAATAACTAAAAAGTAGAAATTCTAGTATTGACAAATACAATATTTGAAACAAATATTAGTGGATAAGCCCAATAGCTGACTGGAGACTGAAGACAGAAGAGTCAATGCACTTGAAGAAAGACCAACAGGGAGTGACTAATTGAGAGAGAAAGAAAGAGAGAGAGACAGAGAGAGAGAAGAGAGAGAGATAAAGAAATACTGGGGATAACAAAACCAGAATCTCTCATGGGCTATGGAACAATAGCCAAAGATCTTAAACACTTGTAATTGGAGTCATAGTAGGAAGAATAACAAATAGGGCAGAAAAGATATTTAAATGTATAAATAAAAAAAATAAATGCTAAAGATTTCCTAAACTTAGTGAAAGATAGCAATTGATAATTTTAAGAAGTATAGCAAACCTGGGGGAAGAGGATAAATTCCCCAAACACCATATCTGGCACACCATAATAAACATGAATATTAAGAGAAAATTATGTGGTACATATACATAATGGAATATTACTCAGCCATACAAAAGAATGAAAGAATGCCATTTGTAGTGACATAGATTAACCTAGTGATTATCATACTAAGTCAGAGAAAGATATATCTTATGATATCACTTATCTGTGGAATCTAATAAAAAAGATACAAAAGAACTTATTTACAAAACAGAAACAGACTCAAAGATTTTGAAATCACACTTATGCTTACCAAAGCGGAAATGTGGGAGGGACGGATAAATTAGGAGATTGGGATTAACATATACATACTACTATACATAAAACAGATAACTAACAAAGTTCTACCATATAGCACAGGGAAATCCCCTCAATATTCTATAATAACCTGCATGGGAAAAGAATCTGAAAAAGGATGGATATAGGTATGTATGCAACTAATTCACTTTGGGGTACACCTGAAATTAACACAACACTGTAAGTCAACTCCACTCCAATAAAATTTTTTTAAAAAAGGTGTTGGATTTAGCAAAAGAAAATCTTAAATGCCTTCCTGGCATTTAATCCATTTTCTCCTTTGAGAGAAATGCTATCCTTCAAAAACCCTGACTTCTCTTCTGCACACCTCACATCCAATCCATCAGGAAATCCTGTTGGTTCTACCTTCAAAATGTATCCCAAATCTGGCCACTTTTTTACCACCTTTGCCGCATCCTCCCCATCTCCCCAGCTGGCTGACTCCAAGTGCTTTTTCTGGTCTTCCTGCTTCCATCCCCCAACTCCAACTCCACGGTTTATTCCCAACATAGGGGGCAGCAGCCAGAATGATATTTTAAACACTGAAGTCATATCATAAGTCCCCTGTGCTCATTATTCTCCAATGGCTTCCCAGTTTCACAGAGTAAAAGCCAAAATCCTGACAGCGGCCAATAAAACAGCCCCAGTACCTCTTTGAACTTATTCCCTAAAACTCTCAGTTCTGTTCGCTCTGTCCCACGCACGTGGCCTCTTTGTGATTTCTATAATACCCCAGGCAAGCAGCCCCCTCAGGATCTTTGTCCTGGTTGTTCTCTTGGCCTGGTATGTTCTCCCATGTTTCCAAATGGCTAACTTCCCTGTCTTCCTTATTTGTTGGTGTGTCACATCAGTAAGCCTTGCCCTGACTACCATATTTAAAATTGCAAAGCACTTCCCTGAACTCAACAGGCTGACTTTCTCTATTAAAGAACTTATACCATAAAATAAAATTTAGTTACTTATCATGCTATTGTGCACTGTCTGTCTCCTTTTGGGAGAATATAAGCTTGACAAGGGGACAGATCTTTGGAGAAGAGGGGCAGAAGGGACTGTTTAAGCCACTGCATTTTCCTACTCAGAACAGTACCTTGAGGATAGTAGGCACTCACGAAAGACTGCTTGTATTAATGAACAGCACTCTGAAGCATTTAGACTTTATCCTAGAGATATTTAAAGAGCCATCAGGAGTTATGGGGTCAGGCCTATGTTTTAGAAAGATTATTTTTAGCTTCTCTCTTTAGAGAGGGTGATGTAGACGAAATGTCTGTTTCCCCCCAAATTCCTGTTTTGAAACCCTATCCACCACTGTGGTGGAATTGGGAGGTGGGGCCTTTAGGAGGTGGTTATGTCATGAGGGTAGTGCTGTCGTGAATGCGAATGGGCTTAGTGCCCAGATAAGGGTCTGCAGAGACCAGAGTTCTCCCCTTCCACCAGGCGCAGATACAGGAAGACAGCTGGACGTTCCCAGAACTGTGAGACATAAATGTCTATTGTTTATAAGCCACCTGGTCTGTGGTACTTTATTCTAGCAGCCCAAACTAAGACACAGGTTAAAGGGGGGAAAGATCAGGAGTGAGAAGCTAAATAGGAAGCTGTGCAGGAATCCAGGTGGGTGTACAAAAGTTACAGTGAAAGCTGGGGCAGGAGGAGGGAACAGGGGGACATCTGTTTATGCAGAGCTAGTCTTTGTATCCGTGAAGTCATTCCAATGAGCTAATGTGAGGTGCTGGGGACACACCTAAGTATATATAGCTAGATCCTATCAACACTGATACACATAGGTTTCTCTCTCATGGGCTTCCAAAGCTTGCCAACTGTATGTGCTTTAACGCATTTGAGAAGAAAGCCACAGTAACTGATAAAATAACTGCTTCTCAAGGACGTCCATAAGGGAACTATAAGAAAAACTCAGAAAGGGAGCTCTACAAAAGACCTAATTCTGGAAAGATCAGGGCTTCTCGTAGTTGACTTGAGTCTGAATCGAGGCTCTTCCACTTAGATTAAGTTACCTCACTGTTCTGAGCCTATGTAGTCACTACCATAAAAGACTGACCAATAAGGGCCATTCAAAGAAGCTCTGGCCAGGACAACAGGGAGTCTTCAAGCCAAAGTCATTCTGCAGAGAAATCCTGCTTCTTGCAGGAAATGACCTGCCTTAGTGTCCCTACCATGCTGCCATGGACCGAGAACAGTGTATGGGAAGTGTGGCCTTTGGGAAAACGCAATGATGGATTCAGAGGCCAGCAGCTAGATCCATCCACCAATTACACACCCAACAGCAGGAGATCTGAGCAGCACAATTCCATGGCTGCTGCATCTATTAAAGGAATATAAATTGTGGAAATTCCAACATAGGAATGTAAATAAACAAGACACAAACAATTTGAATTGCAGATTTACTACCTCATGTTCCCATAAAAAACTGATACACTAATAAAGTTTTACAATTATTCTAATCAGGAAATCCTTGAATATTTACAAAATGGTATAGAACACTGTTTTTCTACTCTGAGGACTAGGGAAACAAGATTTCATGCCCACTGAAATCTGAGTGTATCAACTAATGAATCAGGTGATTCCAATTCCTAAAGCCTCAAAAAAAAAAAAAAAAAAAAAAAAAAGACCAATAGACACACTGTGAAGACCAGATGGAGTCCGGAATTTAAGGGCCTCAATGTACCTGGCACTGAACTGATCCTCCCAGTTGGCTGGAGGGGCAGTGAAATCTACTGTTATGTGCTGCAGTAAATTGTAATTATCAGTTCTATATCCAACTTTCTCATTAGATGATAAGCCACTGGAGGACAGGAATCACAGGACAGTATTTTTGCCTGGCCCAGAATAATCCCTCATGAAATCTCTGTAACATAATGGAAAGAGTGACTGAATGAAAGGATGACATCACTAACTCTATAGCACTCTATAACACAGCAAGCTCTTTGCACTCCCAGGTATGGAAGACTAGCTGACCTCCTAAGGTCAGCCCTAGACTGGGGGGCATCAGCGATAAGGGAGGGGTCAGATAGGTCGTCACAATGCACAAATCCTAAAACTCCAAGAGCATGCAGCAGCTTGCTACATTGTAATCCTGGGGCTCAAGAACATACATATAATCCTGGCTTCAAACAATACAAAGACCAACCGTCCCCCACCAAGACCAACTGTCCCCTAAAGCCAGTGCCATCACAGCGGTGGCTTAGGAAATTGTCTTAGCCTCTTTACCCAATGCCTCCCCCAATAAAAATGACTTCAAATAAAATAGAGATGCTTAGAGAGAGGGATGGCTGAGGTCCAGGTGGAAATAAGCTTCAGCATCTGGATGCAGTGATTGCATGGGTTGGTGTTCTTTGGGAAAAGTCTGGGCAAAAAGCGTTTTTTTTTTTTTTTTTTTTTTTTTTTTTTCTTTCTTTTGCACAACTATTCTGGACAGAGTATTGATAAGCATGAGACAATCTTTGATGAATGTTTGGTGAACTAAAATAAATCATGCATGGGAATGGGGTGTGTGCCCTTTTAGGAGGAAATAAATATCAGCAGCACAAGCTTGAAATGAGTGAAAAACAAGTCTGAATCTCAGTCAGATGAAACTGCAAGGGCTCCAGAGCCAGAAAAGATCCTATCCTATTTCTTTCCTTCATCCTGAAGTGAACCAGATGGTGATTTTTTTTTAAAGTACCAATCTATTCACCTACTTACAGTGAAAGATTTTTGCTTTGTGATGGAAGATCTGTATTTAATTGTAAAAATGTGACAAAATATCTTTCTTTTTTCAAATCTAGAGTTTAATTTTTTTGTCTCTCTTTTTTCTACTCTTCTTTCTCCTCCTTTACATTCCTTTTCTTCTTCTCTTCTCTTCTGCTTTAGTGGATGTATTTATGACCTCATGCTTTTAGTCTATTCTGGACCAAGTCACAACAGAGGAGACATTTTCACACACGGTATATGAGAGAAGATAACACATATGAAACACGGAACAAAAGAGATGTAACTTCCTCTTACGATGTTCTGTATGACGACAACATGTTATATAAACACAGTGACGAAAATTCACAAAGGACAAACCAGAAAAAGTAAATGGAAAGGAAGCTGAGGGGCAAAGGAACCGTATAAAAAGGCCACTAAAGCTCCATCAGGAATCCTTCTAGGCGGTCCTTGCTACCCTGAGTTTCAGTTCCTCATCTGTAAAATATAGATAATAACGGTACCTAACCTGTAGTGGTTTTAAGAGGATTAAATAAAATAGTCCATGAAAAGCTCCTGGAATTGACACTGGGAAAAAAGCCTTCAAAGTAAGTATTAGGCCTGGTGATTATTATGAATATCATGCTAGGATTAACAAGATTATATATATATAAATCTTTCCCATGGGAAAACACACTCATTAAGGTACAATTACTGTTATTATTGCCATCCTCATCGTCATTCTTTTTATCTCTTTTTATAGGTGTTTCTGTCTCTTCGCTTGGCCTCTCTCGACTGATGCTTTATTGGACAGTCTCTTTTGTTCTTGATTCAGATTTTGCCCCATTATGTTAGCTTTTGAACTCCCTTAGATTCTGTTCTCTGTAACCCATAGGTCAATCATGCCCCATACCACGTCCAATGAAACTAAACACACACACACACACACACACACACACACACACACACACACACACATTGTCCAAAGTGGAACTCTACATGCAACTTCATTGGTTGATGGTGCAAAAATCAACTAATTAGATAAAGGCCAACAATTCCCATGATTTTTCTCAAAAACCATAGTGAATTATTATGAAGGTCTTATTAATGGCCAAAAAAAAAAGAAAAGGGTTACTTTTAAAAACTGAAATTCAGGCAGAGGAACCAGGCGTAACCAATTCTGGTCCACCAAGATACGTCATAATGTTTGGGAAAAGATGGCTTATATCCATAGCAACAGAGAAAACTTTGAGCCACATACTGGGAAAAGCATTTCTAGACTGGCACAGATGTTCGATTAGCATGCTAAGTCTCTGAAAACCTGTTGATGGACAGCTTCATGGACAACGCATCCTGAACAAAGAGTTGGTTGACTGGATCGTTATCCTTGTTTAAAAAGACTGGGTTGTGTCAGCTATGAGTTCTGGGTCTCTGAAGGGTAATTATACCATGATTTGGGCTTGAAAAGGGCTACATTTCAGTAATGGGTTTTGATGTGTCACAGAAAGGAACTGGATATTTAAGTTGAAAGTTGTGTAAATATGATACTAGTTTATTTTTTACTTACTTATTTATTTTTTGTCTTTTTGCCTTTTCTGGGGCCGCTTCCATGGCATACGGAGATTCCCAGGCTAGGGGTCGAATTGGAGCTGTAGCCGCCGGCCTATGCCGCAGCCACAGCAACACGGGATCTGAGCCGGGTCTGCGACCTACACCACCGCTCACGGCAATGCCGGATCCTTCACCCACTGAGCAAGGCCAGGGACCGAACCTGCAACCTCATGGTTCCTAGTCTGATTCGTTAACCACTGCACCACGACGGGAACTCCAATATGATACTAGTTTAAATAGGAGAGTGTAAAGTTCCAGTCCCACTGCACCTTAGGCACAGAGTTGTGTGTTCTCCTCCACTTCTGTAGCACTGGTTATTAAGACCAATCAGATATTGTTTATTTTACACTCATTGAGCTTCCTTGCTACACACTGAACTCCTTAAAACCAAGGACTAATGGGGGACAAATTCACTTATCTCTATAGCCTGGCACAAGAGTGAAGGAACAAAACATGCTCTTTTTTTTTAAGGCCCACATCCACGGCACATGAAGTTCCTGGGCTAGGAATCAAATCAGAGTTGCAGCTACCGGCCTACACCACAGCCACAGCATGCCAGATCCCAGCTGCATATGTGACCTATACAGCAGCTTATGGCAATGCCAGATCCTTAACCCACTGAGCGAAGCCAGGGATTGAACTCATATCCGCACGAACACTGTGTTAGGTTCTTAACATTTTGAACCACACTGGGAACTCCCAACACATGCTCTTTGAATCCAGACATCCACCTATGCCTCCATCAACTCTGAGAGATAATTTGAGGCAGCTAAGAATAAAACAGAAACACACTAAGAAATAGAAACTAGGAGTTCTCATCGTGGCGCAGTAGAAACGAATCTGCCTAGGAAAAATGAGGTTGCGGGTTTGATCCCTGGCCTTGCTCAGTGGGTTAAGGATCCAGCATTGCTGAGCTGTGATGTAGGCCACAGACGCAGCTTGCATCTGATGTTGCTGTGGCTGTGGTGTAGGCTGGTCGCTGCAGCTCTGACTGGACCCCTACCCTGGGAACCTCCATATGCTGCAGGTGTGGCCCTAAAAAAAAAAAAAGAAAGAAAGAAAGAAATAGAAACTAATGGTTATTTGTATCCACATCCAGTTTGGGATCAGATCACTTCTGATTTGGCTGAACATTTAGAAGAGCTGGTAGGGGATCAGATCATAAACAGATGATTTCAATAGAACATGGTCAATGTGAGGCTGGGTAACTGAGCCTAGGTCTCATTTTCCCCTTGCCTTCCACATTTAATCACTCTGAGGTCTGCTAATCTCGACCTCAATTCTCAGTCATTATTGCCATTATCCTCGTTCAAGCCCTCATGGCTTTTGTCTGTGGACTAACCTACTAAAGCTGGCTTTCTCTGTGTCCACATGCTCCAGTCTTCTTCCTGATGGCAGCTAGCCAGTTTTTATAAGCAAGATCTGACAACATCTGTTACTCTTCCAATCTTTCACCTGTTCCCCTTGGCCTACTACTTAAAGTTCAACTCCTTAATTTGTTTTACAGGGACTTCTTCTGTATGGTCCCTACCCAGCTCTCTAACTTTTATTGTCATTTTTATAAGAACAGTTTATGTCATACCTGAAATTCTGCAATTATCCTCAAATATGCCTTGTTAATTCCACTCCCATATCTTTGTTCCAGGGCCAATTCTCCTACCTAGAAGTATATCCCTACCTCCCTTTGTCTGGCTAGTCCTTATTTATCATTAAGGCTCAGCACAAATGCTTCCTCCCCTGCAAAGAATTTCTTTTTTTTTTAAATTTTCCCACTGTACAGCAAGGGGGGCAGGTTATCCTTACATGTATACATTAGAATTACATTTTTTCCCCCATCCTTTGTTCTGTTGCAACATGAGTATCTAGACATAGTTCTCAATGCTATTCAGCAGGATCTCCTTGTAAATCTATTCTAAGTTGTGTCTGATAAGCCCAAGCTCCCTGCAAAGAATTTCTTAATCTCACTTTGTGCCAACTCTGTGTGTTGTACCTCTGGGATAGGACTCATCTCACTTTTTTTTTTTTCTTTTTATGGCTGCACGTGCAACATATGGAAGTTAGGGGATGAATCAGAGCTTCAGCTTTCGGCCACAGCAATGCAGGATCTGAGCTGCATCTGTAACCTACTCTGCAGCTTGAGGCACTGCCAGATCCTTAACCCACTGAACGAGGCCAGGGATTTGAACCCAAATCTTTACGGACACCACATCAGGTTCTGCACCCGCTAAGTCACAGTGGGAACCCCGCATCTCATTTTTATCTGCTGTCTTCCCTATGAGATGCCCCATGAATTCGACACATTTTCCCCAAGCACCTTCTATGAATCAGGCACTGAGCTGAATTCAAAGAAGGATGATATGACCCATGCTTTTAAAGAACTTATAGATTTCTGGGAATGACAGATTATCACAGAATGTGCTAAGTACTGGAGTTATGTTTTAAAGAACAAATAAAACTCTCAAGTGATAAAGAACTCTCCGAGCAGGGAGAGAAGCATGTATAAAGGCACAGAGGAGTAGAATAACATAAGCCATGGGGAAGCTGTGAGTAAGGCAGTCTGGCTTTAGTGACAAGTACATGTGTAAGGCTTGAGGGGATAAACCACAAAGAGAATGATGTGCCTAGAAAACCATCTGAACTAAGTCCCAAGGGCTATGGGGACCCATGGAAGGATTCCGACTGGAAATTAACATAGTCCTTTTTACAAGGTAGACTATTCACTCTTGCTGCCATGAGAAAAATGGGTTGTTAGGTGAAAGAAAGATAGGTGAGAAGATGGATCGGTCGTCGATGCCTGGACCAACACTGGCAAAACTCTGGCAAACACGGGCTGCATATTATGTACTATATGTGAGGCTGCGCACCAAGAGAAAGTTCTTCTGATGTAGGAGTCTGCATCTCTTTCAGACCCTGGGTATATGGGTAGTGTGACAAAATGGACTAGTCAAGGGCATAAAAACATTAAAAACCATACTAAGAGAGTGACAACTTACCAGTTTTCCAGTAACGCTCTGACCACCTTCATTCAGCCAGAACCCAGGGACCATGGCGGAGAAATAAGGGCCCCAGACACCTGGTACAAATATTGGGTTCTTGCTTATCTGGAAAGAAAGGAGCAAAGTATGTGAAAATACAGACCCTCCAGGTTAGAAGGAACATTATCCTCCTCCCATCTCCTCCCATGATGTTTCTATGACCATGGAATTCAACTTCTTTATTAAATACCTTTGATGATGGGGAAGCCACTCCCTCCAAAGGAGGGGCCTGGCTTCATCTTTGGAAACCTTTCTGATGAATTTATCTGGATGTCAAGGTAGTGAAAGGGATCATTTTGGAAAGAAACAGCTGGGACAAACAATTCCTGGCTGGTTCCCTATCTGTGGTAGACTGATTGCTGGAAATGGTCCCCATTTTCTAGCCCTTCCTTGCATCCACCTGCTCTGCAATGTGACTTGTCAGTTTCTCTCATTGAGAGTTAGCGTCTCTACCCCTTAAGCCCTGGTCAACCTTGTGACTTGTCTTGGCCAAGAGATTTAGGTAGAAGTACCACTGTGCTAGTTTTCTAGGTCTAGGCCTCAAGAACGGTGTGCTTCTGTTCTTCCTCCTACTCCTCTGCCTCTGTCATGAGAGCATGCCCAGGTGGGCCTGCTGGGTGGAACGACGTGGGCAGCAAGGTGGGTCAGCCCAGTTATCACGGGTGATGTTTCAGATACATGAGAGCCCAGATAGGATGAGAAAATCCTCCTAGGCAACCAGTGGCTGGTGAGCCTGGATCACTAGTCACTCAACCGACAGACAGACTTGCAAGCAAAAACACATGTCCTGCTGTATGTCGCTAGGATTTTATGTTTGTTTCCTACCTAGCATTTTTATGGCAACAGATAACTGATACACCCCCTTCTGTCTATAAACACTTAGACACCTCACAGCATACTATCTCCCTCAACTGGGTGCTGGGGACACAGAGATGAATCAGAAGGAGTTTTTTTCTTCAAGAAGCTCCTCACCTAGAGGGGATCTAGATAAGTGTATAGTCAAAAGAAAACAGTGTGGTCCATGGGATGGTAAAGACAAAACACAGAATACTACGGAGCCACACAACAGGTGAGGAATGAAATAGTCCAGAGGTGGCTTCTTTGAGAATGGAACATAAGCTTGGACAAATAAGATTTAGCCAGGTGAAGTAGAATAGGTAAGCCAGGACAAGGGGACAGCTTGAACAATGCCATGTCAGTGAGACAGAGGTTGCTCTGAGTAGTCAAGATACAGAAACATTTTCTTTTGGTCACAGGCCATAGATGTCCATTTAGGTGTTAGGAAAGTACATCAAGAGATGAGCCAAGGCCGGGCCGGGATGGACCACATGTTCACTCACGATGATGGCACGAGCTTCTCATCCATTCGGCAGGGATGAATGCTGGAGTCATTGTGGGAGGGTGTGTTAGAAGGGCGGGGAGGAAGAGGGAGTTAGGTACATCGGGTCTACTCCTCATGTCTTGAGGCTGGGCAGAGAGCCTATTCATTCATTTATTCTACAAATATTTATTTAGCCTTTACTATACGCTTGGTACTATGACAGGCCCTGGGGATACAGAGGTGAATTGAATATATCCATAATTGCTGTCCTCATGAAGGCTATATATAGCACAGTATTTTAGAATATGGGCAAACCATCTTTTCAAAAATATTTTTATTGTATTTTTTGATTCTTTAATTATAGTTGATTTACAATATTGTGCCAATTTCTGCCATAGAGCAAAGTGACCCAGTCATGCATATGTACATTCCCTTTCTCATATTCCATCGTGGTCTATCCCAAGAGACTGGACACAGTTCCCTATTATACATAGTAGGACTGCATTGCTTATCCACTCTAAATGTCATAGTTTGCAGCTACTAACCCCAAGCACACTGTAGTTTTGACTTGCATTTCTCTAATAATTAGTGATGTTGAGCATCTTTTCATGTGCCTGCTGCCTGTATGTCTTCCTTGGAGAAATGTCTCTTCAGGTCTTCTGCCCGTTTTTTGATTGGGTTGTTTCTGTTCTGTTGTTGTTCAAACATAATTGTTTGTTTTGGGTATTAAGCCCTTGTCATGGGCAAACTGTCATTGAACATCTGGACCCCAACCACCACATTTAGTTTCATTAAACTAATGAGTCCTCAATTTGGTAGGACTTCCAACCCCCAAACAGGAAGGGGGCGAGGGAAGGCAGGAGATTACACAATATTGCCGCTTATAAATTGTGTCAAATAGGGGTCATTCATAAAAAGGGACAATTAACACCTAAAATAAAAAGAATAATCTCAAGGAACAAATCAGTTTATCTTTTCTACAAGAAAAGGCAGTTTGGCTTTCATTGATATATTCACTCATTCCTTTATGGGTTCAGCAAATGTTTCCTGAGTTCCTATTGCGATCCAGGCACTAAAAGTAAATGCAAACAAGAGTGTCGTCTCTGTCTTCATGGAGCTGCTCTCTTCAGAGGGAAGCAGACTAGGGTGGCCCATGATTCAGGTTTGGCCAGGATTCTCCCAGTTTTTGCATGGAAATCCCCATGTCCTGGAAAGCTCTCAGGACCTGGTGAATGGGACAACTGGTCACCCGAACACAGCACACAGATGTGTAATTACAAGGTGCGACAAGTAAATGAAGGAAAATCAAAAAAAGATATTATTAAGAGCTTATACGTGAGGTACCTGATCTAGTTTAAGAGTCAGGAAAGGCTTTTCTGGGGAAGTAATATTTGAATTAAGATATAAACATACACAGAAAGTATTCAGGTGTGAAAAAATGTATATGTATGTAGGTATCCGTGTGTTTGTGTGTATATATGATACAGAAAGTGTTCCAAACAGAAGAAGCACACATTGAATGGTTTTCATTTTTTGTGACTTTGTCCTGGCCAGGGAAAATTTTTTATCGCATGTCAAGCCTAGAAACTATTGCCCTACACTGCATCCCTGAGCTGCTTTGGGGTAAACAAGACAGCCCATGTCCTAGAGCACTTAGGACCCAGGACTTGGGACAGGTCAGTGGACACCCACCAAAATCAAGTCATCTCTTTTCATGATCAGCACCCCTTCCCTTCCAGAACTCCTCCAGTTTCACTTGACAGATTAGTCTCAAGAGAGCCTGCAGGTTGTTCAGTCGCACAGTTAGTAAATGGCCAGACAGGGACTTGAACCCAGGCAGATAGATATTGGCCTCAAACCCTGAGATAGGCCTTTTGTTTTCCTTTTTCATTCTTTGTCCTTTGAAAAAATTCTGTTGAGACAGAGCTGATTTACAGTGTTGTATTCATAAATGGCTTAGGAGGGTCATGCATCCTACCCTCCAAACCCCAAATCCCACAATTTAAAGATGTCCCTGCATCAGCTGCAGCAGAACTTCCATTGGAAGACCGTGGCTCTGCTGCTCAGACATGTCAGGTGAGAGCTCTGCCTGGCTCTGTCCCCACAGAAAGTTCTCAGTTGACTCCTGTTTGTGCTCACTGATTTGGAATGGTACATGCTTCCCATCAGACATTCTCACTAAAGCAAGGAAACAAAGAGAAATACATTCCCCAGAGCACTTCCAATCACTTTCAAACTCTGAGACAAAACAACTATAATTTGTTTTGATAGAGGGAGGGAGAGAGTAAGAGAGTGAGGGTGAGAGGGTGAGCACATATTTATGTGTTTATGTGTGCTTTAATCTTTGCAATCAACTTAAATGCTTAAAAATATTTTTGCGAAAGCTCTTTCCAGGCTGATGGCTATCTTGGCCTGAAGGCTGCTCTGTGACCCAAAAGGAAGGAGCACATTCTCCTTCTCTAATGACAGGTGTCCACACAGGACAGTAACTTCCCAGTAATAATATGCTATTGGCAACAATAGCTAAGATGGACTGGGTGATTGACTGGGTACTTACTAAAGGTCTTATTCTAAGCACACTGCAGGAATTCAATTACTTAATCCTCCCGCTGACACTAGGGGAAGATTCTATCATTATTCCTATTGTGCAGATGTGTAAACTGAGGCAGACTGTCAAATAGCATGCCCAAGGTTATAAAAATATAAAGCTATCAAGCACCACAGTATCTGCATTTGTCTCTGCTAAAGTCTGGCCTTGTTTTTTGGCTACCATAGCCCTTCATTTACCTTCAAGGGCAGAAAGCAAGGGCCATTAGAGCCAACCTAGCTTCACTCCAAATGAACCAACCTCCTGGTCTTGATGACACATAGTTAGGGAATCTTCACGTGCAAAAGGCCTTCAAAAAGTTTTCCCTGATGTGCTTGTGAGGATCAGAGGAAAGAGCACGGGTTGAGTCAAAGACCTGTTTGAGTCTATCTTGACTACCATGCTCTAGGCAGGTAAGCTTATAAAAGGTAATCTTTCTGAACCTCAGTTTCCTCAGTCCCCAAATGGGAAGAGTGATATTCACATAGGAAGACTTTTGTGAAAATTAAACAAGCTGTCACATATAAATAGCTTATTATATGGTAAATACCAAATAAATCTTAGCTCTCCCTGAAATAAGGCTTGTATGATGGAATAGCTGGGGGGGGGGGGGCTGGGTTGAATGACCATAGCCAAAAATAACTGCAACCATGCAAGGGGGTCTCTAGATTCATTCCTGTCTTACTTAGTCAGTGTTCTTAATAATGAAGTAGAAGATTATGTAGAAGCAAAATTTATCATATTTTCAAATGGTATAAACTTTGGAGGATTAATTATCATGAGCCATGTCCATATCGACATTCAAATGGGTTTGATCCCCGGCCCATATACTTCCACATGCCATGGGTGTAGCCAAAAAAAAAGAAGAAAGAAAGAAAGAACGAAAAAGTTATTGGAAACAATATTATGGCAATCAATTGTTTCTATAAAATTCTTTCAGTGATTTACCACATACCTTATTTCCCATTGTGAATGGCATGCCAGGGTAATTTGTCTTGTGCTGATTAGACAACAGCACATACACAGCTTTACAATGCATCAGAGAGGAGGGGTGGGGGAAAGAATCAATATAATAAAACACTGCTTTATTTTTTTCCCCTCCAAAAAACCCAAAGTTGCCTTAAGAACTAGAACATTAAGTAAAATTCAACAAGAAAACAGTTACCATCTATTTAATTATGTAGTAAATTTTTGTACTTAGAAGGTACTGGGAATATTATCGTCCATAACATTCTTTGTCGTGGGTAGGTGGTACATGAGTATTCACTTAGTGTTGTTCAAAGAGTATGTAGACCTTTGATATACTCTTTAGTTATGTGTGATAGCAATAAAGTTATAAAAAGCCATGATAAAACAAAACATTTGGTTGCACACTACCTTCGAGGCACTGAGATCAACCACAAGGTTATAAAGATCATAGGGACAAATAATTACTAATAATAACAATAATTTATACTATTTATAATTTACGTTATTATTAATAAGGTAATAATAATTCTTTTCCTCAAGGAATCAGACCAGGCAGACAGGTGGAAATAAAAAATTATAGACGTTCCCGCTGTGGTGGTGTGCGTTAATAATCCGAAAGCAGCAATTCAGGTGGCTGCAGAGGTGCGGGTTCCATCTCCAGCCTGGTGCAGTGAGTTAAAGGATCCAGCAGAGCTGCAGCTATAGGTCAGAGCTGTGGCTCTGATTCAGTCCCTGGTCCAGAAATTTCCATGTGCCATGGTGCAGCCAAAAAAAAAAAAAAATTACAACAAAACATGCCACGTGCATCAGTGAAGTAGGTGAGGAGTATGGTAGAAGCCCCAAATGCCTGGGTGAAGAGTGAGCACTTCACAGAGGGGGCCCCAGAGGAACAAGGCCTTGAGGATGAGTAAGTGCTTCCTTAGAGAGAAAGGGAGGGCATTCCAGGTAGCATGGCTCAGAGTCATGACGCTGGGCTAGCATTTTGATTGTCATGAGGGCTTAAAGTTCTGCATTTTACTTTACATAAGAGATCATATGGTTAGAAGGATGGCTATGTTTTTGCATCAACAAATCCTACTGCTCGTCAAAGATTTAATTTTTAAAATGTGGTGGCTGAGAAAAAGCTTCAGTGAAATCACCCTCAAAGTCAGGCAATAAGAAGAATAAATAAGAATATGGAAATGAGAATAATAATAAGAAATAATAAAAAGAACAAAATAATGCCATTTGCAGCAATATGGATGAAACTAGAAACTCTGGTACTAAGCGAAGTAAGTCAGAAAGAGAAAGACAAAATACCACATAATATCACTTATATATGGAATCTAATATATGGCACAAATGAACCTTTCCACAGAAAAAAATAAAGTCATGGCCTTGGAGAATAGGCTTGTGGTTGCCAAGGGGGTAGGGGAGGGAGTGGGATGGACTGAGAGTTTAAAGTTAGTAGAGGCAAACTATTGCGTCTGGAGTGGATAAGCAATGGGATCCTGCTGTAGAGCACAGGGAACTATATCTAGTCACTTGTGATGAAGGATAATGTGAGAAAAAGAATATATATATTTGGGTCACTTTACTGTACAGCAAGAATTGACATAACGTTGTAAATCAACTGTAATAAAAAATTAAAAAAAGAAAATCCTGACTTTATAAAAACAAAAAAGAGTAATTGTTGATAGTTACTGTGAGCTTCTTACGTGCCAGACTCTTCTAGACTCTTTATAGACATTATCACATTTAATACTCATGACAACCCAATAAGAGGTCCTATTATTATAACTACTCCACAAATGAGGAAATCGAAGCTAAAGGAGGTCACACAGCTAGTAGAATAGGAGCAAAGTAATCGCAAGATCCAAGCAGGATCCAAGCACTATGATCTATCAACTTGCTTTTCTCTCTAGATTTTATTCTCCTTATTGTAAACAAAGTAGACTGGATTAGAGATGTTTCATATCTCTTTTGTCTTCTCTAAGATTCTGGGAAGTTGAGTCATTCTACCCTAACTGGCCAGTCAGAACTCTCCAGCAAGCTATTTCAACATAGACTCTGCCCTCATGTAGCCTGGGGGTCATGGGGTTGCCTGGGGTTATCTCTTGAGGCTTCTCTAAGTATCCGCTTTGCTCTACCACCTCTCTGACCTGTAGACATGATGATTGGGGGTTTTCTCTTTTTTCAACTAAAATTTTTAAAGTAAATTTTATTGAAGTATAGTTGACTTACAATGTTGTGTTAGTTTCAGGTGTACAACAAAGTGAATCCATTCACTGAATCCACTTTTTGTATGTATAGTATATTTTATATATACATATATATATGTATATATATAGTATGTATACACACACACACACACACACACACACACACCCTTTCTTTTTCAGCTTCTTTCCCCATATAGGCTATCAATGAATAGATTTCCCTGTGCTATATAGTAGGTCCTTGTTACGTACCTATTTTGTATACAGCAGCGTGTATATGTCAGTCCCAACCTCCCATTTTATCCCTCCGCCCCAGCATTTTTCTTTTGGTAACCATAAGGTTTGATTTCAAAATCTTTGAGTCCATTTCTGTTTTGTGAATAAGTTCTTTTGTATCATTTTTTTTTTCTGGACCTCCAACTTCACGGGCTGTATTCAATAGCTACTACCTATAACATCTTATATTAGTTGAGTAAATATTCAGCAAATATTTACTGGATACATACTGTTTTAAACATAAAAAGACAGAAAGATAGGTGTCGAGAGCCATTTCAGTGACATTAAGCCCTGTTCTCTCGGAGTTCACAATGCAGTAGGAACTGGAGAGCAGGGTGGGCTGGGTATTAACTCAGGTATCAAGTGACTTCTGAGTATACATTTGCATCCAGACTTAGACTAACCCTAATAGTATATGGAGTCAAATATACACGGCCCACTTTGCAGGTGAGGACACAGAGGTGGGGAGGGTAAGCAAACTAGCCAGGATCACAAAGTTCAGAAGTGGTAGAGCTGGGATGAGAAGTCTCTCTCCATGTACTCCTGCCTCTTTCCACGTCTGTGCCCAGGCTGGCTCTGTGACTGGATGCCCTTGGCAGAGTTTCATCCAAGGCTATGCCACTGTCAGCTGAGTTTCCCTGTAGTGATAAAACCCAGGCACCTGCTCACACCTCTTTCTGGGAGCAATGACGGGGCTCAGAGCAGGGAGCCGCTCCAGCCCTGTCTGCACCGCCTCCCGCCATTCCATCGCCCTGAGCTGCGTCTAAGCCTCTGGCAGGGGCAGGAGGCAGGCTGCCGGCGCCAGTGGTCCTGGGAGGGAACAGGAGGTCTTGTTTTGAGTACCTCCAGCCAGGCTGGGAATGTTAGAGGGTAGACACAGGCATGTGTGGGACCGGGTATTTCCGTGGTGGCTCATCTCCCCGCCCCCCCGGCCACCCAAATGGACTGTGCTCTCGTCTTACTAGAAAAAAAAAAAATGTATACACATTTCAGCCAACTCCCAACACAGTGCAACAAAGAGCAGGGAGAATTCTGTTTATGAATGGGGGCTTTTAGCATTTCACGTCTATTTTTGCACTTCTCAGACTGAACTGCAATGAGCTGTTTGCCTCTCCTAAGAAATGGCGAGGAACCAAGTCTTATCTGAAAGGCGGTCAATAAACATGTAATGTGTGCATAGACCTGGAAGTCAGGAAAACCTGCTTTTCACCGCTGTTAGGTCGCATCCTAGCCACCATGTACCTTTGAATCTTTCTGAGATTCACCTTTCTGTAAATAGAGAGAATCACATCCACCAGAGTTTTATGTTAGTCTTAAGTGGTATAACACATATAATGATCCAAAAACATAACATGCTCTCCAGATACATGAAACAACAAATGGTTTTTACGCCAATGTTTTTGGGGACAGTGGACAGATGTGACTCCAAAGACCTGGGTATCAGGTCCATCTAGACCTTACCCTTCATCAGCTCTGTCTCCCTCGTGAGCTTTTCTTCCTCTTCCCTCTTGGATTGGTCTCACTCACTGCATCTCTCGGGGTCAGCTCAAGCATTTCTATGTGTATTATGACAATTTTTATGCTGCCGAGTTTCAAATGTTCATCCCAAACTCATACCTTGTTCCTGAGTTTCTTTCACACAGGACATTTGACCTGAATTTCTAATCATCATGTCCAAAATAGAACCTGTCATCCCCCTCATCCTAACTTGTCCCCATCTCAATGAATGGTACCCTCTTTACTCAACCAGTAACCAGTAGGACAGCATTCTCGTTTTTTGTTTTTTTCTTTTATGGCCACCCCAGGGCACATGGAATTCCCAGACCAGGGATCAGATCCAAGCTGCACTTGTGACCTATGCTGCAGCTGCAGTAATGCCAGATCCTTTAACTCACTGTGCTGGGCCAGGGATCGAACCTGCACCCCAGGGCTCTAAATACGTTGCTGATCCTGTTGAGCCACAGTGGGGACGCCCAGCTTAGCATTCTTGACTTTTTGATCTCATTCATCTGTTTCACATAAGGTTGCATGTGTTGTTAACTCTATTTTTCAAACACAAGCTCTTGTGCTTCTCCCCACTGCCACTATATTAGTCAATCAATTTCATTTTCTTGCTTGGATTTATTATAATAGCAATTAATTAAATTAGGTTTCAAATATTGTCCTTCCCCCTGCAACCCTGCAAGCCCTATTCAGAGACTCCAACTTCCATACCTCCAACACAGTGATCTATCTTTCTTTCTTTCTTTGCCCACACCTGCAGCATATGGAAGTTTCCAGGCTAGGGGTCAAATTAGAACTGCAGCTGCCCACCTGCACCACAGCAATGCCAGATCTGAGCTGCATCTGCAACCTACACCACAATTCATGGAAATGCCGGGATCGTATTCGCACCCTCGTGGATACTAGTGAGCTTCCTTACCACTGAGCCACAATGGGAACTCCTGATCTTTCTAATACACAAACCTAATTAAATCACTTCCCTTATGTACATCTTTAGATGCTCCCCATGGCATATGAGACCTGGCTTTGATCTATTTGGCCTAATCATACATGTGGTCATATCCCCCAGCCTTTGTCCCATCATTTTTGATGGCAGTGAGTCCATAAAAGCCTAGAAGTTCCTCAAGTGAACCATCTTCTTCCTCATCTCCAAATCTTCATAAATTCTCTTCTTTCTGTCTAAAAAGGCTGCCTCTCTCACCTTCCCCTGACTAATGCTTACATGTCCTTTTATAAGACTCTGTTCTGTATTACCCGCTCTGGGAAACCTTCTCTAAATTCTGACTTCTTCCCCAGTGCTGGCTTGGCTGCTCCTCCCCGTGTCTTCCCTTAGCTCTCTGTACTTCCACGTTGTGTCCTAACACATGTTACATAGGTCAATGTACATGCCAAGATCTGTAAATACATACATAATACATACTTCATGTGCCATGTGTCGTATGCCTTGCAAATGCCAACATCATCCAAATGCCGGGCATGGCTACCATTATTATTAACATGACAACCTCACCAGCATGAAGAGCAACAACAGACTATAACCATACATCCAATCAGCTATAAGGGAAACGTGGTTAATAAAGCTCAGGCTTGCCAAAGTTTCCTCTCCTCTATTTGGAGGTTTCTGGAAAGGTTCAGAGTTGGTCCTTCTGAGAAACCCAATCCCTTTATTTCTGAGCAAAACAAGAATACATGAAACCTGTTCACAGATCTTCAGTGGTCTGACTGAACAGGAAAGGCGCCAAGCAACTGTGTCATCCAACCAAACGGTCCCCAAATTTGGGATGGAGGGAGGCTGCCAAGTATCGTTTGCAATGTCCTGAATTATTCGCAAAGGATTTAAGACTCCTTAAACTTTCATCTTTATCATTCTTCATTCATCATCATTCTGTCATCCATATATGATCACAACAGAAATGTCATTCATATGTTTCTCATCTACTTACCTCAATGCACCCAAAGTTAATTGCAAGAGAGACCGAACCCCCAAAAAAACTTTGAGGTTCTCCTCAAGTTCCCCCTGATTTTCTTTCCCCTGTGGACAAGAAACCACACGTGGCCTTTCCTAAACCAATGCCTGACTGGCTCCAGGGAGCTCAGACTGGCTTCGGCTTTGGAAGCTCTGAGAGCTGTCTGACCCCAAAGATGTAAAATCATGTCTTATATCTTTTTCACAGTCCCAACAATCTGTGGTGGGTGAACATTTACTAGTTTCTTCTGTGGTGGGGGAGGGGTAGGCGGGGTGGAGGGGAAGGAGCTTCGGGGGGGGGGGTGCCCAGTCTACACAGTAGCTAATCATCAGAGGGATTCTTAGCTCTGTTGCTCTGATGTCACATAGCAAATTGGACCCTTAAAGTCAGAACCATATTTTCTATTTCTGTCACATCCCTCATGCGTGAGCCAAGCACTAACTATCAAGTGGTTCTCAAATATGGCCCAATCAATGCTCTTTTGATTCTAAACTGGCTGTTAGGAAAAGCAGCTCTGGCCTATAGAATTTAGGGTTCCTTTGAAAAGATGCCTGGGAGCAGCCTCACAGTCAAGGCTGATGAGCAGGGACAGAGGAGAATGACATAGCTTTTTCCCCTGTGACAAGACCTTGGCACCTATGACACAGTGCTTCCATTGGCCATGCTCTGATTTTGACTTCTGGGTTGCTGGGGACAGGTTCTCTCCCTGCCCTGCTCCTGTTTAGTTTCTGTGTTTCCCTTATTAAGACCAGAGTCTGGCCTGAGTTATTGTCTCAACAATGTGACCACTGACTTTTGATTTTCTGGTTCGACTCTCAATTTTCTGTCTCAACTTGCTGTGTGACCTTGGCCCTTGGGGTGTTCATCTGAAAAATGGGGCAAACAGGACCTCTTTTCACAGACTTGTAAAGATTAAATGTGACACAGTCTATTATAGGCATTGGTACAGTGCCTGGTACATTCAGTGACTCAGGGAAACGTAGCCTGTATTAATATCATCACCTCCATACTGGCCAAAGTGTACTTCTTATTTATGGATTGGTGTACACAGGGGTGTTTAATTTTAAAAAGTACGATCTGATACCATCTTGACTAGAATGCTAAAGTAGGGTACAGATGTTGTACTGACTCTAGAGAAGAGAAAGCGAGATAAGAAACTATCACCTGGATTCATTTCTACTGGGAAGATCTGTCACTGGGATTAAACACAATTGAGGCTTTACCTTGTTAACAGCTTATTATATAAAGGCAAAGAGAATGTAGGCTGTTTTATTTATTTATTTTGTCTTTTCTAGGGTCACACTTGCATCATATGGAGGTTCCCAGGCTAGGGGTCTAATCGGAGCTATAGCCGCTGGCCTACACCACAGCCACGGCAACTTGGGATCTGAGCCGTGTCTGAGACCTACACCACAGCTCACAGCAATGCCAGATCGCTTAACCCACTGAGTGAGGCCAGGGATTGAACCCACAACCTCATGGTTCCTAGTCAGATTTGTTACAGCACCACGATGGGAACTCCATAGGCTGTTTTATAATGGGGCCTCTTTCAATAAAAGTCACAATTTCTGTGCATGTGCATCCATTGTTGCCTTTTGCAAGCACTCCCCAAAGACCCCACTCCTGCTAATCAGGTTTAGTTCAAGGGAATTTGGGCCATGTCCATACAAGACTAAACCTAAAGAATCCTGATCCTGGAGTTCCGGGAGCTGTAATGTAGGTCGCAGATGAGCTGTGGTGTAGGTCGCAGACTCGGCTTGGATCCTGAGTTGCTGTGCTCTGGCATAAGCCTGTGTGGCTACAGCTCCAATTAGACCCCTAGCCTGGGAACCTCCATATGCTGCGCATGCAGCCCTGGAAAAATACAAAAAGAGCAAAAAAAAAAAAAAAAAAAAAAAAAATCCTGATCTGCAGAACTCTCTCTCTCCATTTTTGGCCTCACAAAAGAAGAGACGGCTAACCTGGCTGGGCAAACAGAACTAGAAACTACCTATAGCTACATGGATGGCTCCCCCAGTGAGCGACTGCAGAACTGTTATAAACTGAGAAGCGTTTGTTGAATATCAGCCGAGGGGCATAGGATGAAGGAGGTTATCTCTTACATTTTCTCTACAACAATGGAGACTGTAGAGAGTGATGGTTGGATGAAGGAGGTCAGGAGAAGGGAGATGGGGAGTCGGGGTGTGAAACCTACCCTTGCTTGGCTACCTACTATGTCACAGGGGCAGTGCCCAGGTGGCACATGGGGCAGCATGGCCACAGCAGACAGGTGATCATGACCCTCCGTGCTGCCATTTCTGGATGAGGCATGCAGGGTGCTGCAGAGCCACCACCGTCACATGAAGTGACATGACCTAAAGCCTCTCTGTCCTCCCACAGGGAGCAGGGGCCCCTGAACACACATTCCCCCCACCCAAGGTGCTGGGCAAGCCAGTGTCGGACTTGCTTTTGATGGGAAAGAGAACTGAGCTTCAGAGATATTAACTCAAGTTTCCAGCCTCCAAACAAGACAGAACCAGGATTTAGACTCAAATCAGAGCCAAGAATCCGTATCTTTTCTGAGACACTTTCAGAGGAAATAAAAAAGAGGTTGTGTAAAGGAGAGACAGGCAGGGAGCACCCTTTTCAACGTCTGGTCTGGAATCAGCCCAGCTCCTCCTAGACCTCAAGTGGAATATGTCCTTTGCAAATTCAACAGACATGACGGGATATTACTATACTGGGTGGGAGCAGAAGAGAAGGAGAGAGAGAGCCCACACACTCCAGCGCTATCTTTTCTTCTTCACATTCAATAGCAGTTCTTTAAGAATGTTAAGGGGGGGGGGGGGAATCCCATGTTAAAAAAAAAAAGAAAGTACTTAAAAATTGTGTTCCTAATTGCAATGTATACATGTAAGGATAACCTGACCCCCTTGCTGTACAGTGGGAAAATTAAAAAAAAAAAATAAAAAAAAATAAAAATTGTGTTCCTGGCTTGTACAACAGAGGGAAACGGAGTAAAGAAGAAAGGATGCCCAGACGGGAAGTTGACTGGAAGGGTTTGCCCTCTGCCTGCTCACTTATAAGAGACCCCCCCCCCCACTAAAACATGTAAACACTGCAGAACAATCAGAAACAAATGAAACAAAGCCTTCAGAGTAACAGTGTTCAGCTGTGGGCTATGGCCAGGAGGCAGCTTCTGTTACAACAGATCCTCTGTATGTGAGGCAGGCCTGATTTTAACCCTTGGCTAGGCCAAGGCTCTTTGGTATATGAGAATGGATCAGGGCCCATCTGGATTTCCTTAGAAAAAAAGGATATGGGGGTGGAAGTAGAATGGGGGGCGGTGTGGAACAGCTATCTGTAAAATATAAAATCTCCGACCTGATGAAGGACAGGGTTACAGTTCTTTGGGCGTAGTTTAAATAGAGTTTCTGTTATTCATCAGTTGTCTATTTAACTCACAATGTAACAAATGACAATCACAATGTGTTTTTTTTTTTAAAGCCTTACAAATAAAGGGGAGGGGAAGGGGAAGGGGAAGGAAGGCAGCTAACATTTGCTAAGCAGCTACTATGTGCTGATAATTTAGACATATTCTCAGACAGAGTCTTCCTGATAATTCTGCCACTCCCTTTGGTTTATAGATAAAGAAGTCAGTCATGGCTCACAAAAATTCAAAGCCTTGTTCATGGTCACCCAAGTGCCAAGTGGCAGAAGGGAAATTTGATCTGGGTCTGCCTGACCCCCCCAAAGCCATGGTCTTCCTTCTATAGCTGCTTCTTTGGGAACCAGGAAAGTTAGATGAACGCAAAAAGATCACAGCCCTTCCCCTAGCCTGGTTCTAGTTTGGGCTGTGGGTTTACAGAGAGGGCGCCAGGGTACTGGGCGAGGGAAAGAGCAAACCAAGCCTGGTTGCTGGAGACCAGTGTGCTTCCCTAAGATTCTGACTTCCTCACTCTCTCCACTCATCATGCAGCAATCAGACACAAGATTAAATGAAACTGGCCACCAGGGCCAGCCTGGCTTCCAGGATGTGTGAATTCCGGCAGGACGCTCTGTGTGCTGATACCCTCGGTGTGTGGCGTGGGCCCATTCGTCATTGGCACAGCAATTTGAGACTCTGGCTCTCACCTGAGGGACAGATGTCAGGGTTAGGAGTCAGAGCTATTTTTCCACTTCACTGGCCTGCTTGCAGAGGGCGGTGACTGAGCACTCAGCCATGGTAGGCAAAAATACTCCTCCACCCTCCAGGCCTGCCTCTGGGGGGATACAGAGAGGTGGGTGCTGGTTCATGAGGCCTAGGGGCTGGTGAGACTGCTTCTTTAAGGACCAAGAGTGCCACAAAGAAGAGACACTTCGTTCAGCCAGGCTGGGAATCGCAGCCCAGACAGCAAAGTATGAGACCCTGATGAATCTTGGTTTCTTCCATGTCAGTGACAGACAAGAATATTCACCTTCCAGAATGTTCGGGAACATTAGAGGCAACATAGAGAAATCCCTGACATGCCGCAAGCACCCAGTAAATAATCAACAAGTGAGAGCTGATTATTTAACTTTTTGAACCAGGAAATGTTAAGCCAGGAAATATTTAACCTACACTTTTCTGAGTGAAGCAGGCAGACAGGCCCGGTTCATCCTTGTAAAGTGAGAATAACGGAGGTGCCGGCAGAGGGTGTGGATATCTGGAGATACAGTAGGTTTCAGATGGTAGAAATCTGGGTCTTTGTTTGTTTTAGGGCCACATGTGAGGCATATGGAGGTTACCTGGCTAGGGGTCAAATCGGAGCTGCAGCTGCCTGCCACAGCAACTTGGGATCAGAGCCGTGTCTGCAACCTACACCACAGCTCACAGCAGCTCGGGATGCTTAACCCACTGAGCGAGGCCAGGGATCGAACCCACATCCTCATGGATACTAGTCGGGTTTGTTACTACTGAGCCACATGGGAACGTCTGGGTCTCCTTTCTTAGGCCAGACCAAGAGGATCGCTTGGATCTCAAGTTGTATCCCTAATGGGTTGATGGTTTAAAAAAAATAAAATAATGTTTACCCTTGAGGCATTTCTGTTAATTGAGGCTTTGCACTCATCTGTGAAGAGTTTCCATAGCTGCCTTCTAGGGTTGTGGGGAAAATACCTGGGCCCTTCAAAGAATCAAGATTCTGGGAAACAGAGACACGTCACACATTTCCTTTGCAAACAATTAACTGAGCCCGTACTATGTGTTAGGTCCTGGAGAAACACAGATGAAGAAAAAGATATTTTCTTTGCCTTAGTTTTTGGTGTAATCGTGATTGACGTCTGACAGCTAATCCCCAAATGGCAAGAGACTCTGTTAAGCACCTCAATAAAGGGCTAAATTCTTAGCCCAATAATGGCTTGAAGTGGGTGTTATGATTTGGCTGGAATGTAGAATATATGGTAAATAACAAAAACATCACACAAATGGTGAATTGGCACATGCTGTGATGTGAGCAAAAGACTGGGTGAGTAGCTTTTCTTGCACAATTTCATGTTAATTACCACAGGCCTGTAAGGTAGGTATCTACATTCCCACTTTACAGATGAGGGAACTGAGGCTTAGAGAGGTTCTCTAACTTGCCCAAGGTCACGCAGCCATGGAGCAGGATGTGCAAATAATAGATGTGAGACCCAGGAGTCCAGGGTAGGCAGAGGTCAGATGATGAAAATCCATTCATGACATGCTAAGGTGCAGGAATTGTTTTTCTTGAAGGCAACAGGGGACATAATCCCAATTTACGTTTCGGTTGCTTTTTAGCCGGAAGTCCACAATCCTACCACTGCGCCCTCTCAAGCACGTATTCAGGATTACCAGGGGCCAAACTTACACAATGCTTCAGTTTGGTTTGTTTTGATTCACAACTGAATGCATAATGAATGATAATTGTCTGTTACGTTGCTCCAAAGTTCCTGTGGTCACAGGCTACGTAAGTGTTCCACACAGAGCCGGGCTTTTCCTCCGGAGCCTGCAAGCTGGGGATCAAGCCTCATGGTGTGTAAGGGTGTGTGTGGTTTCTTCTGTTTTGCTAGGTCGACAGGTCTAGGCAGAGGAAAAGAGGCTCTGTCTCAAACACATTTCTCCAGAAAGTCCTTTCCTGCCTCTTCATCCATCTGCTACTCCCCAAATTAAAGCTCTCTGCCACCTTCTGCCACTCCATGCTTTGAACATTTCAAACCTGCTACCTTGACCTTGGAATTTTATGTTTTTTTTGGCTGCACCCATGGCATGTGGAAATTCTCAGGGCAGGGATCAAATCTGAACCACAGCAGTGAGAAACCAAGTCCTTAACCACTAGGTACCAAGAACTCCTGACTCTGGACTTTTAAACCACCTGACCAACCCAGGCAGAAAAACCAATACATAAATGTGAGCCTTGGATATCTCAAAGGGGGTGGGATACCATGGGCCACTTGAGACCTGCTTCTTCCTTGATTCAGGTTATATCTGGCCCAAGATCTTCGTCTCCATCTTTCACTCATGACATGCCTGGTCTGGAGGGCCTGGCCTTTGAATTCAGTCTTCTAAATTCCGATTATTCTTTTCCTTTGGTCACACCTGTGGCATGTGGAAGTTCCTGGGCCAGGGATCGAACCCATGCCACAGCAGTTAACAATGCCAGATCCTTCACCTGTTAAGCCACACATGAGCTCTAATCTTGACTCTTCTGGACAACTGTGGCTCAAATGCACTCTGCCAGCTCTCCCTGCTCTTAAAGCATATTTTCTCTTAGTGGCAGTGAAGAACAGACACTATGAGATCATCAGAACTGGGCGAGGAGGCTGTGCATGTCATGCCAGACCTTTCTACAGAAGTCCTTGGTGCAGTTTAACAATAGCACCCTGGCATGAGAGACACCAGTGTGGAAAGTAACATGTCTTTTCTATCAAAGGAAATCTCGGTGACTCCATTTTGCTCTGGCTCCGGCTTCTGCTGAATCAACCCTGCGACCCCCTTCCTCCTTACCTCTTTTCCCAGTAACAATTTGTTTCAAATTAGCCAACAGGGAAGAATGTGCACCCTGACCCGACCAATGGGAAGGGGACAGGTAAATCACCTGCGCTAGGAATAAATAGGGGAGGGTCCTTTGCTCGGTGCACTACTTTTTGGAGTGCCCACGCCCTTCTGCAGAAGTAAAGAGCCTTGTCGAGATTTCTCCTTGTCCACGTGTCTCACTTTCCGACACTGACGACCCGAGCCAGAGTTATTATAATTTCCAACACTAGTAAACAAATGTGCCATGATGGCAAAGTGGGCTTTTTTTGGATGCTCAAGACTGGGAGAGCCTTCAAACACACCTTTAAGATACCAAAAGAGGTTGAGCAGTCAACACCACTACATCTCTTAATGCTTGTCCCATTATGGACCCGAATCCTCAGTGAGTGACTGTTTCATTCAAAACTCACTGAAAGCCAACTTGGTATCAGAGGCTGTACCAGGCACTGGGGAAATAGAAACAATAGGCCACCCCCCTGACCCTGGAGGAATTCATAGCCACATGAGCAAAGAAGACATGCAGCTAGCTAATAACAAACACACAGCAAGCCCCAGAAAGGAGATATATCACATGCAGGCACACAGATAGCCCACCTAATGCAGACTGAAAACTTCCGGGAAGAGATGATGCCTGAACTGAGATTTGAAGGTTACGTGCCAGTGGGTCAGGAGGAGTGGGAAAGGGGCATTGCAGGTGGGAGAGGAGAGGATGCAGAGAGTGTAAAGCAGGACTAGAGAGGCAGATGAAGGAGGAGACTGCAACGTGGGGTTAGGTCAGGAGGGGCCACGTGTAGACTGGGTCATCGAACTTGCCAAGAACTTGTTGAGACTGTGGGGGCTGTGAGTGATTACTTCTGCCTGAGCTCATAGGAGGAGACTCAGGTGTGACAGGTGAGATGCTATTTCAGTTGGTGACCTACAGTGGTGTATAAAAAAGCTGCTTTGTCTACTATTCAATATATCTCACTCAAAAGGAGTTGTGAGAGAATTTATCTCCATGTCCAATTTTGTTCATTACAGAGGTTCTCCACCAAGAATTCTAATGAAATTCCTCCTCGTGTAAATGTTCTCAGGGAATAAAAAGAGGGAGGAAGTTAAAGAGAGAGAGAGAGAAAGAGAAAAAAAACTCATCTGTAAATTTTCAACTTTTACAAGTTTGTCATGAAATATTATCATCTTCTTGGCCAAAAATTGAATATGGGATTTTATTAGAGAGGCACACCGCTAAGGTGACGGATGAAACTCATCTCCCAAACCATTTCAAGGAAGACAAAGACTTCATGTGCTCAACAGCTCAGTGTCATTTCCCTCATGAATAAATAAATTTTTAAATTAGTAAAATAGTTACAAGTATTAAATAACTCAAAGTTTTAAAATTTACCCTTTTATGGGGTATCGTGAATAAAAATAAATTGTATACTTGAAAAACATTTGATAAGTTTACCAAAGTCCTTGTGGACAGACACCATTTAGCACTATATTTTTTAACTTTTTATGTGTTTATTTATTTAAGTTTATTTGATTTTTTCCATTATAGTTGATTTACAGTGTCCTATCGATTTCTAGTGTACAGCAAAGTGACCCAATCATACATACATACATATTCTTTTTCTCACATTATCCTCCAATATGTTCCATCACAAGTGACTAGATAGAGTTCCCTGTGCTGCACAGCAGGAGAGCAGTATAATGGTAATGACAGGGGGGGGACATTTCAACTGTTCCACAGGCCAAGCCACGGTCACAGGGAAGGACACTCAATGAAAAGATGGGCTTTCTCCTTAAAAAGTAAATGAAAGAAGCTTGAAATACATGACTGGCTGATAACGTGTGCTTGGTACTTTCTAATAATGAAGAAGGGAAGAGGAAAAATGAGGAGGAGGAGAAAGAAAAGGAAAAGGGGTAATACTGAGGGATTAAAGTTTAAAGTTAGGATTTATCCTGCTGCATGGAGTTCAAAGACAGCTACTCTACAATTAATTCTCCACCATGAGAAGAACCTGTGGTTGAAGAATGAGTCATCTCTAAAACCTAAACATCAAGAGAGAACATGAGGCTGAGAGGCAGGGCGATCCGGTGGCTAAGAGCATGAACTTGATTCAAGTGAAGTATAACCAAGAGTGACGAGTTCTGGAGAGAGCAACAACCTCTGGCTAGGGCAGCAGAACAGAGGAGGTGGTATGGAAATGGGCTCTCAAAGGATGCACAGGATTTTAGCAGGCTCATTTGGGGTGGAGGTATAAGAAAAGAAGGGGAAGAAAAATTTTGTGGCCTGAAGAAACAGCACATGGAATGGTTAAGTAGCAGTCCTTAATTCAGGAAGTTATTTCTAAATGTCTACTATACTGCAGGTATTGTTCAAAGGGCTAGGAATACAGCTAGGAAAAAAACAAAGTCCTGCCTTCATGGACTTTATAGTCTCGAGGAAAGTGAGGTGATAAATATACAGGAATATTCAAACAGATCATCTGCCAGCTGTGATAAGGCTTTTTTGAAAAATAAAGCAGAGGAGAAAGGTTAAATATTGTGGGGAGGGAAAGTGTTGCTGTTTTAATACAGGGTGATCTGTCTGGGCTTTAATGATGAGTTACATTAGCTGAGACGTTAGGGGAGGAGGGAGGGAAGCGTGACGTTAGGAGTGATGGGACTGAGAGGTAAGGGCAAGTGCAAAGGCCCTGTGGTAGGGGTGTGTTTGCTGTCTTACATGAACAACAAAGAATAGAGAATAGTGCAGCTGGGGCGGTGTGAACGGAGGGAAAACTGAGGGTAGAAAAGTAAACACAACAGAGACATGGTGTTAAGATAGTTTTTTCTTCCTCCTGCTGGTTCTTTAGAAGGGAGTTATTATACCATATTGTCCTTTTATATGATTAAGTAGAAAAAGATCTGTCAGCATAGGAGGGGAAGGGGAGAACGGTCAGAGCCTGGAGTGTCCTAGTTTACTGATGGACCCATACATTTATAGCTTCACTTCTCTACTCCCTGTGAAATTTGTTCTATGAACTATTGTTCCTCGTTCTGGAATGAAATTTCAGGCACAGCCATAGTATTCCTTCACCCTGAAACACTAAAATGTCCTTGGTCCCTTTCACTCCATTGCAATATTTAAAATTCCTGGAGTTTCCGTCAAGGCTCAGAGGAAAAGAACCTGACTAGTATCCATGAGGACGAAGGACCAATCCCTGGCCTTGCTCATTGGGTTAAGGATCTGGTGTTGCCATGAGCTGTGCTGTAGGTCGCAGACACAGCTTGGATCCTGCATTGCTGTGGCTGTGGCGTAGGCTGGCGGCCACAGCTCCGATTCAACTCCTAGCTTGGGAACCTGCATATGCCGGGGATGCGGCCCTAAAAAAAAAAAAAAAAAAGAAAGAAAAGAAAAGACAAAAAACTCTTGAGAATTCGCTGGTGGCCTACTGGTTAAGGGTCTGGCATTGTCACTAATGTGACACAGGTTTGATGCCTGGCCCGGGTGTGGCTAAAAAACAAAATAAAACTAATCTCCCATTTCATCTGATTGAAAACATCTCCCTCCTATGGCTACAGCTTACTTCAGGTTTAGAAGCTCACCTGGGTGGGGGTGGGGGTGGAGTGGTGGGGGGTGTCAAGCTACTTCTGGCTTTCCTTCTCCCCTCTTTCCTTGGCTGCCTGGCTTCCTGCTGCTCCACGTAGGACGGGTGCCTAGAGAAAGTCTTACTTGATCTGGCTTAGATCCATCCTCAGGGTGGGGTGCAGGTCCAAAATGAACTCTCTCATGATGTGGTTTTGGTGATTCACTACGACCGGCCCAATGGGGACTCCCTATAACCCCACAGAAATATGCCTGGAGTGCCCTTTCTCCTTCCTGCCGCCCTTCCTCCCTCCCCCGCTTCCCTTCTTCCCTCCCCCCTTTCTCTCTTCTCTTCTTTTTTCTTTCCTTCCTTCTCTCCCTTTTTTTTCTATCTTCCTTTCTTTTTTCTTTCTTTCCTTCCTTCTCTCCCTGTCTTTTTTTCTTTCTTTCTTCCTTTCTTTTTTCTTTCTCTCCCCCAAGCCCCATCCCCTCCCTTCTTCCCTCTCTCCTTTCCTTCTCCCTTTCATTCCAGGCCCTAAAGGGTAAACCCAACTGCTCCTCACACATTCTTTTTGAACGGGGTCCTATTTAAGATAGAACCACCTGGGTGCCTTGAGTTGGATCCACACATATCTTTGCTTTATTTTCAGTGGACATGCAGCCCATCCCAAAGCAGCCCTCACTTTCTGCCTTAGTATCTCAGATACAACAGTAAACCTTCCTCAGACTTCTCCTACTGTTTTATATCCTCAGGGTGGCTTGTAACACTCGTTTTACAATCTTTTAGGAAGCCCTGCATAGGTGGTCTGGTCTCTGGGGGCTCTTTCAAAAGCACAAGGAAAGGGAGCCCCTTATTAGAAGCTTTTGTTAGAGGCAGCTGGAGCAGAATGTACACAGTGGGAGAGGAAGTGGACAGAGAGGACTGGGGCTCAATAATTTAACCTTCACTTTTTGGGAACAGGAGTTGTCAAAGACTTTCTGAGCAGAGATATAAGTTAGGAAAAGCCATCAATTTCTGGACACTGGACATTATAATATTGGGTGATACTTTAACTTATTAAATAAAATCCCCTTTGAAACAGGAAATACACATAGGGTTAGAACCACCACACAGTATTCAAAACTACTAAGATACTCTTACATAATTTCCTGTTTTATGATAACTAGTCCCTCTCAATTATTCACCAATCAATCTGTATATAACCTTACTTGGGCATTCAAATTGGTCTTTTTGTAGGTAAACTATAAGCTTGCCACTATATCAAGCCCTTTCCAATTTCATGTTGGAATTCTGAACCCTCTGCTAACACACTAAGCCAATCCTTTGTGAGTACTTTTGCCTTAATTCAGAACAATCACTTTCAATACTTCGTGGACAACATATATAAACTGAAAGAGTGGCATGAGATGAATGGCCAACTTTAAGGAGAAAATGAAATAAGCAATTATTCCATTAAAGAGAGTATTTTATGTTTGTCCTGATTAAATCATCTCTAACCACCTGGCTCCATTTCAAATAAATGTGAATCATTAGGGGCAAAGTCTAATAGCCAGCGACAGAATGTTCTGTGACTGACTCATTCATTTCTTCCTTCCCATGTCAAATGCTCAGCTGACTGTGCCAGGTGCTGAGAGAACATATGAATGGCAGCACCAAGGACTCAGTTCATGGTACAAAGGGTGTGTAAAGCAGCTAAATTTGGGCTCATCTTAAAAATAATTTGCAAAGGTATCCAAATTGGAAGAGAAGAGGTAAAATTGTCACTGTATGCAGATGACATGACACTATATATAGAAAACCCTAAGGACTCAAAACAAAAACTGCTCGAACTGATCAACAAATTCAGCAAAGTATCAGGATAAAAGATTAACATTCAAAAATCAATCACGTTTCTGTATACTAACAACGAAATATTAGAAAAGGAATACAAAAATACGATATCTTTTAAAATTGTACCCCACAAATACCTGGGAACAAACTTGACCAAGGAGGTGAAAGACTTATATGCTGAGAACTATAAGACATTTATCAAGGAAACTGAAGAGGATGCAAAGAAATGGAAGGATATCCTATGCTCCTGGGTTGGAAAAATTAATGTTGTAAATTAAGTCCACAAACAACAAATGCTTGAGAGGGTGTGGAGAAAAGGGAACCCTCCTGCACTGCTGGTGGGAATGTAAATTGGTCCAACCACTATGGAAAACAGTATGGAGGTAACTTAGAAAACTATACATAGAACTACCATATGATCCAGCAATTCCACTCTTGGGCATATATCCGGACAAAACTTTCCTTGAAAAAGACATATGCACCCACATGTTCACTGTAGCATGATTCACAACAGCCAAGACATGGAAACAACCTAAATGTCCATTGAGAAATGACTGGATTAGGAAGATGAGGTATATATACACAATGGAATACTACTCAGCCATAAAAAAGAACAGACACAGTCCCTCTAATATTAAGAACAAGATGAGACTACTTTTTCATCATTGTTACTGTTCAACATAATACTGGGGGGTCTGGAGTTCCTGCTGTGCCTCAGAGGTAACGAACCCAACTAGTATCCATGAGGATGAGATTTCAATCCCTGGTGTTGCTTAGTGGATTAAGGATCCCACATTGCTGTGAGCTATGGTGTAGGTCACAGACACGGCTCGGATCCCACATTGATGTGGCTGTGGTGTAGGCTGGCAGCTGCAGGTCCAATTGGACCCCTAACCCAGGAACCTCCATATGCTGTGGGTGTGGCTCTAAAAAATGCAAAAAAAAAATTACTGGAGGGTCTGACTAATAACAATTACATAAAAATTAGCAACAACAAAAGGTATAAAGAAGGGAAGAGAGGAATGAAATTTTGCAGGTGATAGTGATCTCGTAGATGGTGATCTCATAGATACATCTCATAGATCTCAGAGATCCTTCTGTTTGGATTTCTCTCTTTTCTAACCGAAATATCACACTTCCAATATCACTGCCTTACAGAAGCCTTCCTTGACCATCCAAACCACATAAGAACACCTGGCTCTATAGTTTAAAAATTATTGTGAAAGCTATCATGCATGCAGAGAATGCATAACACAGATACATTTTAAAATTTAATAAAGTGCATATTTACAATAACCAAGACATGGAAGCAACCTAAATGACCACTGACAGATGAATGAATAAAGATGTGGTACATGTATACAATGGAGTGCAACTAAACCATAAAAAAGAACGAAATAATGACATTCACAGCAACATGGATGCAACTAGAGATTATCATACTAGGCGAAGTCAGAAAGAGAAAGACAAATATCGCATGACATCACTTACATGTGGAATCTCTCCTCAGAAAAGAAAATCATGGACTTGGAGAAGAGACTTGTGGTTGCCTGATGGGAGGGGGAGGGAGTGGGAGGGATCGGGAGCTTGGGCTTATCAGACACAACTTAGAATAGATTTACAAGGAGATCCAGCTGAATAGCATTGAGAACTATGTCTAGATACTCATGTTGCAACAGAAGAAAGGGTGGGGGAAAAACTGTAATTGTAATGTATACATGTAAGGATAACCTGACCCCCTTGCTGTACAGTGGGAAAATAAAAAAAAAATATACAAAAAAAATATAATAGAAATGAACTTATTTACAAAACAGAAACAGACTCACAGCCACAGAAAACAAACTTACGGTTACCAAAGGGGAAGGGTGGGTATAAATTAGGAGTTGGGATTAATAGTATATATAAAATACTATATATAAAATAAACAAGAAGGTCCTACTGTATAACACAGAGAACTATATTCAATATCCTGTAATAACCCATAATATGAAAAGAAAAAAAATATATACACACATATATACATATGTACACATAAATATATTTGAATTACTTTGTTGTACACTAGAAACTAACACAATGTAAATCAACTATACTTCAATTAAAAATAAAGTACATTTAACAAAGTTATTGGATATAAGATCAATTTTTAAAAATCAAATATATTTCTCTGCTCCAGCAATAACTAAATAGTAAATTTAATAGAAAATGATGCAATTCATAAAAATAAATAAAAGTCACTATAGAAGAATTTGATTCCTTTGCTTTATCTATGCTCCTTTGCTATATACAAATCAGAATGCAGAAGTACTTTGCATTTCCCAAATAAACTATTATATTTTCTCTTTATTTACTTTAAAAATGTATTCATGTGTCACTTCTTTTCAAAAAGGGTGTGGCAGCCTGAATAATGATCCCCCCAAAGACAGGCATGCCCAAATTCTTGCAATTTGTGTATGTTACTGCATATGGCAAAAAGGGGAATTTTTGCATATGTAATAAAATTAAGGCTACCGAGATGGGGAAATAAACCCGGATTACCGAGGTGGGCTCTAAATACAATCGTAAGTGTCTTTCTAGGAGAGATGCAGAGGGAGATTTGACTACAAATGAGGAGAAGGTGTTGTGACCACAGAGGTCAGAACGGAAGTGATGTGGCCACAAGCCAAGGTATGCTGGCAGCCACAAGGAGGAGGAAGAGGCAAGGAACATATTCTCCCCTAGAGCCTCCAGAGAGAGAAGGCACACACCTCATCTCAGCTTAGTGAACCTGAATTTGACTTCTGGTCTTCATAACGTTAAGAATATACATGTGCATTGTTTTAAGCCACCAAGTAATTTGTTACAGCAGCCACAGGAAACTAATACAAAGGGTTTTAGATATTATACACAATGCCCTTCAACACACACACACACACACAGATGATATAGCAATTCATAAACAGAAGGCGTAATGCAAAATGAATCAAAAGAAGAATGGAAACATGACAAACCAAGGTTCAACATTTTAGCCTGAGTGTTAAATTCCAATTTGAAGCCTGCTGGTTTGCAGACGCAGAAGAAAAATAGGATCAGGTATATCGTTTTCATGACTGGAAAGAAGAAAAAAATACCAGTTTAGATTAAATAACACCTTTTTAACCAGTAAATTCTAAAGGAATTTTGCAGTGGAACTAGATTTGAGGTATGAGTGACATATTAATGTATCAGCACAGTTATAGTAATCAGAGGTATGACTTCCACATGGCCATTGTTCTTTCTTTTTCTGCACTTAAAATTTTGCATTCAAAAACAATTTCAGACTTAGAGAAAAGTTGCAGAAATAGAACAAAAATTCTGTATAGCCTTTAGATTCAGATTCTTTCAAAATTTTGCACAAGCATTCTAACCATCCACACAAACGCACACACACTGTATGTAAAATTTTTTTCTGAACGATTTGAAAGTTGCAAATATAATGCCCATTTACTACTAAATACTTCAGTAATATTTTATAAAAAGGATACTATTTTTTATGACCATAGTACAATTACCATATCAGAAAATAAACACTGATACAATTCTATTATTTAACTTATGGGCTTTATTCATATTTCATCAATTGCCTACAAAATGTTCTTTATAGTAAAAGAAAAACAAGTTTCTCTAGCTCAGGATCCAATTCAGGATTCTTGACTCCCTTTAGATGTCAGGTCTCTTTATTCTCCTTAACATCTGTGTTCAAAAAGGTTTCTGCTAGGAAGTCTCAAGGGTATCCACCTTGCAAAGCTGGAGTTCCACTTCCCAGAGTGCCATCAATTTTACCTTCTAACCATCTTTCAGATATATCCACTTCTCTCCATCTCCCCACCACAATCTGAGACAAGCAGCTGCAATACCATCTCTCACCTGATCTCCAATCTCCTTCTCTCTGGTTCCCCAGCATCTGCTCTGGTCTCTCTCCAATCTGGTCTCCAAACTGCAATTATTTTGATCCTTTGTAAACCTACTCACGTTACCCACAGTGCTTAAAGCCTTTCAGTTTCTTTTGAGATAAAAGACTAACTTCTTTCACGAAGTTTATAAATCTAGCATGTCCTTGCCCTTTCTGCTTCTCTAGCCTTAACTTTTGACACGCCTCACCGCCCCCCCACCCCGAATCTGCCAGTTTCCCTCCTATTATCCTGCTGTGCTCTTCTTGGACCACTTTCTTTTCTTCTAATTTTTAAAATTATAGTTGATTTACATTGTTCTGCCAATTCCTGCTGTCCAGCAAAGTAACCCAGTCACACATATATATACACACACACATACTAACATACATATATGTACACACACACATTCTTTTCCTCATTATTTTTCATCATGTTCCATCACAAGTGACTGGACATAGTTCCCTGTGTTATACAGCAGGACCCTGGACCACTTTCCTCTCGACCTCTGCCACTCACAACCCTCCTTGCTCCTTACTAGATTCTGCTTAGTAACCTAATCAGAGTATCTCAGCTCAAACATCCCTGCCTTACAGGGGCTGATCAACCAAACTTTATCAGTCACTTGGCTTTGTGTTCTACCTGGCCGTTCCTCGGCTTCACAGCACTTAAACTATCATATATACAGAAGAGTGTATAAAACACATGGATAATGTAAAGACTCCTAACAAAGACTCATCCACCCTTCACAGTAAATGCCAGTTCTACAAAGCCCCTCCGAGAAGGCATTTAAAAAAATTAATAAAAAAAAAATCTCCAAGTTCCCACCATGGCTCAGTGGTTAAGGAATCTGACTAGAAACCATGAGGTTGTGGGTTTGATTCCTGGTCTTTCTCAGTGGGTTAAGGATCTGGCGTTGCTGTGAGCTGTGGTGTAGGTTGCAGACGCGGCTCGGATCTTGCGTTGCTGTGGCTCTGGCGTAGGCCAGTGGCTACAGCTCCTATTGGACCCCTAGCCCGGGAACCTCCATATGCCACGGGTGCAGCCCTAGAAAAGACAAAAAGACAAAACAAAACAAACAATAAAAAAACCCCAAAAAACTCAACAACCAACACACCTCAGCCATGTATTTAACCAGTGCTCTGAAACTTGTGGCAAAACATTATTTCCTAACTTGTCTTTCTAGATTCAGCACCTACATATACATTCCTAAAATACATTGCCTCTCTTGCCCCTTTTTAAATTTTACGTGAATAATTTTTTATTTCTTTCATGTTCTGTTTTTTTCACTTAAAATTGTTTAATTCATCTATATTTTTCTCTTTTTTTCTGGCCACACCTGTAGCATATAGAAGTTTCCAGGCAAGGGATCAAATCCATGCCACAGCACTAATCAAAGCCATGGCAATGACAACGCCAGATCTTTAACCCACTGATATACCAGGGAATTCCTTCATTTGCATTTTTCTATGTAGCTGTAGTTCCTTCAATTTATGTATGTATACCACTCTAAGCATATAATACAATATAGTCATTCTATTACTATAGAATGAAGAGTGGAACTTTGGATTGGTTCAAATTTGGGGTTATTATGAAAAATAATGCTATGACTACTCTTGTCCTCATCTCTGGGTACATACTGGGGCATGGGTACAATAGTTTCTCCAGGTTTTTACCTAGGAATGGAATTGGTGGAGTACAGGAACTGAATGTGCATATTCAAACAGCGCTTCACAATTTTCCACAGTGATTACACCAGTGTACACTCCCAGCAGCACGGTCTGAGTGTGGAGCACTTACCAAGGTCTGTATTTGCAAATTTGTGTGATTGTTTAGTATCCATCTTCCCTCTAGACGGTGAGGTCTGTGTCTACTTTGCTCACCCTTTTCACTCCATTGTCTGGCACATAGTAGCAGCTCAAAAACAATGGCTGAATAAAAGAAGGCACTCTGGATAAGAAGTTTAAGAATTTTTTTTTTTTTTTTTTTTTTTTTTTTTTTGTCTTTTTGCCTTTTCTAGGGCCACTCCTGCGGCATATGGAGGTTCCCAGGCTAGGGGTCCAATCAGAGCTGCAGCCGCCGGCCTACGCCAGAGCCACAGCCACAGCAACTCGGGATCCGAGCCGCGTCTGCAAACTACACCACAGCTCACGGCAACGCCGGATCCTTAACCCACTGAGCAAGGCCAGGGATGGAACCTGCAACCTCATGGTTCCTAGTCAGATTCGTTAACCACTGCGCCACGATGGGAACTCCAAGAAGTTTAAGAATTTTGGATGTGAACACAGGTCTGACTTCAAAACCCATGTCTTTTCCACCACTGTAACATCTTCCTTACCTCAAGATGGTGATGGGAGTTCCCGTCATGACGCAGTGGTTAACGAATCCAACTAGGAACCATGAGGTTGTGGGTTCCATCCCTGCCCTTGCTCAGTGGGTTAAAGATCCAGCGTTGCCGTGAGCTGTGGTGTAGGTTGCAGACGCGGCTTGGATCCCGCGTTGCTGTGGCTCTGGCGTAGGCTGGCAGCTGCAGCTCCGATTGCACCCCTAGCCTGGGAACCTCCATATGCTGCAGGAGTGACCCTAGAAAAGGCAAAAAGACAAAAAAGACAAAAAAAAAAAAAAACATGGTGATGATCATCTGTATCCTATTTATTAGTTTCCAACACAATGGTAGCAATCAAATATGGTAATGGTGTCAACCCAGTAAGCACAGAGTACTTGTTAAGTGTCCACCAACGTTTCACCACTGTGCACTTGGACACAAAGGTCGGCAGACGGGGTATATGACAGGTGACTCTCAATGGCAAATGCTTTATGAATGTATGTGGATTAAGATTACTTTGTAGAGGAAGATGGGGGTTTCAGATATCACTGCAGGGAAAACCAGGGAGACCAATTAATGCTTTCAAGTCCAAATTGCACCTGTGTCCCAAATTATTCACCAGCACAAATAAAAGCTGCTTGCTCCAAGCCCTGATCAGAACAAACATTTGATCCTGCTATATAGCACAGGGAACTATATCTAGTCATTTGTGATGGAACATGATCGAGGATAATGTGAGAAAAAGAATGTATTTATGTAGGTGTGGCTGGGTCACTTTGTTGTACAGCAGAAATTGACAGAACATTGTAAATCAACTATAATAGAAAAAATAAAAAAATCTTAAAAAAAAGAACAAACATTTGAAAATGCTTTTACCCAAGTGGCATCATTTTTCATCTGTGCCTGAGCTCAAAAAGGGCTGGGCAGAGAGCTGGATTAAACATTGCAATTCAGCTCGGCACTGTGGGTTCAAAAGTAAACTCTGACTTCCTATTTACACTGAAAGTCTTAGGCCTCTGTGGTTTCCTGTTGCATCCTGCTGTGTCTGTGCTTTGGTTTCTGAGTCTGTCTGCACAAAGCTGCAAATAGGGTCCCTCAACTGTTTCACTCTGTCCTGCTTTTCACAAGAAAATAAGAATCCTACAATCCCTAACTGTTGGCACATTCTACAAGGTACTCTCTCCAAGTCCTGACTTTTAAATCTAGACCTAAGCTACCAAGAAAGGCTTCCTTTGAATGGATGGAGACTCAAGAAATCTCCAAGTGTGACACAAACCACAGGAACTGACAGACCGTCCACATGAATTTACCACATTCTACACAACTTTTACATTCATTTCTTTCACTCTTCCGTTCATCTAGTGTAAATTTAGAGTAACTTCTATGTACAAGGTACTCTGATAGGCACTCGAAAACAATGGTGGAGAGATATAATTTCGACTCCAAAGGAGCTTAAAGCCATAGTCCCTGATGAGAATCAGTTGGGCATCTCCTGAAATGACAGATTTGCGTATACTCCTCCCAGCAAGATTCACGCCCCATGACAGCAGCACTTGAAGAACTGCATTTTGAAGGAGATCCCCAGGAACATTTTAAGGACATTGAGAATGGGGTGGCTGGCAGCTCCATGAAGAATTTACAATCATAGTGGGGACTAGTGACCCAGAGTCAGGAGCCCCTCCTGTGATGAACCAGACTTTTCCCAACTGCAGGATCCTTCAATTTGAGTCAACGGAGAGGAACTAACTAAGCAGCAAAAATGGCTTGGGGTTTGCTCACATATGTATTGAGTCTTGGCCCTAACCCTTGGTAGCTGCAGGACTTTGGACAAATCACTCAGTTTCTTTGAGCCTTATTTGAAAAAGGAAAACAACACCTGCTCTGTCTTAGCTATTCTGAGCATCATATGCCACAAGGCATTTTTACAAACTCTAAAGCACTAAGAAAGAGTTAGTCATTTTAGGACCACAAAAACTTTAACAAACAAGAAAATTAAGCCAATGCATAAGGTTTCCTTTAAACAGTTAAAACTAGCCTATCTCTTTTCAAATTTTTTACTGAAGTAATGTTGATTTACAATGCTGTGTTAGTTTCAGGTGCAGAGTAAAGTGATTCAATTTTACATACATATATATCTAGTCTTTTTCAGATTCTTTTCTCTTATGGGTTACTACAAAATACTGGGTAGAGTTCCCTGTGCTATACAATAGGTCCTTGGTTATCTATTTTATGAATGTATAAATTAATCCTAAACTCCTAATTTATTCTAACCCCACCCCTTACCCCTTTGGTAACAAGTTTGTTTTCTCTATTTGTGGGTCTATTTCTGTTTTGTAATAATTTCATTTGTATAATTTAGATTCCATGTATAAGTTATATCATATAATATTAGACCTTACATAATTTACTTAGTATAATAATCTCTAGGTCCATCCACAGTGCAGTAAATGACATTATTCTTTCTTTTTTGTGGCTAAGTAATATTCCATTGTATATATGTGCCATATCTTCTTTATCCAATCCTCTGTTGACAGAAGTTTAAGTTGTTTCCATGTCTTGGCTATTATAAATAGTGCTGCTAGGAACACTGAGTTACATGTATCTTTTCGAATTATAGTTTTCTCTAGATATACACCCAGAAGCCGGACTGCAGGATTATTTACAATTAGCCATCTCTTAACCATCCCAAACTTTGGTCATGGGTCCCAGTTTCTCTTAAATATTGCAGCTGTGTATTACATGCTTCCTTCCTGGTTATAACAGGTTTTTTTCCTGAAAGCAGAGCTTGAAGCTGGACCTAGTCCTGGATAGGACAGTGGGATATACCTCTGGTACCATGTTAACATTTTCGAGGAATGAATACAAAAGCCAGGAGACCAGCCAGATCTGGATTCCCCTGCAAGTCCTAGCTCTGTAATTTCTCTGACCTCAATTCTATCATTTCTCAGATGGAGAAATGAACTCTACTGGGTCATTTTAGGCTACCACCCTCTAATGACATTTGACTATTGCTTAATCTGAATAGTATTAACCTTTATTCTGACCTGAAACATGGCTACTGTATCTTTCCCTTTCATAAATTAATCTCACATGTCTGTTGTGAGGATTAGATATTCTAGATGCAGACTGCCTAGCAGAGAAAACAGAACCTGGTAATTATTTAATAAATCCTAGCAATCATAATTCTTAAGTATAAACATATTCCTTGTTCATCCCTAAAATGTTGTCCCTGGAAAATTCTTCTTCATCACATAATATACAAAACCCTGAGCAGCACTTTTTTTTTTTTTTTTTTTGGTGAATACTTCTTTATTATGTATTTTTTTTTTTAATTTTAACTTTTTTTTTCTGCTTTTTAGGGCCACACGTGTGGCAAAAGGAAGTTCCCAGGTTAGGGGTCAAATCAGAGTTGCAGCTGCCAGCCACCGCAACAAAGGATCTGAGTAGCGTGTGCGACCTACACCACAGCTCACAGCAACGCCAGATCCTTAACCAGCTGAGCAAGGCTAGGGATCAAACCGGTATCCTCATGGATACTAGTCGGGTTCATGACCCACAGAGGTATCTGGGAACGCCTGAATGTTTCTTTTTTAGTCCAAATTTCTTTTCCTTGAAACTGTGATGCTGTTTACTACCTAACTCCACTGGGCATACACATGAAGATGTTCAACATCACTAATTATTAGAGAAATGCAAATCAAAACTACTATGACGGGATTTCCTGTCGTGGCCCAGTGGAAAGGAATCCAACTAGTGACCATGAGGTTGCGGGTTTGATCCCTGGCCTCGCTCAGTGGGTTGAAGATCCAGCAGTGGCATAAGCTGTGGTGTAGTAGCAGACGCAGATCTGATCTTGCATTACTATGGCTGTGGTGTGGGCTGGCAGTTGTAGCTTTGATTAGACCCCTAGCCTGGGAACCTCCATATGCCGAGCGTATGGCCCTTAAAAAAAAAAAAACCTACTATGAGGTACCACCTTACACTGGCCAGAACGGCTGTCATCAAAAAGTCTACAAACAGGAGTTCCCATTGTGGCTCAACGGTTAACGAACCCAATTAGCATCCATGAGGATGAGGGTTCAATCTCTGGTCTCGCTCAGTGGGTTAAGGATCTGGCTGTGGTGTAGGTTGAAGACGCGGCTCAGATCCTGCATTGCTGTGGCTGTGGAGTAGGCCAGTAGCTGTAGCTCTGATTTGACCCCTAGCCTGGGAACCTCCACATGCCATGGGTACGGCCCTAAAAAGTAAAAATAAATAAATGTAAGTAAAGCGTTCAACCAGAGGGAACAACAACAAAATAAAAAAATGCAAAACAAAATGCCACTTAAAAAAAAAAGTCTACAAACAATAAATGCTGGAGAGGGTGTAGAGAAAAGGAAACCCTATTACACTGTTGGTGGGAATGTAAATTGGTGCAAACACTGTAGAAAATAGTATGGAGATTCATAAGAAAACTAAAATCAGAATTACATTTGATCCAACAATCCCATTCTTGGACATCGATCCAGAGAAAACCCATGACTCAAAAAGATACATGTACTCCAATGTTCATTGCAGCACTATATACAATAGGCAAGATATTGAAGCAACCGAAATGTCCATCGACAACGGAGTGGATAAAGAAGATGTACATATATACAATGGAATATTACTCAGCCATTAAAAGGAAAGAAACAATGGCATTTACAACATGGATGGACCTAGAAATTATCATGCTAAGTGAAGTTAGGCAGTGAGACACCAATGTCATATGCTATCACTTACACATGGAATCTAAAAAAAAGGACACAATGATATTCTTTGCAGAACAGAACTGACTCACAGACTTTGAAAAACTTACGGTTTCCAAATGAGACAGGTTGGGGGCTGGGGGTTTGAGATGGAAATGCTATAAAATTGGGTTGTGATGATCGCTGTACAACTATAAATATAATAAAATTCACTGAGTTACAAAAATTGTTTGCTGTTAGCTTAACTCTTGGGTGAACTTGATAATATACAAGATATTGCGTTCCTACCATGTGCTACAGAGATAGTGCATGAAGTCGGCTTATCGCTGACTGCTCAATGAGATCAGGCTTGTGGAGCAGACGCTGGAGCTGGGCATAAAGAGCCATGAAGGCACAATTCACTCAGCACGCTGGAGGAAGGGATGAGGGCCATGCAGGCCATGATGCCTGACCGGGAACTTTGGGGATGCTGCACCCTAAGGATACTGTCCTGAATAAGAACACAGGCTCTGTGGGCCCTGGGCTTTGGTTCAACCTCAGTTCTACTTCTTCTTTGCTCTGTAAGTTCCCCAAGCCTCAGTTTCTTCATCTGAACATTTGGGATATCATAATATAATGAGAGCCATCCTGGAGTTTACTGGGAGTATCAAATAACAAAACGAATGCTCGAAACATAGGAATTACAATAATGGTGATGATTCTGGTGTTGATGATATTCACCAGGTGGACAGGAGACATGACCATTCTAGGTAGAGAAATAAGTACGCCTAAAGGACAAATGAGAGCACAGGCTCTTTGCAAGAAGAGACAATATAGGTCTATACATCTTCAATCAAAGCATTCCAAATACCAAAAGTTTTTTCATAATTCATTTGATGGCCAAAGCTGATCAGCATTGGTCAAAGTTTTTAGAACCTATTTAAACTACTTAGTGTGAATATTCATAAGTTTCACTGTAGAAATATAAATGTGATCCATTCTAAGTGCTGCCCCAGACCTTACTGGCATTGTTATGTAATATACTGTACACATAACAGTGTTAACTTCCTTTTTTTTTTTTTTTTTTTTTTTTTTTGTCTTTTTAGGGCTGTACCTGAGGCATATGGAAGTTCCCAGGCTAGGGGTCAAATTGGAGCTGTAGCTGATGGCCTACATCTACAGCCACAGTCATAGCAATGCCAGATCCAAGCTGCGTTTGTGATCAACACCAGAGCTCACAGCAACACTGGATCCTTAACCCACTGAGCGAGGAGCAGGGATCAAACCCACGTCTTCATGGATAGTAGTCAGATTCGTTTCTGCTGAGCCAGGGCAGGAACTCCGTGTTAACTTTCTAAAATCTGGATAGTCTCTATTCTCAAACTTTTGGCCCCATGGAATTTATATAAGGGTGTGAGATGTACCTGCTAGAATACAGGATGAAAAGGGATGGACAGCAGGGAACAAGGCCGGGGTGGGTAGGGGTCAGATCATGCGTGATCTCCTAGGCTCAGCTAGGATTCAGGAGGCTTGATGTCAGATAGATTTTAATCAGGAGAGTAGCCAGCAGACTTAGTATTCAGGACAATCTTCACCATGAGTCTGTCAAGGTAGGTCCATGCTAATTAGTACCTTGCACATCACATGAGAATGAGTACATATATGAATATAACTCGTCATCTTTTCTATGGGCTCCCTCTTTTTTTTTCATGGGCCATGTTTCTAATTCCAGAGAACCCTAGCCCTGTCATTCAAGATCACAGCAAAGCTCTCAGATAAGAGCTACATGGAAACTTGAGGAACTTTCAGTGGATCTTAACATGACAAGTTAGGGCAGGGTAGCCCTGTGACTTGTCTCCATCAAGCAGCTCCAGGGCAGCTCATTAATCAATTGAAAGCACTCTCCAGTTAAATGTCCCCTCAACCAACAGAATCAAGGTGTAGTCTCTGCCTGGCTCTTTACAAGGCTAAAACCAATGGTTGAAAGCCCAAACACAAGTCTGGCAATTAGAGGATGTGGATATTTTTCAATCAGTTTTAGGTTTTTGCTTTTGGCCTGCTTCCAAGCATAATTGAGTGAAAAAAAAAATCAGTTCTCAGGGGGATGGAATTCTGTGACTGTGTTGACTAATGCTGCTATGTCAGTGGGAAGTGTCAGTTCGTCAAGGAAAGAACCTGAAGCCTTCCTGAACACCAGAGTGCTAACACGCTGGAGCTCCCTTCCTGCACCACACAGCCTGTCCATCAAACAAAGGACATCAGACTGGCATGCCACCATTTCTTCTTCAACAAACTTTGATGGTGGCTATCTAGTATATTTCTGTCTGTCCTTCTGCCCACTGATCAATCCAGTATTTACTAGAAACAGACCATGTGTCAGGTGCTACACTGAGTGCAAACAAGTGGAAATTTACTGCCTTGTGGTATCTTTCTGTTACCTCTGTAAGTAACAGAGACCACATGCTGGTATCATTCCATGGTATAACCTAAAAGATGGGCCCTAAATATTTCTCTTTCTCAAACATCACTAGACTCAGTTTTCTACAGGTTTGAAAAATACAAGACATGGGTGAATTTCATGGTATGTGAATTATCTTTCAGTAAAAAAAGTTTTTTAAAAAATAGATCATAGCTTTGCAGTAAATTTTACCTCCTTGAGATTTAAAACTTCCATTCTTTTTCAATAAAATATATCCCAAATCTACAACAACACAGCCAAACCGCCCATTTGATTTTCACATGGAACCTTTTTTCTTCCTTTTCTTTCTTTTTTTTTTTTTTTTTTGTCTTTTTGTATCTTTAGGGCCGCACCCACGGCATATGGAGGTTCCCAGGCTAGGGATCTAATTGGAGCTACAGCTGCTGGCATATGTACGCCACAGCCACAGCAACGCCAGATCCGAGCTGCGTCTGTGACCTACGCCACAACTCACGGCAACACCGGATCCTTAACCCACTGAGCAAGGTCAGAGATCAAACCTGAAACCTCATAGTTCCTGGTTGGATTCATTTCAGCTGTGCCAAAATGGGAACTCCAGGAACCCTTTTTTCTATTGGGTAGTAGGGAGCCACTGACTGTTCATAAGGAAGGGACTTTTGGAGTCCTCATTGTGGTTCAGTCAGATAAAGAACCCGACTAATATCCACGAAGATGTGGGTTCGATCCCTGGCCTCCTCAGTGGTCTAAGGATTTGACATTGCTGTGAGCTGTGGTATAGGTTGCAGACACGGCTTGGATCTGGCATTGCTGTGACTGTGGCATAGGCCAGCAGCTGCAGCTCTGATTTGCCCCCTAGCCTGGGAACTTCCACATGTTGTGGGTGTGCCCCCCCCCCCAAAAAAGGAAGGGACTTTCAATCCAAACACTTCAACATTAATTGCCCAAAAAATCTCTCATGGGTTCTTCTTGGACTTTTGATCTCTTGGTGGAAGGCTAGAAACTACTCCAAAATTCTGAAGGCTCTTGGGGGACAAAAATATACTAAAATTTAATTAAGATGAAAAACAGGGCTTTGGACCACACAAGGAGAGTGGGAGATGGGGATTAAAAAAAAAAATAAGGGGAAATCGAGAAGGCAAAAATCCTGCAACCCCTGAACTAAATGTATACAGAAGCAGATGAGCTGGTGTGTGTGTGTGTTTGGGGGGGGGCGTGGCATGGTCAGTTGTCAGTACCTGACACTTAGCGAGGGCTCTGCTGTGGCTGCCTCAGCCTCTTTTTCATCCTCACTCACTGGCTGGAAGAACACACAAACTTCCATCACTGCTAGATTGCCCTCAGCAGCCACAGGTATCAGAGTCATCCATGTGGCAGATGAGTGGTAAAGAGAAAAAGGAAAAAAAAAAAAAAGTGTGGTTTTCCTTTCATGCTCTTCCAAACGAATGCAAAAACATCTCCATGATTTGGAAAGTTAGCTGCGTGTCTTCAAATTGCCTGACTCAGTACTAGACCACAGAGCAGCAGGGAACCAGGGAAGATTATAAATAAAAAGTCTCATAAATACTCTGCACCCAGGGGATGATGGTGACAAGTGATGCTGTTTATTTTTATTGTTGTCATTAGACTGGGGGCCTCTTGAAAGGCAGCGATGTGAAAGACTGGGAAGAGGGGAAAAACGAGAACGCTGTGGTTGAGCTGCATCCAGCCCTCACTTTGCAGTTCTCATCCGGCTTTGGAAAACATCTGCCTTGTAATCACTTCATCCCCATTCCCACAAGACATTCGTGGGCATGACCAACCCAGCCCCTGGCCCCAGTCTCATGGTTCTGCAAAGAGCTGAGAATATGTGCTCTGCAATCAAACAGCTTGAGTTAGAAACTGTCTCTAGGATTTACTAGTTCTGTGACCTGGGTAAGTACTTAGTCTCTTTGTGACTCAGTTTCAGTGTCTATAAAATGGGAGGATAATGCTGATAACTGGATAAGGTTATTATAAGGGTCAGATGCACTAATATAGCCAAACTTCTTAGCCCATAATAAGCATGCAGTAAATGTGAGCAGCTATTGTTATTGCTGCTAATTTTGTCATGTTCCCTCCCGTCCCCCCCCACCCCGGCTTCTACCATTCTTCTGGTCAAGTTGCTGTCTTTTATGCAAAGCTGGGCTCAGGCCAGTGGACAGACTCTTACCAAAGGCTTTTGTTTCTGACCTCATGAAATGCCTTATGTTACCTGACTTTGCTGTGTTTCTGGTGGGCTTCCAGAAACATGGGATCTTTCAGTCCTCCCCCGCTTTTATAGGAGTGGAATGGCTGGATCATACAGGAGGTATGAGAGTTTCTTTGTAAGGCTATGCTAAACTATTTTCCAAAGTGGTGGTGTCATTTCACGTTTCCAGAAGGAGCGTGTAAGAGTTCCAGTCCCCTGCATCCGCAACAGGACTTCAGCCATTCTGACCAGCATGTGGTGGGGCTCACTGTGGTTTGAATTTGCATTTCCCTGGAACCATATGCAGCACCCTTGGCTCCTCAGCTTGAGTCCGGGTGAAACAGCGCTGCTACAGTCATCACCCAAAGAGTTAGCCCCACTGACTCAAAGGGTCTGATGGGAGGTTTTTCTCTGGTTGGAGCCCCAGCCTCTAGGGCTCCTGAACCGTCTTTTCCCAGCAGAACAGAGATTGGGTGGCAGACCCATCCTGAGCCCCAGTGCATCCCAAGAGGCTGAGAAGGGGTCCTGTTCTCCCTGCAAGGGCAGGAGGGGTGGACTGCAGATGATGGATGGGAGTGGAGAGTTCTGGAGGACTGCTTGGTGGAGGAAAGAAGAGAGAGCAGGCGTGGCTGGTTTGTGCTTCCCGGGCCCCACTAAAGTAACACTGTTCAGTGAGACTCTCACTGCCCACAGTGATCAAATGAACCCTCAGCTATGCCCAGGAAAGGTGGACAGGAAACAGCCTGACAGCACCTCAAGCATGGTGGGAGGGGGTGGTTCTCCCAGTGAGTTGGCCCCACTCAGCAGAGACGGGCCCTCTGGATCAGCAAGGAGTGAGGAGAGACCCAGGAAAATCAAAGCACTTGCTCACTTGCCAGCAAGGGACATGGGTGAGGAACCATACAGCCACACACCCCTGTGCACCAGCTCTCGACCAGCCAGGATGGGCCGAGAAGGGCAAGGGAGACATGGCCTCACTAATGTGGACTCAGGAAGCACACCAGCATCATCTGAGATACAAGCTGGTACCTTTCAAAGACAAATAACAATACCCAGTGGTCTGTGCATGGGGCCAAAAGAGCAGGGTAGTAAAATGTATCAGGGTAGCTAAGAATAAACTTGGGTTAGAAGGAAGGAAGTAATCATTAGTATTTATTGAGCACTTACTATGTACTATTTTTAAAATGAGGACTGAAGAATTTTTAGAGATATTAGAACAGTGCCTTCAATATAGTAAGCACTAGATAAGTGCTGGTAGATATTGTTATTGCTGTTGTACTTTCTTTTTGTTAAAGCTTTACTGAGCTATAATTAGCATTCAACAAACTGCACATATTTAAAACATCTGGTTTGGTAAGTTGCAACACAGCAGACACCTACCAGTGAAGACATTACTACACTGAAGATAAGTATATCCATTGCCCCCTAAAGTTTCCTTGTGCCTACTTGTACCCCTACTTTCCTGGCCCTCACTGTGCCCACTTCCACTGCAGGCAACACTTGGTCCTCTTTCTGTCATTAGTATGCAGTTCCACGATGTTAAATAAATGGAATTATATAGTTTGTACTCTTTCACTCAGCTTCTATCACTCAGCATAATTATTTTGAGATTAAGCGATGTTATAGCTTATATTAATAGCTCACTCCTTTTTCTTGCTTAGTAGTATTCCATTCTAATGAGAGACCAACAGTTTGTTTATCTACACACTGTTGATAGACATTTGGGTTGTCTCCAGTTTGGGGCCATCATAAATAAAACTGCCATGGGTTTCCATAGAGACCGGCTTTTATGAGTGGAATGGCCAGATCACTTGGTAGGTATTATGTTAACTCTGTAAGAAAGTGCTAGACCACTTTCCGAAGTGGTTGTACCATTTCACATTCCCACCAGCAGCATGTAAGTCCAGTCCCCCCTCCCCGCCCCCGCCACCACATCCTCACCACAATGTCAGCCATTCCACAAGTGTGTAGGGGATCTCACCGTGGTTTGAACTGGCATTTCCCTAGTGACTAGTGATACTGAGCATCTTCTCAGGCATTTGTCATTCAAATCTTTTCTTTGTGGAGATGTCTGCCCCAACATGTGCCCATATGTTAATCGAATCCCCAATGTGTGCCCATATTTTAGTCGAATCTGCTCCTATATCCTCTGAGCCTTTGAGAGAAGCTATTTAACTGAAAGGGAACAGCAAGCTGTCTGGGTCAGTCCCTAGAGAACTCAGACAAGCATCCCCTTCCTGCACACTGTGTGAGCCACTCAATTGCTCTTTGGCTGTGTTTCCTCACTTGTCAAGTGGGAAGAGTAATGGTGCCAGCCTCACAGGATTGTTAAGCTGATTCCATGATATAAAGAGTCTAGCACAGTGCCTGGTACACTGTAGGTGCTCAATAGATGGTAGCAGCTAATGCCACTGCCTATCTCTCCATAATAACCGAGGTTGGACCAGGGATGCTAAACATCTTCCGTCCAGCACAGTGTTGAACTGTCCTGCCTCAAATACCCAGAAAAACACTGCCCTGAGCTTCCTGAGTGCACAGGCTGTCTTACTGCTTACGGAGCCACGTCAAACTTCCCCTCGCCAAATAAATGCCTTAGCATACGGTCTGTTTTCAACATATGTGGTTGTGGGGCCCAGGGTGAGGCTTGGTACAGAGAGACTGACTCCTTAGAAGCCTGGTCCTAGAGGCTGACCACAGTAGGTCCTGGTGAATCATGCACAGTAGCCCAGATCTTTCACTGGGAGGCGTAACCATGCTCCCATCCGTGCCATATGGACTCCTTCCCTCTCCACCTCTCTCAATGACCTCTGCCAATGTCATCTGCTAAAGAGACCAAGAGAGAGAAACCTGCCCCCTGACATTCTCCCTTCCTGTGGTGCTCTTCCAATGGGACTGCAATACCCACATCCTACCCAGGCACAGAGAAAGTCAGCTGTGGGTGCTGTGTCCACAGAAGACAAAGGCACAGAGGAGAAGGGTGAGGCTGGGGCCTAGTGCCTGAAACTGGGCTGGAAAGAAGAGCATCCTAGTGTGCATGCATATGGGCGGGGTGAGGTGGGTAACACACTCCTGAAAAATCTCACATCCTACAGGAAAGCCTCTCTGTCTGCTGAAGACTTGAGTGGTCCCTTCTCTGTATTCTGGTCCTAAATCTACCATCAGATCTACTATTCTGAACTGCAGTCATCTCCTTGCTGTCTTTCTCAATGATGCTTTATCTTATTTATCTTTATCCTCTGAGCACTTAGCCAGGCAAATACAAGAACATGTTTTGATAATGAGTGAATGATTTAATGAATAATTTTTTAAATGGCCTTTTATTTTTAGAACAGTTTTAGATGACAGAAGAGTTGGGAAGAGAGTACAAAGTTCCACATACCCTATACTGAGTTTCTTCTGTCATTGATATCTTACATTAAGTTCAAGGGCATAATTAAAGAACGATATTGATGTATTATCATTAACTAAAGACCTTACTTGGTTCAGATTTTCTTAGTTTTCACCTAAGGTCTTTCTTCTGTTCCAGGATCCCACCCAGGAGGCTACATTATAATCAGCAGTCACATCTCTTTAGGCTCCTCTAGGCTGTGATAATTTCTCAGACATTCCTTGTTTCCTGATGACCTTGACAGTTTTAGTGAGTCCTGGTCAGGTATTTTGTAGAATGTCCCTCAAATAGAATTTGTCTGATTTTTTTTTTTTTTAAGATTAATTAGACAGTAGCGGTTATAGGTTGAGGGGAGAGAGACAACAGAGAGAAAGCCCCATTCTCATTGCATCATGTCAACAGCACATTTTCTCAACTTGACCTAACACCGTTGGTGCTGACCTTGAACACCTGGCTGAGGTTACTGTGCCAGATTTCTCCACTGTTTAATTACCGCCCCCCCTTTTATACTATCCTCATTGAAGCACACTTTAGGAATAGGGAGTTGTTTTCCACCGCCTTGCAGGGGGATATCTACATAAATTATTTAGAATTCTCCTGTACGAGAGATTTGTCTCTTCCGCTCATTTATTTATATCAGTATGGACTCACAGTATTCATATTTTGCATTATAATCCAATACACTTTATTATTCTGCTCAAATTGTTAAAGTTTTGGCCACTGGTGGCTCTTGGTTGGCTCCTAATAATCTCATCGGTTGTGGGTTTCTTTCTTTTCCTTCCTTCCTTCCTCCCTCACTCCCCTCCTCTCTCTTTTTCTCTTTCTCTCTTTTTGTGCTTCCTTTCTTTCTGGTGCGACTAAAATACACCTAGGCTCATCATGTCTATTTCCTGCCCCAGTCCTAGAGTCAACCATTTCCCCAAGAAGTCCTGATTCCTTAATGGAGAATGGTGTTAGAAACCAAGATCCAGGAGTGCTTGCAGCAATTAGCTGCTAGGGTGTCCTTGTTTCCAGGCCCCTCTGCTGCCACAGCTAGGAAATACAGGTGTGTTTACTAGCCTATATACCTACACATGTCTATAAATATGGCTACATGTGGCCATCGGTAATCTACATTAAGCTAAACGTGATTTCATTATTCTGGCATCTTTAATTTGAATCCATTGTCACAGGGATCATTCTAGCTTTAATGAATCATTTTTAACAATAACACCCGATTTGGTACTTGGTGCTAGGTACAGTGCCAAGCTGTTCACAAAGGTGACCTCATTTAATCCTCAAAACCACTTTATGGGCCCACATTTAACAGACGAAGACACCGAGGCACTCAAAGATGAAGTATCTTACCTAAACTCACACCGCCAGTGGTGAAGCCAGAGAATGAGACCATGTCTTTGAAATTCCACACTCAGTAAGTGAGAGCAAACCACCAGTCCTACCTTCATCCAGGACTTGGATGAAAACTTCAGTTCTGAGCCATTTAAGATGCAGACGTAATTCCCAGCTCTCACCAACTATTGTTCTGCCCAAATCTTACCTCTTCCATCCTTCCCCACCCCTTCCCCAGGGTTCCCTCCCCATCTGTCATGCTAACTGAAGATAAGTTGCCAAGTTACAACCTGACTTGACAGCTGGAGAAACGGGGTGCTGGAGCAAAGGCAGGGATCAGCTCTGTTTGACCCCATGACTTTTCAACCTCTGGCTAACCCCTGCTGTGTATGATCTTGGGTTTTGGTGACTTGATAGTAATTAACTCTGAACAAGCAGCTCTGCTTTCATGGAGTTAAAAAAAGAACAGTATTTTTTTCCCTTGTTAATTAAATCATCTGCAAGGAAGATAAATGTGCAGCCCACACTTGTATCTTCTAAAATATCAAAGGCCTGATTAGTAAGGCTTACGTTCAACCTCAGGCTTTTTCTCCAGATTCCTGGAAGTTAACAGGGACCTGGAGAAAGAGAACTTCTAAATACCAATACTTGGCACTTGGACATTGTTCATTCATTCACTCCGGCTGTTCTAGAAAGAGGCAACCTGGATCAAACGCAAAATATTCCTGGGAATTTTGACCCAGTCAACCTACTGAATTAGAAACATCAGCAGTGAGCAGACAGAAAGCATGAGAATCCTTCAGACCATGTTGGAAGCCACTTTTTGAAAAGCCCACTGCCCCCTCGTCCCTGGGTTCTGTTTGGTGAATTTTTCCTGACAGTTGGTGGTTTTATTTGCCAGAACCACAACAAAGAGGGTCCTTGAGTTTCCCTGGGAGTGTTTCCTTAGACCTGCACCTCTCCTAGACCTGACAAAGGTGTTATTGTTGCTGGCTCACTGGACGCCCAGCACCTGAGTCAGATCAAAGGTATTTTCCGATGCCGGCATGACCACAGTCTCGCCCTCACCACATAACATTAAAGCTGATGATTAATCCCCTTGGCCCAGAAGGTCCCTTCCCACTCCCAAGTACAAAGCGGGCTGGGGGTGGGGACTTTATTTCCAGCACAACACGACCATAATAAACTGGCATTTTATGGCCCTCATTCACTGCAACCAACTGCAGCTGCCCATCAAACTCGTTAAAGCTCAACCAGTTACTTCAAGTGGGGCTTTTATGTTACTAGGAAAGTGCAATAAGAATTCCCACCATTTCTGAGCATCTCCTAGGGACTAGGGATGTATGTACATAATTCATGTTATCCAGCAACCGTCTAGGACTGGCATCCTCAGCCTCAACGTGATGCATGAGCACCTGAGAATGTATGTAGTTCACCTTGGGTCACAGGGCCATAGTGCATGAGCGCGTGGCCAAAGCTACCCCTGTCTGATGCCAGAGACCATGCTCTCTATTCCTCTATGGGCGCTTGTCATCGCACGCAACATAGGAAGGCATCAAGGGGGGTACACGCGGGACTCAGACGGAGTTAGATCTGAGTTCTCAGCTCAAGTTTTATAGCTGTGTGACCTTGGGAATATGACTGGACCTTTCTCTGCCCCGGTGGCTTAATTTATAAAAATGGATGCTGTACCACAAGCCAGCGTCATTTTCCTCAAGAGGCCAGGAAACTGAGAAGTGGGGATGTCACAGATTCACATTCATTTGGATTTGCTTTTGCTCCTAAGTCTGAGCTGAGTGGGGTAAAAACGCCTGAAATTTTGCCTTTCTAGGAGAAACCAGATTCGATGTGTCCCCGTGAAAATGGGAGATGATTTAAAGAGGTTTGAAACAGTGTTCGGTGAAGGCGGGCTAACGAGTGAAGACTCACATGGAGGGAGCTGAGGACTGACTGCCCTGGCGGCACCTCCTGCTCAAGGCGGCCTTGGGCCCTGCAGATCTCTCCCTTCAGTGACAGCTAAGCCTCATGATAGGGCTGCCGACGGAAGAAAGAGGCCAGGACTCTTAAACTTGAAGTTCCATTTAAAACTTTGTCCAGAGAAACAAATAGAAGGAAAGCGCTTTTTTTTGTTGGTCATTTTTGGCTATCCCACGGCATGTGGAGCTCCCAGGCCAGGGATCAGACTGGAGCCAGAGTCATGACCTAAGCCGCAGCTGCAGTAATGCCGGAGCCCTAACTCACTGGTCTGGGCTGGGGATCAAACCTGTGTCCCAGTGTTCCCAAAAATGCTGCTGACCCTGTTGTGCCACAACGGGAGCTCCAGGAAAGCTTTTTTTTTTTTTTTTTTGAAGGGCTGCGAGAAAGTCTGGCACCAAGTCCTCTCAGGTAGTGGCCTTGGACCCTCCCAGGCAGGTAATCACTGTGTCCTTTCTGCCCAATAATATGAGGGCTGATGACAGAGACTAAGCCTTGAAAAGGGCTCACTTCATATGAAGCACATTATATTGCCTCAAATCACCTTCATGATACTATGAGATATGTATTATACTTCCCACATCTCGCACAGGAAGGATCTGGGGCCCGGAGGTGTGAAGTGCCCAGCCCAAGGGCCCATCCTTAGCTCATGGAGGATGTGGGATTGGAAACCAGTCTGGAAACACAGCCCCACCACCCCTGCAAAATGAAAACCCCCGATGCCATGCCTGGTACCTACCAGATGCTCAGTATCACAGGCTCAATCTGCATCTATACTGTGGAGCCTTTTACTGTCATACCTATTATAATTCCATCTCACCAATGGGAGGCCCTATGTTATCCTAGTGTCCCCAGGATTTGCCACAGTCCCAGACACAAGGGCAGAGGATCCATGAATAAGTCAATGTATCGATATTTACGCAACCAAAATATTTTATGGTACAAGACGATCACTGGTCCCTACGGCAGCTAAACAGTTTCGCATCATATGTACCCTCCATTGTCACAGGGCCTCTGCCCTCGACTGCATCTCAGACCCCACTCTAATCCTTACTCATGCCCCCGCCGCTCACTCCCCCATTTGCCCTCCTCCTCCTCCACCACTCTCGCCCCTATTTTACTTATCTGGGAAAAATTCAAGGAGTCGTCCATCTCAGTTTAACAGAGTAATGACTTTTAAATAAAAATATGGTAGAAATGGGTACTTATCGAAATGGAATGCTTTCAGACTCATGCATTTAAAGAAGATATAAATTTTAGGGCAGGCACTAAATTTTAGCTGCAATCTTGGAGAAAGCCTTTCTACTAATTCATGGAGAAAAATTAGCAAAGTGAAAATTGCTTATCAGTGTTCTTTCAAAGTCGTGATATGCAGCCTAATTCTATACATCACCAGGGCGCTCCCAGGGAGATGGATTTATATTGATTGAGAGAGAGCTCAGTGGCCAAGGAAAACAGACACCCCTTTGCAAAGAAGACGCAGCTACCCATTGGGGACAGATTGTCTGGGAGCGAGGCGTTGCCATCTCTGGATCCGATTTCACCCCTCAAGCCATGGGTTCTCTGGCCAGGGTGATGTTAAAGGCAGACTCTACCCTTTTCACACTTTTTAAGAATTTGGCCCCTGGAAAAGGGTCTGGCAAATCTAATAAGCAAGGCTATTAGTGGGAAGGCTGGGCTTCCAGCTAGATAAACCACGGTGTGTGTGTGGTGGGGGGGCAGGAAGGGAGGAGCTGAGGGGCAAAGGGGCCAGCGGTTCCCTCCTCCCAGGCTGGCCATCCTCCCGAGTGTGGCAGCCCCGCCCTCACCCGGCAGACTCACCCCCATGTGACAAGAAGATGTTCCACAGATGACAGCCAGCCGTGACGTCACTGGCTGTCCCTCACAAGCGAGGCCGTGCCCCCTCACATCTGCTCCAATCACTCCTGTGAGAAAGCAAAACAAAACTCTCTTAGAAAAAGGAGAAGGAAAGAAAGCTAAAACAAACATAATGATACTCTCTTTTTTATACCAAAGGACGTTGAGACCACGTCTCAAACAGACGTGCAGACCAGTCTCAAACAGAAACCAAAAGGGCTCACTGGTCAGCCTGGGCAACCAGGAAACCTGTTTTTGGCTTTCAGCGTCAGTGTATGGCATCCAACACTGGAATAATAAGTCACTGTCATTAGAATAATAAAGGCACCCGCTATCAGTGATTTTTTTGCTCACAAAATCCCAGACACTCTGCTGATGTTTATATGTACGGTCTCATTTTATAGGAAGCCTATCAAGCTGAAATGATGAATGGCACACATCAGCAGAGGAATGAAGGCTCATCTATGGGCTGAGTGACCCGTCCAAGGTCACACTGCTGGGAAGGGGCAGGGCGGAGGGGACTCTGGTTTGACACATCACATTTCCATCTCACTGAAGGCGACAGAATCCTCTGATGATCAGATCTCTGGGTCACCATCCTCAGTACTGCTCATCCCAGAACTTGGAATAAAGGACAGAGTGACTGACAGTCAGTGTCTGTTGAAAGAACGCCAGGTAGCAGAGAGTTTCCCATAAATGGTATAAGCTCAGGCGGCTTTGCACGGAGTGTGTTCCTTGATACTTGCTGGGCAAGTGAAGTTACAAGTGTGAGGGCAGAGTCAGACTGTTTAGAGCCCGGAGTCACCCATCATTTATCCAAATACCCATAAGCACCTTCTACCCATAAAATGATACACGGGGCGTGTTCTTTGATACTTGTGGGCAAGTGAAGTTACAACTGTGAGGGGAGAGTCAGAGAGAGTGTTTAGAGCCTGGAGTTGCCCGTCATTTATTCAAATACCCAGCAAGCACCTTCATGATACATTGGGTAGGATGTGGGAGCCACAACCACGCAAACCTTTCCAACGAGGTCACAGCAGGAGGTGGAAAGTGCTGGGGGCAGAGAGCAGAGGTCGGAATGCGGGAGAGAATAGCTCCCTCGGGCCCAGGGGGCTCTGTGTAACAGCGCCCTGCCTGCCATCTCCAATACTCAGTGCTCCATCCCACCTCAAGACCTCTGCATGTGCTCTTCCCTCTGCCTGAAATGCCATTCCCCAACCTCTCTGCCAGGTTAACTCCAACTCATTCCTAACTCAACTGTCTCTGAAAGCTTCCCTGTGCCTCCAGGAAAGACGTGGCTCTCTGTCCAATGTCTTCACACACGCTTGGACTTTCCTAGCACACAAGAAGACACTGGTAACTTACAGACTTACCATAGCCCACCTGCCTCTCCTGCTATGATAAAAGCTGCAGGGAGCTGGTGCTGCATGGTCCACATACTTAGCCCCCACCCAGCACCAACCACAGTGACAAGGGAAAGTGTAGATGCATGGGGACGAGAGGATAGAGATGACAATCCTTGTCCTGCGTGTTCAGGGTCTTGTGGGAGAGAGGGAGGGAGAAGCCTAAATGGAGCATTATAATGCAGGGATCAGTGTGGGAGGAAGGGCCTGTGGGGTGGCTGGGCTCCCCTGTAGGGATTCAGGCAGGAGTCAGCTGGGTGAAAGGTGGGGTCAGGGTGCCTCTTTAGGCCACAGATCCCCTGTTACTGAAGGTACTGGCTGCTCAGCAAGCAGTCCTTGCCAGAAAGCAGGAGCTGGGGGGATCATTAATAAGCCTCTAGTCTTCCAACAACTTTCTAGGTTTTTCTCATGCTTTTTCCAAAATTCTACCTGCTTGGGCACCTGTGAACCTCAGTAACCTGTGCATGCCCAGCAGAGGAAGAAGTACACCTCTTTTAAACTTGTTGTGTTGGTTATCACAGTACGTTTGTGTTACCACAGGACTTTTTCTGTTCTCACAGTAGTTAGGTCCCAGCAACCAAGTGATGGAGATCTGGGACTAGGCCTGTAAAAGTCCTGGACCTGTCGGCTTTCACCAAGTCCCCTGTTCTGCTCACCATCGTGGGGCTGTGCCCTTGGCCTGTGATCCCCAAGTTCCAGGACAGCCAAGGTCGGCCCTGCCTGGAGATCCGAGGGCTGAAGGTGCGGGAGTCTCCCCTCCCCTGCTTCCCCGAGGCGGACGGCTGCTTCTCCTCCATGGCTTCAGCTCTGCTGACAGGGCCACCGATGCTCCACTCTGCTGGTGTCCACCACCTCCTCCTGTCCCTCCAGCTAGGGGTGGCAACAGCTTCCATTTAGCTGATCTTTGGCTTGCTTTGCAGGAAATACAACCCTTCTTAGTTCCTTCATAATCTGGGTCAAAATTTTTGAGTATTAACGGCCCTTTTTTTTCGCACACTTGGAGTGGTTTATGAATTTCTGGGTGGATCAGTGATGAAGTACCCCATCCACGGCACAGAGGCTTTCAGACAGGAAGAAGCCCCAGATACAAGATAATTTTAATTGAGCTCTTCCTGCGTGCTTTTTACCTGCATGCGCCTGATTGTATTCTTGCAACCATTGACTGTGATTGGTGTTATTCTCATCCTCATTTTACAGATGAGGAAACTAAAGCCTAGACATAAGAAGTAACAGAACCAAGGGGACACAGCACACAAGAAGCAGGGCTGGTGCTCACATCCAGGTAATCTGATTCCAAACTGGGTCTTAGGTTTTCTTCCAAGATAAACCCCCCCAAACCAGGTGGTCAATATTTACTTATCTGGATATCTTCAAATCTGGGCCTTAAAGATATCGATCCTGAGATCCTGGACAGAAAAGGAATTTCCTATTGCTGGTCCAGAGTGTTATCAGTAAGTTCAAGAATTCCTGATGATGGCCTGCCTTTCCTGGTCTCCTGTATATAAAGCCCAGGCAAAGTTTATCTTGCAGGGCAATTCAATTCTGAAAGGGGTTAGACATGGGAAAAAAATAAATCTGTGGAATGCTTTCTTTCTTTCTCCTCTGGTTAGCAGATTCATTGCAGATATCACTAGGTTTAGAATCCGAGAATGAGTGAGTTATAATGAAAAAAGAATGGAGTTTGGAGACAGAAAGGCCTGCTATAAAATGAAGGGAATAACAATATCACACTGGCTCTGTTATTGAGGATATGTTTAAAAGTTTGATGGCTGGTTGCTATGTCCCCGTGACCTCCATCACTCTCACTCTCAATATTCTCAGTTCATCTGAACTCTTTCTCAAGAGACAGCTGTATTCTTCCTACCTTTTTAGCAAATACAACAGACAGCTATGATAGGCTGGGTACTGCATTAAAGTCTTTACATGTTACCTGATTTAATCACTGCAACATCTAGGAAACATAAATATTATTTCCTCCCTTCACCACTTACAGAAGAAGCGAAGGACCAGAGTGTTCAGGTAACTTGCTCAAGGTCACAAAGAGCAGTCCTAGGATCTGGCACCTTGACCTTATTCTGTCTGATCCTAAAGCCCGTGTTCTTTGAAGAATCCCTCGCTTTGTGATGTTACAATTGTCTTATATAAAGGAAATCTTGTTTTATTTTGAAATGTAGTTCACCAGGGAACATTTAGTAATAGCCATGGATTTAGAGTTAGAAGATGCCACAAACCACCGGAAAATCTGACCCGCTCCCTCATCTGCAAGGAGAGCAATGGATTGCAAATGGAGCTTCTTTCTCAGCCATGTTCAGTACACAATATACACAGCTTTTTTTTTTTTTTTTTTTTTAAAGATACCAAGTGTCTCCTTGCCTGGAAACAGGAGGGTGGGGAAAAATCCTTCCTAGGATTCTATATTCTCAAGTCCTGAGACTTAGAAAACTTCCCCTCCAGGGAGGTCCTCATATGCTGCCTGATGTCCATCTGGTCCAAGTGCAGGGCAGGGCGGGTGCCCCTGAGAGGCCCCGAGAATCCTGGCGCTGACCTATCTCCCTTCTCCTTTGGCTGCGAGGGGCCGATCCTGAGAAAAGAGGCCCGAAGCAGGGAAGGCAAAGAAGGGGAGGAGGAGCTTTCTCCTTTCTGGACAAACACATTTCACAATCCATAGAAGGTACATCAGGAAACAATTCCTTCGACGGGGTTTTGACAAGCGCAACCCTCAGCGCTGCGGGCCCTTCACATGACTGTGCAAGTGTCAGTTAATTCAGCATTCCTCAGAAAGTTTAAAGGGCTAAATGAGCAGCTGAAGAAACAGGCACCAAAAAAAACTGTGAGATAGTCAACTGTGTTTTCCCTGACCCTTGCACAATGCTCAGCTGATGGTAGTTGCTTAATCCATTTTTCTTTTGTTGTTGTTGTTGAATGGAAAACAGACAGCAGAAGAACAAGCTTATGGAGTCCATGAATCAATTCAGGGCCTCTTTTTAAGGACCCTTCCACTTCCACATCTATAAGACAATTCGTGTCAAGAAATATGTTCTCAACACATAAAATCAAAAAGGAAAAATTAAAACTTCAAGAACAACTCTCTTATTTTCCTTTACATGCTGTCTCCTTCCCTCTGCCCAATCCACCAACTATCCATCTTTCCATCCAAACATTTATTGAATATCTACTATATTTATGTAAAACCAAAAAAAGAGGCTTTGTGAATGTTATGATTAAGCACGGGTTATCCTGTAATTTATCAAGCCACAACTGCTTTGAAAACTCTAAAAGGTTATATAGAAGAAAAACATCCCAAGCTCTAGCATTTGTGCTATAATTATCTCATACTTTATAGCCATATAAAGTACTTTACAGCTTACAAAGCAGCCTTCAACACTGTACCCTTCATTTAGCTTTTAAAAAAAAATCCCACATGTTATTTTATTTGGGGGGATCACAGTTGAAAAAAACTGAATTTCAGAGAGGTAAAGTAACTTGAGTTTATTTAGCTACTTAGCGGGAGAAGCAGGGCTCAAACTAGGATTTATTGTTTGCTAGTCTTTTTCCCTATGTTTGAAAAATTAAAATGTCTGCTATTGAAGTGTTGGCATCTTGATAAAGATACTTGTAAAATAATAACCCAGATACCTTTTCTGAAGGAAAAAAAAGGGTTTTGAACATCACCTAAGACTGTATCAACTTGATACTCTTGAATCAGCCATTTGGAGGAATGAACTGACAGATAAAGTCCATCAAATGAGCTGTTTGATTGAGCTGGGCTAGAGATTCATAGGGTCTCTGGGGAGGAGGCTCTCTGGAGACCACCAGCCTCATGTTTGCAAAGCCCGTCCCAATAAATGTAAGCTCCTGGAAGGGTAAGACTCATATCAAAGGCATTTTCTCTGCAGAGGACCAAGCACCAGTCTTACATAGAAAGGTACTGAATTCTCTTCTTTTGACTGATATTCATTCACTTTATGTAGAATATAATATATGGCTTTGGCATTATAGTGTTGTGCTTAAAAACCTACACTCATTCATCACAGGACATTGATTAAGTTGCTTCTCTCCTTCAGGCCTCAGTGTCCACATCTGCACAATGTGAATGACAGTACCCTCCTCATGAGACTGTCACAAGGATTACATGTGCTAATATATGCAAAGTGCTTGGACTGGTGCTGTCCAGAGAATATTCTGAGATGATGGAAATATTCTATATCTGCATTTCCATACACAGCTGTCACCAGACACATGTGGCAACTGGGCCCTTGAAATGTGGCTAGTGCAAATGAGGAACCAAATTTTCCATTTTAATTTTAATTTTAATTGGTGCATGTGGCTAGTGGATGCTGTATTGGACAGTGCTGGTTAGAGCCTGCCTAGTACTACATGGATGCTTGCTGTTTTCATCACTGTTGTTTTTTAAATTTTTTTTAATTTACTTTTTAGGGCTGCATCTGTGGTGTAAGGAAGTTCCTAGCTCCTAGGGGTTGAATCGGAGCTGCAGCTGCCAGCCTATGCCACAGCCACAGCAACACAAGATCCGAGGTACATCTGCAACCTACACCACAGCTCACGGAAACACCAGATCCTCAATCCTCTGAGGGAGGCCAGGGATTGAACCCGCATCCTCATGGATCCTAGTTGGGTTCCTTACCACTGAGCCACGGTGGGAACTCCCTACTGTTGCTAGTATTGTTGTCCTCAGACTTAGGCTTGAATCCTACTGACAGGTCTTAGGCAAATGCCTTGATCTCGAGAACCTCAATTTCCACATCTGAAGATTCTGGCCTTACAAAATTGCTGTGGGGATTAAGTAAGATGTATGGAGAACACACTGTACTCACTACATGGGACTGTTAAATACAGGACCTACAGACGTGCTCAGCACAAGTGTAGAGACATCCTACTTATTCCTGAATGAGCCTTGCTTGGTCATGCCGCTGAACATTCCCTCATGCTGTTCCTTCTTAGAATATTCTTCCCACAGTACACGCCATCCCCCAGCAAGCTACCTGGGGTACATGGACTACATTTTGGAGACTCAGCTTTTTTACCAGAAGAAGCCTTTCCTGACCATGTCTTCCCCCTTCCACTCCTCCATGGGGAATCCCAGTCAAGGAGAACTGACCAAGTCCCTTTGCTTATACCTTAACCACTGACACTGTACAGATTCTATCACTGTATCTGTAATATGTTTATTTGCATAGATGTCTCCTTCTATGAGACTATGAGCAGGCTGAAGCCCAGGCTAAGCTTGACACCACAGTGGCACTAATTTTTACTGTTATTGTTTAACAAATGAATGAATGAGTGTGGCACAGGGCAGGTACTAGGAAAATACGAGACATCTTCCAGATAAAGTCAGCAGATTTAATCATGAACAAATGCTCTATGTCTTAATTATGATTCATGGTGAAAGGTACTGGACAGTCATGAGGAACATCTCATGGGTAACAGTAAAATTATTCCCATACATTCTGTTTAGAACTGTCAAAATCACTGGTAAAGAACAAATATCCTACAATCCTTCTGTTTATTGGGATATTGCTTGGTGCCTCATACTTTGCAAATATTACTGTATTAGATTCTTATAATGATCTTGAGAAGTACTTGTTATTGCACTGTTTTACTAAGTCAGAAAATGAGACCAAAAGTTGTTCAAGAAGCTTGTCCAAGGTCCCCCAGAGTTAAGAGTCAAGGAGGAAGGTGCTGCACACAGACCTACCCAACTCTAATTCTCATGGAGCCTGCAGAAACGAGCTCCTTTCTTTCCAACTACTTTCAAGAATTCTAAGCATTCACAGACAGCAGAGGTGAACTCAGATCTCTTTCAGGATTTATTTGTTTTAATGCCACTGGAGCAAGCCCAGAGGGTTCATCCCAAGCCTAACCAATGAAGGGGAGTGAAACAGCTGAAGAGATTTCTTTCATCCCAGTGTTTGATGAAGCTTCCCCATGGCTTTGAAAGAAATGCCATTCAGAATTCAACCAATATAAATCCTAAAGCTACAAAGAAATCAAATAGACCTTGACACTGCCACCATTCCTATCCCCCACATTCCACCCCCTTCACAGAGCCCGAAAGGTAATAGGGAAGGTTTTTGTGTAAATGAGATGCAAACAGATTTTGCACTATTTAGGGCATAATGGTCAAGAATGAAGGCTCTAGAATTAGATTGCCTGACTTCAAGTCTGCAGGTTGGTCCAGCCACTTAACAGCCATTTAACCTTCCTGTGCCTCAGTTCCTTGGTCTAGGAAATTGGAACGATGAGAGAATGGAGTTCTTAGGGCTCTTGCGAAGATGAGGCAAGGAGAACAGTACCTGGAACGTGGTTTACTCAACACAGTTTTGCCACTGTTGTTACTACTGACCACTCTCAGTCTTTGTTGTTAATAGCAGGGCTTGGCATGATGGTACAGGCATTCCCTCTTAGCATGATGTCTGCTTTGCCAGAGGTATTTGGGCTTGCTTAGATTGACTGTAACATTTGTTTTCTGCCCTTGAGTATACAACTGATGACAGAATAATGGGGGGGGGGGTCGGGGGAATAAAGAAAATGAAGTACCAAGTAGCAGGAATGATCCAGGCTAACATTTTAAACATTGTTAATAAAAAACCAAAAGCTGTTTATATCCCTAAAAACCACTATAACATGTCACACCATTCATTCTGCAATTCAACTCGGTGATGGCAAATGCCATACACCTGGCCATGACTTGCACCAGTCAGATGCCAAAATTGGGAGACCCAGAGACCAAAGAATAGGCCCTCAGATAACTGGGTCTCACTTCTCTGTTCCTCTCTTCTGCCCAGAAAGATCAACTCTTGAAGGCAGACTCATATGTAATAGCATGGAAATCTGAGACTCAGAACACTAACAAAATCCATAGTAAAGACAAAGCAAAAACCTGATTTAAGAAATTCCTTTCTTCCTAACCTCCACACAGCCTCTAGATTACTTGGAAGTTCTTATCTATGAGCTCAGGAAAGACAATTTTTCACTTGCAGGCATTAGACATGGTAAAGGGTCAGGTTGAAATCCAATCCAAATGGACAAGTTAACTCCCCAAAAGTACTTATTTTCTAAAACTAAAAAAATTTAAGAGATCTGATCCAAGTACCACAAAATGCACAAAATGTATCTCGTGGAATAAATCCTTAAATGGCTCTAAAACTATGACTCTAAATCACAGTTACCTTCTGATATTTTATAAATCAACTGATTCATTCAGCAGCTATTTATTGGTCCTCAGTTATAAGTAAGGTGCTGTGTGAGAAGCTAGAAACCCAAAGATGAAAGCTGTCCCCTTTTATTCTATAAGATCCTCATCCAGAAGGGATGGAAAGATACACAGGCAGACACTTACAAGACAGTAGGGAGCAGCCAGTGACTCACATATGAAGATGTTTAATGAAAGTATGGAGACAGGACCCTGGGTTTAGTTGGATGGTCAGGTCAGAAAGGGCCTCCTGAAGGAGGTGAGGCAGGAGGGACCTCAGTCAGCAGGGGGAGGGACAGGAAACGAATGGCACTTCAGGCAGACTTGGAGATAAAAGAGACAGCTAAACAAAGGCCCAGGAGAGAGAGTCAGCTGATGCGAGCTGCTGGGCAACACAGTCTGCAGGAGATGGAAGCTTGTATTCCCGAGAACAGGGCTGGACAAAGGTCAGGGTCTGACACTGGACCATCTCTGTTGGAGACCCAAGTCCTCCACAGGTGTTGTGTGTGACCTTCCATAAGCTACCTCACCTCTCTGCACCTCAGTGTGCTCAGGTGTGAGTCGGGAGTAATAGCATCTACTTTAAAGGTCATTATTCCTGGTTTTAGCACTGTGTGCCCAGTGTCCCAGAAAGGACACCCCCAAGTCCTGAGCAAACTGTACTGGATGGTCACCTTATTGCAGCCTTATACCTGGGATACTAGAACTGCTAAATAAATATCAGTGACAGCTTCTCTTGGCAGATAACAAGGCTAGGTTTCCTTCAGCAACCTTTTCTTGCCCCTAGACAAATGGTCTCATTTATAGAATTATCTGAAGACCCCTAGAAGGTGGGAAAGGAACTAGCTGCCCTGACAATCTCCTTGAAGACACAGAGCAAACCAGTGAGATGCTTCAAGAAAAAGCAGGAAGGAGATGGGACTTGCTCAGATAGACTCTTTAGGACACCTGAATGTGGGGAAGAGGCCTGAAGTTTTTGGAGGAAAAGATCTTAGTTGCTTCCCCAGTTCTCCCTCTTCCCAGACTCTGATGCCAAGCTCAGAGCCTCCTCCCTTGGTGTGAGTTTCGGTTCCATGAAAAATTTCCAGAGGTTTTGTGGGGTTAGTTGAACATTGACAGATTCTTCAAAGCCTGGGATTTATTCCCAGAGCCCAAACCAGCCAAGTTTCTATGGGGCTAGGATTTCCCCTGGGAAGGGTCACAGGGCTCCACCACACCTACACGGATTGATTGGACTCTGCCCTGAGCTTCAGACAACAAAGACACAAAAAAGAAAAATAGATTCTGAAGCTGGATCCTACATCCCTGGCCCCCATTCTTGAAAGAGCAGGGGTGGGAGTGTAAGGCGACCCATCACCGGATAAGAGTCAGGCCACAGAGTCAGAGAATTAACTGCTATGCAGAGCAGCTGGAGAGAGGAAAAAAAAAACAAAACAAAATAAAAACAAAAACCTGAGCAGGATAAAGGGCCCAGGGTTTTAACACAATCAATGACATGTGGCTCAAATAGTTTCTAAGAGAACAAAGGCTTAGGTAAATAAATAGTGTGGAAGACAAGGGCAAAAATGAATTATAGAAAATCCCACAAGGAATATACTTGCATTTTTCAAAAACTGCAGTTCAAAAGCCATCTCTGCTTCAGCAGAAATCAAGAGTCAGCCCTCCCCTTCCACCTCTGCAGCTGCTCCTGACACCCACCTTCTCAGGACAGCAGCCCCAGGCCCTGTTCTCCTTTCTCTGTGCCTGCACGGCCACTGGGGAAAGGGCGGTGGCCGGAAGAGGGCACCCATTTCAGAGAGACATTTCTAGCCGCTGCATGACCTCGGGCAAAGGCGCGGAGCTCCTTGCGCCTCTAATATCTCCTCTGTAAAAAGGAAGTGATGATTTCAGAGCAAAGTGTAAAAACACAATCTCGCTTTGAAAGAAGAGTGTTGGCACATGTTGGGCCCTGAATAATATTCTCTCTCTCCACCGTTCAGTAGGATTCAGTGCCATAAACCTTGAGTGAGCACCACTCTCCATGAGGCATGTGCTCAGCACTGCAGAGGAAATAATACCTGGAAAAACATAATCACTGTCTTCAAGGAGCTGACAGTCTTCTAGGAGCCAAGGATGCTGGTACCCAGCAGCCTGACCGCGGCTGTCAAAAGGAACACAGCAAGCAGACTTCCCCTGTGCAAGTCCAAACAGGCTCCCCAAATGAGGCCCTCTTTGATGTAATGGTCAGAGGTCTCCACCTGGACTGCAGCCACTCACTCCGGGGCCTGTTGCAGCAACTCTCCACCTTAGGTCTTCTCTGTAGCACCATCATCATGACACTTGATACCCGTGTAGAATGTGCTTGTGCCAGGTGTTTTTATTTTAGTGCTTCACATAAATTTATGTATTGTATTGAATCCTCACAACTACTGGTATGAGGCCCATCTTGGAGATGAAAACCTGAGACTCAGCAGGTTAAGTAACTGACCCGTGATCACACGGAGAGCAGGTGACGGTGTGGATTAGGAATTCAGGCAGTCTCGCTTCAGAAATCATGCTTTTCCTCAACCATGAGGCTGCAAGAATGGTGTTGTGGGTATTCTTAGGCTATTTTTTTTTTTTTTTTTTTTTTTTTGGTGCACACAGTTACTCAGTTTTGTTGGATAAATTCTGTACATGCATACAACTTTTCATTCTGCCTTTGCTCTCTCTCCTTCTAAAGTCTGCATGTCATTTTTTAAGGCTGAGTAATATACCACCGTGTGTATATAAACTATATTTCAATAAAGACTGTGATATATATATATACCCACACCCACACACACCCACATCTTCTCTATCCATTCATCTGTTGATGGACATTTAGGTTGTTTGCACATTTTGGCTGCTGTAAATAGTGCTACTGCGAACACTGGGGTGCAGGTATCTTTTCAAATATTACTCAGCTGTAAAAAAGAATGAAATCATGCTATTTGCAGCAACATGGAAAGACTTAGAGATTATCAGACTGAGTAAAGTAAGGCAAATAGAAAGACAAATATTCTATGATATCAATTATGTATGGAATCTGAAAAAAAAGGATGCAAATGAACTTATTTACAAAACAGAAATAAACTCACAGACAGAAGACAAACTTACGGTTATCAAAGGGGGGAGGGGTAAATTAGGAGATTGGGATTAACATATACACACTATTATAAATAAAATAGAGAACTAACAAGGAGCTACTGTATAGCACAGGGAACTCTACTCAATACCTTGTAATAACCTATAATGGAGAAGAATGTTAAAAAAGAATATGTATATTTATATATACATATGTAGCTGAATCACTTCACTATACTGAAACTAACACAGCATTGTAAATCAACATATTTCAATAAAAAACTTTAAAAAAGGTGAATAACTGGAAAAAAAATTCTGTATTTCAAAGGAAAGAATTCTGCTTTTTCTCCCCGCTTTTTACTGCTGCATCTACAGCATATGGCATTCCTGGGTCAGGGTTCAAATCAGAGCTGCAGCTGCTAGCCTACACCACAGCCATGGCAAGGCCTGATCCAAGCTGTATCTGCTACCTACACCGCAGATTGCAACAACTGCCAGATCCTTAATCCACTGAGTGAGGCCAGGGAATTGAACCCTCATCCTCACAGACACTGTGTCAGGTTCTTAACCACAGAGCCACAATGGGAACTCTTGCTTACATCTACCTCCAGTGGCTTGACAACATCTGAGGAGAAGAGGGCTAGCACAGACTTTGCAACCTGGTGCTCAAGTACAGCCATTCTCTCTCCATCGACTTGAGCTTAATAGCCTCATCTTTCAGGGATTTCTTACAGATATCACAGGCTTTGGCCAAACTGAAATTCTTAGTATTTCCCAACCCCATTTCAGGGCCATCACTTATGCTATTCTCTCCATCCAGATTACTCTACATGTCATTGCTTTCGGTGGGGAAGGCCCCTGTTATCGTAGGTCCAGTTCAAAGGCTACCCCTCCCACTTCTCTGAAGAACCATAGCAGCTGACATTCTGGAGGTTCTCATTAGTAGCTGTATGACCTTGAGCAAGCTGCTGGAGTTGACGTAAAGATTATACAAGTAGACTATCCAGAACATTCCTGTTATGCTGAAGTCATGCAAAGTATAGCTTTGTCTTTCCTTTGCCTTATTGTTCCTACTGAAAGTCTTCTCCCTTTTTCAACCTCCTATAGAACTCAGTCCTCATGCTATATCTCTAGTTCTCTATATTGCTGACTTTGCCTCAGTAACTGGTAGTAACTAGTATAGTGCTTAGCATGTTGTTTATAGACAAAAACATTAACTAAGGCACATATTTACTCAGTTAAGGGCTGTGGTCTGAAGTTACAGAGATGAATATGACCAGAGTCATTGCCCACAAGAAGCTCACAGTCTAAATGGGGGAGACAGTAATGTAACCATCTATTTAAATGTTTAAACATTATTGTATATCTGTTAGCATTCAGAGATATGCACATAGTGAAAGAATTATTAGGCCACATGCATTAGGCTGGGCAATAAGGTTACACCACAGTAAAGCAGACAATGTGTGAATAAGAGACACATTATTCAGGCTTATTTAATATATTTCACAGAACTGAACTGTGTGGGTTTTTCTTTACAACTTTCAGTGGTGAGAGGCCTGAATATAAAAGGTGTATAGAGTCTTTCCTCATATTACTGATGTTGGTGGCAGAATGACCCCTCAGTTTTCAAAGTGGTGAGTCACAAGGCTGGTACACTTTTAACTCTCTATGCTAAATTCAGCCCAGGAACCTGTATAGCTCAACAGCTTAACACAATCCTTAGCTTTCCCTAGACCTGAGCATAGGATTCAAAGATTCTCCATGTTTTCTGTTTCTTGAACATTTAAAAAAAAACTATGGATAACTCAGTCAACACAGGCATGGGTGAAGCTATACAATGGTAAAACCAGGAGACCTAGAGTCAGACAGACCTTCAAGTTTCTCCTCCCACCCCACCACACATACCTGAGCCAAGATGAATATCATTCTGGCCTTTATATGGGGGTGGTAAGAATGTGCACCCACAGTTATTGTTCATATCAAGTGTTATCTATGCAAACACTTAGGTAGTTCCCAGTTCATGGTAAGGGCACCACATCAGAAGAGCTCCTTATTGCTCTTTTTTTTTTTTTTTTTTTTTTTGTCTTTTTGCTATTTCTTGGGCTGCTCCCACGGCATATGGAGGTTCCCAGGCTAGGGGTCCAATCGGAGCTGCAGCCACAGGCCCACGCCAGAGCCACAGCAACACAGGATCCAAGCTGTGTCTGCAACCTACACCACAGCTCACGGCAACGCCAGATCGTCAACCCACTGAGCAAGGGCAGGGACCGAACCTGCAACCTCATGGTTCCTAGTCAGATTCGTTAACCACTGCGCCATGACGGGAACTCCCTGCTCTGCTTTTGAAATAAAATTTTTAAAATTCATTCTTCCAGTTTCCTTGAACACAATTTTGTTCTTTCTAGATTATATACAGGTAACTGCGATGAACTTGAGTGTTGACCATCACTCCTACATCTTCGAAGATGCTACTGGAGAAGTTCATTAGGATCATGTGGGGATTGTATACAAGGCAGATGTTCAGGGCCCAGTCAAACCTACTGATCAGAACCTGTCATAGTGGTGGTTGTGGGGACCCAGTAACCCACATTTTAAATAACTCCTTGGTTGACTATGCATATTCAAATTTGAAAACCACTATAATAAGTAAATAAGGACAGAAATAGATATAAAAACAAACAAAAGAAAAATGCACATCATATGGTAGTTCTATATTTAGTTTTCTGAGGAACCTCCATACTGTTTTCCACAGTGGTTGTACCAATTTACATTCCTACCTAAAATTATATCCCTCTCCTGGGCATATATCTGAAAAAAAACTTTCATTCAAAAAGATACATATACCCCCATGTTCACTGTAGCATTATTCACAATAGCCAAGACATGGAAACAAATCTAAATGTACACTGACAGATGAACAGATAGGAAGATGTGGTACATATATACAATGGAATACTACTCAGCAATAAAAAATAATGGTATCTGCAACAACTGCAACTAGAGATTCTCATACTAAGTGAGGTCAGAAAGAAAAAGACAAATACCATATGATATCACTTATATGTGGAATCTAAAACATGGGCACAAATGAACCTATCTACAAAAAAAAAGACTCACAGATATAGAGAACAGACTTGTGGTTGCCAAGGGGTTGGGAGAGGGAGTGGGATGGACTGGGAGTTTGGGGTTAGTAGATGCAAACTATTACATTTAGAATGGATCATGGATAAGCAATGAGGTCCTACTGTATAGCACAGGGAACTATATCCAGTATCAGGAGATAGACCATGATAGAAGATAATATGAGAAAAAAAATGACTGGGTCACTATGCTATACAACAGAAATTGACTCAACACTGTAAATCAACTATATCCTAAAAAAAAACTTAATTAATAAAAAAATCCTATGTCATTCTATGTTCAAAATAAAATACTCATTTTTTAGATGATCTATATTATGATTTCAATCTACTATGGATAACTGGAAATAATGTAAATAATCTATTTTCTCATGTTGTCTCTCTTTATATTTTCCATTTGCAGTTTCTAGCAAACAGTACTTTCTAGTTCTAGTCAAAATGGGAACAGAAGAAAGTTTAGTGGGAAAATCTGACACTGTCATCGATAAAATGAAGATGGAATATTCAGAGGGATGGGCACAGAAATACTAGAAGGCTCTGGAAGAATATTCAGCAGCTCAGACTGTAGTGAGCCTGGGCAGACTTTGTACACTCTCTACTTCGATTTGAAGAAAGAGAAGAGATAATGGGATGAAGAGACAGGAGCAGAAACAAAAATCCTCTCACTAAGACAGTGGCCAAGATCAGAGTGGGTATGAGACCCTGAAAAGCAGCATCCTCCAGCCTCAGGCCTGGTGGATGAGTAAAGACTATGCTGAGATACAGAAGTCGGAGATGGAGAAATGTACTTTCCCATCTAGCTATGCTTCTGCAGTTTGAGTAACAAACATTACAAAGGTGGAGTGCAAAGCCCTGGCAGCAAGTGAGCTATGTCTGAATTTCCAGGGCCTGGGAAAACAAATATCTGCTCCATTCCATTGAAGTGAACTTTTGTTCTAAGATAAAATGAGTTTTTTTTTTTTTTTTTTTTTTACTGCTTTATCTGTTCCTTTGCAGTATCACCCATTGGTATGACAAATCCTAGCTGCTTGCCCAAAGGCAAATTCTTCAGGTAGAACACTTGACAGTTTTCACACGACAGTCAGTGCCAAGGAAGCTATTTGAATGATAGGTTGATTTTCAGCATCCAATTTCCTCAACTTAGAATTCAAGGCTTTTTACATTTGAGCTTCTGACCTGGAAGAGCTGACACTTGTTGATTGCTCACACAGGTCAGGAAATGGCGCCAGTACAGTACAACCACCAGAGAAGGCGCTGTTGTCATCCCCATTTACAGAAGGGAAATCTGAGACAGCAGTTAAGTAACTTGCTCCTAACAAGTGGCAAAGCTGGGAGTTCAGAATCCACACATGGTACACAGCTCTGATTTCCTGGCCCTCTCTCACTGTTTCCTCATACTTGCACAACGAGTTTGCCATACTGAAAAGACCCATGATGGAGTCAGGCTTTTCCACACTCTTTTCACTTTCCATTCCCGCCTCCTGAAATGCTTGTCCCATTTGCACCTCCTACGTGATGCTTCCCTCACTTGTCCTGGCAGAGCTGGTTGATCCATTCCGTGTGCTCTTGTGACACTTCCCTCACATCTGGGAAAGGCAGTGTGAAGGTTACAATGGGATTTTTCTGATGACAGGTCTGCCTTCTCCACCAGCTGCTAAGCTCCTCCAGAGAAAAGACTGGATCATCTTCAGCCTGGCAGCCCCCATGCCCTACATGGCATCTGAGGTCAAGTATGGGTCTAACACATATTTGCTAATTGAATTATCTGCTACCTTGCTTCTTATACCATAAAATGTTCCCTCTCTTCATTGAGGTCAGTTTCCTCAAATGTCACCACTCTGGATTAAACTTTCCAGAACTCTCTGTACTGGCACTCTCTCACTCCTGGCACTCTCTACTGCTTTACACAGACCTGTTCTTAATAACACTTAGCAGTACCTGATAAACACATAATGATGCATATACAAATACACACATGTACACATATGCCCACACATGCACAAACACACATATCCAAATGTGCATATACATATGCACACACACACACATATGTATACTGGTATACATACATGTACACAAACACATATGCACAAGCATTCAGCCGTACATGCACATTGCTGAGCATGCCAATAGAGGCACATCTGTGCACACATATGCACAAACACACACATATACACATGCACAGACAGATGTGCACATAAACATATATGTGGATACACAAGCACACATGTGCATGCATACTCTGTATGCATGCATACTGTATATATAAAAATATTCATGAGTATGTTTCTATGGGAGGTTATGGACACTCCCAACAAGAAGGAAGCTTCATAGGAGCAGGAACTTGTCTCTATTCACCACTATGTCCAAACATCTACAACAATGCCTGGCACATAAAAGGAAAATATCACGTATTTTTTAAAATAAAAGAATGACTTCGCCTTGAACACTTCTATCATTCATAATACACATTCGTTTAGATCCCATCAATCATAGCTAAATATACACGGCACTGCCAGACACTAAGTGCTTTACAGACAGTCGCTCATTTATTCTTCAAACAACTCTATGAGGTGCGTGCAAGTACTATACCCATTTCAGAGAGGAAAAAAACTGAGGCATGAAGTATCAAGCAACTTCCCAAGGTCACAGAGACAGCAGATGGAACTAGGATTTGTGTTCAAACCAGGATTTGAACTCCTATGTTGTATTACCTCAAGACTTTTCATTTTCCTTGTGTTCAGAAGCCAGATTCTGACATCAGAATCATAGTACAGAGCATGATAAAGATTAGCGTTATGGAAGGTGGGGTGGAGGAGGTGCTACTCTCAGGTATAACTAGTGACCAGTACCATTTTTCTATATTCCAGACATTTTTTATTTTTAGTCTCTCTAGATAGTTATCCTGGCCACAAGATGGTAGGAGGCAATCTTCAAGATTCCCAGTGTAGGGAAATAAATTCTTTTTTCTGTTTGCCCTTTATGATGACTCATATGAATGCTTAGTTAAGAGAAAGTTGAAAACAAGGAAATTAACCAGGCCCGTGGAGAGATGATAAGGAAGCAGCCGGCAGTTTAGATGTGAGGCCGCCGCCAAGAAGCGATAACTGGAGATGTGCATTTTCCCACCAACAGCTGCTGATGTACAAGCCCCAAAGTAAACATTAGTGCTCAGGGATATTATATGGATGTGAAGCACCATGTGTTGAGTTTCTGTGCCATGAAAAACAGTGGATCTTTGGGGTAAGCCTACTCTTGCAGCCAGTGACGCAAGTGCAATCTTGACATCGGGCCCCCAAACAAAACACGTTTCCAGCAGTCTTCTACCTTTTGAACTTGGAGCGCTGAAGTGCTCCTAACAGGTGGCTGGCAGTAGTAGAACCAGGAGCTGGGTTATCCTGGTGTTTTTGTTTTTGTTCCCAAGTTCAGCAAAAGAAGACAAAAGCTCATCTTTTCAGTCACATACGAATCCATGAGAGAATAAGGGGAAACTTCCGATTATGAATTCCCTCTGGATACCAGATAAGGTTCTGAAGCAGATGAGCTGGTCAGAGATTTGCTTGAAATCAGGGTCTCTGGGCATAGGAACCTATACTAAGTCCAAACATTCTGCTCTGTTCAGGAGGAAGAACTTTCCTCTATTGGATGCAAAGTCTTCATGAAGTAGATGTGAAGTCGTGGGGAGAGAGAGATCAGCCTTGGATCCAAACCTGCCTTATCCCCTCTGCTTGGGCAAATCCCTCTGCCTACTGTAGTGTCCATTTGCTCAACCATTAATAGAGGTAAAAATACCAGGATGATGGTTTGAAAAGGGCAAGTCACTCCACACCTGACTTTAATAACATCAACATTCAATTCAACATTAATCAACAAAAGTAATCAACAAAATTGTTATCCACTTTAGGATTACTGATCTCTCCACCATGCAGTCAAAAATCAGCCAGCCTGGTCTAATAAGCCTCGTCTTATTCCCCGTGACTGGGAGAACCCCAGACACCGGTGCTGTCCTTAAGTATTTTTTTTTTTTAAATAAATTCACTTCTTCACACTGGGCCTCAACTCTCTCATCCATAAAATGGATCTAAAAACACACCTACCCAGAAGAATGTTAACTAGAAGCTCTATCTTCCGTTTTGGATATAGATATATGTTTGCGTAGTTTCAGGCTAATGTATGAAAAGGCACAGACGTATGTAGACATACATTAATATATTAGCAGGACAAGTAGGAGAAAGCGCATAGACTCTGGAGTCAGAAAGACATAGACCTAGACTCCAACTTCATTATTTATTGAAATGTCATACTCAAATCTGCCCTTCCCCCATCCCTGCTCTGCCCCTCATCAAGGCTCCCGCAGCTGTTCTGCTATCAGGCAGCAGTGTTTCTCATTAAACCAAACCTCAACCTAAAACAGTAACCTTCACATCACACTAACAAACTCCCTCCCCTTCTAAGTCACATCCAGGAACTCCCGGAGTCGTCCTTGCCTCTATCGGCTTGGGCACTGACACCACTTTTCTCCTTCCAGATTCCTCGGCAAGACTGTATCTGTCTTCTAATCCCCCTCCTTCTCTTACAGACCGTCTGCATCTTTGGACACCTCCTCTTTCATGTTGGATACGCTCCCTGCCCCCAGCTCTTAGTCCGAGTCTGCGCCTGGCTCCTTCTCAGCACAGCTCACCCAGTTGGTCTACTTGAGCACTGCATATCACTTCCACTTCTGACCTGTGTGCCCAGTGCCAACACATCCTGCAGGACATCTCCACTGGGCACCAAGTGGCACCTTCCATCCTATAACCAGCTTCCTAGCCCCAGACATTCAGACTCAGGATCCTTGGGAGGTAGGGCCTAGGAATTATATATTTTTAAACACTCCCCTATTTGGATTTAGCAATCCTTATTTTGGATCTTTCAAAACACGCCCTTAATTAACTCTCAGATCCATAGAGGACTGACCCTCTGGGTTCTAAGCTGAATGATGGGGCTAGTGAACACAATTCAGTGGGAAACCTGTGATAGGTGAAAGTGTGGCAGAAACAGAGGAGGGAGTGATTCCTGGTTTCTAAGAACGGTGGTGAAGTCTGGAGAAGAGTCCACCGCAGAAGTAAAACTTAACCTGACTGCTGACTTGAGTAGGAGTGTGTGGGTGGGGAGCAGGGAGGGGGAACAGCACTTTGCAGGAGCAAAGGCAAGGAGGCTAGTGTATGTGAAGAGCTGAAAGGAGGACAAATGGTTGGGTGTTAAATGGTCGGGTGTTAGATGCTGCGTTAAGACAGAAGGGGCAGGAAGATTCGCATACTCCCTACTCTGCGGTCTCCACTTGATTTTCTTATCTCACAGGTATTTTAATGAGGAGTTAATTTCACAAAGTATATTTGGACCAAGTATTAGTAGGACACTTCCTGGATGCTGTTTACCAAGTATTAGTAGGACCCTTACTGGATGCTGGGTTTTTTGTTTGTTTGTTTTTACAGAAGTAAACTCAGTTGCTGAAAGGAAATAAAGTCACAGAAGGGTTCTGGTACAGAGTAGGACTTACCATCCTCAGCACTACTGATATTTGAGGCTAGGTAATTCTCTGTTGCGCCCTGAGCACTGCAGGACATTCAGTGGCATTCCTGGCTTCTGCCCAACATATTCCAAGCCTGTTCCCCTTTTCCAAAAGATAATCAAAAAATGTCTCCAGTCATGGCCAAATGTCCCCTGGGGATGGGATGGAGGGGTTAAAAATCACCCCTGGATGAGAACCACTGGTATAGAGTCTTTTCAGAACATGAGCTTTGGAGTCAGACTCAAGTTCAAACACTGGTTATGTGATAGTGGAAATGTTTTTCTTTCTACCTTCAACTTCCTCATGTATAGAATGGGAAACCACCTCTGTTTTATAGGATCATCATGAGAGACAAGGGATAAAGTGCGTGAAGCATCAGGCAGAGTACTTGGCACATGGAAGGCAAATAAGAAATAGTTATAAGAGTAGTGGTACCAATAAAAGTGGGGGTTCTTCTTTTATTAGTGATATTATTGTTTTTCTTTTTATTATGCGTAAAGCCTAACTGAAGTTTGAAAGTTACAACAAGTAAATAAATTCTATCTTACCAAGAAACAATAATAAGGCAGGAATTGTTGCAACTATATTACAGAATCACTTTCTCGAGGAATTCTTTTATAATTCAAGTCTCAATGTTGGGCCCATCCCATATTTTTCCAAAACTTCATATATTTGGGAAATGTAATTACATTGTTTATTTAGTGTTTATTTTCTCTACTAGAACATGCAGAAGTCCAGTTTTCTCTGATATTTACCTTATATCTGATCAAATAAAGAGGGTCATAAAAAATACTTATTGAAAGACAGTCTTTTTAAAATACTGTTACTCTCTCAAATGCTATTTTAAGGGTCAAATTCAAGAGTAGGCTGGATCACAGTTGAACGAATATGACATTCATATGGCACAGTGATTAGAAGTGTGGGCTCTGGAATCAGATACTGTGAGTTTAAATCACCTCTGACCACTTACTAACTGTATGACTTTGGATAAATCAGGTAGTCTTTGTGAGCCTCACTGTTTCATTTAAAAAACAGAACAGAATGATAGTATGTTTAAAGTTGCCTTAAAGTCAGTGTTGCTTCTAGAGCACTCACAATGGTCTGATGAAAAGTTGGCAAGTTTCATTGCTCACTGGAATAAACTATGTTTTGCTTGAAGAGGGCATAAGCCAGAAGCTCTTTTTGCAAGATGGGCTAAACCAATTCTTCTGCTATAAGAAAGGAAGGAAGGAAGAGGAGAGAGGTGGGGGGGTGGGGTGGGGAGGAAGAAATTCAAAATGCTCAATTTGGTTTGATTCCGCAACTCAGATGAGTAATTTAAGCCAATTCAACATCTGGCAAGAACCCAGTATCTGGAATCAGAGGATGCTAAACCTAGGCACAAGATTTGCTCTTGGCCAACACCTGCTAATATGAGGGGAGCGCAAAGTCCACAAGTTTCCAGACATCCTGTAATGGGTCAGAGAGTGCTCAAAACAACTCTTTTGCTTCATGGAGAATTGAGCAGGCACACCTACGGTATAAGGATGTTTGTCTGTGCAGCTGCCTCTGTAATGAGAGATTCTGACAGTTCTCAGTTGAATATCCATCCCTCGCAGAGGGCACGCCATTCATTTACTCATTCACTAAATATGCTCGGGTTAATGGTCCTGCACATGCAAAGCACTGTGATTACTGGGGTGTAAGAATAAAACCGCACAGGGCTCACTCTTAAAGAGTACACAGACTCGTAAATGAGAAAAAGTTGCACACACAAACCTGGTGGATGTGTAGAGTCCTACATATCATCAGGAGAGGAGTTCCTGCTCTGGCGCAGTGGTTTAAGAATTCCACTACAGTGGCTTGGGTTGCTGCGGAGGCGTGGGTTCGATTCCTAGCTCAGTGTGGTGGGTTAAAGGATCCGGTGTTTCCACAGCTGCAGCGTAGGTCGCAGCTGTGGCTCAGATTCAATCCCTGGCCCGGGAATTTCCATATGCCATGGAGTGCAGCCAAAAAAAAGATGTGATGGAGAATCAGCAGTTGTTCTAAAAGGGAAGAACAACGGGGGGAGAGGGCCTGAGACAGAAATCAGGTTATTGCCTTTCAGGACAAGCTGGGCTACTGGAGCCAAGCACAGACCTGGAACAAAGTTAATACTATTTTTATAAGCTAGAAAAATATCAGCAGTGGGAGCCCTGGCCAGAACCACCCCCACAAAGAGCAAAGAAAGCTACTCCTATCCTCTGGCTATCTGCTGGAGAACTTAGTAACCAGCACCTTTACCACAAAATGTTCTTTTATCTTTGATTTTCATTCCCACAAAGTCCTTCCTCCCCTTTTTCCATAACTGAGAAAAGCCTGACTTGAGTTACACTTGCTTCTTTGATCTTTATCCTCCTGGCCCAGGCTTCCCTGAAGACCAAAAGTGCAGGAGTCTTTCTCCAAAGCAGAATGCTGACCCTGCCTACTAATCAGAATGTGGGGTCCAAGGTGGGTCTGGCCAAGTCAACACTCAGAGGGATTCAGGACTTGTTTGTGAGAGACCCAAATGATATGTGATTCCAAAGCCAGATTCTGAACCTGACTATTGGCGATCTCTCAGCATGGAGTTCATCTAATCATATCTTGAGGTTATCTGTGACCTCAAACTCTACAGAAATCTTTTTTCTTTCTTTTTATGGCTGCATCTGTAGCACATGGAAGTTCTCAGGCTATGGGTCAAACTGGAGCTGCAGCTGCCGCCCGACACCACAGCCACAGCAACACCTGGTCTAAGCTGTGTCTTCAACCTACGCCAGATCCTTAACCCACTGAGTGAGGCCAGGGATTGAATCTGCATCCTCACAAATACTGTCAGGGGTTCTTAACCCACTGAGCCACAATGGGAACTCTGTCTACAGAAATCTTAAAGTTGTGAACTCTGGAGTTCCCGCCACGGTGCAAAGGGATCGGTGGCATCTTGTGTAGCACTGGGACACAGGCTGGATCCCCACCGGGCACAGTGGGTTAAGGTTTTGGCATTGCTGCAGCTGCAGTATAGGTCACATTGCAGCTCGGATCTAGTCCTTGGCCCAGGAACTCCATACACCATGAGGTGACCAAAAAAGTTAAAAAAAATTTAAAAATTAACATAATGAATCCTGCATTCTGGGAAAGAACACCAGGGAAGGAAATTTAGGGCAGATTCAAGGAAGGCAGATAAAGTCCAAAAGCCTGGGGATTTTCAACTGCCTGTACAAACATTAGATAGTTCTCTTGGATAATATATAAGAGAACTTCCACTTATAAAGCTTCTACTTTGTGCTGTACATTGTGATTCCAGAGTGAGAAAAAGAAAGACACTTCATTATTGTGAATCTACTATGTGTCAGATGCTACATCAGCTGCTTTACCTGTTTGCATCATTAGTTCTCATACCCCGTCTTTGAAGAGGGTATTGCTATCTCGTACTGCAGAAGGGGACATTCACAAGTGTGAAAGGGTAGGATATTCGGTCCAAGGTACACAGGTAGTGGGAGTAAGAATTTAAATTCAGATCTTTGGACTCCACGTTTGGTCTTTATTATAAAATCACGACCTGTCTCAGCCGTTAGTTCTCTTAAGCCAATACTGGTTTTTGTTTGTTTGTTTGTTTTTCTTTTTATAGCCACACCTATACTCTATGGAAGTTCCTGGACCAGGGGTCAAATCAGAGGCACAGCTACCAGTCTACACCCTAGTCATGGCAACACTGGATCCGAGCTGCATCTGCGACCCACACCACACCACACGGCAGTGCCAGATCCTTAATCCACTGAGTGAGGCCAGGGATTGAACCTGCATCCTCACAGATACTATACTGGGTTCTTAACCCACTGAGCCACAATGGAAAGTCCATCCAACCAATACTATGAAGTTTCAGACATGCAGGCCAAGAGAGAATTTTCTCTCCAAAAGGTATGAGGCTTTAGCTGTGCTGTTCACTGCTATAATCTCCAGTGCCTAGACCAGTTACCACCAGGTGTGTGAGCACTCAATACGTATCTTTAGTAACTACATGGCCGGATAAGTGGATGACCCTTTCAAGACTTTCAGGCCTCTATTTTCCTCTACATCCTGAAAGGGAGATAGGCAGAGTGGGAAACAAGAGGGAAAGCAAAAGCCTTGCTCCCAGGGCTGCTCTCTTTTCCTGATATCCTAATCCTAAATTGCCTGTAAGGTGAAGGGGGGAGGTGGAGGCATAAGAAGGATAAAACTTGGACAAAATTACTAAGTAGGTCTTTCCCGTCCCACAGTTGCTGAGAATCACCTTCCTGGGCTTTTCCTCAGCCACTTCTGGCCCCTAAGCTCAGCCCTTTAAGAATCCAGGGTCCTATACTGTATGACATAATACATATATGTGAGCAGTTACCATTTAGGAAACTAGGCAAAGGTTGTATGAGATCCTTTTTTTTTTTTTTTTTGTCTTTTTTTTTTTTTTTTGCCATTTCTTGGGCTGCTCCCGTGGCATATGGAGGTTCTCAGGCTAGGGGTCTAATCGGAGCTGTAGCTGCCAGCCTACGCCAGAGCCACAGCAACGCGGGATCAGAGCCGCGTCTGCAACCTACACCACAGCTCACGGCAACGCCGGATCCTTAACCCACTGAGCAAGGGCAGGGATCGAACCCACAACCTCATGGTTCTTAGTCAGATTCGTTAACCACTGCGCCACGACGGGAACTCCTAGATCTTTCTGTATAATTTCTTCTTTAAATTACCTTTTGTAATTGAGAGATCATTTACATATAAAATTACATTAGCATCAGGGGTCCAACACGATGATGCAGTATTTGTATATATTGTTAAATGATCACATTGTCTAGTTAACAGCCATCACTGCACATTTCTTTTTTTGTGCTAAACGCTTTTAAGATTTATTCTCTTTGCCACTTTAAAGTACAGTTGACCCTTGAACAATGGAAAAAACCAAAAGAATCCAAGGTCCTATTCTGTCTTTCCACTTGAAGAACTTACTTTTGGAAAACAAGAGACACTCACTAATGTAAGTGTATATGTATCTTAAAATGGATAAGACATTGCAGCCAAAGCTTCTAAGGGTAAAATTTCTGCCACTGCACATCCTCCAATTCAGGTGATTTCATGGCCCGGGTTCCTCTCAGTGTAGTTTAAGTTACACTCTCTGAAAGTCTTCCGGTGCCATAGAGAACGCAGCCTCCCCTCCAAGAGGGCATGGCGAGTCCCAGGGTGGAAGAGCAAAGCATGTTTTGGTTTGTCCCTTAGGGATCTCTGGGAAACTGACAAGGGACCCAGAGTTCTGAAAGCTCCCAGGTGTAGTGCTCCTTCTCTCAGCATGTGGAGGTCCAAGCCAAGGGCCTGTCACCTGGGGTGGGAGGGTGGATGACCTCGACTGCTGCCCCAGGGATAACTGAGAAAGCATGATGGAGGAAGCTTCCCGGGCCTCAGACGGGATGTGGAACATCAGGATTACCAGGAGACAGGAACACTCCACATTTGCCTACACCACATGTTCTCTCTGTGCCTGTTCTTAAAAACCCAAATCATGACATTCCAATCAAAAGCGCATACTGCCTACACTGAAAAGTGAGAGTAACGCCCTTGCCTATAAGCAAAATTGTCTACCACTAAACAAGCCACACGTGCTCTAGGCTGGTTACTATTTCTTAGGAACTGTGTTAGATTCTGAACTCATAAAGATGACTAAGACAGACACGTCTGCAAGTGGATAAGACCTAACCTGCTCTGAAAGTTCAGAGATGATGTAGAAGAACGAGATACTCTTAATGACCTGCTGTATAAGGAAATTGCTTAAGTTTTACTCTACAGGTTAGGGCCATTTTATCCTACTCTTGGCTTAATGTGACTTTATTCATTTAATAAGTTGATCAATCAGACACAGGGCTCAGCGCAGGTTAGACAAGATGCATAATACAATGGCCCTGCCTTCAAGGAGCTTACAGTTTATTGAGTCTAATGGAAAAGATAAGCAGGTAAAATAGCAATTATAACACAATCATTTCCTCTAGAGGTGTAGGTAAAAGTGCTGAAAGAAGTACAGCTTAGAGAATTTCAAAACAAATCAAAGTGTCCCATGGAAGGTTTAGAGAGGAGAAACCATCTAAGACAGATTTTCAACTTAGAGTAGAAGTTAGTGGGCAAAGTGGAGGACCAGTCATTCTAGGCAGTGAAATCCATGTGCAAAGACATGGAGGTGAAATGCAGAGTTCGGGGAGTACAGCCTCATGTGAGCATTTGATAGATATTGTGAAGTACAGACCAAAATATCTTTCAAAGATTTTTTGACTATGACCGATAGTAAGAAATTCTTTGTTGGAGTTCCCATGTGGCTCAGCAGTTAACGAACCTGACTAGGATCCATGAGGATAAGGGTTTGATTCCTGGCCTCACTCAGTAGGTTAAGGATCCGGCGTTGCCATGAGCTATGGTATAGGTCATAGACAGGGCTTGGATCTGGAGGTGCTGTGGCTGTGGCGTAGGCCAGGAGCTGCACCTCTGATTAGACCCCTAGCCTGGGAACCTCCATATGCCTTGGTTGCAGCCCTAAAAAGCAAAAAAAAAAAAAAAAAAAAATTATTTTTGTCATGGCACTGTATACATACACACAGATAAATAAAATGGAAATGGAAACATAAATTACAAAAAAAATGCTTACCCTTAATATGTAAGACAAATTCTGATATTTTCTATTATGGTTGGTACATCCTATTCTGAAAATACAATGGTCATGATCTACTAAATTGACTGCGTGAAGTTTGAACCCTAACTTAAATAGAAACACCGCCAGAAAGAGTAGGAAAAAAGATTTGGCTATGGTTGAAGTGAGAAATACTGAGAATCTGAACAATGCCCCCCCCCAACACACCCCCCAAATGCAATAAGGATGAAGGAGACAGAGACATTACACTTTCCTGTAAACTTTGTCTCATGGTCTGCCTTCCATATGGGAATGGGACCTTGCTTTGTATTAATTAAGTTCACTGTCCCTTAGCACCATGCCTGGGACATACTAAGTGTTTGATGGGTCTTTGATGAATGAGTAAATGAATACAGGAATGCCAGGATGGAGAGTTATTTAGAAGATAAAATACAGAATGCACTGAAGCAACTGGATATAAGCCAAATATACCATGAAAGTAAAAATTATAGACTTGTAAGGTTTTTGGAGTATGTATAGAAGAATACAGTAGAGGTAACTACACCATCATCATACATGCTAGCTGGAAGTTACGGTATCTTTCTCAAATTTTCAGTAAACCAAAGAACTATCCAGATATTTACTCAGATCATTTTTCTATTATTTTTTGTATGGAAAAATAAAAATATAAATGAATTCTATATTTGATGAAAAGTTCTGTAATTCTACCCAAAAGCCTAGCTGTAAGAAAAGGCTTTTCTTTTTTTTTTTAACTATATCTTGAATCATCAACTCTCAATCTTTGCTTTAACAACAGAATAGTGTCTTCCAGTTCTGAGGAGTATTCTGTTGAACACAGCATTGGTGGGGGCATGGAGTAAGAGATTACCTAGTCCTCCTGCATGGGCATCAATAAGTGAGGCAGCCACGGCAATTCCAGCAGGAAGGCCAAGGTCCTTTGCAGCCTCTGGTGTGAGCCCACTTCCAAGAGAAGCTCCAGGAGGCAGCACTTTGTTTCCTGGGTAGACATGAGAAAAAATAAACACCTGTCAGTGTGAAAAACACAAAAGCAAACAGATAATTTTCTTAAGAGAACCTCTCTGCCCCTCCTCCCTCCTCTGCCTTTTCTCAAAGTCATGAAGATGGAAACCATGCAGCCACAGAGTCCCTGTGCTCATTGGGTGACTTAGGTGTGTGTCCTTCCTCCCACAGGTCATGCTCTGGGGTGCTTTTACAAAGCCAAGAGCTTTAAGGCATCTTTCAAATCAGAGAACTATTCCATTCATGGGAAATTCCAAAAGACATAAACACAGTGGCCTCTTGGAGACTAGGTTAAAAATGGTCAAACTGTTCCAAACGAGCCTCATAGCAGAGCAGCCCTACCAGCATACTGTACACACACACACACACACACAAACACACACCATACACACAAACACACATTACCATCCATAAAACTCCTTGATTAATGTATATTCCTAAGGAAGTTGAGAAAATTGACTTACATAGTTATCTCCTGTTAGAAAATAAGGGAGAGAATTATTTTGTTCCAATAAAGGATTTTTGAACAATTTTTCTCAGTTGGAAAAGAGAGTCTAGATTTGAGGATTAAGATGGTGGAATAGAAGGACTAGAGCTCAACTTCTCTCAAAAAAAAAAAAACAAAAAAACAAAATTACAACCAAATGCTGAACAACCTTCAACCAAATGGACTGGAAACTTTCAAAAAGATATCCTACTCCAGAAGACAAAGAGGTGGCCACATCAAGAGGTAGGAGAGGTGATTACATGATATAAGCAACCCCATACCTGCCGGATGGGAAGCCCACAGACTGGAAAGTAACTGTATCACAGAGACTCACCTGCAGGAGTGTGAGTTTGGAGCCCCATGTAAAGGCCCCATGCCTGGGGATCTTGGATTAGAAGAAAGAGCCCCTGGAGCATCTGGCATTGAAGGCTAGTGGGGCTTGTGTGCAGGAGCTCCATGGGACTGGGGGAGATGGAGAACCCATTCTTGAAAGGTGCACACAGGCTTTCATGTACACTGGGTCCCAGGGCAAAGCAGAGGCTCCATAGGAATTTGGATTGGACATGACTGCAGTTCTTGGAGGATCTCCTGGGAAAACAGGGGGTGACCATGGCTCGTTGTTGGGGAAGGACATTAGAGGCAAAGCTCTTGTGAAAAATCATCAGCGTGTGTTTCTCTGGAGGTGGCCATTTTGGGAAAATCTGGCCCCACCCATCAGTGCTGAGAAGCCCCAGGCCAAACAAAACAATAATCCAGGTGGGATCACAGACACACCCATCAGTAAACAGGCTGCCTAAAGACCTTCCAGGCACACAACCACCTCTAATCTCACCCAGAGACAAAGCCCCACCCACCAGAGGGATAGGAATCAGCCACATCTACCAGTGGGCAGGCACTAGTCCCTCCCTTCAGGAAGCCTACAGCAAGCTCCCACACCAACTTCAGCCACAAGGGGGACGGACACCAGAAGTTAGAGAGGCTACAACTCTACTGTCTGCAAAAAAGGGACACCATACCAAAAACCTATAAAAATGAAAAAGCAGAGAACCATAACTCCCTTAAGGGAGAAAGGAAAAAACCCAGAAAAACACCTAAGTGATCTGGAGATTATCAGCCTCAAGGAAAAAGATTATAGACTGATGATGCTGAAGATGATGCAAGAAACTGGAAACAAACTGGAGACAAAGATTGATAATTTACAGCAAACACTGAGCAAAGAAATACAAGATTTAAAACTTAAGCAAGCAGAGGTGCAAAATACAATAACTGAAATAAAAAATTCATTAGAAACAACCAACAGCAGAATACAGGAGTCAGAAGAACAAATAAGCAAGGTGGAGGACAGACTAGTGGAAATCACTAATGCAGAACAGAAAAGAGAAAAAAAATTGAAAAGAAATGAAGAGAGTCTCAGAGAACTCTGGGACAATGTTAAATGCACCAATATCTGTTATTATGGGGATGCCAGAAGGAGAAGAGAGAAAGAAAGGGATGGAAAATATATTCAAAGAGATAATAGCTGAAAACTTCCTTAATATGGGAAAGGAACCACTCTCCCAAATTCAGGAAGCACAACAAATACCATATAAAATAAACCCAAGGAGGAACAACATGAGACACATATTAATCAAACTGACCAAAATTAAAGACAAAGAGAAAATATTGAAAGCAGCTAGGAAAAAGAAACAAATAACATACAAGGGAACCCCGATAAGGTTATTGGCAGATTTTTCAGTAGGAAATCTGCAGGCCAGAAGGGAGTGACACAATATACTTAATGTGATGAAAGGAAAAACCTCTAACCAAGATCACTTTACCCAGCAAGGCTCTCATTCAGATTTGAAGGAGAAATCAAAAACTTTACAGATAAGCAAAAGCTGAGAGAATTCAGCAACACTAAACCAGCTTTACAACAAATACTAAAGGAACTTCTCTAGGCAGAAAAGAAAAGGCCACAAGTAGAAATAAAAATACCGCGAATGACAAGGCTCACTAGTAAAGGCATGTATTCAGTAAAGACAGGAAATCATCCACACACGATTATGCCACCAAAATCAGAAACCATGAGAAGAGGAGGGTACAAATGCAGGATACTGGGGATACACTTGCAACTAAGAGAACAACAACTTAAAACAATCTCATATACATATATAGACTCCTATATCAAAACTTCAGGGCAACTGCAAACCAAAAATATGCAATTGATACACAAACAAACAAGAAAAATCAACTCAAATATATTACTAAACATAGTCATCAAACCACAAGAGGAGAGAATAGAAGAAGGGAAGAGAAAAGAGCAATAAAAACAAATCCAAAACAGCTAATAAAATGGCAACATAAGAACATACATATATCCACAATTACCTTAAATGTAAATGGACTAAATGCCCCAACCAAAAGATACAGACTGGCTGAATGGATACAAAAACAGGACCCATATATATGCTGTCTTCAAGAGACCCACTTCACTTCTAAGGACACATATAAATTGAAAGTGAGAGGATAGAAGAAAATATTCCACGCAAATGGGAATCAAAAGAAAGCTGGAGTAGCAATACTCATATTAGACAAAATATATCTTAAAGAATATTTTAAGAGATGAGGAAGGACATTACATAATGATCAAAGGATCAATCCAAGAATTAACAATTGTAAACATATACGCACCCAACACAGGATCACCACAATATATAAAGCAACTGCTAACAACCTTAAAAGGAGAAATTGACAATAACACAATAATAGTGGGGGCCTTTAACACCCCACTTACAGCAATGGACAGATCATCCAGACAGAAAATCAATAAAGAAACACAGGCCCTGAATGAAGCATTAGATGGACGTAATAGATATTTATAGGACAATTCATCCAAAAGCAGCAGAATACACAGTCTTCTCAAGTGCATTTGGAACATTCTCTAAGACTGATCACATTCTGGGCCACAAATCAAACCTCGGTAACTAAGAAAATTGGAATCACATCAAGCATGTTTTACAACCACAACACTATACGACTGGAAATCAACAACAAGAAAAACTGCAAGAAAACGCGATTCACTCACACACACACTCTCACACACACACACACACACACACACACACACACACACTGGAATATTATCCAGCCTTAAAAAAAAAAGGAAACCCTGCCTTTTGTGACAACATGGATGAATCTGGAGAACATCAGGCTAAACGAAATAAGCCAGATGCAGAAAAACAAATACTTCATGACCTCACTTAAATGTGGAAGTTAAAATATTCAAGCTCATCAAGCTCATAGAGTAGAAAAGCAGTTGCCAGGGAAAGGTAAAATGGGGAGGTGATAATCAAAGAGTGGAAAGTTTCAGTTCTGCAAGTTTAAAGAAGATGTAGAGATTTACATATAACATAGTTCCTGTGCTAACAATACTGTATTGTATACTTAAATTTTGCTTAGAGTGTATATATTATATTAAATTTTCTTACAGTACATACACACACGCAAAGATAATTATAATAAAGTGGCAGGGGAGTTTCCACTGTGGCTCAGCGGACTGAGAACCCAACTAGTGTCCATGAGGATTGGGGTTTGATCTCTGGTCCTGCTCAGTGGGTTGGGGATCCAGCATTGCTGTGAGCCGTGGTGTAGGTCTGTGGCTCTGATCCCATGTTGCTGTGGCTGTGGTATAGGCCAGTGGCTGCAGCTTATATTGGACTCCTGGCCTAGGCACTTCCACGTGTGGCAGTTGAGGCCCTAAAAATAAAAAAATAAAATAAGGGGGAGGGAGGAAACTTTGGGAGGTGATGAATATGTTTATTGCTTTAATGGTGGTGATGGATTCATGGTGTGTACTTATCCCCAAACTCACTGAATTGCATACATTAAATATGTATAGCTTTACATGTCAATGATGCCTTAATAAAGTGGGGAGTAATGGCTGGGATTGGTAGGGATCATGAAAGAGGCTTTGGGGATGTTGTTCGTGTCTGATTTCTTGATCTGGGTGCTAATAAAATAGATGTGTTCAGTTTCTGAAAAAAAAAAAAGAAAGAAAAAAGAAAAGAGAGCCTAGCTTAAGTCTTGCAAACTTTACCAGGCTGCTACTTGCACAGCCATAGAATACAATTTGAATGGTGTTCTTTGGAGTTGTGCAATGCAGTGACCCTGATATTTAAAGTGACCTTGAATTCCGGCAGTCAGTCAGGCCCTCAGTGAAGAATTTATCGATTGTCTTGCTTTGTGTGGGCGCTGTGGCACTGTAAAAGGCAGTCCTTGGCCCAACCTAGTTAGGGAGATAGGGCTGGACACAGAGAAGCATGTAATTCAGAATAGAATGAAGGGATCCATCTGCTCCCAGGTGGTTAGCAGAGGCTGAGTCTTTATAATAAATATTTCTGCACTGCAAGGAGGAGGTGGGAGGTGGACCCATATATATGCTAAGATCTTTCTGAGCTCCAAGAATCTAAGATGCTGAATGTGTGTGAGTTCCTCAGGGCTAAGATTTCTACCACTTGTTAATTGTTCCATGGGGTTCCAGGGATGGGCAGAGATACTTCAGGACTTCTGAGGGTGAAGGGTGGGGTTAAAAGGAGGCAGAGGGTGAACGGCTCACCAACCTCCTCTAACTGAAAACAAAGCACCTCCACAACACCATTTTACCCATATATCATACTTCATCCAATCTGAAAAAGTTTGGCTAAGAAAAAGAAGCAGAAGACTAAAACCACTCATGGCTTCTAGAGCCTCACTGTCCGATGTATAGCCACTGGGCACATACGGATTGAATATTTTAAATGTGTTTGGAGTAGCCAAGCTTCTAAATTGATTTCTTTTTAATTCACTTCAATTTATATTTAAAAACCGATACACAATTCAGTTACTGAAAAAACTTTTAAGTATGTTTGCAACAACATAGATGTGCAAATCTACTTTTTCAACATGAACTGAAGAAATTGAAATCAAGTATTTACAGTGAAAATTTAGTGTCTGAATTGAGATGTACTAAGCAGAAAATACACAACAGATGTCCAAGATTCCATAAGAGAAAATGACTATAACTATCTTTTTAATAATTTTAGACCAATTATACATTGAAATGGTATTTTGGAGATATTAGGTTAAATGAGATATCCTCAAATTAATGTCACCTATGTCTTTTTACTTTAATGTGGCTGGGAAAATTTTATTTTTTTTAATTTTTATTAATTTTTTTTTTCTCTTTAGGTCTGCGCCCATGGCATATGGAAGTTTCTGGGCTAGGGGTTAAATCGGAGCTGCAGCTGCCAGCCTACGCCACAGCCACAGCCAAGCTACCCAGGATCCAAGCTGCACCTGTGCCAGATCCTTAACCCCATGAGAGAGGCCAGGGATCAAACCTGCATCCTCATGAATACTAGTCAGGTTCTTAACCTGCTGAGCCACAATGAGAACTCCTGGAAAATCTTAAATGACATTATGTGTCTCATGTTGTATTTCTCTGGGACAGTGCTGGTCCAGAGAATAACATCAATGTACTCAATTGATTGGGTGGAGAGCAAAGAGCACCTCTAGTCTGCTTTAACTGTCCAGCCAGCAGAAACCTGGAAGAGAGCTGAACCCTTAAGCTGTGGACCGTCTGACTCTGGATGGACACCAACTCAATCATGTTACCACATCTAGTACTAAGCATATAACAGGCAGCATCCCATCTTTTGAGCTCTTCTCCACTGGGGACCATGTTAAAGACATACCATGCATTTCCTCACTTCACTATCACAATAATCCTATGGGAACATTCTTTATGTGGTTACTATTACTGGGATGGGTAAAGTCAAGTTCATAAAGGGAAATTCTCCACAGTCACGTAGCATTAGTGTTGGAACACAGGCCACGGACTCCACTCTGATGGATACCAAAACTGTGCTCTTATTCTTTACATTACGCTTTGGTGCAGCTTCTAAATGAATGAAAGAATCAAGAGACGTATTTGTAGAGCAAACATTATATATGTTTAAAAAGTGGTACCATTTAGAAATCATGCCCAGTACACTCAAAAAAATTTTTTAAAGGGCAATTTTCATAGGAAGGTCAAAATGGGAGCTTTTCTTCCACTTTCATCCCCAGTATTCACAAACATAAAGGCTGTCGTTTTCATTAAAAAAAAAAAAAAAAAAAAAAAAGGTTCAGAAGACAGAAAAGGATTAGCTAGGTAAAGCATAATTCCGAGCCTTCTGGACAGTAATTTAGAAAGTGCAGAGAGAGCCCTGGGCTTGCAGCCAGAAGATCTGGATTCAAATTACATGTTTTGGGGGTGGAGCACAGGTAGACTTCCCAGCAGAGGTAGAATCTTGAGCAAAGACCAAGTGAGAAGGGAGACCACCAACAGGGCTGAGTGACCTGGCAAGCAAGTGGGGGTGAGGCCTGGCAGCAGGTGGAGGAGCAGATGTGGGTGGAGAGGAAAGCAGGGAAAGCCAGACTAAGGTCTGAATTTATCACAAAGGCTACTGTAAGCTTCAAAAAGAGCATTAAGCCAGGGAATGAGGTGACTGGACTTGCATATATATATATATATATATATATATATATATACACACACATATATATATACACACATACATATATATACACACATACATATATATGTTCAGCTGATTTATAGTATTGTATTAGTTTCAGGTGTGCCACAAAGAGATTCAGTTATATATACATGTATAAATTTATATTCTTTTTTCTGAATTTTTTCCATTATAGTTTATTACAAGATGCTGAATATAGTCCCTATATCCAGACTCTCAGTCATATATCTGCCTTTTTTTTTTTTTTTTTTTTTTTTTTTAGGGCCACACTTGAGGCATATGGAATTTTCCAGGCTAGGGGTTATATTGGAGCTCAGCTGCCAGCCTACACCACAGCCACAGCAAAGCAGGATCCAAGCTGCATCTGTGACCTACACTGCAGCACACGGCAACACCAGATCCTTAACCCACTGAGTGGGGCCAGGGATCGAACCTGAATCCTCAGGGATACTAGTCAGGTTCATTAACGCTGAGCCATAACGGGAACTCCTAGATTTGCATCTTTTTAAAGATCTCTCTGGCAGCACTGCAGCAGATGACAAAAAGGGGTAAGGGAAAACGACAGTAAAGACAACTCAGTAACCAGAGAAGACAGGAGGGCCTTCATAGAGGTTACTGGCAAGTGAGATGCAGAAACAGAGGCTTTTGTGGAGCAAGAAAGAGCCTGTCGTGGTGGCTTCTTGGATACAGAGAGGATGCTAGTTAGGGAGACAACACCACCTGGATCCCTGTTAAGGGTGGACTTGCTGCCTGGTGGGTGGTCGGGTTGGCAGAGAGGCTCCAGCTGCCAGCTCCTTCAGGTCCCCTTGAGGAGGTCATGCGCCTCTCCCAGGGCGGCCACACCTGGAGACTCAGCAGAGCAGGAAGGGGGGTATTCACTCTAGAAGACAAGGTGTCCTGGGACTGGATCATGTCTGACTTCTCCCTCTGTCCAATCCTACCATCCTCCTTCCTTTCCCAGATGGCAACCCTCAATCTTCTACCCCCGAATCTGTCTCAGCATCAGCTTCCAGAGAACCCAACCTAGGGCAAGTGAGCCCAGCTTTCTCCTCAATCCAATAGTCTAGTAATGAAAATAAATATGCACAAAGATTAACACTCTTGGAGTTCCTGCTATGGCTCAGTGAGTTAAGAATCTAAGTATCCATGAGGATGTCGGTTTGATCCCTGGCCTTGCTCAGTGAGTTAAGGATCTGGCTTCGCGTAGGTTGCAGATGTGGCCTGGATCCCAAGCTGCTGTGGCTGTGGTGTGGGGCAGCTGGAAACAGCTTGGCATAAGAGAGGAGGATAGAAATAAGAGGAAATCTCTGAGAAATCACCCCAGATCACAACCGATCTGCCCGAGGGGCACTGAGGGGACCAGAGGAGCTGTCAGAAGCAGGCTTTTCCAGAAATAATCCTCCTTCCGCTCTTCTTTCACCCTAACATTCAATGAATCACAGCATCGGTTTTCCCAGACTTCATCAGAACTTCACAGCCTCTGCATTTGCGGTCTCTTCATTTCTTCATTCAACCATTCAGCGAACATTTCAAGACAATGGTTATGATGAAGGCCCCAGATATTTTCCATTGCCCTGTGCCTAGATCTGGGTGCTGGGGAATGAGTGAAAGACGAGCCTCCGATCTCAGAAGGCTTGCACAGCAGTCTGTGCAAACCAAGGCCCTCAAGACTGTAGATAAAAGCTCTGAAGGTGGAATGTGCGTGGTGGTCTCAGAGCACTGGCGAGGGCAGGAAATCAAGAGGAAGGTGACATCCGAGCTTGGTCTGGAAAGACAGGTGGCCGATTGCTGGTTTCAGTGCTTGGGGAAACGGATGCCATTAGAGTGAAAGTGGGTTCACTGCAGGGAGTCCCGATGAGCACAGAGGGTGTGAGGCATTCGGTATGTTGGCAAAAAAGGGCACCAGGTAGGCAAGGGGACCTGTGGCCACCTGGACAAGAGCAGGGGACCTCAGGCAGGGCCAACTAAGGCAGTGTGGCCCCAATGACCAACAGCTCTGAGCTCCCTGATTTATCATTTAAGAAGATAAACCTGCAGTGTAGAGAAAGGCGAGAACAGGAAATCATTTTCATCTTTAAAACAATCAAGCCAACTAAAAAAGCAGGCTGCCAAACAGTAGCAGAGAAGACTTCTTTTAAAAAACAACCACAGAGATGTAGATGGATTTATTTGTAAAAATCCCTTCCTAAGGAAGCAATACAGAGAAGAGGTTTTCCCTGGAGAGAGAAAATACGTGTTTTTCATTTTTTTTTTAATTAACCTATACCTTCTAATTGCTCTACTTTGAACGTAGTTTTTCTGTAATATTTCCAAAGGTATTTGCCCCCTTAACTCTATGCAGGGTGAACAAATTAGAGCACATGTATTCAGCAGAAAACACTTCACAGCCGTTAACATGAACGAGGAAGAATTAAAAGTATGGATGTGGAAGGGAGTCCAGGATAAGTTAAGGGAAAGTGGCAAGCTGCAGAATAGCAATTGGAGTAAGATCCCATTTGTGACTTGTATTAAACGGTACCGAAATTAAGCACATACACTCCCAGAAAAATCCTAGAAAAAATATGCAGAATATTGTTACAGTGGAGACTCGGGTCCAGGGAAGGGCTGTCATTTGGGCTTCTTCTGTACCCTGGCCTTGTATGTCTTTCATGATCGAGACAAGCTAGTTAAAATAAACGCACAGTTCCACTAGGGAGAACACTGCACACCTTTTTTAAACCCTGTTCCTCAGCCTGAAGGCAGGAGAGAGGCCCGAGGCCCGTTCACGTATTTCCTTGCTCTGGCTGTGGCCTCTGTTCCTGTGAACACAAGCTCACCTTGGGGTGTAAAAAAGCAACCGCTCTGAGGGCTGCTGGGCTCATGGCCACTGATTCCCATTCCCATGGGCAGAGTCGGTGTGAGGGTCACACGCTGGGGCCTACAATTAGCCGGTGGTTGCCGTCTCTCTTCATAGGCGGGGGCTACTATTACACCAAATCCTCCCCTACCAGTTTTTCAATTATCTATGACTAATGAGCACTTTGGGAACAGTTTCAGACACACACATAATCCTCTTGCCTGACGTCAGCAGCAGAAATTAATGACTGTGTGGATTGCTGGGAGACAGAAAATGCATTATAATGGTCAACAGAACTGTTATCCTCTCCAGGAAGGGGGAGGTGGGGGCAGGGTGTTGTATTAACTGGAAGGTTCAGTGTTCCTTTGTATTCCTACAAACAGGAGATGAAACCCAGCGGGGAGAGCTGGCTCAGAGCCCATGGAAATGTCAGCGAGAGGTTTGGGCGTGGGTGGTATGCGACCCTGGTCCCTCTGTGCTTGGCACCGGACCCCCAGTCCCCGCTCATTTTTGCCAAGGTCAACAGGTCAGCTGGATCGGCCGGGACAGTGCTAAGTGACATCCTGCCCTGCCTGCAGAGTCCTTTCGGACTGAATGGACTTTCAATTTGGTGTAGGGAAGGGAGAACAAAAACAAGAACGGGCAACTCTCAAACAATAGGCTGGAGGTAATTTCAAATGACTGTGGTACTTTGCATGAGTTTGCTGTTTTACACAGGCATACTATGTCCTGGCGTAGCTTCAAAGATTGTTAAGACCTGGTCCAATTCTTGTAGAGCCCCAACGTTATGTGAACCATGAGCCCTCAATGGAAAAAATAAATAAATAAATAAAACAAACCAAAAAACAAATAAACAAAAAACCCACAAAAAATAGTGCCATTGTGTGTGCATGATGGCCAGCAGACTGCCTCCTGATTTATTATTAATATTTTTTTTAATTATTTTTGCTTTTTAGGGTAGCACCCACAATATATGGATGCTCCCAGGCTAGGGGTAGAATTGGAGCTACAGCTGCCAGCCTACACCACAGCTCACAGCAACACCAGATCCTTAACCCACTGAGCAAAGACAGGGATCGAACCCACTTTGTCAAGGATACTAGTCGGGTTTGTTACCACTGAGCCACAGCAGGAACTCCGACTGGCTACTGATTTAAAAGAACTGTCAGAGTCAGGGGCTTGACCTGTACCTAGCACCTAAATCCCTCTATAGAGATCTCACCTGGGCAGGTTGGCTTAGGGAGTTTTCTAGACCTGGAACCACGACTGACACAAGACTAAATGAAAAACATTCCAGCAATTCTTACTCCTGAATGGAAGGTACCCAAGGCCCAGAACAATTCACTCAGTCCAAGAAAGTAATGAAAAACTCCAACCTGACATGTTCAGCCACCTGTTGAAAGACATCTGCTGAAACATTAAGCATTCATTTCCCTCTTAAAACCAGAATCATTTTCACTAGGAATTCAATTCCATTTTATTAAATTCTATTTTAAATTATTGATTAAATATTTTTACTAACTTTGTAAAAAATTTTATTGCAATATAGCTGATTAAATAATTTTCTGATGATATCCTCATCAATTGTAATTCATTAAGGAAATGTTCACTAAGTACCTACTATGTACCAAGCACTGCTGTCCTGCTGAAAATGCATTAAAGAACAAGATAGATAAGAGTCCCTGCCCTTATAGGCTTATTCTCAGTAGACACTATTCCCAACCAGTGCCTTTTCTGAATTACATCTTGTAACTATTACAGTCTTATAAGTTCTTCTGTGATTTGGACTGTCTTTTATGTATTATGCAGTATATGTAAGTTCTGGGGACAGGGGTCAAATCAGAGCTGCAGACCTACACCACAGTCACGGCATCATCAAACCCAAGCAGCATCTGTTACCTATGCCACAACCTGTGGTGACCTCAGATCCTTAAGCCACTGAGCAAGGGCAGGGATCGAACCTGCAGCCTCATGGGCATTATGTTGGGGTCTTAACCCACTGAGCCACAATGTGAACTCCCTTTTACGTATTTTTATATAGCCTTGTATTCTGACCTACAGTAGGTATTTAATCAATAAACACACCATACATTTTAAATCAAATTTTGAATGACTTGTATGCTGTGTTTTGTTTTTTCCCTGCGTCTCTTTCCCTCTCTCTCCTCCTGGACAAAGAATAGATCAAAGATGATTTAATTTATCTGTGTTATCATTTCCCCTCCCCCTAGAACCCAGCAGTGTCCACAATCTAAGTTCTAAGTAATGTTCATTCAACTGAATTTATAGATTTCTTTTAGAAAGAAGAGGGCAGAAAGCACAGATCGATCAACTTAGGCAAAACAATACTATGCACATATATGATGCTGAATACCAGCAGCTGGGAGAGTAAGGAGCAGAGATTGGATTCAAGATTACCTCTTGAATGCTACTGAGGCAAGGAACATAACTCCTAGTATAATCCCACGAGTGATTCACTCTCCTCTCTCACTCAGGCACAATGTAATGTACTAAGTCCTATGCACGTGCCTAGAAAATGGTTGACCAGAAGGCTCAAGTCTCTCACTAGGTACAATGATACTATGGTATAAGACAATGTAGATGTCATACTTAGTGAAACAGAGACTCTCAAACCTCCTTGGCTGCTTGCATCTAATTCAAGAAGTGCATGGTAGTCGGCTTATAGATGAAAAGCCCTAGGTCTTTTAGTTAAGGGGGTCTGAGGAAGGATGGACACCAGGCCAAGGGGTCTGGACTTGTTCTAACACGCAATTGGTAATTACTAGAGATCAGTGAGCCAAAGAGTGGCATATACAACTTGTATTTTAGGAAGATAAATCTCCTAATAATAATAGTGCCCAGTTAGTGAAACCCACAAACTCTCAGTCACTGTTCTTGGTAATTTTCATTTTTCACTTCCATGCAAGCAACAGACCTATGAGGCTAGTATTAGAATCACCATGTTTCAGCTGTAGAAATAAACAGCACAGAAAGGTTTCACAATTTGTTCAAAGTCACCTATCTGATGAGGGGCAGGGGCAGGGTTTCAATCCAGGATTCTCAGATTTCAAACTCTGAGATCTTCCCACTATACCCCGTTGGTGAGACAGGGGAGAGAGTGGAGCTAGGAACAATGACCTCAAGTGCATATGGACAGCCATGGATATAAAAGCAAGGCAGCTTCATTTACAAGGGGCTCCCATGGTGGGTCACGTCCAGGAACATGAAATCACAACACGCTGAATCTTCTAGCTCCTTCCTCTCTTTTCCTACATAGATTCCAAAAAGGGATGCCGGACTTCGAATCACCCCTAGGGACCATCGTCTCCAGTGTATTCCTTTTGCAGAAGAGAAAACTGAACCCAAAGAGGGAGGTGGGTTTTCTAGGGTCACTCGCTATGGCAGCAGAGTCTGGATTGAACCGTAAGGCTCCCAACTAGAGGCAGGTTTCCTCCCCCTCTTCATACTCCCTGCAGTGACAGTGCCACCCACCCCCTTCCCCATCTGGAGCAGGAAGTACACCTAAGCCAGGGTGTAAGTCACAGGGAGAACAGGGGCGCTGGCAAGAACCCAGTGGATTCCAGCGGTGTAGGCAGCCAATTCTGAACTATTCAGAGCATAACAGGCAGTCTTTTTAGCTGGAAATCATCTACTTTGACACCCACAGTGACCCAATTCTCCAGATAATTGCCGATGCCCTATTTTGTCCTCACCTAGCCTAAGGCCACCTCCCAAGAGCCCTTCCTGGGTAGATTATAATTAATCAGTCTTTCCTCTACAATCCCGCAGCATGTTTCTTGAAATTACATCATTCTGTTTTACATAATGGCTTTTTTCCTTGTGCCTCATGCTTATATTTTAGATTTTAACCGCCTTGAGGGTAGAGTTCTTTTGGAAGATATATCCGGAGAAGGAAGGAAGCTTGGCAGAGCACTCCAGAGGTCAGCTTAGGAGGTGGTCAGGCTTGAGTGGGGATCCTGGCTTTACCAATCGCAGGGCTTGTGACCTGGTAAGTGATTCAATTTCCCTGCTGCCGTTTCCTCACCTTTAAAAAGGCCATAATAATGCTATTTTTCTTCCAAAGCGGTTGTGAGAATCTGACAAGACGGTGCAAAAAAGGCACTTTAGGATGCCGTCTGCCACAAGGCAAATGCGTGATGAACCTGAGAGAGCAAGGTTGTTAAGCCTCCATACGGCTGGTGTAGGGGTATGGCGCACAGTGCTTACTCAGTTCACTCTGGCTACGTTTATAAAGCTTGAGGAGAGACCGACGATGTTAGGGCATGTGGAGATAGACGCTTTGGGGGTTACGAGAGCAAACCGCAGAAACTGTGAAAGCTGTTAAAATATTCACAGTGATGGAATTCAGTTTTCTAGCACAAAAAGTGTCTCCCCGTGGTCGTATCTCCATGGCAGGTCTCCAGAGTGAAATGTTTTAAAAAGCACTGAAGGTGTTCCCTTTAGAGTTATTTTAAGGACCGAATGCTTACTGCAAAAGGAAAAAATATGATTTTGTCAAACCCTTGACTATGAAGATGACCAAGGCTTTTAAGACACAGGCAAACATTTCTGCCATGGAGAGTTCTCCCACTGCTAGGGGAAGGCAAATTCAGGAAATCTATGAAAATATTTTAGCTGTCACTGTGCTGAAGACATTACCAGGTTTAGGGCAGTGGTTCTTCCCAGTTTTGTTTGCTTTTCGCACAATCCAATAAAAAATAAAACACATTAAAAAAAACAAAAACCTGAGGACTGACGCAGACTTAATTTTTTACTTAGTCCCCTGGATGCATTAAAAACAAATCCTAGGAGTTCCCTTGTGGTGCAGCAGGTTAAGATCTAGAGTTGTCACTGTAGCGGCTCAGGTCACTGCTGTGGCATGGGTTGGATCCCTGGCCTGGGAACTTCCACGCTGTTGGTGTAGCTAACAGACAAACAAACAAACAAATCCTAGAATCAAGATCATTTGACAAAATGCCCTATCACTAAAAAAAGAAGAGGGAGATGAGATGATCTCAAAATAAAGGGATTCTCTTAAATTAAATACATGTCCTTTTATGACTTTATTTTCTTATCCCATCACACACCACTGAACACTTTGTCCGAGGCCAGCATAGATCTCTAGTCTAGACTACTGTTTGCAAACTGCTGGTTCACAGAATGATTCCAGCTTCTAACAATGGGAGCATCAAACAGCAAGCTCGCACATGAAAAAAGTCAATTGGTGGGTCCGGTGTGAACCACACACACCACCACACATCTGGTGATTTGAAGACATCTGGGGCTTTTCCATCGTGCAGACCAAACATGATTCAGGTAATTGGCCAAATTTTTCACTTCCCAACCAGATGTCTTACTTTCATATAAATGAAGCCAATCTTGTACTTTCATGTGCAAATAAGCTAGACATAAATTCACCCCTGGAGGGCAGAATTAATTGCTTATTCTCAATGAGCACTAAATTACATATTCTTTCTTTCTTTCTTCCCAACTAGTTTACCTTTGAAAAAGGTTTTCTACTCTTGTTTTGGAAAGCGTATACTTCAACACTTCAATCTTAGGAGTATTCTGCCTTTTCAAAATGTTTATTCCTTTTTTTTTTTTTTTTTTACAGTGAGGCAGTGTACTATAATAAAAAGAGAGTAGTCTCAGGAGTCAGAATGAATCGCTTTCTAATTCTGTGTATATATCCAACCACAAACTTTTAAGGGCCTTGGAAAAAGTTTCTTAAGGTCTCTGAATTCAGTTTCTTTGTAGATATAAATCATAAACCCATCGAAAAGGGATACTAGAAAGACCTGAGGTCACTTATTCCTACGATATGTATTGGGCATTTACTAAGACACAAGGAGAACTGCCATGGTGGCGTCTGGACTCGTTATTAATGCAGGCCCTCAGGTAGGGGGTGCTATTCCTGGCTTAATATGCTGGAATGACAAGCATAGTGCCCAACAAGGGCGATCCCTTGATTCAGGATTTCTAATAAAATATGAGTACCTCCAACTGAAGCTAATTTTTAAAGGGAGTATCAAATTTGTAAAAGGAAGGACCTGTCTGCAAACTTTCCTCTTCTTTTATGGCTTTCCAGCACACACTGGCATTTGCTTTCATCGTGTTTAAAGAATTCATGTGGTTATCAATGACCCTTCACCTTCTATGCTGTTGTCCTGACAACCATTCATTTACTAGAGGACAATGACTAGACGAAAGGCAGAGGACAATGTGTCCCTTTGGTCAGGTTTAATAGTAGTAGAGCTCAACAAGACAGAGATAATACTTAAAGACCAGGGTCTTATTGTTTTGAGATCCTCTGGAGGGAAATAAATACACAGATACAGACATACAAATATCCACACAAAGAAGGAGAGGGGAACGAACGTATAAGGAACTCAACTGTGCAAGGAGAGGCTGGTATGAAGAACTCACCTAGAGTTTAATAGCTGTTTTGTTTCAATAGCCAGGCTACAAAGAAATATTGCACATAAACACAAAAAGGGATAAGCTTTTGCTGTTGTTTATCCTAAGCTGTTAGATTCTCTCATCACCAAAGCCCAGAAGCATTGCAAATATATAAAGAAATGGAATGGGGCCATGGTTTTTAAACTTTTGTTTTCCAAGGACCAAAAAGAGTCAGTATATACATCTGATTTGGTTCAACTGGAGAAGGAAATGCCCCAAAGTGATGGATGCTCTTGAGGGGATGAGGAACGGAGGTTCAAATCTAGAACTTAATCAATGGTGAGAGACCACCAGTATGGAGGCATTACGGCGGGGAGGGCTAGTAATCTGGGGCGGGAGAACTGCAAGCCTCTCAGGCTGTACTTAGTACAAAATCTGAAGAGCAGAAAGTGTCCACTATTTAACCACAAAGACAATGACCTCATTCTGAGTGAAGGAGGACACTGGCACTGCAGGACCCATAGGGAGGAGTGGAATTTGCCAGGTTGGCATTTAGCCAAAAGTCAGAGTAAAATCCCTGAAGCCCTAACCATGTTGCCATGGGAATTGAGCAAAAGAAGTTTCCAAAAATGATGCTCTAACTTAATGTCATTTACATCTCCATCTAGGTCATCCAGTGTGTATGTGGAGGGGAGGGAGAAGGCTCAAGGAGATTTTGGGGGAAAATGCCCAAGTGAGGGAAGAGGGAGCCTCAGCTTTGTAAATAAAACACATTTAACTCCATAATATCTCCATTTTAAAGTTTCATTCTTTGGACGCAGGACCTGGGGAATGAACAGACCTTGGGCAAAATGAAAAAGGCAGGCTGGCCCAGAGCCCAGAAGTGTCACCAGCCATCTCATTGTTTCACAGTGGCCGCAGGGACGGCTCCCAGGGAGCACTGAGGGCCAAGGGAGGCAGCCCTGATCTCCAACAGGCTTCATTCACTGCCTTCAGCCAGGAGGGGAACGAGACAGGCCATGCAAGACTCCCCCTTTTAGAGAAACTGTGGGGACTGTGCCACCTCTGGAAGGTGATCAAGGGTGGACACCCATGGAGCAGGGTGTCCATGAGGCTGGCCCACCAGGCCCTGGATTGCATAAACAGAATCGACTGTTTTTTAAACAAAAATCAAGATCACAAAGCTATGATGCACTATGGGTTTTCCTCAGCTTACAAATATTATACAACTACTTTACAGATAATTCAAACAATGCAATAAGAGGGGAGGGAAAAAAAACACCCTCCTATTTATTTGCCTCCTCCCAGAGATAACTACCACTGAAACTAAGACAGAATATTCTTGCAAAATATTAAGATACCCATGTATTTAATTTTATATAAAAGGGATATCACAAGTATGTAATTTTGTAATCTGCCTTTTTAACTCAGGGTTCTTTACTCATCAGTGAGTAGAGTGCATGCTTTTTGAAAAAGTATCATATTCTATAATATGGATGTAGCATATTATTTAACCTCATCTTTAGCTTCAGACAGTTTGTTCCTGTGACATTTACAACAGACACAGACTTAGGAAGGAAGGACTTAGTAGGGTTATTTTAAGGGGCCGAAGGGCTTCTGCAGTAAGGGAGGGGAAGTTATTGCAATAGAGAGAATATTATGACCACAAAATCTGCAAGTATCCCAAGAGTTAGACCAAAATGGCCTTTATTTGACAGAGTAAATAAGGCTAAGAACAAAGTGTGGGGAAATGGCATGAAAGTATGGTGTGTGGTGTGACTGGATAGTAGATCAGAGAGTATTTTACCCTGAGGACAGTCTATTTGGCGAGGAGAGACCTGTGATTGTTGATTTTGTATGTCACCCTGACTGGGCCACAGGGTGCCCAGATATTTGATCAAACATGATTCTAGGTGTGTGTGTGTATGTGTGTGTGTTTGGATGAGATTAACATTTAAATCAACAGACTGAGTGAAGTGGATTTTGGGTCTCATCTAATCAGTCGAAGGCCTGAATCTAACAAAAAGACCGACATCTCACTCTCTCTACCTCCAACCCCCACTAAGAGAAAATCCTTCCTGCCTGACAGCCTTTAAACTAGCAGATGGGCTTTTTTCCTTGCCTTTGGACTTGAAACATCAGCTCTTCCTGAGTCGCAAGCCTGCCAGCCTTCAGACTGGAGCTCATCAGCTCGGCTGAGGCTCTACTTTGCCAAATCACCCTGTAGATCTTGGGATTTACCAGTCTCTACAACTGCAAGAGCCCATTCATTTTTTTTTTTTTTTTTTTTTTTGTCTTTTTGCTATTTCTTGGACCGCTCCCGCGGCATATGGAGATTCCCAGGCTAGGGGTCTAATTGGAACCGTAGCCACCAGCCTCCACCAGAGCCACAGCAACGCGTGATCCGAGCCGCGTCTGCAACCTGCACCACAGCTCACGGCAACGCCGGATCGTTAACCCACTGAGCAAGGGCAGGGACCGAACCCGCAACCTCATGGTTTCTAGTCGGATTCGTTAACCACTGCGCCACGACGGGAACTCCAAGAGCCCATTCATTATAATACGTGCGCGCGTACACACACACAGTATCAATCTATTTCTCGGGAGAACCCTTACTAATACAGGACTCTTAAGGAGGGCTGTATGCTGGACCAGACTGACAAAGTCCAGGGGCCTGAGGAAGGACAAAGTTTGGTTAACATGCATTTTGTTCCAGTTGATCACTGGGGACAAGCAGTTCAAGCTAATCAGGAATATAGGAATCTGGGGGGTCTGTGTCTGGTCTTGTCAGAAGTAAACAAACAAGGCATCCCTGAATCTTATCCAAATCATATGGGAGAGGAAAAACCTCTGCTGTAGGCCATTTCCTGGAACAAAAAGCTTGGGGACATTTATAAACTTTCACTATTTTCCAGGAGCACAGGGCTTGGGTAAAACTCAACACTGTCATTTCTCACTTTTCTTATTTAAAAAAATACCATAGAGAACATCTTTGAACATATCCTAACCCACACGGCACCATGGATTAGCTGAGGAGTTAGAAATGGCACCTCTGTTATCCTTCACTGAACAGCAGAAGCCGTAAAAGGCTGTCCGACATCCTCCAGCCCAGTAGCTCTTAAGGAGCTAGAAAAACAAGGCAAACGTACGAATACTTTTCTACAGACGTAAGAATTGAATATGAAACACCTGCATCTTCTTCCTTCGATGGACGCTGTCCTAGGCTCCTTGCTCAGACAATGAGATAGGATGGAAGGAGCCCAGGGATTGGATTTAGACACACTTGGGCCGAAATTTACTCCAACATTTACCAGCTATAAGAATGTGGGTTATGGGTTTAACTGCTGTTTCTCCTTATACAAGCTGGGAAGAGCAGTACATAAAAGGAATGCTGTGAAAAAATGAATGAGATGATGAATGCAAAAGGATCTAGCGAGCACGCTGCAAGGCACATAACTGATTTTCCAAGAATATTTTATTTTCTTCTTTTTCTCCCCATAGAGAAGAAGTTATATAGAAGCAAATAATGGTCCAAGGAAAGGAGGCCACATTGTTCTAAGCACCAGCTGCAACGCAAGCATGTGGCACAATGTACTTTACAGCTCTTATTGCATTTAAACTCTTATTAGGCCTGTGATGGAGAGGCCGCCATTCCCATATTGTACATAAAGACACCAAAACATAGGATGGACCTGTAACTTGTCTGGGTCCCACCCTCTTCAAAAAAACAAACAAACAAAAACAAAAACACAGCAGGATTGGAGTTAGGATCCTTTTGCTCTGGTTGCAAAGCCCATTTCCTTTCTGTCGGCCAATGAGTTGAAACACCCATATCCCAAAGCTCAGGTGTTTTTATTAGTTCTACTCTTTCCTTCTGAGAAAATGACAATCTTCCAAAAGTGCTTGTAAATGCCCTTAGCAATTCTGCTCAGTAACCTCTAGCCTTGCTACCCAATGAAAGGATGGTATGACCATCTCCCCAGAGCCAATGCCCCAGGCCCTGAACTGGCAGACAATTCAACAGACAATGTTTTCCTTCTTCACATACACTCTTGGGAACAATGAAGGAGAAAGCAAGAGAGTCAGAAGAGAAACCATCTCTTGCAGACCTAAATAATTCACCAAAGGAATTCACACACTAGCTAGCATCCTTCCTTAGCTCAAATAAGCTCCTGAACAAAGTAAAGCCTTTGCACTTTTGCAAGTCTTTCTCAGGCTAAGTGGAAAGGGAAGAGATGGAGACTGAAATGCCATTTCATAAATTGCTGGAGGCAGCTATTAGCATCTCCATTTTTCAGCAGAGGAAACTGAAGCCCAGAGCCTTCGTAAGTGGTGACGCTGGGAATTGACACCAGCTATCTGACTGCAAATCCCACTCCTATTTCTTAATTAAAATGGTTGGTCAGAACCAAATAAAACCTCAAGGGCTTAAGGAAAGAGAAGAAAAGGGCATAAGTGTTTGCTTTCCAAATGCTCATGCTCCTTTTCTTATCACGTTGCTGAGTTCCTTCATTTTTCATCTATGCATCAGGCCAGTGTCATCACACAGGGTTCCCCAAAAGCAGCATGAACAGCACCTGGGAACCCAGTAGAAATGCACATTTTCAGGCCTTTCTAGACCTCCCAAAGCGAAGCAGAAACTCTAGGGTGGGGCCCAGCATAACCCTCCAAGTGATTCTGATGAAAACCACTGCATTATCACCCAGAGAGCTTTTGACAGCAGCCAATTCCCTGGGCCCCATCTGACTTCAGCTCAACAGTTATGAGGTGGGGCCCTAGAATCCTCATTTTTAAAAGCTCCCTGCTGAGCTTGAGGCACAAACAGATGTGAGCACAAAATCTCCAGAAAATATATGTTTACAATTAGAGTTTTTAATGGCACTGTGTACTTGATGTGTGAACTTTACAACTGCAACCTCGGTGTAAATAATGGCCTTTCTTCTGACCAACTGAGTGACCTTGGGCAAGTGACTCTCCAGACCCCCTCTCCTCATTTATAAAAGAGAATCGATAACATACACTTAGGGTTTTGAAAATTATATAATAGAAAATGCTGGGCATAGTGTCTGGTACCTAGTAAGTGATCAATAAGTGGGGACTGGAGTTCCCGTCGTGGCGCAGTGGTTGACGAATCCCACTAGGAACCATGAGGTTGCGGGTTCGGTCCCTGCCTTTGCTCAGTGGGTTAACGATCAGGCGTTGCCATGAGCTGTGGTGTAGGTTGCAGATGCAGCTCGGATCTGGGTTGCTGTGGCTCTGGCGTAGGCCCTGGGCTACAGCTCCAATAGACCCCTAGCCTGGGAATCTCCATATGCTGTGGGAGTGGTCCAAAAAGAAATAGCAAAAAAGACAAAAAAAAAAAAAAAAGTGGGGACTATTTTTTTTTTGTCCTTTTAGAGCTGCACCCATGGCATATGGAAATTCCCAAGCTAGGGGTCGAATCCAAGCTGCATCTGTGACCTACACCACAGCTCACGGCAACGCCGGATCCTCAACCCACTGAGTGAGGCCAGGAATCAAACCTGCATCCTCATGGATACCAGTCGGGTTTGTTACTGCTGAGCCACAATGGGAACTCCAGTTTTTTAATTAATCGCCAGTCTATTTTTATTAATCACCTAATAACAATGAAGAAAGCCTAACCCCTGGAAAGAGGCTTTTGTCTGCCAAATGGAAGGAGTTGGGCGCAGAGGGAGACCATGCAGGCGGAGGGGGGACCTTTCCACTTCCTTGGGTCCTGCTGAGAATGAGATCAGTTGTGGGAAGTGTGACATCCTCGAATTATGCTGCCTTGCACCAATCAGTTATAAAAAGGAACCTTGTGAGGGTTCGGAAGCAATGTGAAGACAGACGTGGTGGTGCCGGCAGGGCTGTCAGTACCAGTAGGACGTCCATGTTTCCAGGAAGGCTGAGCCAACTGACACAGGCCAGAAAGGTGCACTGAGAGGGGCTTCTGTCTTGTCCGGCCTTCCCAAGACAGAGCTGCACAGCGTGCGCAGGGCAGGGAAGGAGACTGGAGAAGGTCAGATAGGCAGATGGTGGCAATAGAGGACAAAGGCCTCCTGGACAACAGAAATCGGCAGTTCATATTAAAACCCAGATTAAGAAAACTGCATTATAGCAGTTCCCGTGGTGGCTCAGTGGGTTAAGAAGCTGACATAGTGTCTGTGAGAATATGGATTGGATCCCTGGCCTCGCTCAGCAGGTTAAGGGCCTCATGTAGCCATGAGCTGTGGTGTAGGTCACAGAAGCGGCTTGGATCTGGCATTGCTGTGGCTTTGGTGTAGGCCTCAGCTGCTGCAGCTCCAACTGGACCTTTGGGCCGGGAACTTCCATATGCCACAGGTGTGGCCATAAAAAGAAAAACAAAACAACAACAACAAAAACCTGCATTCTACTCTGTCTCCATTTGAAAACAACTCTTTCCACCACAGAGCAAAATAAGCACATGGATCCTCTTCCTGCTTGAAATTTATACCTCTATTTTCCTAGGATGAGAGGTGGCTGTTTGGGTCTCCATGTCTGTACTCAGGCCATTCTTTCTCTATGGAATATGCTTCGTTGCTTCTTCACATGGCTAACCTCTCTTCCTCCTATGGGCAGCAACTCAGGGGTCACTTCCTCCTAGAAGGCCACCTTGAATGCCTCTCTGATTCACACGCTGAACTGGGCTAGGTTCCCTTTCAGCATAGCCATCACACCCAGTGTATAACTTATCATCTTCCCTTAATTCAGTGTTTCCCAAAGCGTGTTTCACACTCCGTGAATTCAAAAAGCTGCTGGAAGATGTTATTTAAAGGAAGCTCTTGGTGCAAACAGATTTGGAAAATGCCAAACTAAACAGAGTTAGGTTTCTATACTGATCATGGGATATTTTTTCCTAAAAATCATCTCTAGTCCCAGAGTGCACACTGTGGGTGATCCGGTTCTATTTTACTGGCATTGTCTGTTCTTTCTTCCCTACCAGACAGTAATTTCTTCGTGGGAAACAGTGTCTGCTCATTACTGCATTTCTGGTGTCCACCTAAGCACTTGCTATAGGGTAAGCATGTGGTGAAAGCCAAGTGCATGTTAAAAAGCTAAATCGTCATGTCATTTTCCTTCTGAAAACCCTCCTTTCTGTTATCATCCTGAAAGAAACATTTGACTGACTTAAGGCTTATGAGGCTCTACATTTTTTTCAGGGCCTTACCTGCAGCATATGCAACTTCTCAGAGCTAGGGGTTGAATAGGAGCTGGAGCTGCTGGCCTATGTCACAGCCATAGAAACGCCAGATCCAAACCACATCTGTGACCCGCACTGCAGCTTGCAGCAACGCTGGATCCTTTAACACACTGAGAAAGGTCAGGGATCGAACCCAAATCCTCATGGGTACTAGATGGATTCTGAACCCACCATGCCGCAAGGGAAACTCTGAGTTTCCGGAGTTTTAAAATCTTTTACCCCATCTCTTGCCAATCCCCTAACTACATTCTGCTAAATTAGTCTTTTTTTACTTCCTCAAAGGAGCCATGCTTCTTTCTTTCCCTAGACCTACACACATGCTGTTTCTTATGCCAAGAACATGCCTGCTCACATGTTCACATTGCTGAAATCATCTCCATGTTGAGGTCTCAACTCAAAAAGTCTTTCCCACCACATTGCAGCCAGCATTTTATTTTCATCCTAAGAGGTATTAGGAATTGTCACTGTCTTGTTTATACGTGTTCTTGCTATTGTAGGGAGTCCCTTCCTCGCACTATATCATCAAAGCTAAACACTGGTGCTCACTGATACCTTCAGGAGTGATGGAACAAAGCAAATGCCTAATAAACATTTGCTGGCTACTGAAAGAATGCACGGATCTATGTATCACAGCAGGTAAGAGCCCCAGTCTTCTTCCTAGAAAAGGATCAAATCCTCACCTCCAAACGACTAGCTCTGTGACCTGGGAAAGTCATTTAACTTCCAAATACCTTCATATAAAATAGGGAATAATGGACTTCTATTTAAGGAAAAGATTGCATGCATTAATTAGTTTTCTTTCCCTCAAGATGGGAGTGAAATAAAAGTAAATGGTTATTCCTTTTTTTAAAAATTGTAGTAAAATAAACATAATATAAAACTGATCATCTTACCCATTTTCAGCTCAGTGTTCAATTAAGTAATTCACCCTCAGTGTTCAATTAAGTAATTCATAATATAAAATTGATCATCTTACCCATTTTCAGCTCAGTGTTCAATTAAGTAATTCACCCTGAAAAAAACCACCACCCATCTCCAGAACTCTTTTCATCTTGCAAAAGTGAAACTCCAAACCTATTAAACAATAGCCCCCCATTTTCCCCTCCCCCAGCCCTTGGTAACCACTGTTCTGTCTCCCTCTGAATCTGACTACTCTGGATAACTTATAGAAGTGGAATCATGTAGTATTTTTCCTTTTGTGCTTGTCTTATTTCACTTAATATAATTTCTTCAAGGTTCATCCATATTGCAGCATGTATCAGAAGTTCCTTTTTTTAGGCTGAATAATATTCCATTATACGTATATGTCACATTTTATTTGCTCATCCATCATTGGACACTTGACTATGTTGAGTAGTGATAACTATTTCCCTTTTTTGTCCTCCCTGGTGACATATGGAAGTTCTGAGGCCAGGGATCGAAACCAAGCCACAGCGGCAGCTGCATGGGATACTTGACTCACTGCACGGGGCAGGGGATTGAACCGACAATGCTACAGAGACGAGCCAGGTCATTAAACACACTGCACCATGGAGGGAACTCCAGCAGTGTTGCTCTGAACATGGGTGTACACGTATGTCTCTTCAAGTCTTGCCTTCAATTCTCTTAGCTATATATCCAGGAATGGAAAGCCAGATCAAATAATAACTTTTTTTTTTTTTTTTTGAGGCACTAGCATACTGTTTTCCATAGTGGATGTATTTTTTTACATGCCTATCAACAACACACAAAACTTTCAATTTCTCTACATTCTTGCCAACTCCTGCTGTTTTCTGTTTTTGAGATAGTTGTCATCCTGATGAGCATGAGGTAGAAGGGGTAAAAAGACACAGGCCAAAAACATGTAAAAGGTGACAGCAGTAACAAAATTTTAGAAGAACAATGAATGGTAACTGATTTACCAATCCTAAGTGACCTGAATCCTAAGTCAGTTGTGAGGAAAGCTAAGAAGCCACCAGATTTGACCTGCAGAAGCCCAAGAAGCTAAGGAATTTCGTGATACACACTACCTCTGGAAGTTAGGTTGAAGAGTGGATGAATATAGGAGGTCTGCTTGAAAGCCTATTTAATAAAAAGGTAAACTCAGAATTCCCATCATGGATCAGCAGTGAACAAACCCAACTAGTATCCATGAGGATGCAGGTTTGATCCCTGGCCTTGCATCATGGGTTAAGGATCTGGCGTTGCCGTGAGCTGTGGCTCAGATCCTGTGTTGCTGTGGCTGTGGTATAGGTCAATGGCTTCAGCTCCGATTCGATCCCTAGCCTGGGAACCTCCATATGCCATGAATGTGACCCTAAAAAGACAAAAAAATAAAAATAAAAAAGTAAACTCAACACTGACTGGAAACTGACATGAGCATCCTCTTCCCCAAACTGGACAAGGACTGGACACTTATTCCCTGGAAATGCCAAAACACAGGAACCTAGATTCAGGAGCCCAGGCAATTGAGAGTAGGGAAGTCAAAGTGGAAAAAAAAAAAAAAAAAAAAAAAAAAAAAACCTAAAAAAATTTTGTAAAGAAGGTAGTGGTATCCAACCTCTTCCCTCCCCTGGCTTCTTGAAATGAAGACGTGAGGCCTCCACCCCTGCTATAGAACATTAAAATAGTGGAAGATATTTTTTTTTCTGGGGACTATGATGAAAGCAAGAGAAAAGACTCAAAGATTCCCTTACTAAGCAAACTATCTAGATCACCCTACAGTGACGACCATGCTGATACATTCTGCACAGAATATTCAATTAGCTATTTAGTATCCCATTCTCAAATAGAAACTGACAGCCAAAGATCACCTGATCATCTGAAGAGTCTCCAATATGAAAGACAGAAACCTCAATAAGCAAGCAGATTAAAATGATAACAAATTTGGAGAAAATAGAAGAATCAGTGGCACATGCTATCTCTTTATATGTGCGTGCGTGCGTGCGTGCATGCGTGTGTGTGTGTGTGTGTGTGTGTGTGTGTGTGTGTAGTATGGGACCTGACAGCACATGCGTGCGTGCGTGCGTGTGTGTGTGTGTGTGTGTGTGTGTGTGTGTAGTATGGGACCTGACAGCACATGTAAATGAAAAATAAATGAATAACAATTATTATCACAATGATAGGCACAGTCGTAGAATTCTTCAAACAGTTGAGAGTTGAAATACCGTATTTTACCTTTATCACCCTGAATATACTCAGGCCTTTTCTTACAGAATTCCAGAGCTGGGAGGATGAGTTCTGAGAAAATGACAAAGCCTGATTGCTTGTCTCCATTAAGGACAATATATAATTGTTTCTTATTACTTTACAAGAGCAAAATTAAATACAAAAAAATTCTCAAGCATTCCTAGGTGAATCTTGTGGCCTTGTACGAAAGAGTGAATCAGAAAATTGTAATCTCCATATTTATCTGGTCCTTTCTCCTTAATATTTAATACAACACACTACTTTCTATAAAATAAGTTTTTAAATATGTGTCAAAAACATTAAAATATTCTTACCCTTTTAAGACTATAGACAAGTCACAGAAGAAAATACACATGAATAATAACATGAAAGTTCAAGCTCACGAACAGCTCACTAGTTAAAAGAAATTAAAACAAACGATGTGCTACTTTCCATCACTTACAATCTTAGGGATTGTTGAAAATGCAATTTCGTATAATCTTTCTGGAAAGCAACTTAGCAGTACATGCTCATCAAGAGATTCAAGAAATATTTATGTCTTCTGACTTGGTAACACCATGGGTAGAGTCTATCCTGAGAAATAACATAAAATGCCGACAAAGTTGTATGTATACAAACACAGCCATCTTTAATCTTCATAGAAATAATCAGAAATAGAATAAACTGGGAAAGATAAATCAAAAATAGAAAACACAAAAGAGAAATAAGGACTCAGAAAAAACACAAATGGTTGAAAGAAAAATGTTAACTAAATCATTATATTATACAGTAAGCTAAAAATTATATATTTGAAGTTTTAATTAAATGCATATAAATTATTTCAATGATCTAGAATCATATAGAGTCTAAACATATAAATATTATAAAATATATTATATACATGTATTATTATATATATTTATTTGGGGTTTTTTGTGGGTTTTTTTTGCCAGTTAGAGGACCGTTCCCACGGCATATGGAGGTTCCCAGGCTAGGGGTCCAATTGGAGCTGTAGCTGCCGGCCTACACCAGAGCCACAGCAACGTGGGATCAGAGCCATGTCTACGACCCACACCACAGCTCACGGCAACGCCAGATCCTTAACTCACTGAGCAAGGCCAGGGATCGAACCCACAACCTCATGGTTCCTAGTCGGATTCACCAACCACTGAGCCACGACAGGAACTCCTATTACATATTTTTATATATGCATTAAAAAGACAGAAAACGGGAGTTCCTGTTGTGACAAGGTGGAAATGAACCCTACTAGTATCCATGAGGATGAGGGTTCAATGTCTGGCTTCGCTCAGTGGATTAAGGATCTGGCATTGCCGTAAGCTGCAGTGTAGGTTGCAGAAGTGATTCGAATCCTGCATTGCTGTTGCTGTGGACGGCAGATGCAGCTCCAATTCGACCCTTAGTCTGGGAACCTCTATATGTTACCACTGTGGCCCTGAAAAGCAAAAAAACAAAACAAAACAAAAAAACAAACAAACAAAAAAACAAAAAAACCCCACCACAATGCGGCCACCTTCTGGAGGTGAATGTTGGAAGAAACACTTTTCTGGATTTTCCAAGTTTTCTACACTAAATATGCATTAGGTATAACTTAAAATTTTAAAAGATTAAAGAATTTAATTTTTACCTACTAATTCTAACAATTATACCTAACAATTTATAAAATGCACAAAATAAACAGTTTCCTTGTAGTGTTTTTAAAATACGTATATTCTAGAGGGAAAAACATGGAAACATTTATGTGTTCAACCTTGACACAAGGGGTAAAAGTATTACAAGATGAAACATTATGCTATAATTAAAATTATGCTTATAAAGAGCATATTGGGAAAATGGAAATATGAGCATGTAACAGTATTACTTGAAAAACTGCAAGTCACAAACTAGTATTAAATCAGGGTTTCCATTGTGTCAAATTATCCCCAAAAGGCAAAGTTGGTTAAAATTCTATTGGGGTATTAAGGTGAGGACACTGTTCTCTGCTTTCATTTTCTTTCTAACCTTTCTCTGGTTTACTTTGTTCAAAATAAAAGAAAAACATTAAAAAAGGAGAAGGTAATGCGGGTGTTACTAGATAGCCTTTTCAGAAACCAACACTGACACAGGCTCAAGATCACATTTCTGTGAAGTTCACTTGTGAAAGGGCCTCAGTCAAAGTCAGGCTGGGGAGGAGCCTGGGGATGGCAGTGGGAATGGTGAGAAGACCATTTAGAGGTGGGAGGGCTTAATGAGGTGATAATGAGCCAAGGTGGTCCAAAGCTCCTTAAACCCTTCATGTATCAAGTGTCTCTGGATAATTATCAGCTCCAGGAGTTTCTGGAGCATTAGAGCAGCACCAGCCCAGGCAGGTTTTATCTCCCCCAGGCTTAACTGAGAGCCTCAGTAGCTACAGATCTAAGCTCTGAGGAACTGAGAAAAAAGTTCAACAGATCTTCTTGAAGGCTGGAGAGTGGAAAGCCACATCAATGTTTGGCGTGGAACTGCCTGAAAAACCTACACCAGGTACTGCGCTTGTGCTGAGGCCACTGCAGGTGGACATGTTCCTGCCCTCGTGGAATGTATAATGTAGTAGGAAAATAAAACCCATAATTACTAACAATCCATGAAAAATTCAAATGTAATGAGTGTTATAAGAGGAAGTGCAACAGATTTGTGGTTTGCATAGATATGACACACAAATTCAACTGTACACAGGATTCAGGAAGCAAATGAGAGATGCAGAGAGAAATTAAACAATATAAATAATGCAGGTGGTTTACTTCACCATGGCACTCAGGGAACCCAGCCCTGGAGTGGGATGTAAATAAACTCTTCCCTGGGTTGGCTTCAGCTCTGATTTTCTCAGTGTATCTTCTTTTGCTACACAGGACTCTAACCAGCCCACTGCATACAGTTCTGCAAGCACTGAACAACTTTCGGGGGTGCCATTCGTATCATGGTCTACTTACCTAATGCCCTTGAAGTGCATAAACTGCTTGGCTGAATGTGATCTAATTTCTTCATAAACCTAGGCCCTAAAATAGGTCAGTATACCAAAGAAAGAAAAATAAATAAATAAATATTGGAATAATTGCCTGTGCTGGTCGGTCAGTTTCCACTTTGGAGCTTGCTTCCTAAGGGATTCTGAAGGATACATCTGGCTGAAAAAACTCTCACAATATGTCCTGACTTTAGAATCAAGTCTTCCACTGGGATGGGTTCCACCACCCCTTGGGGAATGTAAGAGTGATCTGGTCTACTCAGGAGAGCCTCCCTGTAGGTCATTGAGTCTAGAAGGCTGAGTAGCAGAACTTATCGAGGAAGAGAAGCCAGGAAGCATGGCTGGTGGAGAGAAAAGTATTGGTATAGGTCCTAAAGCAGGCAAGCATGGACTCTGTTTAAGGAACTAAACCTGGGACAGAAAGAACAGGAAGGAGGGAGGAGCCTACTCGACTTATCATCAACCCAAATTTACCAAATCTGTAAGCCTCCTTCACTTACTGACTCCACCAACATTAACCCAGAACCTACCTTTAGTAAGCGCCTTGCTCCCCGAGCTCTCTGAACCCCAAAGGAAGCTCTTTCCCTTTGAGTCACACCATTCATGTCTTCCAGCTTATATGGCACTTAGTCATGGGCTGTCACTTCCGTTCCAGAAACATTCACGGGTTGTCTACTATGTGCCCAGCACAGAAAACTCTCCTGGGCATGGTGGTGTTCTGCATTTCCCTTATTCTCCAGCTTTTCTCAAAGGTTCGGGTCTCAATTCTTTGCCCAGTCTGTGCACTCCTTTTGGGCAAGGCTGTCACTAACATATCCACATACCTGGCAGAGTGCCAGGCTCAAAGTAGATGCCCAATACATTTGGGGAGGTGTTGTCATATGCCTCTTATTGGTGGAGAGCCTGAGGTGCAGGGGGTGTTAAGTGAAGTGACAGAGGACACATTATCAGCGACCAAGTCAGGTGGAGGGGATAAGTCTCTAAACGGGGAAAAGCTAGATCGGAGTCCACTGTTTGCTTGCTTTTGAAATGTTGTCAAGTCACTTTCCCACAGTGGTTGAGAGAAAGTTCTAGAACTAGATTGACTGGTTTCAACTCTTGCCTTGGTTGTGTGACCCAGGGCAAGTTATATAACCTTTCCATGCCTCTGTTGCATCATCTGTAAAACAAGAAGACTGTTGAGTGCATTACATGAGCTGTTACAAATAAAGCTCTCAGAAGAGTTCCCAGCATACAGAAGGTGCTCGATAATGTCACCTGATGTTAATATTCTTGCTGTTTTTCCAAACTTGATGAGTCACTATTTTCTATTAGTTATGATTAAATTCAGCTATAAACCCACAAAATAGTGACGTAAAAAAGAAACAACAGAAATAAATTTGTTTGGTAAAAGAAGCCCAAAGATAGAAAATCCAAGGCACTTATGGTAGCACCACAAAAACTCCTATTTCTGCCAACCCTGTGGAATGGCTCTTGTCTTCCTTGTCTAAAATGGGCACAAGAACTTCAGTCAGCATACCTGATTCAGGTAGACAGGAAGGATACCCTTTTAGACAGTCCCCTTATCCTGCTTTAAAGGAGACCTCTCGGGAATACAGAACACTTCTGCCAGCATCTCACTGACTTAAACTTAGACGAACATATATAGCTGCATGGGAAGCCAGGAAATATAGTCTTTAAAGAGCCCTATATCCAGCTAAAAGTCTGAATTTTGTTAAAGAAAGGAAAAAGATATAAAAATTAGGTGGGCATGGAGCCGTCTCTGTACCACTAGCTAGTGATGAAGCTATGAAGTCGACCTCAGTATTGTCCAGTTTTTTATTGAAGCTTTGGGGTTCATAAGAAATCAAAGGACATTTTTTCTGAGCACATTTTCTCAAGATCTATAAAGCTGCCTCGACTTTAATTATTTTGAAAGCATATCTCCCTTAAGGGAAATGTAACTCTAAGGGTCTGATTCACTCTAAATTATTGAAAAATTGATTTTTTAAAAAGGTGTTTGCTAGCCAAGACTTTTTGAACCATCTTAGTGAGCTTAAAAAAATAAAACCACTAACTCTTTCTTTTGAGGAGTAGAATCATGTCTTCACCAATAAAAAGAGAAAAACTGAACCCCCAGATTAAAGTGTTTGCATATTCCTGATTGATACACATTCTTCATCAAGTTTTTGACTTACAAAAGATAAAAGCCTGTATTCTCATCACTATTGTGGTGAACTTTATTTTAAAACACATATTATTTACTTCATATTAATTATGTATTATCAATAATTTGTGTGCTTTTTATTGCCAAGTCTTTAAAAATAATGCATGTGATAGTGAATCTTCATGGAGGCATTACTTACTGAAGCATTTTTCCAATCCTAAGGATATAGATGAGGCTCATAAAAAAGTCAAATCTGTGATTGAACATCCCTTTCAAATAAACATTATAGTCCTGAACAAATGCACTTTTACTCGCTGGCAAGCCTATTAGACTTCTACTGTATCCCAGAGACAATCTGTAAGAAGCTGTTGCTTCAAGACCAATGGAAAGAAAGATGATGGAGCAGGTTCACTGAGCTAGAAAAAAGGGCAGGAAGCAAGGATACAAGGCAGAGTGCAGAAGATACATCGGATCTGGCCACGTTCAGTGAGATGAGTCAGAAAACCAGGAAGCCAAATGAAAAATGCATGGATTGAAATGACTGGGGATGTAATTTACTGGTAAAAAGCATGAGCTTTTGGAGTCAGAGAGGCCTGGTTTTGAATCTCTGCTCCTCCACCAAATAACTAGAAGACTTTGGGGGCAGTTATGTAATCTCTGCGAACCACGATTTCCATTTCTGCAAAGCGAGATAACAATAATATGTGTACCTCACTGGTGTGTCAAAGTTTAATTCATGTAAGTGCTTGGCAACAGTTCCTGGCACATAATACACACTCAACAAATGATAACCCTTATCAGGACACTGTTCCCTTTCCTTCTTTTTTTATCCTATACATCCTCCCTTCGAGAACCCTGCATCCTTCAACTTTGATTCTTTATAAAAGCCAAATCGCTGGAGGTATGGGTGAGAGTGATGACTATTTGAATTCCTCTCCCTAGGACTCCTAATTTCATTGAAGTTGTAATAATACTGAGGAAATTGCTTTAGACAAGGGTTCCTGCTCTTGCTGTTGATTGAAACTGTCACTATCTGCTAAAAATGAAAATGCAAATTTTGAACAAAGCCAAGGTTTCAACTAGGACAGGAAGCCAATGTTTAGGTTGGCAAAAATGAAATGAAAATGCCACTTAGTGCGTTGGTACAGTAGAAATACTTCAAAAAACAAAGAACGAACATCAAACTAGATAAAAAGGAAAAAAACAATTTATGACTTAAAGAGAACAGTAAAAAGTAAGGCTATTTGGGTAAAGTTTGACGTGATCATTGCAAATTCTGGAGAAGACTATTTATCCTCATGGGGCCTGCCCATCCTTTCCAGTAACAACAATAAATTAAAAATCTGTTTTTTTTTTCCCATTATCTATGTGTACATCTGAGGCAGGGGCCAGGTGTATCTTCATCATTCTCTATCTCTAGTACCTTGTACAACAATGCTTGGCACATGGAATACCCAATAAATATTGGTTGAAAAATTAATAAATGAATAATACATGAAGGAGTGATTTTCATCAATATTTCTCTCCATGTCATCCTAAGACTTTTCTTGGATCATTATCAAAACTTGGCCAAAGCTACTGGGAAGTCACTACAAGTAGCAGCGGGATTTCTGATCATCTACCAATGCAGAAGATGAAGAAGCGGAAGCGAGCCAGGTCACTGACCCCTCAGGAGGCAACAGCCGAGGGAAATCTGAGAAATCATCTATTCCAAGAAGCCTCAAAGTGCAGCTGGAGACCATCGCCTGGGAACTTGCTGGACATGCCAGTGCCGGAGCCCCATTCCACGTCTTCTGAACTGGAAACTCCAAAGGGAGTCTGCCATTCAGTTTTTTAAGAAAGCCCTCCAGGGAGTTTCTATCATGACTTAGTGGTAATGAAACCAAGTAGTATCCATGAGGATGCGGTTTGATCCCTGGCCTCACTCAGTGGGTTAAGGATCTGGCATTGCTGTGAGCTATGGTGTAGGTCACAGACATGGCTCAGATCCCAGCTTGCTGTGGCTGTGGTGTAGGCCAGCAGCTACAGCTCTGATTAGACCCCTTGCCCGGGAACTTCCATACGCTGCAGGTGTGGCCCTAAAAAAAGAAAGGAAGGAAGGAAGAGAGAGAGGGAGGGAGGGAAGAAGGAAGGAAGGGAGAGAGAAAGAAAGAAAGAAAAAGAAAGCACCCCAGTTTGAGAATAGCTGATACAGTCCAATCCCTCAGTTTATAGGGAACAAATGGAGGTCCAGGAAAGGAGAATCCCCATTGTTTTTCCAGAATCAACTTTTGTAATAACCAGAAAATTAAAGTGTGAAAAATGTACCACTTCTTGGCTTTGGGACATTATGTCACCTCTCTGAGCTTCAGTTTCCTTACCTGTAAACTGAGAACAATATTTCCTTACAGTGGTTATAATAATTGATACTACATACAAAGGACACAGGATAGAGCAGACATTTCCCTAAGTTCAGTTCTCAAACCACCCTGTCCCCTCACTCTTTAGGGTAGACTGTGGACCAGTCGCACAGGATTTGACATCCATTTCTAGTAAAGATAGAAAAAGAAGATGCTGGAAATCTCATATTCAACTTAATCAGTATGGCAGAGACTAAGAGTTGGTCCCCAATATGCATTCTCTGTCCCCTCAATAGAATAAGATACTTCAGCTGGGCACATAGCCACCAGCTAAAGAACACATTTCTCAGTCCCTCCTGTAGCTAGTTCTGGCCTTGTGACTAGGTTCCAATCAAGGGTTTGAAAGTAAGAGTGATACAGAGAAATACCTGTTTATGACCTTAAAGAGGACCATATGCCCCTTCTTTGTTCTTTCCCAAGGGCTGGAGTGGTTCCTCCTTTAGTCACATGGTCAAAACCCTATAGGTAGCAGAACACCAGTTGAAAAGCCTGTGTCCTTGAATCCATTCAGGGCCAGTACAGCCCGGGACCAGGAGAATTAAAATCCTTCCTTGTTTGAGTCATTGTACTCAGAGATTTTATTGTAGCAATAGTCTGTATTCTAAGTAATAATAATCAGAAACCCTAGGCATATATATGTTCACAAACGACCATAAAATTATATGGGATATACTGGATTCTTTCTTGTTGTACCCAGAACAGTTAGAAGATTCCAGAAAATAAGCAAATTAATCTCAGACTATGCAGGATTGTCAAATAAATAAATAAATAATGGGAGGAAAAATTATGTATACCCGCATGCGTAACTTGGTCCCCATGCTGTACAGCAGGGGAAAAAATATCTGTTATCCCGTCCTAAGACCACCAATAAGTGTGTGCAATGTGTGTGTATATATACATACAAAAAATTTCTCATATATATATGCATATATGTGTGTGTGTGTGTGTGTGTGTGTGTGTGTGTGTATTTCCACTTTGGAAAAATACAGTCAAGATTCCTATATCCCAAAACTTTTTTATGTTTTTAAATAGGCTCTCTCTTTTAAAAAAAAAATGGTCATTTTTACAGGGGCAAGAATTCAGCTCACCAGCAAATACTTTAGAGGGGCAAGAACTTGCTCAAATATGAAACATTTGCCCAGGATTCATATAACTGAGCTTGAGGCTGTAGTTTGCTACCATGAAGACTTACAGACTTCACTTCAGATTTGTGTCTGGCAAGCCCACAGGAGGTTCTAACCTCAGGCTGGTTTTTGAAATAATTCCAGGGTGACCTAAGCCATTAAAAGAGGACTCAGCTGGTGATAAAAGGATCTTGGTAAACATGATCATCAACTTGACAAACACATTCATCTAGAGACATCTAACCCTTGGTCTGTACCCCTATAAACTGAATGTTCTGAATAGTTCAGCGTACCCGGGAGAGTACACATCTTGTTCACCATCTGGTTATCAGAGCCCCTGTTCTTCCCAAACTTGTATAGCTGGGCCGATGATGGCATGAGAAATAAATCAATTACACTGGCCGAGGAGCAGTTAACCGAGACCTGAACTAGTATTCACAGCATCAGGAAACAGGATTCCATAAATCAGATTTTTTCCCCCTATCAGTTTTTACAAGCTACTTTCTGTGAAATATATCTAAACACAGATACATTTCCACAGGGACACGTGTTTCTTTGTCTGCACAGAGCCGAGATAAAGTGGAACAGCACTCCTCTTGGAAAGTCTATTTTCCCAAGTCAGAAATCTGTTCAGTTCAATCTCGTAGCCCGCTAGCCTTGCAAATACTATGTGCAAAATCCTTCTGAGGACCTGAACTGTTTCAGAATCATGAAAACAGAACCTGTAGGAATCTGCCTTGAGACTTTGAGGTTGTGAGCAAAACAGTCCATAGAATCTAAGGCCAAACTGATTAATTCACTGTCATCTAAACTCGATTTTGTTGATGTTCGTGTTTATTAAAAATGTACACCTTTGCTCCATTCCTGGCTCCCCCATGTCCATGCTTCTGGTGAGGAGAGTAACTGCTGATGAAAGAAAATGAGAATCAGGAACAGAAGAATCATGTAGGGAAAACACACGAAAGACTGTTAGGAAATGGCATGTGAGTTTGAGCCCAGGGTCTGCTGCAAACTAATTCAGAGACTGTTTCTAATTATTTCACCTTCCTTGGCTTTAGTTGTCTTCCTTGTAAAACCAGGTAGATGATCTTTATGCGCCTTTCCAGGTACTAACATTCTAAAATTTTTTTTCTTTTTTTTTTTTAATTTCAAGAACTTTGTAGTGTTAAGGCAAGAAATGGTGACGCGAACTCCATCATTTCCTTATTTAAAATTCTCCAGGGAGTTCCCGTCGTGGCGCAGGGGTTAACGAATCCGACTAGGAACCATGAAGTTGCGGGTTCGGTTCCTGCCCTTGCTCAGTGGGTTAAGGATCCGGCGTTGCTGTGAGCTGTGGTGTAGGTTGCAGACGCGGCTCGGATCCCGCGTTGCTGTGGCTCTGGCGTAGGCCGGTGGCCACAGCTCCGATCGGACCCCTAGCCTGGGAACCTCCATATGCCGCGGGAGCAGCCCAAGAAATAGCAAAAAGACAAAAAAATAAATAAATAAATAAAAAATAAAATAAATAAAATAAAATCCTCCAACAATTCCCTCAAGCCTAATGCAATGGTTTCTAGCATTTTGATTGTGTATGTCACCAAAAAAGTCTTCAGCATAAGTTCCCAATTATATCTATATATTTCTTGTGTTACATACATGTGCTATTGAACTTACAAGTGTTATGTGTGTATCGAGACACATACATAAAAATGGAATTTAGAAAGAAGGAAATAAACAGAAATTCCAAATTTCTTTCCATACTCCATGGGCCATCTTGCTTGATATTGTTTGGGGCATTAAATCCCATTTAGAGAACGTGAAGACACAGGATACAGTTTAAGCAACTCATGGTGCACAGAATGGCCATTATAGTTCAGTCCCTGCCTACTACTGCTCCAGCTTCATCCCTTTCCTTTCCTGGCCTTGAGCCCAATATTCCAGCAATTTCTTTCCTACACACACCACATTACTCAGCTCTGAACCTTTATTTATGCTGTCACTTCTATTAGCAATACCCTTCATTCAACGTCTCATCTATGGCGGAGACTGAGTTGCCTACCTCGTCACAGATCCTCCACTTCTTTTTTAATAACACAACTTTGATTTTATTGGAGGCTGCAGTGTAACCAGGGAAACACTTATTTTTTTCCTAGTTCCCCTTACAGACAGCTGTATTCATGTAACACAATTTGGGCCAGGGAGACATAAGCAGAGTGGCTGGGTGAGATGCTGGTGGTAACATCCTACAATGGAAGCAGACACACTGAACATGCACACTTCTGCCCTTGGCCCTGCTCTTTTCCACCTAGAACATGGACTTGATACTGGAGGCAAGACAATAAGACCACAAGAGGATGCTTGGTGGTGAGAACAAGGGTGTGGTGTGCAGAGGACTGAAAGAAAGGCAGTCGATCAGAAGACAGAGATCAGAAGGGAGAATAGTGACAGAAGGCGAGACCATGGAGGAGCTTTTGTTTTGTGCCCCAAGACCACTAGGAAAGCTTGGGAAGGTTTAGGCTGGGAAGTCAGTCACAGGATTAGATTTTCATTATAAAATGTTCGCGCTGGCTGCAGTATGCAAAATGGATTGAAGGAACCAAGTTTCCACTCAATGAAACATATTAGAAGTCTGTTGAGGAGTTCCCGTTGTGGCTCGGTGGAAATGAATCAGACTAGTATCCATTAGGATGCTGGTTCGATCCCTGGTCTCACTCAGTGGGTTAAGGATCAGGGGTTGGGTGAGTGGTGGTATAGGCCGCAGACATGGCTCAGATCTGGCATTGCTACGGCTGTGGCATAGGTCTGCAGATGCAGCTCCAATTTGACCCCTAGCCTGGGAACTTCCATATGCCACACTGCAGCACTAAAAAAGAAAACAAACAAAAAACCAAACAAACAAACAAATAAACAAAATAGCCCAGGTGGGAGAGTAAAGGAACACAAACGTGGTAGCATTTAAGGTGGCGAGAGTGCAGGAATTAGAAATATTTGGAGAATAAAACTGACAGCACCTGATACCTGAGAAGATATGGGAAATTAAGGAGAAGGCGGTGTCAGGGGCTTGCAGAACCAGATGGGTGGTGCTACTCTTCACTGAAATTGCAGCAAAGGAAAAGTCCCACCCTCTGTGCTTGCAAGCAGAGTGCTGAGTGACTCGGGAGAAAATCACATGACAGGGCAGATGAATAATAAATCCACGACTGCCCCTCAGCAAGGATCTCAGCACCATTCAACAATCCTCCAGGTTTTCTCTAATCATCTATTTAAACCTGTTCCACTCTGCTCAAACTTCTGATTCCCCCACTTCTCTCCCACACTCCCACATGACTGCCTCATCTTCCACTTCACACAGAAAACAGAAGCCACGAGGAGGGAGCCCCTCAACTTCCCCCTTCTGACTCCCCAGGGTCCGCATCCATCTTCTTGTCTGTTACAGAATGGCTAGATCCTTGCTCCTCTCCGGAAGCCATTCCATCCGCCTTCTCTGGAACCTTACAGTGGTCATTCTCCCTTCTCTCTCTGGAACCCTCCATCTATCACTCATCACTGGAACCTTCCCATCAACAAGCAGACCTGATCAAGCAAGCCTCTGCCATCTTTGACCAACCAACCAACCAAGCCACAGAAACTTTCATTTACTTTCAGCTATTCCTCCTCTAGAGGCTGCCCCCATTTCTCTTTCTTTCCCTTCCGACCATATGTCTTAAGCGTCGTTTAAACTTGCTGGCTCGGTTTTCTCTGAGTCGGCATCTGACCGTTTTGGCTGGAAACCTGACTATATATCTGACCTGTGGGCTAGAATCTACACTAGCCAGCTATGTGACACTGGGTGATTACCTTCTTTAAGACTCAATTTACCTCTTCTGTAAAAGGGAGGGGGAGGGCAGAAAATGACTACATGCTGTAATATAATAATCGATACGAATGAAGCACACGCAAAGTGACTGACATCCAGTAAATGTTAGTTGTAGTTATTACACTAATCATCATGTATTTCCCAACCCTTATCATCTGCCCCCACTAGTACAACAGTCACTTTATCAAATGGATAGTTTTCAGTTCTAATCTCATTTCCTCTCTCAAGATCCCTGGACACTGTTCCATTCTCAACTCTCCTGGTGTGACCAGCTCCCGGTTCATTACTCTTTAGCCTCCTTTGCAGGCACATTCTCCTCTACCTGGCTTTTAAGTGTTGTAATTCCTTTCCCCCGAATCCATTTTTCTTCTGCTAGAGTTCTCTAACACATGTCTACGGCTTCAAATATCACCTACACTGATGACTTTCAAATCTCTGTTTCTAACCTCATCTCTCGTGTCAGCACAGACACAACTGCTTACTTCTCATCCTCATCTGGACCTCTCAAAGGCAGGAATCATGGTCTCAACACTCTTTCCTTTGTTTTAACTCCTCGGAAGCCTTTGCGTGTGCATGCTCTAACATTTCTGCATCCATTCATTTACCAAATTATCTACTGCGTACTACTATGTTCCAGAGTTTTTTCTATATACTACGTTGTCTTAGGAAAGTTTTTTTCTTTTTATAGCTGCACTTGAAGCACATGTAAGTTCCTGAGATGGTGTTGAATTGGAGCTGCAGCTGCCAGCCTATGCCATAGCCACTGCAGCACGAGATCTGAGCAGAATCTGTAACCTATGCCATAGCCTGGAGCAATACCAAATCCTTAACCCATGGAACAAGGCCATGGATAGAACCTGAATCTTCACGGAGACTACGCTGGGTTCTTAACCCACAGAACCACAATGGGAACACCAGGAAATATACTTTTAAGAGTAATTTTCACTATATAAAATAAATAAATTTTATTTATTTTTTAGGGACATTATTTTATTGGGCTATTTCTGGAGAATAGGAAAATTCGTGGGCGAGGAACTGAACCCACGCCACTGCAGCAACCCAAACCTCAGTAGTGAAAATACTGGATCCTCAATCCCCTGCACCACAAGAGAACTCTCTCTTAGGAAATATTTGAGGGTTTTTGTAACTAGTAGACAAAGATAAAACAAGGGAAGCACAATTAAAGATCAAATAAAGCCAAAGTTGGGGGAAAAAAATGAAGATGGGCCTAAACATATATACCAGTGGCTTAAAAATCCACTAAAAACAAGTCTCAAATTTCCTTTAAATTCCCAAGTAGTCAAAGGAGTGAGGGATATCTTACCAGTGACTCAATATGATGTCCATGAGAGAGAGAGAAAATAAAAGTTAGTTATTCAGAAAAACCAGGAGAAACTAAAAATAATTTAAGTACTCAGATCAGACAAGATTTTTTTCGATGAAGCCTGCATTATGTGGTCTCTGTGTGAGGTCATCCTACCTAATTACCAGGTATTTTTCAGGAATTATTTTCTCAATGTGGCAGGTGGGTAAACCCAGGTTCAGTAATATGCTTGATAGCAGTCACACAGCTATTCACGGGCAAGGCCAAAATTCAAACACATGGACATATGGCTCCAAAACTCATGTTCTTTCCATTACTTGAAATTGCATTTTGAAAATAAATGTCACAGGAGCGCCCACTGTGGTCCAGCTGAAATGAATCTAACTAGTATCCATGAGGATGCAAGTTCCAGCCCTGGCCTCGCTTAGTGGATCAGGGATCTGGTGTGGCTGTGACTGTGGTGTAGGCCGGCAGCTACAGCTCCGATCTGACCCCTAGCCTGGGAACTTCCATAAGCAGCAGGTGCGGGCTTAAAACAAACAAACAAACATAAATAAATAAATAAATGACCCCTACCCAGCATCTCTGAGACAACAGATGCCTACACACAATGTCCATAGTAGGAGACACATGATACCACAAAAGCTCTATATCTTAAAGATCTCCTAGCAGCTTTTGTACTTTCGATTTAAAGATAATGCACAGTCCTTGGTAGAAAAGACTGGGAGGGGGTGAGAGGAGGAAGAACATGAAGTATTAATAAACACCGTAAAATCATTACCTGGTCCCTTAAGTAGCTCTGAAGTAAGGGCAGTAGGGAAAAAAAATTGCAGGAGGTTTTTTTCCCCTCCTGATAGATTGTACATTTCAACGGCTAAAAGGGTATGAAAATTTAACGGAATTTTTAATGTCTTTCTAGGTTTTACGATACCACAAAGAGATCCTCTTCTTTCTCCTCGCCAAGAGAGCAGATGGGTGGCAGGGGTGGTGGGCCGTGACTCACCACCTCCTCATGCCCACAGAGGCTGTCTGAGCAGCAGGCAAACTTCTGGGATCAATAGGGTTCACGGCAATGCAGTACCTGCCAGCAAACCTTGAAGAAGGCCATTAGTCAACCGGTGACCTGCCAACCTGACCACAGCAGCCTTCTGATGTGGATTCTCAGAAAGGTTAGCCCGTGCTGGGAAAATAAAAAGGTCATGGGTGTCTCGCTGTCAAAACTCTACAGAACTCGGGTAAAGGGCATAGCAGAGGAGCTAGGAAGTCAGAGGTAAGGGCCACCTAGAAAGCCAAGGTCACACCACCTGCTGCATGACCAATAGAGGCTAAGCAGAAGAGGCAGCAGCTGACATGCCACATGCAACAAAGAAGGGCAGCCACTGGAAATGGTTGCCTTTCAAGAACACTGAATTAAATGACCTTTAAATGGATGGCAATAAGGCCTGACCTCAGATGTCCAACCAGGATCTAGAAGCAAGTTCCAAAGCAATAACTATTAAAAACAAGGGAAAAAAATCCAAAACCTGAATTATACATTTTTTTTGGCCCCACTCATGGCATGGGGAAGTTACTGGGCCGGGGATTGAACCCACACTGCAGCTGCATCCTTAACCGGATCCTTAACATATTTTACCACCAGGGGACTTCTGGAATTGTACATTTTTACATACGCACGAAGCTTTGCAAGGTGTTATGTTGTTCACTCATTCTTGGAATTTCAGAGGAGTCCAGATAGTTTTAACCATCTCAGAGCCACATCCTTAGGTCTCTCCCTGTGCTATTTCAGAGAAAGGAAAGAAAGAGCCTCTGAGAGGGCAGGCATCTTTTGTGGTCTTCTTGAGTAATCTCCCAAGTCAGCAATGAGAAGGGGCTTTGGTGTCAGGCAGATATGGATTAGAATCTAGCTCCATGATTGACTAATATTTTGACTTTGGGCAGGTGATTTCATCAGATTAGGCAACCCCTTAGTCGCTGGGTCTAAATTATCTTTTTTTTTTTTTTTTTTTGAGTCATTTTCCTTATCTTTTTGTTTGTTTGTTTGTTCAGCGGCCTTTATAACTGTGAAGCCTGGAATGGGACACAGGAGTTCAGATATAATCTGATCAGAAGTGGCTTTTGCCATCTTGATCTGAACAGTGCAGCTGTATTAATGAAGCCCAGCCCAAGGAGGCTCTTCAGCCTTTGGTCAGATGTGCAGGCTCTAGAGAAGACCCATCTCTGGCTCCATGACTTACTGTGTGACTTTATGCAACTTACTTAATTTGTCTGTGCCTTTGTTTGCTCATCAGTAAGATAAGTGCAATATTTACCTAGACTAGTTAAGGAGATTAAATAAGTTAACAGTCATAAAGCATCTAGAAGTTACTGGCACACGATAAGTACTCAACACATATTTACTTGATTCATTGCTCCTTAGCAATCAAGAATTCTCTAAGAAATTTAGGTTACTACTGAGTTTATAATATACCACTGAGAAGATACTTGTTTTTGCCTTCCTTGTATTTTGTCTTACTGCAGCATAACTGACATATAACATTACATTACTTTTAGGTATACAACATAATGACTTAATGTTTGTAGATAATGTGAAATGAGCATCTCAGTAAGTCTACTTAACATTGGCCTCTGACAAACAAAAGCTGTTCTCTATTTCTATAAATTTTTTTCTGTTGATTTTTTTTTTTTAGATTCCACATACAGGTGAGATCATAAGGTATTTGTCTTTCTTTGTCTGACTTATTTCACCTAGCACAATGTCTTCAAGATCCTTCTGTGTTGTAGTAAATGCTAAGATTTTATTCTTTTTAATGGCTGAATAATATTTCACTGTATATATATTTCACATCATCTTTATCCATTCATCTATCAATGAGCACTTAGGTTGCTTCACTATCACAGACGGTGTAAAGAATGATACAATGAATACAGGAGCACATATGTGTTTTCAAGTTAGTGTTTTCATTTTCTTCAGATAAATACCCAGATATGGAATTATTGCACTGTAGTTCTACTTTTTATTTGTTAATTTATTTATTTTTGCCTTTTTGTCTTTATAGGGCCACACCCACAGCATAGGGAGGTTTCTAGGCTAGGGGTCAAATCAGAGCTATAACTGCCAGCCTACACCACAGCCACAGCAATGCGGGATCCGAGCCATGTCTGCGACGTACACCACAGCTCACAGCAACACCAGATCCTTAATGTACTGAGCAAGGCCAAGGATCAAACCTGTGTCCTCATGGATGCCAGTCAGGTTTGTTAACCGCTGAGCCACAACGAGAACTTCTGTAGTCCTATTTTTCATTTTTTGAGGAAACTTCATAATGTTTTCCACAGTGGTTGCACCAATTCACCTTTTCAGCAACAGCCATAAATGTTTCCTTCTCTCCACATCCTCACCAACACCATCTATTTATTGTCTTTTTGATAACAGCCATTCAACAGTGTGAAGTGATATTTCACTGTGGGTTTGACTTGCATATCCTCGATGATTAGAGATGTTGAGCATCTATTCATATACCTGTCAGGCATCTATATGTCCTTTTAGGAAAAGGTCTATTCTTATCTTCTACTCATTCCTTCCTTGTAGTTTTTTTTTTTTTTTAAATGAAGACAGGACTGTAAATCCTTGATAAAAATTCAACATGTTAAGTTTAAACTACCTTCCAGTCTGTTGATGTTTAACAAAACCCCTGGATTTTGTTATCTGATATATTAACAATGGTTCCTTGTTTTATATCATTTACATGTTTATTCACTAAGTTTTCTATGTATTTAAGTTGCTGATTGAAACTGTTGACAAGGACAACTTAAAATGCAATGCCATGTGTCACACCACCACAGACTCGAATAAATTGAGATCTGGTCCTTTACAAACAGCCTTTAAGATACTTCCTCAGCCTCTTGGGAATCCATTTTTGAACACATTCATTTCAAATGTCTCTATGCTAACTGTGAGAAAACTTTAAAAATTCTGAAAAAATGTGTAGCATGCAGGATACATTTCTTCTATGCCATGTTATTGCTTTATCATGTTCTCAAAATTCTAATTAATTAACTCATTTATTTATTCAATAATACTTAATGAGCAGCTATCCTCTCGATAAATAGATAAATAAGTACGAGAATAAGGTAATTTCTGATAGAGACAAGTGCTAAGAAGAAAGTATGACAGAGAAACAGAATATTGCTGGACCAGGGGCTGGAAGTGTTAGCACAGGTGGATAAGGATAAATATCACTATTTTCTATAATGATACCTGAACAAAGAGAAAGAGATAGCCATGTACATATTTTGAGAAGGGCCTAGCTAGACAGAGGGTAGAGTTAATTCAAGCACAACATATGCTGGAAATGTTGAGGACAGGAAGAAGGTCACTGTGGTTGGATGGTGACTAAGTGGGGGTGTGGTAAGCAATGAGTGGGGGCGGGGGGGGAGAGGAGGAGAGGGGAGAGAGGTGGGAGGGCAGAGAGAGAGAGAGAGCAATCACATAGGACTTTGTAAAACACAGCAATGGACTTAGATCCACCCCCGCCCGCCCCACCAACTGCAATGAAAAGCCACCGGAGATTCAGGCAGGCAGTAACAATGATCTGACGTATTAAAAAACAAACAAACAAAAAACACAAAACAATATTCTGGCTGCCATGGAGAACATGGATTATCAGACGGCAGAACATAATCAAGGAAACCAATGAAAAGGCTGGTCCTCTAACCCAGCAAGAGATGAAAGTACTTTGAACTAGGATGGTAACAGTGGAAAGGGGTAGGAATAGCATAACTCCGGGTTCATTTTGGACCAAAGCAGAAAGGACTTGTTGATGAAGTGAATGTAAAGTGTGAGAGAAAAAGAAGCATTACAAAGGACCTCTAGGTTTGGTTCCTGACCAACCGGGAGAACTGTGGTACCTGCCACTGAGATGGAGGAGACCAAAGGAGCAGTATGCTAGGTGGTTGGGCTGTGTGGGAAAATCAAGAGTTCTCTGTTGGATTGCAATCTCCCAGCATCTATGCAGCTATCAAACATTCATTTAGTGGTGACGCCAGGAGACAAAGCGTCTTAAAACATGGACAGGCTCCTTGGGAAAATGAAAGCAGACAGACAAGATGCAGGTACCAGGTGCTACTGGAGCTTGGACTATGCACCAGCAACCCATACAAGGAGAGAGTTACTGAGAAAAGAGTTTTAGAATATGCAACACCTAAGGTTAGGTTAATGGGACTTATTCATAGTGAACCTGAGCTACCACCTAATGACATCCTCTTTCAAAATTATAGGCTTAGTAATCAAAACCAAGGTATCATTAATATGAAGGGCACAGGTCAATAGTTTTAAGAGACCAAACTCTGGGATAACATATGACCATTTCCTATCTCTAAGCAGCAATTCAATCTTATTCTCAGGGGCTCCAAGATCATATCTGCAACTTATGTTCTTAGATGTGGATTGGGCAAAAATACATAATATTGACCGAGATGATCAAAATACTCTCTGAGGTTTCATGATCGCTCAGCCAAACTTGGTCTGAATGAAGCTTGTTCTCTGGGATAATGACTTCAGCATCTTTCGCATTATGTCAACTTCCAACTTTCTCAGCTCTGGCCACAATGGTCTCGTTTCACCACGCTCTCTCCTGCCACAGAGACATTACAAAAGCCATCTCCTCTGCCTGAAACACTGTGCCCACTCCTCTTCACAGAGTTAATGCATATCAACCTGTTTTATGCATTACTTTCTCAAACATTTCCGAGTTTCTCTGACAAGTTCATACTCCCTTCTTATAAATTTTGGAAGCCCCCCTCACCTGTTCTCTGTAGCATCCACCTCAGTGGCAATTTTGTGCTCAATTGATTCATGCTCTTTCTAGTAGGGTGAACACCCTGGGAAGGCAAGAACCCCATTGGCTTTGGTTCACCACTCTTCTCCAGCATGTCGCATTGAGGCTTAGTACCCTTAGGTTGGTGAATGAGAACAAGGAAGGAAAATAAGAACATGTCCTCTCGGTTTTTACTCAATCATTAGTATGATCTCGTCTTCGCACCCCATTAACCTAACTTTCTCAGTTTTCCTTTTTTTGAATAAAATGATCAAAAGTTCTTTTCATAGTTATTCATAGGATTTGGCATTAGGGGAGCCCAGTGCTAGCTCTACTCTGATATTTTATGGAGTATTGAATCTTTCTCTGTTGGTTAATTTAGTTACAGTTTACTGAGGTCTTATCAGAAGCCAAACATTATACATGTGTGTGTATATCTATCTATCTATATCTATCTATCTAGGCATTCCATTAGAAGAACCATGCAAGGTAGGTATTCCTATACCTGTTAATAGATGAAATCAAGTCTCAGAGAGGTTTGGTGACTCATCCAAGGTTATATAGCCAATAAGTAGTAAATCTGGCATTTGATCCCTGGTCTAACTTGAAAGCTCGTAATTTCTGGTTTCCTCATATGTAAACCTGTATTAATGCCTATTTTTCAAATTTGATGGGAAATATAAATGTGGTAGTACATGCATAGAAACACTCTTACAAAATCATAACGCACTGTAGAAACATTAATCACAGAGTTTCCCAGTTGATTATTATCAATGTATCCTGTATTTTTTTGACATGCAGAAGTTCCCAGGCCCGGGACTGAACCCGAGCCATAGCAGTGACAATCCACTTAATCCGCTAAGCCACAAAGGAACTTCCGTATCTTTTTTTTTTTTTTTCATTTGCCTATGGATATGTGACTTCTTGTTCATGGGAGGAGAAAACAAACAAAAAAAACTAAAGAGTGCCATTTATAGGACTGAAGAATTTAGGAAAATTCTATGATTCTGATCAAGGTAAACTCTGAGAGAGTTAAGAATGTGATTTTGATTTAGAAGCAGAAATCTAACTAGTTCTTCTGATACTCAACTTGAAAAAAAAAAAATCTATGTGAACCCAAAGGTGGAGCTCAGAAAAAGGACATCACCCCAAATCAGAGGTTGGTAAGAATTACATGGGATATGCAAGAGGAACTGACTTTGGCAGGCATGACCTATCACCTAGAGTTGGTGTTCAGGAGTACAGATAGTTATTAAAATACTAAGAAGTAACAATTTCTGAAGACTTAGTATGCCTTAGGAATTTTACCTGCAATATTTCCTTTAACTCTCAGAGTATATCAATTAAGGCTCATAAAAGATCAAGAACCTCATCCAACAGTACCTATGTCAGAGCTAGAACTGAACACAGGCATCTGACTCTGGTGACCAAGCCCCTAACTGTTAAAACACAATGGCTAATTAATTAATTAATTAATTTACTTATCTCCATCAGTCACTTAAAAGCTTGATAAATACATATTCCAAGATCTCTCTCTTTTTTTAAAAAAATCTTTTTAGAGCCGCACCCACGGCACATGGAGGTTCCTAGGCTAGGGGTCAAATTGGAGCTGTAGCTACTGGTCTATGCCAAAGCTACAGCAATGCCAGATCTGAGCTGCATCTGTGACCTACACCACAGCTCACGGCAACACCGGAGCCTTAACTCAATGATCGAGGCCAGGGATCGAACCTGCATCCTCATGGATGCTAGTCAGATTCGTTTCTGCTGAGCCATGACGGAAACTCCTATTTCAAGTTCTTGATAAATATATTCCAACCATTTCCAGCAGCTTGGGCCAAGTTCAGTTCCCACATATTCAAGGGTGAAGACTGGACAACAGGTTGGGTGAATTCATCTATGTTAAGACTTTCCCTCAGTAACATTCTTCTAATACTTAGTCCCTTTCAAATGACAGCATCCAGACTGGCTAAATGACCAAAACTTCCCAAAAAACATTAAACAGGAAAGGTGGCATGAAACCATGCAACAGCCATAGGCCTGGGGGGTAGGGGTGGTTGGAAGTCCTGGTTTTCAGTCTTAGCTCTGTCACTAAGATGCTGCCAGATGAAGCGAATTCACCCTGCCTCTCCAAGGCCTGGTTCTTCCTTTATAAAACGAGGGCATTAGAGCAAAATCTCCATGATCCCCTTTTGGCTCTGGTATTCACTGACCATCCAGTGGTAGGAAGAGAAGCTAGAGGTTGACCTCACTTTGGGGAAGCTCCCAATTATCTTCCTGAAAGGAGGGGCAGTTCCATGAAATCTTATATCCAGCAAACCCCTGAAAGCCATTAGCTTACAACATGATGTGGTCATCGCTGTTCCCTTGCCCTTCTGGGCCTGCAGGGCTATTCCTGGAAGGGCCAGCAGCTTCTGGGAAGCTACGGTGGTGAAGAGGGGGGAGCACAGTGACTTCTTTCAGGACCACAGGTAGGAAACACAGTGTCTGGGGAGTCAAGATTGCTGTCCTCCAGTTGCCTAGGTACACTTAAAGATGATAAGAGTTTGGAGCTCCCTGGTGGCCTAGTGATTAAGGATGTGATATTACTACTGCTGTGGCTTAGGTTCAGTCCCTGGCCTGGGAGCTTCCACATGCCATGGGCACAGCCCCCCCAAATTAAAACAGTTAACAAGTCTACACGCTTTGTAAACCATCTTGCCTGTGATCGGGTATCTCATTCCAGCTTCCCAACAAATCTTTATGGAAGGGAGGGTAGGTAATGAGTACTATATGTGATTAAAAGAAAGGGGCTAGAGAAACACACACACGTCATCATCTTCAAGGAGCTATGAAATTCCTAAAACTGCCTTTGCCTTTTATTTACAGCATTGGCAGGAGTAGTAATTGGAATTATCTCTTTAAAGCAATGAAGTCAAATCTTGTAATATTAAGTCCCTTAACAGTGGCCCCATCTTCAAGGAAGGATAGAAGTCCCATTAGAAATGAAATCCAGGAGTTCCCGTCATGGCGCAGTGGTTAACAAATCCGACTAGGAACCATGAGGTTGCGGGGTTCGGTCCCTGCCCTTGCTCAGTGGGTTAACGATCCGGCGTTGCCGTGAGCTGTGGTGTAGGTTGCAGACGCGGCTCGGATCCCGCATTGCTGTGGCTCTGGTGTAGGCTGGTGGCTACAGCTCCGATTCGACCCCTAGCCTGGGAACCTCCATATGCCACGGGAGCGGCCCAAGAAATAGCAACAACAACAACAACAAAGACAAAAAAAAAAAAAAAAAAAAAAAAGAAATGAAATCCAGTCCCCTCTCTTATCCCATCCGCCACCACTCATCCCCACCCCATCCCAAGTCCACTGCTGCAGTCCATCCAACAACTCACAAGACACTCACACCCTCTGGGCCTCCGTGCCTTTGCCTGTGCTGTTTCTTCTGCCTCAGAAGTCATTCCCCTCTCTGCCTGGTGAACTACTACTCATATTTTTTCAGATACATCTCAAATGCCATCTCATGTGAAGACTTCTTTAATATAACCTCTAGTTGTCAGTGACTTCCTGGTCTGTTTTCCCATAGTAATTTGGACATCTCTAGGTTATTAAAAAAACACAAACACACTGAGATTATTAATTCATTTACCTCAGTCCTTACCCCATAGACCTGAGATACTCAAGGTGATAGAGATGAATTCATTTTTTATACCTCTGGTACTTAGCCCAGCACCTAGCACATAGGAGGTACTCAGCAGTGTGGCTGGAGGGACAGATGCATGACTGGATAGGTCACTAGTGGACATGAAGACCTCTAGGTCATTCTCCATCAGGCAGCAGTTTAATTTTAAAGGGTAAAGTGACATAGCATGATACTCACTTGGACAGGAATGAGAAGGGTGACAAGAAGACAAGGTAAGATCAAAGGCTTGGGGTCAAGGGCAAAGGCAGAGCCCAGTACAGAGAACCCATAGGGATGGCCTCCCTCAGGAGAAGGAAGAGGTGGGACAAGAGGCCCCTCAGAGCCTAGAAAATACTGTAAATACCTGTGGCCAAAGGTTTCTCCAGACCTCCCACTATGAATTACTAAAGACAGCACTGACACCTTGCAATACCGAGATAGAACAGTTCATCAAAGCTCTAAATGAAAAACCAGCCTCACCTTTGAAGGAATGAATGGATAAATCCCTGTAAACATATCTAGTTCTACCAGGCAAATTCAGAACATTGAGTAAGCATAGCTTAAAAGAATTTGATAAGACCTACAACTATAGATGCCATGGTTGGCCTCGGGTTCCCAACATTGCTCCTGATGCATAGTGCTGCTGAAAACCCCTTGGGCATGTGTCCACAACGGGATTTCCTCTTCTCTCCCCAAGGATGGAATGGAGTAGTGTGGACACTCCCACCTGCTGATACTATACTCTAACTTACTCCATCCTGGGAAGAGGAATTGCTTGACTGATCTATGAGACTTGGAAAAAACCCGACATCCATGGGGCTACGTTAACTAGGAAGTGGAGTCACAGCCTTGAAATGGGATCAGTGCAGGCTTGGCCTGTGTCCCTCTTCTGGAACCACCTATGGGCTCTTTGAGTTTATACTTTAGCAGATCCAACAGAAGATCAAGTTCTCAAGCAAACCCAGCTAGATTTCTTTGTCCCAGCTCCTTCTGCCAACAAATGAGTCAAGTCAGTGTCATTCAGGTCTCAAGGGCTACCCAGGTTCAGAAAAGAGGTAGGATTCCCCCTGCATTCTTTATTTCAGTCTAGCCAAAGTCAATATTTATTTTTCTTTAGGTGTCTCTGAGAATTGTTCTCAATGGGTAAGACTCTAGAGCAGAGGGGCGGTAGTGCTATATCTACGTCCCCAGCACATATGTGTCATTAGTCAAGATTCTTTACCTACAATTTAAAGCCTATAGGACAAAAACATCTAAAATGCAGTTTCAGTTAACTGCAGGGTTTACTGGACAGGTGTCTGGAGAAAACTCTAATTTAAAAAGATATATACACCCCAATGTTCACAGCAGCACTAATTTACAATAGCCAAGACATGGAAGTAAACCAAATGTCCATTGACAGATGAAGGGATAAAGAAGATGTGGTACATGTCTACAACGGAATACTACTCAGCCATAAAAAGGAAGGAAATAATGCCACTCGTGGCAACATGGATGGACCTAGAGATTATTATACTAAGTGAAAAAACTCAGAAAGACAAATATCATATGATATTACTTATATGTGGAATCCGGAATTCCCATTATGGCTCAGCAGAAGTGAATCTGACTAGTATCCATGAGGACGTGGAGTCGATCCCTGGCTCTCTCAGTGGGTTAAGGATTCAGCCTCGCCATGAGCTGTGGTATATGGTTGCAGATATGGCTTAAATCTCATGTTGCTATGGCTGAGGTGTAGGCCAGTGGCTACACCTCTGATTCGACCCTAGCCTGGGAACCTCCATATGCTGCAGGTGTGGCCCTAAAAAGACAAAAAAAATAAAAACAAAACCAAAAAACAAAAACCTTGTATGTGGAATCTAAAATATGACATGAATGAAATTACAAAACAGAAACAGACTCATAGACACAGAAAGCAAACCTACGGTTACCAAAGGAGATAGCAGTGGTGGTGGTGGTGGAGATAAATGAAGAGTTTGGGATCAGCATATAAACACTTCTATATATATAAAACTGGTAAACAACAAAGACCTACTGCATGACACAGGGAACAATACTCAGTATCTTATAATGAGCTATAGCAGAAAAGAAACTTAAAAAGAATACACACATACACACCTGAATCACGCTGTTGTACACCTGAAACTAACACAACAGTATAATTAAGTATACTTCAATATTTAAAATGTGGAGGGAAAAAAATGATATTCCCAATGTTCTGAAAGTAAGTTGTTTCAGTTGTTTTGGGTCTCTTTGTGAAGGAGTCTGTAACGTTTCCTGTCAGGGAAAGTCAGAGACTGCTGTAGGAATGAGATTGGGCTGTAGCTCTCATTCAGGTGGGGATGTGTCCTGCACGTAAGTCTTGTCTTAAGTGGCACATAGATTGATGAAAAAGGGATTGGGAACACTGAATTTATTAAATGAAATCATTGTCTATCACCTAGTAGTATCATTTAATTCAAAAGAAGTTATGGAAAGTCCATTAAATAGTAGGAACAATGAAAACCAAAGGAGGGCTTATTTATCAAATCTTTCATTCAAACATACATTTGCTCCTTCAATAAATAGTTCATCAGTAGATGCTGGGCCCAGAGAGTCCAGGGCCTAAAACACAGCCTCATAAAGGGAGAGAAGACCAGTTAAAACACGCAGTCTCTCTCCCCTCAAGGAAAGGTCTCCCTTTACATCTGCTTCATCGTCATTTCTTCCTCTCACTTAACACTTAGAACTCCTAATTGGACTTTGAGTTTCTGCAATGCCTGGCTTCATTGACCCTACAACACAAATGATCGATCAGCTAATACACAGTACCTTTTCATGTAACAAGGCTCTTTCTGTAATGCAAATAATCCGTCTACAATTCAGCCATGGTATCCACATGTACAAAGGGGCTGGCCCCAATAATACAATGAAGTGCTTTCCCCAGGAAGTGAAAAAGCAACTGGAACCTGTATAGAGCCTGGATAATCAGTTAGCACAGGTGGGATGTTGCTTAGCTTCCTAAGGGTCCTACCTCCCTGTTGATCTCTTTTTTCTTGTTTGCTTTTCATAGATGTTGAGGATTACATAGGTAACTGGGGAGTGATGCACATAGGACTGAAGGTCAAAATCTATTGACACAGATCATTTTATAGGACTACAGGTATATAATTCCCTACAAGATACTGCATTTGGGTTTTCTCCATCAATTCTGAACATTAAATCAACCAGGGTAGTTTCAATTGTAAAGAAACATCTATTACATTTTGATTTGCAAAAGTTTTTTTTTCCCCCTCACATTATAATGTTCTCAAACTGAGCTATCCAAATACCTCCTTGAAGGGAGGCATTAGGTAGTAACATTCTACCTTTGGAAATTTGCAAGTTGTTACTTAAAACATTGTAAATTTCTCCCTGTCCTTGAAATGCACCGTATAAATATTGCATTTGATCCTTAACTTACATTTCATAAATAATTTATTTCAAAAACATCCCTCCAGGAGACTACCAGTTGCTGAGGTGTTCAGTTTTCGGGGAAAGCATTTATTTACTGCACGAGCCCAGGAAGGCTGGTAAAGACTTGGCTAAGAGCTCCACACGGAGCGAATTATGGTAATTGTATTAATGCTCAAATCCACAACGCACTGTTCAAATCTGCTAAAAGGTTTTGCACTATAGTGAACACATCTGATGGGCAAGGAGGCCACTGGAAATGTTTAACACTTCATAGGGAGGCTTCCGAGATTCATTTTTCATAGTTCCAAGAATTACTATCGAATGTCTGGAGGGAGCTTCCTGAGGAGTTTCTCAAAATCACAACTGAGAGTTCACATCATCTTAAACATCTACTTCTGGTTCAGACTGAAACTATGAGTTCAAGTCACCATAAATGAACACTGAAGGAAACATCACATAATTAATTTTGATGAATGGGTAAGTTTTAATTCATGGATGGTAATATTCTGGTTAATGATATGTCTCCTTAGGACATCCATTAAAAATCCATTAACTTAACAGGCAAAATCTAATAAAGTTACTCTGGAAATTTTCTGCTAGATTAACATTATGGACTTTTAATGAATATTTCCTGTAGGTACTGCTCTATCAGCAGGGCTAATAGTCTAATTAAACATGGGTCTTGTGTTGGGAGAGCCCCGAAACTTTAAAATAATCAGAAAGTCAGAGCTGAAGTTGGACCCAAGTCACCAAAGATTCTGCTAAAATCAGTAAATATCACTGAAGCTTTTTTTTTTTTTTTTTTTTTTGGTCTTTTTGCCATTTCTCGGGCTGCTCCCACGGTATATAGAGGTTCCCAGGCTAGGGGGTCTAATCGGAACTGCAGCCACCAGCCTACGCCACAGCCACAGCAACTCAGGATCCGAGCCACGTCTGCGACCTACACCACAGCTCACGGCAATGCCAGATCCTTAACCCACTGAACAAGGCCAGGGATCGAACTGGCAAGCTCATGGTTCTTAGTCGGATTCGTTAACCACTGCGCCACAATGGGAACTCCTCGCTGAAGCTTTTAAAAGCAAACTGTGGACATTCCAGTACCAGTCATCTCAATCAATCATTAATCCACTTATTAATCAAACACTAATTTAGCTGTTAAAATATGCCATGCCTTGTGCAAGGACCAGAATGCAAAAGAAAGTGAAAATCCACAAGGAGCTCACAGTCTAATGTGGCATCGAGTCATGTAAACAGTTAATCGACATGTACTGTAATAAAGCTGTGTTCAGCATATCGTGGGAACACTCGACAAAGAACAATGGAATTTGATGGAGAGGGTAAGCATATACAGTTTAAACATCACTTAAACAATTACGCAACTGACAGTTGAAGTTTGCATTCCAGTAAAATATTAGCTCCTTTAGGCCCTCCCACTGGGAGGGTTTCAATCCTGACATCATGTATTGTCTCTGCATGTGGTTATAGAAAGTTATTTTTTCTTTGATTCACATCTGTAAGCAAGGTAATAGTACTTTTGTCAGTGGTGATGAGAGTGACCTGCAACAAGGGATGGGAAAGCACATAGAAATGTGCTTGAAAGATAGAAAGGGAAGGATGAACGTGTATCTGTTGCCTACTACAGACACACAGCAAAAGTTATTGGAATCCTCCAAATCTAGGTTTAAATTCTGCTTCTACCACTTACAACTTGCACAACTATAAGTTAGACACACTTCCCCTTTCAGAGCCTTGGTTTCTTCAGCTGTAGAGTAGGGTAAATAAAAATAACTCTATTACACTGTTTTGAAAATTTAAAAGTGATAATGGTTGAAAGGCAAAAGTATCAAGCCTGAGAGGCAGTAAACTATTAGTTTTATTTTTTTAATTTGTATTTATATATATGTGTGTGTGTGTATATATGTGTGTGTGTGTATATATATATATATATATTTTTTTTTTTTTTGCTTTTTAGGGCCGAACCTGTGGCATATGTAAATTCTCAGGCTAGGAGTCAAATTGGAGCTACAGCTGCCAGCCACAGCCACAGCCACAGCAATGTCAGATCCGAGCCATGTCTGTAACCTACACTGCAGCTCACAGCAATGCTGGATCCTTAACCCACTGAGCAAGGCCAGGGATCAAACCCACATTCTTATGGATAGTAGTCCGATTCATTACCGCTGAGCCATGATAGGAACTCTGACTATTGGTTTTAATTCTACCATGAACTGTATCTTTCACAGGCAAGACTATAGAGACATAGAAACATTATGGGACTTGTCAAAGTTCACACCATCAGTGCTAAAACTAAAACTACCCTTGCTCCCAGTTCATTGTTTTAGACCTAACTTGCCTGCCCACCTCAATTATAGGACAAGAGCCCCTCCCCGGCACTCAGTCCTGATGGTCTTCACCAAGGCAGGAGCTGCCAGAACCTAAGACTGGGGACTCAGGTCTTAGCAGTCCTGCTTTAATTCTAATGACCAGTCCACTAGTACCCTGGTACTGTGGGCTAAGTGTGCCCCCAAGATTCGTATGTTGAAGCTCTAACCCCCTGGTGTGACTCTATTGGAGACAGAGTCTATAAAGAGGTAGTGAAGGTTATATACATGAAGCCAAAAAGAAGGGGTCCTGATATGATAGGATTAGTGACCTTACAAAAAGAGACAGCAGAGCGCTCTCTCTCGTGTGCATACCTCTGCACGTGAACAAGGAGGTCATGTGAGCATATAGCGAGATGCAGCTGCCAACATGCCAAGAAGAGGCCTCAGAATTAAACCATCTTGTTGGCACCTTGATCTTGGACTTCCCAGCCTCCAGATTGTGAGAAATAAATTTCTGCTGTTTAGGTCAGTCTATTGTATGTTGCTATGGCAGCTGGAGCAGACAAAGATACCTGGGATATGTCTTTTGCCATAGGTTTCTCTCAACTCTTTCCAACCCATCTCAACTCAACACAAGTGTGCTTATGCCTTGCACATTCTGTCAGGAGATATTTATCAACAATCTTCTATGCCAAGATACTCAAGGGAAGGCAGATACAGTCTTTGCCCTCCAGAAGCTTTCAGTTTAGTATCACTTTCCTGTCTGGCTGCCTATTTCTCCTGGAAAGCACTGTCCAAAACCCAAGTCAGGCTGGCTGGAGTCCTGACACACCATCCTCTGATTGGCTCACTCAGCCCCTAGTATTAAAGATTGACCCTCTTTTCCAGTTGCAATCTCCGTTGCTGACTCCAGATGGTCTGAATACCTAGGATGATTTAAAACCAACCTCCATATGCCTTAAAGTATGAATGCTTTTCATACCATGTGAAGTTATATCCACTCATCAGCCAAGAGCCCATCACAGTCAAATTTATGTCTAGATGCGGACTATGGACATTTGTTCCAATCAAGCTCAAGCTGATTGGATGCTAACTATTGGACTGTTGCCCAATCCTGATGGAGGCCAGATACAGCCACATTAGTTACCAAGCAGCAGGAAGTCTGCTTTGGTAGAAAAGTATGGAGTCAGAGACTCTAGTTCTAATACTGAGACTACAACTAAACAGTGGACAAAGAACAGGATCTCAGTTTTCCAATCTAGAAAATGTAAACAGTTGTACAGATAGGTTCGTGAGGGCCAAAAGAGATAAATAAATTAATCTTATGTACCAAAGGACTTAGAAAGCAGCTGTTGACTAATGACTGGTGCTTTGCTTTCTTCCTCTCTTGCTCTAATCCCGAGCTCCTCCCCTTCTCTACCAGCCCAGATCCTACAACAGTTTCAGATGAGCCACAGAAAGGCCAGAAGGCTTCTTTCTGCATACTACCCTGGCCTTGTTCTTTCCCCCAGATTTAGCTATTAGTAACTGAGCTGTGTTGTCCAGAGCATCATACTACAGATGCTCTTCGAATCTTTCATGTTTCTATCCTTGCATTCCTGAAACCTAAGACAGTAGTCATAAGAACTCCACTGGAGAAAGTCTGAACTGAAATAACCTACTATGTGACTCAGTTATCAAGCGTGGTCAGACACTGTAGCAGACATTACTAGTTGTTCACCCATATTTAAGAGCACAACACTCAACTTCTGGCCCATCCCACAGATGGTCACATGGCTGCCTGGCCAAGTACATTTCCCAGCCCACCCTGCAGCCTAGTGGGGCCCTGTTAACAAGGGCAGGTCAATGAGATATGATCATAAATGACACCGCCCATTGCCATGTTATACTTGCTCCAGAAGAATGTGGATGGATTCTTGCGTCCTTTTCATTTCTTCCCACCCAGTGGCTGGGAACTATGAGAACCGAAGCTGCTAACTTGGACCCAGAGTTGGAGGTCATGTTGTGTGAATGGTGGACCTTACCTCTGATAATCGTTTACTTCTGTCTGTTCTGCTACATAAAAGAAAAATCCTCTTCATCCTGTTTAACCCATAGTACTTTTGCATAGCTACAACCTCCTAGCCTATACATGAAAGAATACAGAAATATTTCTATTTAATCAGGTATAACTGCTTACCTGATGAGAGCTTACTGGAAATCATAGGTAGCAACTATATGAAATAAACATCTTTCTGTGCAAAGAACATGTAAATTTGAACATAACAGCTACCATTATATGCACCTAGTATTGGAATTCTTTTTACCAGGTAAACCCCTACTAGTCATCCACCCCTTTAGCACCCATTTAGTGTCACATAAAACTGACAGTTAGAGATCTATGGCTTTAGTCAGGAGCTCACATCCCGTTTCTGTCTTATTCCTGATTCTTCCAATTTTGATCTCTTCAATTATTTTTTCCTGTCTATGCCCTTGCCTGGTTCCTTGAACCTAAATCAGAAAACATTTTCTAGGTCTGAATGGAGATGATCCTTTGGTTATGCTCCTCCCAGCTGTTCCCTGCAAACAGCTTCCTCAGTCCAGCCCCATGGCGAAGCATCTACATTTCAAGGTAGATCTTCATAACTCAACAGGTAATACAAGGGCCTACTAGTCATGGCCTCCACATCATAACTTACTTGTTTCCCTTGGAAAAACAGGGCTGTTTTTTTAACTTTCAATTCAGACCAAAAAATTATCAACCAAACACCAACATCCTCATGTATACATACACATAGTCACAAAAATTATTTTTTTTTACCTATTTTGTTGTAATTATTTGCAATCAAGTCTTCCAAACCAATCACCTTCCAGAAACTGTCATCCCAGCCTTTCTCTGCTGAGTATGTCCATTTACACACCAGGGAGCAGAGAGACCTAAGAAAATGGAAGAAAGGCAGAATCAATAATGTGAGACATACTTCCATTATATTTTGCCGAATACTTGCCCAGATATCTGCAATAGAATTGAAAAAGTACAACAAATTGAAGTGGGTAATTATTCATCTTTTTTTTTTTTTTTGGGCCACATCTGCAGCATGTAGAATTCCTTGGCCAGGGATAGAATCCATGTCACAGCAGCAACCCAAGCCACAACAGTGACAATGCCAGAAACTTAATCCGCTGCATCACCTGGAAACTCCTATTCATCCCTGTTTAAATCAAAAGTCTTGGAGTTCCCACTGTAGCTCAACAGGCTAAGAATCTGACATAGTCTCCATGAGGATGTGGGTTCGATCCCTGACCTTGGTTGGTAGGTTATGGATCTGGCATTGCTACAAGCTGTGGCAAAGGTCACAGATGGGGTTCAGATCTGGTATTGCTGTGGCTGTGGTGTAGGCCAGGAGGTGCAGCTCCGATTTGACCCCTAGCTTGGGAATTTCCATATGCCATAGGTGCGGTCCTAAAAAGAAAACAAAACAAAAAAAATTCAAAAGTCCCTGGTGACACCTGTTTACAACTGAGAGTATTCTCTTTCATTTTCAAAAGGGTCTCAGCCCTTTAGATCCTGATCAAACCATGTACATAAATATTTGTATTTATCTACAGTCATATTCACATATTTGTGAGATAAGCCGAAATTACAACCATGACAAGCTACTTGATGATACTGAGCATCATTATTACATTTTCAGTATGCTATTGGTAATTGTGGTTTTATTTTGAACAAGGCCTCTTATCTAAATGATACATATTGAAATATCTATGTATAAAGTGGTGATATATTATCTGGAATTTGCTTCACATTAATAAGTGAAGGGGAAGTGAATGGCCTTAGGGATGAGGCAGAAATGCCCTTGGGTTGACGGCTGTGGGCTTAAGGTGGTTAAATGGGTCTTCATTATACTGCATACATGTTCATAATGCTCCATAATAAAACAAAACAAAACAAAAGCCTGGTATAGATGTGATCACTGCAGTCTAAACCAACGTTTCACAGGAAGAAGACTTGATGCTAGAGGGCATTTTCCTTTCCAGCTTCATTTCTTACCAATTCACTCTTGATATTCTACACCCCAGCAATAAAGAATAGATGATTCTGTGCTCTGAAAAAGTCACATTCTTATACACTTCTGTGCCTCTGCCCTTCTTCTACGTGCTTGGAAAATCTTCCCCAGCTTTTCGCCCATACCTCAAAACACTTTGGTTAGCCTAAAACTGAGACCCCAGTTCTGGCTCAGGGGCCTCTCCTCTGAGATCACAGAGCAGGCACCAGGTCTATCACACTCCTTATCACACTGTGTAATTAACGGCTTCTTTTCGTCTTTCTTCCCAAGAGTCCCATGCCTTCCAATCTGTTCTCCGAATTGTGTCCAAAGTAAACTTTATAAAGTAATATCTTTTGTACCAACTCCTGATAAAAACCCTTCAATTATTTCTCCCTCCCTTCAGGAAAAAGTCCAGTCCTTACCCAGGGTTGAAAGATCCTTTGTAATGTGACCACTTTGACCTTTGACTTCCTCACTTGTTGCTCCCGCCCTTGTATTCTCAATTCTGCAATACTGAATTATCTGAACTTTCCCATATTGGCCCTTGATTTCTCACTTCCCTGTGCCTTGAACCCTCTGCTTCCTTCTGCCCAGAATGTTCTTCCCTGCTACAGGTTTAACTGCTCGTTACCCTTCATTTCACAGTTCAGACTTCCCCTTTTCACAAAGTCCTGGTGGAGGCCAGCTGAGTCCAAAGCCTCTTCTTCTCCAACTTCAAGGCGACATACCCGTATCTTAACACATAGCCTAGTACTTGTCTTTTCTCCCTCCCTTCCCCATCTCTCCCACTAAACCAGCAACTCAGAGCAAAACCAGACTTAATCATCTCCACATCACTGGTACCTAGTCCACATCACTGGTGCCTAGTCCATATTCAGCCATATGTCAACCCACAAAGAATACTAAATGGATGAAGATCTAGAGGATGAATATAAATATTATAGGTAAGTGATAAACCTGTGGGGGGGGCTTGTATAGTTTTATGGATAAACTAAAACCTATCTATCTTATAGAGCCAATAGTCTAGGCCTATCTTATTCAGTCATTCATACAGATGGACTCATTATTTCATTCATTGATTAGCTCATTTAATGAATATATAGTCTCTATGACCCTGGCACTATGTTAGGTCCTGGGGAACTGGTTATTTGCAACAGACCTGGTCTACTGCTCTCCTAAAAGCTGACAGCTTCAGTGGGGAGACAGAAGTGGATCAATCATACCTAAAATCACATCCTAATAAAAAGGTTCTGAAAGAAGCAGAGTGAGAAATGAGAATGTCTAGGAGGAGAACCTGGTGGGAGAAAGGGAGAGAAAGTGTTGGGGAGAGCTCCACAAAAGATGTCACATTTTGTGAGATCTAAATGTCTTTTGAAAGCAAATAAATGTGAAGTTCCCTGTTGGCTCAATGGGTGAAGGATCCAGAGTTGTCACTGCTGTGGCACGGGTGGGTTCAATTCCTGGTCCAGAACTTCTACACGCCGTGGGTATGGCCAAAAAAATGTTATTTATCAGTAAAGATTTTTTCAAATGGGCAAGAAGGCAGAACACACTGAGCTAAGCTAAGTGGCACCGACAGTGAAGGAATACTCATGCCAGTAGAAACTTAATACATACGTGCTCGACCCTTCATCTTATTTAAGCAAGATAATTTTTTTTGAGGTATAAAGCACGCAGACACCTATGTAGCACATTCTGCAGAATATGCAATAGGATAACACCTCCTGGAACAATGTCTGAAATTCTGACTTTTTAGAAGCTCTGACAGCTCACTGGAAAGACCAATGCAATGGAAGATGGTGTGCAAGGACTGCTTCTACCGATCCAACCACAGGGGACAATTCTTCACGGCCAAGTGCCCCACCCATTTGCAGACTTCCGAGCCTCTACTCTGCCCTTCTGTCTTAATTGATTATTGCTCCTTTCACTCATCCTTGTCTACTTGAAAATCACCAAGTCATTCTTACAGTCCAGATCCAACTCTGCACAAGTTTCCTCACTGCTTCCAAGCTCACCTCATGACTGTCTTCTTTGAAGTAGCATTATAACTTGGAAATTCTGCATTGTGGTTCCCAACAGCTGAGGGAGGCTGAACTCATGGCCCCAAGTCTTCTGCTCTCCACATATCTGTTGTAACCTTCCTCTTCCCAACCCCACACTGAGACAAGGCTTCCTTTCCTACCTCCAGACTTTGGCTTCAGTCATGTAACTGGATTTGGCCGAAAGAAGAGGCAGACATGACTGTATTCTAGTTTCAAGTCTAAACTTCAAGAGACACTACATGGTTCTACTTGCTCTCTGGTATCACCATGAGGAGGTCATGTAGGGTTAGCCTGCTGGTCCCAGGAGGATAAGAGGTATGTGGAACAGAGCAATGACCACTAAGCCCAGCGTGGATCACACATCCCCAGGCAACTAAGACACGAATGAGTGAGTGCAGCTGAGAAGAGAAGAACCACTCCGCAGAGCACAGCCTAAATGAGCTACTCTACTCATGGGTCAAATGATTATTATGTTGAACTACTGAGCATTAGCTATGGTTTATGCAGAGTGACAGTTAAACAATTCAATACTTTGCAGCATAACTAAGCTATTCCAGGTAGATTTTTTTTTCCCCAATAAGGGCAAGGAGAGAGAGAGAGATGTCCAGTTCTCATAGCAAGTTAGAATAAGTGGCCAGAGAATATGCTTGGAGTGAAGGTCACTGAGATAGGAGGCAGGAAGTTTTAAAGCTGCAGATGCCTCTGACAAGTCCACCCTCCATTAGGATTATTCAAACTCTATGAGGGTCCATCTCATTTGGATCTCTCTAAAGCAACTCTTGGGTAATATGGATGTGTGAAAGCAGCAGAAGTGGCAATATTTAAAGAGTGCATCTGAGGTCACACATTCTACAGAAATCTCCAGCAGAGAGAGGGCAAGTAGAGGACTTTATCTTGTTAGTAAGTAAAGGCAAGATACCAGCAGCAGAACAAATGGTTTGCCTCCCTCTGAGGCTTCTATCCAGATTACACTTTGTCATTGCATCAGGTGTTTCAGTGAACAACCTGCACTCTCAGGATAGCTATTCAGCTTCAGGCGAGCTGACCTATCTGCCTGTGTGTGTGCGTGTGGGTGCACGTGTACTCTCATAAGTGTGAGCATGGGGGTGGTGGTGGCAGGAAGTGATTCACAGGTAGGGGACTGAGAAAGGCATGGGCTATACTGGTAGGCTGAGTTGCTTCAAAGATTAGGAGCGGGAAAGGAGAGCCGCTTCTGCCTAGGGAAAATGGTCACTATTTGTTACCTGCCAGGAAGAATGTTAAGGCAGAAACTGCTGTATATTTCACTGCTTTCAGACTCCTTAATGCCAAAGAGACTAGAAAAACCTTCACTGAAAGTCAAAAGAACATACATTGATGAGTAGGCAAAATGAAAACCACACCTAACTGAGAAAACTAGCTCACTGGAGAGAAGATCACACCAAAGAATTCTGAGAGGAAGGTCTCAGTGAAGTAGAAATGGTGAAAAAAACTGGACGAGAACATCAGTAAGGAAGGCAATGAGAAAACAGAAGAAAGCAGCAAGAAAGACTCTGAACCCAAACCACTAATTTTAAACTTTGTTAAAAATTTCTATAGAGGAACTAAAAAAAAAAAATAAATCACTGGCACTCTTAAAAACTTCAATAATGATCTGGAAGGCCAAGTGTACAAAATACTGTACTACCTGCAGCAACGACACAAAGGAAGAAATAATGAGGGCACAAATAAGAGGCTTGGAAGGCAGATCTAACTGCCTAACATATGGATAATAGGAATTCCAGAAAGGAATTTATAAAAAGGAGAAAAGGAAAAAAAGGAAAAGATGAGGAAATGTTTTATTTAAACAAAGACAGTACTAAAATACAGTACGAGGTTTTTTTTTTTTTTTTGGTTTTTGTTTTTTTAACTGGCTGAAGCAAGATTTAAGTGTGCAGATGAAATGTCTCATTAAGTCCAGGAAGTGAATCCAGGAAATACTTGAATTTCAAGCATAAACAGAAAATTATACAAGCTTCCAGACAGAAAGAATAAGTTACTTACAAAGGCAAGAGATTCAGCCTAGCTAAGGAATTCTCAACTACAACTCTGGAATGTAGAAGACAGTGGAATGAGGTATAGACCATTAAAAATGATCCAAGAATCCTATACCCAGACAAAATACTATTCAGCTGTCAGGGGAAAGGAAAACACTTCGATGTGCAAGGATTCAAAAGTAAACTTCCCATATATGTTCTCTGAGGACAATACTTGAGAAAGAATGCATAAGCAAAAACCAATTGGTTCCGAGCAGATATCTCAACAGAGGGGAAAACAAAGACTAGAGGAAGCAGTGGTGGTAAACCCTGATATTAATTCATATTCTCTGTTTCTCTCGCACACACACATATATATAAGGATGCACACATATTTAAATCTAAATAGATGATGATTAATTGACTAGGAATTTGTAATATTGGGTCTTCTTGAAACAAACAGATATTATCTGTTGGAAGGAAAACCTAATGATAGCCTAGAACTGAAAATACGAAATTAGCAAAACATCAAAATGAGATGTTGGAGGAGACAAAGGAAAATGACTTAGTATATGTGAACAGAACATAAGTTTAATGTTGGTTGTAAGGAATGAGAAAGTAATCACTAATGGAAATTGAAAGCTTAGTATAATGCTCAAATTAACAAGGAATAAAAAAAGGAATAAAGAGAAAATTAAGAGTTCCCGTTGTGGCACAGTGGAAACGAATCTGAGTAGGAACCATGAAGTTGCAGGTTCAATCCCTGGGCTTGCTCAGTGGGTTAAGGATTCGGCGTTGCCATGAGCTGTGGTATAGGTCGCAGATAGGGCTTGGATCTAGTGCTGCTGTGGCTATGGCATAGGCTGGCAGCTGTAGCTCCAATTAAACCCCTAGCCTGGGAACCTCCACATATTGCAGGTGCGGCCCTAAAAAGACAAAAGACCAAAGAAAAGAAAAAAAAGAAAAAACAAAATTAACAGCACAACCAAACTAAACCAATCAAAATAGAAAAGAGAGGATTAAGATGGCGGAATAGAAGGACTGGAGCTCAAATTCTCTCCTAAAAACAACAAAATTCACAACTAAAGGCTGAGCAATCACCACCCAAATGGACCAGAAACCGTAAAAAAGATACCCTACTCCAGAAGAAAAAGAGGAGGCCACATCAAGAGGTAGGAGGGGCGATTTCATGATATAAACAACCCCATACCTCCGGGGCGGGAAGCTCCACAGACTGGAAACTAACTGGCTCACAGAGACTCACCTATAGGAGTGAGAGCCCTGAGCCCCACATCAAACCCTCACCTGCAGGGATGTGGCACTGGGAGAAAGAGCCCCGGAGCATCTGGCATTGAAGTCCAGTGGGGCTTGTGCACAGGAGCTCCACAGGACTGGGGGAAATGGAGACCCCATTCTTGAAAGGTGCACACAGACTTTCACGTGCACTGGCTCCCAGGGCAGAGTGAGGTCTCCATAGGAATCTGGGTCAAACCTGACTGCAGTTCTTGGAGGACATCCTGGGAAAACAGGCGTGAATGTGGCTTGTTGTGAGGGAAGGACATTGGAAGCAAAGCTCTCGGGAATATTCAGCAGCTGCCTTTCTCTGGAGGTGGCCATTTTGGAATAATCTGGCCCCACCCATCAGTCAGTGCTGAGTAGCCCCAGGGCAAACAACAACCCAGGTGGGATCACAGCCCCACCCCTCAGTAAACAGGCCACCTAAAGACCCCTTAGGCACACAGCCACCTCTAATCCCATCCAGAGACTAAGCCCCACCCACCAGAGGGATTAGAATCAGCTCCACCTACCAGTAGGCAGGCATCAGCCCCTCCCATCAGGAAGCCTACAGCAAGCCCCCATACAAGGGGGGGCAGACACCAGAAGTAAGAGAGGCTTCAACTCTATTATCTGTAAAAAGGTCACCACACCAAAAACCTATAAAAATGAAAAGACAGAGAACTATAACTCAGATGAGGGAGAAAGAAAAAAACCCAGAAGAACAGCTAAGCAATGAGTAGATTCTCAGCATCCAGGAAAAAGACTTTAGATTGTTGATGCTAAAGATGATGCAAGACATTGGAAATAAACTGGAGGCAAAGACGGATAAGTTACAGGAAACACTGAGCAAAGAGATACAAGATATCAAACTTAAACAAGAAGAGATGCAACATACAATAACGGAAATAAAAAATGCACTAGAAGCAGCTAACAGCAGAATACAGGAGGCAGAAGAACGAATAAGCGAGGTGGAGGACAAATTAGTGGAAATTACAGATGTGGAACAGAAAAGAGAAAAAAGATTGAAAACAAATGAAGAGAGTCTCAGAGAACTCTGGGACAACGTTAAACACACCAACATCCATATTATAGGGGTGCCAGAAGGAGAAGAGAGAGAGAAGGGGCAGAAAAAACATTCTAAGAGATAATAGCCAAAAACTTCCCTCACATGGAAAAGGAACCACTCATTCAAATCCAGGAAGCACAACGAGTACCATATAAAATAAACCCAAGGAGGAATATACCGAGACACATATTAATCAAACTGACCAAAATTAAAGACAGAGAGAAAATCTTGAAAGCAGCTAGGGAAAAGAAACAAATAACATACAAGGGAACTCTGATAAGGTTACTGGCAGATTTTTCAGCAGAAATCTGCAGGCCAGAAGGGAGTGGCAGGATATACTTAATGTGATGAAAGGAAAAAACCTCCAACCAAGATTTATCTACCCAGCAAGGCTCTCATTCAGATTTGAAGGGGAAACCAAAACCTTCATATATAAGCAAAAGCTGGGAGAATTCAGCAACACTAAAGCAGCCTTACAACAAATACTAAAGGAACTTCTCTAGGCAGAAAACACAGCAACAGGAAACAAAAATTCCACAAATGACAAGGCTCACCAGTAAAGGTATATATACAGTAAAGATACGAAATTATCCATGCACAATTATACCACCAAAATCAGAAATCATGAGAAGAGGTGGGTACAAATGCAGGACACTGGAGATGAACTTGCAATTAAGAGAACAACAACTTAAAACAATCTCATATACATATAGACTCTTATATCAAAACTTCAGAATAACTGCAAACCAAAAATCTACAATTGATACACAAACAAGGAATCTCTGGAGAAGAAACATATCTCATAGTAAATAAGTGCATAATCCACCATGAAAGGGGTCATTTGACATCATTCTTGGAATGCTGAAGTCTTCTTAGATCTGATTCTGATTTCCTCTCCATCAAAGAATTTATGATAATTATAATTAAGTAATGCAACTGTATGATTAAATAATACAGTTCTACAATTGTATTATTAATAACCATTTATCTCCATGGTACAATGTAAGTCTATAATGTCTTGTTTATCCCATCACCTAGAATGGTGTAATGCCTATATTGAAGAATCAATAAGATGTAACAAATTGTGAGGCCATATTTATATAATTACACTGTTTTTTACCTATTTATGCATTTTTTACTTATTTTCAGAGAGTGTATTATTTTACTTATTTTCAGAGAGTGTATTATTTTTGCTATTCTTACCAGTTAAGTTATTCTTTTTATTATGCTATATAAAATATTTAATGGTATATAAGGCTTTCTTCTTTATAAATTTTAGTTGCATAATATACACAATTTTAATATAATGCTAATTTTTTAAGAGAAATTGAAATGTAATAGATAATACTAAATAGTAAAAATGAAAGCCATACAAAATGAGATAAAGTATCAAATAAATTTCTTTTTTGTCTCAGCATATTTTCCATTCCACTTCTCCAGAGGGAGTCACTTAATCTGTTTCTTAAGATCCATGATATAATAATCTGTGTAAATGTAACTGTGTTTAAATATATGTATTTTATTCTGTAAAAAAAGTAAAAATAAAATTTCAAAAAAAAAAGAAAAGAAAAGAGAGAGGTGGTAATGTAATATAAACATAAATGAAAATGAAATAGAAAGAATAAAACCAATTATGTCAACAAATATATTACAACAAATATAAATGCGCTGAATTCCACAATTTGTTGAAAGATAATAATAACCTCACTGGGGTTAAAATTAAGGGATATCTTATTCACAATACAGATTTTTTTAAAAATGTGATAGGAGTTTTTTTTCTTAAAAGGTCAACAAAGAAACGATAAATACAAATTTTTAAAAATATGACAATATAAATAGCAGAGTCGCAAAAATATCATTGGCAAGACCAAGAGGAAGATTACAATGACTAAATGCTCAATTAAAGAAGAATACTATCCTTCATTAAATTTTATGAGCTGAACAACACAATGTGAAACATATAAAATAAGAGCTCTTAGGAATTTCCCATTGTGGCACAGCAGAAACGAACCCGACTAGTATCCATGAGGATGAGGATTCAGTTGCTGGCCCTGTTCAGTGGGTTAAAGATCCAGTGCTGCTGTGAGCTGTGGGGTAGGTCATAGATGCGGCTCAGGTCTTGCATTGCTGTGGTCGTGAATGTATTTTACCACAGTATTTTATTAGGAGCAAGAAAAATGATCAACTCATATTGAAGAATACAAAGTACTTGATGAAGTTAAATGGCACATCAAGATAGAAATTCATCGGAGTAGGAATAACGGAAGCTTTTGCTTCTACCCCTGATGGAATGACAGACACTGGATTTTTAACCACCTGCCTTAAATAATTACAAAAGTCCAAGAAGACATGAAACAACTGTCTCCAGACCTTGAATGAGAGGCTATGCAGGACTGCAGTCCCAGAGAGTAGGAAACTATGGGGTGAGCCCTAAGATCTCACTGGCCTTCTGCCGAGGAGCACACATCCGACCACAAGGCACAAAGAGGGATGCCAAGAAAAACCTGGCATCTTCATAAAGTTAACGGGACTCAGATCAGAATTCAGGGCAATTAAGGTGGCTGGAAGCACAGATTTCCCAGGAGGAGGTAGGAATGCAAAACAAGGCCCTGAAAATCTGTACAAGAGACCTACAAAATCTTTGCTGACTACTGAGGTGATGACATGCACACTGACACGCCATGAGGTCTGGCAAAGGATGACCAGAAAGCTGTGGATGAACAGTCCTCAGAATTCACAAAGAGCTGGGAACCACTTGTACTACTAAAATTACAAGTAGAACGTCCTCATGAATTAGGAGTTTGGGATTAATAGATATACACCACTATATACAAAATAGATAAACAGGATTTATTGTATAGTACATGGAACTATACTCAATAGCTTATAATAACCTATAATGGAAAGGAATCTGAAAAAGAAATAGATAGATAGATATAGATATACACACTTTGCTGTACACCTGAAACTAACACAACATTGTAAATCAATTATACTTCAATTAAAAAAAATAAGAGTGGAATGCCCTCACTCTTCACTCAAGACATTCAGTGGAGACCCCAGAAGACATATGCCTTAGAAGTGCAACTATACTATCTGCACTAAGCAAGTTTAAAAAGACTACAAAGCATAAAATCAAGCCAAACATACATTAACAGTTTATCAGAAAAAGTAGTTCAACAATCCTTCCTTAAAGGAGGCCAACAAAATCTATGCACTTGGCAACATAAAATTGACAATGTCAGCATCTGATCAAAAACAGTTGAAGTTATGTGGAATCTAAAACATGCCACAAATGAACCTATCTACAAAACAGAAAGAAGCTCACAGGTATAGACAAAAAACTTGTGGTTGCCAAGGTGGGGTAGGGGAGGAAGTGGGATGGATTGGGAGCTTGGGGTTAATAGATGCAAACTATTGCCTTTGGAATGGATTAGCAATGAGATCCTGCTGTGTAGCACTGGGAACTATGTCTAGTCACTTATGATGGAGCATGATAATGTGAAAAAAAAAGAATGTATACATGTATGTGTAACTGGGTCATCATGCTGGACAGTAGAAAAAATTGTATTGGGGAAAAGAAGCCAGGAAAGGGAAAAAAAAAGCGTAGAATATATAGAATAAAAGCAAAGAGCAAGATAGTAGATTAAAATATAACCATTAAATGTAAATGGCCTAAAAATTCCAACATAAAGACAGGCATCATCAAGCTGGTTAAAAATAAAAAATAAAATCCAACTACATGTTGCCTATAAGAAATTTATTTTAAATTTAAAGACCTATAGGTTAAAGAGTAAAAAGATAGAAAAAGATATGCCATAAAAATACTACTAGTAAAAAAGTGAAGTAGTTATATGAACATTAGAAAGTAGACTTCAGAACAAGAAATACTACCAGGTAAAAAGAGGTACATTACATAGTGATAAAAGGGTTCAATTCACTGAGAAGATCCATGGGTTAAAGAGGTAACTTTTTAAAATGGCAACTTGAACTCGACTAAAGTCAGATTTCTTTTTTCTTTGTTTATCCCAAAACTAATAAACAAGCAGCACAAAAAATGTATATGAAATCAAGGATTCAAGATGACGTAAATGGAGGTGGCCACCTAGGGTCGCTCTTGTTTTTCATACAGCTACGCCTGAAATTGAGTGGTTTCAGTGGCCCATGTCAATTAAAGGACAGGGAGTTTGAAGTTAGTAGATGCAAATTATTGCTTTGGAATGGATGAACTATGAGATCCTGCCGTATAGCGCAGGGAATTATTATACCCAATCACTTGCGATAGAACATGATGGAGGATAATGTGAGAAAAAGAATGTATATGGATGTATAACTGGGTCACTTTGCTATACGGCAGAAATCAACACAACGTTGTAAATCAACCATAATAAAAAAAATTTTTTTAAAAAAGGACCTGACAAATTGGGGGAGTCCAGAACTATAGGCTTGTTGCATTTTATGCTATTTTAGGCAACAGTGTGTATGAGTGGGTAAGGCCAGGAGGTACTGAAGGATCTACCACCTTGTCATAAAGGAATGCTATTATTTTATTTTGTTTCATTTCCTGATGTTTTATCTGGGCTTCTGGGAATTTCAGTGTATCAGGCCTGGCCATGACCTCCCAGAGCAGGGACCATATCTGCCTCATCCATCATGTCATTCTCCAGCACCAAGCAGAGTGCCTGTCTGGCAAATTCTGAGAGCTCAATGCATGCTTATTAAGTAATGAATGAGAACACTAGGATGTCAGTTATAGAAGGAAGCCTTCAGGTTCCTAATCACTTTTTAATTGTGTGTATTCTAAGGTCCAGATCTTCAGTTACTGCCCTCTGTGAAAGCCTTAAAGGGGACAGAAGTTAGATCCCTGCAGTGTCCTAGGGCAATAGCTGAACAATGGGGTCCTTGCATAGACCATCCACCTGCACAGAACGGAGACAGCTTTTTGAGGCAAAACATGCCAAATCTCTAACATTTCTTTCCTTCTCTGAAAAATGAAAAACAAAGAGACTTTCAGTTAAAGATGCCAGACTAACTAGAAACATTGACCTCTGTTCCCTTTAAAAATTCCAATGAAGGAGTTTCCGCTGTGGTGCAACAGATCAGTGGCATCCTGGGAGTGCTGGGATGCAGGTTCTATCCCAGGCCCAGCACAGCACTTTAAGTATTCAGTGTTACCACTGTAGCTTAGGTTGAGATTGTGGCTCAGATCTGATCCCTGGCCAGGAACTCCATATGCTGTCCGGTGCCCCCCCCCCCCCGCCAAATCCAATGAAATGGGGAGTTCTTGCTGTAGCACAGTAGGTTAAGTACCCTGTGCTGTCTCTGAAATATCTTGGCTCACTGCTGAGCTGCAGGTTCAATTCCCAGCCTAGCACAATGGGTTAAGGATCTGTCATTGCTGCAGGTATGGTATAGGTTGCAGCTGCAGCTTGGATTCACTCTCTGGCCAGGGAACTTCCATATGATGCAGGTGTGACAAAAAAAGGAAAAAAAAAATCCAACAAAATGGCAGTGTAAGAAAATTTCAAAAAGGCAAAACCCCACAGTGTCAAAGAAGACAGGATAGAAGATGACAGCAACAGGGAATCTGAAAACCAGAAAACACAAGTGGGTGATCAGGAATTCCCTTGGTGGACCTAGAAAGACAGAACCTAAGAAGCAGTGGGGAAAACCCAGAAGTGCACCAATTACCCCAAAGAGATGCAGGTTCAGGACACGGTGGTGCTTTGGTAAGTGGGAATAAAAGTGGGGCTAAAATCAATAGGATGGTTGAAAGCCATGTGGGAAGAAACTAGACCCCATGTGCCCTCATTTTGAGCACCCTGGACACTCTCTCTCCCACACTCTGAGGAAGACTCCAGTTCACCCTCAGCAAGAGTGAGGTCCAAGGCCCAGATAAGAGCAGAGTATCTTGACAAGATCAGGCAGGTTAAGAAAGGCCCTGCCTTTCACCACGTCAGCCGTCAAGATCCTTTCCTCAACCCGACCCCCAGAGCTCTGGCTGCCAGGTTTATGCCCTGGAGATTTGTTTTTGGAGAGGCTGGCCAGACAAAAGAAAAAAACCTAAGGCTAGTTGGGAGGACAGAGGGTACAGAAAGAACAGGCAGCAAGGTGACTCCAGTTGAAGAGGATTAAAATGACATAATAGTGGTTGCCAAGGGGGAGAGAGTGGGGTAGACTGGGAGCTTGGGGTTAGTAGATGCAAACTATTGCATTTGGAGTGGATAAGCAATGAGACCCTGCTGTATAGCACAGGGAACTACATCTAGTTGCTTGTGATGGAACATGACGGAGGATAATGTGAGAAAAAGAAAAAATATACATATATATACATATATATATATATGAATGAATGACTGTGTCACTTTTCTGGACAACAGAAATGGACAGTACATTATAAATCAACTATAACAGAAAAAACAAAAATCGTAAAAAAAGACATGTTAGGCTCGTTTTTGATGACCAACAGTGGTAAATGCTATAATTATCATCATTTTAAAGAAACACATTAATTCAGAAAATATTACCATAAGCTCCCTAGGTACATGTAAATTTTCTCCTAGGCTGGTGGGAGCCTCAGACTCTGGAAGAAACAAAGGAAAAGTGTTAGCAGGATTCCAGCCAGACTCCTAAGCCCATGAAGCAGCCTTAGCCAGAATAAGAAGAACTTTTGACTTTCTTGCTTTTACCCAGAGCAAGGCACACATCAAAAACACATGCCTGCTGAGTTTCAGGGGTCTGATCATTATCACATATTTCTCCAACATGATTTTATAAAAATGAAGTCGATGCTGCTGCATTATTTATATACAGTTCACTGTATTGACACTGCCAGGCCCCCACTTTCAAGGGAAACCTGTTGTTCTCTGCTTGGGGAAGGTAGAACCTGGAGAGTTTCAATCGAACAAGCGAGTGGATAACGGAATAATTAGAGTTGAGAGGAAGGATAAATTGCTAAGATATTCCTGGCTGCAGCACTCAGGACATCGCAGGCCGAGGATGGCTCTGCTTTTCCAAGCCATACAAAAGACTGAATTACCAGCACTGAAGATACAGCTTTTGGGGAGACAGGACTCAGATGGGATTGCTAATTATCAACAAAGGGACCAAGAGGGCCTTATTTCTGAAGAAATCCCACTGCACCCATCACAGCCGCTTCTGTTAAGGAGTCGTCAGTCTCCAGGCTAGTTCCTATTGGCTCTGTACTTCATCAAGCCTTGCTGACAGGTCCGCAGAAGACTGAAATAATATATGCACTGATGCAATGCAAGACAATATAAAGTTGCCTTTTCAATTAGGCCTGCGGATAACATGGTTTGAACGGGGCCATGACAAGATGGGGAGCATGAAAGAACTGAATAAATAATCAAATCCAGGGACGTTTCTCATGCCCCCAAGAGTCAGAGGACAAAGAATCCCAAAGTTGCTGCCAAAACATTCCAAGATCTTGCTGAACCTCCTGGACTTGTGGATTTCGACTTCTCCCCTAAAAACTAAGGATGCTAGCCATTAAAGGCAATATGAAAAAGAGGGGGGCGGGGAACAGTGGAAAGAGAAGGGAACAGACAGCTTACTGAGTCCCTGCTGAATGCCAGGCACTGTGTCTAGGCCTTCTATGGATTTTATTGCAACTGTTCCACAGCAAACTGGTAAGGTTACTATCAGTATCCCCATCTGAGAGCAAGGGTACTAAGACTCAGAAAGGCTGAAATCACACCATTAGGAAGGAGCAAGGCGGAAATTCAGACTCTGCTCTGAACCAGTAAAAAGTCCACACTTGATGCTTACTCATGCCCATTTGTGAAAGGCTATTTATATGTCATTGCAGAAGCCAATCAGAGCATGCGAAGTGTGTAGGAAACTTGAGATACTTGATTCTCTGTGTTTATCTGGTCTTAATAAAGAAAAATAAACACGAGACTAAAAACAGATGAAGAGTTCAAGAAACACAGAGCTCTAGGGAGCAAAGAGCTGCTGCCTTAGGCTTCCTGAGAAGATGGTCTGGTAAAGTCAAGCTGTTCAGGAGACAGGCAGTGATCGGCAGGGACACAGGGGTGACAATGAGATGCAGCCCCAAGATGGGAAAATTAAGACTGCTATTAAGAATTCAGATGTGACATGAATCCATAGTGAATAAGAGTAGAAATCTGCAAAATAATCCTAAAAAGACAAAATGGGTTCCAGGACATTCCGAAGTTCCCAGCAGCCTGCCTGTAGGCATCAAGATGGCTAAAGAAAGAATGTGGCCATCGGACGGATGGTTGGTTGGCATGGAGGAAAGGAAGAGGTGGGAACAGAAACGGCAGAAGCAGAGATGGGTGTCAGTGGGGAGAGGGAAGAATGTTGCAGGTGGAAAGAACCACGTACGCAAGGGGCTGGGAGAGGAAAATAATACAGCAAAAAGCCCATCTCAGAGCCTCACCATGCAAACCCCAAATGAGGAAAAGGAAAAAAACAGCCATTTGGTCCTTCCTTTCCACATTCACCAACAAATATTCAATAAGCTCTTACTGTGTACCAAGAACAGATAGTTGTCTCTTTCCTCATGAGGCTCTGAATCTAGTAAGAAAAAAAAAAAAAATCCATGAAGAGCTCATTCGAATTTCTAATAACTACTATGAAGGGTGAGTATAATGAAGAAGTATTATTGGGTGTCCATACAGCTTATGATAGCAAGAGACATGGAGAACAACACGAATTTATACCCTGTCTTAGATTCTTCCTCTTAGGGGGCAGAGACGTGGACTCTAGGGTTTCAGATGGCAGAACTTATAGCTGACGGGAACATCCTTGGATTTCACCTCCCTCCTCTGCCTCCGCTATTGTCCTAGCTCCTTTTGCCTTCTAGTGATGTTGGGTCTCTAACTCAATCATTTCAGGCTTACTCTGACTTCCTGCACTTGAGGTTTGATCTCAGCCTTTTGGCTCTGGTCTGAAGACTCACCACTGGTCCCCAATCTCCTTCTCCCAAACCTCTGGGCTTTCAGGTCCCACACTCTGATGCTGGCTTCTTCTGCAAGGTCTACTCTAACATGTACATGAGGCCTTGGACACAAAGACCTATTTTCAATCATAGCTATGTCCTAGTATAACTTAGAAGAGGCTGAGGACATAAGCACCTATCCCAGTCTGACTCAGAAGGGAGAATTTCCCAAACATTTTATGAGTTCCAATATTAAAGTCTCTCTTCCAAGGTCAACTTATTTTGGCCCATCCTATTATAGGATGACACACTGTGTATCAACAGAGACAGGCAGTGGTGTCTATGCAATCCTTATCTTCCAACATTCCTCAGTCCTTAAGGCATCTCAAACTTGCCACTTATTAAGCTGGGCACTGGCCTAATCCAAAGTTATCCCCAGTGTGCACATCACTAAGCCTGGGATCTAATGCTACAGACAAGAAACATGTGAAAAAGAGCAAAGCTACTCTAATGCAACTCCTTGGGGGAAAGGCAGGGAAAAGAGAGTTAAGTTAGTACATGGTCATTCAAGGCTGCTTTGCCTTGAAGAGATAATGTAAGATTCCTGGCAGAGATGAGAAGGGGACAGATTCAAAGAGCTCTTGCCAACTGGCCCCATAATTCCAATTCTGTTTGGCTATTAGGCCACTTAGTGGTTAATGTCTGGCCTCTGGAGCACCCAGCAAACATCATCCTAACTTGAGACTACCCTTTGATATGAATAAATATATAAACAAATTATAAAATCAATCTTTCCTTAACAAGCTGGGATTACCTTTATGAATCCCCTTAGTAATGACAATTGTACTCTGCTGTAGCTTAGCATAGTACCTAACAAATGGCAGGCTCAACAAAATTTTTTTTTTTTTTTTTTTTTTTACTTTCTCTTTCTGAGACACTGACAACTCTAAGGTGTTTGGAACAGCATAGTGACTCCCCTCACAATAAACATTCCAAACTGCCATGCTTGATTTTGTCCAATGATACCACTGCAGGCATTGAATACATATAACCCCTGAGGATATTTAACACATCTTATTTTTCTAGTTCTCTTTCTCTACCAATTTTGGTTTGCTCTCTAGCAACAATGCTCTTCTTCTCCCATGATGAAAAAGGTACCTGTGTTTGGAGAATTCTTTCCCTTACCTGTTCGTGTGTCAGGATTCACTGTACTCCAGGTACTGGGGATGCCAACATGAGTATGGCCATCATGATAAGTGGGGGTCACCATGGTGATGCCAGTGTCCTTCTCAGTTACGATGTCAATCGTTCTAGCAACCAGGGGGCCACCTGCTTACTGAGCCCACAGAGCTGAGAGTTTTAACATAAAGTAGTATCTCTCCAGCACAAAGAGCAAATAGCCAGCCTAGGACTTTTCAAACAAGACAAAGAGGAGAAAACATTAACAGAAAGAGCTGGTGAACTACAAGTATGGACCTGATGTTTTCAAAACTTTCAAGGTCTCTAAAAAGGGGAAGGGAAGGAACAAAAACAGGAAGACGAAATGGAGAAAAAAAAAAAAAAAGCAAACAACAACAACAAAAAAATGGCCTTAAACCTAGGTTCTCAAAGGGATGACTAAATAGAGCACAGATGAGTTTTAGGGCAGTGAAACTACTCTGGGTGATTCTCTAACGGTGGACACAGGTCTACATTTGTCCAAATCCTTAAAATGCACAACACCAAGAAAGAACATTAATGTAAACTATGGATTTGGGGTGCTTATGATGTCTCAATGTAGGTTCATCAATTGTAAGCAATGTACCATTTGAGTGGGGGGACGTTTGTAACGTGGGAGGCTATGAATGTGTCAAGGCAGGGGGTATGTAGAAACATTTGAACCTTCTGTTCATTTCTGCTGTAAATTTACAACTGCTCTAAAAAACTGTCTATTAAAAACAAAATAAACTCCTGTCTCGATGTCCTTTAGGGATCAAGATTCAGAAGCGGATAGGCAGAAACAATAAAACAACTCTTCAGAAGGAGGATGCAGTCAGACTTGCTATTAATGTCAAGAATGTGGTGATTTTGTGACTTAGCTTTAGCCATTTAAGCCAGCTATAATAAATATGACCTCTCTGGCCTCAAGGGGTTAACAGGTTTTCAGGGGACCAGAGCACCCTACGATCACCCAACTAACATGGGTAGAGCAAGCATCTGAACCCAAACAGCTTCAGAAAGCATGTCCTTAACTACAAAACACCATGCCTCCATCCAGGAACCCACCTTCTGCATGACATGGACCAGGGGATTTGACAGGTGAAATATAAGGTATTTAAGAGGAACAATGGAGGAAGAGGATGACCCTACCTGGGGATGTAAAGGAAGCTTCCCTTAGAGGAGGAGTCCGAGCGGTGACTCCTGAAACATGAATAGGGGTTCAGCAGGGGAACAGAGGTTACAGAGGAGACATCTCAGGCAGAGTTCATGTACCAAGGCATTCAGTTCAGGAGTGATCCTGCCTCCAGATGAGAGACAGAATACCTGACTTCAGGGCTCCTGAGTCTTTTGATTTCACAGCTGCTTTGAGGAAGGGATAACTAAGCACATACAGAGTTTGTATCAGACACGGTGAGGCCTCCCTGCACTTCAGTTTCACCATCCATTAAGGAGAGTAACAGTAGTTAATACTTGTCTCATAAATGCATTAAATGTTAGTTTACAGACAGCATGTAGCACAATGCCGGGTAGACAGCACGTGCTCAACCAACAGTGGCCATTTATGTTCTCATTGTTTTCAGCATCATCACCACCAACACTACCACCACCAGCATCATCTCTAGCCACCTCTAATCAAGAAAATACCAATGAAAGAGAAACATTCAGTGAGCACTTGATTTGAGATATGGTAAGAACTCTACAGAGAAATGAGCCGGCTTTTCAGCTCTAAATGACCACTACATGAACTAAATGAAATAATGACCTAAGCAACCCAGGTCACTCTTGCTCAACTCCACAGAAAACTGAGTTAAAAACTGAATTCTTGGAGTTCCTGTCATGGCTCAGTGGTTAACGAATCCGACTAGGAACCATGAGTTTGCGGGTTCGATCCCTGGCCTTACTCAGTGGGTGAGGGATCCGGCATTGCCGTGAGCTGTGGTGTAGGTTGCAGACTCAGCTAGGATCCCGCGTTGCTGTGGCTCTGGAGTAGGCTGGAGGCTACAGCTCCAATCAGACCCCTAGCCTGGGAACCTCCATATGCCGCAGGAGCAGCCCTAGAAAAGGCAAAAAGACAAATAAATGAATGAATAATAAATAAAAAATAAAAACTGAATTCTTGATTTGTATCTGGCATTAACAGAGGGCTCAAACTGTGTCCCCTCAGCAAAGTAAGGGACCAGTCAGATTACTTCACACATTCATGGAGTGATTCATTAATTCCCAAACATAGGTTTGCCAGCACTGAGCAGGGCGTCCCAGAGGTGCAGTGGTTAGTCCTCAACCTCCTCCCTGAGAAGCTCAGAGGGAAGAAGGAACTTAGTCGGAAGTTGGGGGTTAATGCAAAAAACCCCATGAAACAAGGGTTTTCATGCGAGTATATATCAAGCTCTGGGGAAGCACAGAAGACTCGGGAAATTAACTCCGTGCATGTTCTGGAAATCTTGATAAAATACCAGAGGCAAAGGAAAAAGGTGCCTGAGATCCATGTCCCAGGGAACCTCGAGTGATAGCCGGCTATATCACCGTCTGCTGTCTCCCACTCTGGGGTCTAAACTAGGTATGCATTCTGCATCTTTGCTAATAAGTCTGACACACGGAAGACATTAAATAAATGTGTGGGGTTTTTTCTTTGATTGTTGGTTTTTTGGGGTTTTTTGTTTGTTTTAGGGCTGCACCTGCAGTATGTAAAAGTTCCCAGGCTAGGGATCTAATTGGAGCCAAAGCCACAGTCATGCTAGATCGGAGTTGTATCCGAAACCTACGACACAGTTTGTGGCAACGCCAGTTCCTGAACCCACTCAGTGAGGCCAGGGATCGAACCCACACCCTCATCAGTACTAGTTGGGTTCTCAACTCCAAGACATTAAATCAATGTGTGCTGACTCAATACCTACCACTGATGTCTTCTTTAACCTGTACACATACCCATTTTATTCTTACACAAGAAGTCTGCTAGGAGTGCTGATCTGGAACTCCTCCCCTGCAACTCAGTCCATATGTTGAGTTTTTCGTGTTCGAACTAAAAACAAACACAACTACCAACCAACAAAAGGGCCCAGAGGCCTCTGCTCAAGTGTTAAGTCAATATCCTTGCTAAACAAAATAAGGCAAGGAAGTTGCCTGCTTGCCATTCTCTTTAATAACTAGCACAAAGGAACTCATGCGGTTTCTTAATTGAGAAACCATACAACAGGTAAAAGTGTACTTACAGTGCACAATGTTCTTTTTTTATCTCCTTTAAAATGATCATGTGTTTTTCTAATCGAGAAAGGCTTATTTATAAACCAGATCTGAAAAAAAAATCCATGTCCTAAATTTACTGTTTCCCTTGTGCATCATTTCTGTTTCTTTTGAACCTTTGCAAAGCAGTTTATGACAAACAAATCATGTCTTGTAAATTAAGCAACTGGAGAAACTGAGATGGGAATGGCTGATGGCAGGCTTAAAAAAAAAAAAAAAAAAAAACCCACCATATATCACATGGGGTCATGGTATTTCAGTTACTCACCAACCTGGCTGGATTCACTGATCTTAATGGTGTGAGACATAGTTCAAGTTACACCTGAAATCAATGATCACTTACTAATCATACTTAGCCTGAGTTTTTTTAGGCAAAAGACCAATAAATTAAGAGAGTAGCGTTCAATAGTTTGGAAATAGAGAACACAAAGGAATGCTGGATGGAAGGGAGAATTACACCAGGGGAAGAGGCTATGGAATGATGGAATAACCATCTTTAGGAAGGGAAATATTTTCAGGTAAAAGCAGATGGTTTCCATTTCTATGAAAGCAATGAGCATAAATTTCAGTAAGGGAAGATTCAGTAAGAGAGCAAAGTGCCTAACTTACAAGGCTAGAAAACACGATGGGGTGGTATGAGAAGACGACATTCTTCTTTAAAGGGATTTTTAAGACAGAAGAACCACATCAGCTTAAGGTGCCGAGGAACTGTCTGGCCTGAAGAGAAGGGAATGGATTACACCTATGATTTCTAGTTTTTAACATTATTGTCATTATTATTCTGGCTCAAAGATTCTGTGATTCATTTCATTTACTGTAAAGCCAACCTCTTCGATCTCAACAAAAAACAATACTGGAGACTAATGTTTCTGAAAATTTTGAATTCATTAAGACAGGTGTACTGGATTTATGGTCTTATTTAAATAAAAGCACACACGTTTCCTTTTAGATTTCAATTTAATAAAATATATTGAGTGGCTATGAAGTGCAAATTCTGTGTGAGGTGTCAGGAGCATGGAGATAAAACATGAGTCCCAGTCCTCAGTCCAATGAAGGAGAGAAAATGAGCCCATGAATTACTGTGATGTAAGTGAGACTAATAAGTGGATTACAGAAATCCAAACTGTGGAGTCACAAAAAATAGAAAGGCAATATACAGTTGGACTGTCAAGTGCTGGAAAAATTTTGAGGAAGAAGTAGATTATGAAGTAGGTATTAAAAAGTCATAAGATGGTAAATGTTATAAACATTATAAAGAAAGACACAGAAATATGAATATTTGAATCGTGCCTGGGTACAGGCATGACCTTGTTTAAAGCGAACAAAGGTAGTTGTTCGGAAGTAATAAGAAAGAAAATTTGAAAGTTGGCTTGGGTCATAGAAGTGACCCAATATATAAATCTCTAAAGATGAGGCAAGAGATAATTATTATCCTTGGGTCAAAATAAATTCATTTCCTAATTACTTCTCCCTCACCTGGAATAAGTTAGATCAAATTTATTATGGTGTTTTAAAACAAAACTCCTAATATTGTAAAGCTGCAATTTAGGCAATTGGTAGCTGGTAAAGACATGCAAAATCTTTGGCTTCCTACCCACTTCAATGCATCCATAAGGGGCCAGGATGGATTGGCTTGCCTAGTGGAAGAACAGTTAATGGGAAGGCCTTGGCACTTTAAATAAGGGTTTTAAAATGTTGTCACAATAAATATCTGACTCTGAAAAATCTTTCCAAACCAGAAGAAGAGAAACGCCAACACCGGCCATTTGAAAAAAAAAAAAAAATCAGATATGCCTAAACCTTACAGCTGGCTACTTCTGCAGAATTTGTAATGCATTCTGGGTTTATAATGAAAAAAAGGAGGAAGTGAATAAGTCCCCTACTGGTATTTACCTCTTAACTAAACAAAAGAATGTTTTAGGAAGTTGTGTAGTATTATGGAAAGGGCAAAGGCTTTGGAAACAGGCAGGCCTAGGTTGAAATTCTACCTCTGCCATTGGCTATGGGATCAGGTGTGAATGACTCTCTGAACTGCTCCATTTTCTCACATCTAAGGTGGACTAATGACATTGAACTTAACCTCGTTGTTAAGGAATAGATATACTGTAAAGGACCTCCTAGCACAGCCACTGACCCAGGCAGGCCCTCATTAACAATACCTGTTATTAGCAGTACTCCTATTAGTTCAACTTCACTTGGCACATTTAAACACTCACATCCACACAACACCACACACACATACACACACACACATACACACACACACACACACACACACACACAGAGGCATTACATACTCCTCCTGAAATCTGTCCATCAAACCTTATGGAAAATCTCCACATTAAACACTCTCTTCTGAACTCCTGAGATCTTTGCCTGACTGATGCAGAGACCATGTGCTGAGGGGAGATCGTACGTCATCACACAATTCTCTTGTCAGCCTAGAAATGGCTCAGATTCCCTCCAAACAGTCAGAGTCCATTCCCTCGAGTTTAATAACCACTCCAGATTGAGAAAGAGTCTACTGGAAGAACAGTTATTCATGTGTTCAGGGGCATTTACGTAAAAACTGAACATCAGAACAATTTTATGTTAAATGTCTACCCTCCTCCTGGTCCATTAGAGCAAACACTGACACATGCATGTGTGCACGCACATGTAATCTGAGGCTCATGGTGACACATCTGTAACATCACTGCTAATAGATACTAAGTATGTACCTAGCATTTCCCCCAAAGCAATCACTAGCCCCATCACTTAGAAAGTGGAATGCAGGGCAAGTATCCTCTCAGCCACTACATGCCATGGGTATGCAGAATTTCTTTTCTGGTGACTACTGTGCACCTTTGGAGATGTCCACAATAAAAAGTGAAATCGGGTCAAAGAGAGTTTAGTGGCATGGAGGTCTGGTGCTGACCTCAGGGAAAGCTGATCTGAATGCCTATTTTGTGCCAATTACCAGAGGAAATACGATAGATATGGTGTCTGCCCTCCGGAATGCAGGATGAAGCCAGAGAGGCCAGCATTTCATTTAAATTACATGAATACATACAGTCATCTTAAGTGGGAAAGGTGCAGGGTACCAGGAAATCTTATAGAGGGGCCCAATTTAGTGAGGGTCAGGGAAGGACTGCTTGGGGAAGTGACATCTCGGTGAGACCAGAAGGATGAACACGCACCGTCCAGGGAAGTGGGAGGGAGGGAGGGGGCAGTATCCCAACCAGGAGGACAGCCAAGCTGAGCAAAGGAAAAAAATGGTTAGGCACCTTTGACATAACTGAGGTTTGCCTCCAAATGGCCCTGGTCAGAAGAAACAGAATCAACCTAAGTAACTGACTCAGAGCTGCAGAGCCAAAATTATTCATGATTATTAGGAGCAACTATGACTTCTCTTCCAGATCCTCTTCAAATATCAGTCGCCTGGAGTTCCCCTTGTGGCTCCGTGGTAATGAACCCAACTAGTGTTCGTGAAGATGCAGGTTGGATCTCTGGCCTTGCTCGGTGGGTTAAGGATCTAGCGTTGCTGTGAGATGTGGTATAGATCACAGATACGGCTCAGATCCTGCGTTGCTCTGGCTGTGGTGTAGGCCAGCAGCTACAGCTCAGATTTGCCCCCTAGCCTGGGAACTTCCATGTGCCACACATGCAACCCCCCCCAAAAAAAAAAAAAAAAACAAAAAACAGTTGCCTGAGTAATTGTGTAAGGCAACTATAAATGTTTACACAGTGAGATGTGTATACAGATGTGTATATATATAGATGGGATTAGAAACCAATGAAGTTCCAGGTCTCAAAGAGTGCTATTAGCTAAAAAACACAAGAGTTGATATACCTTCCTCGGGCTTGAATAGGGACAGAAGCCCTGAGGATGAGCTAGTAGCCACATCTGGATCCCAACATGATGGAGAACAGGCCAGCAGCCCAGGCTGGCACAGACCATGTGCTTGGCCAGAGCCTGGCCTACAGAGAAGGTCCACCAGGGGTGTGGCAGAGGTCATTGTTCTTAAGGCAAAAACAGGATTATTTCTGCCCTGACACTTTTCCCTTCTGATTATATCTCTGTACAGAATTGGCTGCCTACCACCAATTCAGAAGAACATCCCACCTGGTGGATGTGATGCAAGTTTTTTTTTTTTTTCCTACCTTTTAAGGACCACAAGTGCTGCCTATGGAAGCTCCCAGGCTAGGGATGGAAACGGAGCTGCAGCTTCCAGCCTACACCACAGCCATAGCAATGGCGGGATCTGAGCCTCGCCTGTGACCTAATCACAACTCATAGCAATGCCAGATACTTAACCCACTAAGAGAGGCCAGGGATCAAACCCCCATCCTCATGGATACTAGTCGGGTTCATTTCCACTGAGCCACAACAGGATCTTGCCAAATTAAAACACTGGGCTCCTAAGGCAACAATGATACTCTGACCCCCACTGCCCCCGCCTACCCCCTCCCCCAGAAGGATAAAGAGAAGGTTCTAAGCAGATGGAATAACCTTGGTGAGAGACTAAGCAAGGAAGAGGAGGAGAGCAAAGCCTTCAGGATGTCATCCTGGGCTCTGGATCCTTCTTCCAAGACAAAACCCATGTCTGAAGTTGCCTCTTCAGCTCTGATTAACGAGGGGTCAGGGAAATGAGGGCTTGTGGTGCCGTATCATGGGCTAGTTGGGACAGATCTTGTAAACACCCACCTCCTGTCCAGTTTCTCTTGACCTTTCTCCAAGAACAGTGGCCTTAGGCAGCGGTCAACAGATGACTAATTTTAGTTTGGGTTATAACATTCAGAGCCAAAGCTCTTCCCTTGCCCAGGCTGAGACGAGACCAACACAAACCTCCTTATTCCTGTCACTCAACCTCTCCTGGTTCCCAGAACCAGGCAGACATCCGCGAAAGGCTAGGGAATCTTACCCTGTGAGCCTCCCCAGAGAAGGGGGGAGGTACAGTAGATTTAGGAGTTCTTCACTCACTCACTCTACACCTGTCCATTTCCGTGCTCAGTCCCTTGACGAGTGTTTATTTAGCATCTGCCACCTAACGGGCCCAGGAGTTGGCCCAGGGTACACAGAGCTGGCTGAGATGAATAGGCTGCCTCTCCTGCAGGCAAGGACAGGAGAGCCAGAAACCAGAGAGTAAATCACAGAACTGTCTTGGTGCTCAATCCAACGAAGGGCCCTTGAGCGGCATCTCATCTGGGCCAGGGGCTCGGGGACAGATTCCCAGGGAAGGAAGGTTTAAGCTGAAACCAGAAGGATAGTGAGAGCTGTGGGAAAAGAACAGGAAAAGGGCTGGACCAGGCAGAAGGTGGCCTGGAATGTGCGCTGTGGAGAAGTCAGTGTGGCCAAAGCAGTTGGGGAGGGTGTGCAGAGAACCGGGGCCGTGAGGCTGCAGGGGCTGGTCATCAAGGTCTATGGCCCAGGCCAAGCGCTGGGGACTCTGACCTGAGAACAGTGGGGAGGCAATGCGTTTCAGGCAAGGCGCTGTCCTGATGAGTGTAAGGTTCAGCTCCTGTCACTGTTACTTCTATGACATTGGGTGGGTCACAGTGTCTCCTTTGATCCACCAATAAAATATGTCCTTGCCTTTTCTTTTCTTTTTTTTTTTTTTTTGCTTTTTAGGGCCACACCTGTAGCATATAGAAGTTCCCAGGCTAGGGGTTGAATTGGAGCTGCATCTGCCAGCCACAGCCACAGCCACAGCCACAGCCACGCCAGATCCAGGCTGCGTCTGTGACCTATACCACAGCTCATACCAATGTCAGATCCTTTAACCCACTGAGTGGGGCCAGGAATCAAACCCGCATCCTCATGGATACTGGTCGGGCTCCTTACTGCTGAGCCACAACAGGATCTCCCTCACAAACATGCTTGTATTTTGCGTCTACTCTGTGCCAGCCACATGTCACCAATGCGACGGGACAGGGAACAGAACAGGTCCTGCCATTCTTGGAACTTACATCCCAGTGGGGGCGTCAGCTTGGCAAATACGCCAGGGAGGAAACCAGCAGGGTGACGAGGAGGAGAGTGACCTGGGAGGCTGCCTTGGGGCAGGATAGGCAGGGTGGACCTCTGAGGAGAAGACCCTGGATCTGAGGCCTGAGGAACGACAAAGGTCCTTCAGAACAAGGAGAGACTTGGGCAGAGTGACTGCAAAGGCCTGGGCAGCTGAGCACGTGGAGCTGAGCACAGAGCCTGAGGCACAGGGCCAGGCTGGCTAGGGAGGCGGCATCCTGATGGCACAGGGCCTCCTTGGAGGGGGGATGTTACTGCATGAGCAACAGAGGCTGATGAATGGCCTGATCTCAGTGACACTGTAAGGTCACTTAGGCTGCTCTGTGGAGGATGGACAGGAAGGAGACCTGAGTGAAGGAGTGAGATCCAGAAGGGGCTTCTGTCCTTCCTTTCTCCACTGCGCAGAGCACACTTCATCACCCGCCAGCTACCGGCTTCATGACCTTGGGCACGTTACTCAACCTCCTGGCATCTTAACTGTCCTCATCCACAGGGGCAATAACACCCCCTGCCTCACACTGGGCTCTTGAATACAAGTTGCCGTCATTTGCAGGAACAGGGCATGGCTAAGCGCTCCATACACCTGAGCCGTTCTCACTTCCTCACTGTTCTTTCCCTGTCTGTCTCTGCGACTGGATTCTGAGCTCCTCACCTTTACCGGCCCAGCACCTGTTCCAGTGTTAATCCTAGGGTCTCTGTCAATCAGGAGTCACAAATGGTTGCCTGAAGATGTGAGTTGGCCCAAAGACATTTTGTTCAGCAGATATAGAGATTTTGAGATACGTGACTGTGGATGCCTTCAGGCTAGAGATGCTCCCCCAGCTTCCTGGAGTCCACTCAGGATGTGACTGGGTGAACTCTTAAAAATGTGGCTTGGAACATGTGTCAGAAATGTGACCTGTAAACCACACAGTAACTCCCTAATCCCCTCTCCAGCCCCCACTGGGGCAATGGACCACAGGGTCTCATTTTCTAACTTTTCTTCGTATTGAATACTTTCTAGATCCTGATAACCAGGAGAAAAAGACACACACAGAGTCTGTGACTTTTTTTTCCTTCCCTTAGTAAGGCTGTGCCCTCAGCATATGAAAGTCCCAGGCTAGGGGTTGAATGAGAGCCGGCCTACGCCACAGCCACAGCAACTCTGGACCCAAGACACATCTGCAACCTACACCATAGCTCATGGCAACACTGGATCCTTAACTCACTGAGCGAGGCCAGGGATCGAACCTACATCTTCATGGATACTAGTCAGATTCTTAACCCTCTGAGCCATAACACAAACTCTCAGAGTCTGTCTTAACTGAGTTTACAATCCAGTGCTCGTGAATGTGGATGCTGTAGTCTCCTTGGGTGCAAAAGGTACACTAATATTACATCATACTGGGTGTTGCACAGATTATCTTATTCTACTCTTAAAATAACTCTGGAGGGGTGGGTAGCCTGGACAAGCAGGTTACTCTCCTTTGCAGAGAAACAAATGAAGGATCAAAGAAGCTAAGTATAGTGTCCAAAATAAAACAGCAAGATGGTAGATCTCGAAATCCTGTCCCTTTTCATCAACAGAAGCATTGCAAGCAGGGAGAGGTTAACTCGGGTTATGGAAAAACCTCTAAAGTTCTCTCTTTGTAACATGTCACAGGCCTGAGAATAAGAAAGATGACGGTGATACCCAGACACTGACCACCACATGGTAGCATAACTTAGATTGGCTCTGATGGTGGGAAAATCCTGACAACAGTGCTGGCAAAGAATAAGAGGTTTGTGTTCCAAGAGAGTTCTCCACGGGCTCCACGTGTCACCAGTGACACATCTGGAAAGAGAAAAAAGAAATCAGGAAACAGAACATGGCCCTTTTTGCCAGGAGAGTTACGGAAGTATATTTTTTTGGCTAAGGCGATGAGATTTTGCCAGGTGGTGCCAGGCCAGACAGCAGATCTGCATGGCCCAGCAAGCTCGGCCTCCAGAGGGACCCTCTCTGGTATTTCCCAAGAAGGCTTGGCACACTCAGGGGATCACAGCAGCCGCCTCCGCAGACACCTTCGGAGTGTAGTAAGCTTCCACTGTGTGCGCCAGACACACAGAGGCCTGGAAAATACATCATCATCTTTGAGAGACTCAGCAGCCTTACCAACCCTGAACTTGTCCTTTTTGGGTGTGAGAGCTACTCAAGACTCCTCAGCCCTCATCTGATTTAAATCAGTGGTTCTTAACCAGGCCATTAAGAACCCCTCGCCCGCCCCCCGCCCCCGGGGTGGGGGAGAAGTTGGCAATGTCTCGGGACATTTTTGGTCAACTTGACAGGGGCACAGAGAAGAGTACTACTGGCATCTAGCATGCAGATGGCAAGGATGGTGTTAAATATCCTACAACACACAACAGGAGAGCTCAGCAATGAAGAATTATCTGGCCCAAGATGTCAAGAGTGCCAAGGTTATGAAACCCTGATGAAGATACCTAACAGGTTTCTGGACTCCTGACTATACGCCCAGCCTTGTACTAAGCACTACAAAGCCAAAGGGAATTGGATAAGTCCTTTTTCTCAAGGAGTTCTGAGTCTAGTGGAGATGTAATCACGCAAAGAAACAGTTGTCACTCAGTGAGATGGGACTGAAAGCTACCACAGCCGGGGCGGGGGATGACCTGTAAAGAGACCTTTGGGTTCGCACGTGGGCTTTGCAGTTTACTCATGAGCTGTGTGACCTTGGACAGTACGCTTAACCTTTTGACTTCTTCTGAACCTCTGAACGGGAAACGATGACTCTATTTCTATTCCTACTACTATTGTGGTTCTTGCCACTGTTCCTACAACTTCTGCTAGAGCTCCATCACCACTGCCACCATTACTGATACGGCTTCTGTACTTCCCCTATGCAGAGCCTGAGTGCCAGACAGCCAGGAGGCAGAAAGGATTGGGAAGGAGAAGTAGGGACAGCTTCTAGAATGTGCCACTAAAGAGAAAAGGTAGGTGTCTTCTTCATCTTTCATCCCGCTGCCTGGAAGAAGGAGGCTGATAGCCACCTTCGATCATGCAGACAAGTGTATCAATATTAAGGATTGTTCACACACAGAAACCATCTGGTTCTGGGAGGATCTCGTGGAAAGCATTGATCTCTAGACTGTCATGTAAGAAAAAAAGAAGCCATCATCTATGAGCCACAGATAAGATTGTCACCTACTGGAGTTCCCGTCGTGGCTCAGTGGTTAACGAATCCAACTAGGAACCATGAGTCTGCGGGTTTGATCCCTGGCCTTGCTCAGTGGGTTGATGATCCGGCATGGCCGAGAGCTGTGGTGTAGGTCGCAGACTTGGCTTGGATTCTGCGTTGCTGTGGCTCTGGCGTAGGCCAGAGGCTACAGCTCTGATTAGACCCCTAGCCTGGGAACCTCCATGTGCCATAGGATTGGCCCTAGAAAAAGGCCAAAAAAAGAAAAAAAAAAAAAAAAGACTGTCACCTACTAACACAGAAGTATAGGGGTTGACTGGTAAGCCAGCGCAGGAAAGGGCATTACTAGTAGAGGCAAGAGCATATGCAAAAATACAGAGAGCTGAAAGAGAGTAATGGGAGCTCTGTTTTTTGATCCCTTCCACCAGGAAACTGGCAGAGAGTGACCTGGGAGGACCAGGGAGCAGCTAGATCACAGCAGACCTACGCTCCACACAAGAGAGGTGAGGTGAGACTTGAAAACTGCAGACCCGGGATGCTACTGAAGGGTTTCAAAGAAAAGCAATATCAGATCCACAGGCAGAGCCTAAAGTAGAGGAGGAAGGAGTACTGGTTTGGTGAGGTGAGGTAGGGCAGAAGTTGGGGGAAGGATGGTGGGAGCCAAGGAGCCCAGTTAGGAGGGTAAGCTGAGGATGGCAACTACTCCGGAGATAGTTAAGGAACAATATCATAGATTTTGCCCTTCATTTAGGGAATGGTCATGAATATGGAAGGTATGATGTCAAGGTTTGGGGTTGGCAAACTGATGACAGCACCTTGCCTCTGACAGGAAACAGTGAAAGAAAAGCAAAAGTATTTCAGGGAAAAGGAGTGGCGTCTGAGGCGCCTGTGAGCCAGCAAGTAGCAATACCTAAGGATACTGGCTGAGGAGACAGCACATGCAAAAGTACTAAGAGTTGAAAGAGCATAAAGGGATCTCTGTGTTTTGATCCCCTCCACCGGGAGGGTGGCAGAGCAGTACGGAGCTCGGGAGAGCACGCAGGACAGACATTCAGACTGTGAAGCCGGCAGCAGAGAGCGGGTGTTTAAATCATGGGAACACATGACACTTGGCTGTACTCTGACGGGACTGAGGCTTCTGGCCCACTGTATTCAGGTCACCTCCAATAACAAAGTCCATCATCTCCCTTCCATGTGTATTGTGGGCCAGGATACTTTAAACACATACACACACACACACACACACACACACACACACACACACACACACACACACAGGACAAAAGAGGCACTGAGTTTCAAATTCTCTAAAGGACCCAGGACCTTATCAGAAATGATTCTCTTCAGACCACAGCCCATTCTTGAAGCAGGCCCGACCGCAGCTTTGCCCACAGGGCCTGCGAACCTTATCTGACACCTGCAGAAGCCATTCATGTCTGCAAATATGATATAAAATGTCTCACTGCCCTGGGACTTTGCACCAGAAAGACATGAAACAAATCCCCTTTTAACGCCCACATTCAGGTGGCTTGCACACAAATGTGCCACAGAGAACATCCAGATAGGGCTTTCAAGGCCCTGAGCAATGCTTTATTTTAAATAGAGGTGGGCGTTGACATAGCTATGAAGGCCCTGTCAGTGGCTACAGTTATCACAGGGCAGAAAACGCCACGTGATTATTTTCTCCCCAATTATGGCTAATTCTCTGCAAGTTAATTCTTGGCTTTTCTGAAACAGGGCCCGAAAATTAGCTCTTCATGTGTCAGACTGCAGATACCGGACCCAGCAGCAGCTCCTGGCCTGCGGTTACTCCTTATTACTGCTTCTTCAAAAGCGAGGAGCGGGGCAGGAAGCAGGGTTTTGACTTAGGCACCATTTAGCCGAGTGGAGAGAAAAATCTCCCTTCCGCTCTGAAACAGGATCGTGCAGCTATAAAATTTATTGGACAAGGGTGTTGGGGGAAAAGAATCAAAGAAAGAACTAGGGGCCGAGCGCGGAGGGGTGTAAGGAAATCTGCACCTGTTGTCACTCACTTATTACCCCCGATCTCTCAGGCAGTTTAGATTTAAACCAGACAGGACTGCGGCCCAGCAGAGCTGATGGGGGCCTTTTTTATCTATTAGTGCAAAGTCAAAAATGTGGGCGAGTGTGTAGGCACACGTGTGTGTGTGTGGGTGTGTGTGCACGGCTGCTGGAAACAAACTGGGAGGGGGCACCCGGAAAAGGCTGTGACTCCTCGTTGTGGGGTGGAGGCACGGGTAGGGCAGCAAGTGTACCAGCCGACAACTTCGGCACAGAAAAGGCCAATCCAGAGCCTAGCTACCATCTGAGGGCTGTAGTTTCAATTCTATTTTGATAAAATCCCCAGAATTAATCGTTCTCATACACGGAAAGCACGAGCACCACATGAATTGAGTTGATGGGAAAGACAGAAAGTTCCCCAAGTGAAAAATCAAGAGGAGAAACTGGTCAAGTAGAAAGTCATATTCCATTTACCCTCTGAAGAGCCCAGTTTTCACATGTACTTTAAAATCCCTACATATATATTTAGGTATGTGTGGCTGTTATTCTTTAACCTTTAAATTCCTATGACAACTTAAAAAAAAAAAATTTTTTTTTTTTGGTCTTTTTAGGGCCACACTTGCAGCATATGGAGGTTCCTAGGCTAGGGGTCAAATTGGAGCTACAGCTGCCAGCCTATGCCACAGCAATGCCAGATCTGAGCCGCGTCTGCGACCTACACCACCGCCATGGCAACGCCATATCCTTAACCTACTGAGCAAGGCCGGGGATCGCACCTGCGTCCTCATGGATGCCAGTCAGATTCATTTCCACTGAGTCACGACGGGAACTTCCGGGCAGTTAATGATAATCTCTAACTGAGGGGTATTGCAGGGTGGTGGTCGAGCACGTGGGTTCTGAAGGCAGACAGATCTGGGTCTGAATTTTAGCTCTATCACTTATGAGCTGAATGACTCTGGGCAAGTCATTTAAGAGTTTCTCCATAACGATGAGGGTTAAATGGCAGAATCTCAAACTCTCAATAAAAGTCAGATTGTGCATATGTTCCTCCCCTTCGTTATTTAATCATTATTTTACTCAGGCGATGATTAGGATGGGAAAATGTGACATGATTCCTGTAGAATCACTGTAGGACATATGGAAACAAAACAACAGAGGCAGGGAGTTCCCTAGTGGCTCAGCAGGTTAAGGATCTGGTGGTGTCACTGATGTGGCTCTGGTTAGTTCGATCCCTAGCCTGGGAAATTCTACCTGCTGCAGGTGCAGCCAACAAACAACCTAAAAACAAACAACAAGCAAATGAACAACAACACCCAAAAAACCCAAAACAGCAGCAGAATTTACCATCAGGTCAGGTAATACCTGGCACGTGAACCCCTACCCCTGTCCATACACCTGGAGAACATAAAGCGTCTCATTTAGACCGGCTTCCCCCACACTGCTCTAGACAGCAATTTCCAATCCGTAAGTGAAGGTGTGAGAGCTAACCTAGCTGATGTTCCCAATCCAATCTCACCTTCCATGTGGGAGATGAGACAGCAGGAGGCCACGGAGGTTACGTGACCTGCCAAGGGTCCCACGTGTAATAAGTGACAATCCTGGAAAGTAAAGCGCCTAGATCCTCCCTCGCTGCCTATACATCCTCAGGGTGGCAGGAGAAGCCACTGTGGTGCCCTCTTTGCCATCCTCCTCCAGGATCCACAGAAGGGAGGCTGCACTTCACAGATGCTCACCTAACTCCTGCAAGCGCCTTCTGGGGCAGGTGAAGGAGTAAGGGGAAAAAAATTAAAGCATCTTTCTCAAAGCTTTGATTGACGATGTACAGGTTTACACATATACCCAGCCAAGTCTGCTTCTCGGAGGTGTGAGCAGACGGAATTCTCACAACCCATAGAACCTGACCTGAAACTTTAGCCACGGCCAAGTGAGTCACTTCAGCTGCAGAGCGGACACAAGGCGACCGGCCCTCACCTCCACCATCACCGACCCGGTCTCACTTGCCCATGAGTAAGGCAGCAGCTATGCACTCAGTGCCATGGCAGATGAACGGCAGCCTGAGGCCATCTGTTTCTGTCTCGCAGGCAGGATCCCAGTGTGTGCTGGTTCCAACTGGATTTTTGTGGGGAGGGAAGCAGAGAAGGCCCCAGCTGCTGTCACCAGACAAGGAGGCGCCGTCTCCTCACCTCCATCCTGGACCTCCAAGGACCTGAGTTCCCAGCTGTCCTGTGGCTAGAGATGCTCCTTGCCTGACTCAGAAAGTCAGCATTACAAACGGTTTGGTGTGTGTTGATTTCTATCTGTGGTGGGGAGTAGAGGGTGGGGTGGAAAATTAGACTTATTTTCTTTTGCAGGTGGGACCATCTGCTGCAAGAGCTTTACCTCCCTCAATTCTACAACATGCCTGGCATCCGAAAAAGGTTTTGAAATAAAATAATAAGCGTGATAATAATAACCAAGCCTAAGTATTGCCCGACCTGACTTAGAGAACTGTAGGCAACTGCACCCCCTTCTTCAACATTAATCTTGTCCAAAGCCAACTGGTTGCCACTCACTCAATGCCCATCCTCTCAACTCAACACAAATTTCTCGGAATCGACTATATTTTATCACACTTCTGGGCACCAGGCAGCAAATAGGCAGGTCACTGCCTTCATGGAGCTAAGATTACAACCAGGGGAGTCTGATGACTAGACCAAACAATACGAAAGAGTAAATAATATATTTCCAGAGAGTAGTAAGTATGATGGGGACGTAAAGGCAGAATAGAGAAGAGGCCCACTTGAAAAGGTCTCCCCAGGGAGGTAACTTCTACAGTGAGAATTACAAATACACTACAACCTTTCGGTATGAAAGTATATGTGCTGTCTTTTTTTTCAGCCTTGAATTACTGCTACTTTCTGTTGGTATAATACTGTTATTTGAGACATCAGTTAGCAGCTTTGTAATATTTTTATTGAGGTATATAGTTTACTTACCATGTTGTGTTAGTTTCTGGTGTACAGCACAGTGATTCAATTTTATATATACATATATTTATATATACACATATATATTCTTTTTCATATTTTTTTCCATTATGGTTTATTACAAGATGTTGCATATAGTTCCCTGTGCTATACAGCAGGACCATTCTGTTTACTCTTTTATGTACAGTATATGTATCTGCTAGTCCCAAACTCCTAATTTATCCCTCTCCCTCCCCCCTTTCCCTTTGGTACCTATAAGTTTGTTTTCTATGTTTGTGAATCGGTTTCTGTTATGGAATTTCATTTGTGTCATATTTTAGATTCCATGTATAAGTGATATCATATAGTATTTGTCTTTCTCCTTCTGACTTACTTCACTCAGAATAACCTCTAGGTCCATCCATGTTGCTGCAAATGGCATTATTTCATTCCTTTTATGGCTGAGTGGTATTCCTGTGTGTGTGTGTGTGCATCACATCTTTTTCATCCATTCATCTCTTGGTGGACTTTTCGGTGCTTCCATGTCACCTTTGCCCTTCTTAACTATTCCCATCCAGCTGCTCCCTCCTTGTCCTCCTGGATGCCCTAGTGACAAACACTCCCGGCCCCTCTTTGCCACTCAGCTCTACCAATTCCTCTGCCTTCACCCATCTCCCACTGGGGAAAGGGAGGAATTAGGTTCCCAGCAGGGCACCTACTGGATTAGCAGGAAGAGGGATAAAATCAGCTGGAACAGTCTAAGGCAGAACTGCCCAGAGGCAGTGGTTCTGAAAGCTCAAGCAGGAGAAGGTGGGGGTGCAGGGGGCTGGGGGGGGTGTTTAAACACCCTCCATGGAAGAGACAGCAGCTCTATAAGGAGCCCAGGAGAGAGGACACTGACACCAAAGTAGAACCACTAGTAGCACCCAGAGGAAAGCCTCCTACCCTATGCCTACATTTTTTATTGTGAAATGTATTAAATTTCACTGGTTAAAAAAAACTAAGAATTACAAACACTTTTAAAATATTATTCCTTGGTTTTATGTAAAATAAACACTGAAAACCCAATTTTGTTATTCCACTCCAATATCATTATAGGATTAGAAGACTGCTGATTTTCTGAAAACTGCAAAGAGCCAGAGGAGAAGAATTTTGGTCAAAGAGACTGGCAGACTCAAGAACCCAAGGCAGAAAAGAACTTGGTGGCTGTGGAAGCCCCGAAGAAGCAGATGTGGGTAGAGAAAGTGAGAAAGAGAGAGATGGCAGAAGATGGGGAGGAGGAATTAGTTAAAATTAGTTAAAGGCCAGGATCGGGACCACATGTCCCACCAAGGCCTGCAGGTGTGCACGTGCGTGTACACGTGCGCACACATACAGACATATATACACATACACATATAGACACACACACACATAGACATACACAGCAGAAGGTGTAGGTAGTTTGTCATGGGAAGAGGAGCTCATTTTTGTACCTAAAGAAAGCTTATCCGCTCTCCCCTCCTTCTACTCATCATGATCTCCCTTCTAGAAAAGCCTTCCCTTCAAGCAGGTCCCTAGTCTTAGGGCACAGAGATCTAGGTACCAGGTGGGTTGGCTGGAGGCACATTCCTCTCCCCCAACTTTCCGAAGTCAAGAAAAAGTAGAGAAAATTGGGAGAAATCTGTAAAGCACATGAAAATAGCCACAAAAACTGCAAAATGTATTACGACTCTGATTCTTCCGTGCCAGGATGAACACTGTGCCATTTTAATCAAATTTAACTACCTCATCTAAATAATCCCTGTTTCCCAGGCATTTAGTCACTCTATCTGTATAAATTTCTATTTACCACTGAGAGCTTAATACATGCTCGGCCTTACACTACATGCTTGCTGTATGATACCACTTTTATTCCTTACAGGAATAAAGAAAGTGGCATCAATCTCATTTTATGGGTGAAGAAACTGAAACTCATAGAGCTTAAGTTCACAAAGATGGTAAGTGAAAGAGTCCAAATTTGAACCCAGAACTCTTCAGTTCTAAAACCCATCTTCCTTCCAATACACCAAGAGCCCTATAAAAATTCTGATTCTCTTAAGACTAAAGCCCACAACCAATTCTTCTGCTGATTCTTCAAAGCCCAAATCCTTCACAATGGGTGAAACCCTCCTTGACCACTCCAGCCAATAACCGTGCCTCCCTCTGACCTTGAATAGCACTGCATAGGGCCCACCATTCATCCATCCCCTGAAACACTGTGTACATGCACACCTACTATGTGCTGGGCATTGTTCCACAGGTGATAACACAAGAGGAGACAAGTTAAAGGTCCTGTCTTCAGGGAGCTTACAGCAGAGTGGGGGAGACAGACAACAAATACATAGAAAAATCAAATAGTATCAGGCTATTGCCTTTGGAATGGATTAGCAATGAGATTCTGCTATGCAGCACTGGAAACTATGTCCAGTCACTTATGATGGAGCATGATAATGTGAGAAAACAGAATGCATACATGTATGTGCAACTGGGTCACCATGCTGTTTAGTAGAAAAAATAATTGTATTGGGGAAATAACAATAAAAAAAAATACTATCAGGCCCCATGAAAGTTAGAACTAAATTATATACATATTCTTGAGATTCTTTTTCACTGTTTCTGCTTTTTGTTTGTTTGTTTTTCTTTTTCTTTTTAGGGCCACACCCATGTCATATGGAAGTTCCCAGGCTAGGAGTCAGATCAGAGCTGCAGCTGCCAGTCTAGGCCACAGCTACAGCAACACATACAGCAGACCCAAGCTCTGTCTTCAACCTGCAGCTCATAGCAATGGCGGATCCTTAACCCATGGAGTAGGGCCAGGGATCAAACCTGTATCCTCATAGAACTCCTCACTCTGTTTCTGAAATGGGCTGCATAGCTCTTAAGTGAAAGGATTCTGGCTGTTCCTGATGCAGGGACGGGTAGGAAATGCAGCTGGAGGAACAGAGCCCATGCAGGAAGGGTCTTTCTCTGCCCTGCGGATGGGCTCAAGGATCAGAGGTCACTGAAGGGATCTTGCACTTGAGGAACACAATCAGATCTGCATTTTTCAGGGCTCTCCTCGGAGGAAAGTGACTTGGAGAACAGACAGGCTTCAGGAAGGGAGACCAGTATGCAGGCTGCTGCAATACACCAGGTGAGTGACAATACGTGACCTGCAATCCACTAAGGGAATTGCTCCTTTCCTGCTGACATTCTGACCTTCACATCATCAAAGAAAGCCCATATGCTGGACAGTGACCACATGGGCACAGAACTCCCACATTCTCAGCCGGATTACGAGATGCCACACACACAAATACAAAAATGGGCAAACCACCCAGCAGAGGCTTCTGTCCCTCAGCTGTCATGTTCCTTTGCCAAACAGTTCCCAGTGCTGACACCCTGGTGTTCGGAGCAGTGACAAAAGCTTTCAGTGGGACCTTTACCCAGTCCTAGTCCAAAAAAAACAAACACGCTGTTATAGCCCAGTAAAGGAAGCCCTGGCAGCTTGCCCCATTGGTCAGGTTTCCTGACCTCCAAACAGACTTCTCCTCCTGTTACACCATCCTCTGGGCCAAGGAAGGACTGAGAAATGGACAGCAGTTTTCAGAAAGCCTACGTGGCACAAGAGAAAGACGAATCTGGGTTCAGGTATACCTTTTGCTGCAGGCTCACTGTGTTGACTTTAGGTAAAATCCTCAACTTTTCTGAGTGTTAATTTCATCAGATGCAACCTAGGTAATAATAATTACTTTCCAGAGCTGTGGCAAAATAATTAAAGGAGAAAACATAAATGATGAGTCAAGTCGACTAAAACAGTTGGACTGTGTTTTGGGAGAGATGAGGATAATCTAAAGGAAGGTGAGAGGAACAGGCGCTGGAAGAAGGTATAAATGAGGCAGCATTTTTTCAGTTGTGGATGCACTCAGATGCACAGGTGATTAGAGTTAAAATCTGGTAAAGTCTGGCAAAAGGATAGATGACGTTTTTCTTGAAGAGGGAATAAGGAGAAAAGAGAAGGTGATGAGAAAGATAAAGAATGAGGTTGGACAGGGGTAGATCGAGTGAAGTCATGTCTTTTCAATGAAGCAGTGAAATCTTCAGTTAAGTTAGCCGATCTTCTGTTCTGAAAGTAAAGTTTTGAATATTGATGAAAGATACTAAAACAAACAAACAAACAAACAAACAAAACAAAAACAACTGGTGGCCGCTTGATAAGTGTTACCTTTCTTTTTCCTGACTTTCCTTTCTGTGTTCACCATGTATTTACCTTATGCTTATGTAATAACTACCAGATGCAAGGCCTTGTTCAGAAACAAGTCTTAAGTGAAATCAATTAAAAACAACAACCCCAGTGGAAAACCGCCACATCCACTGTAAGAAAGCAGAACTACATGGAAATACAATCTTGATCTGCTCCTTGCACAACTAGAACTTTTCTAATCTATTAAAAAACCACTGAATCTAGCAGATCTCCAGTCTAGTGATCATAAGAATAATATGCGAAGCTAATACAGATTTTTAGCTTCTGTTTCCACTCAGAATCTTTACTAAAGGTTTTTTGGTTTGTTTTTTTTTTAATTAAAAGTCTCTGCAGGTGATTCTTGCCATCATGACTTACTTTCTGAAGCTAGTTTGGGATTCAATAATCTAATCTCTCTGTCTGCTCAGGCGGGGATTAAATCAGACCAATCTCACAGAAAAAGCTTGAAGCCAAGAATACATTCCAAATCACAGACAGTAACAACATAAGAATGGGATTTCAACTTCTCCTTCGAAAATCCTGATTAATGATAAAAGGTTAACTTCGATCTAATCCTTCCCATTTTCATCATGGCAATTATTTTTAAAAACCGGTTGCAGTGACTGGCTGGGGGGTAGGGGTGGTCTGGTCGAGTGTTGTCCTCAGCCCAGTGTGACTGCTTGGAGGTCAGGCAGGCCCTGGCAGCCTGCCACACTCATCCGAGTCTCCAGAAAGGGCCTGGCCTCTGTGTTGCCATGATAATATGCCCCGAGTATATTTGTAACTTGATACAAAACATGTGTCTTCTTTTCTTGTCAGCCCCAGTGAAGGTCAGGAAAGGAAAGAGAAGGAAGGAAAGAAGACAGAAAAACAGGAAAACAGATGGAAAAGACAGACAGGGAGAAGGGGGACAGAAAGACACCAGACAGAAAACAGGGAGGGACGGAGGGAGGAAGAGATGGAAACAGACACCACTTAAGGGGAAAAATGTCCCTCCACCGAGTTTTAGGGAAATGTGCAACAAAAGCAAAGGCAACCAAAAGAAGTTCCTTTAGGAATCCAAGACTTTCAGAGATTCCAAACTGTTAATTTTTTTTTAACTTTTTAGTATTTTAAATTACAAACATACTCAATATTAGAAAGAACAGTGAGCTTTCCTGTACCCATCAGCCAGCTTCAGATAATGTCAACTCACGGCCATCTTGTTTCATCTGTACCCAACTCTGACTCTTTTACAGTGAATTCTAGACTTTGCATTATTTTTCCACAAATATTTCAGCGTGTATCTATGAAATGTCAGATATCTTTTAAGGAGTTCCCACTGTGGCGCAGTGATTTAAGGATCTGGCTTTGCCTCTACAGTCCTGCAAATTCAACCCCAGGCTGGTGCAGTGGGTTAAAGATCCAGCATTGTAGCAGCTGCAGCACAGGTCACAGCTGCAGCTTGGGATTTAATCCTGGGCCCAGGAATGTCCAAATGCTGTGAGTGTGGCTTTTAAAAAGCAATTGCAATAGCATCATAATTTAAAAAATAATTCATTAATACCATCAAATGTCCATTCTGTGTCCCTACTTCTCCTAATGCTTTTTTTTTTTTTGGCAATCCTGCAGTAAATGGAATTTTCAGACCAGGTATCAGATCCCAGCCAAGACTGCAACCTACACCACTGCTCTGGCAACACTGAATCCTTAACCCATTGTGCCAGGCTGGGGATCAATCCTACCTCCCAGGGCTTCAGAGACACTACAAATCCCCTTTGCTTTCTTTTTTTAAATTTTTTTGCTTTTTTAGGGCCACACCCACCGCCTATGGAAGTTCCCGGGTTAGGGGTCAAATCCGAGCTACAGCTGCCAGCCTATGCCAGTCACAGCAACGCAGGATCTGAGGATTGTCTTCGACCTACACCACAGCTCACATCAATGCCAGATCCTTAACACACTGAGCAGGGCCAGGGATCGAACCCAAATTTTCATGGATCCTAGTCGGGTCGTTCGCTAACCACTGAACCATAAAGGGAACTCCTACTTTCTTCTTTTAACAGTTGCTTTTTGATGGGGATTCAAATAAGGCCATGCATCACGAGTGGTTCACGTGTTTCCTAAGCCACTTTTCATTATAGTTCTTCCTCCATCTCTCTTCCCTCCTATCTTGTGCACTTTTTTGGTTGTTGTTATTGAAGAAACTAGGTTACCTAACTCTAACTTTTGCTCTAAGAAAAGACTTGAGAAGCTGCATTAAAGAAAAAAAGGTTAACAATTACTGGACAAATCATTCAAAAACAGCTTTTTTTTAGGGTTGCACATGGAAGGCACATAGAAATTCCCAGGCTAGAGGCTGAATCAGAGCTACAGCTGCTGGCCTATACCACAGCCACAGTAACTTGGATCTGAGCTGCATCTGCAACCTGTACCACAGCTCACGGCAACGCCAGATCTTTTAACTCACTGATTGAGGCCAGGGGTAGAACCTGTGTCCTCATGGATACTAGTCGGTTCATTACCACTGCGCCACCACGGGAACTCTGTCAAATGCAGCCTTACTGAGCAGGTAGACATAAAGCAAATCCGAAACATGCCCTAGAATAGTGCTGTTGGCATAAATATCCTAGAAAATACTCGTGGCCAAAGCTTCTCCATGGCCAGGAAGTTGGGGGCAAATGTGGGTCTCTTTGCTGTCACTGGGACCACCCATTTCTACTGGTCTCATCAAAGAGCAAAAACTATATTTAAAAATTCAAAGATCTTTTTCTGGATGTCAGAGATCTCCGAAATACAACATTTGGATCACTTCAGGCTAGATGAATCAGAAACGCACAGAGGGCACTGCCCTTCATAGACACCAGGGTACAAACACTTGACAAAATGCATTTGGGGAAGTTCTGAACCGTACAAGCTTGAAAAATGATTTGACAAACTCAGTGAACTCCATATGCCCCGGATTCCGTCCATCCCTTCTGTGTTCAGGGGTGTTGGACTCAGAAAATGGGTAAGGTTTCCTCACCCATCTCATCATTACGGCCACGGAACAACATCAGACACTGACACTCAGGGCGAGCCAGGCCTGTGCCCTTGGACTGGTACTGGAGAGGCAGCAGACCTGTTTCCACAGGGGTACCCACCCCCACCCACCCCCTACCCCAGGAAAGATGACTTCGTGAAATGGGCCTGGACAAAGGGGCAGTCTCTTTAGATGTTAGCAACTCTGTCCACTCCACCTTTGGAAATACTCATAATTCCCACTGGACATTTGAGTCTGGCCATGCAAAATCAGATTCAGGAGCTATTTCCTCAGGCTCACAGTATTTGAAGTTAGGACGTCCAGAGAGGGGGAAAAAAAAAGCTGTGTGTATAAGATATGCACTTATTTTCATTCCCGGGGTGAGGAATAATTCTGCTTTGTGAAGAGCCCAAAGCTGTTTCTTATACTTTAATTTATATTTCACAATTTTAGCAATCAGTGAGGATTTAACTAGTGAACAAGCCTAGATGCTTATCTGAACAAGCACAGTCACATAATAAAGACTGTCAGAAATCACTATGCATTATCCCAGTTTGAAATAAAGTTCAGAGGATTCTCAACTAACATGCTTCCAAGTGGGAAAACCAACCTACCAACAGCTTAGCGACATTTATTGTAGAGTTCTTATTACGTAGTCTGCAAAATGGGTTTTGAAAATACCCGTGTATTTTTTTGGGTACTCAGTGGGCAAGATTACCATGTTGAATTAGAAAAAAAAAAAAAATCCACAGACACGTAATTTGCATTTGCTATTTTCTAAGTCCATGCAGATAACTCATCTTTGCTGATGGCGGACACTCCCATATTGTGCTTAACTCTGGACCTAACTTTATAAATGAAGGGTTCCTCAAGGTTTCCTTTCCTCCTCCAAGGTCCTTTCAGAAGTGAGTGTGGAGAACGAACTCACTTCCCCACTTAGAAATCTTCCAAGGCCGCAGGAAGTCTCCCCAGTCTACTCCAGTCTCACAGCTTTCCAAAGACCACCAATGCTCTCAGAAGTATATTCAGCACCAGTTCCCTGGCTTTCCAGGTGACTCTCCTGGGACACGAAAAGTGGCCACGTCCTACTTTTCACACCTCATCTAAATGAACACTGCTTCTTGCCCAGCCGTCAGTGAAGAGGTTGGGGGGATAAGAGTTATGAGCTTAGTTGTCTACAGCTATGCTGATGCAATTAGCCGATAATTCGCAGATCTTCTTCTGTATCCAAGATGCAAAGGCCTAACCTGTGTCACAGTCACGGGTGTACTGTAAACAGCCTGAGATGATTAGGGAGATGCGTATATTCAATTAACAGAATTACTTGGTTTGAACGACTGCTTTTGTTCAGGCTCTTCAACAGCTTCTTAATTGGTCTTCTCTGCCTCTAGCCTCCCCTGTTCCAATCCACTTTTCACAATGTTGCCAGAGGGCTGTCTAAAAAGCCAATATAATTGCATAATTTTCCAACTTAAAAACCTCTAATGGCTTCTTGTCACAGTATCTTAAAACACAAACAGAAACGTCAGAACAAAACAACATTGATATGCATTGAGGAGCTCTACAGTCTAGTGATTTTGCTTCCTAGCCTCCTCTATACCATTATCCCTAAAGTCGATATTCCAGCCACACCAAACATCTTCCCATTCCCTCTACTGCAGCACATAAACTTCCATATTGTTCTCATAATGTTATTCACAAAACAAGGCCCTTGGCCAATTTCAGCCCACAACCCGCTAAGTAAATCAAGCTTGATTAGAACACAGTCACACACCCATTCACTTACTATTGTCTCTGACTGCTTTTTCACTGAAGTGACAAAGCTGAACAGTTGTGACCAATATCATACAGAAAAGCAAAGCCAAAAAAATTTAGTATCTAGATCTTTACAGAAAACGTTTGCCAATGCCTGGTCTAGAATTTTGGCCTCCCACTCACCCCCTGCCCCAGCTCTTTCCTTGGGAAAATTCTAGGCACCTTCAGGAGATATATACTGAATATGTGTATTCCTATCTTTGGGGACCAGGACATCTTACTCTTTCTGAAAAATGGTCTATAGTTACATTCCATCTCCCTTAGCATAACAAAACTCTGACTTTGTTTAGAGTGGCCACATGCGCACCTCCAAGTGGTCAATCTTGGTGATCTAATCCGGCGGCCCAAGAGAATTCGGCAATGGTGGAGATGCTCTACACATGCGCAGTCCGGTGATGCAGCCACTTACCGCACGTGGTGACTGAGCACTTGAAATGTGGCTAGTGAGGCTGAGAAACTGACATTTTAACCTTATTTAACTGATCTAAATTAAAATAGCCACTGTAACTCAATAATTACAAACACAACTCTTTTGGAAAAAAGAGACAAAAAATCAGAACAGACTTTTTTCCAAAGAGGAAATACAAATAGCTAGTGAGCACATGAAAATATGCTCAATATCAATAGCTGTTATGTAAATGCAAATCAAAAGCACAATAAGATAGCATTTCACATCAGCTAGGATGGCTAGAGTATAAAGAATTGAAAACAACAAGTGTTGGTGAGAATGGGAAAAAGCAAAAGCCTTATTTATTTCCACCAGGATCAATAAAATGCTGCAGCTCCTTTGGAAATAGTCTGGTTAAACACAGGAGTTCCCGGGTGGCTCAATGAATTAAGGATCTGGGCTTGTCACAGCTGTGGTGAGGAACCAGGAACTTCTTCGTACCACAGGCATGGCCAAAGGGGGACAAAAAGGGTTAAACATAGAGTTAGGATATAATCTAGTAATTCCACTCCTAGGAACATGCCCAAGAGAACTGAAGAGAAATGAAAATCCATTCACACAAAAACTTGTACATGAATATTCAGAGCAGTATTTATAAAACTAAAAGTTGGAAACAACCTAAATCTCCAACAACAAATGAATGAATTAAACAAAATGTGGAATATGCATGCAATTGACTATTATCAAGTCATAAAAAGGAACTCTTTTTTTTTTTTTTTTTTTTTTTGGCCTTTCAGGGCCACTCCTGGGGCATATGGAAGCTCCCAAGCTAGGTGTGGAATCTGAGCTGTAGCCATAGGCCTACGCCGTAGCCGAAGGAACGCCAGATCTGAGCTGCATCTGTGACCTACACCACAGCTCATGGCAATGCTGGATCCTTAAACCACTGAGTGAGGCCAGGGATCAAACCTGCATCCTCATGGATACTAGTTAGATTCATTTCAGCTGAGCCAGGATGGGAACTCCTATTTTTTTTTTTTTAAGTGCTGACACATGTTCCAACTTAAATGAACCTTAAAAAATGTATGCTAACTGAAAGAAGCCAGACATAAAATGCCACATATCATATAATTCCATTTATGTATAATGTGCAGAACAGACAAATCCGTAGGGACAGAAAGTAGATTTGTGTTGCCACGGGCTGGGGGAAGGGGGAATGGGGAGTGACTACTAATGAATATTGGAATCTTTTGGTAGTGATGAAAATATTCTAGAATTAAATAGTGGTGACAGTTGCATAATCTCATGAATATATAAGAAATCACCAAAATATGCACTTAGTATGGTAAATACTATGGACTATGAATTGTATCTCAATTACAAAAAAACCCGTTTTGAATAGTCCTAGCTGGCTATCATATTAGATTGTGTGGATCTAAGTGAACAGAACAATCTTGTTCTCCTATCCCTACCTGTCTTTTAGCTACAAGTGGCCAGGCAACCTTATTCCACCCAAAGAGACATAGGCAGAAATCCAGTAGGAGAGTTTTTGGAAAAGCTTTTACTTTTCTCATTTTTAAAAAAGATGAACAAAAAGAAAAAGGAGATACTGCTTTCTCCATTTTTTCCCCACTCTTCTAGTATTAAAGGTGGATGCAATGTCTGGAGCTACAGCAATGATCTCATAACCATGAGGTTACTAGCCTGAAGGAAAAGTCTACACAACTAAAGATATGCTCATTTTGACATGGTCTAATCACCTTTGGACTTTTATTTAAGAGCAAGAGAGTAGGAAATCAAGTCTACTTGTTGAAGCCACTGTAAAACGGCCATATTTTCAGAGTTAATAAAATATATAAGGCAAAAAAAAAAATTCTGTCGCTTGTTAAGTACTACATAAGTGTTAGGCATGATTACTGTCATTATAACTCGCATCGCATCGCAACCCTTTTTTTTTTCACCATCAAATCCACTGAAACCCCTTTTTAGACATACCTTTCCTATCCCTGCCCTCATGAAATTTTAATACCTATACATATCTGTTTACATTGTTAGGTAGGGATGGGCTTTAGAAGGCTACACATCACTGCAGTATCTCAGATACTTTCATCCTCCAAAAACCAATGTTTGCACTTTTGCAAATATATTCCTGATATATGCTTCTTCCCCAGGGCAACCCGTTGATTTAAATAAGAGCTTCTTGCTATTATCATGAAGCTGAATGCATTCCTAACTGATTCATCTTCCTCCACTGCAACCAATGGATTTATAAGAGCTGACATGATTGTAGAGACCCTGCCTCACTCACCGCACCAGATTCCCCTGGGAATGGACCACTGACTAAAGCTGAGATCATTATAACATACCACTCCCTGGGACTAGTTGAAAGGATGTAGACCTGACCCATATGAAAATAATCAAAATTCTTCCCCAGGACTTTGGAAATGGAGAATAGACAAAGCATAGATCAGCTGTTCTCTGCTGCAGGAGCTCTGGTTCCTGAGCCTGAGGACTCCCTGTAGCCTGTAAGGGAACCTGGACAACAGGAAGGAAAGCAGCATTTAGGAACAAGAGACAAGGCCCATGATTCGGAGATGAATAGAACAGCGTGGGCCTAAGGAGGTCCCAGTCTAGCAGAGGGAATCATTGCAACAGGATGTGCTAAGTGCTGGGAGTAGCCCTGGGCTACAGTTACTCAGAGGAGAAGCCCTGGAGGGGCTGGCAGAGGCTTCCTGGGGATGAGACACTAGAATTGCGCCTATGGCCACATCACAAGAAATGACACATGGCGGTGTGCCCACAGTCAAGCCAGCTCTGCTGTGGATGCTAATCCACACACCTCAGTAAAGCAGAGAGCACAGTGTCAGCGAACAATTATCACTTGGAGCGTAGTACCAACATATTTATCAATAACCCTTGTTTTCGTTTTCCTGAGGTAAGGAATCTGAAATATAGAAAAATGTATTGAACAAAAAAGCAACTCTAAGCTCACGACAGAGTTATATCTGTTTTTATAGAAAAACAACTCCACTGAGGTCTGCTGCTCACATTTTCCTACAGCCTCTTCCAGCCTTTTCCAAGTCCCCTCAAGAGCAGCGAAATATTTTCTGTTTTGAGCCTCCCCAAAAGCTTTTGGTTTAGGCATTAGACTTGATCCCACCATACGATGAGGAAACACGAGCTTGGTGAACTTAGAAGAGCCGAGAATCACTCTTGAGCAAGTGGAGCAGATGTGATTCTGTACCAGACTCTCTGACTCCAAAGCACAGCCACCCCTCAACCCCCACCACCTGATTCCTCCACAAATATCTGACCACAAGAGGGAAACAATCAGAACGAATGTCCCATTGCTCCAGATATCCTCCACCTGCCTCTTCAGATGCACCCCCTAACCTTCTCCACCCTGCTTTCTCGCCCAGGATGGTGGTGGTATGAATCACAGCCAAAGCCCCGTCCCACCCCACCCCTGCTGCCCCCCGCCCTCTGGCCTGGAACTGGTTTGGCCAAGGAGGGGACACTGAGGGACATCAGAAGACCAGAGGGAAGTGTGGCCTGGCGGTGACTCTCTACCAATGGTCAAACTCCTGAGGCTCTCTGCAGATCATCTCTCCAGGACCTGGTAACACGCCCACCCACACCCTTGTCCTTGGCACCGGCGCCCATTCTGGGCGCCCAGGGGTCTTGTGTACATTCCCCTGTGGTTTCCCCACACTTGCCCATTCTTCTTAAATTACCCCACTGGTGTGTGCCACCTGCTTTTTGCAGGGACTCTGGTTAATACACTGACAAAACAGGATGGACACAGGCATTCCAGTGGGTACTGGATGAATACCAGTGGAGCCCTCTCCCACCTTCTCACTCTTCTCCTTATGCCAGTTTCCAGAGAGGGAAGACAAAGAACAGCTACGATTATGTGAAGATGGAAGTTAAGGTAGACAGGTCAGAATCCTACCTGCTCTATACCCCTTGAGTACACATAAGGTTTACAAGTAACCAGAATCTGAAGGAAGCCATGTTTGTGGTAGAGATTTGGGACTTAAAAAAAAAAGCTTTTTGCCAAGACTGAGTAATATTCCAGGTCACTATTAATCAACTTTTCCTTTTCACCTCCACCTTCCTTCCTCTTCCTGGTCCTTCAAAAGCTGAATTCCTGCACCAACAGAAGAGATCAAATTAATTTTAGCACATGCAAGGTTAAAAGCTGTCAATTCCAAGATCCATTTTTCCTTAACTAATAAAAATGGGTGTCAAAATAGTCATGTTAGAACAAAAATTCAAACACAGTTTGAGAGAATTACCTTCACGATTTCCCATTTTCCAATGGATTTATGTAAGAAATACATACTAAAAGGTCAAAAGAACTTCTAGCGAGAGAAAAACATCAGGAAAGTGACCTCGGAGAGCACTTAAACTGACCTTGGACTCATGACTTTATCGCAAACCCTGAAAGTAAAAATCTTTTGCAAAACAAGCCACCAAAGAATAAATGGAAACCTTTCTATATTTTTTCCACATATAGGCTAGGTTTGCTAGTCCCCAACAAAATTACAAATACCAGCTTGTTCTTAAAGACGTAAAAGGATGAAAATGTGCTAGTCTGTGCTGTTTAATCAATAGACCCGAAAGATGGCATTGATAATTTAGCACTTGCAGTTACTTTTCAAGGCTGGTTTCTTCTTCATTTGCCAAATAAATCTTGCTCAGCTTTGTCTCCCTATTTGCTCATTCTCCTTTTCCCCCCTCTAACAAACACAATCAAATAATCAGCTGCTGAGGCCCGCTGACTCCGCTTCCCAAACACACTGACTGCATCCCTTTCTCTGTCACTAGGGAGCTCATGGCCTCTGGACAACTCAGCTGAAGAGAACAACGTTTCTCAGTCTTGTCACTACTGACCTTTTAGGCTGGATAGTTCTTTGTTGTGGGGGCCGTCTTGTTACTGGAGGATGTTTAGCAGCACCTCTAGGCTCTACTCACGAGATGCCCATAACACACCCTCTCCTTGCATCTCCGGACTTTGCCCGGCGTCCCCCGAGAAGCAAAATCACCCAGACTTAAGAACCACTGAACCAGAAAATAGCCTCCCATCAGGATCACTTACCTCCCCTCTTCCCCCTCTGGAATCTTCTACCTTACAAGGGACAGCCATGCAATCCCTCAGCTTGACCACTCCCCAAGTACTCCCCTTTACCATGAATTGAAATCCAAACTCCTTAGCAAAGAACTACAAAAAAAGACCCTGTGATGGGGCCCCCTGCAGGTTTCTCTGGCCTTAACCAACTCTTTAAGTCCCCCACAATCTGTATACTTCCGGTGGATGGGAATCGTGCCAGTTTTCCAATAGTCTATGTAGTTTTCACATCTCCTGGGATCTTCCTTCACTGCGACTTCCTCCTTCCTTCCATCCACGCTGAACTGTCCCTTTTCTCACGTCCCCCTTGGAAAAATTCCGAGTCATCATCTACAGTAGGGGTTACAAACCCAAGTGCATTCAAAGTCAGGATGGTCACATAAATGAGAGAAGCTGAGGGGGCTGCAGAGGACTGGCCCACACTAAACACAGCCCCTGACTCTCAGCTTCTCCAGCTCCAGGACACTGGTCCCTGTAGAAGGATGGCCCAGGGTGGCCAAATTTGGAAGCTGGAGGTCTGGATTTTTATATTCGGGATCTGAATTACTTTTTTAAATAAGTAAATAAACACAGTGTAGCTGAAACAAGGCAGGTCTACAGGCAGAGCCTGCTGATGACCACTTGCTATTTCCCCTCTGAGGATCTCTAAGTATTTATCACTGCTCCCTGAGAGTGTTTACATTCCTGTCTCCCTACAAGCGTGACAATATCTTAAGGTCAGGCCCTTGTGCCTTTCATTAGTTCTTTCGTTTATTTATTCATTTGTCTCAATCCGCGTATTGTTTTTCTTTTTTATCCCACCTACTCATCCATTCATCCATCGAATTCACCAACAAATAGAATTACATTCCTACAGGCGCTTTGTTAAGTATAGAAAAGTAAACAGATACAGTCTCTGCCCTCAAAGTGTTCCTAGTCCAGTGAGGAGAGACTGAGGCAAACAATTGTAATACACACACTCATGAGAACATTATAAAGGAATAATGTACCCAACGTGCGGCACATGGACAACAGGAAAAACACTTCAGTCGCCCTGGGGGAGTCAAGTTGGCTTCAGATGAGATCTGATCTAAAGGGAGAAGTCCGCCGGCTTGATAAGCAAGAGAGAGCGTTCCAGGTCACGGGGACAATCTGTACAGGAGCATGGAGGTGGGAAGAAAGAAAGAAGGCACATCTGAGGAATCACAAAAATGCAGAGATGGTGAAAGAGGGAATAAAAAGGAGTGAAATTTCACAGTACATCATTCCTTTTTTGGGGGGGGAGGGGTTTTGCCATACTCATGGCATATTGAGGTTCCCAGGTTAAGAGTCTAATTGGAGCTACAGCTACCAGCCTATGCCACAGCCACAGCAATGCAGGATTTGAGACTCCTCTCTGACCTACACCACAGCTCACGGCAACACCGGATCCTTAACCCACTAAGCGAGGCCAGGGATCGAACCCACAACCTCGCGGTTGCCAGTTGGATCTGTTCCCTCTGTGCCACAATGGGAACTCCACAGTACATCATTTTTAAACACGCAGTATTTAGTGCAGTTTTTGGCACCTAGAAGATACTCAAAAAGTGTATGTTTCATTCATTCATTCATTCAAAGTTGGACTGGAAGGAATGCTGAGCAAGCACAGCTTCACAGTATTTAAGCCACTCCTTCAACAGAAGAGCTATGCTGGGGGAGAACACGATAGCAGCTGGCTGAAGAACTGTTCCCTGAGCTCATTCAAACACTCCACGATTAATGCAATAATAACAATGATAACGAACATTTACTGAGTGCTTCGTACAGGCCAAGTACTTGACTAAGGGTCTCCCAGGCATTATCTAGTTCATTTGCCATAAGGACCCTATGCAGCAGGTTTTATCATTCCCATTTCACAGATTAAAAATAGGCTCAGAGAAAGGAGCTGGGCCTCACCTCCAGGAACATCTGAATCCAGACTTCAAGCTCTTACCCATCCCAGCTACATTCTGGGGTTTTTTTGTTGTTGTTTTTCTTTCTTTTCTTTTTTTAGTGGAAAAATCCCCAAGGGTTTCTTGCAAAGCCTTTTGGCTATGTTTGAACCCCGAGCATGAGTGTACCCCGGGATAAGCTTGCTCTCGTGTGGGTGACTAAAATTTGTCCAAAATAAAAGCTGTCCTCTAAAGTAAGCAGAAAACTGACCACCAACTGGGTATTGCCACATGGTCAAAATGCAGTTATACAGTTGCCAGCAGCTTCCCATTAAAAAGCAAATAAACAAACAAAAAACCCTCTAGAAAATGCCATGAAGATGGCAGGCAGGCGGAATCTCTTTCCAGAGCCGGCCCAGGCCAGGCCTGTCTGCTGGGGACAGCTGCAGGAAGGCTGCCAGAAGATGCAGATGACCGACACAGAAGCCATCTGAAAAAGGGACCCAGACAGAGCCAGCAACAGGTTCGCTGTCACAGGGGTCATTACTGTTCACTGTGAGACACACGGACTCCTCTCTATGTCACATCTGTAAGCGACCTGAAAGTGCTTCAACGTGAACACTGAACGTTCCCAATTTGTACCCACCTTCCCTGTGATGCAGCTGACTTCACGGCTGAAGCAAACGTATCTAAAACAAGGAGCTAAAAACCTGCAAGGGAAAGGGGCGTTTCCAAATACCCCTCAAGTACTTACCAAGCACCATTTTCTATCAAGATGATAACATAACTGAAAATATACATATATTTATCAACTTCATAGAAGTCTGCTAAAAGCAAATCTAGGTAATTCTAGGTAGGAATAATTGACATACATAATTGTATATATATTAAAGTATACAACATGATGAGTTGACAGACATAATACACTGAGGAATGATTATCATGCACTTGTTACTTAAATCCAGATAATATAGATGAACAACTCATTAGTTTGTACTGATGAATACATACTCAACAATAACACTGCCTGGGTTCAAATGGCCATTCTGCCACTGACTATTGCATGATTTGGATAAATTACAAAGTCTCAGTTTGTATCATCCGAAAAATGGATACAGCAATGGAGACTTAGTTATACTGCTTCCAAAGCCACCTGAATGACTGAATTAAGGTGGTACAGAAAGAGAAAGAAGGCACATTGAAAAATATTTAGAAAATAACACAAGCAATGGAGTTCCTGTCGTGGCACAGAGGAAACCAATCCAACTAGGAACAATGAGGTTGCAGGTTCGATCCCTGGCCTCGCTCAGTGGGTTAAGGATCTGGTGTTGCTGTGAGCTGTGGTGTAGGTCACAGACGCCACTCGATCTGGCGTTGCTGTGTCTCTGGCATAAGCCGACAGCTACAGCTCCGATTCAACCCCTAACCTGGGAACCTTGATATGCTGCAGGTGTGGCCCTAAAAAAAAAAAAGAAAGAAAGAAAGCAACACAAGCAAGACACAGAGATGGACTTCTTCTGACTTGGTCAGAGGACAGTCACCAAAAGTGAAGCTAGGTTTCAGCCACCCAGCCTGGACCTCCAAGTAGATGTAGCCAATTGCTAGGCTGGAGCAAGCAGGAAAGAGCAGGTGGTGGGGCATGTGAATCTGGGACCTTCTGGTAGAAGACAACTGTGGAAAGCTACATAGCCATGTCCAATGGCTAGTTATATTTTAAGGAAGAGTGCTGGAAATACGGCTTTGGAAGTCACCGGCTAATAAATTAAATCAAGAAAACTAAGCCATGTGCACTGAGTTACCCCAGAAAGAATATTTCGGCACAAGTTGCAAGTCAGTGGCCCATGGACCACATCTGGAACACAGACCTGATTTGTTTGGCTCCCACAGAGTTCTAAAAAAGGCTCAACCAACATAAAAAAATCTTAAGACTGTGACTTTCTTTCTTTTTTTTTTTTTCTTTTGTCTTTTAGGGCCGCACTTGCGGCATATGGAGGTTCCCAGGCTAGGGGTCCAAATGGAGCTGTAGCCGCCCGCCCTATGCCACAGCCACAGCAACGCAGATCTGAGCCATGTCTGTGACCTAAACCACATCTCACAATAACACCAGATCCTTAACCCACTGAGTGAGGCCAGGGATGGAACCCGCATCCTCATGTATGCTACTTGGCTTCATTAACCACTGAGCCACGACGGGAACTCTGAATTTCTTTTTTTAAATCAAGATTTCTGACTTGAGAAAGCAGAAGACAGTGCGGTGCAGGGCCAGCATCTCTTGAGCTCAGTTCAGGAAGCCCCCTTGAGACCGGGCTCCTGCTGTGTGGTCCACCGTGGTAGCCCCCATTCAGGGTATCAGTGTGTGTGGTTATCTCAGTCTGTCCCTCTCCTCTGTTACCTTCTGGGACCCTAGAGCAAAGTGTGTTTGTATCTTCCGCTGTACAGTCTCTAGCAGAATATAAAGAGTAAAGACTTAAGGTTGGAATACTCTGAAAACTAGCAGAAAGGCATTCTAGAAAAGGAACCTGTGGGAGTTCCCTTGTGGTGTGGTGGGTTAAGGGTCTGACACTGTCACTATAGTGGCCTGGGTTGCTGCTCTGGTGCTGGTTTGACCTCCAGCCTGGGAACTTGCACATGCTGCTGGTGCAGCCAATAGGAAAAGGAAAAGGAAAGGAAAGGACATGAGGGAAGAGAAAAGAAAAGAAAAGAGAATGGAAAAGAAGGGAAAGGACCTGTGAAGGAGTGTCAGACAGAAGTGTCAGAAAGGTATAAGCATGCACATTATCATCAAAGTTAAGGGAATAGAAGGGTCAAGGATTTATCCTTGATTACTCCTTGCCTGAACCCTCCCCTCCCCCAAACCACCAGTCTTTTCGGCATCAACTTCAAATATAGCTCCAATCTAAACACTTCCCATCATCTTTATGACTGTGGTTGAAAGCACAGTCATTTCTCACTTGGATTACTGCAACTGCCTCTTGCCTGTTTCTGCTCTTATCTCCCAACAATTCCTTCCCCACACAGCAGCTAGAAACAGCTCATTAAAATGTAAATTAGGTCATGTCACTCCTCTGCCAAAACTATGCAGTGGCTTCCCAGGACATCTGGAAAAAAAAATCCAAACTCCAAAGCACGCCCTATAAGGTCTTCCAAGGAGTGGTCCTTTCCACCTCTGGTGACCTGAACCTCAAAACCTGCCTCCTGGCATATGATGTGTCATCACCCCAGCCTCCTTGCTGGTCCTCGAACAGGCCGAGTACGCACCCCAGCTCGGAAGTCCTTGTCCTTCCTCTGCCTCCTGGATGGATCGATCACTCTTCCCACAGCTCACTTCTCCACAGTCCCTCTCAGTTCAAGGTCACCTTCTTAGACAGCACCCACTAACATTCTCCATGCCATTCCTCATTTGGACCATCCGTCTACCTTCTCCATGTTGCATTTTCTTCTAGGCACTTATCACTGAATGGAATTATTCTTGTTTATTTGGTTACTTCTGTCTCCTCTACTATAATAGGCTCCATGGGATCAAGGTCTTGGTCCACCAGTTTACAAATGCCTCACACAGAGAATGGCTCAATAAGTCCGTTTTAAGTGAATGCATGAACCGGAGTAAATACATGAAGGAACATACTATATCGTGAAAGTTAAGGGATCATAGAGAATGAGTATCAAACACAGAAAGCAGATCCTGAGCAGGAGGGTTTAAGTACCTGTATTAGATTAGGAAGCACAACCTCAAAGAGCAGGAGGGAGCGACAGACAAAGGGAGTGAAATGGGTGAGGAGAGAAGTAAGATGAATGTGCATTATCAGGCTGGCCCCACTAAGAAAAACTGATTTTCCATCCCACAGTACCATCCTCCACCTCCACACCCCAACCCCCTGGGCCACATAAATTGTCTCAGGACATGCATGATGGGGGAGAGGGAGCATCAACGCCTCCACACATCCAGGTTGTGCATGTGTGGGTGCAGAGTGAGATCAAGAGGTGGCATCAACAGAGAAGCCCCACAGTTCAGAATCGAAAGCGCACAGCACAAAGGGAGGCACACTCCGTTTATACCTGAGGGAGGCCTTCCAGAGCCCACAGACACCTGGGTGCTGCAAGGGCAGCTGAAGCAAGAGACGACACACCACTTCTTACCGTCCTCGTAAGAGGGTCAGATATGGGTCTAAGAGGTGTCTGATACACAGTAATTTAAGAACAGAGAATAACCACTGCCTTTAACAGCATCAGTGTCAGTGCACTGGGGAGAGTAGAAGTCATATTACAGCAGATGAGTAAGTGACGGGGAGGAAAGGAAGCAGCATAGCAAGAGTCAGCTTCTCTTAGGGCCCCTTGGAGAATCCGCTGATACCAGGGCTGGGTAAAGGAAAGCACTAAGTAACATCCCATGGTGCCTGAAAGTAAGCGTGCTCAAAAAAACAGATGGAGACAAGCCAAGAGGACACAGAAGCCAACTTGAAGGGGTTCCCCATGGTTCAGCTGGTGACTGTTTGAGCAAGAAAATAAAAATAATAATGGATTATAATGAACAGAATAAAAATTCGGAAGTACATACTACTATGAATAAATACTTGAAAAAATAAATAAATGGGAGACAAGGGCAAAGCCACTTACAAAAGGGTTTCAGTTAATTAAATACAAAAAGAATTATAGAAAAATATCACTTGGCAAAACCACAGGAATAACTGTCTCAAACAAGAATTCATAATGGATGCTAAAATCAGTGGGCAAAGGTATGATAGGAAGCATAATATTTACATAGTCCCAAAGTATCACCCTACCAGGTAATGTCAATTACAAGGGGGAAAAATAGTAACTTTATAGTGGCAAAACTGGAAGACGCAACCTTAACCAAGTTCACCTCACCAGTGATGGGACAAATCAACATCCTGTGCCCCTCGATAGGACGTGCTGTGAAGAGCACGTCATTTCTGTGGCTTTCCTGCCAAAAGTGCATAACGAGGAAACGTTAGAAAAATTGAGGGACCTGACACAAAATAACTGGCTGGATGCTTCAAAAATGTCAGAGTCCAAAAAAAAAGACAAGGCTGAGGAACTAACCCAAATTAAAAGAGACAAAAAAAAAAAAAAAAAAAAAAAAAAGATATGATCGCTACATGCTCTGCGATCCCAGATTATGTTCTGGTCCAGAAGAAGCAATCTCGGTGAGGCAATAGGCAAAACTAGAATAGGTTCTAACAGACAACACTACTGTCTGAATGTCATATTGCCTGATTTCGACAACTGTACAGTGATGATGGAAGATGTCCGTGGGAGAGAAAGAAGGAAAACATGATGGGGAGAGAGAAGAGAGAAAGTTCCAATACTACCTGAAAATTGTGCATCATTCTTCAGCAGGTGATCGGTACACGGATGTCCTTTATAATATTTTTTATACCTTACATATGCATGTTATTCTGCATGCATAAACATGCCATAATACGTTTTCAAGTTTTTGATTGTTTATTTATTTATTTTAAACGTAGGTATTATTTACTACTTAGTTATATAATCTATTTATATAAAAAGTATTATCTAAACATTAAAAATTCAATTAAAAGTATACAAAGTAATGAATTTTATTTCTTTATTTTTTAAGCAAGTGGCTGCACCTGCGGCATATGGAAGTTCCCGAGCCAGGGGTCGAGCCACAGCCACTGCAGAAGCATCGCCAAGTAGTTATGCTGTGAGCCACAGGGGAAGTCTGGATTTTATTACAACCGTATATTTTAAATTTTTGTGATTTTTTTTGTGATTGATCCTTGAATTCTTTCAAATATTTGAATATAGATGAAGTATTCCTCTAAAGTTACAGGCTAATCATTAAAGTTGGTATCATGTGTACTGGTTAGGAGCTAATTATCTGTAAATTTCAGGACAAAACTATTTCCATTATAATGAATTTGGCAAATGTGTTCTGTTTTCAGGTATCTTCTGATTATGCAATTCTGGGGGGTGTTTGAGGTGTACAACAGAGTGATGTGATTTTTTATTGTACGTTAGGAGATGATCACCGTGGTAAGTAAGTCTTGTTACCACCTGCCACTGAATAGAGTTATGAAGTATTATTGACAATAGTCCCTACACACTATATTAAATCCCTATGACATTTCTTTTATAGCTGGAGGTTTCTACCTCTTAATCTCCTTCACTTATGTCTCCTGCCCCTCCCAGACAGTTTATCAGAATATAGTTGATTTGAAATGTTGTGCTACTTTCACATTGAGAACTTTGTCTAGATACTCATGTTGCAACAGAAGAAAGGGTGGGGAAAAAATGTAATTGTAATGTATACATGTAAGGATAACCTGACCCCCTTGCTGTACAGTGGGAAAATAAAAAAAACAAAAACAAAAACAACAACAACAAAAAAACAAATATAAGGGAAATTTAAACAGAAAAAAAATGTACACTGTACTGGTGATTATGATAATTAAAGTATCAGATATAAATTCAAAAAAAAATGTTGTGCTACTTTCAGGTATAAAGTGATGCAAATATATATATATGTGTGTCTGTGTATATATAATTCTCTTTTAACATTTTCTTCCATTATACATTATTACAAGATACTGAGTCTAGGTCTCTGTGCTATACAGTAGGTCCTTTTTGGTTAGTTATTTTATATATAGTAGTGTGTATATGTTAATCCCAAACTCCTAATTTACCCCTCCCCTGTCCTTTCCTGTTAAGTAACCATAATTTTTTTCTATGTCTGTGAGTCTATTTTTGTTTTGTAAATAAATTCATAATTATTTGTTTAGATTCCACATATAAGTAATATTGTATGCTACTTGCCTTTCTCTGTCTGATTAACTTCACCTAGTATGATAATCTCTAGGTCCATCCACATTGCTGCAAATGGCATTACTGCACACACTCTTTTATGGCTGAGTAATATTCCATATATATCTACTTATCTCTTGATAGACACTTAGGTTGCTTCCAGAATTAGAGAAAAATTTAAGATGCAATGAAAGTATAACAAATGTTTCATGTTCTTTTCAATTCTGTTGCCTAGCCTAAGAACCCAAGCCCTACTCAATCCTGGCTTAAAAATGGAAAGAAAAAAAAAAAAAGAAAAGAAAGGTCAAGTACTAAAGTTGTAAAAGGCATACTTTCCCTAAGACTTTCCCCTTGATGTAATCCAATCCAAAACAGCCTAAAAAGGAAGAGTCACTTCTTGACTATGTGAATCAATGTTCTTACGCCTCGTCCCTGCTGTAAGTCATCTTATGTATCCCTTGAAGACCCCACATGTGTTCCCAGGGGCATGTGTCCCTTAGGCTGAGTGGAAGGAGAATAGTTTTTCTGGTGTGGGTTCAAATCCCCACTCCTTCACTTACAAATTGTGTCAGGTGGGGCAGGGAAGTGACTCCATCTCCCTGAGTTTTTCCACATCTGTAAATGAGAGAAAACTCTGAAGCTGTTGTGAAAGAATAAAAGATAAATAAAAGCCAAGTAACTGCCAGGTACACATAGATACTCACATATGGTAGCAATACTCACCATCATTGTTACTTTTGTTTCCAAGGAAACTAAAGAAGCAAGCCTGCCTCTGCCTTAAATCCCCAGAAATAAAATGAGGTTCCAAAAGAGCATGACACACAACTCTGCACTGATGGCCACGTATCTACCACTTCTAGTCCAAGTGGCTTCCCCCCAATATTGGGACATCCTCTTAAGGTGGGGAGCTGGTGTAGCAGACACGGCAAAGGTCCTGCCGTCACACCTGGGCTCCAAGGAGTCACCGCCTTGTCCCCTGTGATCGTGAACAGATTACCCAATCCTCAAAGCCTCAGGGATTTCTTGTTGAAAGTGGGGGTACCACAACCCTCTCACAGGTTTCCTATCAGAATGCAGCCTGCGTGGACGTGCATCACATAAAACAGTGCCTGACACATCTTAGAGGCTGCCCAGACCTTTGTTCCTCCCTTGGGCTGTAATATTACAAGAAAGCAAGCTTCAAAGAAGGGCCAGCCAACCCAAGGAGGACAAAGCACTTGAGGAAAGAGACACAATCTTCAGACTTGGCAATCCAGACTCGCCGTAACCCTGGTGAGACCTAAATTCCCATCACCTTGCGGAGCTTCAGAATTCTCCTCTGTGAAAGAGAATTACTACCACCGTTGCCTTCGTCGGGTTGTGCGAGGGTTGATGGAGGTGTGCAAGTCTGTTCCATGGTGCCGAGGACTCACTGGGATCAATACACACAAGCCAGATCTGAAGGAAGTTGCGTGGAGACCCCCCCAGCCCCCCCCCCCAACCACCTTAGGCCTCTGGCTCCCTTCCTTGAGAGCCTTGAACCATCGTTGAGTGTTCAAGGTTCAGGGTCTGGAAGCAGTTATCCTTTCAACCCTTTCCTGTCTAAACCATCCCCGGCCCTGGCCCCTCCCAGAGGAAATAAAAGTCCCCCCAGGGCCAGGTGAAGCATCAAGGTACTTTCTAAAATCCACATTCCAACTTGCAGGCCACGCGGCAACTTCTGTCCGTGCTTTTTTTGAATTCTGCATTCTAAAACCTTTATTTAATCTTCCTAACAACCCAGAAGAAAAGTCTTAAATCTATGTGTGTGTTAGATTTTAGACACTTCCTAAAGGATGGATTTAAATGTCATACTCTTGACTTGGGAGGAAAATCTGAGGACAAAAGAGGGATTAGCAATTGTGGGATGGGGGAGGACGGAGATTTGAAAATGAACTGAGGCTACGGTGACAAGGATAAAAGTTAAATAGGAAAGCAAAATCCCAGTTAAGACTGCCCTGGTTAAAGTTACAAGCGAAGTCAAGCACTTCATAGATCTGCAGTTTGCAAGCCCCAAAGAGCTCCGAGGTGGTTCTCATGAGCTTGAACAACAGGCCAATTTTCAAACTGGAATCAAAGTGGTTGGGCCCCAGCACAAATAGGTTGAAAGCCCAAGCATAAGCCCGGTCTCAGAGAGTTGAAAGGAATGCAGACTGCCCCAAAACACACCAGCCGTTTGTTTTTTCTGCCACCTTTCCAACGGTCATGTCTGGAGTGAGGATAAACAGTTCTGGGGGAAAAAAATGATGTGAAGTACAGACTTTAAGAAAATAAAACATTAGGAGACTGTTTCTTAAAGAGTTATATGTGTGCCTGCATATACACATTAGAGGGAAAGAAAAAGAGAATAATTATATGCATATATGTGCATGCACATGCATATACCCATCCAAACTTTGTATGTTTTCAGGCATGAATGGCGAAGGCTAAAACCAGTCTCTGAGATGCTGTAGGCTTTTTTCTTCCTTTACTTTTCTTTCTCTCTTTAGTGAAATCAACTTTTTATTTATAAAGGATTTCCATACACAGGGAAGGGTGTCTGAGCAACATTTCAGTTTTGCATTTAATAAGATTAAACTGAGTGCTTTTGGTTATTATTAATAGCATATTTTATTCCAGTTGCTTAGAAATGTATTTGGAAAGTCCCAGAGAGAGGACCTAAGAAAATGAGGAGAGGACTTCCTTTTATGGCAGCGCCACCGGATGCCAGGAGCTGGCTGAGTGCTGACGATGTGCTGCCCCATTTTACCTACCAAGCCAACTTCAATGGTAAATACCAGATTCCCAAACCCACACAGCTTGCAAGTGGCAGAGCTCACTCTGCTTGCCCCAGAATCCGAGGTTTTTTCCATCATCATTCCGCCTTACCTCCCAATGAAATACCCAAAGTCCGAAGCAATCTTTCCAAGCATTGCTACGGGAGCAGAGAAATGTCCCATACTCCCAGGACAGGAAAACACCACAGGGATAGGAAAGTAAAGCAGAAGGCAGCATTTCTGTGATCTCCACTCCAGCAGAAAAGAGACAAGAAACCTTTTGGTCCAAGAAGTAAAGCAAATAGATCGACAATTTACATGTGGCAGGTGATAAATTCTTAATGCCACTTGGTAAAGCGGTTCTTCAGCAATGTCTTTCAGATCTGAAGGCCTTTTGGTAAAGCCACACTTCAGGGGGTGCTGCCAAGGCTCAGAGAAAATACATTTTTAATAAGATCTGTGCCAACACAAGAGGCTCAGAATGGAACATAAGACCCACAGGGGATCTCACACTCTTGGGATATAGGATCCTAATGTGAAGAGGGGAATTAAAAAAAAAGGTCAGAAAAATACATGTATGTTCTAGAGAATGAGGTCCTGTTAGAACCCTGTCAGAATAATGCACAGAATGGATTTTTTTCTCCCTCAGTGGATGAGCTAGTCAGGATAAGAGGCATCATATTCCAGACAAATAAGCTCTGGATGAGAGGCACTGGCTGCTTTCCAGCTGTTGATGGCATCTCAGCTGAGTAACCTGTGCACGCAGAGTCCAGCATCACATACTCAGCACACAGGGCCAGGGTGCTGATGACTCTCCACCCCTTTCTCAGTCTCTCTATATAGCGTTGGACCCTTCTCTCTGCTCCCCCCCCCCATTTTTGTCTTGTCTTGGCATTGAATTAAACGCTCTGCCTAGGATAGTGACAGCAGAAAGCTGCTCCCACTCACTGGCTGAAAGGACAAAGGGTGGAGGTGTAGTTGCTGGGACCCAAGATGCAGGGTCACCCAGCAGAAGCTGGAGCCACATGGGTAGGAGAGCCATGGGGGCTGGGGGTGTATGGCCACTGCCAGCAATGCTTTACAGGACAGAGAGGGTGAAGGATAAAGGCTCTGTCTGCCCTTGCTCCTGTCTTCCCATCTCCCACTGGTGTCAAATTGTCAGAGGGCAGGGGTCAACCGTCTGGAATGCAGAATGGAGCAAGGCAGGCGACAAATGGATCGAATGCAAACAGGCCGAAGGGTCCACAAAATTGATGAGTTAGAAGATATGTACAGAATAGTGTGTTGTGTGACAGTACAACTGCTAAATATATGCACATGCAATCTAAGCAAATATATACATACTACCCACAACACAGAGACAGATGTATTGTGAGATGCAACGATCAAGAGAGAGCAAGAAGAGTAGAAAGATACACAGTCAGTTCTCATTAGTCACAGGCGCTAGATTCTGCAAAGTCTCCACAAACATGGGACCATCATTCTTAGGGGAAATACAGGGTTCGGTTCCTGTATGCCTCTGGTTATGTTTTCAAATCCGATCAACACATAACCTTGTTCCATGTGTTCCTCTGTTTAAAAACACGCTATTTAATATATATTGTTGATTCATTAACATGGAACTCAATGGCCAACAGTATTTAACTCATAACTTTTTAGAGCTTTTCTAACATATTTTCTCCATAAGTCACAGCACAGCCTTCTTGCACTTAGAAACATATGACAGCGCTCCAGCCCAATGCTTAGGGGTCAGTTAAACAGTAAATCACCAACAAAAAGCACAAAAATGAGAAAAATGGGGCCCTAAGAGACCACCAAAAGGACACCAATTTATAGTATGATAACAGAAATAAGAAGGCAGAGGGTCACTTCACTCAAACTCAGCTGGAAAGGCACATATCAGAGCAACTCAAAAATTTCTTGCCACTCTATGCACATCTGAGAATGACCACAAAAGCATCACCAATATTAATTTAGGGGTTACAAACAAATTTTAGCAAGTAGGTGGGTTCAAAAATACAGAATTTTCAAATATTTAGAACAGAGCAGACACTAAGATATTTAAAAAAAAAAAAAAAAAGTTGTCCCTGGGTACGAGATGAAGTGCTTTTTGTTTCATTATATATATTTTTTTCCTTTTAATTTTCTATAGTTGCCTGGTCTGCATTAAGCTTGTAATTAGTTGGGAGGGGGGGGAGATTATAAATTTAAGATTTCCAAAAGAAAGAAAAACTAGGAGCAAAAGCATTAAGAAGTGGAATCATTCAGTCCAGCAGGAGGGTTATACTAAATACACCCCCAAGGGCAGAGCGGGTCATCCACACTGTGTGATGTGGGGGGCAGTCCCAAGGTGCCTCCACTCCAAATCACTACCACTCCTCCAGCAGAGACACAGGGGGTAGGGGTGGGGGTGGGAGCTTCAAAGGCCAACCACGGGGCAGGCTGGGGCCAGGAGGGGCATTGAACTCATTTCCAAACTTTCCCATGGAACAACCCAGGCTGGCTCCATAGCCTCACCTTCCCAATCCATCTAAACCCAAATCTCTCTTGTGCTAAATTCAAGTGCACTAATGAAAAATGTGGCCCTTTTTCAGATCAATTCAGCAAATTATGATTTGAGCCCCCAACATGTGAGCCCATGTACCAGGGCTGTACAGGGCGCTAGAAGAAATAAAGCACCGTTTTTGCCACGTCTTTTGCTTGATTTGGAAATAATGCTCCACCTGCTTTGAGAATAATCCGAAGATCTGGGTATCTAGCATCATCACCTTTTACTTAAAAATGGCTTGTGTGTGTAAAGCACTTTATAGTTATAACATTCTTATACATACACTATCCCCTGGCTTTAACCGTCTCTATTAGGAGTTTGAATCCCTCTGGCATTTTGTGGACACCGCTGCTATCACATAGGACATTATCTTGATTTATTTCTTGGTTCACTTTCCCTCTAGTCTTTGAGCTTCCTGAGAACAGGCATTGCCCTAGGAGGCCTTCAATAACCCTCACAGAATGACTGTGTTTAGAATAAATCCTCACAACACTGAAGTGGGACTTGTTTAATAATTTTTACAGGTAAGGGAAGAGAAACAGAGAGGTGATGTGATTTCTCCAAGATCACGTAAGACCCTGACCCCATGTACAGTGTTCCTTCCCCGACCCAGAGCTGTCCATCTCCCAGGGAACATTATAAAAATGACATATAAGTCCAGCAAGTTCTAGAAGCACAATTGTATAGATACCAACTGAAATATACACCTACCTTTGGTTTGCTTGTTTGTTTTGTTTTTAGGGCCGCATCTGCAGTATATGGAAGTTCCCAGGCTAGGGGTTGAATCAGAGCTATAGCTGCTGGCCTATGCCACAGCCACAGCCACGGGGGATCTGAGCCATGTCTGCAACCTACACCACAGCTCACAGCAATGCCAGATCCCCAACCCACAAAGCGAGGCCAGGAATCAAACCTGCATCCTCGTGGATCCTAGTCGGGTCCATTAACCACTGAGTCATGAAGGGAACTCCCTATACCCATCCTTTTTTTTGCCCCAAGCAAGAGAAGGAAAAAAGCCTCTACCCTGGGACCACTTTCTCTATTTGTGTTCAAAAATATTTACCAACAGTAAAGACTCCTTCTGAGTTGAGAATGGAGATTCAAATAAAAAAATGTCCACTGGATTTATTTGGATGCACAAAACCTACTCTAGTGATTAAAAAAAAATAAAATAAAAACCTAATTTATGAGATTCTTCAGCTTCAGACCGGGAATAAAACTAAGCTGCAGAACTGAAAAAGCATCAGAATAGCAGAAAAGCATAGTAATTTAGCTCTCTTTCATTCCTTATGCCATTAACGAGCAACTTTTAATCTTTAATCCTCCTTCACTAAGCTGCTTTTACTATCCCATCTGCTCCTCTTACTCATGCCGTCAGGATCCTATAATTAAATTCTAATTAAAGTTTAAGGCATGTAATAAAGAAAACACTTGCGGAATGCCTTTGATTCAAGAGGCCAAAATAACATTTCAGCAGTTTGAAAAATGAATTATATCCTTTTGCTTAACAAGCATCTTTAAAATGGAATTAAAATGGGAAATTCCAACCTTCCATGATTTCACCAGCCACACATTATGTAAATATGTTCATCATCATGGGTTACGTTTAAGTCAGCGGGAAACATCATGAAGAGAATGCTGCCCGCATGCATAGTCTGGATGGGAGCTTAGCGGTGATGCATGAGCCACGGTAACGTGGAAACGGCCCTGGACATCAGCATCGATCTAGCACAACTCCTGAATGCTGAGAGAAGAGGGTTTCCACCCTCCTCATCTAACGGCTCACCAAACCAGCCTACCTTTCCAACATCTTCCATATGTATCTCCATTTCCACGTTAGGCCAACCCTCCAACACCCCGGGAACATTGCACTACTTCTCCATGGCCAGCCCCCAGTCCTCTGTGCTCCAATTCACACGCTGTTCCACCCAGCTGACAGTGACCTTTCCTAAGCATCATTCATATCGGGTCGTTCCACTGGGACTATAGGGGACAATTTAAGAACAATAATCATTGTTCATTACACAATTACATATCTTATATCATCATCATCATAACCGATATGCCAGACACTGTTTGAAGTGCTTTATGTTATTATTCAAATTCTCATAACCACCCTGAGAGGACTGTCTTCTTATTACTTCAGATGAGGAAAAGGAGGGAAAGAGAATTGAAGTGTTTGCTCAAGGTCACAGGGGCACACAGCAGTGGGGCTGGGGTTTACAGCCACATAGTCTAGCACACAGCCCATGCCATAAAGCCCAAAGTCTGAGTAAAGCATGTGGGGACGTCCTGTTCTTCTCTCCAAAGGCTCCGGACATATGCCCTATGCTCTGGTTATGCCAAACAAGGTCCATCTTTGCAGATGCAGCATGGCCTTGCATACCTATAGCTTTGCATGTGGTACTTTTTTGCCAGATGGCCCTCCTCATTAATCTGGTAAATTCTTCCTACTTTGTGAGACCTGTCCTGATTCTCTGGATAGAGCTGATCACCCCACTTCCGTGGCTGGAGAACCTAGAACCCGCCAGATCTCCATTATGGCACCAATTGCCCTGCACTATGATTGAGGGAAACTTGGTGTTATCTCCATCCCTTAAAGGCAGGGCACAATGGAGGACTGTGATCAATGTGCAGGGAGCTGAGGAATGGAGAGCTTTCTAAACCTCTACACTGATCCAGTCTTGTCAAAGTTAGCATAGCGAAAAATGTCACTCTCTGGTACGATTTATAGAAAGAAAGGAAAGAACGGTCCTGTCTTGCCAAAGTTGCTATAGAGAAAAAAATGTTATTCTCTGGTGTGAATTATAGAAACAAAGGAAAGAAAAATAGTGTTTTACTTTACAAATCCAATTCTTCCAAAATATCCAGCTCACTGGTAACTCATATTTTGTTTTACTTTTAGACAAAATCAAAATGCCTGAGTTTCTTCCTTCCAGGACCCTACTACCTTTATGATGAGCCCTATCCAAACCACAGCAGAGGGCAAACAGGAGGCTGAGGATCAGCAGCATAAGGCAGTCTGGACGAGGCTGTGCTACCTATGTCCTAGCCTGGAGTTTGAGGCCTCAGGAGTCCAGGGCCCCCACCCACAGGCTTCCCTGAACCCTGCCTTCTCTGCCAGCCACGGTCCAAACAACTGAGCATCTCAGCTATTACTTGATCTGCCCTCCAGGATTCTAGTGAGACTGGAGCTTTTTGCTTGACCTGATGAGCTACGACGAGCCTTGCTTCCTTTTGCCCAATAGTCCCTGTGCCCCAGGATCTGAGTGTCCCTACCGTACCCTGACATTAGCCTGGTTCTGCACCAGGCAGACCAGCCACTCAGAACCACACACCCTGTCTAGATGCCCAGTGTCCCTCACGCCTAGAAATCCCTAAGCATTGTCCCTCACTCAGTGAATTAAGTATCAGGCACAGTACTAGGTCTTCTGTGTAGCCCTATCTCAAATTCCTCAAAGTCTTTTTTCCAAAATACATTAATTAAACTAATTAATCCATTCAGCAAATCTTCTCTGAATGCCTCCTATAAGATAAGCAGGACAACAAAGCTAGGTGACATGCCTACTGTCGGATAGTTAATGAGCAGCAGAAGTGGGATATGAAAATAGATCTTTTTCATTCCCATGACATATCCCAGCTTTAAATATACAAATATTTAAATATTAAATATTTGTATATTTAATATTATATATAGAATATTAACATATAATATCAATATGTATATTTATATATGTATTTATATATATATTTCAGATACAATGTTGTGTTAGTTGCAGGTGTATATCAGAGTGATTCAATTATATATACATATATATCTATTTTTTGCAGATTCTTTGCCCTTACAGGTTATTACAAAATATTGAGCCTAGCTCCCTGTGCTAAACAGTAGGTCTTTGTTGTTTATCTATTTTCTATACATAGTAGTGTGTATATGTTAATTCAAAACTCCTAATTCATCCCTCCTCCCCTTTCCTCTTTTGGTAACTACAAGTTTGTTTTCTACATCTGTGGGTCTATTTTCATTTTTTATGTAAGTTCATTTGGATCTGTTTTTTTTTTTTTTTGATTCCACACATAAGTGGCATCATGTGATATTTGTCTTTTTTTGTCCGGTTTACCTCACTTAGAGTAATAGTCTCTAGATCTATCCATGTTGCTGCAAATGGCCTTATTTCATGCTTTTTATGGCTGAGTGATATTCTATTGTATGTATGTACCATATCTTCTTTATCCATTCATCTGTTGATGGATACACAGGTTGCATCCACGTCCTGGCTGCTGTAGGTAGTGCTGCAATAAACACTGTGGTACATTTATCTTTCGAACTATGGTTTTCTCTGGCTGTATGCCCAGGAGTGGGATTGCAAGCTCATAGGGTAGTTATATTATATACAAACATATATCCCAGCTTTTGGTCCTTTGCCTTTGTCCTTAAAAAGATGGAGATATACTGAAGAAAGGCATGCACTCAGAAATCTAAGGTCACTCATGGATCACGGCACATACAAGCACAGAGGGCTGTCCCAACCCTTCACAAGACCTAGTCTACATCTCCAAGCCCTGTCTACTCCACACCACTCACTTTTTTCTGAACACACAATGAGCATTTATACCTTCATTCCTATTCATCATGTCTCTGACTTGAATGTCCTGTCTCCACCAGTTCACTACATTCACACCTGCTGCTCACTCACTCATCATCCTGTACGTATTAAATAGCTATGAGGTATCCTTGCCTGTGCTAAGTGATGAAGATACAAGATTAGGCTCTGCCTTTAGAAAGCTCACAGTCTAGTGAGAGGTAAAGACAAGTAAATACATGAGAACACTGAATAGTATGTCGCATGGCAGGGTAAATACAGGCTGCCCTGGAAGTTTTAAGGAAAGGCCTGGAATGCAGGCTTGGTGCCTCTTCCCTGAGACACTGCTCGCACCATTCCTTTCCTCCTTCAGTCCCCCAATCCCATCATAAATCTTTATTCTCCACATGTTTCTTATTGTTCCATACACTCTGCAGTTACAATATTTTTCCATGAATCATAATTTATATCATGATCATTTATCTTCATTTCTAGAACTAAGGCAACTGATTTTATTTAATTGACAAATACTTATTGAGTGGCTTGCAGGACTGCAGTGGTTAAAAGCCTGAGTTTTACTGTTTAAATCCTGGCAAGTATAGTAGCCATGTCACCTTGGGCAGGTTACTCGCTATCTCAGGCCCACAACATTCCCACATCTCTAAAGTGGATATCACTCAGAAACACGCTGAAGTTTTAGCATGGAGACAGTATTTACCTCAAGTCCCCAAGAGTTCTGTCTTTGGCCGGCTTATTTATTTATTTATTTATTTATTTTATTTTCCCACTGTACAGCAAGGGGGTCAGGTTATCCTTACATGTATACATTGCAATTACAATTTTTCCCCCACCCTTTCTTCTGTTGCAACATGAGTATCTAGACATAGTTCTCAATGCTATTCAGCAGGATCTCCTTGTAAATCTATTCTAAGTTGTGTCTGATAAACCCAAGCTCCCGATCCCTCCCACTCCCTCCCCCTCCCATCAGGCAACCACAAGTCTCTTCTCCAAGTCCATGATTTTCTTTTCTGAGGAGATGTTCATTTGTGCTGGATATTAGATTCCAGTTATAAGTGATATCATATGGTATTTGCCTTTGTCTTTCTGGCTCATTTCACTCAGTATGAGATTCTCTAGTTCCATCCATGTTGCTGCAAATGGCATTATGTCATCCTTTTTTATGGCTGAGTAGTATTCCATTGTGTGTGTGTGTGTGTGTGTGTATATATATATATATATACCACCTCTTCCGAATCCAATCATCTGTCGATGGACATTTGGATTGTTTCCATATCCTGGCTATTGTGAATAGTGCTGCAACGAACATGCGGGTGCATGTGTTTCTTTTAAGTAGAGCTTTGTCCGGATAGATGCCCAAGAGTGGGATTGCGGGGTCGTATGGAAGTTCTATGTATAGATTTCTAAGGTATCTCCAAACTGTTCTCCATAGTGGCTGTACCAGTTTACATTCCCACCAGCAGTGCAGGAGGGTTCCCTTTTCTCCACAGCCCTTCCAGCACTTGTTATTTGTGGATTTATGAATGATGGCCATTCTGACTGGTGTGAGGTGGTATCTCATGGTAGTTTTGATTTGCATTTCTCTTATAATCAGCGATGTTGAGCATTTTTTCATGTGTTTGTTTGGCTGGCTTATTTAAACCTCAGTGTTGGCCTCACTTGACCTGTGTGTGATCAGTGATAATGATCAGAGCGAGGGGCTCCATCACCTCTATACAGTGTAACTGTCAATTACAAGAGCAGTTTGGGATTTATTGTTAATAGCATATCACTTCTAAATACAGGTTCATAATTTATATCCAACTTGGAATGAAAAAAAAAAAATCTCTTCATGAGTTTTGGATGTTGAAGATGGACCAGTAGGTTGAAATACAAATGTACATTTATTATCACAAAAGCAAAATGCTATTAATGATGATTTTGAAAACTGTTAATATTAGGTACCAAATCAATTATTAGGAAATGAAAAATAATGAAAATTGGCATATGGATAGTTACATCAAGTATCAAGAAAGAGAACATGAGCCAATTGATCTGACAAAGAACACTGTATCTTTTTTGAGACTATGACTCCACATAAAAAGTTAAATTACATAAAGCAAAATATTATTAAAAATGAGATTAGAATTCTCATCTTTACGTCACTGTTTGGTTCCAACACTCATAAAATAAAACAATAATGAAGAAATACCTATAAGGTTTGGTACCATTTATGTCAAACGTCTTTCAAGGGATAGCTCTATTTAGGAATTCCTCATATCTTATAAAGACAAATTAAAAGTAGAACGCCAACCTCCCGATCTCCGTATTTCATAAAGGAATAAAAAAACTTTCAAAATTACATACAAGAACACAGATGAAAATCACCTTTGATACAAACTTTCAAAAATACAAAAAGTACATAAAGTAAATGTTTAGAGAAAAACAAAGTCCCTAAAATCTATTTTGTTCCTGCTCATCAATCTTTAAAGTTTACAAACTTTAAAGTATGTGATAAGGGAACAATTTCTTAAGACTCTGTATCTCTGGAGGGGATGGGAGTGATATTCAGGTGAGAAGCTATGTCTGGGAGGGGTATTTATGACATAATACACAAGAAGAAATTACTAGTGTCCTCCAAGGAGGGTAATAGGGTGAAGCTATATTCTAGGGGGTGAAGGAGTGAATGGGTAATTGAATGCACGAAGGAAGTGGGTGTGGATCCTTGATGAGGAGGGTCTGACTCCAGAAGAGGAGAGGAGAAATGGGGTAGTAATCCGCAGTCCAGTGTTACAAAGTGTTTGCACTTACCGAGGCAGGAAACATAAGCTAAAACATCACAGAATACACCACATCTCCACACACCAGTCTAAAGGATTCTCGTCATTTCTGAGTGCCAAATACACACACACACACACATATATACTCATACACGCATATATGTATGTATATATGTATATACATTTTTGTATGTGTGTATACATGTATGTATGTACACACACACACACACACACACACACACACATATATAATACTGACTCCACCCCACCCATTCAAACTTATTTGGTTCCAAATGCATGGCTTCAGCTTAGCCAGTTTTCTTAACAACTTTCAGTGTAAACAGAAAAGCAAAATGTTGAGGCCAAGACATTTCATGTTCAAATCCATAATTTTGAACATTTGTGATTTTCTTTACATAGAACTCAGATTCCATATCCATTCTATCTACTTCTAGAATGGATGCAAAGTATAGATGCCCAGGCACCAAATATGGCACCAAATCATACAAGTGTTTCTAAAGTTCTCAGAAATGCAAGAACCCATCCTTAAGGACTATCTTTCAATCCCTACAGGTACATATATAACATGAGGAACACAAAAAAGGAAAATTCTATTGCATGGAAAGTGCTAATTGGAGATGATGATACCATCACTGTGCATCAAGATACTATCACTGTGTCAGGAGTGTCTATAAGTACCAAGTACAATATCTAATCCTGACAAAGAACTATTGTTATTCCTATTACAAATGATAAAATTATGTCTTGGAGAAGGTAACTACGTAGCTAACAAAGAACAAGAACTTAGAGAGTCAGCTTTGCTACTAATCTAGCTATGTTACTTTGGGAAAGTTTCTTAACATTTCTAAGCCTTACCTTACTCATCTATAAAATGGGTATAATCATACAAACCTTGGAAAGTTAACGTAAGGATTAAGAGTTAAGTAATGTATATCAAGTACCATATAATGTTTGGCAGTAGAAGTTATATTCAATAAACTGCAACCAAATTGATCATTACCAGTACTGTCCAAGGCTGTATAAACCAAAAAGGGACAGAGTGGACTTTTATATTCATATTTGCCCTATTCTAGAACCAACATGAACAACAATACTTACTGAGAATGTACCATGTACAAGCATTACGATGTAAATGCTTTACATGTATTCATACCATCAATGGGAAATGTACTATTATTATCCTCACAATATAGATACTGAAACTGAGATACAAAAATGCCTCATAACTATTAGAAGCTTGACAGGCTTCCTCATTCCTGATTTTAGGTACTTCTGATAAAATATATAATTCCCACCGCCACATTCACTTATTCTCCGTGATGATGTGCCTGCATTTTACAGGCAGCATCATTTTACATACAACATCTCAGATATATTTTTGAAACAGAGGGCATACAAAAAGGGACACTGTTTTGAATTCTGTAAGAAGATAGGAACTATATACACGTAAAGTAATATTATTATTATTACTACTTTGCAAAGACATAAACAAGTTGCATCAGGTTTTTATTGTTCTCAGTAGTCAACTGGGTTCTAGCTGAATCTCACCAGCCTCTGGCTTTTCTTTCGCATTCTGCAAAATTTCAAGATATTTGGACTGCCTGAAACACACCAAGGAATAGTTCCCGAAGCCACATGTGACCTGACCCTCATGGCCAAAGCCCCCAAATGGACACAAGCAGAAAGGTCAACATATTCTATTTCCCCATGGCAAATGGCCTTTGGAAACACTGGTTGTTGTTGTTGTTGTTGTTTTTCCTTTTTATACTTTCACAAATGATCATGATCAACAAGAATGAGATAAAATTGACTGCAGCTGGGGAAAAATGCTGACGTGAGTGGCTAAAAACATCATGTGTAATTTGTAATAAAAGGGTACAGGACCACAATGTAAGTCGAGGCCCACAGACTCAACCCTTCTAAAGTCACATCTCATTAAGCAGCAGCTGGGTTTTCCCAAAACAAGTCCTAGAGGAACAAAATTAGAAGGGTCTCCGTCCTTTAGATGTGCTCTTGAAAAGATCAAGTCGTTGATCTGCTTGGGTTTTTATAGACAGTTGACAGGGCAGACCTGAGTGCATGTTATTCTAAAGGTCAAAGAACTGGCAAAAATGTTTGACTGTTGTCAAACAAGAATGAGCCCCCTTTGAAGTTGGAGGCTTAGATGAGCTGATTCCAAAGTACTCTCTTCAAATGCAGCACAGGCGAGGGTGAAAAATAAAAATGCCGCCCTGTGTAAGCTGAGACGTCTCTTAAGTAACGCAGGGTACACTGCCCTACCCTGCTCTGGTGGCATGCCCTGCCATTGAAATCTGAGTGAAAAGGAACAACACAGGAAGTGGGATGGTGTCAGCAAACAGCCACAATGAACACTCCACTCCCGACATCCTGCAAATGTCCACAAGAAAACCTCCCTCGAAGTCCTTCTGCTTCCAGTTTCATGGGCTCAGTATTTGCTTTGCCCTCTATTTATTTGTGCTCACCTACTAGTCATTCCACCCGGCTCATAGTTTATTTGGTGGATGACTTCTGGCCAAACTTGCTGTCCTGCCACCAAACGCTTGAGTTGTTGCTGTGGTTATCATTCAGGAAGTTGCACTCTGTTGTTATCTGAACCTTCGCTGACTTTCTGTTGAGTAAATCAGACTACTATTCCACCTCATAAATCAGAAACACAACCCCGTGTCCCTCACCCCAGCAGCCCCAGGAGCTGGGGAGCAGAAGTACCAGCAGAATCAAGGGAAGTTCTTGCAGACTCAAATATCACAGAAATGCAATAATTTGTCTTTATTAATAGAAGGTCAAATACCATGTACCTCTGACAGTTGCATCAATATTTTTATAGTCCTTAGGTCCTGACTTGCACCAATGGCCACACACACAAACACACACACACACACACACTGAAGTCTAAATCCTGATATTGTTGAATGGCTTTTAGATACTTTTTTGAAAACAAGGACATTTAAGACATAAAGTATCTAACCTGGTGCCTGGTTTTCTCTGGAATTGGACCTCCCAGAATTCCACTCCCGGGAATACCTGCCACTTTGGGGTACTATGGAGTCCTTGCTGCTTTGCAAAACCTACGACCCATTTCTTAGGACACAGAAGATGCCAGTGAACAGCTCTAGCTCTTACTGCTTCCCTCAACAAAGATACAACTAGTATGGCTTAAATATCATCATTTGCCTCAATAAATCATCATTATCATCATGAAGGAGGTAATATTATCCCCATTTTGCAGATGAAGAAATAGATGTTCAGCAAGGTTACTTCCCTAAAATCACATATGTAAAGAGGCTGAAGGGGGTCCAAGCTCAATTTGAAGTCCAGTGTTTTTTGTTCGTTTGTTTTTGTTTTTCCCTACTGTGTATAAACCAAGAGTCAATGGGGCTGGGGCTACTTCTGGAAAGTGTGATGGCCTAAAACTCTAGTTCCTCCAATCACTGGTTCTGTGACCTACTCTTTCCTGTTATCCTTCCAACTTCTTTACCCTCTAGTTAGGGGCTGAGAGAGCAGGGCTGGATGGAGGGGGTGTTGCATTCCCTAAGGTCCCAGACCCTGAAATCCATCAGCACTGAAAAAAAAAAAAAAAATCATGAAGCTACAAACACTTCACAAATCTTGAACTCTCTCAGGAACTTAGAAAAATATTCAATGAGGCCAGTGATTAGCCTCCCACATAAATGTCACTAAAACCAGGCATACACTGTAATACTCAAAAAGCATGACTCATTTTAGGAAAAGCCAAAAGTATCATCAAAAAACAAGATAACAAGTGTTTCAAGCATGTGGAAAAAGGGCGCCCTTGTGCACTATTGTGAAAGTGAATTGGTGCAGCCACTGTGAAGAACAGCCTGGAGGTCTCTCACAAAGTTAATAGTAATACTACCATATGATCCAGCAATCCTACTTCTGCATATAGATCCAAAGGAAATGAAAACAGGATCTTGAAGAGACATCTGATTGCCCATGCTTATTGCTGCATTCTTCACAATAGCCAAGATACGTAAATAACCTACGTGTCAGTGGATAGAAGAATGATGTGCTGTACATCGGCAATGGAATATTATTCAGCCAAGAGAAAGAAGGAAATCCTGCCATTTTCAACAGAGATGGACCTTGAGGGAATTGTGCTAAATAAGTCAGACAGAAAAAGACAAACACTGTATGATATCACTCATAAGTGGAATCTGGAAAAGTGGAATTCACAGAAATAGAGGAAAGAATGATGGTTGCCAGGGGCTGGAGTCAGGGGAAATGGGAGATATTGGTTAGAGGTTATAAACATCCAGTTATAAGACAAATAGATGAATAAATTCTGGGGAATCTAACATACAGCATGGTGATTATAGCTAAGAACACTGCACCATATACCTGAAAGTTGTTAAGGGACATAAGGGTATCAGTTCAACACAATTCGCACCTTATACTTACACAATGTCACAGGTCAATCAGATCTCAATAAACCTGGGAAAATTTTAAATGTTCTTATTTTCTACCTCCAAGAAAAAAGAGAGGAGAGGGGAGGAAAAGAAAGGGAAAGAAAAGGGGAAAGAGAAAGAAAACCAAAAAAAGAGAGTAATATTCCACAGAAAATTATTTACTCTTGGGCTGTGGTTCTCATCAGGAAGCTCCTGGAAGATCTGTTGAAACACAGATTAGTGGGTCCTGCTCCCCGAGTTTCTAATGCAATAGGTGGAAGGCAACCAGAGAATCTGCATTCCTAATATATTTCCAAGCGATGTTCATGCTGCTGGTCTGAGGATCACACTTTGAGAACCACTAGTTTTAAGATAAATAATCATGAACAAATGAACTCTTTACTTTAGAAAAGCAGGTTTCTGTGAGATTCCCTTAATAATCAGTTAACAAACAATGCTGAGCTAATTAGTAGTAATCAGGGCGGTACACCCTTGTGGTTACAAGCCTGGATTCTAGGGCCAAGGGGCCTGGATTCAAGTCCCAGCTCTGTCCCTCATCAACTGTGTAATCTCAGTCAAGATCCTTGGCCTCTCTGAGCCTCAGTTTTCCTTCCTGTAAAATACGCATGGTAATTAAAGGACCTATAACACATAACACAGGGATACTAGGAGGACTGAAGGGGCTCGTATAAATGAGGTGCTCACAACAGCGCCAGTACATGTTAAATACTCTGTTATTACTGTAAAATACCACTAATGTCATATTATACCTTTTCTACTAGAAGAGGTAATTGTTCTTCTAGAATTATTACTGTGTCAACCCTAGTGTTAGGTCTTGGGATAGAGCCGTAGGCCAAACGTGCAACATCCTGTGCTCATGAAGTTAAAATCTAGAGCAAGAAAGAAAGACACAACTTAACTAGTTGTGTACAAAGTGTCATCTGCTTAAATCAGAGGGCCGAAAGCAGGGACACAAAGGGAAAACTCTACAAAGTCATTCCAAATTGAAGATCAGTCAGACATTAAGAACATTTCTTAAACTGGATGAAAAACCAACAGAAAAACATGATTCTGTGTAATCATACCATACAGCTCTTAGAGAGCAAACGACTATGGCTTTTAAAATAGAAAATTCTTTCCAGTCAATCTCTCCCAAATTTCTTTGTATCTAACATGCATCACATAGTCTCCAAACCATTTCAACAAAGGCCAGATCCCAGGGCCAGAAGGAGGTGGCCCTTTCACTGCAGACCAAACAAGTGGTGGAGACAAGTGCACTTTGAGAGGAACCAGCGTTTCCATCCTTTCTCCCCTGCTAGAAAGTTGGGCCACAGCAAGGGGCATCACTTTGGAGCCATGCAGACCGAGGTTCAGATCCAGCCTCTGCTCCTTAGTGGCTGTGTGATCTTGAACTTGTACCTTGACCTCTCTGAGCCTCGGCTTCCTCATTTGTAAAAATGACACACTATGATGATATAAAAAGAAAAACCCTTTCCAATCAACACCCCCCCCGAATTTCTCTGCACCTAATATGCATCTGCACGCTGCAAAGGTAAACTGTGGTTTCTTCATCCAAAGGGTTCCTAAGCTAGTAGAAGAAAAACATGTGCCCAGAAATAATTACAGTACAACCAGAAAAGTAGTTTCAAAGGGAAAAAACAAAAAACAAAACAAAACAAAAAAAACCTAGAGGAACAATGAAAAGGGAGGGCCTAACTGCCCTGGGGGAGTCTGAAGGGCTCCACAAACAACAGGACATTTAAGACGGGTCCTGAAGGATGAGTAACAGCTCAGCCAGGATAAAAGCAGGCAGATGCCGTTCTGGAGAGGGAACGGTATGTGCAAAAGCAAGAAGACATGAAAGGGCCCCAGGATGTGTGAGACGGCTGACGGGGCTGGAATGTTGGTGTATGATGAACACTGGCAGGAAATAAAGACAGCTCACTTCTCAGTTCTGTGAAAATAGCACCAGTTTTCCAATTAACAAAGTCTATTTGAAGCCGTTTGAAGGATGGCCAAAGACGCTAAGGAGATGGATGCATAACGGGACCGTCTGTGGGCTTTTTAATGTAAGTCTAAAGTTGTCCTTGCACTATCCCCCTCAGAAGGTCAATGTTTTAATGGCAGGCACTGGTATTTGGCACCATCTATGTGGGTCTCAGGTACCAGTAACAAATAACAGCAAGAGCCGCGAGGGCAGCTGACATCTCCCGAGTCCTCAGCACGCTGGCCTATAAGCTCTATCCATGTGAACTCTTTCAATCCCCACAGCAAGCCCATAGAGTACAATGAGGGAAACAACGTGCAAAAGATGTAAGAGACTTGCTCCTGGTCACACGATTAAGTCCCAGGGCTGGCGTGCCACCCCAGAGCCCAAACTCAACGGCTACTTTGAGTTCCCTCCTCCGTGCAAGGTGCTCTCATGTCACTTCCTGGGACAAATCCCCATCTTAAAGGGCCTGAAGCTTTTACATGGGGAACTCAAAGAAAGGAATACAAAATTATGAATATAAAATCAGGTACCATAATGAAGGTTTACAATGAGGAAAAAAAAAAACTAAAATAAGTGGAACCTAGGGCATTTAGATTCCCTTTTCCTGAGATGAGAAATGCCTACACAGAAGTCCTTCCTGACTGCAACCCCTCCCCACCCAGAACATTCTACGACTCCCAACAGCTACCTGCACTCATGGGGCCCATGCAATCCGAGGTCCCCAAAGCTTCAATTTCAATGCATTTCCTTCAGGGGAAGCCCATCTCCACCACTGCCCAAAAGTCTCTTAAATTTTCCCAAACCATTTCGACAAAGCCCAGATCTCAGGGCCAGAGGGAGGGGGGCTTTTCACTGCAAACCAAACAAGTGGTGGAGACAAATGAAGTGTGAGAGGAACCAAGATTTCCATCCTTCTTCCCTTGCTGGAAGGTTGAGCCACAGCAAATGACATCGCTTAGGAGCCATGCAGACCTAGTTTCAGATCCAGCCTCTGCTCCTTCATGGCTGTGTGATGATGAACGTGTCCCCTGTCTTGGTTTCCTCATCTGTTAAAATGATACAAGGATCAAATCGGATAACGGGCATGCTGCCCAGGAATGCCAGCTCCCTTTCCTCTGGGTACACCTTTCTGTGCTTTCTCCCCCTTTTTGCCCAACTCTTGGGATGGGTAGGTCGGTCCTTTGTCTATGCTTTCAGCGTATTCTGTAGAGATCTCCGCTGGAGCACATCATTCTCTTATTCATTCAGCAAGTACCCCCTGGAAGCAAAGATGAACGTGGACATGCAACTGTCCTCAAGAGGCCTGCATCTGGTGAATAAGCAGGGAACCCTTCTCTACCATGACAGAGATGCTCCTTGATGGGCTGGAGCCATGCCTCCTCCTCGGACACGGGGCAGGTCAGACCCAAATGAAAATAATCGAGTCGGCCTCCCACCTCCCCATCTCCCGGCCAGCACTTCACCTCACCCCTCTCTCGGCTCTGCTCTCATCAGGCCCAGCCATGCTGGTCCACACATCCTCTGCATGCCTGGATCAATGAAGTTTGGTTTTACAGGGCACTGGGCCCATTGTTGGCTCTCACCTCAAGAACAAAGAAGAATACTGGCCCTTCCAAGGCAAAACAAAGGCCGACTTCTCCTCCATGGTTCCCTTTTCCTTTATGGGCAACAGTATGCAGACCCCTGGCCCTCCACTGAACTACATTTAAAACAGCTTTTGTGAAGGGTGGACACAGCGGCCATTTTTGTGTATGTGCCTGCCCGCAGCAATGAACTGATTGTAACATGAACAACGTGCACTTCTTCCCACTTCTGACAGAATGGATGACATTGTGCTGAGGGCCAGGGAGGGGGTGGGGGCCTAACGAAAAAAAAAAAAAAAAGAAAAAAAAAAAAAAGCCCTAAGGTTTATTACAAGGAATTCTGATAAAAAGCACTTCGAAGCCTCTTTCCCATCATCAAAAAACCACACTGGGCAAGATCAGAGCTTAACAGCCGACAAAAAAACACATTCAATCCCTGAGATCATTTTCCTGAAATAGAAAACTACATATGTTTCTCAAATTTCATATCAAGCCACTGCAGAGGCCAGACTGCAGGGCTGAACTGGGCCAAAGTCGGGGGGGGGGAGGGGGGGGATGGGATGGGAAAGGGAGTAAACAGAAGAAAACGAGCCCATTCTTCCACATCACCACATTTCTCTAGCACAATCTAAACTTACAAACACCCCCAGTTTCACAGAACTTGTAGTTAGGGTTGCTTATCGGGCAGTCTTTACTTTGTCAAATTAAGACACATTGCCTTGGATTAGCAAGACTCCTTAAATTCAAAATGACTTCATGGTTGGCTCGGAGTTCAGTGTCTCTAGGGCCAGCCGCCAGGAACATATCCACTGCGGAGCCCCGCTCCTCTCCATATGACCTGCCTGACTTTTCCATGGAGACAGCAGAGCAAAATCCCAGGCAGACAGGCTGTCAGTGTTAATTAAAAGTCCAAACACCTCTTTAGAAACTATCTGCAGCTCAATATTTATACAGAGTATAAGACTCCTAACAGGCAGGGCCGGAGAGGGGAGCAGGAGGTTGAGGGCGGAAATAGGTTTGACTGGCATTTGGAACCCATTAATTTTTAAAAGACAGGCTGCCACTCTAGGTAGGACTGAGAGAGGTTCAAAAACGTAACGAAACCAGAAAGATGAATGAGCTGAAGATTGTTTAGAAAGCCCGGGGAGAGTGCTCAGCTTTTGAAAAGAATAATATCTGGGCAATAATGAGAGCTGACACTTTTTAGTGGTGAATGCAGTTTTTGGCACATTTTAACAATGCAGGTTGACAATGTTTCATATTTAACAAAAGGAAAAGCAATCTTCTAAATGACTTGGGAACAAAGGGCTCCCTGACTGCAATTTCTTAATAACATTTAAGAATTCTCTTCAAAGGCCCTTGACTATAATTTAGAGCAAGGAAGAAAAATGAAGAAAACAAGAAAAAAAGAAGGTGTATTTAAAAAATAATAAACTAACTAGAAGAGGTGAAAAAAGAAGACAAGGATACAGCATTCTGACACTAAATTATATCCCAAAGGGTTGAATTTAATGTCAGGCTTTTATAATACTTCTTCCAATAACCTGAGCTTTAAGAAAGAAGTCAAAGGGAGACTTTGGTCGACACCATTACTTTTGGACTCAGAGGTTCAGTCCAGGGAGGGGCTAAATGGATCACCTAATCCAGCCACCACACTCTGCAGACAAACTGAGCACCAAGGGCCCAGGGTTACCTGGCTGGACCAGATATTTCTTCCAAGTTTCAAACCATGCCACCAGGTGTATTTTATGCTATGTGTCCTAAGGCCTCACCATCAAGGCCACAGAGTTCTTACAGTATCCAAGACTGAATATTGACACCGTTAATCAGACTGAAACTCAGAGGCTACCTAGAATCACACAAGTACAGCATATCCAAAAGTTCACAAGAGTTCACCTACAGTGGCAGCCATCCAGGATAGCAAACTGATTTAAGAGGCCACCAAGACCAAAATGTCCTGTCCCTCCCAAGGAAGGCCTTCCAGGGTCAGAGAAAAGAACTCTAAACAATATATGACTTGGATATGGTCCCCTTAAAACCTAACCCCTACTTCACTTAGCAGTTTCACCCTCACAGCAAGAACCTTCCGGGATTCTGTAATAGCACCTGGAAAACGTGATCTCTATTCTTGAGCATTTTTACAGTTTCAAAACATTTTCAGCAGGAGTTCCCTGATAGTTCTGAGGTTTAAGGATCTGGTGTTGTCACTGCTTTGGCTCTGTTTACTGCCGTGACACAGGTTCAATTCCTGGCCTGGGAACATGCCATGGATGCAGTCAAAAATGTTATTTCAGCAAAGAATATACTGTCATACTATTTGTAAATGAGGACTCCCAGCCTGAGATTGCTCCACTTTTACCATATTAAAGAGCAAACAAGACTAGATTCTAAAAGAAATTCAAGGTCTCAGAGAAAACTGGTAAGCAAAGGAAATGCTATATAGCTACTCAGTTGAAAAATTACAGTCCTACTGGCTGTATGACTTTCAAGGGTATGGAACTCACATCTAGATCTATACCAAAGAGCTGAAAAAGACAGATGAATGGATAAAGAAGATGTGGTGTGTGTGTCTATGTGTATATATGTGTGTGTGTGTGCACATATATTTTATAAAATATGTATGCCACAAATGTGGCCCTAAAAAGACAAATATTTTATATATATATATGCACATGATGGAATTATTACACAGCCTAAAATATAATGAAATAATGCCATTTGTAGCAACATAAATGGGCCTAGAAATTATTATACTAAGTGAATAAGCCAGACAAATAAAGACATTTATCACATGATACTGCTTACATGTGGAATCTAAAATATTCTACAAATGGACTTATTTACAAAACAGAAAGAGACCCACAGACAGAAAACAAACTTACGGTTACCAAAGGGGAAAAGGAAGGGGAAGGGATAAATTAGGAGTTTGGGATTAGCCTATATGCACTCCAATATATAAAATAGATAACCAACAAGGACCAACTGTATAACTGTATAGCACAAGGAACTATATTCAGTATTTTCTAATAACCCGTAAGGGAAAAGAATATTATGACTGAATCACTGTGTTATATACCTAAAACTAACAAAACATTGTTAAATTGTTTATATATACATATAAACAATATATTTAATGACCTAGAACAGTGCCTGATACACAGCAAGTTCTCACTAAAAAACAGGATTTTCTTTTTTTTATAAAATTATGGAAACTAGCAAATTCAGAACCACTTAATGAAGGGTGCATATCATATCGATCCAAGGTCACACACTTTTACCTCCTTTGTCCCAAAGGACAAAGGTGGGAATTCTTTTTCTTTTTTTTTTTTTTTTTTGTCTTTTTGCCATTTCTTGGGCTGCTCCCGCGGCATATGGAGGTTCCCGGGCTAGGGGTCTAATCTGAGCTGTAGCTGCCAGCCCAAGCCAGAGCCACAGCAATGCGGGATCCGAGCCACATCTGCGTCCTACACCACAGCTCACGGCAATGCCGGATCGTTAACCCACTGAGCAAAGGCAGGGATCGAACCCACAACCTCATGGATCCTAGTCGGATTCATTAAACACTGTGCCACGACGGGAACTCCAAGGTGGGAATTCTTAACCTTTTCCATCCATATCTGCTTTACCAATGAAAAGTGAAAGAAGACAGCTCAATCTTCCCCAGAGTTTGCCTCAGTGTGGCAGATAAAGAGGGATGGTCACTGACCCCATAGTAAGCATCAGTGTTCATGCAGGGCAGCAGCAGATTCCTAGTCTGTCACTCTGGTACTTCTGATAGGTGTGGATGAGAAGCCACGAACCTGAACAGCTCGTTTTTCCCCTCCCGCCCTGACAGCCTGACATACTCCGTTCTCTCCTGCCCCCCTCTTTTAGCCTCTGAATACTGACAACCAGTGATCTCTTGGCACCTGCTCATTTCTTCATGCCCACAATAGCTCTGAGACCTCGGGTGAAACTTATATTCTGTGACTCATGGAACCCTGATCACATCCACCAAAAGGCAAGACAAAAAACAACCACCCCAAAAAATCCCAAATGGGGGAGAGAGGGTGTCAAACATATTATCTCGTTTCTAAACAGACTGCCATCCACACCCCACGTGCAAGTGAATTTAGCTTCACCGTTACATTTATAACTAAGACTAAAAAAATAAAGACTGCAGGGAAAGAGAAATGGAAGTAGCACTTCCCATGCACTATTCTGTACTACAAACTTGTGCTTCATTTTCTCCATAAAACAAACCCATGTCCTTTTCATCCTCCCTCAACCATAAAAGGAAACTGGGATCAAGAAGGATTAAAGGACTTGCCCAAGTTCATCGAGCTGATAAACAGCAGAGCAAAACTTTGAGCTATGGAGTATTTGCTTCAGCCCTTAACATGAATCTGAATAGTTTAGATAAATGTGTAGCTACCTACTGCTAGACTAGAGGGGAGCCCCTTAGATGCTCTATTAATACGTATGTGAAAAATAAAGTGAATGAGAGAATAAAGTTAGGAAGGAAGGAAATTGAAACCTCTGACTGCTACAAACTATATGCCACCTCCCCTATAACCTCCCCTATGAGCATGGTATGCTCACTGTCCTCTCTGTCACTATCACAGAAGGATCATAAATTAGTATCTGGGATACAAGTCAATGTAATTTACTGAGAAATTACAATTTTGTGATTATATTTTTTCCTGCTCAATATTAACTCTCCCTTTTTTCTTTAGCTGTAAGAGAAACCCAATTTTATTCAAGTATCAACACATCCAACTAAAAGCCTATTTTATTCAGGCTCAACTCTACCTGGGTCTGGGCAAGAATCAATGATATGCAAGCATCAGTATTATGTAGCTCTTCAAAGAAGGTTCTTTAAAGAAGGCTGACTCAGGTGAGTACATCTTTTTATGCAGCTCTCACTTTCCTTCTCCCTGCTACATGGGATGTGGGCTGAAAAACAGAGACTCCAGCAGCCATTTTGGACCATGAGATCATTTTGAGAATGGAAGTCAGGGCTGAAGATAGTGAAGCAAACATGTCAAAACGGCCAGTGTCCTTGACGACTTCATGGGACTGTCATAGTAACCCAAGACTCCATATATCTGGATGTATTTATAGAAGAGAACAAACACTTAGGTGTTCACAGCACTGTAATTTTGAATTTTCTATTATTTCTGTTATCAATCAGTGAAGAGATAAGGATTATGTTTCTTCTGCAGAGAATGAGAGAGAGCACTCTTCTTTCCCAAAAAAGGGTAAAGTAAATCTAATATTTACAGGCCATTTCTCAGCACTATTAAAGAAAATAAGATAATGTGAGAGGATGACTGAATCACTCTTCCTAGAACCTAGAAGAACTGTTTCATACCATTGCTCTGAGAAATCATCCTTCAACACAACCATAAAACAATGAAAATCAAAAGGTTTTTGCATCAGTCAAATCAGAAAAAACTGACTTTTTTCCAGACTTAGAATCCTTATTAAGTTTCAACCAAGTTTTGTTCATAAAATGTTACCTATAGAATGACCTAGATTCAGTCAATTTTACTTTCATTAAATAGATTTTAAACATTAAAACATCAACTCATAAACCACAATGAGAATCCACTTTATAGCTAGATGGCTATAATTTAAAAAAAAAAAGAAAGGAAAAATAGGTGTTGGTGAGGATATAGAGACACTGGAATCTCTCATATTGCTGGTAGGAATGTTAGAGGGTACAGCCACTATGGAAAAGTGCAGGGGGTCCTCAGAAAGCAAACCATAGTGTTACCATGTGACTCAGCAATTCCACTCCTAGACATATACCCACAAGAAGTGAAAGCAGAGACTCAAAGAGATACTTCATAGATCAATATTCATGTGTAAAGCATTACTCACAATAGCCGGAGAGAGAAACAACCCAATTGTCCATCCTGAGTCCACTAACAGATAAATGGAAAAGCAAAATATAGTATATGCCTACAATGGAATGTCACTCAGCCAGGAAAAGGAAGGGGATTTTGACACATGTTACAACATGGATAAATCCTGAAAACATTATCTTAAGTGAAATAAGCCAGACATAAGCTTCTGACTATACAAGGTATCTAGAATAGGCAAATTCATGAAGACAGAAGGTAGATTAGAGGTCAGCAGGAGCTGGGGGAAGGGAGGAACGGGGAGTTGTTGCTTAATGCTTATAGAGTCTGTGTTTGGGGTAACAAATACGTTTTAGAACAAGACTGTGGTGATGGTTGCACAATACCGTGAATGTAGTTAATGCCACTGAATTGTTCACTTAAAAATGGATAAAATGGTGAATTTTGTTATAAATATTTTACTACAATTCATAAAATGCAATCTATGAAAAGCACTGAACTATATACTTTAAATGAGTGACTTGTACAGTATGTATATTCTCTCTGAATAAAGCTGTTTTTGGAGTTCCCATCGTGGCTCAGCAGTAATGAACCAGACTAGTATCCATGAGGACTTGGGTTCAATCCCTGGCCTCCCTCAGTGGGTTAAGGATCCAACATTGCTGAGAGCTGTGGTGTAGGTCACAGACACAGCTCAGATGCCATGTTGCTGTGGCTGTTGTGTAGGCTAGCAACTGCAGCTCAACCCCGAGCCTGGGAACTTCCATTTGCAGTGGATGCGGCTGTAAAAAAGGCAAAAAAAAAAGGTTCTCACCAATATCGAAGAAAACACTGAAATCCAATATAAATATTAGTAATTGACATAAATAGCTAATTGTCATGTAATACTAATAGATACGGTTATTAACATTGACATAAACTTATAAAACAAGTTGTTGATAAATAAGAAAAAAGTTAATTGCATTTAATAATAAAAATGCATGTTAAAATAAGTGATCATTACAAGCCTAAAAACATGACAAAACTGACACAGACATATTATACTGACATGACAGAATATTATACAGGTATCAAAAACATGTTTTCAGATATTTACTGAAATATTACTTCAATGATATATTAAGTAAAAATAAAATTTACAAAGTAGATTTACAATTTAAAAAATGAAACACAGTAGAGTAAGAGTAAAATAATGATAGTATTTTTGAGATACTAAAGATTACATTTGGGAAATGACTACAGATCTGGATCTATAACCTAACCATATACTTTGCCTGACAGATTAGCAAATAACCATAAGAAAAATGACAACACAATAAAAGTCTTTGTAAATCCCGAACATAGAGAACCATGCAAATCCAGACAATAACTGTTATTTTAAAAGGGATTACAGTTCCAAAGAACTTAAATTCATCTCCTAAAGTAGAAAATAGTATATTTGCCAACGACTTACACAGAATTGTACACTGAAGTGGAGGAGAGAAGGGAAAGCAATATATCGTATAAAAAATATAAGGAAAAATAAATTCTAGAAACTCAGCCCTGTTTTCCCATATGCTATAGAAAAAAAAAAATCTCAGCAATTCTAACATATAACTTCTAGAGAAAACTTAACAAACTGTCTCTTGTGCATTAGGAACCTGGTCATCAATTTCTGTTAGTCCAAAGCAATGAAAATAAGTGAATTGAGAATAGACAAATCGTCCGTAAAAAATAATTCAAACATGTATGAAGATAACTCTACCCTTAAGTATAACTCCCTACTCCTTAATGTGGGCTGTGCACGGTGATTTCCTTCTAAAACACACAAGACAGAAAGAGGAAAGGCATAACTTTACAGTGGATAAAACTGAACATCTCAGGCAGATGATCAGGGTCAACATCAACAATGACGTCTTACTGATAGGACGTACCTGTGGTACGACTGATGAGAACGGTACTCAACAGAAAACACATCTACAGACTTCGTTCCCAAAACATACTACCCATGTCTCACCATGAGAAAAACATCAAACTCCATTAGAGGGGCATGCTATACTATACATGCCCAATACTCTGTCAAATTGTCAAGGTCAACAAGAAAGAAAGTTGAGCCACAGTCACGGCCAAGAAGAGACTAAGGAGATATGACTAAATGCATATGGTAACCTGGATGGGCCCTTGGAACAGAAAAAGAAAGTCAGGTTAAAAACTAAAAAAAAATAGCAATTAATATGGAACTCAGTTAATGATATCAACATTGGTTTGTTAATTGTTGATCAATGTATCATACTAACATAAATGTTAATAACAGGGGAAACTGGGTGTCAAGTATATGGGAGCTCTCATACTATGTTTACAACTATTCTGTAGATCTCAAACTCTTTAAAAGCCTATTTGAAATTATAACTGAATTTTTAAAAATTTAATTGATTATGAGACTGATGCGCGGCCTGTTGCACTAAGAGGGCACTGCTATTCAACACAGTACTGGAGGTCCTAGCCACAGCAATCAGACAAACAAAGGAAATAAAAGGCATCCAAATAGGAAGAGAAGAGATAAAACTGTCACTGTAGGCAGATGACATGATACTAGATATAGAAAACCCTAAGGACTCAACCCAAAAACTACTTGAACTGATCAACAAATTCAGCAAAGTAGCAGGATAGATTAACATTCAGAAATCAGTAGCATTTCCATATACTAACAATTAAACTTTAGAAAAGGAATACAAAAACACAATACCTTTTAAAATTGCACCCCAAAAAAATCAAATACCTGGGAATACACCTGACCAAGGAGGCAAAGGACCTATATGCCAAGAACTATAAAGCATTAATCAAGGAAATTAAAGAAGATGTAGGAGTTCCCGTCATGGCGCAGTGGTTAACGAATCCGACTAGGAACCATGAGGTTGCGGGTTCGATCCCTGCCCTTGCTCAGTGGGTTAACGATCCGGCGTTGCCGTGAGCTGTGGTGTAGGTTGCAGACGTGGCTCGGATCCTGTGTTGCTGTGGCTCTGGCGTAGGCTGGTGGCTACAGCTCCGATTGGACCCCTAGCCTGGGAACCTCCATATGCCGCGGGAGCAGCCCAAGAAATAGCAAAAAAACAAAAAAAAAAAACAAACAAAAAAAAAGAAGATGTAAAGAACTAGAAAGATATTCCATGCTCCTGGGTGGGAAAAATTAATATTGTAAAAATGGCCATACTACCCAAAGCAATCTACACATTCAATGCAATCCCTATCAAATTACCCATGACATTTTTCACAGAACTAGAACAAACAATCCAAAAATTTATATGCAACCACAAAAGACTCAGAATTGCCGAAGCAATCCTGAGGAACAAAAACCAAGCAGGAGGCATCGCTCTCCCAGACCTCAAGCAATATTACAAAGCCACAGTCATCAAGACGTGTGGTACTGGTACCAAAACAGACATACAGACCAATGGAACAAAATAGAGAACTCAGAAATAAACCCAGACACCTATGGTCAATTAATCTTTGACAAAGGAGGCAAGAACATAACATGGGGAAAAGACATCTATTCAGCAAAAATTGCTGAGAAACCTGGACAGCTGCATGCAAATGAATGAAACTAGAACATACCCTCACACCATGCACGAAAATAAACTCAAAATGGCTGAAATATTTAAATATAAGACAAGACACCATCAAATTCCTGGAAGAGAACATAGGCAAAATATTCTCTGACATCAACCTTACAAATGCTTTCTCAGGTCAGTGTGCCAAAGCAACAGAAATAAAAGCAAAAATAAACCAATGGGACCTAATCAAACCAACAAGCTTTTGCACAACAAAGGAAACTAGAAAGAAAAAAAGACAACTTACAGAATGGGAGAAAATAGTTTCAAGTGATGCAAATGACAAGAACTTAATCTCTAGAACATACAAACAACTTACATAACTCAACAGCGAAAAAGCCAACAACACAATTGAAAAATTGGCAAAGGACCTGAAGAGATATTTCTCCAAGGAAGATATACAGATGGCCAACAAGCATTTGAAACAATGCTTTACATCACTGATTATTAAAGAAATGCAAATCAAAACTACCATGAGATACCACTTCACACCAGTCAGAATGGCCATCATTAATAAGTCCACAAGTAACAAATGCTGGAGGGGGTATGGGGAAAACAGAACCGTCCTGCACTGTTGGTGGGAATGTAGGCTGGTACAACCACTATGGAGATCAGAATGGAGGTATCTTAGAAAACTATACATAGAACTACCATATGACCCAGCAATCCCACTCTTGGGCATATATCTGGACAAAACTTTCCTTAAAAAAGACACATGCATCCACATGTTCATGGCAGGTTTAATCACAACAGCCAAGACATGGAATCAACCCAAATGTCCACAGATAGATGATTGCATTAGGAAGATGTGGTATATACACACAATGGAATACTATTCAGGAATAAAAGAAAACAAAACCATGCCATTTGCAGCAACATGGATGGAACCAGAGACTCTCATCCTGAGTGAAGTAAGTCAGAGAAAGACAAATACCATATGATATCACTTATATATGGAATCTAATATATGGCACAAAGGAACCTTTCCACAGAAAAGAAAATCATGGACTTGGAGGATAGACTTGTGGTTGCCAAGGGGGAGGGAGTGGGAGGGACTGGGAGCTTGGGGTAAATAGATGCAGAATGTTGCCTTTGGGATGCATTAGCAATGGGATCCTGCTGTGTAGCACTGGGAACTGTGTCTAGTCACTTATGATGAAACACGTAATGTGAGAAAAAAGAATGTATACATGCATGTGTAACTGGGTCACCAGGCTGTACAGTAGAAAAAATATATATATAAATAAAAAAAATTAATTGAAGCAGAGCTAATTTACAATGGTGTGTTAGTTTCAGGTGTTCAGCAAAGTGATATATATTTTTTCAGATTATTTTCCCTTATAGATTATTACAAAATATTGAGTATAGTTCCATGTGCTATACAGTAGGTCCTTGTTGGTTATCTATTTCATATATAGTAGTATGTATTTGTTAATCCCAAACTCCTAATTTATCTCTCCCTCCCTCCTTCCCCTTTGGTAACCATAAGTTTGTTTTCTATGTCTGTGAGTCTATTCCTGTTTTGTAAATAAGTTCTGTTTATCATTTTTTTAGATTCCATATATAAATGATGTCACATGATATTTGTCCTTCTCTGGTTTACTTAACTTAGCATGATAATCTCTAGATCCATGCATGTTGCTGCAAATAGCATTATTTCATTCTTATTTATGGATTAGTAAAATTCCATTTTATATATATGTACCACATCTTTATCTATTCCTCTGTCAATAGGCATTTAGATTGCTTCCGTGTCTTGGCTATTGTAAATAGTGCTCTGTGAAGCCTGTGGTACAAGTATCTTTTCAAATTATGGTTTTCTCTGGATAAATGCCCAGGAGTGGGATTGCAGGATCATATGCAACTCTATTTTTCAGTTTTTTAAGGAAGCTCCATACTATTCTCCATAGTGGCTGTACCAGTTTATATTCCCACCAACAGAGTAGGAAGGTTCCAACTGATTTGAAAGGACATACCTTTAGATAATTTACAGAATACTCCCAACCCTTAATAATCTAGAAGAAATATTTCTCAGATCCCAGTGACAGAAGTTCCTCTCCTGAGTTAGTTAAGTTCCTCTCCTTAGTTAAGTTCCTCTTACATATTCATGCAGTCAATCTCGATTGTTTTCTCACCTTTTCTTTAGCCACTAGGAAGTGTAGAAACAAATCTATTAGTAATTATGAAGAACCATACTTTTTAATGAAGCTCTTGGCTTCACCCTTAGTTATTCTATTAATATGTTCACTCCATTGTGATTTTTAAAGTATTTCTATCACTGTTTTTATCTTCTCCTAGTACCAGTCACTTCAAATCTCTTTAGAGGAAAGGATTTATAAATATGAATAAGATTTTGTCTGATTGTACACAATTTTATTATTCCAATTTCTGACTTCCCATTTCTCATGTTACCAAAACTCTGGACTGTTATTCACTAAAGGATAGGACGTGGCAAATTCCTAAAACACTGAACTTCAGTTCTTGAATTGCAAAACAGTGATAGCACCATGTGCTTTAACTGATGGTCAGGAGGACTAATGGGGTTCACATTTATTAAAATGCTAGCAAAGGTATAGAGAATGCCCTCAACAAATGACTGTTGCTGTTATTACATAAGTTATTATATTAACGAAAATGGCAATGATTATTTTTATCAATGTAATGAAAAAAAAATGGAACTGAATTACAAATTAATCATAGGCCAAAGGGGTGATTTTCTTTTTCTTTTAATAATGTTTTTCTTTTCCCCATTATAACTAGTTTACAGTGTTCTGTCAATTTTCTACTACACAGCAAGGTGACCCAGTCACACATACATGTATACATTCTTTTTTCTCACAAGAGTAGCTATCATATTTTGGAGTATAAGAACAATAAATAAAGGGGAGGGTGATCAGGAGAGTAAACCAGATAAGAGGAGGAGGAAGAAGACTTCTTACACATTGTCACTGCCAAAAACAAGTCTGAAGACTTAAGACAAGGTGAAATCTGATCACTTTTCAGCCATGACTCCACTAGAATAATAAAATGAAAAATAGAAAGGGGGAGAAAAAAAATACCTCCTAGCTTTTCTGGCATCCATTTCCCCAAAGCCTCCCAAAACAATCACAATAAGAGCCAAATAAACACCAAATTTGAACCGCTCCTTGGCCCAGAGGATGCCAAGTTCATGTTCCACTGCCCAGATTTTTTTTGGCATTGGCGCATTCAGACTCAGACCTTCCTTTTCCTTATTCTAGAAGATGGGACAGATGGGCTGAGGGTGGGGGGAGGTCATTAAAAGAACTGTGAGTTGTTTAAATACTATGTGTTACACATTTTATCCACAGCACCTGTAACCCTGGGGACATCCAGATGAGGACCTGGGCTTGGGTGAGGTTGGGGGCGGGGAAGGGTAATTTACTCCAGAATTGCAGAGAGTACACAGCAGAGCCACTGAACCCAGGTCAGTCTGACTACAAGGACTTCCTGCTTTCCATGACGACAGAAACGTAATGCAAAGACTCCTTGTCAAAATCCATAAAGAAATGAAATAGCTAAGTCTTGCAAAAAGTTTCTCAGCATTGTGTTGAGAAATTTTCCGTCACCTCCCTCAGTCAGTCTATACAATAACCCCATGGGGCAATTACTCCCTCTTCCCTATTATATTCAATCAAGAGAGAAGATGATGATGATGATGATGATGCAGGTTGAAATGAGAAGAGAGAAAGAATGAAGAGACTGAGGAAACAACAGGAAAGAAAGACTGGTAAGTTGCCCAGGGAGAGGGCAACCATCTTTATCAGAGGAAATTGGTGCCTGGTGCCCAAGGTCCACAGGCTCTGCCCTAGAGGAGAGGGAAGCTGGTGGGGAGGCCTCTGGAAGGTGCTGGCCAGTATGGCAAGGGCAGGGGAGGGGACGGCAAATTCCTACTAAGGAAAGTAGAATGACTCATTGAGTGCCACAGCCAATAAAAAAAAGATGGCAGGGCTGCCGAATAGCACAGGTAACTATATCTAGTTACTTGTGATGGGGAGGATAATGTAAGAAAAAGAATGTATGTACAGATACACACACACACACACACATACACACACACACACACACACACGAATGACTGGGACACTTTGCTGCATAGCAGAAATTGACAGAACAGTGTAAATCAAGTATAATTAAAAAAAAAAAAAAAAGAAAGGACAAAGTTATTAGAAAATTTTCAAAAAATGGCAGGGGTAATGGGACAGTTAATGAATCGCTGATGAGCATTAAACATTCTGCTTCCTCAGGATGTGAGCTTGTCATAGTGGGGATGGATGCCCCCAACCTTGTTCTGATTGGCCAAGCAGAAGCTGTCCATTTAATTCACCCTATTCATTTGACTTTTTGTTTATTTATTTATTTATTCATTGTCTTTTTAGGGCCGCACCTGTGGCATATGGAGGTTCCCAGGCTAGGGGTCTATTCAGAGCTAAAGCTGCCGGACTACACCACCGCTCATGGCAACGCCAGATCCTTAACCCACTGAGTGAGGCCAGGGATCAAACCTGCAACCTCATGGTTCCTAGCTGGATTTGTTAACCACTAAGCCACAACAGGAACTCCCATTTGACCTTTTAAAATACTTCCTGAAAAAAAAGGACAGACTGAACTTCTTTGCAGAACAGACTCACAGACTCACAGACATTGAAAAACTTAAGGTCTCTGGAGGAGACCGTTTTGGGGGTGGGGGGATGTGCTTGGGTTGTGGGATAGAAATCCTGTGAAATTGGATTGTGATGATCATTATACAACTACAGATGTGATAATTCACTGAGTAATAAAAAAAAATTTTTTTTAATTAAAATACTTCCAATCCTGGGGTCCTACTGTACAGCACAGGGAATTGCGTGTGATTGGGTCACTTTGCTGTACAGCAGAAACGGAAAAAATGTTGTAAATCAACTATACTTTAATTAAAAAAAAATTCTAATGGAAAAAAGAAAAAAAAAAGAATATATATGTATAATTGAGCCACTTTGCTGTATACAGAAACAAATGCAACTTTGTAAATCAACTATACTTCAATAAAAAAAAAAAAGAAAGAAAAAAAAATCTTCCAATCCTTCACAGGTGTGGACCATCTTACAGTCACATCTTACTTTCATGTATATTCTGTTAGGCAATGTTGTCCCAACTTACTGACCAAACAACCACCTGGGGGACTTGTTAAACAACAACTTTCCAGGTAAGGAGATTCTAATTCAGTAGGCTTAAAACTGGAAGTCTGGGGGTCCAGCATTTGAGCAAATGATCCAGGTGATTCCTATAATCAGGCTAGTTTGGAAAAAATGTTTAATAGGACTCTCCCAATAAGCTTGCAAGGCAGGTACCACGATCCCTGTTTATAGATAAGAAGAATGAGATTCAAAAAGGGCAGGCCATGCCCAAGGTCACCAAATTCCTGATCACCAATTCACCAAATGGCAGAACGGAGGTTAAGTCAGGTTGTACTCATGCCATTGCATTTAAATTTCTCTGAGCCAGAGCTAGCTTCAAACAGCCTGCTCCTTGGCATCAGATACTAGGAAGTGGGGGCATAGACTATCTACCACCAGAAGAAAAGACCAGGGAGGACTTCAACGCCCTGGACTGATTAACACCCAAGGAAAAAGAGAAGGAAAAGTGAGGTCCTCCTTTATCTGTAGTTCTGCTTTTGGGTTCTCAGAGCTCGCAGGCCAATGGAGTGTTATAGATACTCATGCTTATTAGCGCTGCTTTGACTACAAGGTCCATTTGGCTAAAATAATCAAAACACTTCCTTCACTACTGCACAAAGACAGGAAAATGAAACTAGAGAAAGGTCCTTCCAGAAATAACTCTAAATAACTAATATCACACCAAAAGAGGAACATCCAGATGAGTTCTTCAGCCACACAGCTGCCTCTGCATTGATGATGACAATACAATGGTGATACATTGAACCTTCTGGGGTACAGTTCAGACCGCTCCTCCAGAGCCCTCTCCCCAGAGAGGGGTGAGTACCTCAAGTCTGCTGAGGCCAATTTTATACGTGATTGCATCCCCTCTACCCACTGGTGGGAGGGGAGGAAAAGCAACAAGATGAATGACGATGCTTATAAAACACGCCCTCTGCCATCTCTTTTCTGGAAGCCCTGGCTGCTGAATGAGCTATCCCACTCTCGCCAACTGTCTGCAAGGAAGGTCCAAACACAAAATGAGACAGACAGGAAGAGCACAGGGAGAGCAGGACCCCCGTTCCCTGATTCTCAGTTCTCATGAGTTTAAATAAAAAGGAAAATGGCGAGGATTTCACCCTCTCTGAAAGAGCAGACTTTCAGATACATCTAAATATGTAAAACTATGCAGGTTTATCTGTCCTCTGGGAAATGAGCCTCTTCCCCAGATGCAATTCCAAATTGTTTTCAAGATGAGAGGACCTCACCCTGCCCCACTGGCCCACCTGTGGGCATCCCCTGAGACCTGAGGTCAAGATAACACCAGATGCACATGCTGTGACAGTTCCTGTCCAACCTGTCCCTATATATGCACGTCCACGCACAAACCCACTCTGTTTATTACAGGAGCTGCAAGCAATGCAGTGAGTACTTTTTAAAACTATACTGTGTAGCACATAACGTATATCACTCATAATGTATTGAAAAATATTGTTGACTTTAACATACAGTCCTCTATACTCTGGCATGATTCATGTATGTTTTTATAAAAAGCAAAATAGTTTCATAACCTAGTGAAAGTAAAAATCAGCTTTCTTGGAAAACCTATCTCTTGCCTTAATTTTAGAGGCCAAAAAAAAAAAAAAAAAGTTCCTTTTATTCCCCAAGTAAAAAGTGTCTTTGGAAAAAAAGTCACATTTCATGATGAACTAGGTACGTCTCCTTTAAATGTGTCCAATTTTAATGAATGGTCTTCACCTTGCATACCCACATTCCAGGCCTCTGAGGAACCTTGGTGTTTGGGCATGTGCAGTGGAGGTGGAAGATAGATTCAAGATGTTTCAAGTATGCAAAATCGCATGCAGATGTACAAACAGTACGTCCAGTCAAAGTGAGTTAAGAAAGCAATATATATACATACACCCGAGAATGGATGAACACAAATAAAATCCAACTTGTAATTAACATACCGTGCTGGGACACCTGTTGCCTTCCACGATAAGAAGTCTGGGAGATCAAAGAAATGTCCCGCCTTATCCCAGCAAGTCTCTCTCAAGTTCTGCCAAATTAAATATATATTAGAATCAATTACGGGCTATTTTTTTTCCTCTCCCTCTCCTCTTTCAATAATGCTTCAAATTTTTCAAAACAAAAGCACAGCCAACAATGCCCAATAAAACATCTGTTCAGGGACTGGGAAGAGGGGATGATATAAAAGCAGTATTATACTAAAAGGAAAAATTGGCCATTATTGATCCTTCCAAAAACAGTGATAATTTCCCTTTTATTCCTCTCTGCCAACCTGGAGCTGGAGGAAGCACACTCAGCGAGGGATGTAATCCATCTTTCCACTGAAGGGCAAGAGGATATGCTTCAAGACATATAAGATTTCGAAGTTGAACAGCTGTGAACTGGGGGAGAAAAACCACACTGAGAAATTACCTGATAAAATGCAATGTGTCCTGCCATGAAAAAGTCTCTGTGTGCCAACTGGTTCCAAAGGCAAGGGGAATGCCAGTCCCTGCCCACAAAGAACTTCTATTCTAAGCCGGAGAGAATGGTAGGGAATCAAGCTATGCTTATACATGTTTTGAAACATTTGTTTCTTCCACTTTCTTCCACCCAGCCAATGGTGTCAGATTTTTTTTTTTTTTTTCTTGTCACTGGGCTTTTTCTTTCCTCTACCACCTCTGTCTGGAACACTCTTCTTCACCCACTATTCTGTTCCTTCCCAGGGTCCACACTGCCCTGCCCCCTTTGGTAAACTTGATCTTCCCTTCCCTGGGAAGATCTTCCAGGGTCTCCTACTCAGGTGAGGTCTGGCTATTATACAATCCATATCACTCCGCAAGTATCTGCCTCATGTCTTTCTCTCCTGCTAGACTGTAAGCTCTATGAGGTCAAGGACTTTGTCAGTTTCATGCACCACGATATTCCATGACTATCTCCCATCCTCCCCCACTCAGGACTGTACCCCTAGCTGTGGGGTAGAAATGGCACGACTCCAGTCCCCTTACACACTTAACTGGACGAGGAGTGAACATCTGCCCTAATTGAGCCACTCAGATTCCTTCTCCCAGGAATTTAGAATCAGGATCCAAATGGAGTCATTTAACTTCAGCCTATGAGTGGACTTAGGGTGACAAAAACTTGGAAACTGTGAAGTGACCATTTTTTGCCAGAGACCTGGTGAAGCAGAACTTCATAAAGAGAAGAGGAATGCAGACAGATGCCTTCTCCAGGCAACTCTCCATGTCCTGATTTCTTTTTGTTTTGTTTTGTTTTGTTTTGGGGCCACACCCACGGCATATGCAAGTTCCCAGGCTAGGGATCAAATCCGAGCTACAGCTGCCGGCTGTGCCACAGCCACAGAAATGCCAGATCCAAGCCTCATCTATAACATACACCACAGCTCACGGCAACACCAGATCCTTAACCCACTAAGCAAGGCCAGGGATCAAACCAGTATCCCCATGGATACTAGTCAGGTTTATTACTGCTGAGCTACAAGGGGAACTCCTCCATGACCCGATTTCAATTATGCCCTCCCCAAGAGGCTGGAACAACAAGGAATGTATCATAAGAACAAGGGTAACTTTGGGAACCTAAAGGCAACAAGGCAGAAGTTTCAAAAGAGACATAGTTCAGTATCTGCTAGTGGGTGGCACATAGCAGGCACTCAATAAATATGTGTTGGACAACTGGACAAACTGCTCAGTTTTACCTTCCAACCTCCCCCGTATGAGGGGTGCTTCAGAGGTGACAAAGGGTTTCCACATGTCTTACCTCCTTAGAACAATACAAAAGTTATTACATCAATTTTACAGATGTACTACTGGCCTTTATCTACATTTGCCCTCCAGTTCTATGAGTTCTTCCTATTTTCCCCTTTCCTATCACTGCTATCTGAACACAGACACCTACGTACATCAAAGAAGCTGAGTATTAACCCAGAAGCAGGGTCCCATTGAAACAAGAGTAACATCAAAAGGGGTTAGACGGAAAAGACAGTGTTAAGCCCATTCTCTGTCACTGTTGTTATTTGTTTTAAATTCCTAAGCATTTGGGTGAGACCTTACATCTAGAAAGGGCTAAACTTTCCTTTGAACACTTGTACATCTTAAGGTTGGACAAAGCAGCACTTAACGTTGACTACAGATGCCTGACACAGCTCTGAACTAGCAGTATCTCCATACACAAATAGGTCCCAATCAGCAAATGGCAGCCTTTGAAACTATGAGTCAAACAACTAGTATGTCTTCTGGGTAGTCCCCCAAATCGCTTTCCATGTGCTTTGTGGTTTCGGTGATCAGTTCTCAGGGAGAAAAGCCTCATTCTAAAGACTCCAGAAATCCAAGGCCAATGAGAAATAAACCACGAAACCAATGCAGCAACAACCAGTGCCTCCAGCCAAGGCCAAGCTGTCCTCCTCAACTCCGAAAACAACTGCTTCTGTTAGATCTTGTGTACGGCCACTAAAGACCCTGCAGAATGAGAGCTTTCAGCCTGGAGCCTTGCGGACAGCCGCTGCCGCGGACAATGGAACCCGGGCAGAATATCTCGAAGAGAACTGCAGGCCTCCTGCCAGAAAGAGACACGCTGGGGGCAGGAGGTGCAAGGCAGCCAGGCAGCGTCATCTTTTCTTGAGACAACGCTGGCTTCACTGAGCCGAGGCGCGACCTCCCCACAGGATGAGAAACTTGCGAGGAGTGTTTCCCTAAAAGGATGCACAGGGTCTCTGGGGAGAAGACAGCAGCAGTGTGTACCCTCTGCCTTCCCCACAAAAGCAAAGTCTGAAGCTTGGCCAGCAGAGGGAAGTGGGGGAAGAGTTTGCCTGGACGAGTGGGACTTTTTCCAGGAGCCTGACCCCTTACTTGGAGATGCTGACACTACCTACGAGGTTCCCATGCTGTTCTGAAGTTGAGCTCCATGATTCACAAGTGCTTAGTCATCACATGCTAGATTGGCAAAGGGCCTATGAGCCCCCGTGGATGGATTTTTAATCCAGGGCCATGGGAAAATCTCTCCATCTCTCCCTCGCCCCAGAGAGGACAACCACAGCCAAGGGCCTCGATGTTACTGAATTAATCTACGCTTGGAACCACTGGGCCTGCATCAGACACGGTGATTCTCTTCGTACGTCCTTCCACAGCTTACAACAGTGCCCCCACACACCTCCTCTCCTTGGATTCTCAGGGCGGCGGTGGGGGACAGGTGCCTACAAAGGATGTAGAAACTTAGGTTTGAACGACAAGGTCATAGCCCAAAGTTGCACAGGGCTTCCCGCTCTAAGGTGACAGTTCCTTTGCCCAGGCCACAGTCACCACCCGAAGGCTCCCAGATCTAGCAGAGCTGTGGGTTTTGGCCTTTTGGAAGCATCGTGATGGAAGCTTTTACCATTCTTTACAGAGAGAAAAACAAAAAACCAAAACAAAACAAAGAAAAGCCCTCCCCAACATATTTTTAATTTTTTTTTTTCCTAATATTAGAGCTCTCACTTTCAATCCGGGGCAACTCACTTAAATTCTAAGACCTTGATAACAACCTCCGGGCACAAATGGTGCACAGGTTACAGGAAACACAGAGCATGTCCCCAGCGCATGCCAATGTCAGGCACACCTCACTGTGTAAGCACTGAATCGGATTCAAATGAGGAGCAGAGCTCTCTGTGCTGAAGGAGCAAAGTCTATGTCCCAGTTACCAAGCAACTAACAAAAACTAGTCTTTTCAAGAAAGAAGAAAGAAAAAAAAAAAGAGAGAGGGAGAGAAATCAGCAGTGATTGGGGTGTGTGACTTGGCAATAGAGGCTCCCGCATTCCAATAACAATCCTTTGAGCTAAGCGATCCCTCAGGCTTGAAAGCAACCAAAGAGAACAACTCTTTTTTTATAAAATCATCTATTACTTCATAAAACCACAGCCTTTCTTGGGAGGTGGCTACCACTCAAAACACACACAGCTGCAGGGCTCAGCAGAGGGCGGAGATGGAGTAATAGATCCAAGATTCAGGGCCAGGCAGCAGCCAGCCCACCAGGCTGGGGCACAGAGCTGGAACCCTCTTCCATGCCTTCTCACTGTCCTGTCCAGGGAGGGGGTGAGGTCTCCGCTGGCTTCCAGATCCCAAGGGAACCTGGAGGGGGGTGTTGGGGTGAGGAGTGGAAGATGAAGCAGACACTGCAAAGTATGTTGGGAGACGCCAGGCTCTAGGAACAGCATGAGAAAGAAGGGGCTGGCCAATTAAAAAAGGCTCATCTAAGTGTTTTGCTATGACTTGCAAAGGGAAGCTATTGGGCTCCCTGCTGTGTGCAGTGAATGAAACTCTCCTCCCACTAAGTGATCCTGCCAGAACATCCCAAATACTCACGATGTTGTTTTCCAGCACAACTACCCAACAAAAAGCAAAACTTGATCCTCACGCCACCCAGGACTGTGAATCAGGGCACAGGCTGATAACCCGGAGAGGAAAGATGTTTCAGGAAGAAACTCAATCCTTAAGCTCACTCTTTGGGGAAAAGAAAAAAAAAAATGCTGAAAAACATGTTCATAATCCCCAACCCGAAAATTCCCAGAATGAATGAAACAATTGTGTTTCAAACTCTCATACACAGAGAAAGAGACCAAACGCTGGAGATACTTCAGGTCAGACAGATATGCTGAGAGCTTTGTGCTACCAGAGGCATCGCACAAAGGTGACATCTCTTTGCTTAAAGTGGTCCTGCAGTTCTTCGTGGCCCAGAATCACATTTTATCTGCTTGACATGGCTCACAGGACACTTGACAACCTAGCTCCAACTTGGCCACGACTTTTATGAATTCTTCTGGGCTCACTGCCCCCTCTCTTAGCCACTCCCCACCCTGATCTCACCTCATTTCATTCCCTTCCCCAAACACACTGTACTTCTTCATATTTTCCTGCCCCTGTTGAGGTCTCTACTGAGACTGTTTTCCCATCTTCTCTCATGATCAAACATCTACCTTTGATTCAAATGCAGCTCAAATGTCACCCTTCCCCCCCATCTCTTGCTGTGTCCTAGCTATATATTCACACACTTAAATCCATCTCAAAAAGACAAATTCCTGTAGGGCAAAAGCCAGCTAACGCGTGGGGAAAAAAAAAAAGTTTCAGGAGGTACAAAGAAATTTAAAGTCAGACACTTCTATGATGAAATTACAACAACGCTGGAGAAAGACGTGTGCAAAGGAAACGGTAATTAATAAGATGATGTATGACAATAATGTAATGAGCCTGATAGCAAGGTTTGGTGAGTCAGCCTCATAACTTTATCATAATATTTTGTGTGTGTGGCCATATATCTGCCTCTAATGAGTAATCACAGAGTTCAGAAGAGGAAAGGGGCTTTGAGGCCAGGGTGACTAAAAAAGACTTCATGGGGGGAGAGATTTGAGCTGAAGTCTAAAGGTCCAGCAGAATAAATGCTTATGCTACTGCTGAGAACAACTTCCAAGAAACACAACTCTGAAATGCTAAGGTAGATCACCCCCCTGAGAGGAGGACTGAACTTCACAGAATTTATTTGCAAAAAGAAATAATTCCATTTTGTGTGTGTGTGTGTGTGTGTGTGTGTGTGTGTGTGTGTTTCCCCATTTCTGGCTGCCCCGTGGCATATGGAGCTCCCGGGCCGTGGATCAGATCCAAGCCACAGTCACAACCTAAGCAGCAGATGTGGCAATGCTGGATCCTTAACCCACTGTGCTGGACTGGGGATCAAACCCGAATCTCAGCGTTCCGAAGACGCCGCTGATCTCCGTGCAACACAGTGGGAGCTCCCCACTGTACATTAAATTATTTAATTTTCAAGAACTGGATACATATGTGCATCTTCCTCCCTCCAGCTCCCCTAAAGCCCTACCGTTGTACAGAAAGGTCAATTTATAATCCACACTGCAGCTGATTTCCCAACCGTAAAAATGTTATCATTTGTATGAAAACTGATCCTATTCTCCAAAGCAGGCTTTGTCCAGGAATGTGATACCATGACATGCATTAGGAAAACAAGGCTTTGGTATGTGGGCTCTAAGAACTCTGGAGTCAGGCAGACCTGAGTCTGATTATTGTCCTCATCAATTCCCAGCTGTGTAGCTTTAGGCAAGTTAATTTCTCTAAGCCCCTGTTTCCTCAAATGCCACGTTACTAGCATCAACCTCAAAGGATGTTGTGAGGGTTAAATGAAATAAGGTGGAGTGTCTGATAAGTCAACGCGGCTCACTCTAATTATTGCTGCAGAGCTTCATGTGTTTCAAAGTGCTCTGACATGCATGATCTCATCTGATCTGTATAATTCTTCAAGGCGAGGAAGGCAAGAAGTTATAAACCTCACCTTGCAGATGAAGAAACTAAAACCCATAAAGGGATAACAACTGTTCCAAGGATACTCATCAAATAAATGGAAAGACAGACTAACATGTAGATTTCTTATGCCCAGCCCAGTACTAGTTGAGGGCTCCACATCCCTAAAGTACAGTAAAATAGAGGAGGAGGAATGGAGAAGGATGCTATGGTGAGTTAGAAAACACAGTTACTAGAAGGTGGAATTGTCTCTGGAAGGAAGGGTCCTAAGAGAAGAGAAGGCTTGGGAGTGGGTGGGGTCTTACAACAGACACGAGATAAAAGTAGAAGATCTGGACAAACAGAGTGAGGAGGTCTTCTGAACCACCCCCTTCTCCTGGACTCCTCCATGCCCTTCTTCTAATCCTTCCTTTTCTGTCTCCTTTCCAAGCTCCTCTTCCTTAGTTTCCATTTATTTTTTGACTCATTGAATTTTATTACATTTATAGTTGCAAAATGATCACCACAACCAAATTTTATAGCATTTCCATCCCAAAACACCAGCCCATACCCCCAGCCCCCAACCTGTCTCCTTTGGAAACTGTAAGTTTTTCAAAGTCTGTGAGTCAGGATCTGTTCTGCAAAAAAGTTATGTCTGTTTTTTTTTTGGATTCCATATGTAAGTTATAGCATATGATGCTGGTGTCTGTCTAACTTCACTTAGCATAATAATTTATAGGTCCATCATATTGCTGCAAATGCTGGTATTTCGTTCCTTTTAATGTCTGAGTAATATTCCATTGTGCACCACATCTTCTTTATCCACTCCTCTGTCGATGGACATTTAGGTTGTTTCCATGTCTTAGCTACTGTATATACTGCTGCAACGAACAATGGAGTACATCTATCTTTTCCAGTCATGGTTTTCTCTGGACAGATGCCCTGGCATGGGATGGCTGGATCAAATGGTAATTCTATTTTTAGTTTTCTGAGGAATCTCCATACTGTTTTCCAGAGGGGTTGCAACAATTTACATTCCCACCAACAGTGTAATAGGGTTCCCTTTTCTCCACACCCTCTCCAGCATTTATTGTTTGTAGATTTTTTGATGACGGCATTCTGGCCAGTGTAAAGGGACACCTCATAGTAGTTTTGATTTGCATTTCTCTGATAATTAGTCATGTTGAATATGTTCTTTGTGTTTTTTGGCCATCTGTATGTCTTCTTTGGAGAATTACCTGTTTAGGAGTCCTGCCCATTTTTTGATGGGGCTGTTTGTTTTTTTGGTATTGAGCTGTAGGAGGTATTTGTAAATTTTGGAGATTAATCCCTTGTCAGTTGCTTCATTTGCAAATATTTTCTTCCATTCTGTGGGCTGTTTTTTCATTTTGTTTAGGGTTTCCTTTGCTGTGCAGAAACCTTTAAGTTTAATTATGTCCCATTCACTTATTTTTGTTTTTATTGTCATTACTCAAGGAGGTGGATCTGAGAAGACATTGCTGTGGTTTATGTTGGAGAGTGTCTAATGTTTTCCTCTAAGAGTTTTATAGCATCTGGTCTTATATTTAGGTCATTAATCCATTTTGAGTTTATTTTTGAGTTTATTTTTGTGTATGTTCTAATTGCATTCTTTTACATGTGGCTGTCCAGTTTTCCCAACACCACTGATTTAAGGGACTCTCTTTTCTCCATTCTTGCCTCCTTTGTCATAGATTAGTTGACTGTAGGTGCACAGGTCTAATTCTGGGCTTTCTATCCTGTTCCACAGATCTGTATTTCTGTTTTTGTGCCAGTACCATATGGTTTTGATGACTGTAGCTTTATAGCATAGTCTGAAGTCAAGAAGCCTGATTCCCAGCTCCATTTTTCTTTCTCAGGATGGCTTTGGCTATTCTGGGTCTTTTGTGCTTCCATACTTTAAAATATTTTGTTCTAGTTATGTGAAAAATGTCCTTGGTAATTTGATAGGGATTGAATTGAATCTGTAGATTGCCTTGGGTAGTATAGTCACTTTGATAGTATTGATTCTTCTAATCCAAGAGTATGGTATGTCTTTCCATTTTTTTGTATCGTCTTCAATTTCTTTCATCATTTTATAGTTTTCAGAGTAAAGGTCTTTTTTGTCTCTTTAGGTAGGTTTATTCCTAAGTATTTTATTCTTTTTGATGTGATGATAAATGGGATTGTTTCCCTAATTTCTCTTTCTGATCTTTCATTGTTAGTATATAGAAATGAAGTCAATTTCTGTGTATTAATTTTGCACCCTGCAACTTTGCCAAATTCATTGGTGAGCTCTAACAGTTTTCTGATAGAGTCTTTAGGATTTTTCTAGGCATAGTATCATGTCATCTGCAAATACTGATAGTTTTAGTTCTTCCTTTCCAATTTGGATTTCTTTTATTTCTTTTCTTCTCTGAATGCTGTGGCTAGGACTTCCAAAACTATGCTGAATAGCAGTGGCAAGAGCAGACATCTTTGTCTTTTTCCTGATCTCAACAGGAATTCTTTCAGCTTTTCACCATTGAGAATGATGTCAGCTATAGGTTTGTCATATATAGCTTTTATTATGTTGAGGTAGGTTCCCTCTATGTCCACTTTCTGGAGGGTTTTTATCAGAAATGGGTGTTTGATTTTGTCAAAAGCTTTTTATGCATCTGTTGAGAGGATCATATGGTTTTTATTCTTCAGTTTGTTAATGTGGTGTATCACACTGACTGATTTGTGGATATTGAAGATTCATTGTATCCCTGGGATAAATCCCACTTGATCATGACGTACAATCCTTTTAATGTACTGTTGGATTTAGTTTGCTAGTATTTTGTTGAGGATTTTAGCATCTATGTTCATCAGTGATATTGGCCTATAATTTTCCTTTTTTTGTGGGTTTTTTTTTTTTTTTTTTTTTGGTATTTTCTAGGGCCACACCCACGGCATATGGAGGTTCCCAGATTAGGGGTCTAATCGCCAGCCTACACCACAACCACAGCAATGCCAGATCCGAGCCGAGTCTGAGAACTACACCACAGCTCACGGCAATGCCGGATCCTTAGCCCACTGAGTGAAGCCAGTGATCAAACCCAAAACCTCATGGTTCCTAGTCGGACTTGTTAACCACTAAGTCATGACGGGAACTCCTTTTTGTCTAGTTTTGATCAGGTGATAGTGGCCTCATAGAATGAGTTTGGGAGTGTTCCTTCCTCTGTAATTTTCTGGAATAGATTCAGAAGGATAGGTGTTAGCTCTTCTCTAAATGTTTGATAGAATAGGCCTGTGAAGCCATCTGGTCCTGGACTCTTTTTTTGTTGCAGCTTTTTAATCAGGGTTCCAATTTCAGTATTTGTGACTGCTCCATTCATCTTTTCTATTTCATTTTGGTTTCGTCTTGGAAGATTGTACTTTTCTAAGAATTTGTCAATTTCTTCTAGGTTGTCCATTTTATTGGCATATAGTTGCCTGCAGTAGTCTCTTATGATCCTTGTATTTCTGTGATGTCCATTGTAACTTCTCTTTTTTCTAGTTTCCCTTTAAATGCAGATGTTCTTGCCTCACCCAAATGTTCTTCTCACCATCTACACGCTGGGCAATTGCAATTATTCCCCAGGTTCCAACCAACTACAAGTCAAATAACGTGCCAGATCTCAGACTCCAAACTCTCTCAAGACATGTCTCCTGGGGCACTTCTGCACCTCGAACTCCACACGTTCAGAATGGAAGCTGCTGGTTTCTACAAACATTTTCCTCCTCCTCGGTTTTCTATGTCAGGTGATTCAGTTACCCAAGGAGTCATCTTCTCCTCCTTCTCCCTCATTGCTTCATCCAATCAATCTTCTAATTTAAACTCTCAATTAACCCACGAAGAGGTTCCCACCACTTCACCTCCTGTATTAGTTAGGGTTCTCCTAAGACACAGAATCAATAGAAGATTGTGTGTATATATATATATATAATATATACATATGAGTATATATATTATATATGTGTGTACACACATATATGGCCAATACATACATATTATATATCATATATTAAAAACCTCATGTGTATTTTATATATATATATACACATATATATCTCCTGTTCATATATGTGAAATCTATGTACATCTGTATATCTCTTTACATATATGTACATATGTATATATGTTAGTTTACTTATTAATTATAAGGATTGGCTCACACAATTATAGAAGCTAAGAAGCCCCAAGATCTGCAGTCGGCAAGCTGCAGACCCAGGAGCTCCAGTATGAATCCAAAGGCCCGAGAAGCAGGCAAAGTGATGATGTAATTTCTAATCTGAAAGTCAGCAGGCTCAAGATGCAAGAAGAGCTGATATCTCAGTCAAAGGCAGGAAAAGACCCATGTCCCAGCTCTAAGCAGTCAGGTAGGAGGAATTCCCTCTTAGCCTTTTTATTCTGTATTCAAATGATTAGATGGGGCCCACCCACACGAGGGAGGGCAATCTGTTTTACTCAGTTGACCAATTCAAATACTAACCTCACTCAGAAAGGCCCTCACTGACACGCTGAGAATAATGTTTGACCAAATGTCACCCTGTGGCCGGTCAAGCTGACACGTAAAATTACCCAGCACATCACATCTTCACTATGCTATTTTCAGTCAACCGTGTTCTATCACCTGGCTTACTGCTATCCTATCTATGGTACAGCATGAAAGGGGCCACGGTTTTACCCCTTTCTGTGTTTATGCCCTTTGCCATGTGTCTCTGAAGATCCTCCCATCAAGGGGTGAATCTGTTTCTCTACCATTTGAATTATGGCTGCGCTTAGGACCTTGTTTGACCAATGCAACGAAGCAGAAGCACCTCTGTGCTACTTCTGACCTGGGGTCTCGAAGACCTTGCTTTTGTCTTCTTGGAATGCAAAGCTGCCATGTAAGGCACTCAGGCTGACCTGCTGGAGGATGAGAGGACATGAGGATCAAGAACAAACCACCTCGGCCAAGGCTACACAAACTCAAGAGAGCCGAGCAAGGCCCAGATCAGCAAACCCTACCCCATAGTTCTCAGGAGACTCCTGCAGGAATTCAGCAGAGACCAGAAGGTCCATTTAGCTTAGTCCATTCCAAATTAGCAACCTGCATAGTTCTGAGGTAAATAAAGGGTTGCTTTTTCCCTTCGTTAAGTGTTGAGGTGATTTGTTACATCCTGACACTCTTTCAAATGTTAACTGCCTTCGATTCCCTCTCTAGGGCCAATTAGAATACATGGCTCATTTAAAATGTATCTTTGATTACAGAAATCACCCATCCATTCCTTTATTCAGTAAATATTTATCTGGTATCCTTTACTAGTCAGGTAGTGTACTCAGTGTTAGGGAAACAAGAGTAAACAACAGACACAGCCTCCACCCGCAGGGAGCTTTTAATCTAGTAAGCTTTACACCCTTCCAAGTTTTCTACCTTTGGAGTTAACTAAATTCATTAACATGGCATGTACAAGTCATGTCTTACTGCCAGCATCATTTCTGATCACTCAGATACTACAGTAGAATCACCCACATACACTGTCCTTTTTCTCACGGTTCCATCTTTATTCAGAGTGTACCTTATTTGGATACCCTCCCTCTCACCCAGCCAACGTGTGCTCATCCTTTAGGACTCAAGTGTTACCCACCCCATGACATCATCTGACTTGCCCAACCTGAATAAGGTGCTCCTGTGCTAAGCCCCCATAATACTCAGTGAATAACCCCACCACGGCACCTCCCATCATCTGTTCAATTGTCAGTCTCTCTCTACAATGAAAACTCTAGTAAGAGTCAGGGATTGTGGTTTTGGTGTTTGCTTGTTTTGTTGTTTCTATTTCTCTATTCCTAGGACCTAGCATTTTATCTGAATCTATAAACGATGAGGAACATTAGCTGAATGAACAAATAAATGAATGAGCAGAGATGAGCAAGCAAAATAAGAGTTTGTGGAAATGGAAATAAGGAATGAATGGATAAATGAATGAGGTTGTGAATAAGAACTGTCCCAGCTTCTCTTTTCTCATTCAAGTTAATGGCTTTTCACCATCTGTCTTAGGGGCAGAGACATATTCTAGCCAAGCCAGACTGCCAGGAAGATAAATTTCTCTTTTTGAGGTGAGCAGGTCCTTTGGAGAAGTTTCATTTTAATTGGAAAATGGATTCATACACTTCCTGGCTGGGACTCCTGGGTCAGTGCAGCACCACGCTGAATGGTGGCCAAGCACAATGAGGGGGGCCGAGGTGGGAAAAGTGCTATATCAAACGCCAAGTGCTCTGGGACATCTGAGGACAACCTTGTAGCAGTTCCAGGCTGGCTCGCAAAGATGGCCCCCCTCTTTCTTCCCCTGATATCCTTCAGCCCAAACCTTATCCCCAACACATAAAGGATGGGGGTCCTTTACAGTTCCACTGGGCTTTTCTCATGAGCTTATCTGGGTGGGTGGGTGTGTGTGTGTGTCCTTTGTTCATTTATACCACCATCATTTCCTGCAGGGCATAGACAAGGTTCACACCTGAGAAATCCCTTCACTCCTCCACTAGTAGATGAGAATTTCATCAACTCCTCTTCATAATGGATGCATAACGGTCCAACATCACAGAAAACACTCCTCTCTAAGGAACACTTGTGCATCTCTTGTGAAGGGTCCTTGTGGAGGGCACCAGCCTCTACAAGGTTTCTGCGACCTGGCTCCAGGCTTCCCTTTAGCCTCACCTCTCCATGCCTTCATCTTTCAGTACCACCACCCTCCACCCTGTCCCTGATTCTACCCACTGCCTGATGCAATGGCAATTCTAACAACGCAACTTGCTACTCCACGATGAGGTGACTTGGCACACTCCACCACCTCCTCTCCAGAGCCAGGCTGCAAGGGTGCACATCCTGGCTCTGATACAGCAGAGCTGTGTGGCCTTGGGAAAGCTATTTGACTCGTCTTCACTTCGCAATTTCCCTGTGCTGTAACAATTACAGAGGACAAGAGTACAACCTTCACCAGAGTTGTTGAGAGATTATTGTACAAGTGTAAGTGAAGTGTTCAGAACAATGTCTGGCTCATGGTAAGCACTTCTTAAAGGATTGTTCTTATTATTGGTTCGAATGCCAGTTTCACCATGTTTCTATCTTCAGGATGGAGCAAGGGTTCTGGAGAATGATACACTTTAGTTCTAACCTTGGTTCTCCTCTTTGGTAATTGCATTACTTCTGGCCAATGAGTCACCCAATATCTCTGGGTCTCCCTTTATTCATTTACTGCAATGTTTAATGGAGTGTATTGTTAGCAGGATTCAGTTCAAGGGGGTTATGTATGTTACTACACTTAACCTGGCACATGCCTGGTAAAGTTTCCCCCACAGTTCTTACTCTTCTCAAATTATATGGGGCTTATCCATCTTCCCTTCCAGACTCAGGTCCTTTTAAGGAGAAGCCATAATTTACTCACCTGTATCCTGACAGTTAAAATAACAATTTCTTTTTTTAAGACTGAAGTACAGTTGATTTACAATGTTGTGTTAATTTCTGCTGCACAGCCAAGTGCCTCAGTTATACACGCCTCAGTTGTAACAGTTAAACAGTTATTTCTTAAATGCCATATTTATTGACTGTGCAATAGTCTGTCCATCAGTCCTGGTTTGTAGCCAAACGTGTGCCACATATGAAGGTAACCCTGGATGAAAAGCAGGAATATACTGGTCCTAATCCTTATGGCTAGATGGAGCAACAAGTCTGCCTGGGATGTAGGCAGGGATGTATAAACAGCATAGACTATTTTAAGTTTTAAAAATACCTGATTTATAAACTAAGGATGCTGCATGGTCATGAAAGAAAGGCGTTGTTGTGGGCAGGCAGCAGAGAAAAGGTATTACTTGGGAGGAAGTATCTGACCTTGGTGTGGAGGGAAGGCAAAGACTAAGGAAGGTGGGATGGAGGACAGTCCAGCTGGAATAACCGGCTGCACCAAAGTGCAAGAAGCAGCAGCAACAGCATCCTTGCTGAAACCCTGGAAAGGCAGCCTGAGAGACGGTGGTTGAGATGGAGTAAGAGATGAATCTGAATTCACATTGGATGCTTGGGTCAGAAGAGAATGGGGGCCACCCTGAGTCCTGAGCAGGGGGTGGTTCGTGCATCTGACTTTAGGACCATTAGGACAGCAGCAGCATGGTGAGGAGTCTGGAGGAGAGAGGAGACAGGAGGCAGAAGGATGGGATGCCATATACATTTCTGACACAGAAGGAAGAGGACAGTCCAGCAGAGGGAAAGAAGGAGAGAAAGGAAACATGAGGCAAAAGAAGATGAGTGAGAAAGAAAGCGAAACAAGAAAGACTAAGTAGAACAGGAGTAGGAAGGAGAAGAAAAAGACAAAGCAAAAGATGGACAGAGAGAGAAAGGAAAGATGGGGAGAAGAGAAATAACGGGTCAAACAGGAGAAGTGAGTGAGAGTGACGGAAAAACACAGCGAAACGGAAAAGATGTGTGGAAAACAAGAGAAGGACCCCGACAAGGTCCCCGACGAAGAGACAGAACGTGGAAAAGGAAGGGCAGAAGCCAGAGCCTCTCCTCTGGGTGAATGAAGTCATGGCTGATGTCACCGCCTCTGAGTCACACGCCCACCAAAGCGGAGGTGGAGGCGCCCTGCTGGGTGTTCTGTCCCACCCTCCTGGACAAGAGGGGTTCATCCCCTGCCCTGTGCTCCAGGGCACTGTCTAGTCTGGTCCTGAGGCAATTAAAATGAGGAGAGTTTCTCCTTGGGCTCAGGGAGGACACTGCAGCCTCTGGACGCTCCAAGCCTGTGGCCACTGAGTTCTCAGGTCCCAGGCCCCCAAGGTGGGAGAGTCAGAAGAGGTGTGACAAAGGCTTCTGGCTTTTCTCTGATTGGGCCTAAGGCTCCATCCCATGATGTCCAAAAAGGAAATTCCCCTGATTCCCTGAACATGCAAAAGGGGTTCAAAAGGTGCTTTTAGACTGACTCACAGAACCCCTTTCTCACATTCTAGACTCACACCACATTCTATCTGCAGCCTCATGGAGGCCTCCTTTCCCCAGACTGCCAAACCTCTCCCATGCCAGGCCATCCTCCCAGCCTGCCTTCTGCAAGCCCAGCCGACCGAGTGCTACCCCCCTTGGCCCACAGCCTACATGTCACCTCCTCCTGATTCCTCTCCCCTACCTAAGGTATATTTTCCAAAGGAATCTGAATTTCCATCTACTTATACAGCGCTGTGACTTTATTTCTGTCCCACTTCTGGAATATGAGCAGTTGGAAGACAGGGCCTCTGTTTGGTTTAATGCTATATTCCCAGTATTTAACCAAGTCCTTGGAATAAAAGAAACTTTCAATAAATATCTGCTGAGTGAATGAATGTTCTTGGTCAACTCTGGCAGGAGCTGATGGGTACCACACTAGCATTTTTAGACTTCTTCTGAAACGTGTACCCATCCTTAGAGCTATCACCCTGAGAATGTGGGTTGCTGAAGACAGTACCCTGTAAGCCACTGATAAGAGCACAAGTGAAACTGCTCTGGAAACAGTTGCTTGGGGCATCTGAGGAGAGATTCACTCTCTCCAACCCTCGGCCTGTGAGCTGGAAAGGGCATAGGCCTGAGTTAGATTGAGTCAGATACCCAGCTCAGGCGTTCATGCAAACAGGAATAATACTACCTACTCCCCAAGTTACCCATCAAGATTAAGAACAGCTTAAAAGGAAAAAAGTGCTTACCCCCAAACAATACGGATTTTTCCCTTCTTAGCTTTTTTAACTGCATAGAGAGATAAGTATATGAAAAAGAGACCCCACTAACCTTTTTCCCAAAAAATCAATTTCTTCTGTCCTAATCATCTGAAAACACATTACTACCACCAGCATGCTACAACTTACCAAATACCATTTGATATAAAATACTGCCATCAATACCATTCCCTACATAGGAAACTAAGACCCATTAAGTGAAATGAACTGTCCAAGATGATAAAGAGAGTAAGTGAACAGCCTCGGGTGAAATGCTGACCACTTGAACTCCAAACCCAATACTCCTTCATGGCTGTCCGGCTGCTGCTTCCCAGGACATGGGAGGTGCTCGATAAATACTTGCACAGTGATTCACTCTCTTTCTCAGGTCCACGGGCTGGTCTCTGACCCCTGGCCAAAGCCAGACCACACGGCCTCATGCCAGGACAACTGCAGTAGGCTTTACTCTGGTCCCGATTCTCTCCCCATCTATCTTAGGCTCACGGAATGCCAGTGCTGAGGGAGAACTCCAGGGGTCATGGAGAACAGCTGCTCCCAAATGCCAGACGCTGGACTGGTGCTCATCCATGAGCGATAATTTTCACTAATCAATGGTGAATTATCCAAATAATATTAGAGAAGATGAAATCCTTCTTATTAAAAACATTATGAATAATTAATTGGCAACAAGATCTTATGTCCCGATAGCTTGCTTTGCTTTCCTTGGGCAAGCTCCAAAACTCTAATACTCTCCAATACACACAGCATTACTGGCAGAAAACAGCTCTTTGTGCTATGGTTCAGACCTTTTACCGAAGCCTTCAGGAGAGACAGAAGCTACAGAGGGCAGAGCCACTTACCCAGGCAGCTTCTTACTCCCTCCGACACTCCCTAGTCTTGCATTTTTGAGCCAGAGATACTGACTGTTGAGAAGCCAGGCTTACAGCAGCTTTTTCAAAGGGTGTGGGTTAGGTTCTTGATGAGGCTGCAGAGCTGAGATCAGACTTTCTTGATTACTGAGATTGCTCCCAAGTTATGGTTGCTCCTAATCTATAGCCTTCTCCATACAGAAAGGATTCAGAGAGACATGGGTTTTGATGGGGATCCCTGGATCCCTTTATCATTCAACCAGCAGAGTGGACACAGCTTTATACACAGAGACCGGCCTCCACTGGGGTCTCAGCTGCAGAAGTACTGCCAGGAACTCCGGGTTCAGAAGAGGTAAGGAACTAGTTGAATCATTTATTCATTTTTTCCAACTATAAACATTTCAGATGAATGCAAAGAAGAGAAAAAAGCCAGCTCTTTGGGAGGTAACTCAAATATTCTGGAGCACAGACAAAAGAGTAACGGGTTGGAGCTTATGGAGAGGAGGGAATCTTAGATTTCACCTAGTCTCAAGTATGATTCTTTAATTGTGAGTGTAAGAGGATAACTTTTTATTCTAGAGATCATTTTTATCTTAAAACTTTATGTTAGACAAATATGTTACCAGGGATTTGAAATAAACCAAAAGGACTAGTTCTCTTTACCTAGGTAACTGATGTGTGGGGTAAGACAGAAGGACCTTACCTGATGAAGACCGAAGTTGACCAGCTAACCTTTATAACTCCATCTTAAATCTATTTCCTAGAATTAGAAAGCCAGACTTTGCATTCCAGCATTGTCAGAAGCAATGCAGAAGTCAGTCTGTGTGTGATAAATCTATCTAATGACCTCCATCCTCAGCTTCTTCATCTGCAACGTAATAACATCTAGCCTACGAGATTTTCAAAATAATTAAATGAGACAGCAGACTTAAAAGTGCACAGAATATACTGAATCAATTCTGGTGTAGGTATTGATGATGTTTGTAGGTAGCAACCAAACAGAATTTAGTAAGTATCTCAGGTAATATTTCAAACTGCTTTCACAAGTGTAATCATGTCTCGACTTATTCCAAACACTTCAGGTGGACAGACAGGATGGACAGAAGGACAGATAGATGGGTACAGCCATGATAAACCAAGCAGAGTAAAATGTTAATGGCAGAATCCATGTGACGATGGTTCTAAGTGTTCACAATTCTTTCCATTTTTCTGTATGTTTGACCATTTTGATAATAAAATGTTGGTAAAAATAGCTTTCACAGCCTCGTGCACTTGGTCCTAGGGGGTTAGGGTTAGGGAGCCCCCTGAGATAAAGGATACTCCTAGCTTCTTCCTTGCCTTCCTATCACCATCACAGGGCCTCCCTCGTAGTAGTTACTAGACAAATGTTTGTTTCACTGTAAATGCCTAGACATAGCTGACACCCCTACACAGGGGTCGGGAAGGCTGGCAGTGAGGAAGCAGTGCACATAGGCTCTACTATTGTAGTTGTATGTCTGACTCTGACCAGGAGACACAAAGTCATTAGCAAATATTTATTGAGTAACTGAGTATGTTTTCAATGCCAAGCACTGTGTTTGGGTCGAGGGCTACAACAACCAGGTATGGAGAGATTTGGTCTCTGCTCTTATGGAGCCAAGAATTCACCAACCCAAATGAGAAAAATGGTCCACAAGCAGAAATAACAAACAAACAAGATTTAGAGCCAAAAGGACCTTCATGAGAACCCAGTCCTGGTACCTATGGACAAGTCATTTCATCTCTTTGAGGCTTGTTTTTTTTTTTTTTTAAATCTATAAAACACAGCAAACAGTAATATTTAACTCACAAGGCCATATCACTGATCAAATAAAGAAAACATACATCTAAGTCATATAAGCTGTAAAGCAAAATACAAAATACAGCATCATAACAATAGCTGACATTTATTAAATGTTATTAGGTATCAGGTCAAGGCTTTTTTCTTTTTGGCCTGTTTTTTAAAATTACTTGGGTGGACTATAAAACAAGGGATACAGCACATATTTGGCATAAATCAACTATGCAAATGCAGGCATAAGGAAAAGAATCACTGGGCAGGTAAAAGAAGGCAGGCCATCGGCCTCAACACTCCAAATATTTAGTTACAAGCTCAGTTTATGGGAAGACCACCCTGGAGAGAAAATCCACAACAGATGCCCTAACACCAGATGACAATACCGTCCACAGTGCTCAAAGGCTGAGAGGAATCTGGTCCGAAAGTAATAGGGCCCTGATATAAACATTCTAAAAGAGAGCCTGTTTGATTCAGTTGTGGCATCTTGGATTTTCTTTGGGATGAAGGAAGAAACTTAAAGGAGTTAGTCACCTCAGAGTACAAAGACCCAGGGGAGGGACCCAGAGGAGTTAGTGCTTGAATTGAAAGGCTTTGCTTTGCACACAAAATAAGCTGTGACTCAAGGAAACAGACTGCAGCCAAGGGGTGGTTCTGGGGTGGAAAGGCATAGTAATACTCCAAACTTCCCTTTCTACAACAGGGAAGAGAAAATTAACCTACACTCCACGTGCAGTGGCTCTTTACTTAGGAACAGAACTATGGACAGACACCCAGCAATGAAAAATGGCATGAGAAATAATTTAATAAGCTCATCCTTTCATCCATCTATCCGTTAAAATATTTACAGAGTTATCAGTGTTGGATGCTAAGCAATGCCCCAGAGGCCAGGGAGAAGGAAATACAGGAGGTGTTCCAGAGTGTAATAAATTCCAGGGTCGAGATAAAGGAAGGATGCCATGGAGGACAGAGGGCAGGACCCTCATCACCATGCGATGGAGAAAAGTTAAGGAAGGTTTCCTGGAGTTTGAAGGATCAGTATAAGATTCCCCAAGTGAAGAAGGAAATGATTATAAGTTTGCCAGGCAGAAGGAAAGGGCTTCAGCAGAGACCCAGAGTGTAAAAGAAAACCCATACAGCATCCTGAGGTCCACTGACCAAAAAATTCATCATCTGGAAAGTCTTTCCATTTCTCTAAGCGTTTTGTTATAGGAAAACTCATGATGGGCTCTGCGAACAGACTCCCATAGCCTGTGTCTCAAATCCAGAGGGGTAGTTCTGGAAAAGGAAATGGGGAAACAGGCCGGGTAGAGACCCCTGAGAAACAAAGGGCACTCACCCCTTCTCAAGGGGCAGCCCCTACGCATCCCTGGCCAATTCTTTCCACGTGGGAATGTGACCCCAGGATGGCCAAGTCCTTTTGTTATTTTCTCAAGAGAAGCGGAAAAATCTGGATTTTAATGTGAAATTTCTTTCATTTTTAAATGTTGGACACTCGTTCAAAAATGAATTTATTTTCAAGCACAGGGTGGGGCCAAGAAAACCCATCTGGGGACCAGATTCAGCCTGTGGGCTGCTAGCCCGTAAAGCTACACGCAGGCAGAAACAAACGTCCTTTGAGAACAGGCAACAGAGCCAAGGGATGGAGCCCAGGAGCTGGAGGGGGGCTGGACTTGGTAAGAACTCTGGCTCTACCACTTACTTGTTGTGTAGCTTTGGGGATGCTACTTAAGCCCTGTGGGTCTTGTTTTCCCCATCTGTACAATGGGATAATAATACTCTGTCACTGAGGAGCTTAGATGAAATATTGCATGTAAAGCCCCTCAAACAGTACAGATTATTTAGGAAAATAATCCCAAGGGAGGAAAAAAAACATGCTAAATAATCAAGTATTGTCAATCAGAAAGGTTAGCTGGGACTATGAGATTATTTTTTAATGGAAAAGTACTAAGAGGTAATCAAAGCATGAGCTTTGTGCTGTAACACAAACAGTGGCAAACTATTTCAACCATGCAGAGTATCTCATTATTGGTTTCTGCATATACAGCCAGTTTTTTTCCATACTGCAAATTTCTTAAAACAAATGCATTTATAAGACTGTGCAATCTTGTCATTTTTTTCCCTTTAACATTACAGCAATAGCATAAATGTTACTGATGTTATACAAATATTTATTATCTTACCCAGCACATGTGCCAGGATTTTTTTTCTCAAGTCATAAAAAAGATCATGTCGCACTCATGTTTAAAATTCATCAACCATTTCCCACTGCTCTTAGAATAAAATCCAAATTCCTGCCCAGGGCCTCAAGGTTATACAGGATCAGCCCTTGGTCATTTCTGCAATCCCCTCCTGCCACTCTCTGCCTTGCTCATCCACCTTCAGCCCTGCTGACCTCCTACACTGAGCTCACAAGTACTTTCCTCCCCTCACTGCATCTGTTCCTCCTTCCTCCTAAAAATCCCATCATTCTTATTAACCCAAACCTCTCAAGAGAACACACTAGCCATGCCAAATCAGTTCATCTGTGTTTCCTCTTCATGGTATTTTCCAGAAAACAAAATCACCTTGTATATATCTACTTTTTTTTTTCCTGATTTTCTGCCTCTCTGCACTAGAACCTAAGTTCCCAGAAGCCTACCCAGGGCCCCCATCTGTCTTGCTCACCTTGGCAACCCCAGTGCCCAGCAAGGTGCCCATCACATGGGAGACACTCAGACAATACTTTTTTAGTGAAACAAATGAACCCACCACCCATTGTTCCCAGCCTCCGATTCTCCTGAAGTCATCACTTCAAAGTTTCTTCCCTGAACTAGTTTATTCAAACCCTACAAGGCAAACACCTGAAGAGGCAGTAGAGTGAAGTGGTGATAAGCCCATTCTGCGGGTCTGAAATGCTAAGGTTCAAACCCCAGTCTTGCCATTTATTAGCTGAATGATCTTAGGCAAGTTGTTAACATCTCTGGAGCTGTTCTGTCATCTATAAAAGATGAGACATTTCATATGATGGTTGTGAGGATTAGATAAGTTGCACATGGATACAATGCTCAGACAAGTGCTAGATACATAATAAGCACTAGATACACATTACCTACTGTTTGCATCCATTTCCTTATTCTGCTATTATTGCTTAGTCCAATAAGACTGTAATTTCATGAATTACAGAAGTGGCAGAGACCACTTCTGGGTTCCCATGGTAAACAGCATGGGCTCTCACAGGAGGGGGACAGGGGATGGAGCAGTTTGTATGGTTCTGGATGTACATATACTTACATAGTATGAGACTGGCAGTAAGTCATTTAACTTTTTTGAGCCTCAGTGTCCTCATTCATAAAGAGAAAGAATATCTATCACACAGGACTAGTGCAAAGTTTAAAGAAAATAATCCTTATGGAATAAAATAATTCTGGGCTAGAGGCATTGGCGAATATTTAGAGAAACAAGTAAAAGGTATTCGGTAAGTCATTCGCTTTACAGTTCAAAGCTGGCTGCCTTTTCGTATAGGATGTGGATGATTCAAATAAATGAATGACTCAAAAAATACGTTTTATATTCTTCTACTATTTTCTATGATTGTTCTTGACAAGTCTGTGGTCATTTTTAGATGCTTTCCTTAGTTACTATTCGAACAGGAAAAACACACTTATTACAGCCAGCTACATGATATAAGATATTTTAGTGTTTAAAATTCTCTCACTTGGTGATAGGCTGTTACTGACATTCCTATCAGTAGAGACAAACATTTGAAAACACCCTGGAAGTGAGAAATTACTATTTGAATATCTACTGTATAAGACATTTTACAAGCATCTGACTAGATTACAGTTATTCCACAAAGCTGATATTATTATATTCATTTTACAACTATGCATACTGAGACTCAGATAAGTTGGTTTAGTCTAAGGTTGAAAAATTGGTAAATGGTGGAGAAAGATGTAAATGCAAGTGTGTTTGGCTTCTAATTCTGTGCTTTTTTTTTTTTTTTAATTGTTGTTACAGACTATGTTCTATCCTCCAAAGTTCCTCACTCTCTCATATTAGCTCTATTGTTAAGATCTGATGAATGTAGATACATAATATCAGGCTTACGCATGGAATTTAAAGCCAGCGTAACTACCAGAGAACCCTGAGAAAGATTATTGTTTCCACCATATTGCCATTAAAAAAGAAAGGGTGTGTTTCCCAGGAAAGAACTTCCTTTGTTTATCTTTCATAAGGTTTCAAAATGGGAGCCCTAAGGAAAATAGATGTTACTATATCATCAAGAAGAAGGAAAGAATAAGGCCAGTCAAGGCACTAAAAATAAGCTGGAGGAAGCCTTTTATTTTTACAGAGGGGATAACAACTAGGCGTTCCTGATGTCTAACAGAGCTTTCTTTTCAATAGTTCCTACGGCAAAGCATTCAAATGACACTTTCCACAGCTGCCAGGAAGTTATCAAACCACCTCTCTGGGCACCCAAACTCCCGAGTTCCTCCCAAGAATCTACATACACAGGAAAAAGCACATTAGAACCAATCAGAGAATCATTTACTCGTTTTCCCAATATGTGAGCAGGGGAAGGAAAGCAGAGGGCATGGACTGAGGAGAGGAAAGGGGTGCTTATATTTCCTAAACCCATAAACAAAACCCTCTGACATTCCAGCCAGTTGGTCCCAGACCTCTGGAATGAACAAGGAAAATCACCAACTCTAAAATGATGAGCTTTCTGCTCTGCTGACAATGGCGAAAAAAGAGAAAATGAGTTAAAAGACAGATTGGAATATCTCCACACATCCCGTACAAGCCAGTTAATTATCTTCCATTAACACGGAGCTGTCAGGATCCACAACAGCCCGTTAACTTCCTTGACCTTCCTCAGTCTGCACCTTGTTACCCTATGATGTTTCATGTTTATAAAGATAGGAGACTCCAGCTGTTCCAGCCTGACAGAACTTAATTTACATTTGGCCTTCATTAAGATGAGAGTCAGAATCATTGAGACCAAATGGAAAAGTCAGACTGCTGGGGGTTATGAAAAATTCAAATGGTATGTTTCCTTTTATCTGACAATTCTTATTAAGGAGACATACGTCAACCTAAAACACACAAACCTTAAGTGTAAAGGACACGATTAAAATTCCATATTGTGGAACTAGGACCTGAGTGACTTCGTCCGAGAGCTATGGTGGTCCTCGTAGATCACTCCCGACTTCCAGGAGGTCTGAACTCTAAATGCTACCCACCTCCCTCTGACCTCTGACTCCAGGCTAAGGACAAGGAGCACCTGAGTGACAGCAATGCTGAAATGAGTAGTCAACTTTGCCTCCTCCCTCTAGCTCACCTCTCATGGCCAATCAGCCTCAATGTCCTGCTGACATTAACCCCTAACAATTTCTGGAACCCATCTCCTCTCCATCCCACAGTGCCTAATTTAGGTCATCACACTTCACACCTGTGGAATAGCTTTCGCCCCTTACTGAGCCACTCAAATCATTCAAAAAACATTCACTGAGCACCTACTTTTAGCCATGCATTAGGTTAGGGTTGGGGAAAGAGCAATGAACAAAAAAGATATCTCCATCCTCCTATGGATTACAATGGTTGGAGAGGGCGAGTTTTATACAAATCATCATACAAATTGCCACGTCACTGCAATTTATGAAAGATACAGTGAAGTAAATTTAAGAGTATGATGACAAGAGACATCTGATTTATGTGAGGGTCAGGAAAGGCTTTTTTAAGGATGTGGCAATAAAGCTGAGACCCGCATGATGAGTTAGAATCAATGGTGAGTAGAGGGAAGATTATTCAAGCAGAAGGCAAGGCATCATAACACAGTCAAGACCAGGGGTCTTTATGGTCAGCAGAGGAAACCACGGGGGTGAGGGATAAACTAAGAGGCTGCGAATAATATATATACACACTATTATATATCAAATAGATAACTAACAAGGACCTACTGTACAGCACAAGGAAACCTACTTAATATTCTGTAATAATCTACTTGGGAAAAAATCTGAAAAAGAATGGATATAGGTATAACTGATTCACTTTGCTGTACACCTGAAACTAACACAACATTGTAAGCCAACTATATTCTAATAAAATTAAAAAAAAAAATACCATGGGTCACCATACTTTTCCTCTAATGGTCCAGAGAGAAAATATTTTTAGCTTTTTTTTTTTTGGTCTTTTTTGTGATTTCTAGGGCTGCTCCCGCGGCATATGGAAATTCCCAGGCTAGGGGTTGAATCAGAGCTGTAGCCATCGGCCTACACCAGAGCCACAGCAACACTGGATCCGAGCCACATCTGCAACCCACACCACAGCTCACGGCAATGCCGGATCCTTAACCCACTGAGCAAGGCCAGGGATCGAACCCACAACCTCATGGTTCCTAGTTGGACGGGAACTCCAAGAAAATATTTTTAGCTTTATAGGCCATGCAGTGTCCATCTCAAATACTCAGCTCTATCACCATAGTGCAAAGGCACCAGAGACAGTGCATAAATGAGCAAGCATGGCTGGGTTCCAATAAAACTTTGTTTATGGCCACTACATTTTAAATTTCATATCATTTTCACAGGTCACAAAATAGGACTGTCTTTCAACTCTTTTTTCAAATATCTGAAAATATAAAACTCATTTACATTCTTAGCTTGTGAGACATCTAAAAACAGGCAGAAGGGAGTTCCCATTGTGGCACACCAGAAATGATTCTGACTTGTATCCATGAGGATGCAGGTTTGATCCCTGGCCTTGCTCAGTGGGTCCACAATCTGGCATTGCTGTGGCTGTAGTGTAGGCCAGCAGCTGTAGTTGAAATTCAACCCCTAGCCTGGAAACTTTCATATGCCCCCGGGGTGGCCCTAAAAAAAAAAAAAAAAAAAGCAAAAAACAAATAAATAAATAAAAACAGGTGGCAGGACAGATGTGGCCCATGGGCCATAACTTGCCAACCCCTAGTCAAGACCCTGAGGTGGCAAAGAGCTAGTGTGCTTGAGGCACACTCACCCTGAGTGAATCCCTGTGCATGGATCAGAGTGAGCAAAGTGAGGGACACACAGTAAGTGATGGCAGGGGTGTGTGGGTGTGTCTGTGTGTGTGTGAAAATGACATCATAGACCATCTTCTGGGCCACATTACAAATCTTCATGTTTATCCTAAGAGCAAAAGCAAGGCCAACTACAAACTATAATCAGGAAAGTAAGAAAACTGATTCTTAATCTCCCCACCTACATTTCCTTACTCCTTATCCAATCTCTTCACCCTGCCAAAGTTATCAAAGACATTCCCTCCCCAGACTAACAACCATCAGCTCATCTCTATCACCAAATAGGTCCTTAACAAACTGAGCCCCGGCTACCCTCCTACTACACTAAGGAAGCAGCTCACATACCCACGTACCTACCATAATGAACCACAGTCTCTCTAGAATATCCTTCGTGTCTCCTCTACTATAGCCCTGCACTGACTACAAAGAAGGTGCTCAAGAAGGCCTTGACATTGCACCAGTAACCACCTGCCCCATCAGAACAGCTCTTCCTTACCTGTGGCCAAGAAAGGTGATAGAGCTAACCCACTTGTTCTTCTGCACCATGTTTAAGTTGGCTTGAAGAACACCACTGCCTTCGTTCCTGGTCCTTCCTGACGTGGCATGCTTTACAGGGGATTTCAATACTGCATGACTAATGGGGTGAGCCGGGATTTGGAGACCAGTACACGTGGGTTTAAATTCTGGCTCTATCATCTGTTTGGGGAATGTCACATAACCCTCACTCTCAGCCTCAGTTTCCCATGTGATCTACCAGGCAGGGCTTGTCTGGATTAAGTCTATTAAAGCCTACTGAACACATAGCACAGTGTGGGGAAGGGGAGAGCAATTTTACTTTCTGGTTTGTATTTCAGGATATTTTTGGACGAAATTTTCAAACTGATCCTGTCCAACTCTCTCAATTTATAGATGGAAAAAGTGAAGCCCACAACAAGAATTGCTTTGCCTAGGAGTTCCCATCATGGCTCAATGGAAAGAAATCTGACTAGCATCCATGAGGATGCAGGTTTGATCCCTTGCTCAGTGGGTTAAGGACCTGGCAGTGCTGTGAGCTGTGGTCTAGGCTGACAGCTGCAGCTCTGATTCAACCTAGCCTGAGGACCTCCATGTGCCACCCGTGCAGCTCTAAAAAAAAAAAGGAATTGCTTTTCCCAAAATCATACAGGGTGATGCTAGTAGTGTCAGAATTAGGATCCTGAGATCCCCAGTTCCTAAAACACTCTGTTTTCAAACTCCTAGCAAATATAGAAATCTTCCTATGAATTAAAACTTAAAACATAGCTCAATATGCTAAACAAATAACAAGCCAGGACTGCCCTCATTAGAGATGCTCTTTATGCTTCTCTCTTTTGCCCCACAATGGCCAACCAAGGACACCCTCTTGGCTCCCTCCAAGCCCATATCTGAGTAGCTGAATATTGTTTCTGCAAATTAGAACTTACAACATAGGGAAATCCTGTCGTGGCTGAGCGGAAACGAATCTGACTAACATCCATGAGGATGCAGATTCCACCCCTGGCCTCATTCAGTGGGTTAAGGATGTGGCATTGCTGTGAGCTGTGGTGTAGGTCGCAGACATGCCTCGGATCTGGCGTTGCTGGCAGCTACAGCTCCAATCTGAATCCCTAGCCTGGGAACTTCCATATGCTGTGGGTGCTGCCCTAAAAAAAAAAAAGACAAAAACAAAAAACACTTACAACACAGCTCAATATGCTGAACAAATCACAAGCCAAGCCTGCCCTGAGTAGTGATGCCCTTTTTGCGTCTCCCTGTTGCCCCAGGATGGCGATCCAAGGACACCTTCTCAGCACGCTTAAACTCCCTCCAACTGCGTATGTGAGTAACTGAAGATTCAGCCCTTCTGAAACCTCGGAGCCTGTACATGAATCATGCCGGGGCTTATCACTGGATGGAGTCTCTCCTCACCAGACCACCTAGGGGTTTTCAGGCCCCTGAAGCTCCTGAGGACTCAAACTTTCTCACACCTCCATCTCCACCGGGAACCATAAAGCTGACATCACCATTCTCTGCACTTCATAAATGATCCTAACATCTGGAAACGGGAACCGCCTGCAAGTGCTTTGTCCACAGATCACCTTATCACACTAGGACACAGAAACTCATGTTCAGGTAAGGAGAGAAAGGCATTCTTTACAATGCCACCAAGGCAAGAGATTAATCATTGGGGGCTAACAGTAATAAGAGAAAGAAGGCTCCAGCCAGGAGATCTGGACTTGAATCCCGGCTCTGCCACTTTCTAATGGGAATGGTAATTAACTTCTCTGAACTTCAGCAGAGTACGAGATATTAAGAGAATCAATTTCAGAGTCAGTCAGTTTTAGGTTCAGTCATTTCTGGTTCTGTTGCATATGCATTAAGTCATACTGGGTGAGGTGACGAAGCTCTTTTAGCTTTAGTTTTTACAAAACACAGACAAAAGAAAAAAATCTACTTTATAGGAGTGCTGTTAGGATTCAGAGAGATAATCTGTGTCACATACTTATCACCGTACCTTACATGAGTTAAGCATATAAAAGCAGAATGACTTAACTGCAACCTAATCAATAAAATGGGATCAACCTTCCTCAGAGAGTTGCTGGAAAAAAAATCAAGCATAACAGACTTTAGCTGGGTGCGTGGTACTGACAGATTCCATAAATGGCATCCTCTGCTATTATCAGTCATCTCTTCTTCACCCTACGCACTTACCTCTTTGAGCCACAGAAGCTTCGGCGCCTGCATTTCCACGGACATCACGCCCCCGACGTACTGAAGGACACTGTGCTTGGTTTCGTTGATCCTGTGGACCTGACTGATCGCCCGGTGGTCCAGCCACATGATGATGTTTCGATGGGGATCCCCTGGCAAAAACAAGGAAGATGAGGACACAGGCACATCCTTATCCTTCTAACTCAAGCGTGTACTTTCGGTTTTCCCAAGGGCAGAAACCTGCACAACCACTTGTAAAATTCTACACATCAATAATGAACAAGTGAATGGATCACCACCAACACCAACTAGAATGCTCTTCCCAAACTTTAGATTTCCCTTCAAGAGATGTACTCTTTGAATACAGTGCCAAAGTAAACGTCTACGTGAAAAATCAGTCAAGATCCACTGATGAATTATATTATCATTCATTCTCTCTCAACTCTTCCCCTTTTTTTCCCTCTCCCTTCTATCCTAGTAAAACTCTCCTGAGTATATATACTCCAGAAAAAAGCCTATCAAAAATAAGCATAAAACAATACTTCATATTTTTAAGGTACATCTTCTTTAAATGTGGATAAATATTTCAGTGGTATAATATAGCAAATACATTTACATGATGGCTTTTTTCTGCTTATCTTCATTCCCACTTCCTGTAGTCACTTTAATTAAAGTTCATTTAAGTGCTTTTTTCTAACTCGGCTGGTTGGAAGCACTGAACTATTTTCCATTTTGGAACCAGGCAGACCTAATGGGAAACACTTTCAGTAAAAGCAGAGATACTGAGAAGTTACTTAAGTTGTCTTAGCCCAAGTGTCCTTCTCTGTAAAATGGCAATAACAACACCTAATAACATATAAGGATGAATAGATTCTTCATTCACTGAACAAAAGATAATGTATACAAACGACATGGCAAGTACCTATCATACAGTCGGCCCTCAAGAGGAATAAATCATAGGAAACAGAATTTAAAACCACCTGAAAAGGAGCTTGGGCAGTGCCCCTTACACCTACCCCTACCATCCTGCAGCCCACACAGGATCTAACTGCTCCTTCCCCCTCCCCCAGCCTCTGCTAAATGCATCCTGCACTGATGGGCAAGCCAGTATTCTTTTTACGGTCCTCTATTTCCCTGGATAGCAAAAGGCAGAGAATAGCAATGAATATACCTGGGAGATTACAAACAGGAAAGATAAAAGGGACCAAAAAAGTAACTGAGTTAGGCACTTCATACAGTATTTTATTTATTGGCCAAATACCTGCAGTAATTATATAATCTTGCTAATAACAAATGTTCATAAAGTGGCGTATTGTGTATGTGTGTGTCCATCCCAAGCCCTATGCTAAACATTTTACACACATCTCATTTAATCCTCAAAACAACTTTGAAATCTAGGTCATTTTCACTGACACACGGACCCTGAGCTTGAGAGGCTGAAGACATGCCTGCTATCTCACAGCTGGGAAAAGCACAACGTGCGCTTTGAAAGGAGATCTGGGCAGAGAATGGATAAATAAATTAAAAGAAATTTAAACTTGAGCTACACATATCAACATGAATAATGATAGCAGCTGGGATATTTTTAAACACAATCCATACTGTTTGTTGTTGCGGGTGTACACACATGTGGTAATAGCACAGGAGAAACGTGTCTGTGAAAGCCAACTACAGAGGAATGGTCACCTGCTGGGCGGGGCGGGGGGGGGGGGCATGGACTGAACTTTTGAGCGTTCTTAAAAAAAATAAAATTAAAAAAAGGACTTGTGGCAAACATGGCAAAACTTTATCTTTCTATCCTCAGTAGTGGATACATGGGAAGCTGTTATCTTATTTTCCAAGTCTTTGAAAAAGAATGTTTAAAACTTACCAAAAAAAAAAAAATTAAAAAAAAAAAAAGTTAACCTAAGAAAACACCTCAATTAGGTCATCCTCATAATGAGTCAAGGACTCCGCCACTGGTTTGCCAGCCCAGAAAGATTTCAGGGCCCAGGAAAACTCCTCAAACAACAGTTACGCTCTGAACATAAGAGAAAGTACATGAAACCTTCCAGAGACGCATCTAAGATTTTTTTGGTAAACAGCTGAGTGATTCTACTGTACAACGAAACTGTTTCAACCTCTGGTTCTCAGCCCTCGTTGCACATTAGAATCTCATGGGATAGCTTTTAAAATACTGATGTCCATAGAGAACAGACTTGTGGTCGCCAAGGGGGAGGGGAGGGAGTGGGATGGACTGGGATTTGGAGTTAGTAGATGTAAACTATTGCATCTGGAGTGGATAAGCAATGAGGTCCTGCTGGATAATACAGCGGGTCCTGCTGGATAACACAAGGGACGATATCTAATCACTTGCAGTGGAGCATGATGGAGGATAATATGAAAAAAAGAATGTGTATATATATATATATATATATGTGTGTGTAACTGGGTCACTTTGCTGTACAGCAGAAACTGAGAGAACACTGTAAATCGATTATAACAAAAAAATTTTTTTAATTAAAAAATAAGACTTCCCATCATGGCTCAGCAGAAACGAATCTAACATCCATGAGGACGCAGGTTCAATTGCTGGCCTTGCTCAGCGCATTAAGTATCCGGCATTGCCATGAGCTGTGGTGTAGGTCACAGACATGCCCTGGATCCTGCATTGCTGTGGCTGTGGCATAGACAGGCAGCTGTAGTTCCAATTAGACCCCTAGCCTGGGAACTTCCATATGCCCCAGATGCGGCCCTAAAAAGACAAAAAATAAATAAAAAATAAAAATTAAAATATAGAACAACATTAAAATTCTCAAGTGTTGGGGTATTAAATTTCTTAATAAATTTAGAGTTGGCAAGGATATGGTCAATAAAAAATAATCATCAAAAAAAAATACTGAAATTCAAGTCCTATTCCAGAACTATCACGGAATCAGAATGTGGGTGTGTAGGCGCACATGCGTGCACACACATATACACACACAGAATACGGGTATGCAGGTGTGTGTGTGGGGGGGACAATGTCAGTACTGCATCTCCCACACTGTATAGAATGTATCTGCAGCTGCTTCAAGACAAAAACACCTGTTGCTAAACTTTCAGCTGTAACGAACAACCAATCAGCCACTACTGCCTCTACCTAAAGAGGCTCTCAGGAAGACCCAAGGAGAATGGTGCAGAATGGATTACCTCATTATATACTTATTACAGATATTAGTAATTTGCTTTATAGACAACAACTTATAGAAGTTATTCTTTTTGCGGGGCTTGTTGAAAAACCACAAATTAATGACTCCACTGCAAGTCCATTTAATCTTTTATTGAGCATCTGCTCCATGCTGGGTGCTGAGATGCCAGGAAGAACATGCCATAGTCCCAGCCTTTACAGAGCATGTACGTGGAAAAAACCATCTGTATGGAGTGATGACTGCCAGAACAGAAGTCCTGGACACGGAACAGGCAGAGGCGGAGCACAGAGAAGACCCCAGTTAGCCTGAGGCTGCACAGGGCTCTTCCAAGAGGCAGGAAAGCTTTAGGATAGTCCTGAAAATGATCAGCCAATGGCTAGCCAGGCAAAGAAAGAGCGAGGAAGGAGTTGCTGCACAATAGACAGGTGAAACCAACAGAGTGCAGACCCAAGAAGACATCATATGTCAAGAGAATTAGAAACAATCATCAGAGCAGAGTTGGGATTACACAGTCAGTTTACCTTAGGGCAGCTTATTCATCCGTATACTTACTCAGTTTCTACTGTGAACATCTCACAGGAGGTTCTCTAAGGATACTTGAAAGAAATGACTATGAATCAGAAAACCATTTCACCATTAGACGTCTGCTAGCCTAGGTAGTAACTTCCTCCCTGACCCTAAATTATCACTGTTGGCTCTGCTCCCTCCCAGAGCTCCTGTGGCTGGAATGATGTTAAGAGTTAAGGTCTGAGCTAGATGCACTGCATGAGGTAGGAAGTACATGGCAATGGCACCATGGTCCAACCCAGTGCTGCTCTGATTTTCAAAGGAAGAAAGATCAAACAAGAAAAGGTGAACAATGGGACTATTTCATCATGTTCAGTGTTCTTAAACTCTTTATTTTTTATTTTGTATTAAAGTACAGTAGAGTTACAATGTGATGCCAATTTCTGCTGTACAGCAAAGTGACCCGGTCATATATATATGTACATTCTTTTGCTCACATTATTTTCCATCATGTTCTATCCCAAGAGATCAAACATAGTTCCCTGCGCTGCACAGTGGGACCTCATTGCTTATCCATTTGACATAGTCGTTTGCATCTACTACCCCAAACTCCCCATCAATCCCATTCCCTCCCACCTCTCCCTTGGCAACCACAAGTTTGCTCTTCTGCTTCTCACAAATTACTCCCATTAACCAATCAAGAATTGGTCACTATTGCCAGGTAGGCAGAAGTCCTTGAAGACCCTTTAATCTACCCTTACAATTCAAATTTCATTTTCCAGCACAAGCTAATCCATTTCAGATAAAATCTAACCTTAATAGAATCTGCAGAAAGGCAAGAAACTGGTGAGGGGCACCTGTTGCTGGATGCCTGTGATGAATAGGTACATTTTAACCTTTTAGGTGGAATAATATTTCTTCAACACTTACAACTAGGGTTGCAACCTAGCTACCCTTCTCATACAAGAGCTGTTAACAGGAGGCAATTCAACGTACAATGAGAAAAAAGATAGCAACCGAGAGGGTGCTGGTGTAAGCAGATTTAACAAGGAACTCACTCATCCTCCACCTTGAAGTTCTTGCTACTAATGTTCTTGTTCCCAATGTTTAGCTGACGATTCATCCACACCCAGTGATTCTCCGCATACCAGAATCACCGAGAAAACTTTTTTAAAGTACTGATGCCCTAGCCTCACCTCAAGCCAAGTAAACGCAAACCTTGCAGGTAAGGGTCATGAATTGGTGATTTTAAAAGATTCCCATTTGATTCTAATGTGACACTAGAGGTAACAACAACAACAACAACAAAAACCCACATGGTTTAGCATAATAGAATCTTTGGTGTCTTTGAAACTTAGGGCTCATAATATCTAGAGTCCCGCCCAAACAGAGAATTCCTCCCAAAGTGTCCCTAATAGACCACCACCTGACCTCTGTTTAAAGCAGGCCAACAAAGAAGCACTGGCAGCATCCCCAAGTGGCCCGCTATGGCTGGCCACATCATGTAACTGGACAGTGCTTGCTGCTGCTGAGCTGAGGTCTGTGGGTTCAATCCCATTCCCTGGGTCCAGACAGGGGCTGCCCCCCGATCCTGGCCCAGAAAAAATGCCAACTAAGCTAGTGGTCAGTCAGTGAGAACAAAGACCACTTATATCTTTGAAGCCCCACCACTTAAAAAGACAGGGCTTGGCATACAGAGAGTGCTAGTAAATGTGGCATCGTAAAAAAGAAAAAAAAAAAAAGGTATATGTGTAAAAGATGGTCACCATTACCACTGTGCCCTCATCATTTATCCATCTGCATACTTTTCCAGGACAGGTAATTTACAAAAATCAGTGTTCCATTCCATAAGAGTGAGACACTTCCCCCTAACTTAAGGAATTCATAATCAGATGGAAGAAACTTCTCTAAGCATTCAGGTATCAGGCTCCCACTTAATTCTCAGAGCAAAGCTACAGTTTCGTTATTCCAATTATTTCAATTGTTTCAGAGGAGAAACAAGTAAAAGCGAGGTTAAGTGAATCACTCAAGGTGTCACAGCTGAGCAGGAGCAGGGCTGAGATGTGGGACTACCTAACTCCAATTCCAGGGAGTCTCAGTGTGCCCTAGTATCCACAGTCGCCAGTTAAGAAAGGCACTGCTCTAGCAGTGTCCATTACTAAGGATTCTTAAACATGGCCTAGTCCCAAACATGCTTGCAATGCCTATCTTGGCAACAACTGACTGACAATGCCAAGAGCCTCACTCCTATTCGGAAGGAGCGTGCAATTTCTAGTGCACCACAGTCTCCACCACTCCCAAATGTCTGCCACTCTTAAAAGGTTAAATATTAGTTGAAATACATCTCTGCATATGTGCTGTTGTTTTTCTCAAACCTGACTCACTTTACTCACTCATTTACATTGTTTACTTGACTAGTATAGGCTTTGAGGTTTGCAACTTTGGTGCTAGCACTACTGGCTAAAATACCCCCAAAGGGACACATCCTCTACCATGAATAGTTCTGATGATGGATGCGCATGTCCATTACATCTGAAACAGCTCGTTACAGTACTCTGGAGTGAATATTAGAACAGCATCATTAAACGGGAATGTCCTTGGTCTGGCTATTGACAATAGGGAGACCATTTGCTTCCAGCTTCTGTGTGATATACGGCCCTTTCCTATTCTATTTCCATTAAAAGAACCTGGCTCACCCATGCAAATGAACGTGGTAGAGGAGCTTCAAAGGCAAAGACAACTTTGTGTCTTTGTTGGGCACAGACAACAACACTCCCTTCCTTGAAAAGGCCCAGACTCTGTTTCAAGGCTACTCACTCTAGGCTGATGATACTGTGTCCATCCTACCTCAAGCTCTCTACTGTGGCTCTTGTAGATTACAAGTAAAATCTCTTCCTGATCCACCTAATCCTAATGTCATCCTGCTCCTACCAACTGCTCTCCAAGCTTTTAACCTCTGGGGACGTGATTTCTGGCCTCCATGCTCCACCTCTAATTCTCACCATCAGTGGAAATAGACACCTCGTGCTCCAACTGGGCCCAAGCCAGTCCCCCACCACCAGGGAAAGACAGAAATGGTCCTACCTTCATGGTTTACTGGTAAAGGGCGAAACTCCTTATCCAAAACAACCAGAGAACACGTGGCATCAAACCCAAGCCCTCGAATTCGGTTTAAATTGATCCCTTGTACAACTTTCTGTTTTAAAAACAAGCAAACAAAAATATAAATTACAATGCAGGTTTTTAAAAGATTGAAAAATTAAGACTAGAAGGAAATCAATGACGGAATAGAAAAAAGTATTTACCACACAGAATAGATGAAAGATCAATATCACTAAAATATCAGAGGATCCTATAAATTAATAAGAGAAAGACAACCAATCTAATTGGAAATTAAGTAAAGAATATGACAAGTCACTTAATACAATAAAAAGAAATAGTCAAAGAGCTTATTAAAAGGTTCCCAATTCTACTATAATTAAATAAATGCAAATATAAATATCCCAATCTTTGTTTTTCTTATTGGCAACAATGTAAAAAATTAATAGTACATAGCAGTGGCAAGAGAGGGAAAATTAAGTCTTCTACATTGTTCTAACAGCAGTATAATCTAGTATAAATCTTGGAGAATATAGTACAGCATAGTATTTATTAAAATTAAAAACATATATAACTTTTGACTTAGCAGTCCCACTTCCAGGAAACTCTTACTGAATTATCAGCATGAGTAAGCAAAATTACATATAAACGAAGGTTAACTGTAGCACTATTTAACATATTTAAAAATTAGGAAAATGATTTTTAATTAAATAAATCATAATACAGCTGTAAAACAGAATTTTCGACGGCCATTAAGAAGAAGTAGAGAAGCAACCTCTGGGTGTGGTAGTATGAAGAGGCTGGCAAATGTGCTTAGCAAAATAAAAGTATAAAACTGGACAAAATCATCAAAAACCATTTTGGGGCTATGGAACTTGACCAAAGCCACATAACAAACTGAGAAGCATTCTTTCTTGAAGAATTAAAATTGTACTTAAAACATTTCCACAAAACAACAACTCTAGGACCAGATGGAGTCAGTGAAATTCTGTGAAACAGTCCAAGGAAAAAGAATACTCATTCCTACACCAACTTGCTTAGAATATAATGAAGGAGGGAATATTTTCCAACAAATTTGATGTGGCCAGCACTACCCTGATATCAAAGAAAGACAGCAAATGAAAAGGACACTATAGACCAATATCTGCTATAAACATAGGCATAAAAATCCTTAACAAAACGTTAACAAACTAAATGCTGCAACATATAAAACATGCATTATAGGAGCTTCTGTCATGGCTCAATGGGTTAAGATCTTGATGAGTATCCATGGGGATGCAGGTTTGATCACTGGCCTTGCTCAGTGGGTTAAAGGATCCAGCATTTCTTTGAGCTGTGGTATAGGTTGCAGACTTGGCTCAGATCTGGCATTGCTGTAGCTGTGGTGTAGGTTGGCAGCTGCAGCTCCAATTCAACACCTAGCCCAGGGAACTTCCATATGCCACAGGTGTGGCCCTAAAAAGAAGGAAAAAAATGCATTATATATATACAATGACCCTGTATGGCTACCCCAAGAAAGCAAGGGTGATTTAATATCCATAAATCGGTTATTGTATAACATATACTAATAGAATAAAACACAATGTCAAGGGATCATCTCAAAACACGCCAAAAAAAAAAAAAAAAGAGGGAAAGGAAAAATTAAAAAAAAATGCAATAAACCAAAAGAGAAGGGAACTTCCACAAGCTGATAAAGAACATCTATAAAAAAGCTATACCTAACATCATACTTCACAATAAAATGAATTATTCCCTATTATAAACAATGCAAAGATGTTCTCTTTCACCACTTCTGTTCAACCTTATGCCAGTAGTTCTAGCAAATTCAGTAAGGCAAGAAAAAAAAAAAAAGAAAAGAAAAGCATACAGACTGGAAAGGAAGAAGTTAAAATGTTTTATTTTGCAGAAGAAATAATCTCATATGCAGAAAATACTAAGAACTTTAATTTTTAAAATGGGAACAGAACTAATAAGCAGGCTTAGTAAGATCACAGCATACCAGATTAAAATAAAAAAAATCAACCAAAGTTCTATATACTAACAACTAACATGACAAAATCAAAATTTAGAACATAATTCCATTCACAACAGCATCAAAAAAGGAAAACATTCAGAAATAAATTTATTAAAATAAATTCAAAATCTATAACCTGAAAACAACAAAACATTGCTAAAAAAGAAACCACAAATTGGAGAAATATGCCTTATGTATGAAATGGAAAATTCAACATTGTTAAGTTGGCAGTCCCCTCAAATAAACCTACAGACTCTACACAACCCCTATTAAAATCCCAGCAGACTTTTTAATGAAAAGGACAAGCTGCTCCAAACATTAATATACAAATGTAAGGACACAGACGCACCTAAGCACTTTTGAAAAGAAGGAACAAAGCTGAAGAACTTATGCTACCTGATTTAAACTTACTATAAAACTACCATGACTTATTGTAGCACTAGTATGATAAACTTATACATGAATGAAAGAAGAAAAATATAACAAATACATGCAAACATTAATGGTAAATTGATTTTTGTATAAGGTCCAAGAATATTCAATGGGGAAAGGATAATTTGTCTGATAGTGGTACTAGAAAAACTAAATGCCCATATGCAAAATAAATAAATAAGAACTTACATTTTTAGACTTTTACCTCACACCATACACAAAAATTAATGCAAAATATATGTCACTAAATGTAAGAATTAAAACTATAAAACCTGTGGAAGAAAAATCTTTTGACATGGGTTAAACAAAGATTTAATAATAAGCAAGCCTCATAAAAGAAAAAGAAAATAATAAATGCGTCTTCAGAATTTTAAAGTTTTGCTATTTAAAAGAAATCATAAGAAAATGAAAAGATAACCTACAGTTTGGGAAAAAACATTTGCAATTCATTCATCTTATAATAGACATATAAAGAATACTTATAACAATAATAAGAGGACAAACAACACAATTATAAAATGGGCAAAAGATTTAAATATACGTATCACCAAAGAAGACTATGAATGGCCAAAAAGAACGAGAAAATACACTCAACATCATCACTCATTAAGAAAATGAGGAGTTCCCGTCAAGGCTCAGTGGTTAATGAATCCGACTAGGAACCACGAGGCTACGGGTTAGATCCCTGGCCTCGCTCAGTGGGTTAAGGATCTGGCATTGCGTGAGCTGTGGTGTAGGTGGCAGACGCGGCTTGGATCCCGAGCTGCTGGATCTCTGGCATAGGCTGGCGGCTACAGCTCTGATTCGACCCCTAGCCCGGGAACTTCCATATATGCCTCAGGTGCAGTCCTAGAAAAGGCAAAAAGACAGAAAGGAAGACAGGAAGACAGGAAGGAAGGAAGGAAGGAAGGAAGGAAAAGGAAAAGGAAAGGAAGGAAGGAAAGAAAGAAAGAAAGACAGACAGACAGACAGACAGACAGATAATGAAAAGTAGGAGTTCCTATCTCGTGGTTCGGTGGTTAACGAACCTGACTAGCATCCATTAGGGTGCAGGTTTGATCCCTGGCCCTACTCAGTGGGTTAAGGATCCAGCATTGCTGTGAGCTGTGGTATAGGTCACAGACACAGTTCAGATCCTGCGTTGCTGTGGCTGTGGTGTAGGTCAGTGGCTACAGCTTCTATTGGACCCGTAGCCTGGGAACCTCCAGATGCCGCAGGTATGACCCTAGAAAGACGAAAACAAACAAACAAAAAAAACAACAACAAAAAAAAACAAAAAAAAAAAGGAAAAGGAAAATCATGAGGTACCACTGCACACCTATAAGAATAGCTATAATTAAAAAGATGACAACACCAAGTGTTCAAAAATTGTGGAGAAAAAAAAATTGTGGAGAAGGTGGAACCCCTGTACATTGCTGGTAAAAATGTAAAATACAGCCACTTTGGAAAAAATGCTTGGCAATTTTTAAGCATAACTTATCATATAACCCATCAAGGTCTACCCAAGAAAAATGAAAACATATGCCAACACAAACACTTGTATGTGCATATTCAGAGCAGTATTACTCATAATACCCTAAAACTAGAAACAAACCAAATGTTCATTATGAGTTAACCGAATGGTGAAACCGAGTGTGATCTACCCATACAGTGGAAGTGTACTCAGCAGAAGACATGAACTATTGATATGTGAAGCCACATGAATGAACCTTAAAAACACTATGCTAAGTGAAAGAAGTCAGACGCAAAAAGAAGGCATGTTGTGTGACTCCTTTTCCATGAAATTTCTACAAACAGAACAACTACAATGACAGAAAACGGTTATCTATGACTAAGACTGGAGAATGACTGCAAACAGGCATAAGGGAACTTGTGAGGGTAACAGAAGTGTTCTAAAATTGGATTATGGTGATGATTACACAGACATGAAAGTTTAAAAAAATCACTGAGCTATACAATTAAAATGAATGGACTTTATAGTATATAAACCATGAAAAACATTGAATGATTTTTTTTTCTAAGAGATGAGCTATAAAAGATGAAATGGAAGAATATTCATGATATGCGAATAAGGGAAAAAAAAAAACAACAACAAACTGTTAATAGTGGTTGCCTCTGAGAGCAGAAATGGCAGCTGGAGGAGATGGGAGTTTTTCACTTTGTTATATAATTTTTTAAGTTAATAGATTTATTGATTAATTCTATTTTTACATTTTCATTTCCATGGTTTCCTTTTGTGAAAATGCCTGAGTGGCCATACCCATTACTGGTTCCCATCAACTTAAAACATGACAACAACCTTTGAAATCCTACAAAAGTCATCTCAAAAGTGTCCACCACCTCTTAAAACACACTATTCTTTTTTCCTGTTTTGGAATGCCAGGCTGGTCATTTAGGATTCTACTTCTTACTGTTTAACATGTTTCTCAAATAAAAGCTACACACAATTATAACAGCTTTTCAATAAAGAAAAACATTATTTTTTCAAATGTGAAATAGGTGACATACAGTGGATGCTCAACATATGGTGACATTTTATTGTTTGTTGTTATTATTTAAAAAAAATAATGAGGAAACTACTTTACATATACAACTTTATTTAATCCTTACAAAGCCCTCTGAAGAAACACTTAGTATTTCCATTTCATTAAAAAAAAAAAAAAAAATTGGACTGGAATTCTTTGGTGGCCTAGTGGGTTAAGGATCTGGTGTTGTCACTGCTGTGGCTCAGGTCCAGTCTCTGGCCTGGGAACTTCCACATGTCGTGGGTATGGCAAACATATAAAAAAATAAGTGGAAGACTGGGGAAGGAAGGGAAGAAGAAGCAGGCTCCAGAGACTGAGAACTTGAACTTATCCCTGTCGCACAGCCAGCTGACAGCAAAGCCAGAACTGAAATTCAGAGCCTGTGTTCCTCCTATTCCACCACATGGTTGCCTCTGTCATCAGAGAAGTTCTTTTGCCCAGAGACTCATCCTACAGAGAGCGCATGAGCTCTAAGGAAGAGCATCACTCATGACCCACCTGTGAGTGTTGGCATAACTTTGCCCCACAGCACCAAGAGAGGGCCCTGTACCTCTATACTGCACTGGTCCACCTAGACTTAGAAGAGTATGAGGACCAAGCCCAATTCTGTCAGGCAGCATGGTCTCATGACAAGGAGTCACGGAGACCTGGTTTCAAATCTCTGCTATGTCTCTCTGCTTATGTGGTCCAGGGCAGGTTATACAATTCCAGTCATTCCAGTCACCCTCCTGTGTTGCTGGATCATGTCTCTCTAGCATTTATAAGCACAGCGTCCTCTGCCTGCCATGTCCTTCCAACCTGGCTTGGAAATCTCTGGGTGATGGCTAAAATCAGTGGTGTTGGGTGCAGACTGCCTGACTCCGAAAACTGGCTCTGCCACTGACAAGTCATGTGACTTTGGGAAGCCAGAAGACCTTTGGTTACACAAAACCAGTACTTAGACCTACATTGCCTAATGTTGGTATGAGAATTCAGCAAAATAAGATATGATTAATCCACTATCTGGCATTCAGTGTCCAATAAGTGGCAGCCCTTATTTGAGTAAATCAGCTGCCGCAAACCTTTAAACTCACAGAGCATCAACCTTTCACTCAATAAACTAGCCCTAACTTCTACCGGCCATGCAGCCCTATTGGCCTCGTGCCCAGAGAGCGTATGCCTGACTTGGGCAAGCCCTTCTCCTACAGGACTGCCATTAATCAATAAAGGAATTGGGAGAGGAAATGTAGAAAACTCAATAAAACTCACTACCACAAGGCAGCTCTAGAGTAGAAAGGAGAATGGGATATGGTATCATAAGAGTTCTGCTGGCTACAACTCCACCACTGTTGGGTCACTGCAAGATAACCTTGGAGTAATCTCACCTTTCTGAGCCTCAGGTTCCACGAGGGGGAGGAGTGGCACAGGAGAGAAACTCCCAGGTGAGGATCAAAGGTGTCAATGGATTTGAACGTGCTTTGGAACCAATAAACCTTTGCAGGAAATGTGAAGGATGGAAAATGCACTCAATGCCTTCTAAGTTGTGCTCACGCAAACTTTCTTATGAAGGAAGCGTGGTTTGCTCCCTGCATCATGTAAGCACGTATAAAAACGGCAGGCAAAGGGAACAGTGAAAAGATTGGATAAACTCAAACCTTCCTAAGAATTTTGGTGGGAGTGACCTTACAGTAGGAGCAAAGAAAAGATTGTCTTCAATCTATGGTATGAATCTCCTGTGAAACCTACAAGAGTTCTATATGGCCTTTCGATCACAAAATTTCAGCATCTCCTTCTCTAAATCGGAAACCTATCTCAAGGAACTGGAGGAATAACTGTGACATGCATTTAAACCTGATTTGGCTAGGCAGCCGCTGTCATTTCCCCAGCCTTATATGGAAATGCCTTATGATCATGCCTACCATGTGTAGGACCACCCCACTCCCCACCCCCACCCCCATCCAAACCATCTGAGAAAGATGGCTGTCAGGGTCACACTACCCAGAAGGCCCCCAGGACTTGACCTGCTGACCTGAGGATTCTTTTTTATACTCTCATTAATGGAAGAAGAAAGCAGTCTAGTAAACTCACCCCAACAGCCTGGCATCAAGGGAATTTCCTCAGCTAGAGAAAAAGCACATTGCTCTCCTAAAGAATTTCCAGAGAAGGAGATTTCTGCAAGTTCATTTGGTAACCTGGTCCATGTCTCCCAACTGTCAACTCGTAGCTATGGGGCAGCAAACAAATATTTGGGGAAGGGATTGTGCATCGCTTTGTTCTGACTGTGGGAACCGGTTCAATCCTGCATGTGTTTTAAATCAGCAGGCTCTGCCATACTGGGTGGGGAGACAGCGTTCCTTAGAAACCTTTCCAACTGAGAACTGGAGGGTCAGAGGCATACCTGGTTTTATCTTGAGCTCAGCTTGGAGCAAGGGTCAAAAGCCTGGGGCCTCCCAGAATCCAGCCTGCAACAGAGTTCTGTGTGGCTGGTACTGTGCTCTTTTAAATCTTAATTTGAATGCCTCTGTCAGCTTTGGGGGGAGGGGGTGCATGAGGTTGTGAAATACCTGTTCTCTCAGGCCTATCACTTCCTGTTGCCCACACAATTCAATCACTTACTCATTTACTCAGTCAGTCAGCAAACGCAATCAAGCCCCTTCTAAGGTCAGGCTGTACACTCTTCTCAGTATTTAGAAAACAATGGAAAGCAAAATATATTTTTAAATCCCTTAGTCTTTTGCAGGTTACACTGCAGGGAGAATCAACAGCCAATAAACTGAGAAAAATATATATTTTACCTACAATGTACTAGAAAGTGATGTCAGAGGGGCCAGGAATACCGGAGGCAGGGGAGGTGGTTGCTGGGAACGGGAGAGTTCAGGAAATACTTGCAGGACCTGAAGAGCAGATCTGGTAGAAATCTGTAGGAAAAGTGTTTCAGGCGAGAGAACAGCCAGAGCAAAGGCCCTGAGGCAGGAATAGCAAGGAGGCTATTACGGCTTGTGAAGGGGGCTGTGTCACCTGCAAGGCCCCCGGAGGCATTCAATTTTACAAAATCCATTCCAGCAACTAGTAAAATGAACAAGTCCAATTCTGGTCCACTACCTACACTGCATCTTAGCTCAGGTGTGGTGTTGCCCCTTGAAGATAAGGTAGGGAAACAGGCCACACACTGCCAGTTAACGTCAATACGCCAACATTCTTCCAAGAACAGAAACTCTGAAACTGCCTTTATCTCCTTCCTCTCCATCACCACCAAGTCCTATTAGATCTCCCTTCCAAAGTCTCTCCGTCCTGGTCCCCCTGTTTATTTCTCTGCCAACATTTGAACCCAGGCAGTCATCATGACAGAGATATTATTAAGCACCAATGTATACACCACAGAGGACCCAGGCTGAATAAGACAGACATAGTCCCAGGCCCCCCAGACCTTGGAGTTGTAAGTCATTTCAGGCTCCAGAACTTCATTAGAAGAAAAAATTGCCTCCTAACTGGCATTCCTAAATGTAGTTTCTGTTCCTCCAGGCCATCCTGAATCTGTTGCTGGTCAGTCTGAGACTCAGGATGCTTCTAGAAGAGCTCCCTCCTGCCCTCAGAACTGGCCCTCCCAAGTAAGCCCCCATCACTAATACCAGCCTCCCTTTGCCCTTCTTCTGGAAACCACCTGCTCCAGCCTTAACTTTCCCATCTCAGCACTTTTATCCATGATATTCCCCCTGAATAGTGTTCTCAAGTCTCACTTTTCAAAAGCCCTACATCCTTCCTCGGACTTTCTCCATTGACTGGGAGTAGGGAGGTTCCAACGTCTTGAGTCATTCATTCTTCCTCCACTTTCTGGGTCTATGGTATGTTTGGACTTGAGTGAGCAAACTATAGTTCCTGAAATACAAAATCTAGTAGAAAAGAAAGCTTTTCTGAATTATATTAATTCCATTTGTTATTACTTGATTATGCAATGATTTTATTACTTGATATTAACAAATGAATGAGTCACAAACCATGTGAAGTTCTACAAAGAAAAATTACAAGATGCTGTAAAAACATTAGCGAAAAAAGGACTTAGTTTAGAGATCCTGTTGGGTGAGAAAAGTCCTCTCTTGAAAAACTGACTCTTGAACTAAGATTCAGCGCAGCACTAGCCAATGGAACGTCCTGTGCTGATGGACATGTTCTATGTCTCAACTGTCCAATACAGCAGCCACCAGCCACATGTGGTTACTAAGCACTTAAAACGTGGCCAGTGCAAATCAGAAGCTGAATTTTACACTGGATTTAATTTTCATTAATGAAAATGAATGGCCACATGTGGCTAGTGATTGCTGTATTGGACAGTATGGGTCTAAGGGTGAACAGAGTTAAATATGTTTAACTATGTCAGTAGAAGGCAGGAAGAGTGTGCGGGAAGAAGAAAGAATGTGTGCAAAAGTCCTGTGGCCAGAGGAAGCACTGCATGTCTGAGGACATGACAGAAGGAGAATGTGGGTGGAAAGAAGAGCTGAGAGAAGTATCATGAGATGAGCAGGGCCTGGGGTCCACGTTAAGGATTCTGAGTTCCATGCAAATAGTAGTGCGGAGTTACAGAACAGTTGTCAGCCAAAGAATAACAAGATCAGATCAGCATTAAAATATATCTATCATTCCAGCTCCAAGAAGGAAGAAAAGGGCTTGGAGACGGGAAGGGCATATACAAGGTCCATTACACTCTAATGCTAATCTAGACAAAGGATGAAGGAGTGAGGTATTGGAGGGAATGCAGAGATCTGACCTAAGTTCAGGCTTATCTCCCACTTCCTGGACAACTTAGGGAAAGTCACTTAAATCTATGAATCTCAGGTTTTCTTTTCAAATATAACAGGGGAATAGCAACCCCCTACCTACCTTGTATGACAGTCAAATGGATAGGAACATAGAGGTTTTATGAAAGTAAGAATTTAACATGATTGCTCAATCCCATGTGGATGACTCGTTCTTCTGCTCCCTCTCCCTCCAACCATTACTCATATAGCTGGTACAACTTAAAAATGCTACTTCCTTGGCTTTGTGGGTATTGTCTTTTCCATGCAACTGAAGTCTTTCATCCTTAAGGATGGAAAATTGTAGCCCTCTTGCCTATACACCATGCTTAGCAAAGAGCATAACACATAGTAGGTGCTCAATAAATATTTTCAAACTAGGTGACATTTAACAAATAACATGCTGGCTGAATGGTACCTCCAGCTTATCATCTTCTTTCTGTGCATTAACTGAAACTATCCTTGCATTGTTGAGGGAATTGAGATTTGTGGCTCCAAAGAGGGGAAGACGCCCTGAAAATAAGGCATGACATAGAACTCTAGGACTTGAGTGTTTCCACAGAAATTTTTAGATGTGTGGGGACCAACTCAATAAAGACCTGGCAATTTTAGGGGCAGTGGTGAACAGAACAGAGAAGAGGATTTGGAATCACCTCACTAGAGTCTTTCTCTAAGACTCTTCAGCTTCAGAGCCTCAGTATCTTCAGGCGTCAAGTAGGAAGCATGGCCATCTAATAGGAAGTATGGCAGTCTGTCTCCCAGATTATGGCAACACTTGAACGAGATGAAGAATGTCAGAAGGTTTTTTGTTTGGTTGGTTTTAGCTCTAAGAAACCTTAATTCAACAATTTACTGAGCATCAGATTTGTGCCAGGCAACGTGTTAGATTCTGGGAATACAAGGATGATGCTCTCCAAGAGCTCAGCTCATGGGTTAAACAAGCCACCAATTAAAATGCAGTCTGGTAAGGACCACATAATGATGCAGGGGAAGACATGGGCTCTGGAGCAGCCCAAACACGGGCTCAAAGGAGGGTAGGGACTGTCAGAAGCCCTCAAGGAAGGCTCCCAGGAGGAAGGAATGCTTAAGCTGACCTTAAAAGGTACCCAGGAGCTGAGCAGGTAAAAAAGATGAGAGAAGAGCATTCCAGATAATGAAACAACAGACATTTCATCCATTCATGTTCTCAACCGACATGAATGGGGCATATTACAAGCGAGGAGCTCTAAGGTATGACCCCTGCTCAGGGGCACACATTTTCCACATGAGCAGACAGCCAGGTAAAAGCACCTGTAATTCACAAAAGTTCATGTAAGAATCAGGATAAGCTCAAGGTTCACCCTATAGTGGTAATTAAAGAAAAAAAAATTCATGTGGCTTCATATGATTTCCAAGAAGGGGGCATGTGGAGTGAGATGAGGCTGAAGAGAGGGGCCAGAGGTAGAGCATGACTAGGAGCAGTGGCAGGCTAACCGGACTCTGAGTGGCTACTAAACCTTTTCATAGCTCATTTCTTCTAGCTTTAAAACAGAGTGAATAGCAGTTCCTGCTGTGGCACAGTGGGTTAAAAAGCCAGTGTTGTCTTTGCAGTGGCTTAAGGATCTGGCATTGCTGCAGTTATAGCGTAGGTCACAGCTATGGCTCAGATTTGATCTCTGGCTTGGAACTTCCAAATGCCACAAGTGTGGACAATCAAAAAAAAACAAAACAAAACACAGAATGAATGATAATTACATCAAGGGGGTTGCTTTGTGGGAGTTCCCATTGCGGCTCAGTGGGTTAAGAACCGTGCTAGTATCCAGGAGAATGCAGGTTCACCCCTTGGATTTGCTTAGTGGGTTAAGGATCTGACATTGCCAAAAGCTGCAGCAGAGGTCACAGATGCGGCTCAGATCTGGTGTTGCTGTGGCTATGGTGTAGGCCTGTAGCTGCAGCTCCAATTCAACCCCTGGCCCAGGAACTTCCAGATGCCTCAGGTGCGGCCATAAAAAGAAAAAAAGGGTTGCTTTGTGGGTAAAATGAAGTGGAAGGTATAAATGTTCAGCATGGTACCTGGAACATAACTAGTGTCCAAGAAATATTAGCTGCCCTCGTCATCACCATCATCCTATTATTATTATGATTACTGTTCTTGTTTTTTATTAATTGACGAAGGGGGAAACCATCTCAGGCAGTGTGAACAATGTAGGGGAAAACAAAAGCAGTATAGCTGTTCTCAAGCTTTTGACTTCCTTAAGTCCTTGAGAAAGACAGGTCAGGATGTATTTTATGCCACCTTGTGTCCCAGGCCACTGCTTCTCAAATCTCACATAGAAAGAACCCTAAGCAGAAAGGGAGTCAGTGAAGACTCCTATGAGATGCTTCCTTGGCTGCTTCTGACTTTTCAGTATTTCATCTTAGAAATTCCTTCTCCTCCATAATCTACTCATTTCCATTGTTGTCATCATCCCCATAGGAATCACAGTGTTTACTCATTTCTAGGCACTGTTAGGACATTGTAGATGCATTAATCCTCACAACAACCCAATGCAGACAGGAATAAGCATCATACCCACTCTACAGATGAGGAAACTCAAGCAAGAAACCATAACTTGTCCAAGATGACCAGCAAATAAATCTTAGAATTAGGATATCAATCCAGGAGATCTGACTCCAGAATCTGTGCTCTTTGGTATGTTACCTTTTATAAAAATGCTTCCCGGGAGTTCCTGCTGGGGCTCAGTGGGTTGCAAACCAGACTAGTATCCATGAGGATGCAGGTTCAATCCCTGGCCTTGCTCAGTGGGATAAGGATCCACTGTGGCTGTGGCTCTGCTATGGCTTCAGTTCCGATTCGACCCTTAGCCTGGGAACTTCCATATGTCACAGGCGTGGCCCTAAAAAGCAAAACAAAACAAAACAAAAACCTTCCCTCCTTCAACCTCACACAGCAACAGGCAGTGAGTGATACCTCATGCTTACCCTATGACTTCTGCATGGCAGCTGCATGGCCATATGCCATGTGGGGGAACAGCCTAAGAACCAAAGCTTTATCCAGGTTTGCTAGAGAGACAGCGTCACTAAGAACAAATGCCCAGAGCACTCACGTGGCTAACGGGGCTCAAAAGATGCCAAAGTGGCTGCCACTGGGAGATGATTAAAAATCTAACATTAAACCAAGCTGTACTTAGAGCAGACCTGTTTTCAAGCAGCTTTTCATCAGGGGATTATATTTTCTTCTTGACTATTTCCTTAACGGCAAGAAAGGCTATATGTTGGAAGAACAAAGGAGACCCAAGGGCAAAGAGGAGAAGATTCTCACCAAGGTGGGGGCTGGCGTGGAGGGAAGGTGGAGGAAAATTAAACAGGCAGAAGAGAAGATGTGCCACCTTTTATTCCTACAGAATGCTCCAGTGCCACCCACCCCCACCTCCTCTCTCTGCCTTCTTCTCTGGGGGCACTAACAGCAGCCCAGAGCTCATAAAAATTTAAACAGACTGATCAATACAGACAGAATGGTGAATTGTCCATCTGCAAATTACCAAGCCCTTCATGAATATTTAAGGAACTAAACTAGGAATTGGGGAGAAGAGAGAACCCAGGACTTTATTCTTCCCTCTGGAAAAAAAAAAAAAAAAAGACGACAGCATCTCTGTCATTTCTCATCACTGGGATATAAAACCAGTCAAGTGAAACTAAAGAGGAACGATTCTCATGCAGCATCACTCCTTTTCCCAAGTCAGCAAGCTGACGGCAAACCAAGGACACTTAAGACAAACATCTACCTGGCACAACTCAGAGACGCACTCCCAGACTTTCCTTCCTTTCTCAGAACCCACCGTGTTCCCAGGCCACCACGCCTTTGTATGTGCTGTTCCCTCCGAACAAAACGAGCCTCCCCTCACTTGTCCTCTTGCAAGGCAGGGCAGTCCAGGGACCCAGGGTGTGGAATTGGAGTCAGAATGACACCTTTCCCACTTAGCAACTGCATGAACTTGGGCAAGTTATCCCATCTTTCTGTGCCTCCGTTTCGTCCTCAATAAAGTGAGGGCAGTAATAGCACTAACTTTATTGGGTCACTGTGAGGATGCAGTGATGCCTGTTACCACGTTTTACACAGCACTGGGCACGCGTGAAGGCACAGCAGAAATTCGCTATGGGAGTTTGCGTTGTGGCTCAGCAGTTAACGAACCTGACTAGCATCCATGAGGACAAGGCTTTGATCCTTGGCCTCGATCAGCGGGTTAGGGATCCAGCGTTGCCATGAGCTGTGGTATAGGTCGCAGGCGCAGCTCAGATCCCACATTGCTGTGGCTCTGGCATAGGCTGGCAGCTACAGCTCCAATTCGACCCCTAGCCTGGGAACCTCCATATGCCGTGGGTGCAGCCCTAAAAAGACAAAAAAAAATTAGCTGTGGTGATCAATGACATCTTCACATTGGGTCACACCTGACCAAATCCTCTGTCCTGTCTGCTCTGAGCCCTGCAGAGCTGGCCCCTTCCTCAGCTCCAGCCATAGTCACTTAGTTCCTAGTACCTATCACGACATAGCTCAGCTGCCTATTGGTCTCTGCCATAGACTATGAGCTCCTGAAAGGCAAAGCCTGTGTCTAAAGTTATCCTGATGTCATCCTTGGCAACAGACAGACACACAGCATTCACTCAGCAGGTAGGACCAGGGAGCAAGTGTGAAAAGAGAATGCCAGCACTGTGGCCATACCTTTGTGACGACACAGCACGCAGCCCAGATGTCCTCGGAGGACTGCTCGTGGTGGTTGAATTGAGGCTCCCACTGGTTGACTGGCTGATCTGCAAAAGCCACGAGGGTGCCCCTCTGGTCCACCAGAGCCGCCCGGACACTGCCTGTCCCCACGTCCACACCTACATAGTAGCTCCCTGGTTCCCGGTCTCCACGGGGCACTGCCATCCTTCCACCTGTGGGAATCAAGGGCAAAGCCAGGTGAAGACCAAGTGGGTCCTCAAAGATGAACACGAGACACTTTGAAGGTAGAAATCAAAGAGATGCAGCTGACATGCTGGTGGCTACTGATTTCTTATTCATCCAACAAAGACTGAGTGCCATGGTGTGCTAAGAGGCTCTGAGCTAGGTGGTAGGTGAACAGAAAGATGTGGCTTCGGACATGGAGTTTCCGTTCCTGGAAGGGAGTCAGATGGTGAGCATTTGCAAACTGCATAATTATTTAAGCAAAGTCGTGATAGAGGGTTGCAGAACTGAGACTCTAGAGGCAATAGATATGCTTTATTCTCACAGAGTTTGAATCAAACCAACAACTGTGGCCATGGTACTAAAAACAAACCTCATCTACCCAGTCAACTATTCATTCAGAAAAACTACCTACTGAGCATTACTATGTGCCAGCAAGCACTGTAAAAAGTATAAACATCCCCTCTACTCCTCACTCTGACTCTACAAAGTCTTTTTTTTAATTCCAGTTTATTGAGCTATAATTGACACACAGCATGGAATACATCCGAGGTGTAGAGCATGAAGATTTGACTTACAAACATAAGAAATGATTATCACAGTAAGTATAGTGAACTTTTATATCTATTAGATATAAAAGTAAAGAAACAGAAATAAGAATTTTGTGTGATGAGAGCGCTTAGGATTAACTTGCTTAACAACTTTCATGTATAACATATGGCAGGGTTAAATATATTTACCATTTTGTACAACATTATACCCCTAGTACTTTTTTTTTTCTTTGTCTTTTATCTTTTTAGGGCCTCACCTGTGGCATATGGAGGTTCCCAGGCTAGAGGTCCAATCGGGACCAGCCTACGCTATAACCACAGCAATGCGGGATCCGAGCTGCTTCTGCACCCCACACTATAGCTCACAGCAATGCCGGATCCTTAACCCACTGAGTGAGGCCAGGGATCAAACCCGCATCCTCGTGGAAACTAGTTGGGTTCATTAACCACTGAGACACAATGGGACCTTCCCTAGAACTTCTTTATCTTGTAACTAGAAGTCTGTACCTTTAGAATACCTTCATCCAATTCCCCCTGGCCCCAGAGGTGAGTATATTTAAGTATCCATTTTACAGTGACAAAGATGAAACCCCAAGAGATACCTAACTTTTCTTAATGCCAGGTCCACAACCTTAAGAACAGGAAATACACATTATTACAATGATACACGTTATACTGATGGACAGACAGGTCTCTGAGAAGATAAGAGATTTAACCAGCACCACTCAAGAGCAGCCTGGACTCAGAGGGCACCACCCCGCCCCCCCATCTGTATGCTCCCAAGTCTCCCTCCTTCCCTTTCCTTCTCAACAGCCTTGAGTACAGGTTTGGAGAAGAGGCAGATAACCCGTGGTCGTGTCAGGAAGTGACTGAGAATTGGGAAGGAGCCTCAAGGGAGACAGGATCAGGAACGTGTCAGACAATCTGTTTTCTTTGCAGATCCCCTGTGAGTTACAAGGAGATCTCACCAGAGAACACTCAGGAATTCCGTGGCCTTCACTGCTGCCCTGAGTCCCTTTGGTCAGATTAGCCCCCATGATAGAGACATCTCACAGAGGCTTTCATTTTCCAGACTGGCCTTTTAAAGAATAAGAAAAAGCCCCCAAGACACCCAGGCAGGTGGGCATGCTACAAGTTCCTGGGTAGGTGGTTTCAGTGCCCAGCCAGAGTCTAATTGCCACCACAGCAGCACTTGGCGCTGTTCCATTCCAAAAGGCAATGTTTCCTGGGCAAAGTCACCCTAGGGGATCCTAAAACAAAGTCGGCCAGCAGATGTTCCATTACAGCTTCCTGGATGTCCACCCCAAAGTCAGCTTCACTAAGAGTGATGCCTTCTAGCTTAATCACAAGGGGTGCGTGTGTGTGTGTGTGTGTGTGTGTGCGTGCGTGCGTGCGTGCGCGCACGCCCCCCCCCCCCCCCTTGGTTCACAGGCTGGTGGAGAGGCAGCTGTAGTAAGAACATGTGCTACACTCGTCTGAACTTCGGAGAAGAACCTCAGGCTCCAGCCTAAGGCTTTCTTTTCTTCTCACCCACAGGACCAGCAGCACCAGTTTTCAAACCACGCATCCCCTCATGCTTTCAACAGGGATACCCTTTCTTTAAGCCCTAACTCGAAGAAAATTGAAATAAAACAGATCAAAGCAGAACTGCTCTGTTTGAAGCAAAGGTCATCCCTGCCTGGCTCTCTACTCTCCTGCCCAGCAGTCGCTGGGCGGGGTCCTTCCTCAGGACTCGAGATGGCTGAGAACCACTGGCTGAGGCCCTGGGCCCAGCATCCCAGCCCACCAGGAGCTGTGCTCTGCCTGCAGTTCCAATCACGCCTCCCAGAGCCCCACCCATTCTCGCACCAAGCTCCAGACATTCCGAAGCCCCCACAGGTTCCCAGGGGCTCTGCACTGCTACAGCACTGTCACCACTTCACACTTGCTCTTCCCTTACTTCCTCTCTTGGGTGCCGGCCGACCATGGACTTAACTTTAAGATCCAGCTCAACCATCACCGGTTCAGGGAGACTTCTTCTTGCATCTTTACATCCCTGGGTGCCATGTGAATACTGTGTCCCTTGCTGTCTTTAAAAACTTAGCACTCTGGGAGTTCCCACTGTTGTGCAGTAGGTTAAGAACCTGACTTCAGGGGCTCAGGACACTGCAGAGGCCCAAGTTAGATCCCCGGCCAGCACACAGTGGATTAAAGGATCTGGCATTGCCATAGCTTCAGCAGAAGTCTCAACTGCAGCTTGGATTCAGTCCCTGGCCTGGGAACTTCCACATGCTGGGAGTGCAGCCATTAAAAAAAAAAAAAAAAAAAAAAAGACCACCTCTGATTTTTTGGTTTTGTCTCTGTGTCTGTCTCCCTTACTGGTCTGAACTTGGAAAAAAAAAAAAAAAAAGGAACTGGCCAATTTCTGTATCCCCAGCTCCTACGGTGTCTGGTACATAATTGGTTTTCAATAGATTTTTGCTGAATGAACACCTAAATCAGTGACTTAACAGAAAACAAGGATGAACAGGTTCATGCTTTAACAGTTTGAATTCCTAAGTTTGTACTTATCTGCACTAGTGTTTCGCCTTGTTTCTAATTTCTGCACGCTTTACTCATCCAATTAACAAATATTTATTGGATGCTAACAATCACATTTTATTAATTCTAAGACACTCATTTTTTTCACTTAGCTTCTCTGAAATCAGTGAACCTTACAATCAATGGCATCTTACAATTAATTGGTAGCAGGTTTTCGTTGTAATATCGGAAATAATGAGGCCTTTTGCAATTAATGATGGATATTTGAAGAAATGTAGGACCAGTCACCCAGCTAAGAGCTGAGGATACAGTAAAGGACAAAACAGGACAGTGGCTTACATCTTCCTCGGTTTCTTTGCCTGCAGAGAGGCTAGCTGCTCTACTCCCCTACTGACCACACACAGGCTCTTGCTGTACTAGGATGCCCTCTCTTAGCTCCCCACAGTCTCCCTGGGAAGAGCCCAGGGTGCTGCCCCTCAACACTGATCCTGGCAAGCCAACATCTCTCATTCCTGGCTACAACTTTCCAAGATTATTCTAGACACTGCAAGGAGAACCGGGTGGCGGTGGGGGGGACATAGGGAATGAAGACTCTATACAAACATTCTGGCCCACACAGACCTGGCTGGCCATCATCCAGGCTTCTCTGGCCAGCTTCAGTGACAAGAGAGTCCCCCTGGGGGCTGACCCAGCCCCTCAGGCCTGGCTCCTTCAGTGTTGACTCTCTCGTGCCACCCACCACCCAGCCCACCTGATTTATTCCCAGTCAAACCCAAAGAGGCAGATTTCTACTCTGCAGCTGACCCAGGGCTTACTCCAGCTCTGGGTTGTGGACCCATCACTTGGCTAAACAGGAAAGAACCCACTCTTCAGAAGAACCCCACCCCCTCCCTGGATAGAAAGTAGAGCTTTGCCAGTAGACAGTTAACTCCACTGCTGCTGGACCACAGATGAATCCCTGGTGCCAGCACAGTTTCTGGCACAGAGCACGAACTCACCAAGTCTCTGGGACTCAGCGGATACCTTTATAACCTACCTTTAGGTAAATAATAAAAGGTACAAATTTGCTGTGTATCCAATGCTCCACTAACCACCTTGCTTACATTTCTAATCCACTTTTTATCCTGATACCAACCCTGGATGATAATTACCGTTACATCCCCATCTTACTGATGCAGAAAATGAGTTCTAGACGGGTAAAGCAACTCGCTCTAATGTCGTACAACTAGCGAGTCACAGAGGTGACAGCAATCTCATTCCCTCTGGTCCAGCATCCCTACCTGTCCTTAGAACGCTCTACTGCCTGTTACCCTCCATTTTATTAAACGCCTATTTGCCAAGGGCTCTGCTAGGTGTCCCTGCCTACTTTGGCTACAACTGGCTAACTCAGGACACCTGCCACCTGTAGAGACTGACCCACTCCTACCTAGGCTCCTACCTACTTCTCTCTGGCCCCCTACCCATTTCTAGACCATACGACCAAGACATCCATTGGGAAGAGAATCAGACCCAGGGGATCAGGGTGTTACATTCGCCCTGCACCGTTCACACACAGCTCCCAGTTCATGTTTCTGTAAGAAACAGATCCTAATTAAATAGTTCAGGTTCACCGTGTTTCCCATTACTATCGTTTTCAGCGATCGCTTTATGATTGTTTCCACACCTGGGCTCTGAAAGCAGGGAAGCAGAGAAGTTCAAACCCTCGGGCAGCTACCCTGAAACTTGACCCCGTGAGTTATAAAAACTCTGCCAGAGGATTTTCTGCAACTCAGATTCTTTGTCGATCCCTCTGTGCCCTTTGTTCCTGGGTCATGAGTCCTCGCTGCTGTGTCCTAGATGCCAAACTGTGTTCCAGTTCCTCTTGGCCTCAAAAAATAAAGTAACTGCAAAATGGAAAACATTATTCCTTTTTCTGTTTTTTTTTTAAAAAAAAGGATTAGGATCCTTGTGCATGTCTGGCGCTTTCATACATTTGTTCATCTCTTCTGACTGAAATTCAATCAAGCTGATAAACCTATCAGCATTTTATACCTCAGACGGATGGGGGAATTTACCCCAAGTGACACAAAGAGTAAACAAGAGCAGCACCTGGACTTGAACCCTGGCCTCTTAAGGCACGTTTAGGGCTCTTTCCACACACCAGCTTAAAAATGAAAACAGAATCCTTCAACCACTTCTTCAACAACAACAACAAAAGCAGCAACAATAGCATTTATTAAGCTATGCTCTGCCAGTCACCCACCTGATTCTGTAATTTTCACTTCGTCCTCGTGACAACCCTGTGAGGTAGGCACTATGAGCCCATTTTCCAGGTAAGGGGATTGAGGTTCTCCGCAATAAAGCTATTTAAGGCCACAGAGCACAAAATCAGAGAAGCTGGGGCTCCAGGCTAGGACAGTGGGGCTCCGGAGCCTGATTTATGAGTGGTGATGGTCAGAAGGTTGGTCCCAGCTCATTCATTTCAGGCGGAGATCAATTCTCTAAAAGGAAAAACAACTGATGGGGATCTGGGGAGGCAGGTCAGACCGAGAAAGAAGGACATGGACTGGGGAGGCCAAGAGAAAGAAAAGCTACAGAGAGAAATTCAAGCGGCCTGCACACATGTCCAGAGCCTTACCTAACTTCTCAGTCGACTGAAGGCTCCGAAGGGCAGGAACGGCCTCCCGGCCAAGTCCCCAGCACGGACTGGACTGGTTTTTAGCCCCTGTTCATGATCAAAAGACTGCTCTTGTGATAAATATTTACGTGGTTCATTAAATGATAGCCTGTCCAAATATTATTAGAAATGTGCCACAGGAAACCACAGGCTTCACGGCTGAGTCTTCAACAAATGTGCAAGCTGATCAGAGGAAGCGTGAGAAAAGGGAAGAGGGTCCCAGAGAGGCAGGTCTCTGCAAAACTATTCACGGGATCCTAAGGAGAGATCCTGCTGCAGAGACGGCGCTGAAAACCAATCTCCAGGGGCTGTTCTGCTATATTCTCCTCCTCTTTTCCTCGAAATGACCAAATAGCAATAACATTGTTTCCTAAGCCTATAACCCTCCCGAGTGAATGAGCTTACCTGCAGTCCTATTTCCGAAAGAGCCACTCCTCCAGGACTGTCGGGACAGCGTCTCGGGGATCTGGGAGGAAGCTCAATATCCTCTCTCTGCTTTGATCTCTGGCTTTGGCTGGGAACCCAGGTACACGCGTCCCACACAATTCATTTACTTAGTTATACTGCAGTCAGGGGGTTGGGAAGTTTGGGAAGAAAAAGATAAAAGCAATGAGTATGCTGGTCCACTTCAGTCTCCTTAACAACAAGAATTAAATACCACTTTAAACAACTCCCACATGTTGTAAGATGGAAAGAAAGTTTGGGAAGGGAAGGAAGGAGATAATCTGGCAATAACCTGGTTCTCCATTGGCTTTTCCAAAAAATACACATTGGAGGAAAAGTACAGGTACTTGACAGGTACTTCTCTTAAAGTTAAAGGCTGTCTCCTGAGGCTGCAGTCTCATAGTATTTGAACAATTAACCAAGATTACATAGCCAGAGTTGCCTGATGTATGGTAATGCTCGGTACACGGCAGCAATTATTAGGATTATTAATATGTGCCAACCCTCCCTTCCAATACCAAATCACCTGGGGACATCCTCAATTATTTAATAGGGTGCATTGTCTATACCTAGGTATTCTCACCATACCTAACAGCTCAAATTCCAGGAAACAAAGCAAATGGTAAATGTTTTCTCTGTGCCAAGATGCTAGGAATCAGAAGTTGAAAAATGCATAATTTCTGACTTTAAAGAGTTGACAATTTAACGTAAGAGTCTGAAATACATAATTTGATTTTAGAGGGCTCACAATTTAATGTAAGCAAAACCAAGTGGTGATCCTTCCAGTGATGCCATGTTTACGTACTTCAAGCTCAACCTCACGCTCATGGTGACATTGCATATGGCAGTAAAGCGGTCCCACCAGAATCCTAGCCATACTCTCAGGGCCAAGCATCTTATTCCAACTCCACCTTACTCCACTGAATACAGAGATGATAGCTGGTAAAAAAAAAAGGGGGGGGGCAGTAAGAGTTTATTATCCAACTACTGGACCAGAAACTGGTATTTTTTTCAGGATGTTTAAGATCTTTGTGCTTTGGACTGAGCCCATCTTTGTGCTTTGGACTGAGCCCATCTTTTGTGTGTCTTTTTTTGTCTTTTTAGGGCTGCACCCTCAGCATATGGAGGTTCCCAGGCTAGGGGTCTAATCAGAGCTGTAGCTGCCAGCCTACACCACAGCCACAGCAACACCAGATCTGAGCCGCGTCTGTGACCTACACAGCTCACGGCAATGCCAGATCCTTAACCCACTGAGTGAGGCCAGGGATTGAAGCGGCAACCTCATGGTTCCTGGTCGGATTCGTTTCTGCTATGCCACGATGGGAACTCCTGAACTGAGCCCATCTTTAAAGACAAATATGAGATGATTGGAGGAGAGGTATGGTTATGAAATCAGAAAGTAGAAAGGTTGTCTGTCCTTTTAAATTCAAAGTTGGAGTCCAACAAGCAGAAAAGAAAGGCAAAACTCCCCAAATCCTCATGCCAGCCTCACAATGTGGCAGCCACAAGGATCAAAACCAAGCTGGTCCTGGATGGTGGCCCAAACCCACCACTCTCCAAAAGCCAGGCAATGGCACGACAGCTGACACAAAGAAAACAAAAAACCCAACCATGTTGAGGCCAAATGCATGGTATAGATCCTAAGGAAATCATGGCTGGAAAATCTGACGCATCAAATGACATCCCCAAACTCCACAAACAAACAGCGCCTGGCAGCAGATTAAACTCTGCATCTCCCATGTCCTCTTCTAGAGAACCTCACTCACTCTCCCTTCTCCTCAGCCCTTGGGATCCAAGAAAGCAGCTCCTTGTTAAAATGCCTCCCAAGCGCTTTAGAATGCCCTACCAAGCTATTCTCTTTGCAGAGAAAGGGAGAGGGGAACCCACATTTATGACACGAATCCTTCTCCCCTGTACAGGGGAGGACACTGAAAATCCAGAGAGGAGCAACATCCAGTGCGTGATCACAAAGCCCGTAGCAGAGGGAGGCTATATTCCAATTGAGCTTTGTCTAAGCTGGAGCAGGACTCTTACCCACCCCTGAAATGACTTGGCGTCCCCCCCAAGTTGTTCTCATCCTGGATATACTCCAAACACAATTCCAGTGTGTTCTCTCCTATGAAAACTTCTCACTCAACCATGAGAAAGGCCTCCTCCATGTTCTGATTAATGAAGACCACCTAGGTCACTGTAAATGCTACTGTGAGAAACACTAGATATTAACTAAGGATGTCTGGTCTCCTACTTTCCTTCCACCTAGAGAGGCAGAGCCTGTGTAATGCAGCAGTAGGGGAATCACTGAGTTAGGAGGAAGGAGGGAAAGATCAATGCATAAAATAGTCAAATACCTTTTAACATAAAAAGGCTCTAGAAGTTTCCATCATGGCTCAGTGGAAATGAATCTAACTAGCATCCATGAGGATGCAGGTTTGATCCCCGGCCTCACTAAGTGAATTAAGGATCTGGGTGTTGCCTTAAGCTGTGGTGTAGGTCAAAGATGAGGCTTGGATCTGGCTTTGCTGTGGCTATGACGTAGGCCAGTGGCTATAGCTCCTATTCGACCCCTAGCCTGGATGCCATGGGTGTGTGTGCAGGGGATGTCTCTAAAACTCTCTGTCCCTGGCGACTTCTAGAAGCACTATCAGCAAGCCTCTCTTCTGGGTAAAGAAGTTCACTCCTTCCCAGAATAATCTTCCTCCTTGACTCTGAGCCCCACTTCCACAGGCACAGGTGTAGAGGGGAGAAGAAGGATGAAGTTTATCACAAACCCAGTTCACACTCTGAGTTCACTAAAAGTCAAAGCTTGAAACTCATGGCCTCTTAATTTCATGCTAGGACCCTGGAAGCAGAGAAATGGCAGAACAGGTGCAGAGAGAGCCAGGGCTGGTGTCCTGATTCTAAACACAAAGTTATAACAATTTAATGCCAACATGTCAGCTACAAAGCTATGGACTTAGCAGGGGAAAAGACAAGCAAACTTAGCGATGTATTATTAAGTGGACTCTTCTTTATAAGAATTCCTGACCTCTTTCAGAGTTGTGAGCAATTTAAATATATACGTATTTCTTCCCCGTCACTTGTGGGGTTTTTTGGCTTTTTTTTTCTTTTTTTTTTTTTTTCCTCTTTAGAGCCATATCCATGGCATATGGAGGTTCCCAGGCTAAGAGGTAGAATCATCGGAGCTACAGCTGCTGGCCTACACCATAGCTCACGGCAATGCTGGAACCCCCAACCCACTGAGCAAAGCCAGGTGTTGAACCCATATCCTCGTGAATCCTAGTCTGGTTCGTTAACCACTGAGCCACAAAGGGAACTTCCCCCTCTGTCACTTTCTTCTCCAACAGTCTGCTGTTGATTTGTGGACATAATTAACTATAAAGTGATTTCCTACAGCACTGATCAGACCTTCAAAGCAATGTTGTTATCATTAGTACATTGGCCAAAATCCATGGCTTTTCCCAGAAAGTCACTCAGATTAAAACAACAGAAGAACCCACCAACCTTAATGACTGCTGTCAGATGTCAACAAATTCAGGAAGGGCTGAGGGCAGTATCAGGTAGAACAACAAAATCCACCCCCTGCACCAGCTTGCAAAACCCTTCCTCAAAGACAAAGCGCAGCCAGAGGTTGGCTAAGGTCTCTGGCCTATTCCTGTGTTTACCTGTTTATGAAGAATGGCCAAGTGGCTTCGAGGCTCCAAAGTGAAAGGCCTAATGAATGAGTTATTAGACGATTAAACATTAGACTGGACCGTGTGCCCTTCCAGAAGCATGTCCTATTAAAATTACCAAGACCACAGTGCAAGTTCCAACACCATCGATGCTGCTTCTGCTCAAAGTAAAGCCCAAGTTCCTCACTGGGCCCACGAGGACCTGGAAGCTCTGGCTCCTGCCTGGACCTCTAACCTTACCCCCTACCTCTCCCCGATCAAATCCCCTAATACCCCAACCTTGCAAAGCTACTAGCAACCCCTCAAATGAAGGTTTGGCACCTTTGTTCATACTGTCCTCCCCTCCTGTAACGCAAAAAATACAAACTTGCACTCCATAGAAAAAGATATACAATGCATACATGTGAACCATTAGCCTCACAAATAATGGAGGGAAATGCAAATCAAAACATTAGATACACTCTTATACCTTAAAAAATGGGCAAAAATTGAAAATGTTCATTTTCGGCAAGAGTTTGGAGGAAACGGGAAGTTTGATATGCTTTTAGAGGGAGAATGATTGGTTCAACATCCTTCAGAACAATTTGGCAACATTTGCCTTTTACTCAAGAGTTGAACTTCTAAGAATTTATCTTCTAAGAATTTGCAGATTGGCTCACCTAAAAGATATACATAAAAATGTCTACTTTAACTTTTTTTGTAAAAGCAAGAGCATATTCATAAGAACCTGGAAACAAATCAAATGTTTATTAGCAGGGGACTTGCTAAAATTGGTACAGAAGCAGCAGTTAAAAGCAATGAGAAGGAGCTAAAGCAAAATGCTAATTATGTGTTATCAAGTAAAAGAGCGAGTTCTTAGACAGAATGGCAGCATTTATATTAATTTTGTAAAGAGGAAAGGGCATCACTGGTTCTCAAACTGTGGTCTCCAGAAGAGCAGCATTAGGCATCACCAGGGAACATGTCAGAAATACAAAGTCTCAGGCTCCAGCCCAGATCTACTGATTCAGAAACTCTGGAGGGCTTGGCTTGCAGCCTGTACCACCACAAACCCTCCAGGCTACCCTGATGGATGCTAAGGTTTAAGAACCAGTGTACCATATGAAGACCTAACACACAAAACTTCAGGAAGGATATGCAAAAGCCTGCTTACTGCAGTAACATCTAGGGAAAAGACAGGCAGTGGAAGCTTGAAGGGCAATTTTTTTTTTTTTTTTTTTTTTTTTTTTGTCTTTTTGCTATTTCTTGGGCCGCTCCTGCGGCATATGGAGGTTCCCAGGCTAGGGGTCTAATCGGAGCTGTGGCCACCAGCCTACGCCAGAGCCACAGCAACGCGGGATCCGAGCCGAGTCTGCAACCTACACCACAGCTCACGGCAACGCCGGATCGTAACCCACTGAGCAACGGCAGGGATCGAACCCGCAACCTCATGGTTCCTAGTCGGATTCGTTAACCACTGCGCCATGACGGGAACTCCTGAAGGGCAATTTTTAACATCCCTTCTCAATGCTGTTTGAAATTTTGCAAGAAGTAGCTATGACGGTAATGATAAGAAAGATCTTCCTCATACTGAGCTGTCTGCTTTATACGACTTCCACCTTCTAGTCCTCATTTTTACCCCACAGGATCACCCAAACCACCTAATCTCTTTTAGGTGAGCTATCTCTTAGATGTTTTGAGATGATTCTCACATCCTCCTACTGGGTTTTCTTTCCTCTCTGCTATCTACCTCTAGTTCCTATAACTGCTCCTCCTTGCCATAGCTTTTCCCAAAATAAAAACAGAGTATAGGGGAGAAGGGGCACTCGGTACAACTAGCAAGAAGGTTCTTCAGACACCCACATTTCCACATGACACTGTGTGGAGATGAGGGAAGCTGGGCTGAGCTCACACATATGGTGAGCACACAGTAGGTCTTCTCTATCCTCCCCGAGGACCCCCAGATGCATCACATGCTGGAACAAATCAGTGGTCCATCCAGCCCCAAACCCAGTCTCTGACACTAAACATCAGAATAATGTATTCCGGATAAAAAAAGAAAGGGAGCGGAGGTGTCTCCACAAGCACCTTTGAAGGTGGGCTTTGAGGTAGCCCTTTTCAAAGACCCTACTCTTCCCTTAGTAAGTCCCTAGACATTAGTGTTACCTGTGTTCTACCAATACATATCTTCACATGAATCCCAGTGTTTCTCAAACTCACTTATATTCTGGGTCAACCCGCATCTTGGATCTACAGATTTCTCATGAGCATCTCCTCCCTTCCAGGCCGGGTACCAGTGTCTCAGAAGATGCCCTTGCTGTTCCTCCCAACAACTTTGGAGGATCCACAACTCAGAGATGGGGTAACCAAGTTTCTGTGCATTTTTTTCACTTGCCCAATGTCATAGACTCAGCAAAACAAACAACCAAAAAAACCAGAGGGACTCCCATGTTCTTTCCACTATGTCACAGGATGATTCAAAACAGCCTAACAATAGCCACTTTCTAACATCAAAGGTGGCCACATAATTCCACAATCCCGGAATCTGGTAAACTACTCTGAGTTTGGTGTATCTAAGTCATGACTGATTTTATAATCTGTCTTCTCAACTTTCGTCCGCCATAGTCAATCAATAGCTGAATCCTTTCTTTCTCGGAAGTTCCCAGGCTAGGGGTTGAATCAGAGCCAGAACCGCCAGCCTACACCTCAGCCACAGCAATGCCAGATCCAAGTTGCATCTGTGACCTACACTGCAGCTTGGAGCAACACTGAATCCTTAACCCACTGAATGAGGCCAGGGATCAAACCTGCATTCTCATGGATACTAGTTGGGTTCTTAACTTGCAGATACACAAAGGGAACTCTCAGGCTGAGTCCTACCTTAATCTCTCCATCCAATGGCCAGCTGAGTGAAACTCAAGGAACTCAGCTCTCGGTCTGGTCTGCAACAGATTTCAGCGTAATTTAGTCCCAAATCCAGATTGGCCACAGGACTGGCATCATACACATTCAGCCTGAAGAATTTTTACTTTATTTTCCCACACTCCCTAAACCCACCACTCACATACAACACTGTATATAAACCTGCTACGTGAACTCTGCTTCGTTTTGTCATCTGTGTTAATAAGAACTTCTTTCATCATTTCAGATGATAAAGGGGTTACAGGATCTCCAGGAAAAAGTATGCCTAGCTTAGAAAAGAATCTCATCATTTTCCCTCACATTTCAAACCTAATTCTCCCCCAACATACTTCTCTTCTTGCTCTCGAGGGGCACCACCAAACCCCCTGACACTGTAGCCAGGAAATCAATGACTCCTTTTGCAGGTTATTCCCCGGTTACCCCTGCCCCCCCCCACCACCACCACACGCTCAGTCTTTTTCTGCCCGCCCTGTGCCCTGGGATTATAATCTGACCTCTAAGGCTCTCTAACCCTCTGTCATCTAGTTGGGTTTGCACTAGAGAGATGGAGAGCACTAGAAGCCTTAAAAGAAGAAAGAAAGTAAGGTCAAGGCTCACTTCCTCTGGAGGCGCGTTGGATTAGCTGCATCTCTTGAACTAAGATAATGGATTCTGTCAAGGCAGGCTTTTCTGTGGAATTTATCCTTCTGAGTTCTGGAAACAATTTCTCTCCTTGCCTCTTAAGTAGAGGGATACAACAACCATACTACTATTAGCCACAGGGATTCACGCTGCCTGTATCTTTCTAAAGAGTCCCTTTAAAATTACACTTGGAGTTCCCATCATGGTACGGCGGAAACGAATCCCACTGGGAACCATGAGGTTGCAGGTTCGATCCCTGGCCTCGCTCAGTGGGTTAAGGATCCGGCGTTGCAATAGGCTGTGGTGTAGGTCGCAAACACAACTCAGATCCTGCGTTGCTGTGGCTGTGGCGTAGGCCGGTAGCTGTAGCTCTGATTCAGCCTCTGGCCTGGGAACTTCCATAAGCCATGAGTATGACCATAAAAAGCAAATAAATAAATAAATAAATAAAACTAAATTTATACTAATTTGAGGATGGCTTATAATCCTTTCCAATATACTTCCTTCACTATGCCTCTTAAGGAGTAAAAGAGGCTGGGCATCTTGAAATCCCTTCCTCACAACCCCAGATAGTCCCATTTACAATTTTCTTCAATAATTCCAGCTGAAAAACCCTACTTTTAGCCAAGATGGAGTTACAGGCATGATATTTACCCTCCCACTTAAAAAAAAGACTAAAATAATGAACAAAATACAGGAAACAAAGTTTCTCCAGACACTGGACATCAGAATTTGGCAACAAAATACACAAAGAGATGGGGAAAAAATTAGGTATCCTGAAATTGCTCAAGCTGACTGCCTGGGACCAGGGCACAGGAAGGGGCAATCCACACCAAGTCCTGCAATTCCCCAAGCTGAGGAGACAGAGCTTGGAGTCTATGGAAAACAAAGAGGCTAGAATTCTTGGGGCAAAGTGCAAGACAAGAGAGAGTTGCACAGAAAGAGAATTCCAGAGAACTGCAACAGGTACTTCTCAATTATTCAGTAGAGTAATAATCACTGTATGCATGTGAGGAAACTATCTGAGCCAGAAGCATTCAAAAGGATTGCAGTGAACAATCAATGGACTTCATACAGGCCATGAATAGTGCCTATTCACACTAGGCAGTGGAAAAAAAGCTCCTAATTAACAGGGCATTGGGTAGAGTATGCAGAAGAATTTTACCTCAGCAGTGCCAAAGAATTAGCCCTGGTTCTGCTCAACAAAGATTTTTTGCAAAGGGCAAAAGAATCAAACTGTTTCCAAATAACTTACAGATGCCCCCAAACAAAACTCAAGTATATTTATAGAACACAAAAATATCCAGCATTGAATAAGGTAATATACATAATGTCGGATAGTCAATCAAAAATTACCAGGCATGGAAAAAAGTAGGAAAATACCTAAAATGAGAAATATCAAGACACTGACCTAGCATTGACGCATTTGATAGAATCACAAGGACATTAAAAGAGCTGTTATTTCTGAAGTTCATATGTTTAAAAAGGAAACAATGAACTTAAAAGTTCAGACATGAAAGATTTAAAAAAAGACTCATTGTGAAATTCTAGAAATGAAAACTAAAATGTCTGAGATGAAAAACTGACCATATGAGATTAGAAAATGAAGAAAGATCAGTGACCTTCAAGATACAATAATTTAAAACTTTCTAAACTATAACAAAGAAGGGATCAGGAGAAATATTTGAGACAAAATGGCTGTAAATTTTCCTGATTTGTCAAAAACTGTAAAATCCACATATTCAAGAATATCAGTGAATCCCAAGCACAAGAAATATAAAGAAAACTAAACCAAGAAATATCATCATCAAATTATTCAAAATCAATGATAAAGAGAAAACCTTAAAAGCAGTCAGGGTAGGAGATGCAGATTACGCACAAAAGAATAAACATGGGAATGACAACAGATTTCTTACCAGAAATAGTACAAGCTAAGAAACAGTAGAGCAAGATCTTTGAATGACTAAATGAAAAAAACATTATATCTAGAATTCTTCATCCCGTGAAAAAAAATCTTTCAAAACTGAAGGTGAAATAAAGACTTCTTCAGACCTACCAAACATGAAAAAATTAATCACCAGCAGAACTGTACCACAAGAAGTAGGGGGGAAATGACACTGCATGGAAACCTGGATCCATAAAAATGGAAAGAAAAGCATAAAGGTAACTATGTAGGTACATATACAGATTTCTAAATTTTTTTTTTTTTTATCTTTTTAGGGCCGTACCTGCTGCATATGGAAGTTCCCAGGCTAGGGGTTGAATTGGAGCTATAGCTGCTGGCCTGGGCCAAAGCCACAGCAATGCCAGATCCAAGCTGTGTCTACAACCTACACCACAGCTCACGGCAATGCTGGATCTTTAACCCAATGAGTGAGGCCTGGGATGGAACCCACATCTTTATGGATCCTAGTCAGGTTCATTAATTGCTGAGCCCTTAAAGGAATTCCCTAATAAGTTTCTAAATGTCTTAAAAAGTCATTGACTGCTTAAAACTAAAATAATAGTTATGTATCACGGGGTTTAAATATACGTAAAAGTAAAATGTACAACATAAAATAGCAGTAGCACAAAGGCTAGGAGGCAAGAATCAAAAAAAAATATTATGTGGTTTTATATATTAAGTGGTATATCACACAAAAGTTGAATCTGATAAATTAAAAATATGTACTATAAACCTTAAAGCAACCACTAAAGTAGTATGTGAAAAAAGGTTATACCTAATTAGCCAATAAAAAAGGAAAAAATAATTTAAAAAAACTAATCCAAAAGAAGGCAGAAAAAGAGAGAAAAGAGAACAAAAAAACCACATGGAACAAATAGAAAAGAAAAAAAAGCATAAGATGGCATGTTTAAAGCAAACCATATGCATTACATTATGTATAGTCTAAACACCCTAATTAAAAGGCAGAGATTGTCAGGTCTTGCTTTGTTACTCAGTCTAACTATATGCTGCATACTTATAAGCAGCCCACTTTAAATAAAAGGAGACAAATAGGTTAAAAAGTAAAAGAAGAACAAAGAAATACCATAAAACAGCAATCAAAAGAAAGCTGGAGTTCACTACATTGGTATAACACTAAGTAGATTTGAGGGCAAAAATACTGCCAGGAATAATGATTAAGTACATATTAAAGCAAAGAGTATTATCAGAAATTATAAAATAATGAAAGACATGATTCACCAAGATGACCTAAAAATCTTAAATATTAAAGCACCTACTAAAAAGCATCAGAATACATAAAGCAAAATATGATAGAAAGGCAAGGAGAAATGCATATGTCTATAGTTATGATAGATTTAAATGTAATTCTTAATAATTGATAGAATGGGTAAGCAGAAAATTGGCAAGTATGTAATATATAATAGTAGTCAATAAAGCTAACTACTTGACATGTAAAAAGTACTCTACCTAACAAGGGCAGAATACACGTTTTTTTTTTTTTTAAGTAACACATAGAACATTTACCAAGACAGACCACATTCTAGGTCATTAAAACAAGCCTCAAAAAGTTAAAAGGAGTCAAGTCATACAAAGTACTTTCTGTGGCTACAAAAGACTTAACACAAAATGCATCCTGGATTTAATGCAGAACGAAAAACAATAAAGCTTCTTTAAAAAAAAAAATAGGGAGTTCCCATCGTGGCGCAGTGGTTAACGAATCCGACTAGGAACCATGAGGTTGAGGGTTCAGTCCCTGCCCTTGCTCAGTGGGTTAACGATCTGGCGTTGCCGTGAGCTGTGGTGTAGGTTGCAGACGCGAGCGGCTCGGATCCCGAGTTGCTGTGGCTCTGGCGTAGGCCGGTGGCTATAGCTCCGATTAGACCCCTAACCTGGGAACCTCCATAAGCCTTGGGAGCGGCCCAAAGAAATAGCAAAAAGACAAAAAAAAAAAAAGAAAATATTTGAGACCTCATGCTAGGCATGATTTCTTAGATACCAAAACCATGATCCATAAACAAATCAAATTATAAAATAGACATCATCAAAATCACAAACTGATAAATTGTGCCATCAAAATTAAGAACTCTGCTTTTCTTTCTTTTCTTTTTTTTTTTTTTTTTTGTCCATTTAGGGACATAGGGAGGTTCCCAGGCTAAGGGTCTAATCCGAGCTATTGTTGCCGGCCAGAGCCACAGCAATGCCAGATCTGACCCATGTCTGCGACCTACACCACAGCTCACGGCAACGCCAGATCCTTAACCCACTGAGCAAGACCAGGGATCGAATCTGCAACCTCATGGTTCCTAGTCGGATTCATTTCCACTGCGCCACGACGGGAACTCCAGAACTCTGCTTTTCGAGAGACACTTTAAGAAAATTTTAAAATGAGCCACAAAATGAGGGAAAATATTTGCAAATCACAGCTATAATAAAGAACTCGTAATGAGAATATATACAAAAGCCTCTCAAAAGTCAATAAGGAAACAAACAGCCCATTTTTTTAAATGGACAAAAGATTTAATATACACTGCACCCCAGAAGATGTTATATGCAAATAAGCACAGGATAAGAAGCTTGAAATTTCTAACCATTAGGAAGCGCACATTAAAACTCCATGAGAGGATGCCATATTAGAATGGCTAAAATTAAAGAGTGACCACACCAGTGGGAGCAACTAGAATCACACAAGTACAGTTTACTGTTTCTTGAAATGTTAAATATACACCTACCATGTGAACTAGCCATTCTACCTCTAAATATTTAACCGAGAGAAATGAAGGCTTATGTCCCTACAAAGACGTTTATGCGAATATTCTTATCTGCTTTATTTGTAGTAGCCAAAAAAAACCCAGCAAATAATCCAAATGTCCAGCAATAGTTACTAGATAAACTAAACTAAAATAGATAAAAATCCTACGTATGCACACACAACATGGATAAATCTCAAGAGCATTATGCTAAGGAAAAGCCACCGCACATAAGAAATACATATTATATTACCCCCAGATAAAAATTCTTAAAAGGGCTAAATAATCTATCGTGACAGGAAGCAGCACACTGGTTCTTGGAGTAGGGGATTACTACAGCCTGGGGATTAGAAAGGGGCACAAGAAATCTTTTGGTGTTTTAGAAATGTTCTTATGTGATGGTGGTTTCATGGATAAATGCATGCCAAAACTTCTCAAATTAGACAATTTAAATACATACAGTTTACTGTACATCAAGTATATTTCAATATAGCTGGTGAAAAATATCCCAGTTGGGAATGCCCTTTTTCCCCCATGCTACCTTGATTGCTATATCCTTTCTTCATCCCCTACATTCAATCAGTAATTAATTCCTAACCATTCTATCCTCCTACTCTCTCTCTTCTGGTCCCATAACCACTACCCAAACCCATCTCTCACCTTCATTATAACAGTCTCTTCTCCATTTTTTCCCCACTCTAGCTCCACCCTGTAGCCAGAATTAATGTTTTAAAACATCAATCTGAAGGAGTTCCCTGGTGGCCCACTGACTTAAAGGTCCGGCATTGTCACTGCTGTGACTCAGGTCACCACTGGGGTGTGTGTTCGATCCCTGGCCCTAGAACTTTTGCATGCCTCAGGCACAGCCAAAAGAATAAAAAATAACAAACAAGTAAAACATCAATCTGAGCATGTCCAATAGTTCCTGCTTGCCCTGGAGACATATTCATAGTCCTTTAACCTGACTCACCTGACCCTCCCTGATCTGGCCTTTTTACTCTCCCCAACCTCTTTTCCGGTGATTTCTCACCTCACCCTTTCCTGTCCACCTACACTAATCAACGATTCGCCAGGCTTGTAGAGCTTTGCACATACTGTTCTAAGGCAGAAAAAGGAGCACAAGAAATCTCTGGGGGTTTTAGAAATGTTCCTTATGTTAATTTGTGCCCCTTCCCTTTGTCCTTCTCTGGCCCAGTCATAAGGGTCATACCACTTGTGTATTATCTCCTCTGAGAAGTTTTCCCTAAAACCCCATATTGGGCCATTTGGATTTCTCTCAACTCCTGAGAATCTTCTGCATACCTTGCACTAATCTCACTATCACATAATCTCCTTCAAAGGACTAGATAGAAGCAGACTGGATAAAAGCTCAAAAGCAAAGACCAAGTCTTATTTACTCTGTTTTCCCAGAGCCTACCACAGGGCCAGGCCCAGAACAATCTCCAAACAGAACAAATGAACAAACACAATAGCTAGTGTTTCAGTAACCTTTTTTTTTTTTTTTTTTTAAATAAAGAGGCAGCACCTGAGGCATATGGAAGTTCCCAGGCTAGGAGCCAAATTGGAGCTGTAGCTGCTGGCCTACACCACAGTCACAGCAATGCAGGATCCAAACCATGTCTGCAACCTACACCACAGCTCACTGCAATGCCAGATACTTAACCCACTGAGCAAGGCCAGGGATCAAACCCAAGTCCTACGGATACTAGCGGGGTTGGGTTCATCACCACTGAGCCACAACAGGAACTCCCTCAATGACTTTCTCTTACACCACCTGTGTTGACTCTAAATTCCACCTTATAAAAACATGGGCAGGTGAGAAGCTGAATGATCTCTGCAGAACATTCTCTTTTTTTGTCTGTTTGTCTTTTTAAGGCCACACTCACGGCATACGGAAGTTCCCAGGGTAGGGGTCTAATCAGAGCTACAGCTGCCAGCCTACGCCAGAGCCATAGCAATACCAGATGCGAGCCAAGTCTGCAAAGCCAGATCCTTAACCCACTGAGAGAGGCCAGAGTTCGAACCCACGACCTCATGGTTCCTAGTCGGATTGGTTTCTGCTGCGCTACTATGGGAACTCCCTGATCTCTGTAGAACATTCTGGTAAAATAATTATTTCAAATCCTTTTGGTTGGGGCTGGGGGTGGGGGGCACGGCGATGGTCCCACTCTGACTGGGAGTTTAAGGGTAAGATTCATTACCTCAAATTGTTTTCAAAACCATCTGGTAATTGACTGTGATTTGAACTAAGTGAAAGGTTAGGGAAAGGGAACCAGATTCCAGGAAAAGACAAGGCCCACAGAAAAAATTAACACAGCTTGGAAAAAGGCCCAGTCTCCTCCCAGTAAACTTCTCAGTTTCATCCAGAAAGACACAGATCTCCACTCTCTGGGTTATTCCCTTCTCCCAAAACTTCCAAATCCATCAGGGAGGCTCCCAATCTCCCTCCCCCTCAAAATCAATCTCCAGGCCCTCTCAGCCTCTCTGGTTCCTTAATCATCCTTAACAAGAGTTCGCTGGGCCTCCTCAGCTGGCCCCTCCAAGAGCCAGGCCTGTGGCCACTAGGTCAAAAGCCAAGCACAGGGCCTAATTAACAGGAGACTCCCAGAAGACCAGGAGGCAGTCAGCAGGCTGGAAGACCCAGCTGGCAACTTACAAAGCACAATTTCAGGATAGAAGGTGGATCACAGCAAAGAAGAGAAAAGCAAGCAAAACAAAACAAAGCAAAACTACCGTCTAACAGCCAGGAACTAAGAGAAAGCTTGCCTTCTTTCTTATGGATTCAAAAGCATAATCACTTCCTTCTGATATCACTTTAAAAATTAACCTAAGGATGACTGCTTTCCCAGATCTTGAAAATGACTTGACTCTTTACAAACGAAATTAGTTACAACATGAGAAGTGCTTTAGTGGAAAATAGCCAATGATTAGGGAAATGCCCCATTTTGCATGTTGTTCATCCTTAAAAAAAAAAAGGAAATTAATAAAAATGGAAAGATACCTCTAGGCCTTTCCTATGCAGTTTAACTATAGACAAAGAGCATTACACCATCTAAATTAAACTGCACCTCAAACATAATCACAAGCAGCACTAGCCTTAAAAGGCTTTAGGTGGCCAGCCTGGGATTAAAAGGCTCAAAAATGCCTAGGGAAACATTCTAAAATAAGATGTGGGGGGTGGGGAGAGGTGTGATAAAGATAGGAAATTAACCTAGTTAACTGGACAGTGAGGGCAAAGGACCCCAGGTTTCAGAAAGCTCCTAGGCAGTGTTGAGGGTGCAGTCAAGGCTGACCCTTCTCTTGAGTGGCCTGACGCCTCACCAAGGAGTGGACACTGGGGACTCAACAAGAGCCAAAGCACGACCAGCACTAAGACTTAAGCGGCCAGAGGAGGAAGAGGAGGCGCCGGCTGCGGGAAAAGGGAGGGAGGCTTCGGCCCAGCGCTCTCAGGCTAGAGAACCGGCTCGCTGTGAGCCTGAGCAACCGCTAAAGCCCCTGATGCACACGTGGGACCGAGAGGAGGATCACTTACTTGTCCAATCTGAAATTACATTTTTAGTTAACAGGGCTCTGCAGCTTACCGCACCGAGCCGCACCGCGCCTGGGCTGGGCGGTCCGGGAGGCGGCTGTGGCCCCTCCCCCTGCCCCGCCCCCTAAGGCCGCGGCCCCTGTAAAGCGCGCCCCGATTGGCTCTTTGAACCAGGCCCCGGATTGGTCGGTGCCTGCCCGCCGTCGCCTCGTGCTGTGCTGCGTCGGCTGGGAGCTAGGTCCGCAGCCTCCGCCCGGATCTTCCCGCTTTCCCGGATTTTCAAAGGCCCAAAGTGGCCGCTGCCCTCTCAGTGTCCTGCTCTGGGGGCTCTTCTCCAAGAACTCGCCCACGCAAACTCTCAGCAGCCTCTGGTGGGTGTGTGTGTCCAATGTGTATCATGTTAACTTCTCAACCATATACTGAGTACCCGAACTCTTGCAGACAGGTGTTAAAATAATTAATAATATTTATTGAATGCTTACTTTGTGCCAGGTCTTGCTCCTGATACTTCACGTGAATTTATTCATCTAGTTTTGTGACCCAACCCTCTGAAGAGGTGTCAGGCTTGTAAATCTGCAAAACAGATGGGTCCCAGCCTTCAAGGCAGTTACAAGCTGATGGGTCCCGGACACTCTATCTCACGTAATCTTCACGTCTTTATGTTTCCAGTAAGCTAGGTATCGTTTGTCCCTGTTTTGACGCTCTACAGATGCAGAGCGTCAGACACGTTTTTTAGCTTGTTTTGTGATACACAGTAAAAGGAAAGTAGATTCCAACGTGAGCTGAGCTGAGCCAGATCTTTTAAAAAGGCAGGTTCCTAGGCTGATGGGACTGAGATATGGAAGATAGTTTAACAAATCCAAACTCTTTATTTTCCTAGAAAAGGAGACTGAGGTGCAGTAAAAGGAAGTGGTTTTCAAAGGACACATCGGTTATGAGAGGTAAGCCTAGGTAATAACTGATTTCACTGAACGGGACTCTATGCCATGTGCATGAAAGTCACTCTACTTTCCTCATAACAACCCCAAATGCGTGCTTTTATCCTGGTCTTACAGGTGAGGATTCTGGCTCATTGAGGCCAGGGCCACATGATTAATTGCATCTGCTAGAAGTCCTAGTTTGGGGTTGCCAGAGAAAGAAAGTTTCCTCTATCCTTGTAGGTTTTTCTGGCTGGTCTAAGAATTGAATTGACATGTTGATTCATGTTAAGACATGTTAATGGGAGAAAATCAAATAATGTTTAATAACTTGTATACATAGGAGAAACCTAGAAAAACAGAGTCTCTCCGTAAAACCATCTTCAGCTAAAGACAAAAGAAGGAGGTTAGGGATAGTGGTTTGGGTCTTCAAAGAGGAGGAAGGCAATTCACATAGAGATGGAAAAGCAAATTTTGGTAAACAGATGTTTGTTGAGTCAAGCAGAGATAGTGGGACACGAAGAAGAATTAAAAACAAACAAAAGAAGACCTTAGGTTCCTCCCAGGCTACCACACCTAGTTCATACTGCAGTTATCTATGATGATAACTCTTCCTGGAAGAGGTCTTCTAACTATTCTTTAAGCAGCTAAGGGGAACATCACAGTTTCTGCCTGAGTCTTTTGGACTATGATTGTTTTCAGCTCAAAATAATTCTCATGCCAAAGAGACATTTTGGGGTGGCAAGTTTTGCTCCCCTACAGGGTCATTTTTCTTCTACACCATGATCGTTCCCCTTCGGTTCCAGCAGATACCCGAAAACCTAACTACGGACTCTTTGGGAATGTGAGATATACTGGGATCTGGTTACTCGGCACCTGTGTGAATCATAGTATACAAAGGTCTTAATAATATTAAGACCTACCAATCTTACCTTTACAGAGTATTGAAGAGCAAATGAGGTAATAAATATGGAAATACTTTGTAAAGTGTTAGGTACTGAACACATGCGAGACATGGCTTCCAGAGCGTCCTCAGTGTGTACCTCAGGAATAGAATAAATGAAATATAGTGGTTGCCTCAGGAAATATGGCAGGAGATCTCATCTTGGCTAGACTTGAATTAATGTGGATTCGCTGCCTGATCTTTATATATGTGTATATATATATATATGTTTGTATTTGATTTTGGTTTGTTTCCTCTTATTATCATGCTATCAGTAGTAGTAATAGCAATAATAGAGAAGTGGCTGGAGCTCCAGCAGCCATCTTGGGCCATGAAAGAGTTTCAGAAATGAAAACCACAGAGAAACACCCAAGGTGCATGGGCTCGAGTTCCTAACACCAGGAAGCACCAAACCAACACCACTGCCCACTTCCACATCTTAAGAAAGAAATAGCGGTCTTGTGCAACACACTAAGTTTGTGTTTTCTGTCCCGTGGGGCTAAACCTCATTATTTCTGATACATACACATTACCTCATGGAAATCCTACAGTACTTCTATAAGGGGATAGATACAGAAACAGACCCAGAGAGTATAAATGACTTGTTCAAAGTCGACCAAGTGACAGAGACGTGATTCTTTTGCTGATCCTCATTCTCTTTTTTAGTTCTACCCGCTGCCTATTGTGAATGAACGACTCTATTTTTCTTCCATGTGCTTCTTTTCCATTCATTTATTCTAGGAGCTGACAAACTTTTTGTATTAGAACCAAATAGTAAATATTTTAGACTTTGTGAGTCATACAGTTTCTGTTGCACCTATTCACCTCTGCCTTGATAGGGCAAGAACAGCCATAGATAAAAGGAAATGAGTGGTTGTGACTGTGTTTCACACAGCTTTACAAAAGCAATGGCCCCTGTAGCCCAGTGGGCCTTGGCTGGCCATCCCGTAATTTATTAGATTCTGACATTCCATCACAAAAGTTCATGGCAAATACAGTACAGAAGATGGGGGGTGGGGGTTGTGACATTGCAGGCACCCTCACCCTGTTGATCAATACAATATAAAGGCCAGTGTGTGACAGTGAGGTCCAGAAGAAAGAAAGATCCCTAAACTGGTAATCACGAGATCCGGGCTGTGAGTTCATGTCTGCCTGACTCAAACCAGATCTATATCCTGAACCAATCCCTCATGCCTCGGTTTTCCTAGATATCGGGAGCAAATAATGCAAATGTTATCCATACCTCCATTTTCCATGGCTACAGGGAGACTAAAATGATATGGTATGCATAATTGTATTTTGAGGAGTTCCCATCATGGTTCAGTGGCAGATGAATCTGACTAGTATCCATGAGGACTTGGGTTTGATCCCTGACCTCACTCAGTGGGTTAAGGATCGGGCATTGCCATGAGCTGTGGTGTGGGTCGCAGATGTGGCTCGATCTGGTGTTGCTGTGGCTGTGGTATAAGCCAGTGGCTACAGCTCTCATTTGACCCCTAGCCTGGGAACCTCCACGTGCCATAAGTGAACACACACACACACACCCAAAAAGACAAAACACCTATATTTTGAAAGCTATAAATGTTATCCAACTGTGACTACACTGTTTCACCTTAGGCAGGGCCAGATAGCCTCCTTTGTATCCTTCAGTTCCCTCTCCTTACCTCTATCGTGGAACTCCAAGAACATATCAAATGCCTAGTAGTTTTATTGCATCTGTTTATCCCTGCTCCTCCTCCCCAACTCACCATAAAGTGTTATTGTGTGGCATTGGATTCAAAGACTAATTTATTGGAAAATCTAGACGTCCACTCAGGGTTATTGCAAGGCAGCATGGGGATCACGCAGAGTCATTGTCCAGTAGACAGGTCAGACATTACACCAGTGAATTAGCACATCAGATTTGAGCGAGAAAGAAAGAGCTGGGTTGTGAAACCCTGGAACCAGCTGAACTGGAAGTTTGTGTAATTTCCTTCCTGCTCAGAGACTGTTCCATGCAGCACCAGGAGGCAGAGAGGAGACCTGCTGCTTTCCCTGGTGGCCCCTGGAGGCCCTCCAATATTCTAACTGCATTTTCTGATTCTCTGCTCTTCCTACATTAACACCTGTCCCCCTCACCAGAGAGAAGTTTCCCTGAGATTCTTAAGAGTCATGGCACAGAAATAAGTATGCTTATCCATTTATTCATGAATTCATTTATTCATTCAGACATTTAGGTATTCACTCACAGATTTCTTGAGTGCCTACCATTCTAGGCACTAAAGAGATGATGTTGAGAAGAGCAGGTATTGTCCATGTTGTCGTAAAACTGACAGTCGTGAACAGACATTCAGAAAATCAGCCTGCCAATATATAATGGACGCAATTGCAGTATGAAGGGAAATCAGATACTATGCGAGAAGGAGCGTGATGCAGATTGAGGTCTAACTTAGATTGGTGATTCTGAGGAACCAGATGCTTTACGTAGTCTCAGGTCTTCAGTAAACTTGTAAAGTGGCCGCTATGATGACCATTGTACAGACAGAGAAACTGAGGCTTAGAGAGACTCAGGGACTGGCCTAAGGCTACACTATTAGTAAGTTCGGAGCAGGCTACACTCTCTGCCACACTGCACAGCCCACCTCCTACCTTGGCACACACTATGCCTCCTTCCACCTGGAGAGCTTCTCTCTCTCCATGCTTCCTTTGTTGGGTTCACGGTCTGCCTTCGGTGTCTAGTTGAGGGCCCCCTTCTCTCTGGAACCTCAACACATCTCTTGTTTCCTAAGCTTCTGCAATCATCGTCATGCATTACTCATGTGCTGCTGACCCTGGGACACCTTGTAAAGTTAATGCTCCTTTTTTACATGCTTGCCCTGTTGCCCTTGCTCGCAGTCCTGTGAGCAGCACAAGGTCATTAGAGCAGACAGAGCCGGGTTCTTCTCTGTCCCACTTGTTTGCTGAGTGACCTGGAAAACATTGCCTAACCCCTCTATAGTTTCTTTGAAGAAATACATTTATTTCTTGAGCTATATCTTAAAACATGTGCCCTGGTACTGAACAGATGGTAAGTGCTCCATCCTTCTTCGTCTTCTACGCAGTTCCATTCCCTGGATCAGAAGCCTATGGAGGGCAAGCTCCAGGCCTTCTCCTTTACCATCTCAGCAACTAGCACAGTGGTCTGTAGTAATAGGTATGTCATCGTCATCTAATTATGGCAGTAACAGCCCTTACCTCCCTCCTGGGTCCTTCACTCCTAGTCAAACTTGTTTTCTTCTGTCTTCCTTTCTTTCTCAACTTAGACTCCTTTAAGCCTCCCCTTAAACTTGATACTCTGGCAGGAACAGGTGCCACTACATGCACAGTCTCTCTCTTCCAAATCCACACTGTCATCTTAGGAAGAAAATAACTGAAATAGTTCACTGGAGACCCAACAGATGGTCAGTAAGGGGAAACCACTGACTGGAAAGGCCGTTGAGCTCCCCATCCTCCCTACCACCTAGAGCCATATTTTACAGACTCTCGTCTCTAAGGGATGCCAGCAGCTCATTTCCAAAGATGGGGGAATGTTCCAGCTTACTTTGTCTCTTGCCCTCTTCCTGCCTGCCTGCCTTCATCTCTTCAGTTACCCAACATCTACTGGATACTAAATAGTTGCTCAGTGCTGCTCCACAGCTGGATGGTATTATACTAAAGCACAGAGAAAGTGCTGGGGGCACCCTATGGTGAGAAAGAGAGAGGGTACAGGTACAAAGGGAAAGGAAAGACTGTGCTAACACTTACTGGACACTGAATCTGCACCGCCATGTGCAGTGTCACAGTGATTCCTCCCACCACCCACGTGAGCAAGTAGGGGTTTCTGCTGAAGGAACGGAGACTCACAAAAGCTGAGCAACTTGCCAGAAGTCATCTGTTGAAAGATGCCACAGGCCAAACTGCTGAAGAGGGAGTTTCTGCTGATAAGCTAAAGTTGGAAAAAATGCTCACATTGGATAAAAGGCTTCAAATGAGTGCAGGTCCTAATAATTTCACTGATTTCAACCTGCAGCACCAGTTTTCTCTTACAGGTGTGAGCTGCTCACCCACTCCGCAGTTCTAAGACCTCACTGTCCTGACGAGTTGTACACTACCTATGACCTTCTCCCCTGACACGGCCCAATCACAACCCCACAGCCTCTTGGCCATGAGTCATTTTAACAAAAGTGCAAACTATGCGATGAGCCATGACAACAATGTGCAACCCTAAACTCCAATGAGTGTTTTTCTACAGTGTGGAAACAGGTGGAAGAAGAGAGTCCAGGGCAGAGAGATGATGACAAGGCCAAAGAAGGACTGGGAGTCAGCCTGCTGGAAGTTCATGATCAAGGCCTCAGGGGCTGAGTCAGAGGTTGCCCCTGGAGCCTGTACAGTATGTGGATGTCAGTTAGAGGAATGCTGCCATGTACTTCTCTAGAATCATGGCATTTGGAAACCATCAGAGAACACTGGTTTGGGTAGTTTTCAGACTGAATCCTTTGGGAAGGTCCCTGCATAACAAAGATGAGAGCGAATGGACTCCCAGCCCTTCCAAAATGCCCTCCTCCCCTGCCAAGGTGTTTTCTTCTGCAGGATGCCAGATGAGAGTGCTGATGGAGGCTGGAATCCAGTCCCAACTCTGCTACCCAAGCTCTGTGCCTGTGGAGTGCCCCAGCAGAGAGGGCAACTCTTCCTGATGTGCACAAAGTACGGAATCGGAGAGTGGTAGCTTTGCCCCCTTCCTGCTCCCAACCACACAAACACAAATATATACACACATATAGCCACACAGACATACCCGCAGACTTACACATACATGCATGTACAGATTTATACAAACCCACAGGTAGACATATATATGTGTTACATGAAGAACACACAGACGCATACATATACACATGAATACATCATATATACCGCACACTTATAGACACACATAAATGCAAATTAGACCACAATATAATCCCCAGAAATGTAGACATAGTTATACAGACACAAATATAGTCAAGCTGATATAGACCCACAGACATACATACCACACAAATACACATACATACACCCACAGCCTCATAGCCACATATACACCACACACGTATAAACAAACGCATTTATACATAGACGGACACAACACACAAGCATACAGAGCATACAGATACACAGACACAGACACACACAGATGTGGATACATACACAGGTGGGCACACGTACATGGATCTTTAACCAGAACAACTCTGCTGTATCAATTTTACATGATAAAGTCTATTTTTGAAAAAAATTGTGATAAACATTTCACTACTAAAAAAGAGTTACGGAGTTCCCGTCGTGGCGCAGTGGTTAACGAATCCGACTAGGAACCACGAAGTTGCGGGTTCGGTACCTGCCCTTGCTCAGTGGGTTAACGATCCAGTGTTGCCGTGAGCTGTGGTGTAGGTTGCAGACGTGGCTCGGATCCTGCGTTGCTGTGGCTCTGGCATAGGCTGGTGGCTACAGCTCCGATTCGACCCCTAGCCTGGGAACCTCCATATGCCGCGGGAGCGGCCCAAGAAAAGGCAAAAAGAAAAAAAAAATAAAAAAGAGTTACTTTGCTCTTTTTGAGGATTAATTTTTATTCAGTTGTCAATCAAATATTTGATGACAATATGTTGAAATAAAGAGGTGGTGGGAAAAGGGGTACACTCAGACGTGTTAGTGTCAGGTCTTTCCATGATATGAGTGTTGCAATTCATTGTTTTTATTGTGATGAAAAATGTGCGACTTTCAACACTGCTATATAATGTATAGAAGCAGAACTCCTGTTTTGTTGTTTATACATTTTTAGACACTTACAAATACTGGTGGTCTCCACTGCATCTCCTTCACCTCCCCAAGGCCTCCTGGAGCTATGGAAAGTGATACAGGTATTGAAGGTGAGGGTGAAGCATTAAGGAAAGTACCACACAGGGCTCTTGGTTGGAAGAAATGAAAATGTAACTCAAACTTAAGTAAATTACAAATAAACCAAAAGGCAACTTATTGCCTCCTATATCTGGGCAGTTCAGAAGGGAGATAAACTTCAGGAAAGGCTAGATCCAGGCATTCAAATAATGTTATTAAGGGTCTTTTATCCTCCATTTTTCATCTTTTAAGTCCCATGTTTACTTCATATTCAAATAAGATCAGTATGTGTGGTCGTAAAGATGGCCAGCAATTGCTTTAGACTTACAATGTCCCTATAAATCTTGGAAGATGAGGGGGAGGGTAGCTCCATTCTCCTATTTCAAGAATGCTATCAAGTTTGATTGGCCTGACTTCTGTCAAGTGCCTATTTCTAGGGATGGATATGGAAGAGCTGAGCTTCCCCTGTGTCAGCAGGACTGAATAGCAAGAGCTGGGGATGATTTCTCAAAGAGATGCTAGACAGAAAGGAGAATATATGTTTCTTCTTCCCTACTTCCAAAAACCTTAGTGCCATACTCATAGGTCAGGCTCTGTGCTAGAGACTGGGGCACAAGATAAAAAAATATTTATATTCTTTCCCTCTAGGAACTCACAGCCTAGTGATAGAAATGGCATGTAAGCAGATAGGACAGGACAAAGAAAGCAACAACCACAAAATTTTAAACGTTGATAAACTTCATCAAAAGACACTATTAAGAAATAAACAGGCATACCACATAGTGGGAAGAAACATTCATAAAACCTATATCCAGGAAAATTTTTTCATCCAGAATATATAAAAATGTAAAGCTAATTTTTTAAATGAGCATAAAGACTTAAACAGACACTTCATAAAAGAAGACACATGAATGGCTAATAAACCCGTGAAAAGGGGCTCAACATCTTTAGCTACTAGGGAAATGCAAATTCAAACCACAATGAGAACTACTTCATCATGTCTAGAATGACTGAAATTAAAGAGATGGACAATGAACGTGGTAGCTAATGTGGAGCAACAGGAACTCCCCTATGTTCTGGATTGGAATGGACAATGGCGGAACCATTTTCCAAAAAGCATCCATCTATACTGTCACCCAGCAATTCAGTCTTAGGTATCAACCAAGAAATATCATCCATATTTCTAAAAAATATTTGGATGTTCATAGAAGCTTTGTTATTTATAGCCCCAAATTAGTAGCAGCACAAATGTCCATTAACATGGGAATGGATAAACAAACTGTGATATAGCCATACAATGGAGTATTAGTCATAAAAAAGAATCAAGTACTGTTTCATATAATGACATGAATGGACCTTAGAAATTATGTTGAGTGAAAGAAGTTAGACATAAAGGAGCACATAGTACATGGTTACAGTTATGTGAAATCCATCCTAATTAATGACGGGAAAAAATTACTTGGGTTCTCCTGATTGGTGGACGAGTGAAGGTTAAGAGGAAGCCTGGCTATGAAAGTATATGAGAAAACTCTGGAGTGACCAAATGTTCAAAACCTTGCTAGACATGTGGCTTACATGAGCATCTCCTTTTGCAATTATCCATTTCATTACATGGAAATTTTATATCAAGTGAAAAACTAGAGAGTGCTACCAGGTATAGAAGAATCAAGAACAACAGGATGTTGATAATTATGGAATCTGGACGATGGGTACACTGACATCCATTAAACTATCCTGTTTACTTTGTATATGTGTATATTTTTCCATAAGTTTTTTAAAAGCAAATAAATTTATATCTAACAATACAACACCTTCTATGAGAGGAACAGGTAGTAAGTGTTGTGAAACCAGAAAACCTGGAGCAGTTACCTGCCTGGGGATTTGGGGGTGGGAGCAGAGAGATGAAAGTGGCTCTTAGAAAAGAATTTTGAGAAGAGAGGACGTTTGATTTAGACCTTAAAGGCCAAGAAGATTAAAGCCTTTGGAAATGCCCAGAATGGATAGTGAGCGATTAGAGAAACCTGTGGCACGTCTAGTGACAGAACAGCACTGGCTCACCAGTGATTTGTATTCTTCCAAAATAACCATTTCTTCCACAGGAGTCAGTGGAGCAGAATGCTCAAGCAAAGAAACATAAGTTAGGTTTTTCCAATCAGAGTGTCCTTACTAAGTCACAACTCTTTTTATCTCAGTTTTCTTACCTGTGAGAGGATTCAGCCAAATTATGCTCCAGATCTCTCCAAATGCTTGACAGTTTTCTCTAGTCACAAGTTGGTTGTGATAAAGCAAGGAAAGGTCTGAGAACATCTCATTCCCAGAACTTTCTTACTGCTATATTTCAGGTACTCTAAGACACACATTCTTTTTCTTTTTTCCCTTTTTTTCTTTTTAAGGCGGCACCTGTGGCATGTGGAAGTTCCCAGGCCAGAGGTCAAATTGGAGCTACAGATGGAGCCTACGCCTCAGCCACAGCAATGCCAGATCCAGACCTACATGGCAGCTTGTGGCAATGCGAGATCCTTAATGCACATGAGCGAGGCCAGGGATCGAACCTGAATCATCATGGACCCTAGGTCAAGTTCTTAACCCACTGAGCCACAGCAGAAGCTCCAAGACACACATTCTTATTTGACCTTTAACTTCACAGAAATCAGGGCATGCCTTACAATCAGTGATAACAGATGGCCAGGCTCCGGCAGTGCCATAGTTTTACATTACCTGCCTGGAGGTTCTTGGTTGTTATTCCTGGACAAAATGACTAGACAGCCACAGTTGTTGATGTTTTAGTCAACAAACCACCTATGCTCCTTTGGAGGAACAAATATGCATTCTAGTTGTTGCCTGGAACCTTTTATTTGTATCCTCTAGTAGAGTAAGAAAATAGCGCCACAATCAAAACTGGTACATTGGTCCTGGTGGATTGGCAGAAACTTCCCAAGACAATAGAGTAGCACTCTTTTAAGAAATGCTGCATTCTCCAGCTCTCTCAGTGGGTCTGTTTACAATGTGTGGGAAAACACATCAACAACTGAGGAGAAAGTGCTCCAGAAGAGGTGAATCATTTTGAATATGAAGCCTTACGAATACTTTAACCACTGCATCTTCCTTAAATTTTCCTTTTTACATGTACACAAGGGCAATATGAAATTGGCGTTGAAGCAACCTAAATGTCCATTGACGTTTGAATGGATGAAGAAGATGCAGTACATATATATAATGGAAAAAATCTTAGCCTTAAAAAAGAATGAAATAATACCATTTGTAGCAACATGGATGGACCTAGAGTTTATTGTACTAATTGAAGTAAATCAGAAAAAGAAAGACAAGTGCCATATGATATTGCTTATATATGGAATCTAAGATATAGCACAAGTGAACTTATCTTCGAAACAGACAGATTCACAGATGTAGAGAACAGAATTGTGGTTGCCAAGGGGGAGGGGAGGTGGGAAAAAGATTGAGAGTTTGGGATTAGTATTTTCAAATTATTGTATGTAAAATGAATAAACAAGAAGGTCCTACTCTGTAGCACAGGGAACTATATTCATAATTGAAAAGAATTATGAAAAAGAATATGTATACACATACATATGTATAACTGAATCACTGCTGTATAGCAGAAATTAACACAATGCTATAAATCAACTATACTTCAATATTTTTTTTAAAAGAGCAGTTTATGATTTAAAGAACTGTCTAAAGAAGTCTAAAAGATTTTCACTAAAAATATATCTAAATCATGTTTAATTATGTCTACAAGAGATTTTCTTAGTACCAGTAATTTTTCTTTTGCTTATTGTGGCTGCCCCTGTGGCATATAGAAGTTCCTTGGCCAGGGATTGAATCTGAGCCACAGCTGTGACCCGGGCTGCAGCTGTGGCAATGTCAGACCTTTAACCCTCTGCATCAGGCCATGGATTGAACCTGCACCTCCGCAGTGACCTGAGCCACTGTAGTCGGATTCTAAACCCACTGTGCCCCAGCAGGAACTCCTAATAAAATTATAAAAACTTTAAATCATAAGAAAGCATCATTATAGTTTAATTGCCAATGCTTTTTCTTCCTAAGAGATATGTAAATTAGAGGTTCAGGTGGTGGAGCCTAAACTTTGATGAAATATGATACTGAAACTTGATGCCTCCCCCAGTACTTTCTTCCTGTTTCTCTACACTTTTTCAAAACAATAGATAAGGTGTCATGTCTGAGGGCTTTCTGTGTGTGGGAACTGTACTAAAGACTTCAGATTCTCTCAACTAATTGCACAGTAACCTTGTAGGAGACACCATTATTATACCCTTTATTTTTTCACCAGTATTTTATAATAACTTTTTTTTTTCATTTTTAAACTTATATTGAAGTGTAGTTGATTTATAGTGTTTAACGTTGAAGAGACTGAGACATCTGGCCAAAAGTTAAACAGTTTGCACCACTTTCTTCTGAAGTTAGTGGAGAATTGGGGAGTTCCCGTCATGGCACAGTGGTTAACAAATCTGACTAGGAACCATGCGGTTGCGGGTTCGATCCCTGGCCTTGCTCAGTTTAAGGACCCGGTGATGCTGTGAGCTGTGGTGTAGGTTGCAGATGCGGCTCAGATCCCGAGTTGCTGTGGCTCTGGCATAGGCCAGTGGCTACAGCTCCAATTAGACTCCTAGTCTGGGAACCTCCATATGCTGTGGGAGCAGCCCAAGAAAAGACAATAAATAAATAAATAAATAAATAAATGAATGAATGAATGAATGAATGAAATTAGTGGGGACTCATAAAATGAACTTCTCTCAGCCCAGATCAACCTTCTAGAACCCATCAATGAATGATAATGCATGCAGCTCCTGTGTCTTGGGGCAGCACTGGAGGAGGTCCTGAGGTTTAAAATAATCTCATCCACACACCACAGGGAAGGTGGGCGCGGCATTCTTGGTAGTGCAAAAATTAACCTCGGAGTCAAATAGACTCAGGTTTTAATTTCAATTCTCCTACTTGTAGATTGTGTTATTTTGAGCAAAATAAGTTCGCAGAACCTCAGTTTCTCCTTCTGTAAATGGAACTGTCATTACTTACCTCCAACAGCTGTGTGAAGGTTTTAAGTTCACTTATTATTTACTTACTCAACAAATATCTACAGAGTGCCTGCCTCAGGCTAGGCACTGTACATATGTAAAATGAATATTATGCAAAAACACCTAGAAGTGTGATGCATACAAAGCAAACATTCTAGAGAATATCTGTTGTTTTTTTATTTTTCTGGGCCAATTACCAGCACCTCATTTTTATTTGGGTGGGTCCCCTCTACCCCCAATCTATGGTAAATACTATAATCAGATGTCCTGCCCTGCCCTGGCCTGGGAGTGAGTATGTGAACCAAGGTAGGTCATGGACACATTCTCTCTGGAATATAAATCTTCAGCAAAATAACACAGAGACCTAAAATGGTAGGAGCTCACACATTCTACCGTTGCCAGAACTCTTCTGCCCAGGAGCTAGGCTGTCTCGGTTGCTACTCATTTCCAAGCCCAATTCTCCAGACTTAACTATCATTTATTTTTTTTTGAAGTCATGTGTTCATTGCAAAATTTCCCCCTTGCATAAGCGACCCAGAGCATTTTTTCGTCACATGCAAAGAAATCAGATTCCCAGTAAAGAAAAAAAAAATTAACTCCCCTTTCCCAAGCATGTATTATTGAGTTAGATGAATAGAAGATGTACAAAATAAGATAATTAATGGCACATAGAAGTTAGAAGTGCTCACAGTGGCAGCATAGATAAAAATTCAGAACAGTCCATGTCAGATATTCTAAATAACAATGCCATTGCCTTACCTTGATTGGGGGGTAAGCTTTACTATGGAATAGGCATGGTACACACATTGTCTTATCTAAAGAACACAGAAACCTGTGGAGTAGCTGTCATCATCACCCTTGTGTCTTAGGTGAGGTCCTTAAAGCTCCGAGAAGTTAAATAACTTGCTTACAGCTGAATAATTTGCAAGGCCTAGTGCAAAATAGAAATGCAGGGCCCAGGGGGAAGGAGTGGGGTGGACTGGGAGTTGGGGGTTAGTAGATGCAAACTATTACGTTTAGAATGGATAATCAATGACATCCTACTGTTTAGCACAGGGAACTGTGTCCAATCTCTTGGGATGAACCTTCATAGAAGGTAATATAAGAAAAGACCCAGTGTGTGTGTGTGTACTGGCTGTACAGCAGAAATTGGCAAAACGTTGTAAATCAACTATACTTTAATTTTTAAAAAAATGCAGGGCTCCATGTTGAGAAATTATGAAGAATTTCAAGATGATGACAGCAGAGCATTAAAGCAAGTTCAGAGTCCTTCTAAGCATGATTCCTTCTTTCCCTGACCCCTGCAAGGTCACATGCCCATAAAGTCGGCCCAGCTTGCTTAAATTAGTAAGTGACAAAGCCAAGAGTTGCACCCTTTGATCAGGAAGCGCATGGTCTCAATTCATAAGCAACCCTACAGTGGGAGTACCCCATGATCAGAGTGAAACTGACACCTATTCCAAATAATTCAGATTGTTGAGGCACTGCCCTTGTCCCCTACCCCACAGAGTAGCTGGGGGACTGGAATGAAAGGTTGGTACTGAGATTCACAGGAAAAGTCATTAACCTGGGATAGTAGTGATAGGCCTAGCTCTGCCCTGCCTTCCTCCTGGGGTTCAGTTTAGCCCCACCCCTTGAGGGTGTTAACCCAATGAGAGCAAATTTCAAAGAGGCTGAGCAGAATGGTGAAGTGTTTATGAAATTATGAGTGGTTGGCCTGAAGATAAGAAGGTTCACAGTTGGGAGTTCCTGTTGTGGCTCAGTAGTAGCGAACCCGACTGTATCCATGAGGATGCGAGTTCAATCCCTGGCCTCGCTCAGTGGGTTAAGGGTCTGGGGTTGCCTTGAGTTGTGGTATAGGTCACAGAGCGGCTTGGATCCAGTGTTGCTGTGGCATTGGCTGGCAATTGCAGTTCTGGTTCAACCCCTAGCTTGGGAACTTCCATATACTACAGGCACAGCCCTAAAAAAGCAAAATAATAATAATAAGAAGAATCACAGTTGTCATCAATTTTCCTTCCTGTTGAGATATAAGCTCTGTAAGAGCCAGAATCCATCCTGCTCACCACAGTACCCAAGGTGTCTGACAGGGAGCCTAGGATATTGTTATTGCTCAATAAATAGTAAATGGAGCAATTAATTAAATAGTTTGCTGAATATCTGTTAAGTGAACAAGGGTTTCTATGTGTTTTTTCCTCAAGGAGAAGGTCAGTTCCAATGGGGTAGACAGATTTCAACTCTTGGATATAAAAAAGCTTTATGGTCCCAAGATGGAAAAATGCCCTTAAGAGGTCCCCTTCCAAAGAGGGACTCAAATGTGAAGATGATGACAAGGATATTCTCCAAATGCATTTCCCTAAAATACCAGGAATGGTCTCTGCTCCTAAGAAATTTCCAACTGATTGATGGTAGCTACCTGGGCCTCCGTTGAGAATCTTTTCACAGCCAGGCTCCTTAAGAAATGGTGCTGTCCCTTAGACAGCCTTCTAAACTTCAATGTTTGTGAGTCTGTGCATCTGCATATTTCATCCAACCTGGAGATGGTGGTAAGGGAACGCCAGTGCCCCAAAGTAAGGCCAATTTATTGAAACTAAGTTCGCTAAAGTTGTGGGGGTTTTGAGGATTCTTTGCTTCTTAGCTTTGGGCTTAGATGCTATAAATGTGATATCCAACCCCACTGGGCAATCTTGGATGTTGGATTCACCATGCTCACAGACAGCTGTGGGGAGAGAACTCTGCATAAATCTGTCTAACTGGTAATGATGGATTACATGATGTCATAGTGATGTTAACCTTCTGAGGCAAAAGTCCAGACAGGTTGAGAAATGGAAAATGAAGACATAAGGGGGGAATAATTCCATTAGCTCTAATCAAGAGAAGAGGCCGAAAGGGGATTCAAATCTATAGCATGCTCCAAAGGGGCAGAGACCAAACCACTCCAACCTGAAAGAGAAAAGATGAAATATTTGCCACTGGTTCCTGAATCTTCCACCAAAAGAGTTTATTAATTTACACTTAACAGTCTGCCTACCTTGGTTAACAAGAGTTTTAAAAATGAATAATAGACCCACACACTTACAACCAAGGGGGAAAAAAAAAGTGTATTTCCCATTTCCTCTAACCTGTACTTTTTATACCTTTTTTGCTTTTTTTTTTAATAAGGAATTTTAAAGCCGGGGATCCAAATACTCTATTTTTAAATAGAATTTGAAGTGTCACTACAATTTTATTAGAATTTTAAATATATACATACATTGCATATTTTTTTTTCCTGGTGAAATGCTTCATAGATGTTTGAGATTGTTAGAGGTCTCTGACTTCATCTGAGGAAAAAAATAAGAGATCCTAGATCAACTTACTCATTTTAAGCGTTCTTCTTGATTCAGATTTTCAGTGAATGCTGACCCTCCTGCTAAACATGATTCTAAAAAAATTTTACTGAATGCTTCCTCATTTAACCTAGGTAAAATTGACCGCCCCTCACTTTTTTCTTTCTTGAAGCAAACAAACTCAGAGTTTAAATAATAGTAGTCGCTACCATGTATTGGACAATTCTGATATGCTAATTGCTTTCACATCTCATTTAATCTTATGAAAATCCTATGAAGTAAATGTTATTTTCTGCCCATGTCATCTGGGACAAACTAAATGATCACAAAAGTTGAGTAACTTGTCCAAGGATATTTGGCTAAATGTATGAAACATGAGCTTGAGCCCAGGTGTAGTTCCAAATCCTGTTCCTTAGACACTATTGTCCTATTTTTTCTTGATAGGCTGAAGTAGCTGATAGCCTGTAGACACAGATCCCAGAGTAGTAGAACCTGTCACTTGCCAGGGACAGCAATAACATTTACTATCTGACTTCATTTGTAATTTGAGTTCAGTTACACCAACTTCCCGTCCATCCATGCACACTTTCAGAAGACGGAACATATTTCACCAAATAGGAGTAACATGAAAATAGCTTACAACTTTTCCCTCTGGAAATGGTTTCCAGGCCACCCAAAGCTGTGTCCACAAGTGTTTGTTTGTTTCCTGTGAAACTCTCTCACAAGAGAGTAATCTTCCTTATTAGAAATCTCCCTTATTAGAACTCACGGGAGCGCTGTTACCAGGATGGGGGTGGATCTTGGTGCAAATCAAGAGAGACGGCAACTCCGGATGGATGGAGTCCACAGAGGAGATACCCCCTTTCCAATATTCCTGATCCTTCAAGGTTCCTGATAAACTCCTTCTCCAAGAGACCTCCCTGGCTGGACACTTGATCTCCATAGCAGTCTCAGTCAACACCACACCACAACTGAAGAATTACCTGTGAGTCGAGGAGCCATGAAATATTTGATACAACCATCTCTGACTAGGTCACTCTTAGACTTTTTTTTTTTTTTTTTTTTTTTTTTTTTGTCTTTTCCAGGGCTGCACCTGCGGCATATGGAGGTTCCCAGGCTAGGGGTCTAATCGGAGCTGCAGCCACCGGCCTACGCCACAGACACAGCAACACCAGATCCAAGCTGAGTCTGCGACCTACACCACAGCAAACAGCCATGCCAGATCCTTAACCCACTGAGCAAGGCCAGGGATGGAGCCCGCAACCTCATGGTTCCTAGTCGGATTCGTTAACCACTGAGCGGCGAAGGGAACTCCCCACTCTTACACATTTTTCTTTTCTTGTATGCAATGTGCCAGACACATCTGGGGTGAACTAGGTTGAGTTCCTCCTCACAAGTGGCAGGGCAACCACCTGTGAAGATATAATTAAAATAGCTGTGCATTAAGGGCTAATGTACTGGAATTTTTCAAGTAATGTAGGCTCGTAGAAGAGGTAGCAACAGCCTTCTTGGGGGTGCTCAGGCAGGCTTTGTAGGGGAAGTGGCATTTAAGAATGGTTCTGAAAGAAGAGCAAGAATTTTTTGAGAGAAAAAAAAATAGTCGTGAAGGCATTCAAGAAGGTTATGGCATGGGGGTGTAAATGGTGGCTGTGTGTTGGGGCAATGGTGAGACTCTCGGTTTGATTGGAAGGAAGGTATGCTGAGGGGTGAATTTGAGTTTGTTCTGAGACCTACAGGAGGCCTTATATGTCGGCTTTGAAGTCTTGGCTTTATCTTGTCCACAGGTAGCATTTTCCTTTCAATTATAGGAATATCTTGTTATATTTCCCCCTGATTATATTACAAATGTGAGTGTGAAATAGAATTTAGAAAAGACATCATAGAAAAGAGAAGCAGGCAACTGTATAGTAAAATGGTTACCGAAGATGGAAACAATTAAGCATAGCAATACCAATAATGGTTAGTTTTAATTAAAGACGTCTGGGACAAAGGACTGTACATACAGTGTGATTGAAAACAAATATATCAGAGAAGAAATGTTTTGCTCTTATTAAAAAAAAATTCCAGAGGAAGAAGATGGTTAGAAAGGAGACGAGGAGACAGGAAGGTGTGTTGAGTGCCCATTGAGTGTTACTGTTGCACCAAACTGCATCAGTTGTAATCCTTGGTTCATGATACACTCTCCTCATGTTAGCTATGAGTAAACACCCATCATCATTATTAATAGTCACATAAAATACTGTTGAACCTGCCACCAAGCATTAGCACTGGAACCTTGGCATTAACCCAAGCAAGTTAACTGCTTTTCAAACTCTTAACTGTTGCAATGGTTATTCCTTTCTTTTAATAGACAGTATGCACACACATATGCACACACATGTTTGCGTTTATTGTATTACAGAGATTCAGTCCGCCTGGTCAGATCACTATAGTTTATTCCTTTCACTGCTGAGTAAAAGGAATTACTATTCTGTTGTTGACACCATCACCATGCCTTTAGCTGCTCTGTTGACAATGATTTGGGGTTTTCCTTGACCACCTACTCTAAAGAACTCTCTGATTTTTTTTTTTCCATCTCCAGTTTCAAATCTCCCACCAACTCTTTGAGATGGGTATTATTATCTTCATTCTATGAGTGAGGACACTGAAACTCAGAGAGGATAGGAAGCTTTCCTGCTGTCACATGGCCACACAGTGGCAGAGTCAGGATTTAATCCAATCCCCTGTGATTCAAAAGCCTGCAGTAGCACTTCCTCTCTCTTCTGAGGACTGGTTCTTCTCTAGATCTCCTTAAAGGCTCAGGAGACTTCCCCACCCCCTCCCCAGATAACTTTTGGTTTTTCTGAGTCCCTCTGAGTCACTGCTGGGGTGAAGAGGGGATTTCCTGTCAATATATGTCAAAACATCCTGTTCACTCAGGCAATTCCATGGGTAATAGTCAGCAGCACTATAAACTTCTAGTCCAGCCACCTGGGTGGGGCTGCATTGGCCCAACAACTCACTAGAATGGATTTCTTCCTCTCCCTCATTTGTGTCCTCAGATGGGTGGTGATGGTAGTGGTAGTAGTAGTAGTAGCAACAGCAGCATCAGTATTTTTGTTTGTTTGTTTTATGGCCACACCAGTGGCATATGGAAGTTCCCAGGCCAGGGATTGCATCCCAGCCACAGCTGAGACCTACGCTGTAGCTGTAGCTACACTGGATCCTTTAACCCACTGAGCCTGGCCAGGGATGGAGCCTGTACCTCCACAGCGACATGAGCTGCTGTAGAGGGATTCTTACTGCGCCACAGTGTGAACCCACTAGTAATCCTTCTCTTGGTTTTTTTTTTTTTTTTTTTTTTTTTTTTTTTTTTTTTTGTCTTTTTGCCATTCCTTGGGTCGCTCCCGTGGCATATGGAGGTTCCCAGGCTAGGGGTCAAATCGGAGCTGTAGCTGCCAGCCTATGCCAGAGCCAAAGCAACGCAAGATCCGAGCCGCGTCTGCGACCTATACCACAGCTCACGGCAACGCCGGATTGTTAACCCGCTGAGCAAAGGGCAGGGATCGAACCCGCAACCTCATGGTTCCCAGTCGGATTCGTTAACCACTGCACCACGACGGGAACTCCTAATCCTTCTCATGGAAGCAGAACTCTACATTTCCAAAGCTCTCCCTGAGTAGGAAAGTTAAGTACTATTAGCCCCATTTCGCAGATCAGGAAAACAAGTATTATGATTCAACTAGGCAATGGTGGCTTGAAAAAAGATTCCTAGTCCAGGCCCTGTCTGCTTTTTCCATACAAATAACTTCTTCCTTAAATATATCACATGCTCATAAAAACTTTGAGGGTCTGAAAACCCAATCTTCAGGCCATTCCCCCAACATCATCCTCATTATTGAGTGCCATTATTTCCCAAGGAAAAATACTCAGTCAGTTTCTAACCCATATAGTATCTGCAAACCATCAATTTTGCTAAATGATGGCCTCAATACAAGAAGGAGGCTGGTGATTACATTATGTGGTTTGAAGGTGCTAGAATAGCACCTCCCTTAATGTCTCTCTCCGACTGTCTGTCACTGAAACAGAAGCTTCACTCATCCTCCATTTGTGCTTATATATTTTTTTTTCAGCCTCCAAAAAGCTTTTAGAAAAAGGTGAGATCTAGTGTAGGTCCTAGTAAGGAAAATTATCAAAAACTTAAATAACGTGTTAGCTGTGTGTTCTTTCAGTGTTATGTTGGAGCACTATCTAATGGGCCTACTATAGGATTATTAATTTCTGATGTTTGGCATATTATTTACTGTTGTTTGAGGCTCAGAAATTGTGAAGAAATATAATAACTCATAAATTTTTTCCCCACACGGATGCAAGTGATTTTTGTTTGGAAGAAAAAGAACCCCAAAGATTATGGTTTTATTGCTCAGTAGGACATTAACCAGTTTTGTGTTTAACTGAGTAGTCTTATTTCAATGTTTTTTTCTTTGGTGAATATAAATATTTGGTGTTATATGTGCTTTTTAAAATGATTTTTTTATAATCCTGCTGGTTCCCTCATTAATGAGTTAGGTTACTCTTATATTTACTTTAGGATTGTTTATATTTTTAAAAAATTATACCTTGACAGTCCTTATTTTTTAATGCCAAAAAAGAGTTTTCTAGTTATTATTCCTGCATAACAGATTACCCTAACACAAGTGATATAAAACAGCAACCATTTATTAACTCACAATATGGTGGGCCAGAACTTTGTGATAAGCTTTCTGTGAAGTTTTTGTTTAGGGTCCTTCCTATGGTTATCGTCAGATATTTTATGAGGCTGTAGGCAGTAGTCTCAGTTGGCCTGGGGGTGTCCAAGGTGGCTTATTCACCTGGCTTCAGTTGATGCTGGTTGCTGGCTGGGAGCTCAGCTGAAGCGATCAACGGGAGCCCCCAGATACAGCCACTATAGCCTGGTGAGCTCAGGGTGTGTGCCAGCTAGAGGGTGGCTGCCTTCCTCAGGGTAAACGTTCCAGGAAAACCAGGTAGTGGGGCGTGGCTTTTACTGATCCAATTTGGGAATGCTGTACCTCATTAATCAAGGGAAGGGGACATAGATCTCACCTCTTCTTAGGTAGAGTGTCAAAGAGTTTTCAGACTCTGTCTTAAAAAGTCACAGGGGGAACCACTTTGAACTTCACAGTTAGAAGGAAACTCACATTTGAGATACTACATTAGCAAAAAGATGGTTAGGGACAAAGAAGTCAAGAGTAGGTAAGAGAAATAGAGGTAGGGAAGCCAGAAAGGAGATTTTTGTGCTGCTCAAATGGGAGCCTTCATTCATTCAGGATCCTAAGAGGGGAGGGAAAAGGCACATATTCAAGAGAAATCAGATTAAAAATTGAGAAGATTTGGTAGCTGATTGGCTGAGGTCTACCCTCTTATCTTTGTAATAAAGAGTCTGAATCCATTTTTTTTTTTTTTTGATGCTTTTAAGCCTCATCCTCCCTTTTCTTATTCTTCTCCCCCACATCTGGGCAAGCTGATAAGAAAGCCCAGTGCTCCTTCCTTTGACATCAGTGGGAATTTTAAACCATGCCTGAGAACCCTCAGCCCAGCTTCACTCCCAACCACCGTAAAAACCCCAACCAGGTTTCCTGCCTCTGTTCTCTCTGGAGCCATTTTTTGAATGTGCTTGGCAACCACTATGATCTCCCCTAAAAAGCCTCATTATGTGAGTAATAAACCTCTTATAATAACCCTCCTAGTGTGGGGACAGTGTCATCATTCTTGACATACAGACCATAATTGAACTGGCGGTTGGTCCACCCTGCATCCTCAGAGGACTATAGTCGTACCAAATGGAGGAATTCTGATGAGTATTAAAAAATGATAATGATTAGCATATATTGCCTTCAATAAGCTAGGTGCTGTGATGGAGATACTATAATTATATAATTATCCCCATTTTACAGATGTGAAAATAGGCCAGAATAGAGCAGCAGGTAGAGGGGGGAAATTGGTCAAGATAACTCTTCTGAACTGAAGTTTGGTTGAGAAGCTGGTGGCACCACTGACCCAAAGAAGGAGACTTAAAGAGGGTCAATATCTATGGGGGAAAAAAAGCTTTATTTTATTTTATTTTGTTTTGTTTTGTTTTATTTTATTTTTACATAATAGTATGCATTTTTAAAGGCAGGTTAATTTCTGATGAAATGGGCTTTGGCTTTTTTTTTTTGTTCGTTTTTTGCTTTTTAGGGCAATACCTGCGGCGTATGGAAGTTCCCAGGCTAGGGGTCAAATCGGAGCTACAGCTGCTGGCCTACAGCTCACAGCAACACCTGATCCTTAACCCACTGAGAGGGGCCAGGGATCAAACCCGCATCCTCATGGATACTAGTTGGGTTCGTAACCCCCATGCCACAATGAGAACTCCCTCCTTTGGCATTTAGAGATAATGAATGTATTGAGCACCACATCAGTGCTAGACTTCTAGGTAGGTCCCCAACATACCTCTGGTAAGGGACAAAGACTTGTAGAGTCACCAACATAGTGGACACTGAAGCAAGAATTTATAACTCAAGAGGAAGAAAGTCAAACCAGACAGAGAAAGGACAGTGGCCTAAATATAGGTGAGTTGGTGGATCCAAAACATTTTTTGAAAGTAAGCTGTCATTTAAAATTTGCCTCTCTTGCAACATGAGTATCTAGACATAGTTCTCAATGCTATTCAGCAGGATCTCCTTGTAAATCTATTCTAGGTTGTCTCTGATAAGCCCAAGCTCCCGATCCCTCCCACTCCCTCCCCCTCCCATCAGGCAGCCACAAGTCTCTTCTCCAAGTCCATGATTTTCTTTTCTGAGGAGATGTTCATTTGTGCTGGATATTAGATTCCAGTTATAAGTGATATCATATGGTATTTGTCTTTGTCTTTCTGGTTCATTTCACTCAGGATGAGATTCTCTAGTTCCATCCATGTTGCTGCAAATGGCATTATGTCATTCTTTTTTATGGCTGAGTAGTATTCCATTTACAAGGAGATCCTGCTGAATAGCATTGAGAACTATGTCTAGATACTCATGTTGCAACAGAACAAAGGGTGGGGGAAAAAATGTAACTGTAATGTATACATGTAAGGATAACCTGACCCCCTTGCTGTACAGTGGGAAAATAAAAAAATAAATAAATAAATAAATAAATAAAATTTGCCTCTCTATCTAGGAGAGAGTCTGGGAGCCAGTGGAGTCATCTTTCTTTGATCAGGGAGTAGTCTCTTCACGTGGTGGCCCTTTTTAATTGCCCAAACATAAGGCAAGTGGGCACACAGTGCCAGAAGGAATTCTGTAACAGAGACTTTTACTTGTGGCTTTGGGAGGCTGCCCTCCCTTCATAGTTGAAGAAAATCTCAACGTAGGAACACATGCATAGCGACTCAAGGCATTGAGATCTGAACTTTCCTTTGAATAGTCAACTGTTTTATGCACTTTTCAGTGACACTTTTTTTTTTTTAAGCACTTTTCAGAGTTGGCCCAACTGAAGTCTACAGACAAAAAGGACACTAAGGGTTGCTTAAAAAGAAAATTCCCCAGGAGGAAATTTCTGGACTGATTAGCCAGGTTCAGTATTAGCACTCAGACGGTGCAAATGAAGGGTCATTTTAGTCAAGTGTGTGGCCTATGATTCTGCTGGTCAGAATGCTTTGAGGATAGTTGGAAGCACAGATGGGGAGCAAACCTGGCCAAGAATAACACTGGGAAGACAGGATTGTCTTTCCTTAAAAAAAAAAAAAATGCACCAAAAAACCCTTTGCAGCTTTGAAAGGGTCTAAAACAGCAAGAAAGGCACTTAGGCAGAAGGTGAGGGTGAAGGTAACCAGACAGGATCAGACTGTGGTTATGACACTCATGCAGCAGTGTCAGGAGCTAGAAAGTAAAGCCATTCATCCATGGACCAAATCCTCCTATTCTTCTTTAAAGAATTATCAGAAATAGCCCTGGGGTTTTGTGCTGAGGAAGGCAATTCAAAAGTAGGAAGCAAAAAGAGAGAAGGGAGCCAAGAGCCATGCTCCTCTTAATTTTAAATCATGAAAATGTGACCTTAATTGCAACTCAAGTTGGTCAAGCAGCTCACACAGTTACAAGGACAAAAAAGGCATGCTTATAATTATCTTGCTATTTCAATTCTTCTCTGAATACTCACTATGCACATTGTTTTGCACTGTTCCTGATGCATTAAATATGCTTAATGTATGGTAACTATGATCAGTAGCCTGATTATTAATATTAATATATAGTTGGCTCAAGTGGTTAAAGTACAGACCTGGTAGAACAGTTAAGCAATGATGCCACAACCATCTGCCTTTCGAATCTTACTCCTTAAGTGAACTCTGACGGGGGTGTAAAGAGCTATTGTTTGAGATACGGAAGGAAAACCTGATGCAAAAGGCATTGTCAGAGCCCAAGAGCAAGCAGCAACCATCCTTGCAGCTGGGACCTTGACCAAAAGGACACTACTCACCCTCTAGGGATGGTTATTAACCATCCTACTGATCAGCAGCAGGAGGTGGCTTTGTTGGCTTATTTTTACCCTCTACACAGCCCAACTCCAAGGACTCGGCCAAGGGAAAAAATAATTACTTGTAGTTAGGGGCCATCTGGCAAGTCTTTGGGCTTTGAAGGGGAGCCTTCATTCTTGTAGAGCTGTCTTCTTTTCCTCCTTTTCCTCTTCTGGCTTCTCTGTCCTACCCTCTCCCTCCTCCTTCACTCTACTTCCCTCCATACTAAACTCAAACCCCATTATTTCTTCATATTCCCATCTATGTAACCTTGGGAACATTTCCTGATCCCACAGATGTTCCACCTACAATGGCTCTTGTGGTTAAGGAGTTTTGGGAAACCCAGGATCCTAAATAACTCCTCTTCCTAGAAATTCAGAGTGCAACTCACCATGCGGAAAGCTCTGAGAAATCCTGTGGTGAAGGCACCCTTTGACTCTGGTCAGCCAAGACTCCCTCATCTTCTTTGCTTACAAGTGCAATCATATTTACTTTTTTTGCAATACTTATGAATACCCCTCAGCACTAGGGTTCCAAGGGATTTGGGTCAGGGCAGTCCAGGAAGTTGGAGGAAGAGCAAAGACATGGAGATGTGAAACCACACCTCTGTCAAACACCTTTATTTGACAGAGGTGTGGTGGGAGGTGGGCTGGGAGAAAATATTAAAGAAATTTGTATGGCTCATGGGTATAGAAAAGAAGAAAGTGCAGGAAATGCCTGTATCATCAGGAGTCAGTTTCACGAAGGCCCCTGTAAATGCTACTCTGAAACCAAGGATCAAGAGAAGGTAGAAACAAGTTACATTGTCCCAGCTCACCATTAAGCCCCCTATGTATCTCTCCTATCTTGGAGGTGACTTGGAAGATTGTGATGGATGTGAAATTAGAGAGGAGAATTACGTTGTAAGCTAGATATTTGAATTGTGTCCTCTTGGGTGCTTTTCAGCTTTTGTCTCATCATGGCACACATAGAAAATTAGAGTATTTTTTATTTCATGTGCCATGCTGGAGTAAAGGAGGAGGATGCTTGGTCCAGGGATGGAGGGGTCAGTATCTCAAGCACCCTGTAAGCCATCTGTGACACAGCAGTGTGCCCTGATGCCTCAACTATGTCCAACCCTTGCCTAACCTTGGAACTGTGAGATATTCATGGATGCTTCCAATAAATTCCACATTTTTCTTAATTGGGTTTGGGATGAGCTTCTTTCACTCTGTCACCAAGAATGCAAGTTAATTAATACATCTTGATCACTTTTGAGAGCTCTTTGGGATGGCATTCATTGCTTGAATTAGGACAACCAGGGTAGAGAAAGTTAAAACCACAGTGAAGCATCCCAGATTTTAATACCTAGTTTCTAAAATACATTTATCTGAGGTCTCCCCTGGGAGACAGCACAATATAATGGGAAGATTGTGGGCTCTGGAATCAGACTTGGGTTTGAGGCCAACTCTATATTTTCCAAGCAGAAATCGTGACTCTAAGCAGTTAACTGTACTACTCTAAGTTTTATCTGTCAAATGGAGATTATAGAACCTCCATTGAAGAGTTATTGTCACAATGTGTAATGAATAATGCATTAAAGGACTTGACATAGAAGCTGGCTCACCAGACGCACTCAGCATCCACATTTCACTGAATCTAAGATACCCTCAGTTGTAATAGGCATCATGATTTTAGGTATCACTGATAAAGGAAAAACCTATTAATCTGTGATATGCCTTTGATGAGATATAAAGTATTCTGATTTCAGAGCTCTTCAACTATGGAAAGAAATACGCCTTAGAGTTGATGAAATACAGTGTATTTATTGGGCACAGATGATATAGCCAATTATGTAGGCACCAGTGATACAGGCATGAACAAGATTGACGTTTCCCCTTAAGGTGCTAGGATCTAATAATTAATACATTTCAGATTTTCAAAAGGATTCAGAATTAGCTTAGGTGGTGAACTCATGGTTTGCAAAAATGCCTGGGACCAAGAAGTAAAGCAGCAGAGAAATACTAGACTTTAATCCTCTTATATGTTGTTAGCTTCTATAGCAGTTATATCTTCATGCTCTGCATACAATCCAAAACAAATTGTCTGCTTACAGTTAAAATCCTGCTGAGTTTCCAAGAGTCCAGCCCCCGGGGAGCTATTTGAACACCATGTCTTATCCACAATGACGCAATTCTACTTTTAAGGGACAATTAAGGGGTTTCCTTGTAAGTCAGGCCAAATTTTCTCCAAAATACATGAAGGAAGTGCCTAGAAAAGAAAACGTTTGAGGCTTATTTTCATACTGTCGCTTAAGAAAAACAATTTCCAAAAAGGACTGATTTTTTTTTTTAAATTAAATTTGGAAGGCCTGTACTTTTATAGCCCTTTGCAGCCTTTTAGTAGAACAGAACAAAGTCCCTTAGGAAACTTAATGTAACAGTAACCAAATGTCCTTGTTAAGCAGCCATTTATTGGTCTATTAAATCTGATCTGAACTATGATATTTTGCGGTAAATCTCTGCTCCAACATAAATTGCTCAAGACGGGCTTCTTTAGGCATCTACCCCACAGCTTCAGCATCATCTCAGAAAAGACACATGTGTTTGCATCTTCCTAAGCAGCTCTTTGGGGAGAAGATATCTAAAAGGCCATTTTCTTTGCTTCTTTTGCTTAGGAAGACATGAAAATGGTTTTAGAGATAGTTCAGTCCAGTTGTTTCATTTTACAGATGAAGTGGGGTGTCCAAAAATTAATGGTTATTATTGTTTAGTGTAGTCCAGGTGCTGTCTTAGGTCCTGGGGATGCAGACATAAATGTTTCTCTGCCCTGAGGCACTCACTATCCCATAAAAATGAGTGATCAGCAAGTAGACTAGTAAATGCCAGGCAACGGAGGGAGCCCCCTAAATGAGGGCTGGCAGTTGGGAGAGGGGAGGGAAACAATCATTGCATTGTCAGAGCCCCCGAAGGAACCACAGGATTCATTCAGAGAGTTTTAAATGAAGAGACTAATAAAGGGACTACTTCGAGAATGATGGGCGCAAACAAGGGATTTGGGGGCACCTTGAGAATACTTTTTGGAAGCCATTATCTCTTCTAGAATCGAAAGAGCAAGAGAAAGACAAAGCGTATTAGAGTCTGATAAGAAGTGGGGCCTTGGAGAGCAGCCTCTTGGGGGGGCTGCAGCCAGGGTCACAGCCACTGCCAGAGAAAAGGCACCCGAGAAAAGGAGGAAGCCGGGAAGAAATGCCTCAGCCTCTCTCTGCCTAGTTTTCTCGTTTTCCACTGGCACTTCCCATTGAGCCCAACTGAAAGCCAGTTTGCAAATGTGGTATAACTTGACAGAGCCGGCTTCCTGAAGCATAGAGCTGGGCAAAGTAGGACAGAAAATGGATCTGGGGAGAGGGTAAATGCAGGTTAACCAGCACATCTGGCATTTACACACACACATGCACCATTCATTCATTTAGCAAAGAGTTTGAAGCACCTACTATAAAAATAATAGAGATAAAAGCTGCTAGAGACCATGTGCTTGGCGTTGGAGGTGAAAGGGTAAACTAAATCCGTACCATTTTTACCCTATGGACTTCCTAGTCTAGTCTAAAAAAAGGCAAAGTAAATAATCCATAAGGCATAATGAGTATTTTGTTGAGAGGTCAGGAGGCTTTGGAAGTACATGGGGGTGGAGACATAGCTAATCAAATCTAAGGCCCACAGAATAGTCCCCTGAGAAAGTGGCCTTTAGGTTGAGACTTAGGGGTGAATAGAAGTCAGCCACCTATAGGAGTGAGCAGCAGAGAGAGGAGTGTTCCTGGTGGAGGGAGCACATAAGCAAAAGCCCAGAGGCAACAGTGGCTGTCAATCACGTGGACCTTGGAGCATGATGGGAAAGTGTTACGAGATGAGGCTGAAGTGGCACTCAGAACCAGATTGTTTTGGGCCATGTATTTCCAGATTTTGATCCTAAAGGCAATGAGAAAGGCATCTGAAAGCTTTAATTAGGTTTTCTCCAGGTTTGAAGGGTCACTCAGGATATAACTTTCTTTCAACCATCCTGACTTAAGGGGATATAGACATGGTTATGCTCAAGATGAGTCCTAAGAACAATAGGAGCCCATTAACTGATAACAATTAAGAATGGTGTTCCAGGCAGAGGGAAGAGCACATGCAAATATTCAGAGACAAAAGAAAACAGAAGAGGTTCAGAGACATTAAGTCATTTATACCAAATGAACATGGGTAGTGAGTGGGGAAGGTGATGAATGGCAGGACAGGTAAGTGATGATTGTGAGTTATCACTCCTATTATCCTGTGCATCCTGAACTTCCAGTCCATCAGCCCTCTTCCCATCACTAGAGCACATGCTTTTATTTCTCATATGGCACATACCTGGTGTTGGAATTGCTGAGCCCAGGGGTAGACATATGTTTCAGCATTAATAATAGTTCCCCTCTCTGTCTTTGCTTGTGTTGATTCCACTGTCAAGAATCCCCTTTTCCACCATCTGTTTAAGGAAACTGCTCGATAGCAGTTGCAGAAACTGCATATTAAGAGTGCCAGGGCAAGAGAAGAGAATGGCCAGCAGGTAGTAGCCAAAGTTGGAGAGGGAATGGGGAAACAGCAGGAGTGGGCCTCGAAATGCAGAACAAGTACCAAAAGTGGTGACAGTCATTTCAAAATGGAATCTGTGAAATAAGGAGTTCATAGGAGCAAGTTAGTTTTAAATCACCATATCCAGCCTTCTTTGGGGTTGTTTTATGCTCTCCTTAAAGCTGCAAATCTCTGTGCTTGTTGGCTGACCTAAATGCTTTTGTTCTTTCCGTTTAATATTCAGTAACATCTAAACATAGTTTTCTTCATTAAATGGTGTTCCAGGCTCTCTTGCAGTCTGGTGATCGAAATGTAAACTGGTACAAACTCTTTCAAAGAAATTGTGTGATGTTGTCTGGAGAACCTTTAAGATCAATATTCTTTAATCCAGGACTTTCATTAATAATAATAGCTAATTATTAGTCATTAATTTTATGTGTCAGCTTGACTGGACCACAATTTGCCCAGATGCTTGGACAAACATTATTCTGGTGTTTCTATGTGTTTTGGGATGAGATTAACACTTAAAATTTGGGATTTACATATATACATTACTATAGATAGATTGGAAGGCGAACAGATCTACTTATGTCACAGGGAAATCTACTCAGTGTTCTGTAGTACCTTATATGGAAAAAGAATCTGAGAAAGAATGTGTATATGTATATTATAATGATTCACTTTGCTGTGCACCTGAAGACAACACAACATTGTAGGTCAACTATACTCCAGTAATAAAAAAAAAAATACTGAAATTGACAGACTGAATAAAGCAGATTTCCCTTGCTAATGTGGTGGGCCTCATTCAGTTAGTTGAAGGGCTGAACAAAACAAAAGCCTGACTTTCTCCTAAATAACACATTCCTGCTGCCTGACTATTTTTGAGCTAGAACGTTGTTTTTTTTTCTCTGCCTTTGGACTCAAACTGAAAAATCTCCTCTTCCCTCTTCCTGGGTCTCAAGCCTATTGGTATTAAGGCTGGGCCTGCACCATTGGCTTTACCAAGGCTCCAATTTGCTAACTGAAGATCTTGGAACTTGGGCTACCATAATTTCATGAGCAAATTCCTTAAAAAAAAAAAAAAAAAAGGAAAAAGAAAAAAATTAAATCAATCCATCAGTCTTCTATTAGTTCCGTTTCTTTGGAGAATCCAGGTGCAGCAATGAAATACTTAGTATGTACAAGCAATATTTTAAGTAAGTTGCAGGTATTAGGACAATTAAATCCCATGAGGTAGATAACATTATTATTACCATTTCATTGTTGAGGGGAAAACGTAAGAAAAGTAGAATCGACATGCCATGCCCACACTTGCACATCTAGTAATTTGCAGAGCTGGAATTTAAACGGAGGCAATCTGACTTCAGAGTTGGCATGCTTAACACTATACTTCGTGGCCTCTCCAATTTATGTAGACAGATATGTGGGTTAAGATCTATGCACAAAGATATGCATTACCATAGTATTTATCCTAGGGAACATTTTGATACTTTATAAATGTATAATTTACTTATAGTAATGTGCAGGAATCTGAAGTGTTCAGTGAATTTTTTCATGTATGTATAGGACCATGCAACTGCCATTTGGATAAAGCTGTAGTACATCCCCACAGCCCCAGTGGTCTTCTGCTTGCCTCTTCTTTGCCGATAACCCATATCCAATTATTATCACTATCCAACTTCCATCTACATAGATTAATTGTCTGTTCAAGTACTTCATATAAATGGAACCATGTAGAAAGTCTTTTGGGATTGATTCTTTATGCTTCATGTTTATACAGTTCATGCAAATTTTGTGTATATAAATAGTTTGTTCTTTCTTATTACTGTTCTATTCCATTGTGCACACTTTTCACAAGTTTGTAGTCCTATTGATGGACAATTGTGTCATTTTGGGTCTATTATAAAATAACGTTGCAATAAATATTTTTGTACATGTATTTAGTGGATGCGTATTTTCATTTCTCTTAAGTAAGCACCAGGATTGGAATTCCTGTGTCATGGTTTCACTTGATACTGAAAAACAGTTTTCCAAAATGTTCAAACTAGTTTACAACATTACCATTAATGTATGAGAGTTCCAGTTTCTCCACAGTCTTGAGAATATTTGATATGGCTAGTCATTAATTTTATTCATTCTTTGGGTTTTATGGTGGCTTCTCATTGTGGTTTTATCTTGAATTTCTCTTGTGACTAATGAAATCAAATACTTTTTTATGTGCATGGCTATTTGAATAACCTCTTTAGCACAGTACTCATTCAAGTGTTTTTGCCTTTGAAAAAAATCGGAGTATTTGTGTTTTTCTTATGGGATTTTGGAAGTTCTTTATATATTATGGGTATGAGTTTTATTTGTTGGATTTATGTATTAAAAATGATGCCTGCTAGTCAACCTGTGGTTTATATATTCACTTTTTGATAAAAATCCTTACCATTAATATAATCCATTTTATCATTTTTTCTTTTAAGGCAAGGTTTTTTTGTGTGTCCTATTTAGTATATCTTTTCTATATTAACATCAGGAAGTTATTCTTCTATATTTTCTTCTAGAAGTTTAATTACTTCAGCCTTCACATTCAGGTTCTTAATCCATTTTGAATTAGCTTTTGTGCATTCTATGAGGTAGAGAGCAAAGTTTGTTTTTTCCAAATGGATATTCAAATTGCCTTACACCATTTATTGAAAAATTGTTTTTTTCCTACTGAATTTGGGGGTTGTAAATCAAGTGATCCTATATTTGGGGATCTATTTCTGGACCTTGTATTCTGTTTCAGTGATCTGTTTTTCTAACTTAGCATCAATACTGTACTGGCTTAATTACTGTAGCTCTATGTGTCTTGAAATCTATTGAAGTTCTCTAGCTCTATCCTTCCTTTAAAATATTACTTTGATGGATACATTTTTATATCTAATAATAATGAAGTGGCTACATAAATCATAGTACACTCATAAAAATTCAGTAGTATGCATCCATAAAAATCAAGTTTATAAAACTTTGAATGATGTGGGAAAATACGTAAGAAATAATACTGAGTCAACAGAGGACATCAACTTGGAAAACCTGTGTGATCTCAATTATGCAAATGAAAAATACGTAAAAAGGAGATGAAAGGTAAATATGCTAGCATAGAAACCATAACTCTCTCTTCAAAGTGAACTTATAGCTACCTGTTTCTGTAATTTTCTTGTCTGTTTTCAGACCTTTCACCACTGCTGTGATCTTCTTTGTATTGTAAGGAGCCAAACCTTGCAAACTTCATTTTCCATCTCCCATGCATTCTTGCTCTCTGTCAGTCACTCTGTTAGGATTGGCCAATGGAAGGCACTAGACAAGGGTGGGGGTTGAGAGGGGGGAGAGAAGACAGGGCATCCCTCTGTCCCTCTCTGCCAGCTTGGGCAGTACTTCCAGGGTGCCTGTGATTCCTCCCTCTCCACAGCTCTGCTTCTTAGTTCTAATCCCGTTTCTTTCCTTTGTCCTGCCATCATTTAACATGACAGTGGGTTCCTGTTCAACCCTGGGTTATTCCTCTATCCCCTGTATGTACCTTTAGTTCTCCCAAGACATAAAATGAGCTTTTCATATTAAATTTCCTCTATTGAATTGCTTGGCCTAGCTTCTGTTTTTCTAACTGGACCTTGACTGACCTGGTAATTACTATTTTCTTAATTGCATTTTTTTACATTTTTAGACATTTGCTCAGCTGTACATAGATGGCTGCTGTTTTTTTTTTTTTTTTTTCTTCCAGTTTTTACTTGAGGTGCTAAAAAGGGAATCAAGCATTTGGACAATTTAGCTAAAAATTATTGAATGTCTTCTCTAGTCCAAGCATAAAACTATCAATGAATTGGTCACAAATGATGCTAGAGACACAAAAGCAGCAAAAGATGCTGCAGTTGGACGGAGCCACTACTAATGATCTTTGATTCTTTTTCTCTCATTTTCCTCCCTTTTTTTTTTTTTTTTGGCCCTATCCATTGCCCACAGCATGTGGAAGTTCCCAGGTCAGGAATTGATTGAACACGAGCCATAGCAGTGACAACACAGGATCCTTAACTCTAGGCCACCAGGGAATTCCTCTTTGTCTCTCATTTGTATGATCAGAGCAGAAAGTATATCACAGAGGAAATGAAACATAGAATAAATGCATTTTTTTGTAGCTTAAAGGATAAACAAAATTTGTTTGGATCCTGGAATCATGTAGAAAGGGCAGGCTTGACAAGTCCATTCTTGGGAAGGAGTCTAGAGAGAAGATAATCTGGGAGACACAGAGAGGGAGGGAGGGGGAGAATGTGAATCAGGAGTAATTTCCTGCATGGACTGAGCTCTTCTCTTGAAGGCAGAGCTGGAGAGAGTGATGCCTTCTTCTCATTACATCTTACTGCTTGCCTCTTACTGTCCTGTCAACATAAACCCCTAAGGCAGAGAAAAGTGTGGTAGTTTTGTTCACTTGTTTTTCAGACCTGGGAAAGATAAATTAAGTTCTACAGACCAGCAGAAAAGCAGGCTCTGGGAAGTCAGCAGTAGCCAGGTGGATGTTTCATCAGGGATGGAGTCAAAGGAGGCCTCTATACTCTTTGTGCTGTGCATCTTTGGAAGGACCTCAGGACTCAGTCTCTCTTTCACAAGCAAGTGCAACATGATGATGTCCAAAGAAGTGGGGATTTGGATTCAAATATCTGAATCTTGGATCTTTGTTGCAGCATTCTGTTTCCGTCTCTGTCTCTCTCTCTCTCACACACACACACACGCGCACACACACAGTAGGTGACCAGAGTGTGTTATTTATTCTCTGAACCTCATCGTTTCCCCATCTGTACAGTTGGGGGTGGTAATACCTGCCTAACGACATCAGTCTGTGAATCAAATCTGCTGCTTTCTGTGATGACATGTGCCCCATCTCTTTGTGGAGAGAGTCCACCCTCAACGTGACGCGTGAAGCTTTCATCTGCCTCCTGACTTCCCACTCTCTTTTTCTGTCCCTCTCCCGAGTCTCCTGTGTCTTACCCATACCTAAGGACTTAGCTTCTCTCTCAGCAATCTCTCACAGCCCTTATTCCTTTATACAAATGATTCTTTCTTCATGCAAAACCCTTTTCCCCATGATCTGCATAGCAAACTTCTCCTCTTACTTTGAAAAGTCAACTCTTGCCTCTTGGTGAAATCCTCTCTTGTTCCAATTGCTCCTTCTCTGCTAATCCATTTCATCTGTATAAACCTCCAATGTAGTAACTGTAACTATTTATGTATCTATCTTCCCTAAAGGACTAAGAGTTCCTGTGGTGTAAATCTTTGTGTTCTCAGTGAGTAAACCATTAATTGTCCCATAGCAACTGTTGAGTAAATGTAGACTGAATAAATAAATAGAATTTCAAGAGTTTGGAGGTGAAACATTTCTGGTGAAGTGTCAGGAAGCAGCAGAAAGCCTGGAATGAGGAAGGATGGATTCTGACCCTGGTCTCATCTCAACAAGTAATCTCATCTCTCTGGGCCTTGGTTTTCTCATCCTAAAGTAAAAATAGGGAACCAGATGGTGTCTTAGGTCCTTCTCAGCTCCAGTATCTTCTAACCTTCCTTCCCTTGTGAAACACAGCAGAGATTCTAGCTCTTTGGCTAAAGAAGACATCTGAAGCAGTTAAAAATAACCACAAAGGAGTCCTCTTGTGGCTCAGCAGGTTAAGGACCCAACATTGCCACTGCAACAGCTTGGCTACCTGCTATGGCACAGGTTCACTCACTGGCCCAGGAATTTCCGCATGCCGTAGTACAGCCAAAAAAAGAAAAAAAAAAAAAAAACCTGCAGAGTTCAAGACAGACAAACTTCTATGTGGTGGGAAGGTGTTGGACTGGACAGAAAAATCTGGGTTTAAGTCTTATGTCTATTAGTTCCTACCAACGATGTGATTTTGCCCAAATAAGTCATTTCTTTTCTGGGAATTTTTTTTTCTTCTCATTTGTAAAGTCTTAGCAAAGTTTGCATTGGGATTAAATTGTTAATACTTTTTTCTTTTTTCTTTTTTTTTTCTGCTTTTTCAGGGCCGTACCTGTGGCATACGGAGGTTCCCAGGCTAGGGGTCAAATTGGAGCTACAGCTGCCAGCCTATGCCACAGCCACAGCAATGCATGATTCGAGCCACATCTGCAATGTACACCACAGCTCACAGCAACACCAGATCCTTAACCCACTGAGCGAGGCCAGGGATCGAACCTGCAACCTCATGGTTACTAGTCCAATTCATTTCCCCTGAGCCATGACAGGAACTCCAATTTTAAAACTCAAACCCTCTCTACCAAAAACAGAGTATTGTTATTTTGCTTATTATATCTTTTACCAATTCGGGGCCATGAGAGATCTACCTTGAAAACCAGAGGAGCTTTTTGAGATGATTTCTTAAAAAGGGACCATTGATGTTAAAGTACTGGCAAGAACTATGTGCTCTAAATTTTGTAGTCAAAGCCTTTATACTGTTCACCCTGCCAACTGCTTCACTGCTCAGCTGCAGCCATCAACTGCTTCAGCTTTGAAGTTAGACATGAATTAAAATGTCTCCAGCTTTGACATTTGGATGGAAATTATTCAGTGGTAAACTGTCTCATAAACTGTGGTCAAATGTACCGTAAAACAAATACAGCGGACAATGTAAGCTGTATAATAATTTCTCGGTGACACAGAGTGGAGTATGAGGGCTTCCAAAACTCCAGAGAAGTTGATACCTATCTCCTCAAATAAAGCAGTATTTTTATCTTGACCGTTAACTTCCATGAAAATAAGCTGTCAATTGCATATATCTGTATATTTTTATATGCATGTAAGTTAGTTCATGACCCATACGATCCAGGCCTGAAAGTATAAAATATCTCATAATGTTTTCCTGATAATGAGGGTTGAGAAGCAAATGGTTTTCTTGCTCCCTTCCACCCCAAGTTTTTCTCCGAATCCATCGACTGACCACAGCTGAACCTTCTGGATAATACAGAGGAAAAAAGCAGCTGCCTGATTGTCTACCTGGGTTCTGGGTTCCACTCGTCTCTCCTGTCCCTGTTAAGGGAACTGAGAAACAGCAAGCCAGATGCATTTGAGAGTCACAGAGCATCACTCTGCAGTTCCTGCCAAGACTGTAGAATTGTAGGGTAGCCAGTAGGGTTCTGGAATGACCTCAGAGAGGAGCTGGACTCCAAGGAAAGTGACCAGTTGCCTTCTTCCCTTTATTCCCACCCAACACATGCTTCCAGAAATGTGGGAGAGCAGTGCTTTCCAGAGGAGAGTCAGAGTCATTTTACAGTTTGTCAAGATATGAGTGTGGTGCAACTAGTGTTTTCAACAAAATAGCATTGGATTTACTGTTTAGTTCTATGGTTGCTCAGCCAGTACTGCTTTCTGTTTGTGTTTTCACATACCAAATATGAGAAGTATAATATGATGCTGAAGCGCTCAGAGCCCAATCCTGGTTCTGCCGTTTATTAACAACGCAACTTTGGACAAGCTATAAAGGCTCAGTGGCCTTAATTTTCTCATCTGTAATGGGAGATAATCTCAACACTTACCTCACAGGGATGCTGAGATACCTAATAGGATACTACCTGTAAATCACTTAGAAGAGTGCTCAGCACTTTGACTCTCCCAATGCATGTTAGCTACTTATCATCCTACCTTGTGAGAGCATCTCAAGGGAAGAGACTATGGATTCATTCATTCAAAAAGCAATTACCAACCATGTACCATGTGCCAGCGTTGGAGTTGCAGAGATGGGTAACACACCAGTGCTCAACAGCAGAGGACTCAGAGTCTACTGGAAACAAACTGGTTCCTTTCTACAAATGCTGAGCTAAGTACTGTACAAGGTATGTAGTTGATACTAAGGAAACCCAGAGTTGTAGTGACTAATTCTTCCCAAGAGACCCAAGCAGGATTCAGTCTTGATGTTTGAAAAGCATTTGCCAGGTTCACAAGGTAGAGAGAACTTTCTAGGAAAGTGTATATATTCTTTACATTAGAAACTTGCATGTATCTGTGTATGTGTATGTATACCTATATAAATGTGTATATATCCAAGATTGTTTAAATCATCTCTCAGAGAGATGATTTGAAATTTCTGGTCATGATTATATATTTGATGATGTGTCAGTGTTTGTCCTATATATATATTTATTTAATTTTAGGTAAATACAAGTTTATGATTTTTATATCTTCTTGGCAGAATTTTTAAATTATTACCGATATTATTTGTTTCACTAATTTTTTTTCCTTAAGTTGTTTTTGGTTTAACACTAACATTGCTGTACCAGCTTTATTTGCTTCACATGTGCTATGACATCCTGTTTCATCCATTTAGTTTCCATCTTCGGGTCATTGTGTTTGGGATATGTCTGTTTCATGAGGCATGTAACAGGATGTTTTAAAAATCCAGTGTGATAATCTCTAGCTTTCAGAAGATGGATTTAATTCCTTTATAATCAACTTAATTACCACATTTTGGATATATGTCTACCATTCTTTTATATTTCCTTTTCTCCTTAGTGATAAACACATTTGGTGGTTCTTGAAGGAAATATCTATAAGTAATAAGTGTTCTAATATTTTGTGGATCTGAATATATCTTTATTTCTCTTATTTTTGCTGTGGATTGAATTGTGCCCAGCCCCTCCTAATCCATGATGAAGCCCTAAGCCCTGCTTTATCAGAATGTGACTATATTAGGTGAGAGGGCCTTCAAAAGGGTGATTCCGTTAAAATTAGGCCGTTAGTGTGAGCTCCAATCCAGTCTGACTGGTGACCCTTTATGAAGAGGAACTTTGGACACACAAAAGACACACCAGGTTTTCATGCACAGAAAAAGGATCACAAGATCTTTTGAGGATACTGCAAGAAGAGAGCTGTCTACAAGCCGAGGAGAGAAACCTCCAGAGAAATCAAACCTGCTAATCCCTGGATCTTGGACTTCCAGCTTCCAGAATTGTGAGAAGATAAATTTCTATTAAGTCATCCAGTGTGTGGTATTTTGTTATGGCAATCAAAATATGCTTTCAATTGACAGTAGTACAAGGTATAGAAGTCTAGGTCAGGTCTTTTCTCTGTCAGCACTTTGTAGCTATCTGTTGAGTTCCGCTGGAGCTTGCTGCTGCTGAGTTGCCTGATATCTGCCTCACTGATGTTCTGTGGTAGATACTCTGTCCTTTTTCTCTAGTAGCTCTGGAGATGCTCTTGGTATCCAAGACGTTCTGTACTTTTTATGTAAATATAGTTCAATTTTCATTTATTTGGGGCCTTCGTTGAGTTTCACTCTAAGTGTGGTCTGTCTTTCATGCTGAAAAATTCTCATCCACTATCTTTTCAAATACTGTTTTTCCACCCTTGTCTAAAAGAGGGTCAGTTACAAATATCTTGTTCCATGTCCTGGTTGCAAGGAGCTGTTTTGGCTCCTTCCAGGAGCCCTACACAAGCCATAGCCCTGAACAACAGGTAGTACGGCTTTAAAGCCTCCCTTTGTGGATTAGAGAGTCCTGCCCCAGACTCTCAGTTTTAACTGGGGAGGTTCACTCTGGTTCCCTGTCACATTTGGTTTTCCTTGCCCTGGAAATTCAACAGCCAGTCTTGGCTGGCTAGGCAAAGAGCCTAGTGGGCCACACCCTTAGCCCTGATTATTGCTCTTTTGGTTCTACTTCTGGGCTGCAGAGATGCTCATCTTTCTTTTTTCCAACCATGATTATTTGCTTTTTTGGATGCGCTAGTGGAATATGGAAGGTCCCAGGCCAGGGATTGAATCTGAGCCATAGCTACAACCTACACCACAGCTGCAGCAGTGCCAGATCTTTAACATACAACACCACAGCAGCACTCCCATGTTTTGTTTTGTTTTTTTAACTTTTAAAATAATTTTGGACTCTTAGAAGAGTTTCAGAGATAGTACATAAAGTTCACTAATACCTTCTACCTAGCTGCTTCTCCTAATATCAACTTTTCCTATAACAAAGTTAGATTGTTAATATATATTTTTTTTCTTTTTGTAGTTTATCTATTATTTCTGGGTCTTTGGCACTCAAGGACAGTGAAAAGCATGAACTCATCAAACCATACTGACCAGAAGTTCTGGGCCAGGAATCTTCCCATTGACTAACCATTTAATCATCCATCCATTCATTCAATAAATATTTATTAAGCACTTCTTCTGTTCCAAGTAATGTTCTAGGATATAACAAAGGATGTAACAGTGATCAAAGCAGGCAAAAATCCCTGCCCTTGTGTTGTTAGAATGTTAAGTGTGGGAGATAGAAAAATAAAATATATAATGTATTATATTGTGATAAGTACCGAGGAGAAAATTAAAGCATGGGACAAGCATAAGAAGTGTGTGTGTGGGGGGGCAGGTGGGGGTTATTTGTAATATTAAATACAGAGCTTGGGGAAGTCTCCTTTGAGAAGGAAATTGAGTGAAGACCCAAATGGTTGTGGACATGAGTCATATAGATGTCTTCCAGAAGAGAAAAGCTCTCAAAATAACCTTGAGAACAGGGCATTATAGCCACAAGAAAACAGGTTCGGGGGAATTCAGTAACTTGCCTCTGCACACTGCCAGTAAATGGAAGAACTGTGATTTGGACCCAGGTCTTCCTGACCCCAGAACTCGTGTTCTTATCTAGTGGCTAAGCACAGATTTACGGAGAGACGGACGTGCCTTTAAAGGTGCATTCTGGTCCTTCCACTCACAGAACTTAGTGCTAAGCCATGGTGTTCTCATAAACCTTTCAAGAAAACCCTAGAAATCTATTTACAGAGTACTTGAGGCTTTTCAACATGATGTTTTCATTGAACTAGCTAAGCTTCATAAAATATGACTTTGACCTTTCTAGCCAGTGGTCCGGGAGCTCGAGTGGTCATGGCCAGCCTGGAGGGTAGCCAGTGCCTCTGCATAGGGAAGCCTGTTTGTTAGCTCTACACTAATGGGGAAGCTAATAATTCTTCCCAACAGTGTTTGTTCTTACTTTGCTAACTTTGGGCACTCATATCATCCACTTCCATCAAAATATATCATGGAAAATGAGCCCTTATGAGCCAACTCTACTGGTTTTTACAAAGCAGAGAGACAGCCAGTTTATATTATCCAGAAAGGTTTGGATAAATCTTAAAGGACAGCAGCACATACAATTTGTTCTTTAAAATGAATGTAAAGAACAACCTGTGCCCAGGTGGAGGTCTCATGGAGTCATTTTAGTGTTTGTAAGACTCTCCTGGTGAGTTTAAATGCAGATTCCTGAGAGCCTGACCTTCACAAATTGGATTCAAGTCTTAGATGATGACAAGGAATCTGTTTATTCAACCCTCTCACAAGTGACCATTCTTTGATCCAGAAGGTCAAATGCAGATTCCTCCTGATGGAGCTGATGGCTTCCCCAGGATCAGCTCCAGCCTCCCTGAGCAGTCCTGCCACTCCTATGCCTTGCTCTTTCCTCCTTACCTTCATGGTCTCATGCACACATGCTCTGATCATTTACAGTAGTTCTTATTTCCTTGAACTTTCCCAGCAGTATATGGTTTTGTTCCAGTGAGTATCTTGTCTGAAAACCTTTTTCTCTCTTCCCTGCATATTGAAATCTTGCCTCTTGTTCAGGACCTTGCTCAGGGCTCTGCTGCCCCATTAGGTCTTCCTAAATCTCCCAATTAAAATGCATTCCTCCCTTTCCTGTGCTTTCAAAGTTTTTTTTTTTCTCTTTTCAAAATTGTATTTGATTGAAGTATAGTTGATTTACAATGTTGTATTAATTTTTACTGTACAGCAAAGTGATTGAGATATATATATGCATGTATATATATACTTTTTATATTATTTTCCATTTTGGCTTATCATAGAATATCAAGTATAGTTTCCTGTGCGATACAGTAGGACTTTCTTGTTTATCCATCCCATATATAATCTGTGCTTCCATAGATGTGAACGAAAAAGCGGGAGAAGGAGAGGGAAAGGAGGAGAAAGACAAGGAGGGAGGGGAGAGGCGAAAAAGAAGTAGAGGAGAGAAGAGGAGAAGAAGAGGAGAGAAGAAGGACAAGGGGGGGAGGGAGAGGAGAAGGAAGGTAGGAGAAGAATGGGAGGAGGAGAGAGCGAGAGGAAAAAGTATCGCCATGATGTATCTTAACATGGCCTGCCCTCAACAGGTCCAGATGAGTAACTTTTCTCTTTCTATCTCTCCGAGGCCCAGCACTATATCTTGCACCAGAAGATGCTCATTAAATCCTTGTCACTTCAAAAGAACAGACGAGGATCATTAGCAATTAGTACATTAATGATTCCTGGGAAACAAGTGACATTCTCCCTAAATGCTGGAAATCATAGGTGTCCTCAGTAGATTAAATGGCCCTGAAACATTGATCTTACCAATGTATTTGTATATTTGACTAAGAAATTCTTTGTTTTGTTTTCTTTGTTTTTTTTTTTTCCTTTTCACATATCAACTTTCCCTCTAATCTTTGGATCAAATCTAGTTAAATATTTGAAAAATCATTGGTAGGGGGGCTATGCACTCTTGCTCAGGCTTAAGAATAATAAGCAGAGACTATGGGTTAAAGCTTCCATTGCCAAATTGCTAAATCTCTCTTTTAGCGAAAGAAGTCTGTTTCAGAAAACAAATACATCTTCTCCCATTTCTTAAAATGCAGACAGTGCCTCCTCACAGGCTTTTTTATTTTATTTTATTTTATTTTATTTTATTTTATTTTATTTTATTTTATTTTATTTTATTTTTTGTCTTTTTAGGGCTGTACTCATGGCATATGGAGGTTCCCAGACTAGGGGTCCAATTGGAGCTGTAGCTGCTGGCTTAAGCCAGAGCCATAGCAATTCAGGATCCGAGCCTCATCTGTGACCTTACACCACAGCTCATGGCAGTGCTGGATCCTTAACCCGCTGAGCGAGGCCAGGGATCAAACCCACGTCCTCATGGATGCTAGTCAGGTTCATTAACCACTGAGCCACAATGGGAACGCCTCCTCACAGGCTTTTATGCATCTTAGATGACGTATATTAAGATGACACATATTAAAGACATAGCACAAAGACTAATTCAGTAAGTGCAAAATAATGGTGTTTATTATTATGTTGTTACTAATGATTCTGCCTCCTGAACCACAGTCAGAAAGGAGCTGTTCTCAGTGGGCCTGTTTGCAGCCCCTGTACCTTAAAAGGTCAGATACCATCCTACGTTTGAGCAAGTCAGGCACAAGTATCCTGTGTTACTCATGCCTAGGAGGTATCTGACCCTTTCCGGCGAACTTTCTCAAAATGATCACCTCTTTCTGCTCCTGCTTCTCTCCTTTCCCAGTTGAACAAGGATATACAGGCTCTTCCCACCTCTAAGGAGAACAGCTCATTCTAGGTATAATTCCTCAGAGAAAATACAAAGATGGCACCCTTTGTACTTTTTTTTAACTTTTCATTTTGAAATAATTTCAGGCTTATAAAAAGAGTTTCAAAAGTAGAACACTGAATTGAATGTGTGTCTTTTACTCCAATTCCCCATGTTAACTTTTTTTCATATAACCATTGTGTAATTATCAATTTTACAAAAGGAACATTGGTACAGTATTAGTATCTAATCCACAGCCCCAGTGCAGATGTCTCCAGTTGTCCCACAGATGTCTTGTCCAGTGTCCAAAGCAACCTCACAAGTTCAATTCCATTGCTGTACCTCCCTGATCTCCTTTAATCTGGAATACTACTTGAGTCATTCTTTGACTTGACGCTTGGTACACAGCCTGGATGCCTTTGAGGAGAACTGACCAGTTATTTTGTAGGATGTTCTTCAGTTTGCCTGATGATTCCTTCAGTTTGATTGAGTTCTGATTATGCATTTCTATCAAGAACACCACTGTGTCCTTCTCGGTGCATTTTATCAGGAGGCGCAAGATGTCCATTTGCTCCATAATTGGTGATAACCATTGTCCCTTGGCCCAGGTGTCCTCAAGTGAAGATATTGTGGAGCTATGCAAAGATTCTATCTCTCAAATTTTTTTCCTCACTAATTTTAGTATCTACTGCAGATTCTTGCCTGAAACATTATTTTGCTGATTGCCAAATGATGCTTTTCCATTTCCCTTGTATCTTATTTATTACTCTAAGAAGGAAATTCCCCTTCTCTTCATTCACTTATTCATTTATTAATATCAGTATGAACTCATTATTTTGCCTTTGGTTACAATTTTCTGCATCCACTGTTTTTGCGGTTAACATGATCCTAGACTTGACCATCAAGAGCCCTTTCAAGGTGACTCTCGAATCCTTTTGATATATTCTTACATCTTACATTGTTTCGCTTTCTGAGGGTGGTGTCAAGATTGTGTTGATACAGATTGAGAAGATAAAGCCTCTCAGATATGGTGAATTTAAGCAACTCTGTTGGTGATCCTGTCCTTCCAATGATTGTGATTTAGCTGTGCCCACAGGCTACTCTATATAACTAGTATATATGTGTTACCTAGATGCTTTTGGTGTGTACATCTGATTTTTTTTCAATTGGTCCTATGTGATCTGCATTACTGTATCTCCATTGGTAGTTTCTCTGAAATCCAACAACACACTTCCCTAAGGCCTCTTAGTCTCTAAACCCCACTCTTTCTGCATTGTTTCTGCACTGGATTCTATTTAATTAACATTTGATTTTGCATTGCAAGACCCTGATATACATTAGGAGGTCACCACCCAACCATTTATCTTTTAAAGTAACTGGGCTGGTTATTTTTTTTAAGTTCCATCAGGTTAAAACAGTTAGCAATTTTTCTCCTTGCAGTGTCCCTTCATCCTGGACCAGACGGATAATAGATCAGTGTAGGTTCAGATGCATTACAACATTAGTCATCAATTAGGTTTAAACCAGCACTGTAATATATCATTTATCTTGCCTGCCACGGTTCTTTTGAACATTTAATTTTTAAGGCCTCTTAGTTTTTTTCCCCCCCTTTCTAACTGGCCTCCTGCCTCTCTCCTTTGTCTCCGACACAGTCATCTCCTTAAGGAACAATAAAAATTAGATTTGTTTGACCTGCTCTCAGGGTTCGTTTCAGCAAGATGGATTTTAATAGCTTTGACTGGTTGGGCAGACAGCTTTTATGTAATATTCCAGACATTTACGCACTGTCTTTCACTGAGCCCTGAGCAGGTGTGTATGTGAGGGGATGTGTCTGGATGCAGCTAAAGAGCTCCTTACTATTCCTTTCACATCGAATAATCCTCTGGGTAATTGCTTACTCCTAGATACAGTGGGCATCTCATTAAGAGCTCAAGTCACTGGCATGTCTTTCTCCTCCTAATAACTTTTTTCTAATCTCCTACATTTGGCATTTATTGCATTGTTAATGTTAAAAGGATGTTCTTTGTTCAACGGGGACTTTCTAAATTGACTTGGGTTGTAATGGGGTCTCTTGAGTGTTTGGGGCATGCAAACAACACCTTCCCATAAATATTCTAATTCAGGGATGGTTCATCTTCTCATTGCAAGGTGGATTGAGGTCATGACAAGAGCAAAGGTTTTGAGTCTACACGAATGAGGATTTGAATTGTGACCTAGCCCTTTATTAGGTGAACTGCTTTCTGACTTGAGCTGGGGATGCTATTTTCCTGAGTCTCAAGTGTCTACTTTACTAGAATAATGAAAATACCTGAATACCTACATCACACTGTAGTGACCAGGTTTCACTGAAAGTGTGGAAGACTTGGAGTGTCTGACACAAGATCAGGGATTTATTTTATTGAAGCACAGTTTATTTACAATATTATGTTAATTTCAGATATACAGCAGAGTGATTCATATATATATATATATGTGTGTATATATATATACATATATATATATTCTATTCCCTTATAGGTTATTACAAAATAAGGATGGTTTTCTTGGCATCACTAAATTTAGCTTTTTCTCTGCAAGATAGGGATAATAATGTTTATTCAGTGTTCATGCCATGAATATGTACTGAACACATACTCAGTACCAAGAATATTCCTCTAGGTAGAGGAAGCAGCAGTAGACAAAACAGACAAAGACTTTGGCCCTTGTGGAGGTTAAATTCTTGTGGAGGAGACTGATAGTAGACAAAGTAAATAAGTAAAATGTATGGTATATTAGATAGTGCTAAGCCTATGGAGAAAAAGATAAAGCAGGGTTGTTGAAAGGAATTAAATAAGATAATGTGCTCCAAGCCAGTGTCTATTGCATAATCAACAGTCCATTGATAGTAGTCATTCATATCAGTCATTCATTCATTATTTCATACATGTATTCAATATCTGTCAAAATCACAGTTCAAGCTAGGCACAGATACCACTGCTGGAACTATGAGGAGAAATTTGATAGGGGCCTAGAAGGAGAGTGGATTTGGAAAGGCAAAGTAGAAGAAGGGGTGAGACAAGATTGAGATTTCTAGCTTGCTCTGGTTAGGCTTCTAGTACAACTGGAAATTTTCTTCCACTTTTCTTTTTTTTTTCTCTTTTCTCTTCCCTTCCTTCCTTCCTTCCTTCCTCTCTTTCTTTCTTTTTCTTTTTTCTTGGCTGTCCTTACAGCATGTGGAATTTTCCAGGCCAGGAATCGAACTCAAGCCACAGCAGTGACAATACTGAATCCTTAACTGCTGGGCCGCTAGGGAACTCCAACAACTTGCAGTTTCTTGATGCTGATGATAATGACTTTCCATGACCTTGGCTCCTGGGCAAACCCCTTGCACTTCTCAGGTCTCCCTGAAACCACCTCTGAAGCTTACCAATAGCTGGGTGAGAGGAGAAAGTAGATGTGAGATCGGACTCAAACCCACATGCTCTGCTATTAGACAAGCCCTCAGGCTTCTATAAACTGTGGACTGAATTGAAGTTTCTGGTGTTGGGGAAAGAAATCACTGGAGAGAATAAGTAAAATTAATGGAGGTTCCCAGGCTAGGGGTCCAATTGGAGCTGTAGCCACTGACCTACACCGCAGCCACAGCAACGTCAGATCTGAGCCGAGTGTGTGACCTACACCACAGCTCACGGCAACGCAGATCCTTTACTCACTGAGCAAGGCCAGGGATAACCTGCATCCTCATGGGTACTAGTCAGATTTGTTTCCACTGAGCCACGATGGAAACTCCTTACCATATTTTTTAGTAGATTGAAATGGCCCAGTTTTAATCTTAACCCTACCAAGAATTTGTTTACATGTGGGTTCTGAAAAATGCAGGGGTTGGATTAAATAAACTTCTGGCTCTGAAAATAATCCACAAAATTAGTTAATTTAATCTGTTTTTACTCATTCATGTAGTTATTCATCTAATTATCTACATATTCAGTCTTTTATTCCTCCTATGAGGTTTTTGAGTTTTTTTTGTTTTGTTTTGTTTTGTTTTGTTTTGTTTTGTTTTGCCAGGCACTGTGCTACAGGATGCAATACAATAACATGGGTCCAGTCTAAAAAGCTGACACTCTAGATAGAATTTTTCAGAGATTATTCAGATTCCCTTTTGCTTTACTAGACATAAGAATAATGAAAAACAACCATAGCAATCCTCCTTCAGCATTACTGTAGGAGGAGGATGTAAATGACACAGGACAAGTATTAGCCCCCTTTGTTCTCATTCTACAGAGGAAGGAGTCAAGGCATGGGAACTCCAGTGGGGTAGCAGAGGGTCATTACAAACCAGGAACTGGCATGGTTGCTAATAATACAGTGGTGAACAAGTAGAGTGACCAACCATCCTGATTGGCTTGACACTGTGTTTGATATATATATATATATACATGTGTGTGTGAAATATATGTGTGTGTTATTATTTTGTTTGATATATATATTATGTTCAATATGTATATGTGTGTGATATATATGTGTGTATTATTTTGTTTGATATATATTATTTTACTTGATATATATATTATGTTTGATATATATATGTGTGGTGTTGTTATTATTATTATTATTATTACTGTTATTCTGGCCATGATGTGCAGAGGCTTGATATGGGATCTCAGTTCCCAGACCAGGGATTGAACCTGGGCTGCAGTGGTGAAAGTACCAAGTCCTAACCACTAGATCACCAGGGAACTCCCTGTGTTGGATTTTAAAACTGAAAAACCTTGCATCCTGAAACCAGGATGCAACTAGGGCAGGTGATCTCCTAAGATGCCCTATAAAATTGCTCCCCCATCACAGAACACTAAGTATCGTGCCAGGAATGTGAAATGAAATTCAGTATGATTTTACTGATTTGTATTAAACCAATGGAAATCACACTGGAAACGTTTAATTTCTTTACCTAGAGACCTGAAGTATGGTTAGTTCTCTTCCCCCATGAACCCCTGATTTAGATAACTATTGAACAGATGGGAAAAATCTTCTTCGTGGAGAAACCAGTGATAAGAGAAGACAGTGATATTATGATGTTGCAAATGACCAACTTAGGCCCTTCCCTTCATCCTCTAAGTGTTGAATAAGGAGCACGGGGACCTTTAAGGATATATTACTTATTATTATATATTACTTAGGGTATCTTTGATGGATAGTTTCACTTTAGGGAATTGGGGTGGGGTGGGGGAAACAAAATTCTGTGAATGCTCTCAGCTGTGAATAAATCACTTTACAGTCCATACAACTCTACCCTTTTTGGGGCAGAGAGCTCCCTGCTTCTAGTTATTTTTTAAAGATAGCATCATTGTGCAGGTCATTCCATCAAGAAAAGAGAATTGTGGATTAGGGCCTGGACTCTTCATATAATTTGAAACCTTAAGCTAGTTCATTTCTCTCCTGAGGTCTCAAGATTTCCAGCTGGAAAGAGGTACGCCTGCTTTTCTGGAGAGGCCACGAAATGAAGAGGTACCCCCACCTCTTGCAAAATGTCCTGAAATCCAGGAAGGGAGGTTCAGGTGGTTTGGTGATTCTGTTTTAATCAACAAGTAATCCTGGTCCTGGGCAAATTGCTGACCTTTTCTGAATTTCAGTTTCTTTATGTAAAAATTGGAAGATTGCAGGTGTTGCCTGATAGCTTAGTTGTTAAGAATCTGGTGGTATAACTACTGTGGCTCAGGTCACTGCTGTGATGCAGTTCAGTCCCTGGCCTGGGAACTTCTTCATGATGCAGGTGTGGCCAAACAAATTTTTTTTATTTAAAGAAAAATAATTGGATTGAAATCCTGTAACAAAGTGTTCTCGTAGGATTAGAGATAACATTAAACCCTCACTCAGCACAGCACCAGACTCTGGCTAAGATGAAAAAGATGTTCAGAGACCTTGAATTTGACCCAAAGGGTATTTAAGCTGTGACTATATGAAACAACTACTTCAATTAAAATTGTACTTGTGTTGATCCAAATATTTGTTTCTGGAGCCAGTTTATAATTTCGATTATAAAATTCTGTACAGCACAGTTAACCATTTCTGATTTTCTCACTTAAATTTTACTAGAATAGAATATTTCTTGGTAACTTGTAAAATAAATATGAATCAATCATCATTTTTTCATGTCCAGTTAAACTGATTATAGCTTCTGCCACTGCCAGTTTTCTCTTGTGAACATTCATTCCGTAAAATTCAGTTTGAAAAGCTATTCATGTTCAAGTAGAGTGGATATTTCTGTTAAATGATAGCCAATGACACATTATACTATGTGTGGTTTTATCATTATCAACTTTGTTTTGTGCCAAGCATTTCTACCAGTTGTGTTCATTAAGACTCGACCAAAAAGTGAACATAAAAGACTAAGATAAATGATACCCGTGTTTTCTTTTCTTATTTATTGATTTTTATTTTTATTTTTTCTGTGTTTTCTTTTTTAAAGGCAAAGGAAAAAGAGCATTAGTATAGCAAAGAGGTAGTGCAGTGTGAGTCAGAGTCAAAATGATGGGTTCAAAGCATCTGACTTCTCTCCTGATCCCCGCCTCACCCTACCTCCCCAGGACTGATCTTGATCCCCAGAACTGATCCCCATGCCCGACGTGGGCATTTTCCTGAGCCCCACTGAGCCGGCCTTATTCTTTGAACATGAAGTAGTGGAGCAAAGGGCTACACTGGAGGGCTTTGTAACCTTGTCGGTTTCCCCCATTCACTTTGTCCTCAGTGCCAGCCTCCTCTTCCACCCTCACCAGCTCATCCCAGCAGGGCTTGCACATAGGTCTGCAAAAAACTTGTAGCGAAAATCTTGTTTTGAACAAAGATTTGTCCTGAGGAGTAAAAGAGATAGTGTTGACAATGAATTTCAGCATACTGCCCGACATGGTGGCCCTTGATATGTAGAAATTCCTTCCTCTATCCATGTCATCTGGCTTGTCCTCTTGGTGGTGGGGCGGCAGGGGGGCAGGGGGGAAGACGTGTGGCCCAATGAAGGGAAACAGGCTTTAGGACTGACTGAGCTGGGTTAAAATCTTATTTTTTTATTTGTATATTCTTCCATAAGTTATTTAGTTTCTTTGAGCCTCAGCTTCATTGGCAAGAAAATGGGAGAAAAACACTACTTATATCTTAACATGATTGTGAAGATTAAGTGACCCATGTATATGAAACATTCATCAAGGCACTGGGAATACATGGTCAACACAAACCGCTGTCTTCAGTACAGTTTAGGGAGGGACTCAGACCATAGCAAATAAGGGTGAAATTGATAAATTATTATAGTCATAATGACTGTATTGAAAGTGGTGCTATACAGACAAATAACAAGGAAATCTCATCTCACTGAATGTTGGTTGGGAGTGTCACTGAAATCATGGCACACATGGTGATTATGACATGTTCTACATGTGCGTGTGTCTGTATGCTTGTGTTTTGATGTTTCGAACAGAAATTTGTTTGTGTATGGATTACACAAATAGAGTCTTTGGAATTGGGGAGACAGGCGCTTGAATCCTGGCTCTTCCACTTACAAGTTTATTTTGGCAAAGTACTAAACTTTCTGGATCTCAGTTTCTCATCTGTAAAATGAGGATCATCACGTGTTTACCACGTAGAGCTGTCCTTGGGATTATCCTCCCCTTTCTCCTCACCTCTAACCTTTATTGAGTGCTTTCTCTGTGCTGGCTGCCTTATGCTTAGTAACCCTATGAAATTAGGACTATTAATGGTCTGAGGAAACTGAGGCAACCAGAAGTTAGACAACTTGTCCAGGCATATCCACTCAAGTGATGAAGAATGATAGAATTTCAATCCGAAAATCTGGCCCATGTGCTTTGCCTGTGCTGGTCACACAGAGAGCCCCAAATCTGGGTGTTCTTCTCACCATGATTCTTTATCCCAGGGCTGGTTTGCTTCAGCAAGGACATAGCAATGTGCATTACGCTCATCCATCTCTCTAATACCTCTAGCTCACAATAGCTGCTCTATAAATGCATCCTGAATAGATGAATGTGGGGGACCTGGCAAAGGCAGTCCTGTTTTAGAGCAGGTGGGTGGAGGTGGGAAGGGATTAAAGACCCACACCCCTCCCTGGTACCTTCAGAAAGGCTTTCAACACCCTTGATTGCTATGTACTCTGACAGACGCATAAAATATGGTTCCCTTCCAGCTGCTCCCTTCGGCCATTTCTGGAGAGGCGCCAGCCACCTATTTGATCAGCTTTGGGCAGTAGTGAGGTAGTTAAGGCTGAGCAGGGTGCAGTCGGCTGAGAAAAGGGTAAATATTTTATAAGACTGTATGGTAAATAATATATACATTCAGAGAAACAAGGTGAATCTTTTATAGGCCTTAGCCCCTGTTAAGTCTGCAATTAAATGCTGGTGCTAGAAGAAATAAAAACTAGTCTTAAATCTCCCTGCCTATGGAGAGTCAAAGGCCTGCCCTTAAGCCCTGAGTAAGAAGTTCAGTCTCTGTTCCCTGCTGTGGAATTGCTCAAATTGCAGTCTTTCTCCAAAGAATAAAAGGTCCTTTTCCTTATCCTAATGCCACTTATAGACGTATGTTCACAAGAGTTTCTTTACTTACCTTTTTATTTTTATGTTACCTATTTGCGCTGTGTCTCCTATGAGCTAGATTCCTACACATAAGAGATTGTAGTCCTCACAGCAATTCCAATGAGATGCACATAGTAGGTTCATATAAATACATGGCATTTCATTTCCTATTTTCTGGGGATCTGTCTTGTGCCAGGCCTTCTTCTGGGTAATGGGTACCATAAGTCTAGAGTATGCAGCTGGTGGTAGGAGATAAATAATAAACAGGAGTTTCAGACGGAGATAAGCGCTATGGAGAAAAATGAAACAGAGTGAGGGGAACAGAGGATGCCAGAGAGAGGCCTTACTGGTAAGATGAAATTTGACATTTACTTGCAGTGTGAATGGTAAGAATGTTCCTGTAATTTCAAGGCATCCTGGTGAATGTTGTATTGTACGGCCCATATCAGGACCAAGGTATTCATTCTCCCAGTTTCTAGAAGCTGCCGACGGCTCACATCTGTACCAGTCCCCTGGAATTGCCCCTCAAGTAAAGGAGCTATTTTGATTGTGTTTTGCCCCTGCTGTCTAGGGGCAGTTCACATCCAATGACTGGTTGGTACAGGGTTACAAAGACCTGACCCCTTATCTCAGTGGGGGCTCAGTGAGTAGGCATCCTGGCAGGCAGTGAGGACCCTATCCCTGGTGATCTTCAGAGCCCTGATAGCCCTGGCAGTACCACTGTTAACACTTCAGTTAGTGGTGAATGGGAGCCCAGTGGAAAGGAATGAACTAGCCATGCAACATCTCAGCCATTTAAGAGCTTTAGGGGCAAGAGTCAGTATAAGGACAATGGAGTCAGATGGTTGAGTACAATTAACACATTGGAAAAAGATATGAAAGACCGAGGTGATTAATGACCAGTTAAAGGCAAAATGTGAAAGTCAGAGGTCCTCTTGGGCAGCAAAAAGAGAGGCTCTCATTTAATGCAGGCAGAGGGCAGAAAAAAGCTGAGTCTCCATCCCAGAACTTAATTTTAAAGGTAGAAGAGCTCTAGAGAAGATTGAATTCTTAACCACAGTGAGCCAGCTAAACCAAGGCCAAGGCTTTAATGAGAAGGAAAAGAATCTTGATACTTGGGGTGGGAACAGCTTGGTTGATTGCATGGGAAAACCTTAAGACCCAACATATCTCTGAACCCTCTTGGCTTATAGAAGTGGTGTGGTTTTAACTTACAAGACAAAATTCCACCACCAGGGACCCTTCTCCACCTCTCCTTGTGGCTTTGAAACCAGTAATTAAGTCCTAACATAAGCAGTCTGATGAAATGCTAGACCTGCTAAAAGAGGAGAGGGACTGTACTTTGAAGCAGCTGAAGGACCTACACTACACAAACCAGCGGGAGCTGAGCAAGCATGTTTGGACCTGTGTCCAAAGAGTGATGGATCAGGGATAGCAGAACATAGAGTAGAATAAGTGATAGTTTATTTGCATGAGAAAACTATCCTGTGATATAAGATTTAATACCCTGGGGAAAACCTCAGGAGATGATACAGTGGATCCCAGAAACTTTGAGAAAAGTTTTAGCCAACATTGGACAAAGTAGAATCAACAGAATGGTCATGGCAAATGGCAGAAGAAGGGATCAAAAAAAAGGGGTAGATATGAGTCAAGCCCCCCTCCAAAAAAATGGGCATATTAGAGTAAATATACAGGAAACATATTCCCCATTCAATTGTATTTTGCGAGAAGATCGGCACCAAAGGAAATGGTCTGGACAGAGGAGAACAAGCATCACTGAGAAGCCTAGTTGTCCTGTTTGGATCTGAGCTAATGGTAGAAGATAGTATCGCAGGACTCCCTGATAGCAGTGGGGAGGATGGATTCCCCAAATAAAAGGGGTCACTTAGTAGCACATTTTGTGGGTGTAGGTTTGACTTTTCTGCTTTGGCCAGAACCACCTCCACAGATTTACAGAGTATTCAATACAGGGAGTGCTTATATCACACACCAAGGAATGCACTTTACAGCAAAATGTATAAGGCAGTGACATATGGTGAGGTCCATCAGTTCTATTATGTATTGTATAATCCAGAAGCTGCCACCTGATAGAGTGACGGAACGGCCTTTTGAAGAAATGGTTAAAATGCCAGCCTTGAAATGGTACCATTCAAAGATGGGCATGATCTTCCAGAATGCAGTAAATATGCCAAATCAATGACCACTATATAATGCTGTGTCCCCAACAGGTAGAATTCATGGGTTCAGAAACCAAGGAGTAGAAGTAAGAGTGTTTTCTCTACCATGACTTCTAATGATCCATTTGGAGAATTTGCGCTTTTATCCATACAATTCTGGACTTTGTGGATTTAGAGGTCCTGGCTCCCAAAAGAAGAAAACTTCAACCAGGATACATTCCAAGAATCCTATTGAACTTTAAGCTATCACTACCTACTGGTCCCCTTGAATTTCTTATGTCAAAAGACCAGCAGGCAAGGAAAGGAATCACCACCATAGTCAGAGTTCATTGATTCTGATCATCAGCAGGAGGAGGGGGGGCTGCTACTATACAATGGGGTCATGCAGGAGTTGGTTTGACACCCGGGAGATTCACAGGGGGCATCGTTTGGTATGCCTGTGACCAGTTTTGGTAGTAAATGGACAAGAAAGTCATGATAACTCGGGGCCCAGACTTCACAGATGAGAATATGGATTGTTTCTATCTTCGCACATAAGCCACGCAGATGAGCAGAGGTGCTAGAAGGTACCAGGGATATACAATGGGTAAAAGGAGGAACATGGTGCAAATTGCCTGCCTCTAGGAGACCAACTGCGGTTGCAGGGACTACTAATTTTCCTCTTGTAAGTCTCCTTGGGGAAAGAAAACAGGCTCTTACAGGAGCTATCCAGTCAAGTTGAACTTACTATTCAAAACAAGAATCTGTACTGCTGTGACCCCAGACCAGATACTCATTCTCCCAGCTGTCAGGCATTTGATGAGCTTCTAAGCTGAGGAATTTTTGGAGGGGGGAGGGACAATGGGCTGGATGTTAGAAGGAAGACACTTAATCAATATCATTCCCAGTCCCAGTGATTCGAAGATGTGGGGGAGGAAACAGCCACCAACTTGAAGGGCTTATTGAATGTTGAATGAATCAATTCTCTCTGTTTAACAAAGGAATCCAGGATGTAGGCTGAATGGTTATAGGAGGTTGAATCACCAAAAGTCACAGAGTAGGCTTGCAGTAGATGTAGGATTTGAGTGCAAAGATTTTATTTTATTAATTTTTTAATTGGAGTATAGTTGCTTTACAATATTGTATAAGTTACAGGTGTATAATATAATGAATCACAATTTTTAAAGGTTATACTCCATTTATAGTTATTATAAAATAGTGGCTATATTCCCTGTGTTGTACAGTTGTATCCTTGTGACTTATTTGAAACAGAAAAGTTTATACCTTTATGTTTAAACTTTAGTCTCCTACTCCTTTATAGCCCCTCTCCCCACTGTTAACCACTAGTTTGTTCTCTGTATTTGTGAATATGTTTCCTTTTTGTTATATTCACTAGTTTGTTGTATTTTTCAGGTTCCGCATGTAAGTGGTATACAGTGTTTATCTTTCTCTGACTTACTTCACTTATCATAATACCCTCCAAGTCCATCCCTGTTGTTGCAGATGGCAAAATTGTGTTATTTTTTATGGCTGAGTAATATTCTGTTGTACATATATAACACATCTTCTTTATCCATACATCTGTTGATGGACATTTAGATTGCTCTCATATCTTGGCAACTGTAAACAATGCTGCTATGAGTATTGGAGAGCATGTATCTTTCCAAATTAGGGGTTTGGGGGCTTGTTTATATATATATATATATATATATATATATATACACACACACACACACATACATACATACATATACATACCCAGGAGTAGAATTTCTGGGTTATATAGTAGTTCTACTTTTGGTTTTTGAGAAGCCTCCATGCTATTTTCCACAGTGGCTGAACCAATTTACATTCCCACCAATAGTGTATGAGGGGTCCTTTTTCTTTACATCCTGGGCAATATTTGTTATTTGCGTTTTTTTGGTGAAAGCCACTCTGACAGGTGTAAGGTGCGGTCTTGATTTGCATTTCCCTGATGATTAGTGATGTGGAACATCTTTTCATGTGCCTGTTGACCCTCTGCATGTCCTCTTTGGAAGAAGTCTATTCAAGACCTGTACCCATTTTTTAATCAGTTTTGTTTTTTTGTTTTTTTATGTTGAGTTTCATTAGCTGTTTATATATTTTGGATATTAACCCCCTACTGGTCATATCATTTGCATATGATATTTGGTCATATCTCCCAGTCCATAGGTTGTCTTAGCTTGTCAGTGGTTTCCTTTTTTCTGTAAAGTTTAAGTTTAATTAGGCCCCATTTGTTTTTGGTTTTGTTTTTTTTTTTTTTTTGCTTTTATTTCCTTTGCTTTAGCAGACAGATCTAAAAAAATATTGCTATGATTTATGCCAGAGTGTTCTGCCCATGTTTTCCTCTAGGAATTTTATGGTTTCCAGCCTCATATATATGTCTTTAATCCATGATGAGTTTTTTTTTTTTCGTATAAGGTGTTAGAGAATGGTTGAATTTCATTCTTTTACATGTAGTTGTCCAGTTTTCCCAGCAATATTTAACGAAACTATCGCTTCTCCATTGTATATTCTTTTCAATTTTTCTTCTTCCTTTCTGATTTGGAGTCTTTTCTTTTTCTTGTCTGATTGTTGTAGGTAGAACAGGTGTCCTGAGTCTTGTGTTATTCTGCTGGTGGCAATGTCAAGGCCCAGCTGGTTCCAGGGCAGAGTCTGACCTGAGGTGGGCTGGCTGGGTCTGCAGGTTACCATATTGTAGACTTCTTAGATCTGGTGTTTGCCCTCTGGTGGATGAGGTTGGTCTAGAGGATAGAGCAGTTTTCCCAGAGGGCAGGGCTGAGGTCTAGAGGATTCTGGAGATGGTGCCTGCCCACTGGTGGGTGGAGAAGGGTCCAAGGCCCGGTGGGCAGGGCCATGTCTAGAGGCAGGTTTGGCCTCAGGAGGTCTTTGGGCAGCCTGTCTGCTGATGGGTAGGGCTTTGTCCCCACCCAATTGGTTCTTGACCTGAAGCAACCCAGTACTGGCACTTACATGATGTTGGGTGGTGCCAGGTCTTGACGCTAATGATCTAAGGGAGGATTTCATAATGGTGCCTGCATCCACACGGTAGAAAAAGCTCCCAAGAATGGCTGCCACCAGTGTCCATAACACCAGGGTGACCCATACTCTACTCACTAGGAGACTGTTCAAGACCAGCCGGTGGGTCTGGCCCAGGCTTCTATCAGATTACTGCTTTTGACCTGGGTCCCAGAGCATGTGAGATTTTGTATGTGCCTTTAAGAGTGATGTCTCTATTTCCCCCAGTCTTATGGGACTCTTGAAACTAAGCCCCGATAGCCTTTAAAGCCAAATGCTCTGGGGCTTCATCTGCCTGACATAGAACCCGTGGGCTGGGGAGCCTGATGTGGGGCTCAGAACTCTGACTTCTGTGGGAGAACCTCTGCAATGTAATTATTCTCCAGTTTGTGGGTCGCCCACCTGGGGGTATGGGACTTGACTGTATCACATGTCTGTCCCTCCTCCCCATCTTGTTGAAGTTCCTTCTTTATGTCTTTGATTGTAGAAGATTTTTTCTGGTAGGTTCCAGTCTTTTTCATCAATGGTTGTTTTGCAAATAGTTGTTGATTTGGATGTGTTCATGAGAAGCGGTGAGCTCAGGGTTTTTCTATCTTCACCATTTTGGCTGGTCTCCCTTGCACTCAAAGATTTTAAGGCCTGAGGTCCTTCTGTCATCCTAGAAGGGTCTTTTCAGGCTTCTAGTTCTTAATTCTGGTTTTGCAGTGGCAGACAGGTTCTAGTAGGTTCTATGACATGTCTGAGACCTGCAACTAGTCTTCTGACTCAGAGACACAGATTCATTCTGCAACATCATTTTTAGTGCAATTCAAGATGCCAAAACCTGTGTTAGCTAGGTAGCCTTTGTGGTAGGTTTTGACGAATAGGAATTGGGCTGTGAAGAGCTTCCTAGTGTCACCTCCTAGTCACAAAGTTCTGTCTGATTTCCAAGCAGGGCTCCTTCCATTGCACACCCCTGTTTATAATACTACTAAGAGTTATTGCAGGCTTCATCACAAGTCAACCCATGGCAAATGGCTAGCACAGGGTGGAGGCTTCATAAATGTTTGTCACTTGAATGAATGTAACAGTCCCGATGGAAAGAAGCCAAGTAAGTTTGGGAAAAAAAAAAAAAACAAACAAAAACAAAACAGAATGGCCTTCTATCTGAGAACACAGGCTTTGGCATTAGATATATCTGGATTCAAATCCAGGTTCAAGAACATTTGCTGGCTAATTGACTTTTAGGTAAGTTACAATCTCTTTGAGTCTTAGTTTCCTCATTTGTAAAATAAGTGATAGTAATACCTACTACAGAGAACTGCTGAATTATTAAATGGCAACAGGAATATGAAACATTTACACAGGGCTTGGCACGTGGAAGCATTCAGTCAAGATGAGATAATACTAATCACTCTTTGGCTTGAACATCAACTTTCTCTTTGTCCCTTGGGTTGTCTGTGAATTCTTCTTTATTTTTGCTCTGTTGCCAAATGTGCCCAGGGTCCATACTTGGCATTGACTACTGGAATCCCACTTTCCTTCCCCCTTCACTCCCAACCCGCATGCCCTCTGCTGTCTCCTACTCATTGCCAAACACAGGACTGGGCAACTGCCCTAGTCATGGAGTCCTTGTACATGCACCCCATCATTCTTTTCCTTAGGACCCCTATTCAGATGAACCCATACATTCTTCCCATGCTAATTCATAGGATAATAACCATCTAATTAATGGTTCACCTTAATCGAGCATTTACTCTGAGCTAGGTTCTTTCCTAAGCCCTTGTGTCTATCATCTCATTTAATCTTCACAGCAACCCCAGAGGTAAATTGTGTTATAATCTTTTTTACAGAGCAGGAGACTAAAGTGCCCAGAGGTTAAGTAGTGTACCCAAGGCCCAGAGTCTGAAATTGGTGGAATGAGGTGTTATCCTTGGCTGTCTGGCTTCAGAACCTGTGCTTTTAACCCCAGCAACTGAATCACTCTTGCTACCATCTGGGGACACTGCCCACCTGAGGGCAGAGACTGCTGCCAACCTGTGGGCCCCTGCTAGGACTTCTGCCTCCCTTCAGAAACCCAGGGTTGATCCCTCTGAATCAGGGAAGTACATACTACTTGAAAGATTATCAGTTAATTATTTTTAACTTCTATTCTTCCACTAACATGTCAGAAGGCAAGGCAGTGACTTGTTCTCTACTGTGTCTCTAGTTTCCAGAAACAGGGGCTGACACATAGTAGGTGCCCAGCAGAGGGCAGTTGAATGATTACTGAAAAAGCCCATGGAGCTTACCACACCCCTCAGACCCCACCCTTGCAGTGTTGGCCCAGCTGCACGTCCACATTCAGGCAGAGAGCCAGGCCTACTCCTCTGGCCACTTGGCCTCTTGGAAGCTCTCTCTCTCCCTTTATGTTTCTGGAACAAGTCTCCATTTCCCCTCCCCACACCTTAGAGACTTAGATCTGTGGTTGGAAACCAAAGTTGGCCTCATAATTTGTATTTATCCACTGGGACCCAGAGTGATTCAGAGAAGGCCTGAGCCATGCATGCAGCACACAGCCACTCCACCCAGCTGCTTTTTCCCAAAATATTAACTGCCATTGATGGAATCTCTCTCAGGATGCTGGACTAAAGGCTTTATTAGATTATTTCATTCAGTCCCTTTAAAAATCTTGGGGAATAGATGTTTGTATCCCTCTTGGGCAGATGAAGGAAGAAATTGAAGCTCGGGGAGATGAATTCACTTGGCTCAGATCACACAGTAAGTGGCAGAATTGGGTATTGAATCCAGATGTTTGATTCCAAAGTTAGTTCTCTTATCTACTAAACAGATGTTGGAGACAGCGTCAGTAGAGTCACCCTAGAAAGGACTTCTGATTCCAGAAGACAGGGATAGAAACAGAGGGAGAGAAGTCCCACCCTGGCATTGCATTGTGTTCATCTTTTTGGACTTGAACTGGAGGAGGTACCTGGCTCACCATGTGGCTACTTCAGCTGCTCACCTCTCCCACTCCCCCGGGGGTCCCCGGGGTCAGGTCATATTTCTCTCCAGCATTCTTGGAATATTTTATGATTCATCCTTGGAACATGACCTTTTTAACTCTTTTCCCGTGAAAGAATTTCTTCTTCCTTAGCAGCAGGCCTGCATGGAAATTCACGGAACTTATGTGAACAAAGAAAGAGGAACACTCTTTGGTGCTTCATCTCCTGTTTTCCCCATACATGAGACTTATTGGAATCTATTCATTTATAAGCTTGTTCTGGAGACCATCAAGACTGGAAGGGACCTGGTTTTCCAGTGAGGGGACTTGTACTTTGAGTCTTAGGTTCTTTGCATTATAACTTCATAAATTCATGGCACCTGATCTAGTGTGGTTTACTAACAAATTTAAAATGAGGAGTTCCTGCTGTGGCTCAGCAAGTTAAAAACCCAACTAGTATCCATGAGCATGCTCCCTGGCCTTGCTCAGTGGGTTAAGAATCCTGGCATTGCCACAAGCAGTGGCATAGGTCCCAGACGTAGCTTGGATCTGGCGTTGCTGTGGCTGTGGCGTAGGCCTGCAGCTGTAGCTCCAATTAGACCCCTAGCCTAGGAACTTTCATATGCTGCAGATGTGGCCCTAAAAAGAATAAAATAAAATAAAATAAGCCGAATCTTCCAGTAAACAACACCCATGTTTTCAAATAATACGTCCCTGATTCTTTGACTAGGGCAAGAAAGCTGAACTGAGTGAGCCCTGGATGACCAATAAAGGAGTAAAACTCCACACGAAGAAAATTCTCTGGGGGCAGAACTACATGGCCTAAGATTTACAAATATTTTCTTTTGGAATGCTCCTAAAACCCCTGTGAGAAAAGCATTGTTATTTCCATCCTATAGATAAAGAACCAAGACTCAGAGAAAGTAATTAATTTGCCTAAGGTCTCACAGCTTGTTACAGAGCCAGGATCCAAATCTAGATCAACTTGACGACAAAGCTTGAGGTCTTTTCGTAACCCTACAGTCTCCAGAAGTAACTGAGTTTTACTAAAGGTTGGATTTCTGCAGAAATGCAAGGACTCTTTGATCAGCAGCCTGGGGAGTGATTTGTAATTTCTCAGGAGTAAAGGGGGGCGGGCACAGTGATAACAGTGGTTACGCCCCACTCCATTCCCCCTGTGCCCCCCATGACATCATGGGTGTGCAGCTCATTTCTGGAAGACCCCGCCTAAAGAGGCTCCACCCAGTGGCCCAACACCATGGAAGTGAGCCCAGCCTCTGGGCCGAGGTGTCCATCCTGGCTTCCAATGCACGAAGTGAAGCCAAAGGCTGTATGAGTTTCAGGCCAGACATCAGAGCCTAGGACCCAGAGGTAAACGGTTGAGGCATCCAATAAATTCCAGTAGTTCCATTTCAGTGACTTAAGATCACAGTTCTGTAGAATAGTCTTAAATGTCTCTTGAAAGCATTCAGAATAAAGTTTAACTCTTATCCTGGCATAGGAGATCCTTCATGACCTAGTCCTCTCCTTCCTGCTCATACCTTTCCTCTAACCACATGAGCCACCACTGTTTCATGCCCTAGCCCTTTTCACAGGCTTATCCTTTTGCACACAACACTTGTTACTTCTTCTTTCTCTGGATAACTCTTCTTCCAAAACTCTGCTTCTTGGCCTTCACACCTTCTGAGAAAGTCTTCATGAAAGTTCCGATCTGGGTGAAATGCCTGCCTTATCAACACAAAAATCCCCCTTTGCATTTCTATGCTTGTCTGCCGTCTCCCTTAGAATGTGAGGGGCTCCAGAGCAGGGACTGTATCTTAATCCATGTTGGTGTCCCCAGGGCCTAGGAAGGATTGGTCCTAGTTTGAACAAAATATCAGGAAGAGCTTGTGGGTATTTCTCACCACGAAAGTGCACAATTTTTTTGTTTTTAATTTCTGAGGACACATAAAGATGATCTAAAACATTTATTTTCTCATGTTGCCATCTCCCATGCCAGAGTCTAGCTGACACAGACATTTGAGATCTGGGGACTTTCTTCCTCTCTTGTCGATCTTCTTCTTTTTCTGCACCTACCTCCTGCCTATTTTTCCTCCTCCCCTGCCCAGACTCTCAGCTTCAACTCCAAGGGGTAGCAGCAAATCTGTAAAGCTTTAGGGTCTTCTAGTTCCTCAGCATGGAACATCAACATTCAAAGCCAAAGAATTTTGATTCCTAACTTTGACCAACTTTCTTAGTACATCTTTGATGTATTTTTGTGTTGACATGCCCTTTATATCTTTATTATTCCTACTAACAATGACTTCTCTGCCAAGGATTTGTGGCAAGAAAGAGAAGGAAGTGAGAAGGAAGTCTAATCCTATCTTTTATGGAAATAGTTTGTCAAAAAGGGTGGTTGTTTGAATGGATGCACCTTCCTGAAGGGCAGGAAGTGTGGATGGATAAACAAATGAAGTGCTCCTAGTTTGGCCATGGCCCCTGGTACCGTAGGCCTGACCATGCTTCTGCTTGCTCCCCCCTGCATAGTCACTGTGTTGAATCCCAGGACTCTGAGCTGAAATACTTATTGGGATTCAGTTATTTGCAGAATCCTACTGGATACTGATCACTGCCCCAGGCTTCTGGTATCTCCTAACTCAGGGTTCCATATCTGAGTACTCATATCCATTTGTCTTGTCAAGGAAGTCACAGAGCAGACAGGCTCATCAACAGATACTTATGAAGTAGCTACTAAGTGCCAGACCCTGTTTTTGCTTTTTCTACACTAGATCCTGCTGCTGTCACCATAGTCTCTCTTGGTCTCATTCTTCCACCCACAAGATCCAACCTCTCCCTAGAATTTTTAGGTGCATCTGTCTACCCAGAAAGAGTCTCCCCTAAAATCAAGCTCCTCCCTGCCTGCTCAGCTTGCTGCATTTTTCTATATTAAGTTACCTGTAGGTTCCTACCTAAAACGGACCATTTCAAGTTTCTGGGTCTTGGTTGCCATTAACTCTTCCTTGATCTTTCTTTTGAAATTTTTACAAACTCCTTGACTAGATTTTACCTTCCTTCTACCACCAAGCTCCACTTTATCATGTGCAAGAGAAATATTAATTCTTCTCTATTAGACAACAAGCCCTTTAAAGGGAGAGTCCTTGTCTTTTCCTTTTTGCACCCCCAGCACCCAGTACTTGGCCTATAATAGAGTGTAATCAGTGTTCTGCTTGAAGGAAATGAATAAAGAAACAAGAGAGTGGACAGACTACAGCTCTTACACCAACGAGAAACAGATTAAGTAAACAGGCGGTCTCAATGCAAAGTGCCCAAGTGTTTTCACAGCTAAATTCTAAGCAAGCGGAAACCATGTCCAGTTTGCCCAGGGAAAGTGAAGAAAAACCAGGGAGGATGTTCTGGGGAAGAGGACACCAAAGTTGAGTCTTTTTTTTTTTTTTTTTTTTTTTTTTGCTTTTTAGGGCCACACTCGTGGCATATGGAGGTTCCTAGGCTAGGGGTCAAATCAGAGCTCCACAGCTGCCAGCCTACACCCCAGCCACAGCAATGCCAGATGTGAGCTGCGTCTGCAACCTACACCACAGCTCACAGCAGTGCTGCATCCTGAACCCACTGAGTGAGGCCAGGGATCAAACCCACATCCTCATGGACACTAGTCAGGTTAGTGACTCGCTGAGCCACAACAGGAACTCCTGAAGTTGAATCTTAAGGGTAGATGGTGTCTTCATCGTGTGCTTGATGGGAGGATGCATTTCCAGCCGAGTGAATGGGGCACACATGCCTGCACAGAGACAGGGCAGAGTTCACTCCCCGAGGAGAGATGTGCCGTACAGCACAGAGCATCCTGAGCACAGACAGGTCACAGGCTCTTGCAAAACGTGGGCAGCCTGGAATACTATCCTCAGGAGGAGAGTGACTGCAGCCCTGCACACTGAACACAAAATTGCTTCATAAGTTAAAGAGAATGAGGACAGACGGGTTGGGCCTGCTCTCTTCTCAGCCAACTCTGACTGCTCCATCCAGGACCCCCAGCATCTTTTTCAGGATTTACAATTTCTTATATTTTCATCAAATTTAAAAGCCCATTTCTTTTCTCCTATTTTCCCCCTTATGATTAAAAACAGCCCATAGTGATTTTTGAAGGCAAATACCCTTAAAAAAGAAGAAAATCTTGTATCACCACATATAAATATAACCATGGTTTATATATTGGCCTATTTTATCTTATTTTTCTAAGCACAGTATGAAAAAAATACAATTTGATATCCTAGAGTTGTGTGTGTTCACATACCCTGAACCAGTTTTCATGTTATTTGTTTTGGGAAAAAAACAGCGGTTAACACTCCCCTTTCAAGAGAGATGCAGGACACAAGAGGTAGGTGGAGAGCCAAGTTACTAAAAGCTTTCTTACCCAAAGAACATAGCTTCAGATGTGCAACCAAAGGTTGATGCTGCCTGCTGAGTAAGAGTTACCCACAAGGCACCAGGTGCCAGTGGGCTGTCCCAGCTGCAGAAACCCTGCCATCCTTACCATACAGGCTTGCAGAGAATCTGGGGAAAGGAGGGTGGTGGGGATGTCTGTGGATGGGCTGGTTCTAAAACAGAGAAGGCTGGAGTTCCCTGGTGGCTCAGCAGGTTAAGGATCCAGTGTTGTCACTGTTGTGGCTCTGGTTACTGCTGTGGCACAGGTTTGATCCTTGACCTGGGAACTTCTGCATGCTGCGGGTGCAGCCAATAATAACAATAACAACAACAATAATAATGATAGTAATAATAATAGAGAGGACCCAGAAAGGCGGAGCTGGGCATGCTCCATTCCTGTCCCCAACTTGAAACTAAGGAAAGAAGCTGGAATTCTTCCTTGCGCACTTTTTCCTCTTGGGGAGAAGGCAGGGTTTTCTCTTCTCATCAACCCTCTTCCTCTTCTGGGCCTCACACATACAAAGCCAGAATAATAAGTTAGATAGAGCACCTTTTAGCATATTGGCTGTTGGAAGGTTTCTCTGACAGACCCCCAATCAGGCCCTGGGTTACCTGTCCCTGCCACGTGCCTCCAAAGCATCATCAACTTACCTGCACCCCTGGGACTTCTCCTTCCGACTGAAGTGACCTGTGCTCTCCCCTTCTTCCCACGCTGTCGCGTGAGTTCCCTGGGAGCCGAGACTCATGGTTTTGCTCACTCTTGGACTCCCAGACCTTCGTGGGGAGCCTGGTACCCATCCTGAATCACTGCTTAAGGAACCCCTGAAGGAACACACCCAACTTCCTTTGTGTCACAAGCCTGGGTCTGAAATTCCCTGTTTATTGCTCCTTCTGTCCCTCGGTGTCACCTGTCTGGTGAGGTCACACACTGAGGACAAGTCAGTCCAGTGCCTTTGAGGGGGTGGAAGCCTGCACAGCCCTGTGAAGCCCAATGGTGAAGCCCCTGGGGGCCAGCTGGACCTCGCGTGATGTAACCACATTTCCAGGCCTGGTATTAGGCCCCTCTGATTTGGTTTTGAAAACATGTGGTTTTGTCCTTGTTCAAATATTGATTTTAAGTAACTTGAGCCTGGCAGAAAAGGTCTCTGCCAAAACCAGTGGGGCTGTTTGTTGCCTTAATGGCATTTCTGTGTGTTTGTATAACACGGGCTGGCGGTCGAGTTGTCGCTCCTTGGGAAGATTTATGGCACTTTGCACTTTGGAAGATATTGAAGCAAACGGTTGATGAAGGCCCAGGGCATAAATCAGACTCGGGCCAACAAAGGACACTTTGGAAACTTTGCCAACCACCTCGCTCCTGGTGTGAGTGAGGGGTTTGGATGAGGTCAGCTGGTTCCGGAATGTGCTCCCTACAGCACTTGGATTTCAAGGAACAGTTGGAGGGAGGCAGAGAAGAGGAGTGCTTTGGGGTGGGATGGGATCAGGCAGGGTTCCATGACCTTCCAGAATGTTATCAGTTTTAGAATTATGGCTCTTACTAGATTTCTGCAGGTAACAATAAAAAATTAAAAACCACAGGAGTATCAGGCTTTCGACATGCCTTCCAGACTTGAAATTACCCTGAGTCCTAACAGGAAACAGATGGCTCACTGGAATGGAGTTATTGAGAACAGTTTAATGAAGGGACAATTAACAAAAGTATGAATGGAATTAAGGGAAACAAACAAGATAACAGTTTCCTTAGAGCAGGAGCTGTGCCATAGCTTCAGCTGAAAGCTACCTGATGGCATCTGGGGGAGGAAACCAGCCACTGCCAACCTGTGGCCTCTCAGGCGGCAACAGGGAATAAATACTCTGACCTTTCTTACTTGCCCTCAAATCTCTTGAGGTTGCCACCCAGGGACCGAACCCAACTGGAAACCAGAAATGGAGTCCAGGGAGACCTGGCTTCAGGGGCCCAGAGAGGCCAAGCTGGAAAGAGGATTTGCAAGAGTGAATGGAAACTACCCAGCTTATGTCAAGTTTTGCAGACTACTGCAAGATGATAGAAGGTAGAAGTCTGCTTCTCTTCCACCCTCTGTCTGTCACCAGGCTTCAGCCAGGTGTCTCACATCCTCAGCTACTTGATTTCTGTTTTCTTTTTTCTTTCTTTCTTCCTTTCTTTCTTTCTTTTTTTTTTTTTTTTTTTTTTTTTTATGGGTAATGGGTGGTTTGGCCATGCCTGCAGCATGTGGAAGTTCCAGGGATCAAACCTGAGCCACAGCAGTGACCTGGGCCACTGCAGTGACGACACCGGATCCTTAATCCGCTATGCCACAAGGGAACTCCACCTTGTTTCTGTTTTTAATCAAATAGGAGTTTGATTCACATCTTTTCCTGTGCTATGAAGCACATATCTGCCTCAACAGGGCAATGCTGGTTAGCAGAGTTTAGAGAGAAACAGTGAGGGATATTGACTAAGATCCTGGATCTTGAGGTCATGCATAACTAGGTTTCAATATTGACTGTATTTCTTTTTCTTTTTCTTTTCTTTTTTTTTTCTTTTTTCTTTTTTTTTTTTTTTTTTAAGGGCCGCACCCATGGTATATGGAGGTTCCCAGGCTAGGGGTCTAATTGGAGCTGTAGCTGCCAGCCTACACCTCAGCCACAGCAACACCAGATCCAAGCCACATCTGTGACCTACACCACAGCTCATGGCAACGCCAGATTCTTCACCCACTGAGCAGGGCCAGGGATCAAACCCACAACCTCATGGTTCCTAGTCGGATTCGTTTCCTCTGCGCCACGATGGGAACTCCGTTGACTGTATTTCTCAATAGCTGGGTGACTTTGGACAAGTTCTATCACCTCTTAGAGGCTCAGCTTCTCACCTTGTGACCTGGAGACAGCCATATTACCTCACAACATTGGGAAAATGATGACATGAGTTTAAACATATAATGAATGCACTTAGAGTTAAGCACGTGATTAGGAATCAATTCACAGCAGTTATTCCCAGCTAAGAGTTCACTGGAAAGCCCTTATATGCATAGCAGTAACAAAGCTCACATTCCCTATTAACCTTTGCATTCTTGTCTCCCCTCTGTCCACAGCTTTCCTGGTCAAAACTGAGCAATTTGGAGGGAGTTCTCTTGGGTTATTGCCAAAAGACATTTATTAAGATAACCTGTAACCTTTGAGCTGCCCAGGTTAACTCTTCAAATTCTGTCCTTGGGAGCATCCCCTTGCTATCCAGAACTTAGGTCCTCCAGCTGTGCTGTACTTGTCGTCACAACCAACTGCGGCATCTTTAGGGCACACTGAAGTATCCTAGGGCCCTAGCTGAGCCCAGCAGCTTCCTGTTTTCTCTCTTTAGGCATGAGAGGTTCAGCAGGGCAGGCTGACCTCGGGTATGCCCCTGGGCACAGAAAATCCCAGCTTCCATCAAAGCCAAAACAGAGAGAGCCTTGGGCACTGGTGACCTAAGGCAACGGCTTCCTCCTCTTCATTCTCCCAAAGACCACTCCCCTGGGGCTTGGAGAGACTAACAACTAGTTCACATCTCAGCAGCTGACCCCAGCTGTAAGTCTGTACGAATTACCTTGTCTCTCACTGGCACTGAGGATGAGGTCATAAAAGGAAGGAGACAACGGGAAAGACCTCCAGAAGGGCAGCAGTAAAACATGCCATCAGGGGGCGGGAGAGAGCCCCTGAGTCATGAGGTCCTTGGCAGCTGTCTCTGAGAGGTAAATAATTTCAAAAAGTCCTTGACTGGAAGATAAAATGTGTGCTTTTATGTGTACCAAAGGCCATCTTTAGACTCTTCCCTCATTTATTTTTATGGAATCAATTTCCTTAAGATTCAGAACTATGATGTGGTAAAATGAGAAAGAACTGGGGTGGTGAGGGGAAAGATAACAGATTTCCAGAGCCAGACAGAACCTCGGGTGGTCTAGGGAGTCTTGCCCATGCCCACCTCTCCAGGACTCTCCTCTTCACTCCCCATGTGCCAGCTGTGCTGGACTCCTCCAAACTTTCCTAAGACTCCAACCTTCCAAGTCCGTCTTCTGGAAAGCTCTTCCTCATCATGCTTCCTTTGGCTAATTCATGTACAGTCTTCAAATCTCAATGTTTATGTCATTCTTCAAGGCCCTTCCCTATTATACTTATTTTTTTTCTCCTTCCTGATAGCTAAAGTGTAGTTGTGATCATTGGAGTCTGAGCAGCCATTTTGGACCATGAGGTAGAAGTTAAAGCTTATAGATGGCAGAACTGCAAAACAGAAAAAGCCTGGATCCCTGAAGTTGTTGTAAAACTGCCTGCCAGTTCTAAATTTCCCACCTCAGGATTTATTTATTTTTTTCTAATTGGGGTAAATTTAATGTAACATAAAATTGGCCATTAATCATTTTAAAGTATATAATTCAGTGGCAGTTAATAATTCATTAGGTTATGAAGTGATTGCCCCATCTAGTTCTAAGATATATTAATCACCTCAAAAGGAAGCACCATACCCTTCAAATAGTTACTCTCCATTCCCTTCAAATAGTTACTCTCCATTCCCTCTTTCCCTCAGTCACTGGAAACCATGAGTCTGCTTTCAGTTTCTCTGGATTTCTCTATTATGAATATTTTATATACATGCAGTCATAGTATATGTGACTGTGTCTTGCTTCTGTCACTTTGCATAATGATTTTGAGATTCATCCATCTTGGATGATGGATTATATATCAGTATTCTCTTCCTTTTTATGACTGAACACTAGTTCGCATATACCACATTTTGTTTATTCGTTCATCTGTTGATGGACATTTAGGTTGTTTTCACTTTTTTGATTAATGTGAGTAGTGTTGCTATGAACATTGGTGTACAGGTATCTCTAGATTTCTTTTACATAAGAGAGGAATATATTTCTATTTAACCCATTGTTATTTGGATTTTTGTCATTCTCACTGATCATACTTTTAGGGACCTAGCAATTACAATGTTTTTTAAAAATTGTATCTTCTTCCATATCCTGTATGGAAATAGAGAACATTAAGAAGCAGAAGAATCTATGTTATCGTTTTCTCTCTACCAACATTTCCTGTGTTTCTTTGGGCCTCAGCAACTTTATCTATAAAATGGGGGTAAACAGGCACTTGAAAGCAGAGGTCTAAACCAGATAATCTCTCTCCTGGTCTCTTGTGTTTGTTTCTTCAAAGTATGTTTTGAAAGGGCTAGGGTTACAGGAAACAGCATGAAACCCATTGAAATGTCATGTCACTTTCTTTGAAACACTTTCCCAATTTCATCCCCTTTCATTGTCCTTGAGCTGGATTTTTTGCTTTCATCTCCCTGCCCTGTAGCATGTCTAAAGCTTCATTTTCATAGTCCATCTTAAATTTGTTGTATACATATCTGTTTTCTTGGTAGATCCTACAATCCTTGAAAATAGGTCCTTTAAATGTAGCCTGCTCTTTCAAACAAAGCAATACCCAAAAGTTTAGTACAGCAATAACACATACTCTGGGCATTTCTTATCCAACTCCTTGTTGTTCCCAAGGCCTTTGGATCTCCTGGGTGTTGGTATCTATGTTTTAGTATTTCTTCCAGTTCTTCTTGATAAAGATGTTATTCTTTCAACTGCCAGTCTTGTCCCCACCCAATTCCATCCAGTCATTTGAACTGCAGCTTTTGCCTTGGGTCCACGGAACTCTCAATGGTTCAGTCCCTTTCTCACCCCTTAGCCCCACAGTGGAAAGGAGTTCAGGAAGGTTCTAGGTCATAGGTGCTCAGAAAATATTTAATGAAGGAGTTTTTAAAAGAAAGAAAGACCCATGAGATCCTGTTGTACCTAATCATTTGTGATGGAACATGATGGAGGATAATGTGAGAATAAGAATGTGTATGTGTATATATATATGTGTGTGTGTGTGTGTATGTATGCATATATATATGTATAACTGGGTCACTTTGCTCTACAGCAGAAACTGACAGAACATTGTAAACCACCTGTAATAAAAAAATTTTAAAAAGAAAAAAAAGAACTCACTTGATCAAAGTTGTTGGGTTTTTGTTTGTTTTTAACCAAGTACTAAAACCTAGAAGCAAATCCCAATCCTGGTCCTTTTGGGAAGCTGTATTAGAGATAGAAAGGAAGACAATGAATCAGAATTCTTTAATGTAGGTCTGAAGATATGTTTCTAGTTTCTCTATTTCTCCTTGAACTAAGCATAAGCCAAGAATTGTGCAGCCATCAGAACCTGGAAAAGATGAGTTAGAGTTTCCCTATCTATCTATCTATCTATCTATCTATCTATCTATCTATATTGATACCAATGTCCTTATAGATAAGGAATCTGAGGTTCAGCAAAGTGAAGGGGCAGCCTTAAGTCACAATAGAGTAGCTGAGATTCTATCCCGATTGGGTCTTTGGATTTTCTGCCCCTGTACCCACACTCCCTGGCCTGTGATGGATTCAAATGATGAATGAGGAGGTCCTGTCATGGACTTCCAGCCAACCTGGTTGCAGACACCCCCAGCTTATCAGTCTGACCTTTGGTTTTTCATGGCAAACCCCTGTGTGGAGGAAGCTGCCAACAGGCGGCCAAGGCTCTGTATTGTCCTTATTTAGAATTGCTTTCACTTAAACTGGCTGTACTGTTGCAAAACATGTTTATTTGGTTTCCTCTCCCTCCTGGCTGCTTGACTAGTGTGAGCCCAGAGGACAGCAGCTCCAGCCATCAGACCTAGGCCAGGCAGGGCAGGGCCAGGAGGAAAACATGAGACTCCAGAGAGAGGGCATAGGAGGGCTTAATTTCCCTTCCCAAGTTGTGTGCCAGACAGGATGGACACCCTCTCTTTGGGGCATTGCTGTGGGTCCTGGAGAAAGTGGACCATTCAAAATGCACCCCTGCTGAGACCGATCTCAACTTAGAGTACAAAGAGCTTTACTTTCTTGAAGTCCACACAGTAACAATGTTTTACTTAGTTTAATTAGTTTTAGTATTAACTAATGATAATGATAGTTCTAATAATATAGCAACTTCCTTTTCTTAAATACTTACTATCAACCAAGCAACCTATTTAATCTCATGTAGTTTATTTTGTTTAATATTTAGGATAACCACATTAGATATGTACATTTAATAAAGTTGCTTACTAGACAAGGAAAGTAAGACTGAGAGAAGTCAAAGTCATTTGACTGGTTGGCCACAGGAATGGAGATTTGAAGCCAGATCTGTCTGTGTCTACAGTGTGTAGGGTGTGTTCTCTTATGCAACACCCTTCTTTAGGAACCCCCTTTGTTAGAAGAGTGAGGGTCACAGAACACAGTGACTGGCTGTGTCCCAGCAGAGCTCATTTTCCAGAATTCCCAAACAATGTCCTTGGCAACAGGTTACCCCAGTATAAACCATAATTTTATTTTATTTTATATTTAAGTAAATTTTATTGGTATACAGCTGACTTAGAAAGTCATGTTAGTTTCAGGTGTACAGCAAAGAGAATCAGTCATACATGTACAAATGTCCATTCCTTTTCAGATTCTTTTCCCATATAGGTTATTACACAGTATTGAGTAGGTTACCCCATGCTATACAGGAGGTCCTTGTTACCTATCTGTTTTATATATAGTAGTGTGTATACGTTCGGCCCAATCCTCTAATTTATCCTTCCCTGCCAGTTTGTAAACTGTAATTTTTAAAGGAAGAATTCAAGATTTCCCACTTACTGCCATTTGAAAGGCTTGTTCTCCCCTCCTCTCATCTGTTTAAATCCCATTTTCAAGATGTTATGGTCTTTGGGACCAGTGCATTTCTTCCATGGGCATTTCTGGGAATAAGCTGGCAGTGAGAGAAGAGAGAAAGCTCCAGAGCTGAATGAAGGCACCTGCCAAGTTCCTTGTGAGAGCTTTAAATGGAGAACATCTTATGAGACATGTCTGCTGGAGGCATCTCACAGAATCTCTTCACTCTTTGGGGGAGTATCCCCATTTTATGGTGAATAAATTGAAGTTCAGAGGCAAGATGTCATTTGTCCCTAGCAGACAGCTGGTAAAGGACTAGAGCTGATCCTCCATCCTGAGTCTTCTGACTGCCTGGTGACTGTGAACAGAAATACCCTACACAAGCTGGGTTTTTTTGCAGGCCAGCGAGCTCCCTCCTTGGCCATCATTCCACTTCATTATCATTTGGAAATGAGAATATGTTGGAATTTCTGGCCTTCCTCTCCAGAGGGAAGGAGAAGGGAAAGGGACACCTCTTAAGTGAATTGTCTTCCTAGTAGGGGAGGAGGTGACAGTTGGGGAGGAAAACAGCCCAAAACACAATAAAAAAATTCTTTTCCTCTCAAGTCACTCTCTCGTGAGATCTAGAGCACATATTTTCAAATACCTTTTTAAAACGTGTGCCATGCACAGATGGGTGTAGCCCTCTTCCTAGGGACTGGCCCTGTGTTGCATTTTGACACAGATGTCAACATCTGCATGGAGAGCAGAATTAACAATTAAAAGGGGTGGGTGAGTGAACGGGTGGGGCGCCTGGGGTATAGTCCTTCCCTGCCCAGTGGATTGGGAAGTCTGAGATTCCCTTCAGGGGCCAGCCGGAGTCTGTCTATTGGCTATCTGCTTTCCTTTCCCTTCCCCCATGGTTTCTGTCTCACTTTTGTTCTAATTATCTTCTGTTTATGATGCCCTTCCAGGCATGTTACAGTTTTTGATAAGGTTCAGAGTTGGCCTTTCAGAAGGTGATAGGACACCACTTTAATGAAGATGAAAGAGCTACACTCACAGTCTTCTGGATTCCCTCTAATCTTTCTTTTTCTATCTGCCTCAAGGCAAACCATGTGATCAACTTTCTTTTTGCAGAGTATGAAGGGAAACCCTGGGCATTTTGCTGAAAGTAAGGCTTGATTTTTCTCATCTGTGTCATAGACATGATCATCTTGGCCTTTCCTCTCTCACATTTGATTAAAGATGAATGAAACACAGACCCTGCAAAAACTCCATAGAGCGCTAGAAGTAGTGCAGAATTACTGGGCAGATGATGATCTGGAGATTTCTTTTCTCCTAGTGGAAAAAAAAAATCCTAAGTAGTCATCAGTTTAGCACATTCTTGCTACCCAGGATCTCTTCTCTGCTTCTTAGGGTAGAGTAAGACTAAGTGCAAAAGCCCCAGAACAGGAAGAAGCCTGGGATTGACTATGTACCTTCCTTTTAGGAAACCACACCAGGGACTTCAGATAAACCTAGATATTCTCAGTGGCCCCTTGTGGATGCCTGACCTCTTTTCTCAAACCCAGTGTCACCTGAGCAAACTTGGGAGGCACGGGGCTCATTTTGTAGCTAAGGGGTGAAATGAGAAGGTACCGGTCACACACAGCTGGTTATTGAAAGTCCGTAATGAGGTCCCAGCAACCCTCTGGCTTCAAGTCCAAGAGTCCTAACCACAACATCACACCACTTCACAGCCAGAAGGTAGAGTTGTTCCTAAAACCCAACCTTCTTCCACCAGAAACCAGGGACTCAGTGCCAGGGCAGGATTTATGACCTAGTAACTGAGGACAGAAATAATTGGTCACATTAATGCCTGGCAGTCCCAGGCCGGGTTCCACTCTGGAGGGGTGGCATGGATTGAAATAGCTGAGGAAAGTTTACTTTTCTCAGCCCAGGTGCTCTGCTGTGGCCAACACAGCCCTAATGAGCTCTGCATATTCAGGACACAAATAATTGATGGTCCAATTTAAAGTGTGCAGAGGCCATGTTTCTTTCCAGGCTCCAAAGGAAAAACACCAGCTGAGGAAGAATGAAGAACTGCCTGTTCTAAGTTATTTTCTTTCTGTGGTCGTTTGATCCCCAGAAAGACTGTGTCAACCCTATCAAGGGCCTGGAGAAAGGAGGCAATTACCCAGAGAAGTCAAGCAAAGAGGAGAGGACAAAGGAAAATCGTGTACCAGGGAAGAGGTCCTGGGCTCCTTGCTGGAATGGATACAGCCTTTAGCATACCCTGCTTTTTTTTTTTTTTTAAATAAATTTTATTGGAGTATAGTTGACTGACAAAGTTGTGTTAGTTTCAGGTAAACATATAAACAGTAAATCAGTTAAACGTATACCTATATCCATTCCTTTTCGGATTCTTTTCCCATATAGAACATATCCTTCTTTGCACAGAAGCTTGACTTTGGGTTCAGACAGATCTAGATGTGAAGACAAATCCAATTTCCTTTTATATGGGTGACCTAGGCAAGATTTAACTGCTCTGTGCCTTAATTTATTCATTTGCTAAATGGGGGTTAAGAGCACAGACTTTGGGGGCGATCAACTTGGATTTCCATCCAGTTCTGCCATTGACTGGGTCATGAGGGGCCAGTTACCCACCCGCCCATGTTAGTTCTTTGTTTCTAAAGAGGAAGTAAGTAGTTACCTTGGAGGACTACTGGGAGGCCTGCTTGAGATAAGACGTAAAGTTCATGAGCGCAGCACCGAGGAACATCACTGTTAACTTGGTACTTATCGCCAGTTGAGCGCTTGGACGGTGGTTCTCAAAGTGTGGTCCCTGGATCAGCAGCTTTAGCCTCACCTGGAAACTTGATAGAAATGCGCATTCTCAGGCCCTACCCCATCTCACTGAATCAGAAAATTTGAGGGTGGGGTCCAGCACTCTGTGTTTCACCAAGCCCTCCGGAAGATTCTGGTACATCTCAAGCCTGAGAATCTCTGCTCTCTGTGGTAACTAAGAATGCACCTGAGACATTTCAGTTCTTCAGCTGTCTCTTAAGTGATTCAGTGCCATAATCCTTCAAAACGAGCTCTCTGCTCATTTCTTTCTGCCTCCAAACAGGGAAGAAAAACTTTCTTTCTCAGGATTTCAGAGAGACCCCTCTCATTACTAGGTAACATTTTCTACATGCTTATATTCCAGGCATTCAGAGAGTAGTTTTATATGGATTATTGCAGTTTATCTCTTTAGTTATCCTCTCTGGTCGATATTATTATCTTTGTTTTGCAGATAAAGGAATTGAAGTTCTGTGAGGTGAAATAAATTAGCCAAACATTAACAACCACCGAGTGGTAAAGCCAGGATTCATATCTCAGGGGTCTATTTCCAGAGAGTTTTCTTCCTCGCTCCTCATGCTACGTCTTTATACCACTATGAAGAACCAGGAAAGTCTAGTTTGGTAAAGAGAAGCCTTCAGAGAGCATGTGGAAAGCATCTCCATGCATCTCCAGGGCCATGATGGTCCCAACTTTAGAATGTGGAACCATAGGGAGCCTGATTGTGACTTGACCAAAAAAAAAAGCTGTCAGCAGTAGTCTGAATTACCCAGAAATGTCACACTGTGTGAGATAGCAAGCTCCCTGTCACTAAGGATGTATAGGCATAAGCTGGGTGAGCACCTGTCAAGGTGTCATAGAAGGAGGATTGGTTCTTCTCTCCCCTGTGATGTTTAATTCTGAGCAGAAGTTTGTAGGCAGTCCTCTCTCTTGGGTGCTTAGCCTTGGATGTTTGACAAGAAGTAGAAATACTGTACTTACACAGGCAGATGACTGAGGCGAGGTTCAGGGAAGAGAGAATCTACTTTAGTGGACTGCAAGGTGTTATTTCAGAACCTTCTCTGACCCTTGTAGCTGGAAGGGATTGCTTTTTTCTTTGACTCCCCTATCAGGTTTTTCTGATACTGCTTTTATAGTCCTGAGCCCCATCCTACATCACTGTAACTATTCTGGGTGGTTGTATTTCTTCTGTTGAGGAAACAGCAAGATGTGTACATGGAGACTGCTAGACCTGTGGAATCATGAGCAATAGTCTGAACCTCTGTGGGCCTCAGTTTCCTCATTATGTAAAGCGGTCAATAGGGGATTCCTTACTGAGGCTTGAAGTATTCAAGGAGCTTGAAATATGGTTCATCACATCTGTACCCCTCTCCAATCCTTGTAAATTGTAAAGTGCCTTTGGAGAAAAAGTATTTTTGTTATTGAAGTGAAGTTGATTTACAGTGTTGTGTTAGATTCTGGTTTACAGCAAAGCAATTTGGTTATACATATGTATTTTTTTCATATTCTTTTCAATTATGGTTTATTAGAGGATATTGAATATACTTCCCTGTGCTATACAACAGGAACTTGTTTATCCATCCTATACATAATAGTTTGCGATTGCTAATCCCAAACTCTCAATCCAGTTCTCTCCCACAACCTGCCTTGGCAACCTGTTCTCTATGTCTGTGAGTCTGTTCCTATTTCATAAATAAGTTCATTTGTGCTATGTTTTATATTCCATATATAAGTGATAGCATATGGTATTTGTTTTTTCTCTTTTTACTTACTTCCCTCAGGATAATAATCTCTAGGTTCATACATGTTGCTGCAAATGGCATCATTTCATTCTTTTTTATGGCTGAGTAATAGTCCATTGTATATATGTATCACATCTTCTCTATCCATTCCTCTGTTGATGGACATTTAGGTTGTTTCCATGTCTTGGCTATTGTGAATAGTGCTGCAATGAACATGGGTGTGCATATGTCTTTTTGAATTATAGTTTTGTCTGAATATATGCCCAGGAGCAGGATTGTTGGATCAAATGGCAACTCTATTTTTAGTTTTTTGAGGAACTTGGGGGGAGATCATATTTCTGATTCATTCAAATATCTTTTCTACTGCTCTCCCCTTGTCTCTAACCCTGCCTTCCCACCTGAAATGTATTCAGTGTATATAAATATATAACTGCCTAACAATCATGTTCCAATGGTGGATTTACCAACACCTGAACAAATAAGTGCTCTTCTGCATTTGCTGCCCATCATCTGATAGGCCCTCTATCTGGATGGACCTTTTCTTGGACACACCATGGTTGTGTGTGTGTTTGTGTGTGCATGTGCATGCACGTGCACATGTGTGTATGCACTTAGAATAATCCACAACATGCCATAGTATGAAGAGACCTATGGGAGGAGAGAGGGAATGGAAAAGAAAAACTTCAACTACTCTTTCTATGAGCAACTAATTGCAGTTTTGTGGTTATGTGGGGCGCTTGATTACTGTGGAAAGAAACCTGGCCTCTAGGGTAACGAACCTCACACATACTGATATCCGTCTCGAACCCCTTTGATAGCAGCAGAATGTTTCAGGTGCAGATTCTAGAAGACTTAAAAGCAGGTCTGTTTTTAAAAACACTGCATATTGAATTTTCTCCACTGTGGGAGGCAGGCCAAGTAGTGGCTCTTGAAGCTTTTAAAGGCTCACTGGCCCTTCAAAAAATGGCTGTTGTGGACATATGGTTTTAGAAGCTTTTTAAAAAGCCTTGTGGGCTTATTTTTAGAGCAAACCTTAACCTTGTAAAACTTCTTAAAGGAGCCACAGAGGGTCCAATCACTAGAGCCCCCAGGCAGCTGCTCCCAAGGTTTCCAACATAGGCCTTCCTTGTGTTTGATGTGAGTGTCAGGCTGCCAGCTGTGCCTGGAGTTGGCCGCCCCTGGAGAGGGTGTATCCTAGAAGCCCAGAAGACCTGAGACCTGAGCCATCCGTGAGTCATTCAAGGAGATGGAGTTTTCTCCCAGTAAATGCAGACCCTGGAATCACAGACTCACAGAATCTCAGAGTCCCCTGAAAATGAAGAACCTTAAAAGTCATCCAGTCAACTCTGATCTGACATTAGAACTGAAATACACTTATAAAGAGGTGGTTCCACCTCTGCTTGCACACCTCCAGCGACGAGAAGATCATTATCTGTGCATTTATCCTTCAATACATTTGTGACTGAGTACACCTTACATTCCTGGCACTGTGCAAAGTGCCAGGGATTCAAAAGTGAGTAAAAAAGTAAGTCTCAACACAGACCGAATGTTAGTGGGAAAGACAGATGTGGATCACATGATCACATCCATACACAATGGCAGATGAAAAGAATCATCAAAACCAAGGATTCATAAAAGCTTCTGATAGGACCTGAGGCAGTCTGAGAGCTCAGGGAAAGTATGATGAAGAGGCGACCTTTGAACCAGGACCTGAAGGATGGATGAAGGTGAGCAAGGCAAGAGCAGGCTGGAGGCCAAGGGACCCTCTCTGAGAGGTTTTCAGGCTGTCGGTAGTGTGGCATTTCAGAGGAAATGAAAGTGGTCCAGGTGTGTAACAAAAGGGGAAAGACCTGATTTGAGGCTGGGGCCACACAGTCTGTAGGGCATGCATGGCCTTGCTGTCATGTTGAGGATTTTGATCTCTAACCTGAGAGGTACTGGAAACCTATGATTCATTTTAAACAAAAGACAGGCCATTCACAGCAGAGCTGCCAATTCTTTCTCATTTGCTCAGTGGCATGGTCTAAAGTATGTCCATAATTCTCTTGTCTTCAAAAAGTGAAGCCTAATTTCCCTCCCTTGGATGTAGGGCAGTCTTATTTTGATCAATAAAATGTGACAAATGCTATGTGAGTTCTGAGGCTAGGGTAGCTTTCCTGGCGTGCTCTCTCTCTCTCATTGCTTGCTCTCGGGGAGTCAGCCCCCAAGATGCAAGGACACTCAAGCAAACTGTGGACAGTCCTACATGAAGAGAAACCGAGGCCTCCTTTCCATCACCAGCACCACATTGTCAGCTATGACCTCTAGAAACAGGTCCTCTTCCCCCTCCCATGTCAAACCTATAGTTAACTATAGCCCCAGCTGACACCTCGATTGTCACCTCATGACAGAGCCAGAACCACCTAGATAAGCAAGTCCTGAATTCCTGGCCCACAGAAACTCTGAGATAATAAGTGCATCTTATTTGAAATTATTGACTTTGGGTTATTTGTTGAGCAGTGGAAACTATCTAATTTTGTAAAGCTTTTCAGGGTGTGGGGAGGAAAGCAGGCACTTCCAATGTTGGGGAGACTTGTATTTGAAATCCAGCCCTCCCGCTTCCTGGTTGTTACTTTGCCTCCTGGAGCTCCCGTTGTCTATCTGTAACATGACATGATGCCTGCACAAGCCCCAAGGTATAGCACCATATCTTCATTCTCAGTGTCCTTGCCCTCTCTCATTTCATACCCAATTGAGACCTGCCATGCTCAAAGCTGAGATTTTTTGGTTTGTTTGTTTTTATTGGCGTTTCCATTGTAGCTAAGGGAGTTACAAACCTGACTAGTATCCATGAAGGGCAAGTTCGATCCCTGGCCCTGCTCAATGGGTTAAGGATCTGGTGTCGCCATGAGCTATTGTGTAGGTCACAGACATGGCTCAGATCTGGCATTGCTGTGGCTGTGGTGTAGGCTGGTATCTCTGATTTGACCCTTAGCCTGGGTGCCACAGGTGTGCCCCTTAAAAAAAGGTTTTATTGTCAATAGGCACTGCAGAGTGTGAGTTATGATTCTGCTGGAATGAGAGGGCTTGAGGCCCTGGCTTAGCCAGATTTCATGAAAGCACTACAAATTTTCAAGCCTGTTCACACTTGGGTTAATGAGTTTAATGAGCCTGTCTCCTGCTATGGAAACAGAATTGTCTTTTTTTTTTATTTGAAAGTTACCTCCATGTAGTTGCATGTCTTATTTTCTTTGTTTGCAATGTAGTAAGGAAATAGATTTATGATGTGTGTTCTTAGGGAAGAGATTATTGGGTCAGTACTTACTGTGTGTCATATGCTTTGTGAGGATGCTTTTGGTTAATTCTCAAAACATAGTCCATTGTGTGAGTTAGGAAACATATAAAAGCCAAAGATAATACTTTGCCACCTAGTATTATATGACCTTGGTTAGTTATCAAATGGGTCATAAGAACAGAATCTATACAAAACAAGGTGGAAGTGAAGATTAAAGAAGCTAATATGTATAAAATACTTAGAACAGCATCTGATATATTCCTGATTAGTTTCTATTATTATTTTTCTTATTTTTAACCACTATTTCAAAAATTCCGAGCAAACCTTCTTTCTAAGCCATTTTGCTTTATCTATGATATCTCTCTCCTGTAATAACAGCCCTTCAGATTTTTATAGAACTTTTTACATCCATTTGATTCTTCAACAATTCAGTGCCTTAGCAACACTGTCTTGATTTTTAAGCTGAACAAGTTAAAGCTCAGAGAGGCGAGTGTGATTTGCTCAAAGAACTTTAGGTTCCAAGCAACAGAAACCAACTGAATATAACTTAAGCTAAAGTTCATTAATGATGCAGGGTGATTCAGATAACCCAGTCTCTGTGTGAGCCACAGAAAAGGGACCAAGGAATGACAAGACCTGGGAAGAAGAAAGCTACAGGGGAATACTGCTCTTCTTTCTTGCCCCTTTTCTCTGTTTGGCTGATGGGCTGCCTCTATCGATTTCTCCAAAGACGTGCTTTTTCAGCCACTTTGTACAAATGGTTAGAGGAGTGACAACCTCCCACTTCCAAATTATCACAAGTCGTCACTCCAGCCATAAGAGAGATTGGTCTTCTGCCCTTCTTTGTTTGGATTCCACATTACCACAGATGGGACCTGGTTGAACCAGTTTGGGACGGGAGCCTTCCCCTGGTCTGATCAAACCTGGCCCATGAGTAGTGTCACAGTGGACAGACACTGCTGTTGGGCACTCGCTCCTGTAGATCCTGCAGGAAGTCATGAGTAAGTGAAGAACTCTCCAGAGGGAAGTAAATTTATTGCCGTTGTACACAATGAATTGACTGAGGCAGGATTCTTTTCCAGATTCTCTATCATGAGGCCAACACTTTTCCCTCAAGGCTTCAGCTACATTCCCTCAGGATTATCTCCTGGGATTCAGATTGGGGAAGATCTGGTTGCTTTTCCAATTGTTGTTTTTCTACCTATGGAGCCATCCTTATACGTAAGTGGTGTCATGTTATATTATTGGACATAATTCTTCACTCTGTCTTTTGATAAGAGAATTCTACATTCCCAACTTTTGTCCCATGGCTTGCAGTGTTTCCCTGGAAAGGGGGTATACTCCTGCATATTACTAACATCAGATGTGAGCCTATGACTTGCATTAGCTGATGGAACCTAAGTAGGAGTGATTTAGATCAAGACCAAGCAGAAATATTGAGTCATTGCAAATTTCAGCCATGTCTTTTTCTCACTCTCCCTTAAGAGTGTCATGTCTCTTCAGCTTGGATTTTCAAATGAAGAAGATTCCCAGAGCCAAGCACAGCCACCATGCAGTTGCCTCTGACAGTAACCCAAGAGAGGAATGAACCTTTGAGAAATGACTCATCTGAGACCCTCTCTAGAAAATAGGCCTTTAAGGGTAAGGGGTGAGGATAGGAAAGAGAGGGGGCAGTCACTGGGTGATTCTCAGAGGTGACTCTGAGAGAGTGAGCTCCCTGGGAATTCACGGAAAATATGGGAAGGGATTTGGACTTCCCTAGAATATACACTCAGGATCTGGACTTCCATGGAACACAGCTAGGAGCTTGAAGGCAACCTTACATCCAAGAATGCTTCTTAAATTTCAGTGTGGGAGTTCCTGTCATGGCTCAGTGGTAATGAACCCAATTAGTATCCATGAGGATATGGGTTTGATCCCTGGCCTCACTCAGTGGGTTAAGTATCCAGCATTGCCATGAGCTGTGTTGTAGGCCAGCAGCTGCAGCACGGATTCAACCCCTAGCCTGGGAACTTCCATATACTGCAGGTATGGCCCTAAAAAGACAAAAACAAAACAAAACAAAACCAAAAAACCTCCAGTGTGCCTCCAAACCCCCTGAGGGTCTGGTTGAAAGGCAGATTTTGATCCAGGCAGTCTGGAGTGAGGCCTGGGATTCTGCATTTCCGATGCGTTTCAGACAAGCTCATGGGTGATGGTGATGCTGCCAATCCGTGGACCACACCTCGAATCATAGGGCTCCAGATCTCAAATGAAAGGAAAATTCCATCATAGTGCCTCTCTGTCTCACCCAGTGCCTCTCTCTCACCCACCACCGTCATCATCGTTGTCCTCAACATCCTCTCTCAGTGTTTCTGAGGAAACAGGGCTCTCCTGTCCTCTCAGGGTGACAGGGAAAGCTGCCAAGGAGTCCCTGCTCCCTTGTTAGCCCTTCACCTCAGTCCCTCCTCTGTCCCCTCCCAGGCGGAGCAGAGGTCACTCCAGGGTACTCTCTGAGGTCCCTCTGCTGGCTCTGGCCCAGGGTATTAGAACCACAGTCTGCAGGCGAAAACCAAAGACTCTTTCTCTGTAGTTGGCCTCAGAACTCCCTCTCTCAGAAAGGGAGAGAGGTGGAGAAAAAGTTTGAAATGGTATTTTTCTTGAGAACGATTGCTCTGGGGAGCCAAGCCTGAAATGAGTGTGTGATTGTGAGAGGGCTGAGTGGTAAACTCCCTTGTTTTCTGCAGATGTTATAGGAGCCTGAGCCAGAGTTCAGGAAAAATGTTTTCCCGCAGATCCACCCCTGCCCCAGAGGCTGTGAGGAAGTTGGCAAAGAGCATATTGATCAAGCTGGAGTCCAGCATCCTCACGGAAACACGGAAATTCACAGTCTGAAGGGGAAATGATGGCTGCGAGCATCTAACCTGAAGAGAGGAAGAGGAGGGCAACCCCACTGAATGGTTCTCTCCTCTGGGTGGAACTCTGGGCTAGAAGCCTCCAGAACCTCCAGTGGGTGTTGAAGGAAACTCCCATACTTCTCAGCAGGTGCTTCTTGTTCTGGGAGGGCTTCCTGCCTCTGAGGCAGCCCAGCTGCTTGCTCTGGAAAGACCGTCCCTTACTGGGGCTGAGTCTGCTTTGCTCATCCACACTGAGACACTGTCCTCCAAAGCCACAGAGAATAGGATGCCACCATGTCTCCGCCACGCGTCTCCCAGGCAAGAGAGCACATCCCAGTCATGTCCATTGGCCCGTATGATCCTCAGAACCCCCAAAAGAAAGCGGAGTGGGGGGTTCAGATGTAAAAGAGGAAACAATGAGATGCTACTTGTGCTCGGGGAGGAGGGTGAGCGTACAGGCTCCATTGGCTGGCTGCCTGGGTCCCAGCCCCGCCTCCACTGGCTGTGTGTCTTTAAACAGGCCCCTGGACCACCACTCTAAGCTGGGTTTCCACTTCTGTGAAGTGGGCGTAATGACATTGGACCCTGGAGAGCATTGTGGTGAAGACTGAAAAATTGAAGTCAAGGGCTTAACTTTGGGGTTCTCAGAACCTCCCTTCTGTTATTGAGGAGAGCGAGGAGAAAAAGATGGAGGTTAAGTGACTGGCCCAACAGCAGAAAACGGTGGCACCAGATCTAGAACTTAGCTAAGCTAAGTCTAACTCCAATACTTTTACCTTACATTCAGTATCTTGCAGTCCTAGGCCCATCAAAGACCAAAATTCTCCCCTAACCTTAACATTGTTGGGGGCAGGCCCTGCACTGAGCTGTGTTCAAAAGGTCAGCACCTCATGGGGGTTGGGATACCCTCCCTCCCCTACCCCAGCTCCCTGAAGCCTGAAAAAATTGCTGTCAGCTCTTCCCACCTTTGAGTTAGGCATTGCCCTTTCCCCTCTTTTCAAATGCAAGTAACCTGGTCAGGTGGGGTTTCCGGGGTAGGGGGGTAGTAAGGAAGGGAACCTCTCTCAGGGGACTGTCCTCCAAAGATGCAACTCCCTGCTCCTTCACAACCCCTGTTCTTCCCTGCATCACACCTAAAGAGAAAAAAGCCCAGGGAGCTGGCCCCTTGTTGCTCAGCGAAAACGAAAACGAATCTGACTAGCATCCATGAGGACACAGGTTTGATTCCTGACCTCGCTCAGCAAGTTAAGGGTCCAGTATTGCCGTGGTGTAGACCGGTGGCTGCAGCTCTGCAGCTCTGATTTGACCCCTAGCCTGGGAACCTCCATATGCCTTGCGTGTGGCCCTAAAAAGACAAAAAAATAAAAATAAAAATAAAAAAGAGAGAAAAGCCCAGAGGTTAGGCAGCTTGCCTGAGGCCACATACTAGCCCTGATGAGAAAAGGATTTGGACCCTGAAGTCTGATGTCAGTGTCTGTTCTCCTAACCCTCAGGGGACAGTCCCGACCCAGTGCTCCTTCTATCCCCTTTGTAAGAGGAGGGGAGGCCAATAGTTCCAGAAGGCTCCCCTGCACAGGATGGTGGCTCACCTCCCTTTTTCCTCTGTCTCGTCTGTTATATCAAGACCCAGGCAGGAAACTTAATCCCTTCCTCATTTTCCACCAAAAGAAGAATATTTCACCTCATCTGATCCTTCCAGCAGCATTTTTCGTGGGTCACTAGGTGCCCTTAGTTTGACAGCGGATGAACCTCAGAACTAACTCACCCAGAGGACAAGTTCATTCATTAAGTAGGGGCTCAACTAAGGCTTCCTCTGCAGCATGCTGCCTCTGAGCTTACAGGCAGCGTCTAACCTCCGAGGCAGCCTTCATCAGATTCTTTTAGGATGTCACAACAGGCACTTGGGGTTGGGCAGGCCCCAAGTCTAGCCCCTCCAGAAACAAGCCTCATTCACCAGGGCGGGGAGGACATTGGGGAGCCATAGGAGGTGATGAGGGGTGTCCAGCGAAGCAGGCAGGGCAGGTTTCCAGTGAGTTTGGGAGATGGGGCTGATTGAAAGGTCCAGGCAGGCTCTCAGGTCAGAAATTTCAGCTGTTTTCCTGAGGGTGAGTCTGGGCCATCATGGGTCTGTGGAATCTGTCTAGGGGATTATCTGGGAGGGAGGGGACCATAGCATAGGCTCCAGGAGTCAGCAGGGGAGTCCCCTTAGGGTAAAACTCTGAGGGTTTACAGAGAGGATTAGGCCCCCAGGGAGATAACTGGAGAGGTGGAATAGTCCACCCACTGGTCTGGGGGAAGATTTCTGAGGCTGCACTGCCTGGGTTCTCACCTTAGCGCTTCCATTTATTACCCGTGTGACCTTGGTAAGTTACTTAAATCCTCTGGACCTCATGTTCCTTATCTAGGATACTAATAGGATCTAAGTCATAAATATAATTTTTGTTAAGATTAAATCAATGAGAAAGAGAAAAGCAGCTGGACATCTGTGAACTGGCCCAGCACTAATAGCAAGGCCTCCCTCCTGTGTTGCCAGGTGTCAGCCTGGCCCTTGCAGTCAGCCTGGGTTCTCTTGCTGAACATAATCTTACACATGAAACCCAAAAAGGGCTATTTTATATATTTTTTCTAAGCATATACAGAAACAAGGTCACCGTGCCAGCCACAAAAATACCAAACATCCCTATCTCCCAGTAATACAAGTGAGTGATTGCTGACTCTTTGGTTTTTGTTTTGTTTTGCTTTGTTTTTTTGTCTTTTTGCCATTTCTTGGGCCGCTCCTGCGGCATATGGAGGTTCCCAGGCTAGGGGTCGAATCAGAGCTGTAGCGACTGGCTTACCCCAGAGCCACAGCAATGTGGGATCCGAGCCACATCTGCAACCTACACCACAGCTCACGGCAACGCCAGATCGTTAACCCACTGAGCAAGGCCAGGGATCGAACCCCCAACCTCATGGTTCCTAGTCAGATTCGTTAACCACTGAGCCACGACGGGAACTCCTGCTGACTCTTTATAATTACTTCTTTAGCCTCTGTCTCTTCTTCCCTCTTTCTGGATAAGATCTACTAAGTATCAAATCAGAGTTATCTTTGCTTCTTGATGGCACCCAATACAGAGCAAACCCCTGCTTCTTTAAACCCTCTCCAAGATCACCTGACTTCATCTCCTAGAAGCCCACCTCTGCTAAGTTCTGATACTCTCTGCAGAAACGCCCCATGGTTCCCCGTGACGTGCATGCTCCCTTCTCTGCAGTGAATCAGTCAGCTGCAGATTGTTCCTGGTGGTCTTTGGTTGGGTGGCATGGACACAAGTTCATAAATGGAAGCATGGAGACAGTTCCTGGCACAGAATCAGCACCATGTCAAGGATCTAATCATAATTACTGGGTAGGTTACCACTGCAGCCTTGAGGACAGGGATATCTGAGAGCAAAAGCTACAGGACAGAGGCCAAGTGGAATCGTGGATTTATAGCCAGGAGACTTCAATTTAAGTCCCTGTCTACCATTCAAAATAGTAACTAAATTTATTGCGCACTTCAAAAGAGCCAGACACAGAGCTGAGTATTTGACGTGAAGGATCTCGCTTATTCACTGTGTTGCCACAGGCAAGCTGCTTAACCTCTCTGAGGCTTAGTTTCTCCATCTGTAAAAATTGGGGAAAATAAAAATACTTCTAGGTTTGTCATGAGGCTCATGAGACTATGGTTGCTGCAGGCCCTAAATTTTTATTTACATGTGACTTAAATGAACAAAGTCTAGGTTATGGTCCTAAGGCTCTCCAGTTATTCCAACTTGAACCCGAAGGTGGCAAAGGACAGAAAGCGAGGCTGGTTTAAAGTCGTGTTCCTGACATTCCTGCATTTTTTTTTACCTTCTCACGGAGAAGGCCTGGACTGCACGTCTGAATGGCATTGCCCTACAGGAATGGTGAAAAAGCCTCTGTCAGGAACTCCTTCCTTGGCCTCAAGTTTCCATGGAGGTCCTTTCCCAGGGGGACCAGGAATGATGAACAACAGCTTTTGGCTCCATGTCACTTATCTGAGACCTGGTTTTCTGACAGAATGGGAATAAAGTTAATTCCTACCACATATATTAGTGGTGGGGATCAAATTAAAAGGTGTATATGAGACTGTGTTGTCAGCCACGAAGAGGACATTATCGGTTCCTCCCAGAGAGTGGTCTGTCACTTGGGGACCTGAGTGTCTGCTCTCTAAGGGCTGAGCTATTGGCCGAGGAGCTTGTTCATGTGTCTGTGCATTAACCCCTTTTCGTAAATCCATGGGCATTAGAAAGGTTTCAGAGAGCCCCCACATTGGGCTTATGTAAAATAGGTTACTTTCTCTCTTAAAATTCTAAGGGCAAGCAGTCTCGCTTAGTGAGGTGGCTTTACTCCACAAGCCACCCTGGTTTCCTCAAGTTTATTTCTACACCATCTTTTTTTTTTCCCCACTATACAGCATGGTGACCCAGTTACACATACATGTATACATAATTTTTTCTCCCATTGTCGTGTTGTGTTGTAAGTATCTAGACATAGTTCTCAGTGCTACACAGCAGGATCTCATTGTAAATCCATTCCAAGAGCAATACTTTGCATCTGTTAACCCCAAGCTCCCAATCCTTCCCCCTCCCCCTGGGCAACCACAAGTCTATTCTCCAAGTCCATGATTTTCTTTTCTGTGGAAAGGTTCCTTTGTGCTGTATATTAGATACCAGATATGTGATATCATATGGTATTTGTCTTTCTTTTTCTGACTTACTTCACTCAGGATGAGAGTCTCTAGTTCCATCCATGTTGCCGCAAATGGCATTATTTCGTTCTTTTTTATGGTGAGTAGTATTCCACTGTGCATATATACCACATCTTCCTAATCCAATCATCTGTTAATGGACATTTGGGTTGTTTCCATGTCTTGGCTATTGTGAATAGACCTGCCATGAACATGTGGGTGCATGTGTCTTTATTAAGGAAAGTTTCATCTGGCTATATGCCCAAAAGTGGGATTGCTGGGTCATATGGTAGTTCTATGTATCGATTTCTAAGGTACCTCCATACTATTCTCCATAGTGGTTGTACCAGCTTACATTCCCACCAAAAGTGCAGGAGGGTTCCCTTTTCTCCACACCCCTTCCAGCACTTGTTATTTGTGGACAGCCATTCTGACTGGAGTGAGGTGGTATCTCATTGCATTTCTCTACTAATCACGGATGTTGAGCATTTTTTCATGTGCTTGTTGGCCATCTGTATATCATCCTTGGAGAAATGTCTATTCAGGACTTTTGCCCATTTTTCAGTTGGATTGTTGGCTTTTTTGCTGTTGAGTTGTATAAGTTGCTTGCATATTCTAGAGATTAAGCTGTTGTCAGTTGCATTGTTTGAAACTCTTTTCTCCCATTCTGTAAGTTGTCTTTTTGTTTTCTTTTTGGTTCCCTTTGTTGTGCAAAAGCTTGTCAGTTTGTTAGGTCCCATTGGTTTATTTTTGCTTTTATTTCTGTTGCTTTGGGAGACTGACCCGAGAAAATATTCATAAGGTTGATGTCAGAAAATGTTTTGCCCATGTTCTCTTCCAGGAGTTTGATGGTGTCTTATCTTATGTTTGAGTCTTTAAGCCATTTTGAGTTCATTTTTTTCATGGTATGAGGGTGTGTTCTAGTTTCATTGATTTGTATGCAGCTGTCCAGGTTTCCCAGCAATTCTTGCTGAAAAGACCGTCTTTTTCCCATTTTATGTTCTTGCCTCCTTCGTCAAAGATTAATTGGTCATAGGTGTCAGGGTTTATTTATGGGCTCTCTATTCTGTTCCATTGGTCTGTCTGTCTGTTTTGGTACCAGTACCACACGTCTTGATGACTGTGGCTTTGTAATATTGCTTGAGGTCTGGGAGAGTTATGCCTCCTGCTTGGTTTTTGTTTCTCAGGATTGCTTTGGCAATTCTGAGTCTTTTGTGGTTCCATATAAACATTTGGATTGTTTGTTCCAGTTCTATGAAAAATGTCCTGGGTAATTTGATAGGGATTGCATTGAATCTGTAGATTGCTTAGGGTAGTATGACCATTTTTACAATATTAATTTTTCCAATCCAGGAACATGGAATATCTTTCCATTTCTTTACATCTTCTTTAATTTCCTTGATTAATGCTTTATAGTTCTTGGCATATAGGTCCTTTGCCTCCTTGGTCAGGTGTATTCCCAGGTATTTGATTTTTTGGGGTGCAATTTTAAAAGGTATTGTGTTTTTGTATTCCTTTTCTAAAGTTTAATTGTTAGTATATGGAAATGCTACTGATTTCTGAATGTTAATCTTCTATCCTGCTACTTTGCTGAATTTGTTGATCAGTTCAAGTAGTTTTTGGGTTGAGTCCTTAGGGTTTTCTATATCTAATATCATGTCATCTGCCTACAGTGACAGTTTCATCTCTTCTCTTCCTATTTGGATGCCTTTTATTTCTTTTGTTTGTCTGATTGCTGTGGCTAGGACTTCCAATACTATGTTGAATAGCAGTGGTGAGAGTGGGCATCCCTGTCTTGTTCCAGATTTTAGTGGAAAGGCTTTCAGCTTTTCTCCATTGAGTATTATATCTGCTGTGGGTTTGTCATAAATTGCTTTGATTGTGTTAAGGAATGTTCCCTCTGTACCCAGTTTGGTGAGAGTTTTTATCATAAATGGATATTGGACTTTGTCAAATGCTTTTTCTGCCTCTATTGAGATGATCGTGTGGTTTTTGACTTTTCTTGTGTTAATGTGGTGTATGACATTGATTGATTTGTGTATGTTGAACCATCCTTGTGAACCTGGGATGAATCCCACCTGGTCATGGTGTATGATCTTTTTGATATGCTGTTGGATTCGGTTGGCTAAAATTTTGTTGAGTATTTTTGTGTCTATATTCATGAAAGATATTAGCCTGTAGTCTTCTTTTTTGGTGGTATCTTTGTCTGGTTTTGGTATGAGGGTTATTGTAGCTTCATAGTATGTCTTTGGGAGTGTTCCTTGTTATTCAACCTTTTGAAAAGGTTTAAGGAGGATGGGCACCTGTTCCTCTTTATATGTTTGGTAGAATTCACCTGTGAAGCCATCTGGTCCCAGACTTTTATTTGTGGGGAGTGTATTTATGACATATTCAATTTCATTTCTAGTGATCGGTCTGTTCAGTTGGTCTATTTCTTCTTGATTCAGTTTTGGCAGGCTGTAAGACTCTAGAAAGTTGTCCATTTCTTCCAGATTGTCAAATTTGTTGGCATACAGTTGTTCATAGTGTTCTCACATGGTTTTTTGTATTTCTGCAGTATCCATTGTGATTTCTCCTTTTTCATTTCTTATTTTTTTTGAATTTGGGTTCTTTCTCTCCTCTTCTTAGTGTGTCAAGCCAGAGGTTTGTCAGTTTTTTTACCTTTTCAAAGAACCAGCTCTTGGTTTTATTGATTTTTTTCTATTGTTTTTTAAATCTCTATTTTATAGATTTCCTCTTTGATCTTTATGATTTTCTTCCTTCTGCTGACTTTAGGTTTTTTTTGTTCTTCTTTTTCTAATTCATTTAGGTGGTGGGCTAAGTTGTCAGTTTGAGATCTTTCTTCTTTTTTGAGAAAGGCCCATATTGCTATGAACTTCCCTCTGAGCACTGCTTTTGTGGCGTCCCATAGATTTTGAGAGGTTATGTCTTCATTATCATTTGTCTTGAGGTATTTTTTAATTTCCTTCTTGATTTCCTCATTAACCCATTGGTTTTTTAGTAGCATGTTGTTTAGTCTCCATGTAGTAGGTTTTTTCTCATTTCCTTTCCTGTGGTTGATTTCTAGTTTCATGCCATTGTGGTCAGAGAGGATACTTGAAATCATTTCTATACTCTTAACTTTGTTGAGGTTAGCTTTGTGCCCCAGTATGTGATCAGTTCTTGAGAATGTTCCATGTGCACTTGAGAAGAGTGTGTATTCTGATTTTTTTGGATGTAATGTCCTGAAAATGCTGATTAAGTCTAACTTTTCTATTGTTTCCTTTAGAATCTCTGTTGCTTTATTGATTTTCTGTCTAGAGGATCTGTCCATTGATGGGAGTGGGGTGTTAAAGTCTCCTACTATGATTGGATTCCCATCAATTTCTCCTTTTATGTCAGTTAATATTTGTTGTATGTACACACCATCTTTAGCATGTCGTCTTTATCTCTAGTAGAGGCTGGGTTGCTCTCTCATCAGCTTTGCAGCATGTAGGGAAGAATAAAGCAAATCCTGCATAAGGAACATTATCTTTGAGGAGACGACCTGGAAGTTCCATGCCTCATTTATCCTCATTCGTGTCCCACTTCAAGGAAGGATGAAAAATATAGTCTCTAGCTAGATGACCATGTGTCCAGATTCAATTGGGAGTTTTAATTCTAAGTTCAAGATCAGGAGCAGCCAAAACAAGAAAAAACATCAGGAAAGTGAATACAGTCATCCCTCAGTACCTGCAGATTCTGCATCTATGGATTCGACCCACCTTTCAAGGATTGAAAATATTTGGGAAAAAATTCCAGGAAGCTCCATATGGCTAAATTTGAATTTGCTATGCATGCAACTATTTCCAATAGTATTTGCATTGTATTAGGTATTATAAGTAATCTAGAGATGATTTAAAGTATACAAGAGGATGTGTGTAGGTTATATGAAAATATTACACCATTTTATATGAAGAATTTGAGCATCTGTGGGTTTTGGTGTTGGAGTTGGTGGGCCTGGAACCAATTCTGTGCAGATATCAAGTGATAATTGTTCTTATCAATTCACCCACTGGGTCACTGAGCCTGAGCCACTGTCTATATTGGGTAATGTATCTGGATGAAAAGCAGAGAGAGGGTCTAGTCATTTGCTTGAATTGCCTGTGCCAAAGATCACATATTTGGAATCAGCCCTGTGAATATTCACATTTTTCAGTTTCCCTCTAGATCTTGGCACTGAGCAAACAGAACCTTGGCCATGTAACTTATACAGCCCCTTCACTGCCCGCCCCCTGGCAACAGGTGTGTGTGTCTAAACTTACATACATGTACAATATAGATTTACACTTGCATAGGTCTTAATCTTGTACTAGAAGAGGAAAAGTCACACCTAGTTACCACCCTCTTTTCAGCAGGCTCAGGCCATTGTTGAAAAAAACAGTCTTAGGAGCTAGGGATCTAGGTTCAAGTGCAGCCCATGTCGTTGATTCACAGTGTACCTCTGGGCCAGTTACTCAGTTTCTTTTGACTTCTGTTTCCACATTTGTAAAATGAGTATAAGATTATCTGCCTTCCTAAAATATTATTTAACAATTAATTATAATAGCAGACTTCTTTGCTTGCCGAAATGCTTTAGGTATGGTTGATACATAATAAATAATAATGGTTATTTTATTATTATGAGGCAACTGAGGCTCAGTCAAGTTAACGGCAGACGGGGAATTTCCCATCTCCCTGCTTAATATAACGAAAGATCCTTTTTAAAATTATACCGCTCTCATGTACATTTATTTTTTTGTCCCTTTTTATTATTATGAAAGTATAGTTAATTTACAATGTTACAGCAAAGTGACTCAGTCATACATACATAATATTCTTTTTTTTAATGATTTTTATTTTTTCCATTATAGTTAGTTTACAGTCTTCTCTCAAATTCGTAAAGTACAGCAAAGTGGCCCAGTCTCTCCCTCTTACACACACACATATATACACATTCTTTTTCTCACATTATCCTCCATCATGTTCCATCGCAAGTGACTAGATATCCCAGTACTATACAGCAGGTTCTCATTGCTTATCCACTCCAAATGTAGTGGTTTGCATCTATTAACCCAAGATTCCCAGTCCATCCCACTCTCTCCCCCTCCTACTTGGCAACCAAAAGTCTGTTCTCTAAGTCCATGAGTTTCCTTTTTGTGGAAAGATTCATTTGTGCTGTATTATTAGATTCCAGATATAACTGATATCATATGGTATTTGTCTTTCTCTTTCTGACTTACATCACTCAGTATGAGAGTCTCTAGTTCCATCCATGGTGCTACAAATGGCATTCTTTTGATCTTTTTATGGCTGAATAGTATTCCATTGCGTATATATACCACATCGCCTTGATCCATTCATCTGTTGATGGACATTTAGGTTGTTTCCATGTCTTGGCTACTGTGAATAGTGTTGCAGTGAACATAAGGGTGCATGTATCCTTTTCAAGGAAAGTTTTTGTATTATTTTCCATCATGGTCTGTCCCAGGAGATTGGATATAGTTCCCTGTGCAATACGGTAGGGACTTACTGTTTATGCATTCTAAATTGTGTTTTGAAGTAAACATACATACAGAAAGATGTATAAATCATGTAAGTGTATAGCTCAATGATTTTTCCAAATGAGAAACCTGCCACATGTTATTAGCACTCAGGTCAAGAACCAGAACACCGCTAGTACCCCAGCAGCCCCCTCATTATACTCTCTAGTAACTACTACCTTACATTATACATGAGCTTGCCTTTTTATTTTTATTTTTTTCTTTTTTTGGGGGGTTTCACCTGCAACATATGGAAGTTCCTAGGCTAGGGGTCAAATAGGAGCTGCAGCTGCCAGCCTATGCCACAACCATAGCAACACCAGATCCAAGCTGTGTTTTTAACCTACACCACAACTCATGGCAATGCTGGATCCTTTAGCCCACTGAGCAAAGCCAGGGATTGAACCTGTATCCTCTAGTTGGATCTGTTACCTACTAAGCCACAATGGGAATTCTGCCTTTTTATACTTTATACAGATAAAATCATAGATTGGTATTGTTATGTATGGCTTTTATCACTCTATACAGTGTTTGAAACATTCATCCATATTTTTGTGTGTAGTTTCAGATTGCTTGATCACTTTCATTGCTCTAGAGTTTTCCATTGAATTTACTACAATTTATTGATCTATTCTACTGTTAATGGGCATCCGGGTGGTTCCTGAATTTTGGCTTTTATCAATAACAGTATTATAAAAATTTTTGCATGTGTCTTTAATGAATGCATTTCTGTTCAGTGCATAGATATCATCAGAATTTCTGAAAGTTAGAATTTGTACATATTTGCCTTTTGTAGTTACTCTCAGGCAGTTTTACAAAGCTGGAAACTGAAGAGACTTTGATAGCTCCATCTCTCAATCTCTCACTCACTGGACCTGAAATTCCTGGAATCCAGGAGTTGGATTCTTACTCTTTGGATATAAGGAATCAGTAGTTCTTGGGTAACCCAATGTTTTAGTTATCTACTGCTACACAACAAATCCCTTCCAAACATAGTGGCCTAAACCAAAGATACATATTTAGTATCTCTGATGGTTTTTGTGGGTCAAGAACTGGGGAGTGACTTGGCTTGTGGTTCAAACTTTCAGTCTCTAGTGAGATTGAATCAGATATGGTTGTGGGCTAAAGTCATCTGAAGAGTTGACTGAGGGTAGAACCACTTTTAAGGTGGTTCTCTAATATAACTGGGAAGCTGGTGCTGGCTCTTAATTTTTCTCACAAGTTATTTAATTTACCATCCATCCATTCATCCATACATCCATTTATTATTAAGCATCCAGCAAATGCCAGGTTCTATTGTAGAGGGTGATGAGAGGTAAAAAAAGGAGCAAATGCTCTAACCTGACCTAGGTGATGGCAAAGAGAGAACTAACATTTATTGTGCACCTACTATATTCCAGTAATTTTTGCATTTTCTGTCTTAAATAATTCTCATAACTGCTCTAGATGTTGAGCATTATGGATAAACTTGAGAGTTTAACTGATTTTTTTGTTGTTGTCTTTTTAGGGACATACCTGCGGCATATGGAAATTCCCAGGCTAGGGGATGAATTGGAACTATAGCTGCCGTCCTATACCACAACCACTACAGTGTGGAATCTGAGCCAACCACATATGTGGCCTACATCACAGCTTGAGGCAACTCCAGATCCTTAGCCCACTGAGCAAGGCCAAGGATCAAACACATGTCCTTATGGATACTAGTTAAGTTTGTTACTGCTGAGCCATGACGGGAACTCAAAGAGTTTAACTTATTTACTCCAAGTTGGAGCTGAAAAGTGGTAAAGCTGAATCCTCTGAAGATACAAAGTAGAAAGTGAGTAATGCAAAAGAAAAGTACCCATGTAATACAACAGCAGCTCAGAGAATGGAGCAAGTTCTTTGGCTTAGGGAGGTAAGAGAAGGCTTCATGGAAGAGGTGGCACTTCGGCTGGGTCTTGATTGATGAATAAGAGATGATAAGAAAATGCCATATAGGAGGAGTAAAGAATATTTAAAACAAAGTCATTAAGGTAGGAATATTAATAATGATGATACACACAGAGATGCACAGAGACGAACACATAAAATGTGGCTAGAGAATTGTGCGTAGAGGAAGGAATTGACAGATAGAGGTGAAAAAAATATGTTTGGGCCACATAGGTGTCAGACACATACCATACCAAGTTGTTCACTGATGCAACAGGAAGCCAGAGAAGGCTAGATCATCACTTGTACAACTGAATGTGTGAAACTCTTTCAGACTATGTAGATAATATCTTCTTCAAGGTTATTAATAATTAAATTGTGAATAAACCTTCACACCCAGCAAAAAAATGTAGATTAACAAAGTTAGGTTAGACAAATTACTGACAAAAAAAATGAGAAATGCCATTAATCAGCAACAATCAGGAACTGATGGTGAGGTCTGCTGCTAATTAGTGATGAGAACAGAATGCCTAGAAAAGAGCAGGGCTGGGGCTAGTGAGTATTAGAAAAATCCAAGAATCTCTGAGCTAAGAGCTAGGAGTTGCCTGAAGAATTATTGACTCTAAGAAGAAAACCAAGGCCAGGAAGTAGGAGTGACTTGTTCTTCTAGAGCAAAACTCCTACTAATACGCCTCAGCCTTATGAGAAAAACAGGACATAATCCCTGACCTGGAGAAAACTATGAGAGTGGAGAGTGCTGTGAAAATTATTAGGTGTAAAACATGGTTAGGAGTTGAATTGTATCTTCCCTAAATTCATAAATTGAAATTCTAACCTCTAGAACTTCATTATTAGGCCTTATTTGGAAACAGGGTCAGTGCTGATGAAATTAATTAAGATGGGGTCATATTAGAGTGGAAAGGGCCCTGAATCCAATATGACGGGGATCCTTATTAAAGGGGAGGTTTATACATGCACTCAGGGAAAATGCCATGTGAACATGAAGACGGAGGTAGGGGCAGTGTCTCTACAAAGCAAGAACACCTCAATTTTCCAGAAAACCACTAGGAGCTAAGAGGGCAGCATGGAACAGAATCTCCCTCACAGCTCTCAGCGGAACCAATCCTGTGACATCTTGTCCTTGGACCTCTGACCTCCAGAATTATGGGACCATACATTTCTGTTGTTTAAGCCACCCACTTTATACTGCTTTGTTATGGCAATTCTAGGAAACTAATACAGTTGCTAAAAGAAAGAAAGGTTATATGGGAGCCACAGGAATGCAATGTGATGGAAGGAATAATGTCTTAATGAAATAATAAATCCATACATTCATTCCTTCAAATACTGAATGTCTATGAGGCACCTCAGTTGGCCCTGGAACAGATACATGAAGAATTAGAACACTATTCTTTCTGCCTTTGAGAAGCCCAAAGTGTGGTTTAGTTGGGCTCAAAACAGAAATACATGTTATGGATCCCCAAAGGAATGAGATAGGTGAAGGTTTGGATGCAGGAGGTGACTTCTCAGCCAGGCTTTGAAGGGCGAGTGTGTTTGCTTGCTGGTTGGTTAATGGAGCTAATTATTCCTGTCACTGGAAAGACCTTCCTAAAATTTCCTCCCTGGTCTACTTAGCCATCAGAGAGGCAAAAATTACAGACTTGCTAAGTTTGTTCAATCTAGCATTTCATAAAACAGCCTCGGCAAACCAGGCTAGTTGTCTTATTCCCCTGCCCTAGTTGGCCTGCCACTAGTAGCAAAAACAGGAACAGGGATGCTGACCTCTGGCTGCTCAGGCCTGAGTCCCCTTGGAGCTTTAGGCTCGTGCAAGAACTGGCTTCAGAAATTCACCCTGGTGGGGGGTCTTCCATCCTGGCTCCCCAGACCTCTCTGCAGTGCTGAAAAGTCAGATTGTGTTATTTATGTATAAAAACAACAACAAAAATAACCTTCTCTTTCCAAATATCCCAGGCACGGGGAGCCAAGCCTTCAGCAGGTCATCAATATGTTGACGTTTTGAAGAACTGTGCTTCCAGATCCTGAAACAGGAGCCAGGTCTGCTGGCCTTGGCCTTGAGAACTCTTGGCTCTCTCATGTTAAGCATCCCCCAGGCTCCCGAATTTGAGCTCCCAGCAGCCACTGCTCTGAATAATGCTGCTAAGAACAGAGCCAGTTGTAGCTGGAGCTACATCTGCCTCTGTGGAATGATGTCAAGTATGCTAGGGCGAAGGCTAGGGGCGTCTCCTGATCCTCATTACCTCCCCACTGGTCAGCCATGCTCTCTGAAATTCCATTAAGGTGACAGAACCAATTCTGTTTGGTTCTGAGGCAGAACAATAAGTCAGGAGAGGACCTGCACACAAACCAATAGTCTCTGCTTGGCTAATCGAATTGGAAAGTCTTTGGGCAGGACATGCATGGTTTTTTGCCCTAGCCCCTAGGACCTGTTAGTATTTATCATGCCTGTTTGCTATGGTTATTACCTGCCTGACCTCTCCAAGCATTTACTTCTGTAAACTTGGCTGATTCATTCATATACATGGTTGGATGAGAAGTACATCAGAACTTCTCCAGTTTGTGCCTTTCTCATCAAGCTTCTGACTTCTGTAATTTCCTGTCCTTGAATGCCCCATCTTCAACTAATTCACCATCTTTACTCATGACACTATCCCTCAAAGGGTTCTCTTTATCGAGTTTCCCAAGTAAGAAAGCTAGCAAGCATCCTTGACCCTCCCCTTTCTAGTACATCAAATCAGTCACCAAGATCTACTAACATTATTTCCTAAAAGTCTCTGTTCCCTCCTCTTCATTCTTTCTGATAATGTCCTAATTCAGGATGATATTGCCTTTTCCTGAACCTAGTACAAAAGCTTCCAAAAGTGTCTCCTTGCTATCAGCTCATCCCTACCCAGTCCATTCTCCACTGAGTAGCTGAAATGACTTTTTAAAAAAATGCAAATCTGTACTCAAAAAACTAGGAATAGAAGGAAACTACCTTAACACAATAAAGACCATATATAGAGGGGAAAAAAGGCAAAAACCTGTAGCTAACATCATACTCAATGGTGGAAACTGAAAGCTTTTCCTCTAAGATCAAGACAGGCAAGGATTCCTGTTTTTGCCATTTTCACTCAACGTAATAGTGGAAATCCTAGCCAGAGTCATTAGGCAAGAAAAAGAAATAAAAGGCATCCAAATTGGAAAGGAAGATGTAAAATTGTCTCTGTTCACAGATGATGTATTCTTATATGTACAGAAGCCTAAAGATTCCACAAAAACTGTTAGAACTAGTAAGTAAATCGGAATTGCAAAATACAAAATCAACATGCAAAATATCAGTTGCATTTCTATATACTAAAAATGAACGATCTGAAAGGAAATTAAGAAAACAATAGCATCAAGGGATTTCCTGTTGTGGCTCAGCAGGTTAAGGACCCAGCATTGTTTCTGCAAGGATTCGGGTTCAACCCCTAGCCTTGCTCAGTGGCTTAAGAATCCAGCATTGACACAAGCTGCTGTGTAAATCACAGATGCAGCTTGAATCCAGCATTGATGTGGCTGTGGCATGGGCTTGCAGCTGTAGCTCCGATTCAACCCCTAGCCCAGGAACTTCCACATGCTGCAGGTGCAGACATAAAAAGGAAACAATAGCATCAAAAAGAATAAAATACTTAGGAATAAACTTAAGGCAGCAAACAGCCTGTACACTGAAAACTACAAAATGTTGCTGACAGAGATTAAAGAAGATACAAATAATGAAAAGACATCCTATGTTCAGGGAAAGGAAGACTTACTATTGTTAAGATTTTAATATGACCCAAAGCTATCTACAGATTCAGAGTAATTTCTGTTAAAATCCCAATTTTCTTTTGCAGAAATACAAGAGCATATTTTAAAATTTATATGAAATTATAAGGTACCTGGAATTGCCAAATTAATTTTGAAAAAGAAGAACAAGGTTAGAGGTTTAACACTTCATTTCAGAACTTATTGAAAAGCTTTGGTAATCCAAACAGTGAGGTACTGGCATAAAGATAGACATAGAGAGCAAAATAAGAGCCCAGATAGAAACCCTCACATATATAGTAAAATGATTTTCAACTAGCAAGCCAAGCCATTCAATGGAGGAAAAGACAGTTTTTCAACAGATAGTGTTTGAAAACTGGATATGCATGTGGAAAAAAAAAAGAAAAAAGTAGTTGGACCTTTACCTTACACCATAAGCAAAAATGAATTCAAAATGTGTTAAAGATTTAAACATAAGAGTTAACAATATAAAGCTAAGTTTATGTATATACACATACATATATATACATATATACACACCCACATATAAAATTTGCTTTTATTGATATCTTCTGCTATAGGCACAGTGGCAATCACTTCACACATGTTACTTCCAAACTTTACAGAAATTTCACTTTACAAAAGGGGAAACAGACACCAGAGAAGATAAGAAATTTGCTCGAAAATCAAAACTACTATGAGGTAACACCAGTCAGAATGGCTATCATTAATAAGCCAACAAATAACAAATGCTGGAGAGGGTGTGGAGAAAAGGTACCCTCCTTCACTGTTGGTGGGAATGTAAGCTTGTACAACCACTATGGAAACTGGTATGGAGGTACCTCAGAAAACTAAATATAGAATGACCATATGACCCAGCAATCCCATTCTTGGGCATATACCCAGACAAAACTTTTCTTGGAAAAGATACATGGATCCATATGTTCATTGCAGCACTATTCACAATAGCCAAGGCATGGAAACAACCTAAATGTCCATTGACAGATGAATGGATCAAGAAGATGTGGTGTTTATACACAATGGAATACTACTCAGCCATAAAAGAGATCAAAAGAATGCCATTTGCAGCAACATGGATGGAACTAGAAACTCTCATACTAAGTGAAGTCAGTCAGAAAGAGAAAGACAAATACCATATGATATCACTTATATCTGGAATCTAATAATACAGCACAAATGAATCTTTCCACAGAAAGGAAACTCATGGACTTGAAGAACAGACTTTTGGTTGCCAAGGGGGAGGGGAAAGAAGGGGGATGGCCTGGGAATCTGGGGTTAATAGATGAAAACTATTGCATTTGGAACAGATAAGCAATGAGGTCCTGCTATAAAGCACTGGAAACTATATCTAGTCACTTGTGATGGAGGATAATGTGAGAGAAACTATACACACACACACACACACACAGTGTATGTGTGTGTGTGTGTGTGTGTGTGTGAGACTGGGCCACTTTGCTATATAGTAGAAAATCGACAGAATGCTGTAAACCAACTGTAACGGAAAAAACAAAAATCATTATAAAAAAAAGAAATTTGCATGAGATCAGTCTGATCTTAAAGTTGATTGTGGGCAGATTCTGACACTTCTCAAAGTCACATCTCTGGCCAACTCAAAGCAAAGCCTTATAAAGGGTACAGGCATTACATCACTGACTAAAGCCATGTGGTCGTACACATTTTTAACCTTTTTGTTGACTCAATTTCCTCATCTCTAATGTGGAGATAACAGTATCTGATCTTTTGCAAGTCATAGCTGGTGAGGACTAATTAAAAGGAAATAGGGGACAAGAAAGGAGAAAGATTTCTGACTTAATTATTCTGGCTCTCTAGGACCATGGAAATATTGGTACATGAAAATTCACAGCAAAGTCAGAAGATAAGTTGTTTGGAGTGGTGGTACCCACTCTGGAAATGGGAGGCAGTAGACATGGAAAGAAGAGAGAAGGAGAATCAAAATGAAAGTGAACCCTGTTTCTAAGAAACTGGTGTGAGAAGAGCTTTTGGAAACTCCTTTGTCTTGTTTATTGATGGGAAAGGCATTATAAATATGCATGTCATACAAATTTATCTATAAAAGATAATTCTGAGTAATGTCTGTAGGCAGTGCGATCTAGGAAGAGAGAGGACTCTTCCTTCCTAGAGGTCCAGCTCTGACTGATTTCACAGCTTCATCTCCATGATGACATTTGGGCCTGTCACACAAAGCCTCCAAATCAAACATGAATGTTAACACCTTACTCTTCTGGGGAGAACAGTAAAGAAAATAGTGGTACACATTATTTGAAAAGTCAAAAATACCATTTAGATCCAAGTTAAAGTCACTTCTACTAGATATATGATCCAAACCACTCACTTTTCTAAACCTATTTACTTATCTCTGAAACATATAAATAGAGCCTATATCCTAGAATTGTTAAAGGGGTTAAATGAAATAAAGCTTTGCCCAGTGTCTGGCACATATTAAGGACTCAGTAAGTAGCCATGTTTAGGCTACATACCAACAACAATGATGATAGAAGCATTCCTTTACTGCTGAGAAAGAAAAAAAAAAAAGTAAGATCTAGTGGAAATTTTAGTAAAAGAATTCATGGAGTTTTTTTTTTTTTTTAATCCAGACTTCTTGATCTTCTTAATTATTCTTAATCCTAAGAAATTGCAAGAGAATGGCATGCCTGAGGTATCCTGCTTCTCTGTGAGTTTTCTTTGACTCTCCAAGGTTAGAAGCTTCTTGTCTTCTGTGATTGAACACTCCCAAGACATTGGATCATTTCCTGAACTTCATTTATTTAATAACTAATCTTTTATTGCCTTCCCTCTTTTAAAGCCAGCCAGCCAGTCTCGTTCCCTGCCCCCTCCTCCTCAAGGTCTCACCTCTTTAATCATTTGGATAAAGCTGGGACACACTACAAACCATTTTAATGGGAGGCTGATAAGTGAGGGCCGTTTTTTCTCCCGTCGGCTTCTCAACCTAGCCGTATTTCGGATGATTTCCAATCATCCCAGCACATCACTCATGTCATTCTCCCACAGCCACCTAGTTAATATTCCCCGTCAACAGGTTTCCGTTGGCTCTTTTGTCTGGGAAAGCCTGCAACGCAAGGCTCCAGAACTCCAGAGTAATGAGTCTGAACCTGGAATTTGTGCAAACTAAGCCTCAACTGCAGGATTAACATTTTCCCAAGCTAATATTAATAGCTATCATCTCTGAGCCATACTTCTGTGCCAGGCACTGGGCCAAGCACTGTATCTGTATTATCATGTTTAATCCTCAGAAAGCCTACTAGGGAATGCTCTCATGTCTGTTTTGTGGACAAAGAAATGTAGGCCTAGGACATTGTTACTCAAAATTTGGTCCTCTGTCAATAGCATTACCCAGGACCTTGTTAGAAATATAAAATTCTCCAGCTTTGTCACAAACCTAGTGAAAACAAATCTCTGGGAGGTTGTGTTCAGGAATCTGTGCTTTAACAAGCACCATTGGTGATTCCAATGCAGGCTAATGTTTGAGAAGTACTGGACTAGAAAAACTGAGTAACTTGCCAAATTCACAGAGCTAATAAATTGAAGAAAGAGACGTGGAAATCAGAGTCTAGCTGACTCCTTAACCAGAGTCAAGGGGGCTTGCAAGTGAGATAGTTTGCAAAGTTTTAGGATTTGAAGTAAAATTGCCTTGCACTGTAAGGGCATACATTATTTCATGTAATAAGATGCGCAGAAGTAGCTCAGTTCCAGGTTTGGCTTAATTCAGCAGCTCAGTGGCTTTAGGGCTCCAACCCCACAGCATCTTCCATTCTCTTGGCTTTCTCTTTATGGTCACAAGAAGGCTGCAGAAGTTTCGGGCATCACATTTTGTTTCTCAGTGCTTAGATGTCTGGGAGTGAAAGCAGAAGGAAAGGACCTGTCTCTTCTTTGTGCTTTCTCCTAAAGACCTCCTCTCATGCATTACTGTTCAGAATTTCATCACATGCTCATTCCCAAACCAATCACTGGGAAGAATAATGGAATAACATGATTGGAAAAGACTAATTCAGATTTACCTCCCTTGAAGCACATAGATGTCTGAATGCACACAGTGGATGGAAGTGCTAGATCAAAACAATAGGAACAAATTTTGAAATTTTCAAATTTCAAAAATTGAAATAGACGTAAGTTTGGATTCAGAGAATAGCATCACGTGGTAAGAATCCAGATAGAAAAATTAAGAGTTTATGCCCTAGGAAATTCAGAGCCTGATAATTTTTGAGCAGGAGAGAGGGATATGTAAGGACATCCTGGGGAAGAGTCTGCTGGTGGTGTGAAGGCGAGATGGGCCCTAGACTCAGGAGAGGAGAAGATGCAAGGCCGTGGGAGAAGACCAGATGTTGCGGTAGCCTTGGTAGAGCTTGCCAAGGGCTTGGTCTAGGTAGGTGGCATGGGTAAGAAGGGTGACTGAAGACAAGAGTCACTTGGAAGGCAAGTTGGCAAGAGTCGGTGACCGATTGGCCATGGGGAGATAACGAAGGGGACAAGTCAGGGGTTACATGCTGTCTTCATTTCTGTGACCAGCTGTTTTCCTGCTCCTCTGGGGCCATGATTGAAAGAAAAGTGCTAACTCCTGCAAAAGGCATTTAGGAAAGTCAAATGAAAACTGTTGGATGTATCATGGCTTGAATAAGGTTATATGTTTAAATTCTTAAATTCAATGCTTGGTTCTATGATGTAATAATAGTAATGGTTTCATTTATTGCCAGCCTATTATGTCTTGCTATTTCATTTACTTATTTAATTTTATTTCTATTATTGAAAGTTTCAAACACATAAAGAAGTAGGGAGAATAGTATAATGAACCTGCATGTAACTATTCACCAAATCCTAGCCAATCAATCTTATTTCCTCTTATCCCTCACTCACTCTTCCCCAATGCCTCCCACTTAGGTTATTATTTTTTTGAATAACAACTTTACTGAGACATAATTCATACACCATACAATTTACCTATTTAAAGTGTATAATGCAATAGTTTATAGTATATTCATAGAGCTGTGCAACCATCACCACAATCAATTTTGAACATTTCATCACCCCGAAAGAGAAAGCTCATGCTCTTTAGCTATTACCCCCTGTTCCTGCATTCTTCTTCCCCCAGTCTTAAGCAACCACTAATCTTTCTGTCACTATAGATTTTCCTATTATAGATATTTTTTTATATACACAGAATCATGCAGTATGTAGTCTTTTGTGACTGGCTTCTTTCACTTAACATAATGTTTTCGAGGTTCATCCATCTTGTAGGCTCTATCAGCACTTCATTTCTTTATACTACCAGATAATACCCCATTGTATGGATATACTATGTTTTATATACCCATTCAGCAGTCAATGGACATCAAATTCCACTTTTTGGCTGTTATGAATAATACTATTATGAACATTTGTGTATAAAAACATTCATATACAAGTAGACATATATTTTCATTTCTCTTCGGTATATACCTAAGAGAATCATTTCAGGGTTGTATGGTAACATATATTGAACCTTTTAAGAAACTGCCAGACTGGTTTCCTCAGTGGTTGCACTATTTTATATTCCCACTGGCAGTGTAAAAGGATTCTAATTTCTCCACATCTTCCCCAAGGCTTTTTATTATTTTTATTGACCTATTTTAATTTTTGAATTTTAAATTAAATTTTAAAATTTTAAGGACTTCATTTTTAGAGCAGCTTTAGGTTCTGAATATTGAGAGGAAAATATAATTTCCCATATTATCCCCACCCCCAGATATGTATAAATCCCCTATGATTAACCTCCACTACCAAAATGGTACATATGCTGCAATTGATAAGCCTATATTGATGCATAATAATCACTCAAATTCCAGTTTACCTTAGGATTCATTCTTGGTGTTGTATATTCTGTGAGTTTGGACAAATGTAAAGTGATATATATCCATCATTATAGTATCATACAAAGTATTTTTACTGCCCTAATTATAATTCTGTCCTTGTTTTTTTTTTTAGCATTTCCTTGATTGCTAAGGATGTTAAGCATTTTTTCATGTGCTTGTTGGCCCTTTATACCATAGATCCCTTCTTATCCTCAGTTTCACTTTCTGCGGTTTTGGTTACCCATAGTCAACCATGATCTGAAGATACTGAATGGGAAATTCCAGAAATAAACAGTTCATAAATTTTAAATTGTACATTGTTCTGAGCACCACGATGACGTCTCAGGCAGCCCTGTTTCTTCCCACCCAGGATCACCAACCTCCCATGTCGTCTGCTCCTGACATCCAAGCATCACCATCATCATGGCTCAGTGATCCACGATCACCTGAGACGGAAGATCCTCCTTCTGACTATCATCGGAAGGCCTACAGTAACCTAACCCTACGTCACAATGGCCACGTCACTCTCCTCACTTCATCTCATCTTGCAAGCATTTTATCATCTCACGTCATCACAAGAAGAAGGGTGAGTACAGTACAATAATGTTGAGAGGGAGCCAGAGAGAGAGAGAGCCCACGTTCACATAACTTTTCTTATGGTACATTGTTATAATTGTTTTATGTTATTGTTTGTTATTGTTAATTTCTTACTGTGCCTAATTTATAAATTAAACTTTATCATAACTGTACATGTGTAAGAAAAACATAGTATGCATAGTGTTCAGTACTATCTGTGATTTCAGGTATCCATTGTGGGTCTTGGATGGTATCCTCAATGAATAAGGGGGGACTGCTTAGAGAAATATCTATTCAGATCCCCATTTCCCCATTTTTTTTTACATGTGTACATTCTTTTTTCTCACATTATCATGTTCCATCATAAGTGACTAGACATAGTTCCCAGTGCTACACAGCAGGCTCTCATTGCTAATCCATTCCAAAGGCAATAGTCTGCATCTATTAACCCCAAGCTCCTAATCCATCCCACTCCCTCCTCCTCCCCCTTGGCAACCACAAGTCTGTTCTCCAAGTCCCTGATTTTCCTTTCTGTGGAAAGGTTCATTTGTGCCATATATTAGATTCCAGATGTAAGTGCTATCACATGGTATTTGTTTTTCTCTTTCTGACTTACTTCACTCAGTATGAGAGTCTCTAGTTCCATCCATGTTGCTGCAAATGGCATTATTTTGTTGTTTTTTATGACTGAGTAGTATTCTATTGTGTATATATTACCACATCCTCCTAATCCATTTGCCCATTTTGTAATTGGGTTATTTGTCTTTTTATTATTGAAATGCAAAAATTCTTTATATATCCAGATATATAATTTGTAATTATTTTCTCCCATTCCCAAGTTCATGTAGCTCCTTAAGTGCCAGAACCATATACAAAGGCCATGCCCTTGCTATTACACCATCATCCACTGTGGCCAAAGCACAGTGAAATGTAGTCATAGAGAGGGCAGCCTGACCCAGGCAACTGTTGACTTCAGTTCTTTAAAGGTATCACTTAACTTGTTTACTTTCTGCACTGTCACCACCATCATCTGTATTTGGCCTTCATCTGGCATCCTACCCATTAGGAGAAAGGAAGACAGCTCTGTAAAGACACATAGATTGCCTTCTCAGAACTCAAGGCGCACGTAAGGTAGAAAAACCAAAAGCTCAAGGTGAGGAGATTGAATCTGCATCAATCTGAGAGGTAACACTGTCCATTCGGAAGTGATTAGCAAGTTGAACAATCTGAACTTTCAAACGGGAAGTGAAATTTTGTGTACTAGATGGACGGCTTCTAGTAAAAATCTTAGCATTGGAGGACACTTTTTTTTTTTTTTGGTATTGAGCTGCAGAAGGTGTTTATCAATTTTGGAGATTAATCCCTTGTCAGTCGATTCATTTGCAAAGATTTTCTCCCATTCTGTGAGTTGTCTTTTCGTTTTGTTTAGGGTTTCCTTTGCTGTGCAGAAACTTTTAAGTTTAATTAAGTCCCATTTGTTTATTTTTGTTTTTACTGTCATTACTCTAAGAGGTGGATCTGAGAAGATGTTGCTGTCGTTTATTTCGGAGAGGAAAGTCACCTTTAGGTGGAGTTTGTCTGACCTCTTATTTGGCACATGGAGAAATGTCCACTGACTCCCCCAAGGTCACAGGCTAGTTGGTGGCAGAAAGGGGACTCAAACGCAGGTCCTCTGATTCCATTTTGTGGAATGTCAGAATTTTCTTCTCTTCCTAGAGCCTACCAGACATGAAGTACCAGATAACCTGTCCTCACCAAATGAAGGGTATTTAATAATCTCATGAGACTCTAAAAGAATTATAGGAAGGTGGAAAGGGGAAGGGATTGTTCTGAACCTGTCCATGGAAAACAGGAAATTTCAAAGATCTATAAGGTAACAACAATCCAACTTCTGCATCAGAGGAAAGATCTATGATCCAGGAATTGGAGAGCATCTTGCACATTCTGTCATTTTTGTAAATAAGGCAAAGAAAGAACTGAGCTCAGACTAAACTGCAAGGTACTGCCTAGGGCACAACAAAAATACTGTGGAGAGAACATGGATTTAAAATAACTGGGGTGAAGAGTTCTCTGGTGGCCTAGTGGGTTAAGGATCCAGCATTGTCACTACTGTGGCTCAGGTTGCTGCTGTGGCATGAGTTCAATCCCTGGCCCAGGAACTTCAACATGCCACAGATGCATCCAAAAAATAAAATAACTGGGGTGATGACAAGATATTCAGCTTACCCAAGGATGGTTTTATCTATGCCAGAGAGCAGCATCCCATCTAGTTGGGCAGCATAGGGAGGAGAACATCATCAGTGACACGGCCTTCAGGACTGATGCCATGTTATTTTGTACTCAGCCTCTACGCCACCTCCAGCAGAAAGCGATCTTAGGAATGGTTCTGATGGCAGCAGAGTGTAAGTGTCATAACAAAGCTTTAGGATCACTAGACCAGAGTTCAAATTCTGATTCCCCCTTTACTGTCTGGCCATGTGATCTTAGGCAAGTTATGTCACCTTTCCAAGCCCAAGTGTCTTCCTCTGTCCGAGAAAGGATATCGTGAGAATGAACTGAGACTATGGCCCCAGGCACGTAAAACAGTTCCTGGGACATGGTGGATGTTTCACTCATGCATTTTTGCACCCTTTCTTAGTCTTTCTCAGCTTCATATGAATTTTGGACCACCCCTCCAGGTGCTCTTTGGATCTCAAGACATATCTCTTTCAATATGAAATTAAAAATTTCATTCTCCTATTAAGAGATGTTTAGAACTGTAGGAGAAGAGGCCCCTTTGAGGAACCTGAGGCCAGAGCATTCATGGCAGAGCAGGCATCTGAGCTCTCCATTCAGTACTTCCTCCTTGGCATCATCATAGTGTTCCTGGGATGCTGGTTTCCATGACTACCGAGTTATTTCCTCTAGGTCTGACCACCACAACGAACTGAAACACTTGCCAAACTCCCAGCCAAATAAGCAGCAGATGTCCAATTTTAAAAACATCATTCCTGAACAATAATGTTTGGTTTCCCGTCCACCACACAGACCCATCCATAGACATGGACGTAGGGAGAGGTGGCTGTAAGGGGAACCAGGAATAAGACCTGGGATGCAGAAGAGGCCCAGACCTATGTCTGTGACTTCCCCTGGATGAAAAGCAGGAGGCACTCCTTCCCAAAGTGACATTCTAATTCATTTATGGAGTCACTAACTCTGCTCAACTGGTCTTTTGACAAGTTCCAAGCAACCACACGGTAACAGTGAAGGACAAAGCTAATGGCTTTTAGAGTCAGACAGGTGTGGGTATCAATACATTTGCCTCTGACTAGCTGTGACCTTGACCAAACTGGCTTCTCCGAGGCTCTGTTGCTTCAGATCAAATGAAAATTGTATTGCCTGCTCTATAGAGCTGTCATGGGGTTAAAGCAAAAACCAGGCACAGAGCACAGTGCTTGGACCTAGTAAATCTTTGATGAATGTTAGTTATAAATTTGTCTTTAAATCATCACACAGTCTAATATTCCCACTCTGCCCTGATATATCAAGACGAATGGTTGCTTCTGAGAAATACGGAATCTCATCCAAACAAAGGGAATCTTACAAATTACTTCAAACAACACTCTCATTTTGTAGAGGAGGAAATTGAGACCCAGAAAGGTGAAGTTCTTTGCCTGAGATCACACAACTAACTAGTCAGCAGCAGAGCTGGGATTTGAATGCCAGAATTCTAACATCCAACCCAGCACTTTTTCCAGCGTCCGATAATGCCTAAGAAAGGGAAGGAGGGAAGAGATTTAGCATTTCTTGAGCATCTGCTATTCACAGACATTCTCCATGAATTGGTTTGTCTAATCCTTACAGCAATAATAGAATGGAATGTACTATTAGTCTTAATAAATGGGCAAACTAGAATATAAGCTTTAAAGAGCAGGGAATATGTCTTTCTTGTTCACTCCTGTATCCTCAGCGGGCAGAATAGTGCTTGGCACATAGTAGGTGCCCAGTACCTATTTACCAGTGAGCAAGATGAAGTAATTTGTCAAAGTCAGAGATAATAAATTGCAGAGCCAGGACTTGAAATAAAATCTGTTGGACTCCAAAGCCCATGCTTTTCCTGAGCTGTCTCTTTTACTTTCTCCCTTAGGGGAACTAAGAGGCGGGAAAGAAGAAAGGAGCAAAGTCCCATTCTTTGAGAAACTTGTAAATTGCAAAGTATTAATCTAGACATAGTTATATATATTATCTCATGTACTTTTCACAACCACCAAAAACAACTCTTTTCTTTTCTCTTCTTTTTAAACATTGAAGGAACTTGAGAAATAGAAAGCCTCAGTGACTTTTTCAAGGGAAAATAATGAGTAGAAAAAACAAGGGCTCTGCCTCCAGTGCCAGACTTTCACCTCCATCCTCGGCTCTTCTCCTAGGATCACAGCTGCTTATAGAACGGGCCCTGAAGGAGGCTGGCAGTGGGCCAGGGATGTATCAGACCCATCACACAAGGAGGACAAGTAGAGTCCCTTTGGGTTTGCCACTGGATTTGGGTCAAAATGCCCAGCTCTCTGGTAACCTTTTATGACCAAAAGCACAAAGCCAGTAAGTTGAGGATGACTGGGTGCTCGGTGGCACTGTTGGGGCTTGCAACAAACCTGGCAGTTACCTGCCTCCTCACTCCTAGTTAAGCTCAATTAAAAAATGCCTTTGTCCCTTAAGACCTCATTAGTTTTTTTGTTTTTTTTTTTCTATTAGCTGAAGCCAAAATCATTTCTTTTTAGGAGTGAAGGAATCATACAGACCATGGCACTTACTGTCTGCTCTCTCACTAACAGGCATGTCTGTATGCTTCCAGAATTCTCAGCATCTGTATTTTTATTGGTGGGAGGTATCTGTTGGCTGAAAGTGTCAGAAAAGAGCTTGAGCTAGCTTCTATGAATGAGGGGAAATTGTTACAGGAATAAAAGGCATCTCTTGGAACCCGAGTACAGGGATTTAGCTGAGCCTGGCAGTGGAATGGGACAAGGACCTCAAAAGCATTTGGGACTCTGTTTCTCTCTAAGGCCCTCTGCTCTTCTCTCTTCTCTTCTCTTCCCTTCCCCTTTCTCTTTCCCCCTCCCTGCTGCCTCCCCTTCCCCTCCTCCTCCCCTCCCTCATTTCTCCCCCTCCTCACTCTCCTCCCCGTCCCCTCCTCTACCTTTTTCTTCTTCCGCTTCTTCCTCACTTAGTATCTACAGTTATATGAAACTGATTCAATCACTAGAAAAGAGACTGAATCTCAGGGCCCACTTCACATTTCTTGGAGAGCAGATGTGATTAGTCACAGTTCAGTCTTGTGGCCAGTGCTGCAACAATCAACTCTGACCAGGAGGAAGGATCAGAGGGTATGGATTTGACTTCTGGCGCTGATCCCTGTGTACCATGTAGATGATGGAGCCGGAAAGTTCTGACAGTAAATGGCTGGGGAGACAACCCAAAGCTGTCTGTTGTAAAGTCCCATCTCTCTCTTCCTGAGACATTAACTGCTGGTTTTAGTTACCATCAAGGCCAAATGGCAGCCCTGCCCCTATTGCAGTTTGGTCTTTTATTAACGTAATATTCAACAGGTTCTATTCCAGGCAGTGGGCTTAGAGCAGTGACCAAATCTGGTTAAGTCATTGCCCTCAGAGTCTTATCCTTTCCTCCTTCAATGGTGTAGCATCTCCCACATGGTTCCGGTAAGCTCTCCCTTCCTTTGCCCAAGCTTATTTGAGATGCGTTTTTGTTACTTCTAACCCAAAGGATCCTGACTAGTGCAGAAATAGGTACTGGGAGTAAAATGTTACAACTGACAGATCCCCTGATATAAAGCTGGCTGAGTCAGGATAGAGTAGAGAGTTCTCGGCTCTGCCTACAGAGGACTCAGCCCTACAAGGATGAGATACTAGTAATCCTTGTTAGGTGGTAGAAAATCATTTGGTTAAAAGATTATCAGTTGTCTGCTAGAACTCAGAGCATTGCCCACAAAATAGGAACTTGAGGAACCTTGGAAATATGTCCAAGTTTTGCTACATGTGCCTATTCTTCGAGTAAATTCTTGATTTTGACCTGTCTAGTAGCAGATAGAGAATAGCAGGGCAGGTTTACACCTCTGTTCAAAGAATTTCTTTCCGCCTGTAGTTAGGAATTTGAACCTGTTGAATCAGATAAACAGGTGCCTTAAGAGTATGGTCTTAAAATTGGTGCATCAATTAGGACATTGGAAATTTGGGAGGATCCAAAGAATCTGGGAAGACTTCTGAGCAACTCTCCTGTGCATCCCTACTGTACATCCCAGGGAAGTTGGAAATGCACATTTGAATGGGTAATGAAGTTGAGACAGGAGCTACATGACAGAAAAAAGTGAGCCTCTCCTTACTACTCTAGCCCTATTATTCTTCAAACTTGCAGGCAGAGGCCAGTAAACTAAGATTTCAGGAGACAAGCAGAGTCCCCAAGATTGATATTAAGAAACGGATGCTATGAAAGTGAGGCGCAAATTCAAAAATGAAATTTGGGCAAGGTTTCTGGTGTTGGTATAGCAAATTGAGTCTCTCATGCAACCTCCCTCCTCTAACCCAGTGACGTCAATAGGCCTGGCTAAGGAAGGACTTAAGAGTTGTGCCATAAGAACTACTCAAGCTGGAGTTCCCGTCGTGGCACAGGGGTTAACGAATCCGACTAGGAACCATGAGGTTGCGGTTCGGTCCCTGCCCTTGCTCAGTGGGTCAACGATCCAGCGTTGCCATGAGCTGTGGTGTAGGTCGCAGATGCAGCTCGGATCCAGCGTTGCTGTGGCTCTGGCGTAGGTGGGCAGCTACAGCTCCGATTCAACCCCTAGCCTGGGAACCTCCCATATGCCACGGGAGCGGCCCAAGAAATAGCAAAAAGACCAAAAAAAAAAAAAAAAAAAAAAAGAAGAAGAAGTACTCAAGCCTAGGAAACAGAAACTCAAGCCTAGGAAACCGTGCTGGTTCAATCCTGAAAGCAACCCTTAGTCTACATTCACGACTCAAACAGAAATGAACTACCAAGGTGGTACAGTCCCTTATAATGGAAGCCTCCTCAATTCTCTTCTCAGTTCTGTTACTCATTTACCCTTGTCAGAGGAAACACACCTGGTGGGTAGAACCCAGGGCAGCTAGAATAACTGGTCAAGGAAAAGACAGTTCTTGAGAGTGAGTGATGCGGCAGAATCCAGATGATTCTCTACCCTAGTGATTCAGTATCATGTTGCTTCCCCTCACCCTCTTATCCTTTATTTCCCTGGTGCTTGGATAATGAGGGTCTTGGGAAGTGAAGTATGTTATTTAGCACTGGCTTGCAAAATCTCAAGGAGCCACAGAAAGCCATGTTCAGGAGGAGGAATTGACATTCAACAGAAAACTTGAGCTTGGAAATCACTGGCCCCTGGTTTCACCTCTGGATTTATCAGCTGGATGGGACTTCAAGATTTTTTCTATTGGAAAAGGGTTGGCTTAGATGAAAAAAAAAAAAAAAGGTTATTCTGCAATAATAATATATACCGCTTTTTGAATCATTATTAAGTGCTAGGCACTGGTCTGGGGCTTTTATGTGCATGATTCATTTAATTGTTTCAACAATCCTCTAAGGTAGGTACTATTATCATCTGCATTTTACAGAAGCAGTTAAATGCCTTGCCTAAAATCAAGCTGAGAATTGAATTTATGGCTTGGGTTCTGAACTGTTGCATTTATTTTTAGGTTCCTTCCCTTGCTAGATTTTGCTTTTGTTTTCTCCTATTTCTTACCGCTGTATCTTCTTGGCAGCCCATTTCTACTGATTTTTTGAGGTATAATTGGTGTACAATAACCAGTGTGAACTGATGAGTTTTGACCTATTTACATCCATGAAAAATCATGACGATTCAAATAAGGAGCACATTCTTTACTCTCTACCCTGGTTTTCCTCGTGTCTGTTTGGAATCCCTTGTCCCACTCTCGTGTCTGTTTGGAATCCCTTGTCCCACTCTCCCTATCCCTGAGGTAACCACTGATCTTCTTTTTGTCACTATAGATCAGTTTGCATTTTCTAGAACTATAATTTGAATCATATACTACATATTTTTTCTGTCTTCATTCAATCAGCATAAATAATTTGAGACCCATGACTTAGACTACATCAATAATTTGTTTTTTTTAATTTCTATTTTTGCATTGTATGATGATGCTAAATATAGCAGTATGCACATCAATGCAAATATAACTGCTATGCATATTCATGTACAAGTCATTGTGTGGACATACACTTTTCTTTAAATAATATCTAGGCGTGTGATAAATAAATATCCAGGGTTGTGGGGGAGGTGTGTATTGAACTTTTTAAGACACTAACAGTTTTCCAAACTGGTTTACTGTTTTGCATTCTCACCAGCAATGTTTAGGAGTTCCAGTTGCTCTGTATCCTCGCCAACACTTGATATGATCAATCTTTTTCATTTTAGTCATTCTAGTTGTCAAGCAGAGGTATTTCATTGTGGGTTTAACTGGTGTTTCCCTAATGACTAGTGATGTTATGCAGCTTTTCATGTGCTTATTTGCCATGTGCATCTCATCTTTGTCAAAAGGCTTATTTTGACAAATGTTTTGTCCTTTTATTTTTATTAGAGTGTTGAATATTTTTTTAAGTTGTTTGCCCTGGAGTTGGCTTTCTTTTCCTCTAAGAGGACATTCCACAGATTAAAACACAGTTCCATGTGATGAGCGTGGTTTAGTAGAGAGGGCGCAGGTTTAGAAATAATCAGGTATATCTGGACTTGCGTTTTAGCTCTATTGCTTGATAAATTACGTTGCTTAGGGCAACTCTGTTAAAACCATCCCACCTTAGTTAATTTATCTGTAAAATGGATCTACTGAACCTATTTCCCAGTGTTTTGATGAGGAATAAGTGAAACACTTTTTAAACAAGAGGCATGAAACAATGAGAATAACCCTTTTTGAGGTCAAAGATTAAAAAGAAGTCTACTTATGAGAATTTTAATTATAAGAATTATTGGAATACCTTAAGGCCAGATATCCACGTAGAATAATATCTGGAATGGCATTTTGCTTATTATATCATTGTTTCCTCTCTTCTTCCCTTCTGTATGTAAGATACTCAGCTTGCAAAAGAGGTTTCTCTTACACACATACCTAACACATCCCAATACTATCATATCCCAGTGTGTCCTGTGGTACTTAGTCTCTCACCAAGGATTTGGGAGCTCTCTGATCTAAAGGCACTTCTTCTTAGGCATCCTGTTTTCACACTGTTCTCATCCAGTTCTGAGTTCCTCCTTGTCTATATCCTGCTCAGGTAGACAAAACAATGGTCACTTCCGCGTGGGTAATTTTTTAAAGCAATTGTGGAGAAATCCCCATTTCTGTCTGCAGGGCCTTAATGATACAGGAGGTCATCAGCAGCTACCGAGGAGGTTTGTTTTCTTCAAGCTGTGCACCAAGTACAGTCAGAACTGCAAGGATCTCTACCCAGAGCTCTAGGTGTCTCTCCAGGGGCGCGCTGAGCTGCCTCCCCCTCCCCCACCCCCACCCCGCCTGCTTTCTTCATGGGGGCAGGGGCAGGAACAGGAGAGCAGGATGATAGCTATTGCCCCTGGCTCTCTGACAAGAAAAGAGCAGCTTCCAGACAGGGTTCAACCTGCAAAAAAGGCTCCCCTGCTGTGCAGGAATTATTCACTCTAGGATATGCTTCCTGTGCAGTGACATCAAATAGTCCTGCTGGCTGCTCAGAATTTGACAGCTTAACTGTTTCAGGGCCAGTCTTCAAAGGGCTACAGAACCCCCTGCCACAAGGCTGTGAATTTAATGGGTGCCCAGTCATGGTAGTTTTCTTCCTAATTCTGCTTTCTACACCCAAGGAGACATCAGGGCCATCTCTCCAAGTTCCCCTGTGTTTGATGTTACTGAGGTTCTGTATCTGTATCCTCACTACTAGGGACTTCTTCAGTTTCTACAAGGCACGTTCCCTTAGTCCTACCTGTCCTGTATGAACCCAGCTGGCTTTGGAGAAGATGCCAAGGGGGGCCATGGAACATGGCAGACTCATTAAAAGGATAAATAGTTCTCTAGGAGTTTTAGGGCTTAGACCTTCCCTAAAGAATTTCTGATAGTGTCTATCCTAAGGATATCTTGGGTGGGGTGTCTGAGACAGCCATCTCTCTCACTAAGTGGAAACGGTCTGCTCTTTTTGGTGGAGAAACTCATCACAATAAACCTGCAGTAGATTACGGAGGGTAGGCAGAAGGAGGCAGACATTGCATTAAATCCAGAGTCCTCAGGGATGCCCCAGAAAGACTGGCTTCAACTCAAAGGCTAATAGCCCCGCTGATGAGCATGGACAACATGATTACACAGGGACAGCAAGGCCAAGTTCAGCACTCTCTCCCCAGCTGGCAGGAGCAGTCTTCCTGGAACAGCTCCCTCTTACCTCCCATCCTCTCTGCTATTAAAAAACTTCCGGGGAATCTTACTTCCTGCCTTAAACATTTTTGAGCAAAATGAATGTATTGAGAAATCACCCTTCACACAAACCTCAGTGCCTTACCTTCAGATACTGTCATTAGAAAACAAAGCAAAACGTTAAATCACTTATTTTATAAAGTATTAACACTGAAAAGAATATGAGACTGTGCTGTGTTTGAGGGACCTCAGGAAGATCTGAGGGGTCTTGGGAGAGCTGATGGTGTGCTGGGCCCTTGTAATCTTCAGTTTATGAGTGAGGGGACAAAGGCTCATGGAGCTGGGGGCATCTGTCTCAGGTCACACACAGATTAGCAGGGGACCTGGGATTTGATCATGAGTCAGTCTGATTTCCAAAGTACATGGATTTCCCACTGTATGCATTTTAGACTTCTGCACTCATTCCATCTGCCTCTCCCCCACACAGCCAACCCCTCAGGTCTTTAGCTATGTTGTACCTCAGACCTTGAGGCTGTGCCCAACCATACATATTCTTTTCTCTATTCTTTGCAATATTCCTGATGCATATTCCTAAGCCAGGTTGTTGGACCTACTCACAGTCTCTTCCCCTTCATTCTCTCCTGACCTCCCCACTGAGCTCCTGAGGGGCCAGGGGCCTTTGTGGAGGAAAAAGTACTGCCCTACAGAGAGAAGCAAGGTCTGAGTTTTCCTGTTTCAAAGCTGATACTGCCATTCCAGTTGTTCATTCTTCCCTCCTTTCTGTTATTTTAGTGGTGGTGGCCTGTTGCTTATTGGTTGTTCTGATAACAGCTCTGTCCTCGAACCTCATTTGGTGAACACAGATAAATGACCTTCCCTCTGCCTGCTGACAGTCAAGCCCCTCTTAAATTCAAATTAGTGGCTCCACCTACTTCTTTAAGGGGTTCATTTTCCAGAAGCCTCTCTTTTGGACATGAAGGATACACAGATGAACAAGACATGATCTTAGCACACTCAGAGCTCTCAACAGAGTAAGGGAGACAGACACTGTCATTCAGAGTTCAGTTCAAGAAATGGATGCCATTCTTGGTATGTCAAACAGAAAGGACTTCAGTGTAGGGATTAGCATCTCATAGGATCATTGCAAGGACTGGAGGAATGGATTGTAGGATCCAGGATAACTTCCAGAGAGACCTGCTGCCTCTGCCCCATCAGGAAGGTGGAAACCAGGAGGACCCAAATTGGATCATAAGTTCTAACTTCTAGGATCTATAATAAATCACATATTTTAAACTAGGTAATCAGAAAAACAGCACTGGGACATTATTATTACTGTGTTAAAACTGCCTCTTGAAAATCATAAAACTGTTGATGAGTTACTAGACTGTAATATAGAAAAACTTTGTGTCTCCACAACTGTACTTGCCTGCAGAAAATATCTACAATAGCAGAATTTCCTTTGTTTTACTTTTACATTTCAAATCTCATTTATGAGCATTTATTAGTGGAACTTAATTTGCATTAAAAACCCTATCTACAGGGAAGCCTCGAAGATGACTTGTACTATAGAAGATGAGAGTTGATATTGGTAGAATAACTAGCAGAGTCTTCCATGGAGTCATGAATGTGTACATGCACTAAAGATTAGAGGAAAGATGTTATGCAGTCACAAAGAAGGGAGCAGAGCCATCAGTTCTACTTGGGGTTCAGGGAAAGTGACAGAAAAAGACTCCTCCTGCTAGACTTGAAGAACAACTATAGCAGTTTACAGGGAAGGGAGGGAAACAGTAATAAAGACAACTGTTGGGAGGATATTGCAATGTGGTAGACAAGACATGATTAGAACCCAAATTAGGACTATGGATGTTGGATGGAGAAAAGAGGGCTTGGACTATGTCAGGAACTTGAATCAATTGCGCTGCAGCAATTGGGAACAGTTATTGCATCTAGATTACGTGCCAGGCTCTATTCTATACACTTTGCATGTATGAGCTCATTCAGTCCTTACAAGGCTCTATGAAAAAGGTTCAGTTATCAACCCACATCACCAGGTGAGGAAACTGAAGCACAGCTGGCAAATGCCAGAGCCAGGATTTGAAACCAGGTAACCTAGTTTTAGAATACAAATACTCAGCCAATTTAATACCAAACTCCTCTGCTCTTAGTGATAAAATTTGCTTTTCTGTATTTTATTAATCAGCATTCTTTACCTGTGAATTCTGGGTTGGACCCTGAATCGGGAGTTCTTTTAACCTAGACATTCGTGAATGAATTTCTGCAAATCTAAAGAACTCTGAAATTATAATCAACGTTTTACATTTTCCCAGTGTTTGTGTATGTTTTTCTGGGAAGTGGTGGCCAGATTTATCAGATGGGTTATCAGAGAATCTCCAATGAGTTTTTGACCTTAAAATACATTTAAGAACTTTGCTGGAGAGCAGTGGTTCTCAAAGTGTGATCCCTGGACCAGGAACCTCAGCGTCTCCTGGGAGCTTATTAGGAATGCAGGCCCTCCCAAGACCTACTGAACCAGAAACACTGAGGGTGGGGCCCAGAGATCTGTGTTAATGAGTCTTCCAGGTATTTCTGAATCTGTTCAAGTTTGGGAACCACTGCCCTACCATACGCATAAGCAGTACAGCATCAGGGGCATTCTGGACTTTCACAGTGGATATGTTATCAAGGAAGGCAGAGAAAAATCTAGGAAGCCTGAGTTGTTCTTTGGAAACTCTCAACAAGAAAACACTGAGATATAGCTTTGAACTCTGCCAGTGTTTTGGACAGGGCCTTCCCTGAGGGCTTCTGTGGCACTTAGAACAGGAATTTCTGGGAGCTGCTGGGCTTGGAACTTGCAGCTGAGAAGGTTCACTCAGGGGACCTGAGTACCAGCTCCCCCCATGCCCGGGGAGCTAGCCTGCCCCCACCCCCTGTCTCTCCTAGGGCTGCAGACTAAGGTATCTTGTGTCATCCAAGGTACACAGACCTCTAATGACATTTCAGTAGAGGATAACCTGCCTGGCTCCCGGGGCATCTGGTATCCACTGACACCCTAATTGCTCATCAGGAGGTGCCAGGGCCCCTGGTCCACACCTCGCCCAGTTGACACAGCAGCTGTGTGGCCTCCGCAGGATTCAGGCCCGCAATACCAGTCTCTATCTGTATCTTCTTGGAAACACAAAAAAGTCCAGAAACATCAGCTGCAGTGCCAGCTGATGGGAATGGCAAGGATGCTTGCACCCACTCCCCTCCAAAAGCTGAGGGCTGGCTCCTCCTTTTTGCTAAGTCACAAAGCTGGAAAGTTCTCTTAGTGTATGGAGAGAGCAACTGCCTGCTGGTTGGCTTGGAAAGGTTCTGGGAATTCATTATGATCTAAACAACTATTCCAGTTATTCATGTGACTCAGCCCCTGAAAGCGGGATCTTCCTGTGTCCACAGGGCCCAGTGTCGCTGACTCAGTGCTGAAGAGGGCACCTTGTCAGCCCTCCTGGGCTCCCCACTCCCCTCCATTCTCCCGTTCATCCCCAGAGGACACCAAAGAGAAGCAGACAGTGGAGCTGAGCTGCGCGGCGGTGTATTTTGTTTCATTTCTGAACAAGCAGCCAAAGTCCTCCTGTTCCAGCTCTCACCACACACATCTGTCAGTCTCGTGGGCATTTTGGAGGGGTAGTAATGAAACACAGTCACTCAGACATTGTGCATGCACACAGGCATTTAGCACACATTTAGCCAGCACCTACTATGTGTCTGGCTGATTGCTAGGAGAGGGGATCCAGAGGCAGAGGCTGTATCTGCCCATACTAATCCTTCAGGGAGCTGGTGGGGGGAAAATGCATTCACAGACATTTGGGAAGTAATGGAAAAAGCATTGGAGCAGCACTCTGGAGGCTTAGAGAATTCCGAGGAATGAGCAACAACCATTCCTAGGTGCCTGGAATTCCTCTTTAACATGCAGCAAAATTCAGAGTGTGGGTGGGAATTGCTTTTGTCTCTGGGAGCCAGAGAGAAAAGGAAATGCCAGAAACCAAAATGGTACAAGAGAAGGACTTTCTGGAATGTGGGCACCTACTATATATCAAACTTTTACATGTATAGTATCATATCTCATTAAGTAGTCACACACACACACACACACACACACACACACACACACACGCAGGTATTGCTGCACAGAGGGTTTAAGTAACATGCCTGAGGGTAGCTGGGCTAAGATTAGGACGTGTGTTTTTGCTACTTACCAAGTAACTGTGCACGTAGATACATAATGTAAAGAGATGCTCATATCCCCCATTTTATAGATGGGAAAACTGAGGCACCGGGAAATGAACTAAACTCTCCAAGGTCATAAAAGTACTAAGTGAGGTAACAGGACTTCTGACCCAGGTCTATCTGAATTCAGAGTCTAGGCCCTTTCACTGTATTACCTTGCTTTTTTTTTTTTTTTTTTTTCATTTAGAGACCAAATTTTATCTCTCTTTAGTATCTACCCTTTGAACATCTCTAAACATGGAACCTGACATCATTGTCTTCTAGGATTATGATTATCTAATATTAGAATTAAAATACTTAATCATAACTCCAAGCATTCTTTTTTATTCATTTATTCATTCATGTAATACACTTACATTGGATATTCATCTACTTGTGCCAGACACAAGGTCCTGAAGGTAAAGCAGTGAAAAAGGCAGCCACGGTCCTTTCTTCTCATGGAGCTTTCAGTGTAGCAGAGAGAGGAAAGCAGGAAATAAGAGTTATACCACAATCAGTTTATTACCATTGCAGTAAGTGGTATAATGATAGCTAGCACTTTACTTGAACTTACTTTGTGCCAGAAATAGAATAATTTGCCTATAACTATGGAGTTTAATTCATTTAATTCTCACAGGCCAATGGGGGAAGTGAAGGAATCAGTGAAGGCTTCCTGAAGGAAGTGTCAGCTATTCTGGAAACAGGGGGAGTTAGTTATGTTGAGGAGGGGAAGGGTCGGGAAGGAGTACTTCCTAGGGTGGTGATGTCCAAGAAGCCACTAGCCTCAGGAAGCTAGAGAGTACTTGAAATGCAGCTAAGCTGAACCGAGGTGTGCCACAAGTGTGAAGTAGGTCCTGGGTTTCAGAGACTCGGGATAGAAAACAATAAGGTATAATATCTCATTAATTTTTGTACTGATTACTTGTTGACAAGATGCTATTTTGGATATAGTGGATGAAATCAAATTCATTATTAAAACTCATTGTGTCAGTTTCTTTTTACTTGTCTTAATGTGGCCACTAGAAAACTTCAAATGACATGTGTAGCTCACGTATTGTGATTGGATGGTGTGGCTGTAGGAGGCTGGGGAGCCTCAGGGAGCAGTCACATGGGGGAACTAGAGCCTGGGGGAGGCATGGAGAACGAGGGGAGAAGAGAAAGGAGGGTGCTGAAGCAAATGCTAAACTGCTAACCTTCTATCCTGCAGGTTAGAAAGAGAAATTACAACCTTTGAAAGCCCCACCTGACATGGTGGGGGCTGGCTGATTTACGGAAAGTTGCCTCTTTCCACAAACCAATTCCAACTGTGATCCAGATGAATGCTATCTTAAGCCCAGTATTGTAGACAGGAGAGGCAAGAACAGTCAGGACAAAAAAAGTAAATAAAAATGGAGGAAGAGTTCCCCTTGAAGCTCAGTGGGTTAAGAACTCATGAGAATGTGGGTTTGACCCCTGGCCCTACTCAGTGGGTGTTGCTGAGAGCTGTGGTATAGGTCACAGACGTGACTTGGATCTGGCATTGCTGTGGGTGTGGCATAGGTGGGCAGCTGCAGCACCGATTCAACCCTTAACCTGGGAACCTCTTATATGCCGTGGGTGTGGCCCTAAAAAGAAAAAGAAAGAGAAAGAGAAAGAAAGAAAAGGAAGTATAATTTAGGGCAAAAGTCAAGCCCCTCTGAATGGCCTGCCCAGCCTTATAACATCTTCCTGCCTGCCTCTGACCTCTGCCCTCGTCTCCTACTCAGTTCTTCCCACACCCCACCTCCACCCTGGTTACACTGATCTCTTCCGGGAGGCCTCAGACACACCAGGCATGCTCCTGCCTCAGGACCTCTGCACTGGCAGTTCCCTTTACCTGAAAGTTCTGTCAGCTAGCTACCTAAATTCCTGATTCAAATGTCATCTTCCCAACAAGCTCTACTTTGACCATCTTGTTTATAACTGCACCCACTCAGCCTTCCCACTGTAGTGCAGTGGGTTAAGAATCCAACTGTATCAGCTCAGATTCAATCCCCAGCCTGGAAACTTCCATATGCCATGGGTGTGACCATAAAATCTAAAAATATAAAAATTAAAAAAATTTAAAATAAGAATACTGCACCCACTGGCACTCCCTTACCTTACTCACATTTTTCCTTAGTTATTACCTTCTAACGTACTCAATAATTTACTCTTTCCCGTGTTTCTTGTTAATCTCCCTACTGGAAAGCATTCTCCCTAAGATATTAATCTCAAATTTGTTTCCTGCAATATCCCCAACACCCAGAAAGTGCCTGGCATAAACAGCTGCTCAATTAACTTTTTTTTTTTTTTTTGAATGATGAGTGTCAGTGGCACTACTTAGGGCACCACTGGTTGATGAATGAATAGGCGTCCTCCTTGTACACTCTTCTCTCCTGAAGAAAGGGCTTTTTTCTTCCTTTTCTGGAGCCAAACCTATTAACCTGGTTTTTAACTACTCAGGGTTCTGCCCTGTTCTGGATCCCACACAGAGGCCTCCCAGGAGACTAGAGTAAGCCACTAACGCTGGTGACAGCCTCTAGAGCTGGGAGTTGAGTTTCCCCTTGTCCTCTTGGCTTTGCCCAAATGCAGGTCCCCTCTCTTCCACCTGTTTGCTTAGCTGCCAAGGGTTCCAGGCTCAGTGGGAAGGTGAACAGGTATTTTGTGGATTAAGGAGGAAAATGAGGGAGACAATTGTCCCATACAGGACGGTGGTTCTCAAGGGCTGGTCCCCAGACCAAATGCATCAACTTCACCGGGAAACTTATTAGAAATGCATAGTCTCAGGCCCCACCCGAAACTCACTGAATCAGAACAGGGGTGGCAGTGGATCAGGCAACAATGGATTTAACAATAATTAAATCACGGACTTAATTTAATCGTTCCATTAAATTAATGAGCAAAGCTGCCTGGTGATTCTGAGGCATTCAAGTGTGAGAACCCCTAGGCTGGGGGAGGGGAGGGACTTTGTTAGAGCCTTGATGGCAGGGAGGGACTTAAAAGGTCAGACCAGAGGACAGGTCCCCGGGGTCCCTGCGTCAGAGGCCGCGCGGGGTGGTCTGACCTGGGAAGTTAAAGGCCAGCGTTCCCAGGTCCTCCACCCCCACCCCAGGAAAGTCCCCTCCGCGAGGCCGTGACCTTCCTCCAGCCACATGTCCCACTTAGGGCTGCCTGGGGCGGGCGAGCGGGCGGGTGAGCGGACGGGCGGAGGCGCTGCGCTCTGGGTGCGCACCCGCAGCCCATCTGCTGCGCCCCCGCTGGTGGGGCCCGGGCGCCCGGCTCCGCTAGCAAGGTCCGCCTACCCCCTGCCCAGGCCGCCGGTCGCCCTCTCTCTGCCTCTGGTTGTCCTGTCTGTCTTTGTTGGAGCTCTGTCGCTGATTTTCTCTCTTCATCTCTGCCTCTCCCCTGCCGGAATTTTTCTCCCTGCCCCCTTTTCCTTTTTCATTCACATCCAGGCTTTTTTTAGCAAAGAGTTACCGAGCGCCCACGATGTGCCTGCCTAGTCCTAGGCTCTGGGCTGTGAGCGGTGAAAACAAGTGAACCTGCCAGCAGGGGGGCTTCCTGGGTCTTTGATCCCTTTCTACCACTTCCATCCTCCTCTGCTCCCTCCCCACCCCCACCTCTCTCTGCCCTCCCGGCATTGGCGGTTCTTCCCTCTACCTCTCTTTGTTCTGTCTTTTCTTCTGGAAGGTCTCATGGTAGGATAAAACAGCCTACTTTTGTCTGACTGCTAGAGAGTTGCAGTTAATATGTCAATCTTACCTTGAAGAATGACCCTAGTTTCAACTGTTAGCAGCTATGGACACTTTGACCAAAATTAGTTTATTAACCTAATAAATAATAAACGCAGATGACTGGACCCTATGAAGTCACCTGGCTGAGAGAAACTAGTGTTTACCTACCTTGGCCTCTGTGCTAGACACTCATGTATTCAAGAAAATGTATGCATGCATCCCATGATTAATTGAGGACCTAGTGTGTGCTGGATGTCTTTCAAGGAGAACACTGTCCCAGAGGAGGTGTTCTTCACAGCGCTCTGAAGAAGTTAAAACAATGACGCAGAAGGACTGCCCAGTACCGCAGTTAACCCTTTCAGTCTCCCTTCTAGGGGAACAAGACTATACAACAATTCGATAGATATGAAAACTGAGGCCGGGAAACCATGCAGCTTGTCCAAGTACCTGCAACTGGTGAGTTGTATGGCCAAGATTTAACCCTCATTTTGACTCCCAAGCTGGTTGCCATTAACCTACAAGGCCAGCTTAGAGGCAAGGCTGCTGTAGAGAAAAGAGAGGTGAGGAAGGAGGAGTGGGATGGCTCTAGAGTGGAAACTTGAGGATTCAACGAAGCATTGGGTGATGCTGTGTGTTACTGATGAAGTTCCATGACCTCTCTGGGCCCTCCTCATAGGTTTAATGGAGAGCTCTGTTGCCTACAAAAGGCCTTCTTCAGGTGTAACCTATAGGTTGGCATGTAGGCTCTGGCGCCAGACTGGCTGGGCTGGAAACCTGCTTCTACTACTGACTTGCTATGTAATATTGGACAAGGCACTTAAGCTCTCTGGGCTTCAATTTTCTCATCTGAAAGATTGCTGTAATGATGACTACCTCCCTGGGCAGATGACAGAGTGAATGGTTTCTGTTAAGGGTTAGATATTAGGGTATCCAGCATAAAGAGAGCACCCAGAGAATGTTAGCTGGTTCTTCCATTATCCCAGCTCTGTCCTGCAGACTTCTCTGCCAAGGCCAGGTTCATGTTGCCCTGCAAGCCAGGCCTATCTTGTGCCTGACTCCTGCCCAGTCTAAGTCCTTTTTTGTCCAGAGCAATGAAAGTCACGATCTCTCTTCCTGACTGTAAAGGAACCAGGGATATCCTGGGAGTCTGGGAACTCGGCAGATTTGCAGTCAGGGCCTTTTAGCTGCTCACCCACAAAGGGGAGAGTTTTGTACAGAATGCTTAGAAACTTTGCATCATCCAATGTCCCAGCTTTCACAGAGGTTTTATGAAAAGCTCAAAGCATTTTTTTCTTTAGTTCAGGTGGGCTAGACAAGAGTCCACAGTATGCATGATATTAAAGAGAAGAGATTTGCGTGGTGGTGGGTTGGTCATTCTAGTGGAGAGACCTTTACTGTTTTGAGTTTCAATTTTCTTTACGTTAAACTGAGCTTAACAGCAGCCTCTATCTCATAGCACGTGTGTGGAAATGAAATTTAAAAATTACACGTAAGCATTGAACACAGTGGCTGGCACATAATAATCATAGGATAGATATTGGCTGCTATGATATTACCAGACCTTGTGGATTTTGTACTTTGGCATTAGAAAGACTTAACGTTTGAGTCCTTAGCTCTATCACCTGCAAGCTGTATGACCTTAGGCAAATCAGTTACTATCTCTGAACCTTAGTTTTTTCATCTGAAAAATGGGAACACAAATATTATAAGTCCAGTCTGCCACAGTGTCTTCCCAGATGTCAAATAAGGTTCGCCTTGTTCGCCTGCTTTGCAACTGTGACGCTCAGTGCCCTTGGTGATTATTCTTGGTAGTTATTTTTCTCTCAAAGCTTTATATCCAGTCCTTTGCTGACCTGAGTTGCCTCATCTTTGCATGTGTAACAGAAAACATGGAGGAGAACTGAATTGTATTTTTTTAACCAGTGCTCAGCAAAATGCTTTGTGTGCTAGAAGTGCCCAGATGATTCAAGTTAGGTGTCAGAGTGTCTACTTTGTTCTTGGTTATGTACTAATGATATACCAGTCATTTAATTTCTCTGACCTGTTTTCTTATCTCCAGCATAGGGATAGACATATGATTTGACTTGCCTACTGGTTGGTGTTTTCAGGATGATCAAAAGTGTTAGAAAAGCATGCTGAACATCAGAAATCTTCACACAAGGCTGAGGGAACATTCTCAAGCATCATTGCCAATATATATCTTGTCTCCCCTTTTCCCACCTCCCAGCCCTACAAAGCCGTCACACAGAACCACCTGCCATTTCCTACACAGGTCTCTGCTGTTTCATGCCTCAGCATGAAAGAAATCACACAGCTTGATTTCTCTGCCTGGAATGCCCTTCCCCTCATCCTTCACCCGTACCCCTTACTGGCAGGATACCTAAGAACCGTACTCATTCTCCAAAGCCCGGCTTCCAGGGGGCTTCTTGCTCAAATCCCCTTAGACCCACCCAATCAGAGTCAATCACCCCGCCCCCTTTTGTAATCCACTGTGAGAGTTTAGACTGCCAACACATCTTTCATCACCTTACCTGTCTACTTCTGTTTAATCATCTGTGTAATGGCACTATCACACAGTGATGAAGCCCATCAGCTCCAGAACCTGGGTTCCAATCCTGATTCTCACACTTACTAATTGTGTTAGTTTGGGGAAGTAACTTACCCTGTGCCTCAGTTTCCCTCCCTGTTAAATAGGATGATAATGATACCTTCCTTGTATGGTTGTTGTTGAGAGACACCTTAACGCTCAGAATAGTGGCAGGTGCTTAGTAGGTGTTCTGTACGTTTCAACTTTCATTAGTCTTTCTGTCTTTCTTGTCTGATGGCAAGGACTAGGATTTCTCAGTGCCTACAACAACCCGGAACACAGGAGGGCCCAACAAACAATTGTGGAATGAGTGACTCAGAAAATCCTTGGGCCATGAATTCTTGTGTCCCCATTCAGCCCTTTCCCCCTTCCCCCAGGTCCTGCCTGCTCTCCAGTTTTCCCTAGAAGTGGGTCTTGGAGCTTCTGTTTTCCATTCAGTACCAGTGCTGTTTTCTCCATCAGAGATTCCCCCATCTCTTGTCCAGCTACCTGCCTGGCTTTCTGACTCAGATTCTTCTTCTCCCACCCCAGCCCACAGTCCTGCTTCAGACCCAGCCTGCGAATGCATTGTTCCCTCCACGCTTCCTCTGCTTCTGATCCCTCTAGAGATTATATTTTCTACTGAATTACTTCAGAAGGCCAGGACTTCTGAAGGTCCCCCAGCCTTTGGGTCCCCACCGCCATGAATTTATCTTCTCAAGAAGGGCTTGCCCAGGGAGTTTCCGTCATGGCGCAGCGGAAACGAATCCAACTAGGAACCATGAGGTTTTGGGTTCGATCCTTGGCCTCACTCAGTGGGTTAAGGATCCGGCACTGCTGTGAGCTGTGGTGTAGGTCACAGACTCAGCTCAGATCCTGCATTGCTGTGGCTGTGGTGTAGGCCTGCAGCTGTAGCTCTGATTCAACCCCTAGCCTGGGAACCTCCGTATGCTGCAGGTGCAGCCCTAAAAAAAAAAGCAAAAAAGGGGGGGGGGAGCTTACCTGACTCCTTCTGTGAGCCTGAAAACCCCCTCTCCATCTTATCCATCCGGTTGTGTATCTACCTATGCATCCCCCACTTATCTACCCACTCAGAGCTCCTACATATCTGTTCACCTACCTACCACTCATCCATCTTACCTATTTACTCACCCACCCACACACTCACCAACCACCCTTCCATCTATCCATCCATCATCCACCCATCCACCAAAGCATTCAATTAATATTCACTCTATACCTACCTCTTTCCAGTCACTGTATGGAATACAGACTTGAACAAAAAGAGCTGGTCCCTCATCTCATGTAGTTTATAATCTACCTGGGGAAATTAGAAAGCTCATCCACAGCTTGTGGCCAAAGGTAGTTTGTGTCATATGGGTGCTATGGCACATTTTATAATTAGAGTCCTTGGATGAACTTCAGGGACCTGTGAACTCCTTGAAACTGTAAGCAAAACTATTTAGATAAGAGGGTGTACATGGTGCTTATTTATATTCATGTGCATTTTCAGGGAAGAGGCTCCATGGCCTCATGGCATTCTCCAAGAGGGTCTCCAGGAAGCACCAGACACTATATACAGGGAAACCTGGAAGATAGAGAGCCATAGTTCAGAGCCTTGACGTGGAGGAAAAGGCAAACTGATGTTTATTTCAGACCCACTGTGTTTGGACTGCATGTGTGTGTCCCCTTAAAGTCCCATGTTGAAGCCCTAACCCCCAACATAAGAGGGTTCGGAGGTAGCGTCTTTGGGAGGGCATTACGTTTAGATGAGGGTATGAGGATGGAGACCCCAGGGTGGAATTGGTGACCTTATGAGAAGAGGGAGAGACGGCAGAGCTCCCTCCCTCTGCCGTGTGAGGATGTGGCATGAAGGTGGGCCTCTACAGGCAAGGATGAGGGTCTGCATCAGACCTGACCATGTATGCACCCTCTTCTTAGACTTCCAAACCCCCAGAACCATGAGAAATAGGTGTCTGTTATTTGAGCTGTCCAGTGCATATGCTATTTTGTTACAGTAGCCAGAGCCGAATAAGATGCTGTATGCCAGGCACCATTTCTTCAAGTTGTGCAGCCTTGGCTGTGTCCCTGTTTGGGGAATAGGAAAGGGAGAGAAAGTGGCCAGAGGAAATTAGCATTTCCTGAGCACTTGACTAGGCAACATTTTCTTATTTAATGCTTAGCACCCTTCAAAATAGGTTGTATTATGCCTGTTTTCCGGAAGAGGAGGTGAGGAGAGAGGTAAAGCGAGGACCCAGGCACACTGTCATAGGGGTAGAGTGAGGGTTAAATCCAGGTCGTTGGGGCTCTTGGCCTCTAGACCCCTCTCCCTCCCAGGCTTGTCTATGCCTCAAGCATGATGCTGAGTGAGTGGGTGCTTTGGTGCTGTAGAACCTCACTTGGGGGAAGACTGATTGTCGTCTGAGCGTAGAGAAATGTTAAAAGAGTTTTACGAGCCTCAGAAATTGCTGTCATTAAATTTTCAACAAGCTTTTCCTGAGGATTCTTCCCCTGTAGAAGGTCAGCAAGTGGTGCTTCTTGCTCTGGGAGCGTTATCACAGCGGTTTCCAGGAACAAGGCTGGGCACCAGCCATCACTCAGCAAGCACTTGTGGGTGGGTCTGTTGGCAGAAAAGCACCTTCAGCTCCAGCCAACCTCCCGGCCCCCCCTCTGCTGTGGGGGGTGGGGGGGAGCAGTCTGCTCCATCGCAGCTGGCAGAATAGGTGTCGCCTCAAAACTGCCCCACTGCCTGGAGCCAGGGGCCTTGCCAGCAGGGTATATAGTCTCTTCTGTCCAGGAGTTTCCAGAACTTCGAGAAAGCGTGTGTCCAGGCCAGCTGCCCACCCAGACTTTTCCTAAGCTGTTTAACATTCCACCACTCCCTCCCTGCCTTGAAGGAGTTCAAACCCAGGTTGCAAACCACTGGACTCCATGCAAAAGGAGATTGAACTCAATGACCTCTGAGCTGGTCACGTAAGACTGGCATGAATTAAGGGAGAAAATGTTTTTTCAACTAGAATTGTTTTCTCCTTGAAGGCAAGGACCGTATAATTTGTTGATTTGGCCTCATAACTAGATTTACCCTTCCCATGGGCTCCACCCCCACCCCACCCTAGTCTAGGATACCACCGGCATTGCCCCAAATCACCAGTCTTCCTGCATGCATCTTGTTCCATTCCAGCCGAATGACCTTTCCAAGTGTATCACATTATCTCTCTGGCCTTCTTCTAATGGATTTTAAGACCAAAAGTTTTTCCCAACCAGTCCACATTGCATTCCTCGCTTATGGCTATGCCTTTGCACCGATGCCCTGGCCACCCCGCTCCTCCCCTAACTCACATTCTCATGGGCTGTTTTCCCTGCTCTGGGTACCCCCAGGTTCCCCCATGAGCTCCTCTTCAGCCCACAGTCTCAGCCACTAACATGGGGAACCAGTCCTTCCCTCGAGCCCTCTTCATTCTGGACTGTAATTTTCTGGTCCATTTTCTGGCTCTCCTACTGGCTGTAAGCTCCGGGCAGGCTGCATCTATGTTTGTTTGTTTGTTTGTTTGTCATATTCTCAGCATCCAGCCCACAAGGCCTGAGACCCTTACTCCTAAGAGGTACTTAATGAACACATTTGCCTTCCATGGATCAGGGCTATCCTCGGAGGTGAGGTCAGACTCCTTGCCCCTCCCGCCCCTGCCGAGCTTGAAAGGCCCCCAATGTGGAAGCCATTAGTGCACCCTCCCCCTGCCCTTAACTGAATTTGCTCGGAAGAGGCAGGAGCTTTTGGAAGCACCTGAATCCGATTATAGAGCTTGGAACCAAAGCCAGGCATAATCGGGCCGCCTCACCCATCCCCACCCTCCTTTTTAGCCAGATGACCAGCATCCTGCCCCCTCAGGCACCCTGCCTGCATGTTCTGGCGGTGACAGCAGTGCCACCACTGAATGGGCAGCTGTGGTCACATTTAGAGAGGGTGAGGCAGAGATACCCACTTCAACTCTGACATTCAGTCCGTCTCTTGTGACTCGGGTTGCCACTTGCCCCTAGGGCTGCAGGATGCAAGCAGGGCTAACCGTTTCATTAGATATCTGTGACATGGAAAAGGTCAGACAAGTGGGCTGGGCTGCTGAGTCACCGGGCTTGAGTGTCCATCCCTGAGACTCTGCCATCGTAGCCTGCCCATCTCAAGGGGCACTCGGTCACTCTCTGAAGCCAGTGCGATGCCTGGAATGGAGTCAGGGCAGGGTATGCAGGGGAAGATGCCCCTTGTCTGTCTCTATAAAGGGAGATGATATAACATGGTTGAGAGGAGAGCAAGCTTGGAGCAGATGCCCCTGGGTTGAAATGCCATCTCTGCAGCACTAGCTGGTACCCGAAGCAAGTTGCTTAACGTCTTCCTCCGACTCTCAGATCTTCATTTATATGGGCCCCAAAATATTTCCTAACACATAGGGCTGCTGGGAGAATAAGTGAAGTAAAGGATGAAAGGAACTTAGCAGAGAGCTTGGCGAACGGGCACCTGTCCGCAAATGGTAAGCACTATTACTTGGACACGCCGATCTCTCCGTGGATACTTGATCCCTGGGGAACACGATGTCTCCCCACAGTCAGCGGGCTCTGGCCTCCGCCGCCCCACATCCACAGTACATATCTGGGGCTTGGGGCATTTCAGTTACAATGAGGGCGAGCCAGGGAGAAATGAAAAGGAAGTAAAAGGCTAGGGGCATTTTTAGAATTTTACTATCTCAAACGGACAAATCCCTTCCTGATGGTTGTGTTGGTCCCAGTGGAAACCAGATGCATAGGTAGACATAGGGCCACACAGGCAGCCCAGCAAGCAGGGTCTTACCACGTCAGGCTTTTTGTCCTGGGCAGCTGGAGAATGCTGAGTTTGTTAACCGAGACCTCTGAAACACGCACCCTTTTACCATTCACCAAATTCACACCAAGGCTGTGGCCTTTGGCTCAAGATCCTCTTCCCCCTTCATCTAATACTTCTACTCCTCCAAACAGAGGGAAAACATCAAAGCACTCTTTGGACAACACGGAGAAGACCAAATTTGCTCAGCGGCATTTGGCAAGCTGTTTAACCTTCCTTATAACCTAGCTATCTTTAGCCTCCTTGATGCTATTTTCAAATGTCAAACGAGCAAATATTGCTTCCAGAATGGTTCTGATCTGGGATGTGACAGGATGCGTGGGGGTGGGGAGATGAGCAGGAGGTAGGGATAGTAAAGGAGCCTTCTGGTCGTGGGTGAGATCATACACCAGCTTTACAACTGCCCAAATTCTCTCCCTTCTACTGGCTCTGACACCTCCTCCAGGAAGCTGACCTGTTTAAGGGCAGTGGGGCATTCAGTACCACCGGGGCCTCATGTAGAGGGACATCTGCTTATCTGACTCTGGAGCCAGACCTGGACATCACATTAGCCAAAAGAGCAAACTGAATCTTGTGTACCCAGCCCAGTCTAAAAATATTCATTCGTTCATTCATTCTGCAGGTATTTACTGAGCAGCAACTATGGGCCAGACATGGTAATAGGCACTGGGGACACACGAGCTTGCTGAGGTTGATGCCCATTGGAATTGTCTGGGGAGTTAATGAAATGAAGCTCTGGAGCCCCACCCCCAAGAGTCAGTGCAGCAGGTTTGAGGCAGATCTGGAGCCTGAATTTTGAACCAGCACACAGGCATTCTGCTACAGGTGGTCCAGGGTATGAGAACCCCTAGGCTAGCTTGTAGCAACATCTGTTTCCTGAGTACCTCCCTGGTACTGAACAGGAGGAGCATAGAAATCCATGTTACAACCCCCAGGCCTTGAAGAACTCACCATTCATGTTCACAGCCTCCAGAAAGAGACAGACAAAGCTGCCATTTCAGGGTGCTAAGTGCTCTGAAAGCAGAGGTACAAAGTGGGTTAGGCCCCACAGAGACGGTAACCAGCCCTCAGAGAGCTGAGGAGGCTCTATAAAGGAGAATATTTGAGCTGAGCCTTTTTTTTTTTTTTTAGCCATACCTGCAGCATGCAGAAGTTCTGGGGCCAGGGATGGAACCCGAGCCACACCATTGACATGCTGGATCCTTAACCTACTGAGATGCTGGGGAACTCCTGAGCTGGGTCTTGAAGTATAAGAAGAGTTTTTCAGATAGAGGAAGTGTGAATATTAATTATACTTTCCCAAGATGGACTCCCCAGCATATATCTCCCATCCCACATGCTCATCTTTTTTTTTTTTTTTTTTTTTTTTGCCACCCTGCAGCATATGGAGTTCCCTGGCCAGGGATCAGATGCTAGCCACAGTTGTGATCCATGCCATAGCTGTAGCAGTGCTGGGTACCTAACTCACTGGGATGGGCTAGGGATCGGACTTGCGTCCCAGCACTCCAGAGATGCTGCTGATCCCATTGGGCCATGGCGAGAACTCCAATGTGCTCTTCTCACGAAGGCACTGGAACACCTCATGCAGAGAAGTAGGGTGGGGGTCTCTGTTCCTGGCTCTCGAATCTCAGTGGTGGCCTGTGACTGCTCCCACCTGGGGAGTGTGGGGAAGTGATGTGACTTCTGAGGCCAGGTCACCAAAATGTGAAACACCTCTTCCTTGGTTCTTCCTCTCTCGGGACACATGCCTCAGGAGACCTGAGCTGACTTTTAAGATGTCTGGCTCCCCTGAAGCTACCGTGCACTAGATACCATGTGGAAAAGCCACTCACAGTGGAGGGAGCTGCTCAAGGATGATTCCAGCCCCCCAGCCTCTGATTCCCCAGATGAGTAAAGCAGAGATGAGCTGTTCCCCCTCAACAAGCCTAAATTGCAGATTTAGGGGCCAAATAAATGCTTCTGTGGTTTTAAACCATTATGTATGGGAGGTGCTTTGTTAGGCAGCATTAGATACTTGAAACAGGCTCTGAGGGTTTCAGGGAGAGGATACGGCAGCAGGTACAAAGGTTTCGAGGGGTGAGAGTCTCTAAACTGTTTTTGAAACTTGGAGAGATTCAGTACCTTCATGTTGAATTTAGAGGTCTGGATTCACCACAGACCAACACGTGCAATGAAGCCACCTATGTGTTTGCCCAAGTGGTGAGGTCTAAACTCTTTCCCCAGGCCACGTGATCCACAAATTTGGTGACCACCCCCCCCCCGCCCCCCGCCGAATGGGCACAACATAGTTTTAACTGTCTCGTCTTTGTTGTGATGTCATTTTAAGGATGTCAGTGGTACCTTCTCATTTCCTCAGAAAAGATTCCTTGGATATTAAAACTCAAATGATTCAGGTGCCATTTAATCTAACTGCCTTTCAGACATTCCTATGCCATGTGCATTGCAGGCCATCAGCAAATGCTGATTATCTGAATGTGAATTGAGTGAGAAATAATATCAGAACCAAGGCCTGCGTCCCTGGCTCATGAGATCCCACAATCTCAGGCATGGTTGGGATCGTCACAGGTCACCCTCCCAATAAGCCTGTCAATAGCAAGGACTCAGAAACACCTGCCTGTTAGGAAGTTCTTTCTCTAACGGGGTCCAAACCTTCTTCCGGGTGAGGCTGATAATCAGTAGGGAAATCTCACATCTCCCGTATGATACAGCTAGACATGGACCCAGGGCTGAACTAAGCCTGATGCCTTTCCACTGCCACCATCTAGGAGGCTCACGAACAAACCAGGAGCCCATGACGGCTGCACCTTTATTTCCTCCACCTGAAATGTCCTGCTCATCCTCTGTTTGTCTGAATGCTTCTCTTCTTTGGTCCCTACTCTAGCCCTAACTCCCCAGGAAGTGTCTCCCTGTCCACACAGCTGGCAGGGTCTGCAATTACTCTCACTTACCTGTGGGTCTTCCCATCCTGACTGCTTACCTGCAGATGTTATTTGCTTAGCCAGTTCTCCCAATTATGCAGAATACTTAATAATTTTAATAACAATAATAATGATAAATGACTAAATGTCCTTTAAAAAGATTGACCTCTTTTTTTGTCTGTTGGACAGATAATATAAAACTGATTATTAATATATTCCTTAGAAAAAATGTATTTAGTACATTTCTTGCTAAATTTTGTTTTGAGGGGTAGTCTACAAATGAGTCCCTATGTAATAGGTTTTTGTCAGAATTTATAATATCTTAAGCTTGTTCTTCAATTTGTTTGGATGTCCCTTCCTACACATAAAACCAGAAGCCCATAGGTTATTGAACATATGAAACATGACTGGATTTTTAAAATCTTCCTCCTTGATTTTACTGTTCTTGCTTTCTGGTAAAAATTGAGAGGACTTGCAATTATAGAAGACTTTACCCTAACATAGTTGGTATTCCATTAAAAACAAACTTGTGATATTCCTATAACAATATGGGTTGTAAATTTCCTCGTTCTTTTTTCTTTTTTGAGTGGTATTATTTAATAAAATCAAACAAGAAAGTGGCAAAAATCAGGCACATGAGCCTTTTGGTATTAACACAACAGCAGATGTCCTGACTCTTCCAAATGTTATTGAAACAGCTCCCTTTTTATTTATTTAAAAATTTTTAAATATAGATATAATCGACATATACTGTTGTATTGGTTTTAGATGTACAACATAATCATTAAATATATGTATATATCACATTAGTTTTCCTTCAGTGAATCTGTCAATGATTCAATCCATCTGTCATCTACTATGTCTATATATCTCAATCATCTGTCTCTCCTACTAGTTGAACTCTAACACAATCACATTTCTGAAGACCTCTATCCCCTTAATCTTCCTTCTCCAGCTTCTCCAGTTTTTCTTAGTTCCACCCACGTTCCTTACACAGCATAGCTTTGAGTCTCTTCACCATACCAGCCTCCTTCAAAACACTCTGCATTTCTGTGCCTTCTTACAATCTATCTTTTCAGCAAGTATTTCTAATGGTCCTGCTGCATACCAGGGAGCACCTGGGGCCACAGGAAGGAAAAAGACTCACCAGCGCCTGGGTTCGTGGAGCTTGTACCTCTAATTCTAAGGCTGCATTGCCAGGTGGATGTAGACCAGTCCTTCAAATGCTGGAGGAGGAAAGATGTTTAGCTGTTTGACTATCAGAACCACAAGCCCTCAGCAACCACCACTCCATGCTGAGAAGCAAGCTTGCTCTAAGTATTCAATGAACATCATTTGGTGACAAGGCTGGACAATTATCCCGTTAACTGCCAGACACTTGAAAATGAGTCATTCCGTATAATCTTCACAGTGATCCTAAGAGGCAGACATGGCTCAGGAGATTACACAGCTGTACGTGCAGAGCCAAGTATTATTCACAAATGTGTGAGACCCCACGACCTTTTGTGACTGAGCATCAACACATGGCCTTTTCCTCTATGAGGCTCCTAGCGAAAGAGTCAGTTGTCTGACCATGTGGAGCCAAGTTCTTTTCCAAGTGCTCTTGACCCCGTAGCTCTAATTTTACCACAACCTTGTGTGCTCAGCCCAGCAAGTACAGGAAGAGACCTTTGCGCTCTTCAAAGGCTCAACAAGGCAAATGCTTGAATAAATCGTAAGTTACACTGAGAACACTCCTTTCTGCAGTCTGGGTCTTGGTTACATGATGGAACATGAAACTCGGACTGCTGTTCTCTGCCATGGCTGTGGCACTTTCAGAAGAGCAGTGGCATAGAGGAAGGGAACCAGCCATTGTGGGCACCTACATGAGCCAGTCTGTGCTAACAACAGCAGCAACCACAGTAATTAATAAATATCAACCGTACACTTAGTGTACACCAGGCGTTATTCTAAACTCTTTACATGTATTTACTTATTGAATCTTCTCAACAACTCCATGAGTTGGATACAATTATTATCCCCATTTTATATTTAAGGAAACTGAGATAGGTTTAGTAACTTCCTTATGTGATATAGTTAAGTGACCAAGTTTGGATTTGGACCCAAGCAGTCCGGTTCCAGTCCTGTCCTGTGCTCTAATCAAAGGCATGGTGGGCTCTCAAATACTTAATCTCATTTAATCCTAATTGTCCTATATGTCAAGGGATATCTCAGCTGTGCCAATCCTCCTACAGCAAAAACTTTATTCCAGTAACTCATCAGTCTCTTCCCCTACTCAGTACGCTTCTGGGAGGGCAGGGACCCTATCTAATTTACTTTTGGGTGTCCACTCCTAGCACAGTGTCTGAAGGACATAGTAGGCTGTCAGTAAACATTAAAGGACACACACATTTTACAAATGAGGCAACCAAAATAAACCATCCAAGATCAAACTGGTAATGAGCGATAGAACTAAAATTGAAATTCAGGTTTCCATGGTCTTAAATTCCAAACTTTTTCTCTATAACATATTTTTCTCTGCAGATACCCAGGTTCCAGAACAGTATCTGTCTGTCACATAGTAGGGACTCAGTAAAATGTGCTATTAAATAGATGAAATGACCTATCCTCCAACTTTCCCAGCTCTGTGCTCCATCCCTTTATTTTAGGGCTCTGTCTTTTCCACGATGCCAACAATGTAGTGAAGACATATTCTCCATGCTCACCTGTCTGTCCCAGCCTGTAATCTCTAACTAGCTGCCCTGTGGCAGCCCATCACACTTAAATCATGCCTTACACATCCTTTATCCCTTTGGGAAATGCCTACTTTTTGAGCTTTGAGTATCTTCAAAGCAACGTGGCTCACTTACATAATATGATTTCTTTTTATTTTTTTTTCCACTATGAACTTCTCAATTTTTTCTTATAATCCATGTGCTTATAGATGAGGCGCATTTGCCTATTAAGGCATCATGGAGAGAATTTCTTGAATTTTTAAGAGGGAAGGCTTGTATTAAGGGAAGTATGGCAGTTTCCTGAATTAAGTGGCCATTTCAGACCCAAAGGTTACTACTGCAGAATCTCAAGCAAATGATAAAATCATGCTGGAAAACTTAAAATTCTTGGAGGTTAGAGGTAATTTGAATTAATCAAATGGGAACTAACCCAGTGAGGCAATGATTTCTAATGACATGAGCTATAAACCCGGGATGTAGGTTGTTCATTCATCCGTTCCTTCATCCAGGGAGAAATCTTCCAGACAGCTGGATAGCATATTCACTGACCCAGCAGTAAGAAGGATATTTTGTATGGAAAAAAGATAAAGATGTTCCATATAAATGGATGAGTTCAAAGGATGAAAGACAAGAAGTTAAGCTTGCCAGTGAAGCAGGGCCAACTCCTAAAGGATCTTATAAACCTCGCTCTGAAGTTTGTCCGTAAGTGGTATTGAAGAGATATAAGCAAGGGACTGCTTACGCTAATTCATCGATTTGTTTTGAAAATACTTTGAACCTTTTGAAAATACTCCTTGTGTTTCCATGATCCTGAGGCAGCAAGGCAGGGCTAGGACTTAATTTCATTTCCAACCCACAGTATGACTTGGACAAATTACCTCCTTTTTGTGATCCTTAGTTTCCTCATCCATAAAAAAGTGAAAGAAAAGCAAGGGGACCGGCAAGCTGAGCCTGCCCAAACAGTTCCTTTGCTGAACCGTTCCCAGAGGGTCAGTCAGCCTTCAGTAGGTGTGATTAATAAATTACATAAGATAAATAGAGTGCCTTGAAAGATTTTATGTTCCTCATTTAAATTTTACCTGTCTTTACATCCTGCCGGGAAACCCGTCATTCAACCCTTAGCAATAAAACAGACCCACATGAATAAAGGAAAAATAAATCAGAAGCTGTATGCTTTTAAACTCACTAAATGACAGCCCAGCATGCATGCTACCTCCCTCCAAATTAATCACTGGGTTAAATGCGAGACACACACCCCAGATCAATAGCTGGTAAGATCTGCTGCCTGTGCTTCAGGAAAATTCCACTTCCTTTCCGATGTTGTCACTTGAAATGTCGGGAAGTTTCCACTCATCACCCACCCCTTGAAAAGGCCACCATCGCCATACCTCACATTTCCTGGCTGCCTTTCTTCTAATGAATCAAGGCATCTTGCAGAGGGGGCCCACCCGTTGTCATAGACATTCGGAGCCCAAAGGAGGGC